>NC_090444.1:1510053546-1511253546 GCF_031143425.1 Pleurodeles waltl | reverse complement strand
ACCAAAAATGTTTGCTTGTTGTAGAACATGTATTCTCTTTAGAATGTTTAATGTGTACATTGTGTTCCCATCCTTCCTGTCAACCTCTAAACACGCATTTCATTTTATGCGACTCTTCTCTTGGTGCGGATGGTTTGTAGTAAGAACTTTAAAAAGACATCTAAAAAATAAGAACTTAAACATACTTCTCCTTTTGCCCTTCAGGCTCAAACGTAGGTTTTGCCTCATTGCTTCATACATTTGACAAATATGAGTTTCGTGCGCTTCCCTGGTTGTGTTCTTTTTGTAATATACTTCTCTCAATGTTTTTCACACCAAATTATTCCCCTCTACTCTTTCTGCTTACCTCACTTTAGAAGTGATATAGCTAGTTTTTCTTCTTGTCTGTCACAAAGATTTGAAACGTATACAAGATATTCGTTTATTGGCACCCATGCCTCTTTCACACCACACAATTGTATGTTATCCTTAGAAAATTCTGAGCCCAATGTTCTCACCTGAAGTACACCCTAGCCTCCAGTGCACATATTACATACAGGCACACTGTTCGTGTTTGTGCCACGCACACCTTTAAGCATGTGTGCCACATGGACAATGAATGTCCTGCCCCAGGCCAGTCGTGCCATAGGGACAAGGAATATCCTACCCCCAGGCTAGTCCAAAACTTGTGCTGCCCTGGGAGCAGCGCATTCAGTGAAATACAGAGTGGCTGCTTCAAAGCCACTCTGGGTTTCTCTATTGCGGTGGCAACACTCTTGGGATTTAAAGAGGGGTTAGAGATCCCCACTACAGGGTGTGACAATAGGTGACAGGGGGATGGCTGGGGAGTGGGTTTATGGGACCTCCTTTCCCTGTTGAAGGGGAGCATGAACAGTGTGCCATCTTTTTGTGTTGTACTATCAGTGTGCCTCTGTATGGCATGTTGGCCTCTGTGCCAATAATATGGTGCAAGCACAGAGACAGTTATTCACTTATTTGCGTGGGGTCACACCCCCATACAAATGAGGCAACACCCTTTCAGGATAGCACTGGGGCTACATGTGCACCAGCACAATCAATATAACAGAAGGGCTTGCACAAGCATCTGCAGCCCCTTCGGTAATACTATAATACTTCTGGAGTACAACAAGCAGTCGCACATGCCCGTTGCGTCACCGGGGCACTGTGTGTAATACTGACCCAGGTTTTTCCCTCCACTAACATATGATATACTGTTTTTATTTCTAATAAACTGGTCAAATTTGACTCACTCTATGTGGGGTTGTTACCTGCATTTTCTGAATCTTTGTCCTACAGGATATCGCACTTTAAACTTTCAGTGAAATCATGAAAGAGTGAGTCAAAATCAACAAGATCAATATCCCCTAGTCATGGTATGCCCCCTTTAATTAACATCTTATGTGCAGCTTCAATGCAAACCGTATCCATCTGCGTTTTCTGGAACACTGATCTATACACTGGACAGCAGTGCACTGTATTTCTGACATCTCTAGTCTTGCATCCAACAGAATTAGCACTCGTGTTTTTTAGTGTTTTTTTACTCAGAGCAGTATGGTCATTTCGATAATAGGCAAAGTAAAGAATTGAGTGTATGTTTGTTTGTCACCACAGGTAAACCCACCAAAGCCACTCTTTTTATTGTTTGTATTTTCTGTGCCCATATACATTTTCTCATGTTGAGCTAATGATTTTACCTTTCAGCAGGGACTTCATGTCTCCTGGAAGACACATGAAAATCTGACACAGACTTAAGTACAAGCCCATAGGGGAGGTGGAGAACTGATCTTCTTAAATTTTATGTTGCTGAGAAAATAACAGTTCCCAAAGCAAAATACTTTTATAACAGCTATGACAATGGTCTCAAAAGGCTTGGCTAAAACCAAATTTGGACCCAGTCTAGAAGTTGGGCCATATCATTCCTGCTTAGTTTGTAGCTCTGTTTTTATTTGGCGCACAGTAAATAGCCAAAAGAGCACCTAGTTTGACTGGCTTAAGGCACTCTAATTGTTCACCATTTATGTGGGAAAATGGATTCCACCTTTTCCAGGAATCATGTTTTAAATCTCATTCAGGTCACACTGCATTGTCTTTTTTTACTGCTGCATATCATCGCTTCTCTAGTGCAGGAATGTAAAAACATGCCTATAAAGTTCATACATTGACGTGTATGGTATGCTGTTCGCAACAGGTGATTCCTACGCAGAGGTCAAAGGACATATCCTTGAGACATTTTTAGAAAATTAGCTATGAAAAGGTGGGTCTGAAAATTACGGCAGCCTACTGTGGTCTAAGAATTTCAAAAGGTGAGCCTGAATAAGGATGTGGGAAATGCACAAAGCCTGTTGTGACCGGTCTGAAAGAAGGGCACTGACCTTTAGCCCTTCTGGTGAAGCATACAGGTAACAGTTTGCTTTGTCTGGACTTTAGAATAGCGCAAAGGCAAGAACATCAGTCACGGCTCGAAGCACGTGGAAGGGGTGGGGTGGCACGCTGGGGGATGGAGGTGGGGAATAAAAATAAAATTAAAAAATAAAATAAACATTTACCTTGCTCGCCACTGCCGCCGCACCACTCCATCTGTTCCTTTGTCCTCGATTACAGGCACAGGCTCCCAGCCTGCAGCCAGATTGACGGGGAGCACCCAACCAAGGGCGGTCCCAGGCAGACTGGGAACATGTGCAGGCTCTCTCCAGCCCGGCAAAACACACATGTGCTCTGAAGCACTCCCCGTTATTACTCGTCACCCCGTGGCCCCGACCCTTTACAAGGAAATGATAATAAACCTAGTTTATTATCATTTCCTTGTGAAGGTTTTGCAGCTCCCGCTGCTGGCGGGAGGGCGACGCTTCTTCTCCCTAATGGAGGATCCGCCCCTGAAAAACACAGCCGAAACAAACAGCACTGAGAAGTGCACTTCTAAAAACACACATCTATTTCAAGCAACCTGACTAGAGACAATGGCTACTAACTTTGAGTTGTTTTTCTCCTGGCTTTCTTTTACACATTTTCAGCAGTAGAAGGACATGAATGTAAGGCATGAGCATAGTGATACAAACGTGACATAACTTTGACAGTGAAATATGAAATACTCAGCAAATATTTTTCTCAGGATACAAACAGCTGTTCTTCTCATCCTTGATCATTCCAAATACAATCACTAAGATACTCTTTCTTAAATCCATACAGTATTCTACGCTGCTGCACTGCATTTTCTGATACAAAACAGCTTCTAGTGACTCAAATGTTTTTTACTGAGAGAGCAGTAGGTATTTTTGCCATTTTCAAACTCCTCTATGTGTCTTGATGTTTGATTCATACATATTAACCTACCTGTAGTTCTGCGCTTCCTGGCCCAGGTAGAAATGATCATAAACTGAGTATGCTTCATTTCCTTCCCAATCCTTAAGTTGTATTTTAAGAATATAATGTTCCTTGTTTGTTAACTGGGAAACTAGCTCATTCCCCAGCCAGTATTCCCCCGAAGCGTCACCGAATCCCTGCAAATCCAAATTGTACAGTTTAAGGTAGTTCATTTTTTTCTTGTCATTACTTTTTATGTACAGGTTACATTAGCATTGACTGTAAAAGCGCCTTCACTGATCTGAAACAAGTTAGCGCACGTACACAAGTACTCCTTGATCATAGGACTTTTAAAAATAGTAGACATTAAAATTGAATTGTTAGTGAATAAAATGTGTTTTACAATTATTAGACTTATCAAAGTACGAGGACAAGAAGTGTCACAGACATAAACACTGCAATAAAATGGCAGCTGTGGAAGCATAATCAAATGGTTGACGGTGAAAAATGCTAAACCTTCCTTTCAAAAACAAACATCATGCTTCGAGTCTGTGCTAAGTAAAACAACTTTGATTACACTGGCATGCGTTCAGCTGGAACAGAACTTCTGAGACAAGCTCGGAGTAACCTGCCTCATGCCAGTATAACGCCATTGGTTGGTATCGCTCCACAATCAAGCTTTCATCAAGAAAAAATATTAATTACCAGGTCCTAAAAGGGGACTAGTCTTGTCAGCCAGATGGCTCAGGGGTTAGCATAGTGAATACTTATGTGGGAAATTCAGGCAAGGAGTGACCTATTGCGCCTTGGCCAACTATCACGGAGAAAGCCATGGCATTGTAGCTTCAAGTCATAGACAGCGCTTGAGGAGGTCATTCATCCTCCCTGTCACCAAAGGTCCCACTTTGACACAGGGCTAAACTGGGAATGCTATGGCAGGATGGGAATGAAATAGAGACATGAATTAAGTGTTTGGCTTCAGACTTCAGAAGTCTGGCCACATCTCCTTCCAAGCAAAAAGGGCATACTTTCCCACATCTTCTAGAGGGACATTTACATGAGAGGGTTTGTCCTCTGGGGATTTAGACTAAGCAATGATCTGTATGATTGCGGAGCAGGAACACAACAAGAGACATTGATTTAATTAGAAAATGCACAATATGGTTACCATTTTGTACTCTTTCCATGTCCTGTGAAAGTCAACACTACCATCTGCTCGCCGCTGAATAACAGTCCATCCACCACCATTGGTCTCCATATCACAGAATGCCTGTAATCGTAAGCACAGTGTAAAACGTTGCTGCATTTTATATGTGTTGTTCTATCTGAGTTTTATAAAAAGAAAAAAAGAAAAAGTATTGTATCTACTGTATACTGTATTTGTTTTCACTTGAACATGAACAACTCCAACGCTATTGCAACCGATACAGTAAGTTCAGAACACTAAGCATGGTGGAAGGGGCACAAGTGATAGAGAGGTAGGTATGAATTTGTACAGCAATGGAATACAATGCTAACCAGATATTGAATATTAGTTGAATTAAAATATCTACAGACTACTATCTTTGTTTCTTAGTGGCATTGCAGTTATAGAATTTGATAGGCAATAAGGTGCGTGACAAACGAAAGACAGCAAGTACATTTGTTTATAGGAATTTTAAAGTGATCCGTGTATTTCTTAAAGCATTACAAAACAGTCACAATGTAAAAAGAAGGATAACAGCTAGTCTGCAGGGACTTTCCCAGCATTGGGAGAAAAGTTGTTTTTCCTCCTCTAGAGGACAGTGAGATGTTGCTAAGGTTTCCTCTGGGAGGGTGCACCCTGGGCTGGCAAGAAAACCATATTTGTCTTGCTTAGCATTTTGTGCTGAACTGAAAATTGGTTCAGCTGGATTTAACTGTAAGGAACTTTTCCCTCGTGGAGACCTGCCTGACTACAGTTTCCAACCCTGCTGAAAAGTGACAAGGTTCGAAGTTAAAACCTAGGAGCTGGCCAATGTGTCAATTCCATCCCAGCAGCAAAGCTACTTCGGCGTCTATAAAATCCAGCTTGACCTGCACTGAGCTTTTGGAGTTAACACCATCAGCTCTAGCAGGAGCTCAATGACAATGTATTTATATTTGAGGGACCCTCACTGGCTTTCACTTTGGACTTTGCTACTTTGGAAAATGCCAACTTTACAAAAGTGGCATTTTCAAAATTGTAGTCTAAAATCCAACTTTACCACTAAAGAGGGTTTCGAATTACAATTCATTTGAGTCCAAACATCACATTTCTACCTGATCCTAATCAAAATGTAGTACTTATTAATTATAATAAGGTAAACAAATGTTATCCAATTGGAGAGAAAGGCCTTACAGTGGTGAAACCGCATTTAGGAGTTTTTCACTACCAGGACATCTAAAAGTGAAATACTGTGCATGCTGCCCAATGGGCTAATTGGGGCCTACCTTTAGAGGTGGCTTCTATGTATTACAAATCAATGGTTAGTTCTGGCAAAAGTTTTATTTTTCCAGGTTGAAATGACAGCTTAAAACCGCACTACAGTTTGCAGTGGCAGGCCTGATACATGGTTTAAAGTGCTACTCTAGTAGGTGGCACAGTGAGTGCTGCAGGGTCACAAGTATCATTCAATTTACAGGCCCTGGGTACATGCACTGTCACATACTACGGACTTTCAAGTAAATAAAAGTGTCAGTTAATTTAGGGCAATTTTACCATGTTTTAGAGAGAAAGCACAAGCACTTTAGAACTGTTTAGTAGTGGTAAAGTGTACAGAGTCCTAATGCCCACAAAAGCACATTTATAAAGCACAAGGGATGAAGGCAAACGCTTTGAGGATGACCCTGCAGAGAGGGCCAAGTCCAACACACTGTTCAGGTCTGTATTCCAGTACTGCATTTCCTAGATGTGTGGAAGCATTCAAAATGTCTTTACATTTTATGGTCTGCATTTACTAAGTGCAAATGTTTCACATGATTTGTGAGTTCGCCTCTTCACTTGTTGCCTGCTTATAGTTACTTTCCCTGTATCATTGATGCACCCGTCTTCTACAGATCCATAAGAATTTGTGACAAACATTTACCTAAGCCCTAGACATTTCCACCAGCAGTTTGGAAGGGAATATTTGTCTTCCAAATTAGCTCTTATTACTAACATTGTCCCGTTATTTTCCCTAACCTTTTTTCCCTTTGCTTTCTTTTTACTTTCATTTCTTTTTGTGTTTGATGTAGAAATTTATCGCTGACCGTTTTTTTTTTTTAACAATTATTTTTTTTTATTTCATGACCACGATGGGTCTGCAGTACAAGAAAAGGCAAGAGAGTTCTCAGTCTGCCTTCAAAATATGGGTGGGTTTTGCGGCTGCAGAGGACTAATGTTCCTGTGAAGTCTGTAGCACAAATGTGCTATTTCATCCTTGACATTTCAAAATCTGCTAGCTCAGGAGTTGTCTCACTTCCCAACCCCTGGAAAAAAAAACAATGTAGATGGTCAGACTTGCTTGCTGCACTGTGAATTTGGTACTACAAAATTTTGCAAGGCTCCTTTTGGTTCCGAGATCTCGCCACAGCTTGATCAGCGACACATGCTGATCTGGATTTCTTTGACGCAACCACTGCGTCTATTGTGTTTCATAGTTTTGCCCAAAGTCATTATGTGCTTGATGAAGGAGAGACTCACATTCTTTCAGGAGCATCCAGAAAAATCATATATCTTTTAGTTTACTTACAAATAAATTCTCCCTGTTCTTGCCTGAAGAAGAAACCTCTACATCAAGCATCTAAAACCGAATCACTACATAGGCAATTCATAATTTTTGTGATTCCTTTTTCTCCACCTCTAATTGTGCACAAGTGGTGTTGCCTTTTCGAGTGGATGGTCTGATTCACTTCAGATTGTGTTAGAGAAACGTTCTTCATGCTTTGGAGCTCTGTACGTCATAGGTGTTAAGTCCTGTGCTTGGAATTTAGAAGTGTGGTGGGCATTTAAATTCTTCATGGCAAAAGTCTACTGTGTTTGTTTAACTATATTTTGATAACACAGTTTTAAAGTGAAATCGGCCATCACCTATTGAGTCTTTTCATGAGTGGAGATACCCTTCAGATCAGTAGTGGATGAGACATCACTACTAGAATTCCTTTCTAGGCCCTTGTGCCTTTTTATAAAAACTAAGCTCTCGATCATGATGAAAGGCCTGAATTGTATGTGGTACCATTTTAACTAATTGAAGATAAGCTCCACCTAATGACAGAAAAGCAGACGGAGTTGCTAAACCAGCAGTGTATCACTCACGCCAAATAGCCTGAAGCAGAGTCTGTTTTCACAGCAGAAGTGATTAAGCAAACAGATCAGGAGTCTTGTCAAATACTGTTTTGCCCAACAGAGTGCACGGGGACACACTGCAGAGTGGGGCAACATCACTGAGCTTCAGGTTTTAATATTAGTAATCATCTCCTGCGTTTATGAAAAAAGAATCCTTAAGAACACCGTATTATAAAGTATAGTACAAAATGGCACTGGTAGGTCCTAGCCCAACGTTTTATGGCATAATAAGAAACGGAATATTTGGGTGAGACCACAAGAAGCCAGTTTTAACCATCTTATACAATGTTTAGAGTATGTATAGGTATTGAAATTATTAGCAAATGCGCCGTTCCTGAAAGACCTGCAACAAAGTGACTTGTTTCCTGGCTTTTAGTTTCAGTACATGACATTTCATTAACAGCTCGTTGATAATATTCTATGTTTATTTGTTTTGTGCATAATGCAAATTTCATTGCTAATACCAGAACACTGGTAGGTCACCTTTACTGCATTACAGTGGTCTACGATGATCAAAGACCCAGAATTTCAAAGCAGTGGGATGCCACAATTTAGTAGCCAAACTCATGCAATGCACTCCTGACCTGTATCCTTCTGCAAGGATCACCAGTAGAAATTGGTCAGCAGATCACCGTAAGGGCACTGGGACACATGGACGATCTCAGATTCCAAATAGGATGGAACCAAGTCATTCTTGCACTTAAACACCATACTGTTAGATATGGGGTTACGCAGTAACTATTACAGGGACAAGGAAAAAGATTGTCAATTTGTCTCCAGCTTTGCAGGATTGGTGTAATACCTTAACTCATAGGGGCAATTTAGATTGCTTATGGTTATGGTTATGTGTAAGTTTCAAAAAAATCACAGAGATGTGTGGGCCCTGCATGAAGGCAATGCGTTCATGCTATACAAAATTACATGGAAAGAATATGTTGTTTTTTAATGTTTTTAGCAACAGTATTTAGTATGTACACAAATGGTACAGAAATGTTTCAGTAGGACGGATAATTGAGCCACTAAGAGGACAACATGATCTTGGAAACAGAATCCTTGTGTGTGTAGGAAATAAGAGAGACTGCCATGCTGAAAGGAAGGAGACACCACGAGTATGCAGAATATACTTCGAGTGCACACTTCCAGCAACAACCAGTATGTGAACAACATTAAAGTTAAACAATAAATAGATGCCCCGTATTTCATAGATGGCAACATTGCTTCTTTGTTGCTTGAGTTTGCAGCACTTTCCTCGGGACACATGTGACTGATGGACATTTCATGTGTTTACAGCTGTACATAATTTGTTATTTGTAAAAGATTGAGTGCCGATGCCCATCCACAGTTGGCGTTTCCAAATGTTGGAAGTGCTAGGCCACCTAGTCTTGATTCCACCTCATACTTCTTCAGTTGGCCAATCTACACTTACTGTGTATCTCACTCCTGCATTTTCTATTTCATCCTTGCTTCCTCCCTTTTTCACAGTTTTCCATCTCTCTTCCTCCTTCTTTCCTCCCTTTTTGTCTTTCTCTCTTCCTCTGTGTCAAAGTCCTGTGATGATATATAGGTAATGGTTCCCAAAAATCAGTGTTGGTGAGCCCCACCTGCAACCACCGGCTCATTTTAACTACTGGTTTGCAGCAATTATCTTTCAACTGCAATAATGACCAGAATAAGATACACACCTTCTTGTTTTTGTACCCAGAACAGGTACATAAATAAATGTGTTATTTCATCAAATGCTGTCTCGTTCGATTTAATGCTCCTCATTAATCTAAAAGATCAGGTAGTTAACTAGTAGTTAACCGGCTTGAACACGATGTACAGCGAGATTTAATGTTCTATTACTTACTGGTAATTTTCATTACTCCTGATCCTGTTGTCTTAGTCCCATTCATCACCAATTGGAGATAACTATCTCCGCGACAGAAAGAAGAACATGAGGAATGCTGGGATATCCCCTTCCCAGACCCTCCCTCTGGTCTTACATAAGCTGTACTCATCCAGCATTTCGTCTGCACTACCAAGCCCCCAACAGAAGGCCGGTGGCATGGGAGGGGCGTGATGAATGGGACGAGGTCAGTAGGAACAGGAGTAATGAAGATTAGCGGTAAGCAACAGAACATTACCCCCAGGTCCCTCTAGTCCTCATCCCATTTATCACTAATTGGAGAATACCCAAGCAGGCAAAACCAGCCTTCTGAAAACCAGACAGAGCCAACACAACACCCCAAGAAGAAAAACAAAACAAAACACCACAGGAATCCCAACAAATAGCGAGCCAACCGACCCCATACCGAAGACACAGGCCAAAACAGGCCGAGCGCAAACTAGAAAGGAAGCGACCGGCCCAAGCCCAAGGAGCAGAGGAACCGCCACCAGCAGCACGGCAGAGTACAAGAAGGGCAACAGACAAGGACTGCTCCCAGAAGACCGCAACCATCCATGGAGACCAGCACAAGATGCCCACCAGAGGAGGAATACCAGACCCCACGAAAGCCAGGGCAACGGACAGCCCGGGAGATGGACCCAAAGATACGCCCACCAACCAACCCTTCTGGGCAGGAGCCAACAACAACCACAGAGACCAAGGCAAAGCCTGAAAGGAAGAGGCCGACCGGAGACATCCATACCCTGAGAACTCAAGGCAGAAAAATGATGCTTTGCATGCAACTGAACCAAAAATGAACCACAGGAACAAGGAAGAGCCAACACACAAAAAGCACCCCATAGGCTGAAAAAGACAAGATGGGGACCACAGTCCCACGAGAGCCCAGGACCCGTCGCCCCCCAGCCGAAGAGAGGGCAGGCCACGAGAGACCACTGAAAAGGAGAAAAGTGGAACAGCTGCAACCTCCAGAGACACACAGGAGCTGAACCAAAGGCTCGTAGACCTAAACACCTCCCAGCTACAGCCAGAAACAAGGGAAGCCCAACTACAGCAGCCCATGCCAGACAACAACCAGACAGAGAGCTGCCACAGGACCAGAGCAGGAGGAAAGGGAAGCATTCAAGGCCACACCACAGTCAACCCCATGGGAATGTAAAACCACAACCTCCGGAGTAAACCACGAACAAGCAAATACCATCCTGGAAGCGAGGCAGAAAACACGGCAACCATGCCCCCGGTGGAAAGAAGCACAACAGACACCAGGTCCAGGGGACTGACAGGGCCCCTGGAAACCCCACAAACAAGAGGCACAAAAGGGGAAGCAGACCCCAGAGACAGGAAGCAAGCAGAGCAAAGAAGGGAAGACCACAGCAATCACACAGAAGCTGAAGCTCTGCTGCCAAGAAAACCCCTGACAGTGGGCAACCTCCAGTCAGCTCCTGGCAACTGCACCGCCAAGAAAGAGAGACAGAACAACCCCTGCCAAAAAAACAGAGGAAAACAGGGGAAAGGGACCACGAAACAAACAGCCCCTGGAAGACCAAAAACCACCTCCACCCGGTAGGCAGAGCGCACCACCAGAGGCAACCCAACTAAGTGTGACACAATCTGCCTGAAAGCACGACCAGCGGCTGCAATGGCATCCAAGAGAAGGCCCAGCCAACAGGAACCAGAAACCTAAAGGTGGCCACTCAAGACAAGGAACAGGGAGGAGCCAGGGCAGGGCCCGAAGCAAGGAAACCCCTGCAACAAAAAAAAGCCCTAACAGGCCTAACAACACCTGCAAAGCCTCTGGACACACCAGGAACAAGAAGGGGAAAAAAACGAAGTGGATTCAACAGAAGAACCCGGAAGGGAAGAGGAAGAAGCATCCCAACAGTCGGAAAAAAAACAGCGTGGAGAGCAGAACACTGGCTACCAAACACCAGAGCCAGGGTTCGAAACAGAGGCACTAACCCGGGATGGGGACTGATGTAACAGCTGACTCCAACCAAAGACACAACCAGAAACAAGGAGCAACAGAAACCAGGCCAAGGAGCCCCACACAACCCGAAGGGGCTGCCAAAAGACCACGTGAGACAGGTCAGCAAAAAGCAGAGTGACCAAAGAATGAAACAAAAGACCTTCCAGAGAAGAAGGAGCACCACCAGGGGAGCCACCACCCCGAGAATATATACGGCGGAGACCAGAGATCGATACAGGGAAATCCAAGATCAATCAATCAATCAATCAATCATTGAATTTGTAAAGCGCTCTATGTACCCGTGAGGGTTTCAGGGCGCTGGGGGGGGAGGTGCTGTTGTTACTGATCGAAGAGCCAGGTCTTGAGGAGTCTTCTGAAGGTGAGTAGGTCTTGGGTCTGTCGCAGGTTGGTAGGGAGCGCGTTACAGGTTTTGGCGGCAAGGTATGAGAAGGATCTGCTGCCTGAGGTTTTTTGTTGGATGCGGGGGACGACGGCGAGGGCAAGGTTTGCGGAGCCGATCTGACGGGTGGGGGTGTAGAAGCTGAGTCTGTCGTTCAGGTAGGTCGGTCCGGTGTCGTGGAGTGCTTTGTGAGCGTGGGTAAGAAGCTTGAAAGTGATCCTCTTGTCCACGGGGAGCCAGTGAAGGTTTCTCAGGTGGTGGGAGATGTGGCTGCGGCGGGGTACATCGAGGATCAGCCGAGCGGAGGCGGTTTGGATGCGTTGGAGGCGTAGTAGGTCTTTTGCTGGGATGCCTGTGTAGAGTGCGTTGCCGTAGTCTAGCCTGCTGCTGACGAGGGCCTGTGTCACCGTTCTTCTTATTTCTGTTGGGATCCACTTGAAAATCCTACGGAGCATGCGGAGTGTGTTGTAGCAGGAGGAGGAGACTGCGTTGACCTGTTTAGACATGGTGAGGGAGGAGTCGAGGACGAAGCCCAGGTTGCGTGCGTGGTTGATTGGTGTTGGTGGGGCTCCTAGTGCGGTAGGCCACCAGGAGTCGTCCCAGGCGGAGGGTGTGGGTCCTAGGATGAGGACCTCTGTCTTTTCATCCTTTCGGCCATGGATTCCATTCCCTGATGGAGGTTGGTTTGGGCTGTGCGCGGGTCTTTGGTGAGCGAGAGTATGAGCTGGGTGTCGTCGGCGTAGGTGAGAATGTTGAGGTTGTGTTGTTGGGCTACTTGTGCGAGGGGGGCCATGTAGGTGTTGAACAGCATAGGGCTGAGGGATGAGCCTTGGGGGACGCCGCAGATGATGTCGGTGGCTTCGGAGCCAAAGGGGGGAGGCAAACTCTCTGGGTTCTGCCGGAGAGGAAAAAGATGATCCAGTCGAGGGCTTTTCCATGGATTCCGATTTCGTGGAGGCGTGTTTTCAGGGTGCGGTGGCAGACTGTGTCGAAGGCAGCAGATAGGTCCAGAAGGATGAGGGCTGATGTTTCGGCGTTGTCCATTTGACATCTGATGTCGTCTGTGGCGGCGAGAAGGGCGGTCTCAGTTCTGTGGTTTCGTCTGAAGCCGGATTGGGAGGGAGCCAGGATGTTGTTGTCTTCGAGGTGGCTGGTTAGTTGTGTGTTGACTATTTTTTCTATCACCTTCGCTGAGAAGGGGAGTAGGGAGATCAGTCGGAAGTTCTTGAGGTCGTTGGGGTCTGCTTTGGGCTTCTTGAGGAGGGCGCGCATTTCGGCGTGCTTCCAATTTTCCGGAAAGGTCGCTGTTTCGAAGGAGATGTTGATGACCTTCCGTAGTTGGGAGGCGATGGTGGAGTTGGCCTTGTTGTATACGTGGTGGGGGCAGGGTTCTGACGGGGATCCTGAGTGGATGGAGTTCATGATCTTGCGTGTCTCTGTGTCGTTGACGTTGGTCCAGGAGGTCAGGCGGTTTGCCCAGTTGGAGTTTTCGGGGGTGGGGTCTGGCGTGGGAGTGGCGTTGAAGCTGTCGTGGATGTCGGTGATCTTTTGGTGGAAGAAGGTGGACAGTGCGTTGCAGAGTTCTTGGGATGGGGGGATGTTGTTGGCGTTGGGGTTGGAGAGTTCTTTTAGGATGCTGAAGAGCTCTTTGCTATCATGTGCGTTGTTGTCCAGGCGGTCTTTTAAGTGGGATCGTTTGGCTTGTCTGATGAGTTGGTGGTGTCTGCGGGTGGCATCCTTGTGGGCTGTGAGGCGGTCAGGTGTGCGTTTGAGGAGCCATTCCTTTTTTTGTTTTCGACAGTCGTGCTTGGAGTTTAGGAGCTCGTCGGTGAACCAGGCGGCTTTTCTTCTGGCTTGGTTATTGGTGGGTTTCTTGAGTGGTGCGAGGATGTTGGCGAAATTGTTGATCCACAGAGTGAGGTTGTGGGCGGCGGTGTCTGGGTCAGTGGGGTCGGAGTGTGGGTTATGGGCGAGGGTGTTGGTAAGCTGGTCTTCCATGACTTTGCTCCAGCATCGGCGGGGTGGTTGTTGGATGCGATGGTGCTCGGTATGTTTCTTGTAGGTGAAGTGGATGCAGTGGTGGTCGGTCCAGTAGAGTACGGTGGTGTGGTTGAAGGTGACGTGGGCGCTTGAGGAGAAGATGGGATCAAGTGTGTGGCCGGCGATGTGGGTTGGTGTGTTTACGAGTTGTCTGAGGCTGTGGTTTGTGAGGTTGTCGATCAGATTAGTGGAGTTGGTGTTGTTGTTGTTCTCCAGGTGGAAATTTAGGTCCCCGAGGAGGATGTAATCCGTCGAGGTGAGTGCGTGGGTGCTGGTGAAGTCAGCGATGGATTCGCTGAAAGGTGCTCGTGGTCCGGGAGGTCTGTAGATGAGCGTTCCTCTGAGAGTGGGGTTGGGGGTCGGTGTGGATGTGGAAGTGTAGGTGTTTGGCGGTCTTGAGGGTGTTGTCAGTGTGGGTGTAGACCTTGAGAGTGGATTTGTGGGAGATGGCTATTCCTCCTCCGATTCCGTTGGTGCGGTCCCTTCGGATGATCTCATAGCCGTCCGGGATGGCTATTGCGATGCCGGGCGCCGAGGAGTTGTTCCACCAGGTTTCGGTCAGAAAGGCTACCTCTGGGGCGGTGGAGCCGAGCAGGTCCCAGAGCTCGATGGCGTGCTTGCATGCAGAGCATGTGTTGAGGAGTATGCAGTGGAGGTGGTTTGTTTCAGTCTTTGTAGGTTTTGTTGTTCTGTCGCAGGTGAATCTGCAGCTGCGGCATGAGAAGGGTCCGTGGGTGTCCCGTGGTGAGGACTGGAAGCATGCTGTGATGCGGCCGGGATGGAGGGCGTTGAGTTGGTCGGGCGTGTAGCGGCGTCTGGAGATGCAGGGGTCTCGTGGACCAGGAGGTGTGGCGCTGGGCGCGGTCCAGACGTGGACGGGCGCAGACGCGCCTGTCTCTGGCGCGTCCGCTGAGCGGACGTGCAGCAACCGCCATTAAGAAGGGAGAGGGGAGGGAGGAGCAGCTGGGAGGCAGGTGGGAGCAGCGAATGGGGGCGCGAGGAGGGTGGGGCCGCAGGGAGGCAGCGGCGGGGAAAGCGGCTCAGAGAGAGCCGACAAGGGGACAGGGGGAGCGCACAAGGGGCAAAAAGCAGCAGAAATAACCGGAATAAAGGCACAGAAGGAAACTGCAAAAATGAACGGCACAGTAATTCAAAGGCACATAAAACGAGTCACAAATATACGAACAGCACAATGATTCAAGGCACAGAACTCGAATCACAAAAACTTCGAACGACACAAAGTGCAAGTCTAGTGAAGCTTACTAGAGCCCACTAGACACCAGGGATGAGGCGCAGGTGGATGCCTGTGGGTGGTGGAGGTCCGCGAACACGCGATTGGCAGCGTGTGTGGAGTCAAGGACAAGGGAACAGCTTGGTGGTGCTGCGGACGTGGGGAGCGATCTCCTCACCAAAATCAGGTCAGAGGTCGCTCACCCTCGACGCACAGCGACCGCCATTAAGAAGGGAGGGAGGAGCAGCTGGGAGGCGGGAGAGAGCAGCGGAATGGGGGCGTGAGGGGGGGCGTGGCCGCAGCGGCGGGGAAGCGGCTCAGAGAGAGCCGACAAGGGGACAGGGGGAGCGCACAAGGGGCAAAAAGCGGCAGAAATAACCGGAAAAAAGGCACAGAAGGAAACTGCAAAAATGAACGGCACAGTAATTCAAAGGCACATAAAAAGAGTCACAAATATACGAACGGCACAATGATTCAAGGCACAGAACACGAGTCACAAAAACTTCGAACGGCACAAAGCGCAAGTCTAGTGAAGCTTACCAGAGCCCACTAGACACCAGGGATGAGGCGCAGGCGGATGCCTGCGGGAGGAGGAGGGCCTCGAACATGCGATTGGCAGCGTGTGTGGTGTCAAGGACAAGGGAACAGCTTGGTGGTGCTGCGGATGTGGGGGAGCGATCTCCTGACCAAAATCAGGTACCCTGCCAAACAGCACCTCAAGGATTACCCCTGCAGTACCTGAGGAAGAAACACGTGGAAGAGCCCCACCCCAAAAGGGACACCGCCCACAAGCAGGCACAGAAAGACCTGTGAGGCCAGAAGAATGTAACAGAACACCGCACATCAACCCAAAGGGGGCAACAACCAAACAGCAGGAGTCCACTGTAGGGAGGAACACCATGCGGAAGGGCCAGCAAGCGACCCCTGAAGCACAGGCAAGGAACAGCCCCTTGCAGCAGAAGGCAACACAACTCTCCCCCCTGCAAAAAGAAGACCGCAGCCAGGCTGGGGAACCCCTCAGGACAACCCTCCCTGTACAGGCCCCAACAAAAGAGTAGGAACCTTGTACCAGGGGGAGGCAGCTGGGTGGTCGCAAACCACCAATGTGAACAGGACACAGACCCAGAGCATGCAGCAAGCATTTTCTGGAAAGCAGACAGCGAGGAGGGACACCAATGAAAAGAGTCTGTCACCCAGAAGAACGCCCACCAGACTGGCCACGACAGAACTGGCCAGAAAAGGCACACCAAGCGGGAGCATGACTGTCCACAGAGCACATCCTGCCAGGAGAAAGGACGGGCACAAGAAAGAGACGGAACAACAGAGAGAAAGGACTACAGCCACCACTGAAGGAGAACAGGACACAGCCTGAGAGGCTGCAACCAGGACAACAAGGCGGCACAGAGAAAAGAACAGGCAGCGCAGTGGGTGAGGAACTGCAACCAAGAGCAGACATAGGCCAACCATAACTCCTACCTCGTACCATGAGGGACCAAAACTGGAAGAGACCAGGACAAAAGACATACAGCAGATTCAAGGCCATAACAGGAAGAAAAACAACACTGGTGACCAAAAAAAGAAGAGGCAGTGCTACCTACGGGAACTAATGAAAGGCAGTGGCCTGCGAAGCCCTGAAAAGAGGGGAACGGATACATACAAACCCAGAACATAATCCACAGCCCTCGGTGCAAGAACCTGAAAAGGGTACCACCCCGGCACATTGTCAGAAAGACAAGGAAAGTGAAATCCTGACATCAGCAACTGTCAACAGGGACCACGCAGGAGACACAGCACCGGAACAAACAGGAGGTAAAGGAGGGGACACATACAGACACGCCTGGACCCTCGCCACGCAGAGTGCCAAACATCTGACAGCACCCCACAAAAAAGGAGAGGAGAGACAATAGAAACACCAGGATAGAAGTCTCACAACACAACAGTGGGACGCGAAGAAGGCTGGAAGGGAAACAAAAAAGCGGGGCACCACAACAGCCACATAAAAACCCACCATGAACACAACCTGCGCCCCAAGACATCTAGAAGAAGCGGAGACAGCAGGGTACAGTACCAAAAACGCCATGGGAGGCCAAGAGCCCAAAGCAGGCACAGGTGGAGTACCAAACCCGGAGCTACCAGACCTGACCCTCAAAAACTACAGAGAGCAGAGTAAAGCATGTGCCATCTGGAAGGACCAGCTGAAGGCACCCCAAAGAATCAGCAGGCCGGAACGAAAAGGAGGGGAGCGGAAACAGAACCAGTCACGTCACAGAGATGTAAGAGGCAGTGCAGACACGAGTAACCCCTGCCCCACCTGCTAAGCACCTGGACCGACACAAACACACACACAAGGGGGACAGCACAATCCCCGTGCACCATGCAGTGTAACCCCGCAAAAACAAGGAACTGGGAGGCACCACAACGGCCCCACCATGCATTTCATAGGAACAAACCAATGTCACCTGGAAATGCTGCACCTGCAGAATGGGGGTGGGTGCATGCCCGTCCCGGACCAACAATTGGGCCCCAAGGAGGCTGGGGGAGCAGCTGCGGGGAAGCCCCCTGCTCCCGTCCAGCCCGAAGGACTGATCCCAGAACCATTCTGCCACGGAGAAGGCAGCCACAAAATGCAAGTGCCAACACCCCCCCCCTGCACTGGAGAACAGGCCTCGATCGCTGCATCATGTTTATAATTCTCTGTCTGTTACCAAACAGCAGCCCGGCTCACAGAAAGCGAAGAAACCGCCAAGTGGTACTCACCCCAGGAACCTACTAGCAGTGGAGCCAAGAGCACGCCCCCGCACATGCTCGGCAACAACAGCGTCCCAGGGAGGAAGTCCAGCAAGTGCCCCGCTTCCTGCTTCCACCGCAAGGGTCCCAGCTGCCCAGCTGACTGGGGGACTCTCCAAGCAGACCACCACTGCCGGAAAGAAGACAATGGACCAGAACCCTCAGCTCCCATAGGGAAGCGCTGTGCCCATGCAGCCACCGGCAACCTGCCACTCTACCAGTGACAAACAGAGGACCATCACACTGGCATACAAGGGCCCACACGGCGGCCACGGAGAGGCAAACAGCGGCGCCACCACAGTGAGCCTAGCAGACTGCAGGAAAATGCCTCCGAAACAGCAGACGTCCCAGCCCAGCAGGGACGATATCCCAGTGTCCTCGCCCTTTCGAATGACAGAAAAAAAAACAGGAGGAATGCTGGCTGAGTACAGCTTATTTACTACCAGAGGGAGGGGCTGCAGAGGGGATATCCCACCAATCCTCATGTTCTTTTTTCTGTTGTGGAGATAGTTATCTCCAATTAGTGATGAATGGGACGAGGACTAGAGGGACCTGGGGGGGTAATGTGCATAATTCATGTTGTGGTTGTGTTTGTTTGAATGTCAGTAAAAAAATTAACCAAAAATAAGAAAGAATTATTGTGCAGTGGAATTAGTCTTCGCACCTCAAAGACTGGGACCCAGAATGTGCCATTATTTCTAATGTTATCGAAGAGATATCTACTCAATAACAAGGACCTATTTTCACTTATCAGAATAATCCTATCTGGGCTAGGAGCTCTAAATTGGTAAAACGTCAAACACACCAGTACAAGTCTTAAAGCATTTTTTAGGCCTGGTCTTTACACAGCTTTCGCTGTCTCGCCAGACTGTTGTTTTTACAACAAAAAAAAATCATACATAATATACAGGCAGAGAGGGGCTTTTGGTCAGCGTTCTTCATCCACTGGTCTGCTAAATTGTTATTCATATGTTACTTCTGCCCACTACACCGTACAGCATGGGGCAGTGGGTCAGCCCACTTTACCCGTTGGCTCCTTTCTTCTTGAGTGACTGCACAGAGCCTGTGCACATTCTTTAGATCCACCTAAATTATTTGCTTTCTCTTCAGAGACAAAGCTGGTTCAAAGTGTGCTTTCTAATGCTTTGTTTATGTGAACTTCAAGTAGTAGTTATGTAGTGGCCTGGACTTCTGGTGCCAGTTAAATGCTAATTTATTTCCCATTCCCTTTGTATAGTTGGCCTTATAAAGTGTTTAAAAGACATTGTAACATTTTTGCTGCCTGCTTACTCCTATGGCCCTCTCTTTGGCAGTTATCTACGGCATGGTCCTTTCTGGAGACTGCATAGTTGATCTGTTTTGCCAGCTGTTTTTTTTTCTTACGCCTAGGCCAGTGGAGTTCATATGTTTTGCTAATGGCTGCATCCCTTTTTTGTTCTGATCAGTCAGTTTAGTTGTTTTCAAGGCTTGTACAATGGGTGAAGAAAATACTTTGCTACTTCTAGTGGCGAGTACAGATCCAGCGATTTGGAAACACAAAAATGGGTTGTACACCCATTTACACAGTGTGTGCTTAATCCACTGGGTAAACTTTGCCAGCATTAGTTAGTTGGGTTCAAATCAGTATTAGTCTTTTTATGATATAAACATTTTGTTGTTTTTATGTTGTTTTACTTTATGAACTCTATATATTTTACTGCTTGGCCTATTATAAATAGTTTAAAGTGTAGTGGTTGGTAAGCAAGAAAAAGTTTAACTTGCATGAACATTTTGTGTTGAGCCATTGTGTGTGATGATGAAATTGGGTGGCTGCCTTCTGTGCTTGGATCCCTAAAATACTAACATTGCAAGGTAGCTTACACGTTCATACACATTGAATATTACGCATTTCATACACATTGAATATTAGCGGACCCAGATGATTGGGATAATTGCCCTAAACCCCCCTTATGCGCATACTTCAGCTGCACTGTTGAAGCAGCAAGCTGTGTCACCACATAAGTGGCTGCTGGATGTTTTGCAGTGGTGTTACTCATGTTATATTTGTGCTCCATGCCAAGCAGCTTGCTGAGTGGCTCAGACAGCAAAGGCCTCAGAGGTTGACATCTGTAAAGGAAATACCCAACACAGAGTACATAGTCCTGAACTGCTGCCCTCTCAGAGGAAACGGAAATATTCTTCATCACCCTAGTGGTGGCAATAACATTGCCCGCTAAAAGCCGTATCCACAGCTCGCCTATATTTAAATGTTTGCAACAGTTGGAAAATGTTTGACAGTTGAATTAGGAAAGTAAAATATGTAATGTCCCCATCAATAGACAGGACACTTCCACTGTACAAACGGTTGCAAGCTCATAAACAATTTGTTTATGAGACCTCTGGGAGGTCAAAGGTGGTGTAAAGAGGAAGAGCAGAAAAAAACATATACAGACACTGGGAAGTTATGCCAAGTGAACGGGGGTCATTCTGTTTCCTGGCTGGAATGGTAATTTAATGCGACACTGACATCTTGAACAGAACAAAATGGGAACACATGTACTGCAGAATTGAAAACAATTATGTGCTTTGATAAAAAAAAAGAAGTCAGTCTGCGAATCTTCCAGAAACGTGCTCAGAGAATAGCTTTCGTTTCTGCAGATCTGCTCCTAAAACACTTCATCCTTTAAAATTAAATATAGGAGCTCTTTTATATCTTTTGAAATAGTCCCTTGATAGCTGAGATAATTTTGGAAGAACCATTGCCACTATAAGCAAAATTGCCCAGGGCTAGCGCTGAAACACTTAATCACGCTTTGATTGTGCCACGATAGCATGGGCTAGTGTTTTACACTACTCTCTCACTGAAAGGAAGTCTGTTGCTTAACACACACATCATGAAGCGCTTTTATATGTATTCATCATGTAAGAGAGCGCGTTGTGTCCCTTCAGAGCAGCAAGTAGAGCCGTGCCATACTCGGATAGGTGTACGTGGGCCCCTTAGGTGTACGAGAACACCCCCAGGTGTACGTGAGCATCCTCCCCCCCAGGACTATTTGAGCCCACGCTGAGGCCAGTTTACACAGTGAAATCACTCCAGCTCTTTTTTTTACCAGTGTCTTGATTAGTTTAACTCAGGCAACAAGTAAGCAACTAACTTCATAGATTAGGCTGTATTATAGAATACGTGAACTATAAATAAATCAACGTTCATGATAAATCACAAAGCTTAACTCACGAAAAGAAAAGAACGAATAAACTGGAAGCAAATGCAAAAGGAACATAAACCATCTTTTTCAACAGTGAACTGTGCCTGAGATTGCATGTCTGTCACATTACTGTACCAAATATGTACAGCCGAACCCTGCGGACAAAGGGGTTGATCGGAGAGGCCCTGCCTGTAAAATATGCTTTGATTTAGAAATTGAGATGCCACAGAGCCTAATCTGAGGGAGACCCGCCACAAATTCTTGTCGTCAAGGTAAAGTAACTAGTTTCAAGCCTGGCTGGTTACAATGGCAAGGGTTTTCTGAGACCTTTACGAGTCACATCCTGGGCACCATTGAGTGGTCCAAGGCAGGACAGGTCATCAGATTTACATCCAGTATTTTAGGGGTGTGGGTCGTCCGTTGGCCAATAGAGGTGGTATTCCCTTTTATGGATTATCATTACCACACACAAACGAACTGCAGGTTTCGTGTGTACAGTAGTTTGGGTCTAAATATACACCTGCTTGAGCTAGACTGCAAGAAATTCCAGCGGTCACAGAGCAGCCCTGTCCCTTTAACTCTTTACTGCGAGAAAATAACCTTAGCCCAAAGCTAAACTTGACAAAGTTATGTAGAAGTTAAGGATGTTCATAATTGTTCACATCGTGTTTTAACACCTATGCATGGTGTAACCTTTCTAGTAGTCGTGAATCTTAACATTTTGTTTGTTACGACTGTGCCTTTAGCAGAAACTCCATTCAGATTTTTGTCAGTGCTGTGACCTGTGTATTATCATCAGAAAGTAATATTTCCTATCTAATAAATAGTGCTGAAAGTGTTTGTAGTTTGCCAAGTGTCTAAGTTAAGAAGTATTACGGACCAATATGATTTTACTTGGTCTAACACACTTTTGGTGAGAAACTGCATATTAACAGTGGTCAATAAAAATTCTCAACCTAACCAACAGTTTCAGCATGTCTTCCACCTTTATCCGAGCTGCACTGAATTATAGGGAGCCATATTCATTTAGCATGTATTGTTGCAAAGTTTTTCATTCTAAAAAACATTTTCGAAAAAGGTCTAGGTATTTGCTCAAGTATGGTAGGTAGTTCACCAGATGGATGATGTGGCACTGCCTTACCCAGACAGTTCTATTTTGAGTTTTCTGCCCTCTAGGCTGCCTCTTTCAGCAAAGTACCTCACGCTTTCAAGGCAATAGCTCCTTTGATGAGAAAAACAATCAACAGTCAGACCATCATTCCATGGCAACATGGTGGATTGGATGCAACGTTTTACATTTTCCAAACACAGACCAACTAAATAGGTGTCTGTCCTCAGAAAATGTCAAATGAATGTCCTAACATGCTGAGATTTTTATCCCTGAACGCTAGGGGCACTTCATGCACTTTGGCTGAATTGAACTTCCATGGTTTCCATAGGGGCTCCAGCAAGCAAAAAAGCTAGCCTGCCTTCAGATGCCATTTCTACCCGTGTTTTGACCACTGTCAGCGTTTTCCCGATGGTGGACCAGTGACTCTACCTTTGGGAAAATAGACATCCTGACAATTAAATTAGGCAGGGGATGCACAAGGTAGAAAAAGGGGCATCCAACAGTTTATGGGCAGGCGTTGCGCTACTCCCCACCTCTAAATCACACTAGTCCTTAACTGCAAATTGGCAAAACACATTTGACCTCATTGTGCAAAGTTTGAGGAAGGATGTCCTACCTTAGTGTTGTCTGTTGTATTGTCGAGAGTTAAGGTGTAGATGCCGCTGGTGGTAAGCCCCGATTTGTAAGCTTGAGCGCAGTCTCTAAAACTGAGTTGCTCCTCTTTAGTCAAAAAAGAAGTCTTGACAGCTAAAATTAAGGTAAACAATTTTTAGTCTACTTGGTGCAGAACATAGTAGAACAAGAAAGAAGTATTTAAAAGAACAAAAAGTAACTCAGGCCACTGAACGTCAATATGCTTGTAATACAAGTCTTAAATAAAAATGAACTGTAATAGACAATTTAGAGATAAAACTGTACGGGTGCTTTATAGCAAGCTGGTGTATTTATGTCAAGTCTGCAATCACAGGAAAATATAATCTTATTGATACAACGGAAATGTACAATTTGTTTTAAATTACTGCAATCTGAAAACATAGTTTTAACAAAAGTATAGCTACAAGCAATAATAATAAAGAATTGGAAAAATATTGGACAAGGAAAGTGCTAGCCCACCCTGAAGTGAATTTCGTTTTGGAAATGTACATTCGATCAGGCAAAATGGTGTCGCACACAGTGCAAGAAAGCCAGTGACTGAAGTGAGCTTACCCACTACAATATGGCTTAGTGGGTAGGCAAAATGTGAATGGCAGTTGAATAGACAAATGGATGCAGAAAGTGAGTCCAAAGCTTCTCTATGTAGCTATATATGTATATTTATGAATCGGAAGGTCTGGCATTAGCCAATACCTTTCCATTTGCTACAATGGACAGCCAGCCCTCTTCATCCACTGGTATGTTTTTGTGCTATTTACATTTGTCTTATTTACACTACAACATACACCATAGGATAGTGAGTCAGCCCACTTCAGCAATTGGCTAACTTAATTGTTAGTGACAGCATTCTGATCTTTCAAAAAGAGCACATCCGCACAAAGTAGTTCCCTTCTCCACCAGGAACTGTCATGCCAAAGTGTGGTTTAAGATGTCAAAAACAAAAATAGTTTTGATTTTAGTAAAAGTTTACTTTTTCATTTTAATTTGGTATTTGCCCAGCATCTCCCCAGAAATAAAGCTTTACAAAAAACATGAAAAAAGAAGCATTCACAAAGGTGATGGCTGGCTGGCGACCAACAACTGAACTACTCGATTTGCCAGTGCTTGTTATGATTATATAAAGCCGTTGAGACAGCTAAAGCGGTCTGTAGGAATTGCCCTAAACAGGGTTCACTATGCAACAGAAGCATCTAAATTAGTCAAATTAAAAATAAAACAGGGCTGCAAGCTAGGATAATACAACTGTTTCTGTCTGGCACATGCTATTCAAAAGCGAGGTCTAGATAAAAAAAAACCTGTTTGCTTGAGCGGTTTACATTTTGTTAACAGATTTGGTTGTGAGCTAAAGAATGCATGTTATCTATCTACAACACTATAAACAGTATTTGCGTATTGTGAACACAGTGTCATAACCAAGGTGCTGGCCAATAATACAGAAAATTCCACAGAGCTAGCATAGGTAAGCAGAGAAGCCAAACAGGAACAGTTGTGCAGGCGCGAGACTGTCAACAACACAGAAACATAACAGGAAGCTTCTGCTTCCTACTCTTTTCTTCAGCAGCCATGTTTCTGTTTTACTGCTTTCATTGTATACCAGCGGAAATATTGATATGCGCACTTGTGCACCGTTGTTGTGAAAAGGTGGTCACAGGTAATCTCTTAAACTACACAGCTTTGAAACTTCAAAAGTCATTGGAGCAATTTAAAAAGCACTACAAATCTGTAATACCGTTATCGTTTTTAGGCAGTTCATATAAAGCAAAAGGTAGCACTTTATATCAGTAAAGTCTGTATTTTGAAAGGGGTAATTTGCTACGTCTAGGTCCACGTTGAATTCAGGAGCTTCACATTTGAAATCAGGGCGAGATATTTTCACTGCCTTGTAGTTAAGTTCTCACTGCAACTGAGTGCACCTCTTATATGACAAAACACCCAAGAAGCATGCTTGATGACCTGAGCAAATTAGGAAATGAAAGACAACCCTTAATAAGGGCCTACGACCTCCTGACCTGGCAATTCAAAAGGTGCCATTTACTCTTTGCTGGCTTCCTAGTAACCAGTGTAATATCCATACTTCACAATCAGTGATGCAGGCCCTCTGGAAGCATGTAATTTATAGGCTCTGGTTACAGTTAGTGCTACTTTACTAGTAAATTAAAGATGCCATTTGGGTATAAGCCAGTGTTAACATGTTTTAGGGGAGGAGCGCATGCACTTTAGCATTAGTTAGCAGGGGTAAAATGTGCAGAGTCCTAAGGTCAGCAAAACCTGGAGGTCTGAAGGCAAAAAGTTCAGGGAAAATAACATCAAGGTTGTGAGGTCTAACAGTATACCTCCCAGTTCAGGGTCAAAGCTTGCTTGTGCTTCATAGACCGTTTACATTCCACTTCCAAACATGACAAACAAAAATACAAGGAGTTTGCTTCTACCCTTGTTGTCACAATATTTTATACACATTCAAAGGACTGAAGCTTTGGTGCCCATAGGCTGTGGCGCAAAAGGAGCTGGAGATGAGCATACAACACAGTTAAACACGAGGTTCTCACAGAGTGCAGGAGTTGTTATGGTAAGCTGAACCATACAGGAAACCCAGGCAGGAAAGGTACTCCTGTATATGCCAAAAGTACCTTCTGGGTTGTACCTTGTCTCCCACACAGGACCCTGATTTACACAGTATGTCCAAATGCTCTCTCACTGCTATCAAATGGTCTGGTAGGAGGAGTGGGTTCTAACATTTGGGTGGCTGGAGTGTGGCACAAAAGAGTAAGCTAGACTTCCCCCCTCTGCTATAGCTATGCTTTATCCTATAGTGTTAAGCTAATGGGATGGGAGAGGAGATTTATTTGAGGGAAAATGAGGGTGAATTCCTTTGGACCCCCTTCTCTCGATGCAACATCCTATCGCCCTGTTGAGGAGGGGTGGTTTCTTACATTGGTAACCCCAGGCTACGCCAAACACAAAATATGGGGAGAACTTCAACAGGAAACATAAAAAATAAGGATAGGATATCTAGCACATATAGCTGTGGACTATTATTCCTACAATAAGTTAACAGAATCCAAGCTGAGCTGTATTTACTAGTAACATTATTTTCTGCACTGCTGGGTTAGACAGAGGTCCTCATTACCCTTTTTAATACTAGGATTTGCCCTCCCTGACTGTTCTATTTTTATTCTTTTATTTTGTTTAGATTTTGAAAAGGCAATGACGCTCCTCATGAAGGTCTCAGTTAGAAATCTTCGTTATTACAATTCAGTTTGTAAGACGGGTCTTCCTGGCTGCTAACCAACATCTATGACATTCAGACCCAAGTCCTGCTTTTTCTGTCCCTCCCAATTCAAAATTCAGTTCTGACAGCAGTGAACTCTTCTCTTTGGGTGTACTACAATAGTCTTTATTTATTTGCAACTAACAACATACCGTAAACTGCTGGCTATGAGCATCCTGTCTTCTTAACCCCACCATGAGGTGCAGAAAGATCATCCCAACTTAACCGGCCCTGCCATGGAAGTAACTGGCCTAAGAATCAAATTTAACATGATGGGTATTTTACACAGTGCATTTTAGAGATGCATCTTCTTATTTGTGGGACTTTTCTTCCTAACCTATCAAACAGTTATTGTTCTTGTAGAATGGATGGGCTTTTTCAGGCAGTAGCTGACATTTTAGGGGAACCTTTATATTATCTTCTCAGTGTTTAGGTGATTCCATGTAGTTTTTGGTGGTTATCATAACCAAATGTGCATCTTGGGCAACACAAGATGGTGCCAGAAGATAAAGCATCCTACGTTGGAGACACAGGCAGGTGAAAACTACTGGAAACAAGTATTGGCAAAGCAAGTAGGTCTCGCCTGTACAAGAGCTATCAGCTTTGGCAATGTGTTTCTGCCATGTTGTACATCAGTGGGGCTGCTGTTCAGCATGGCTAAAAGTTAGTGGAATGGAGGGTATTAGAGGGGAGTGAGGGAGTAGAGTGCTGTAGAGTGGAGTAGGGGGAGTAGATTGTCGTAGAGTTGAGTGGAGGAAAATACAGTTCAGTGGCAGAGAGTGCCGTGGGGTGGAATAGAGTGGGGTGGCCTGGAGTGGACTGAGGTAGTGTGGTGGATTGGAGTAGAGAAGGGTGGACTGAAAGGAGTGGGGTGGATTGCAATGGGGTGATGTGGATTGGAGTGGGATGACTAGATAGGACTGGGGTGGGTGGATTGGACTGAAGTGATAGGACTAGGGTCGGGTGAATTGGATTGGGGTGGTTTTGAGTGGGGTGAATTGTAGTGGATGGATCAGATTCGGCTAGAGAAGGGAGGATTGGAGTGGACTGGAGTTGGGTGGATAGGCTTTTTTTATTGAAGTGGGGCAGGCTAGTGGGGTGGAGTGGATTGTGGAGTGGCTTGGACTGAAGTTGAGTGGATGGATTAGAGTGGGGCGGGGTAGGGTGGATTGGGTAGAGTAGGGTTGATTGGTCTAGAGTAGAATGGGGTGGGGTGGATTGGATTGGAGTGGGGTTGACTGGATTGAAGTGGGGTGGGGTGGGTTGGAATGGGCCGTGGTAGATTGGAGTGAGGTGAATTGGATTAGAGTGGGGTGGATTGGACTGGAGTGGGGTGGATTGGTCTAGAGTGGACAGGAGGGGGTGAAACTGAGTAAGGTAGAATTGAGTTGAATGGATTAGATTGCCTGGAGTAGACTGGATTGGGGTGGATTGGATTGTGGCAGATTGGATTGGGGTTGGGTGGATTGGATTTTTTGGGAACGGGGTGGGGTGGATTGGAATGGAGTGGAATGGAATGGATTTGAGTAGGGTGGATTGTGGTGGATTGGATTAGACTGGAGTGGGTTGACTTGGATTGGATTTGCGTGGATTGGAATGGAGTGGGGTGGACTGGATTGAGTGGATTGGTTTGGGTGGATTGGGTTGACGTGGGGTGGACTGGATTGGTGTGGGGTTGGATTAAGGTGGTTTAGAGTGGGGTGGATTGGGCAGGAGTGGGGTAGATTACGCTGG
Organism: Pleurodeles waltl; assembly: GCF_031143425.1. Lineage (NCBI taxonomy): Eukaryota > Metazoa > Chordata > Amphibia > Caudata > Salamandridae > Pleurodeles > Pleurodeles waltl. Next base: position 1,511,225,661 of record NC_090444.1, on the reverse strand, counting down.
ATTGTATTGATTGGAGTGGGGTCGGTTAAGGTGAATTGGACTGTACTGGGATAGACTGGAGTGGGTTGGAGTGGTGAGGGCTGAACTTGGGTATTGTGGATTGGATTGGGGTGGATTGCAGTAGAGTGAAGTGGTGTGGGCTGGACTTCAGTAGAGTGGGGTGGATTGAAGTAGAGTGTGGTAGATTGGAGTACAGTGGGGTAGATCGGAGAACAGCGGGGTGGATTGCAGGTGAGAGGATAGCACTGGATTACAGTGGGGAGGACTGGAGTAGAGTGTGGTGATGTGGATTGGAGTAGTGTGAGGTGGATTGGAGTGGGGTGGATTGAAATGGAATGAGGTGGACTGGATGGGCTGGATTGGATTGTGGTGTGGTAAGGTGGATTGGAGTGAGGTGGAATACATTGGGGTGTGGTGGATTGGATTGGTGTGGGGTGAAATGGATTGAGTGGGGTGAATTGGATTGGAGTGGCATTGGCTCCAGTGGGGTAGGGAGGAATGGAGTGAGATGGATTGGATTGGGTGGAATGGGGTGCGGTGGATTGGACTGGGATGGGATGATCTGGATTGGGGTGGGGTGGACTAGATGGGTGTGAAGTGCAGTGGATTGGATTGGATTGGTTTGGAGTGGGATGGATTGGAGTGAGCTGGATTAAGATGAATTTGGGTGATTAAGGTGGATTGGAGTGGGATAGACGGATGCATTGGGTGGATTGGAGTGGGTGGGTGGATTGGGTTGGGTGGACTGGATTGGACTGGGGTGAGTTGGATTGGAATGGGTTTGATTGGAGTGAGGTGGGGTGGGCTGGAGTGGGATGGGTTGAACTGGAATAGGGTGGATTGGACTGCGGTGAGGTGGGCTGAATTGGATGGGTTGGATTGTGGTGAATTAGAGTGGGGTAGATTGGATTGGGGCAGATTTGATTGCTGTGGGTGGATTGTGGTGGATTGGAGTGGGATGAATTGGTATGGACTGCGGTGAATTGGGATGGAGTGGGGTGGATTGGATTGGGGTGAGGTGGACCAGATTGTAGCCTGCGGTCTGGAGTGGTGCAGATTGCTTTTTATTGAAGTGCGATAGATTGTTTTGGATTGGAATGGGGTACATTGTTTTGGATTGGAGTGGGGCAGATTGGAATGGGGGAGATTGTTTGGATTGGGGCAGACTGTTTTAGAAGGGAGTAGGGCAGATTGGAGTGGAGCAGATTGTTGTGGTTTGCAGTGGGGCAGATTTGAGCTGAGCAGATTGTTGTGCATTGGAGGGGGTGCAGATTGGTTTGGGGCAGATTGTTTTGGATTGGAGTGGACAGACTGGAGTAAGGCAGATTATTATGGATTGGAGTTGGGGCTGTTTTGGATTGGAATGTGGCAGATTGTTGTGGATTGGAGTGGGGCAGACTGTTTTGGATTGGAGTGGGGTATATTGGAATTGGGGCAATAGTTTTGTATTGGAGTGGGGCATATTGTTTTGGACTGGAGTGGACATGATTGTTTTGGATTAGAGTGGAGCGAGAGGAGTGGGGCCGATTTCTTTGGATTGGAGTCGGCAGATTGTTTTGGATTGGAATGGGGAAGATTGTTTTAGCTAGGAGTGGGTCAGGTTGAAGTGGGGCAGATTGTTTTGGATTGTGGTGGGTGGATATTTTGGATTGTAGTGGGCCATATTATTTTGGATTGAAGTAGAGCAAATGGTTTTGGATTGAAGTGGGCAGGCTGTTTTTGGATTGGAGTAGGCAGATTGTTTTGGATTGGAGTGGGGCAAATTGGAGTGGGGCAGATTGTTTTGGATTGGAGTAGGGCAGATTGTGTTGGTTTGGGGTGGATTGAAGTAGGGTGGATCGTGGTGAGGAGGTATGTGGTGGAGTGGGGTTTTGTGGATTGGAGTGGGACAGATTGTTTTGGATTGGAGTAGGCAGATTGTTTTAGATTGGAGATGGGCTGACTGTTTTGGATTCGAGTGGGGCAGATTGCTTTGGGTTGGTATGGGGCCGGCTGAAGTGGGGCAGATTGTTTTGGATTGGAGTGGGGCAGATTGTTTTGGATTGCTGTATTGGAGTGGACAGTTTTTAATTGGAGTGGGGCAGATGGTTTTGGATTGGAGTGAGGCAGATTTGAATGGGGGAGGTGGAGAGGATTGGAGTGTGGTGGACTGGAGTAGATTGGGGTGAGTGGTTTGGATTGGAGTGGGGTGGATTGGGGCCTACTGCACGATTATGTGTTAAAGTACAATTTAGAAAATTACACATAAGAATTTAGAACAAGGTAATAATCATCTTTCGAGAACAATGCCCACAAGCAAAATTAAAATATGAGCGCAAGTGAGAAAAGAAGTCTTTGCAAAATAAAAAAAGTTAACTATAGAAAATATCATTTTTCAGGATTTTTTGTCCTGCTGGGCACGTTTTTGCCTTTCGCTCGCCTACAGTTTGCAGGGAACTAGAAGTTAAAAAACAAGACGAGTGTAAAGTGAGAAAAGAAGGCTTGGCAAAAGAAAAAAGTTAACTATAGAAAATACATCTTTGCAGTTTTGTTTGTCCTTCTGGGCACGTTTTTGCTAGTCACAAGCCTTCTGTTTGCAGGGCACTAGAAGTTAAAAAAAGAAAATAGTACTTAAATCATATTGTGAGCAGTGGACGGCACTGATTATGTAAATTCAATCAGTGCTCCACCGATGGTAACAGAAATTATATTGCCTCCAGTGACGAATTACGAAGCTACGGGCAGGTTCCAAGCCCTTTTCTAACTACAACTTAAGAGTGCCTAAAAGGTGTAGCCAATTGGATCGATTGTAATTTTTTTCAGCCAGAATCCCTCCTCCCCCAGTTAAGCTTTGGTGGCCGGCTGAAATGAACCTCTTCCCGGTGCTGGCATCAATTGTGAAGAATTTAGGCATGCAGTTTGACTCCGACCGTTCCTTTTAAGCCAAGTTCAAGCAGATCATCTCTTTCTGCTTTCTGTAGCTGAAATACATCAGGAAATTGTTACATCTGCTTCCAGCTGAGACCCACAAAACTCGATTCATGCCCTTGTGAATTTCCCCCTGGAATATGCCAACAGCCACTACCTGGATTCTCCTGAGTTTTTGATCGATAGACTCCAGAAAATACAGAATGTGGCTGCTAGGCTGATCTGGCGGATTCCTTTCCGTCACCACATCTTGCTGCTTTTAAATCAGTTACACTGGCTTCCTGTGATAAAAACAATTGAGTTTAAAGCGCTTACATTGGCATATAGAGCCTTGGATGGCAAAGGCCTTTGTTACCTGAGAAACAGACTGGGCTGGTATGTACAAGAGACATCCTTGTGATCTAATCACCTCCGATTTATGAGTATCTCCAGGTTTGTTAAAATTTGTGGTGGTTGGAGATTGTAGGAAGGTAGCCTCTTTCTAGACTTGTTACCCCACTTTTGGCCTGTTTGTGAGTATATGTTATGGTGTTTTTACTGTCTCACTGGGATCCTGCTAGCCAGGGCCTAGTGCTCATAGTGAAAACCCTATGTTGCCAGTGTGTCTGATATGTGTCACTGGGATCCTGCTAGCCAGGACCCCAGTACTCATAGGTTTGTGGCCTATTTGTGTTCCCTGTGTGGGGCCTAACTGTATCATTGAGGCTCTGCTAACCAGAAACTCAGTTTTTATGCTCTTCTCTGCTTTTAAAATTGTCACTGCAGGCTAGAGACTAATTTCACCAATTTTGATTGGCACACTGGAACACCCTAATAATTACCTAGTATATGGTACCTAGGTACCTAGCGTATTGGGGTTCCAGGAGATCCCTATGGGCTGCAGCATTTCTTTTGCCGCCCATAGGGAGCTCAGACAATTCTTACACAGGACTGCCACTGCAGCATGAGTGAAATAACCTCCACGTTATTTCACAGTCATTTTACACTGCACTTAAGTAACTTATAAGTCACCTATATGTCTAACCCTCACTTAGTGAAGGTTAGGAGCAAAGTTACTTAGTGTGTGGACACCCTGGCACTAGCCAAGGTGCCCCCACATTGTTCACGGCAATTTCCCCGGACTTTGTGAGTGCGGGGACACCATTACACGCGTGCACTACATATAGGTCAATACCTATATGCAGCGTCACCATGGTAGCTCCGAACATGACCATGTAACATGTCTAGGATCATGCATCCCGGGCCTCCATCATAGAGCCCAGGTACTGGCAAACTAACTTTCCGGGGTCTCCTCTGCAGCTACCGCTGCTGCCAACCTCTCAGACAGGTTTCTTCCCCCCTGGGGCCTGGGCAGCCCAGTCCCAGGAAGGCAGAACAAAGGATTTCCTCTGAGAGAGGGTGTTACACCCTCTCCCTTTGGAAATAGGTGTGAAGGGCCTGGGAGGAGTAGCCTCTCCTGGCCTCTGGAAATGCTTTGAAGGGCACAGATGGTGCCCTCCTTACATAAGCCAGTCTACACCGGTTCAGGGATCCCCCCAGCCCTGCTCTGGCACGGAACTGGACAAAGGAAAGGGGAGTGACCACTCCCCTGACCAGCACCTCCCAGAGGAGGTGCCCAGAGCTCCTCCAGTGTGTCCCAGACCTCTGCAATCTTGGATGCAGAGGTGTGAGGGCACAATGGACAGCTCTGAGTGGCCAGTGCCAGCAGGTGACGTCAGAGACCCCTCCTGATAGGTGCTTACCTTTCTCTGTAGCCAATCCTCCTCTGTGGGCTATTTAGGGTCTCTCCTGTGGGCATCTCACCAGATAACGAATGCAAGAGTTCACCAGAGTTCCTCTGCACTTCCCTCTTTGACTTCTGCCAAGGATCGACCGCTGACTGCTCCGCCTGCATAACCGCAACAGAGTAGCAAGAAGACTACCAGCAACACTGTAGTGCCTCATCCTGCCTGCTTTCTCGACTGTTTCCTGGTGGTGCATGCTCTGAGGGCTGTCTGCCTTCACCCTGCACTGGAAGCCAAGAAGAAATCTCCTGTGGGTCGACAGAATCTTCCCCCTGCTAACGCAAGCACCAAACTTTCTGCATCACCGGTCCTCTGGGTCCCCCCTCATCCTGATGAGCGTGGTCCCTGGAACACAGGAGCTGGGTCCAAGTGCCCTTCTGTCCAAATTTGGTGGAGGTAAGTCCTTGCCTCCCCACACCAGACAGTAATCCTGTGTACTGCGTGAACTGCAGCTGCTAGGGCTTCTGTGCAGTTTTGCAAGACTTCCTTTCTGCACAGCCTAGCCCAGGTCCCCGGCACTCTGTCCTGCATTGCCCAACTCGCTGAGTTGGACTCCGACGTCGTGGGACCCTCTTTTGTTGCTCTGAGTCGACTGTCGTCCTCAGATCTTCTAAGTGCCTGTTCAGGTGCTTCTGCGGGTGCTGCCTGCTTCTGCGTGGGCTGTCTGTGTTGCTGAGCGCCCTCTCTGTCTCGTCCTCCAAGGGGCGACCTCCTGGTCCTTCCTGTGCCCTAGCAGCACCCAAAATCCTCATCCACGACTCTTGCAGCTAGCAAGGCTTGTTTGCGGTCTTTCTGCATGGAAACAACTCTGCATCCTCTAGCACACCTTCTGACCAAATGAGAAGTTCCTGGCACCTTCCGTTGTTGCAGAATCTTCGGCTTCTTCCACCCGGAGGCAGCCCTTTTGCGCCTTCATCTGGGGTTTAGTGGGCTCCTGCCCCCCCGGACACTTGTGTGACTCTTGGACTTGGTCCCCTTACTTTACAGGTCCTCGGGTCCAGGAATCCGTCTTCAGTGTTTTGAAGTCAGTTGTTGTCCTTGCAGAATCCCTATCTCGACTTTACTGTCTTTCTGGGGTAGTATGGTAACTTTACTCCTACGTTTCAGGGTCTTTGGGTAGAGTATCTTGGACACCCTTAGTGTTTTCTTAAACTCCCTGTGACCCTCTTCACAGTACACTAGGCCTGGGGTCCATTTGTGGTTCGCATTCCACTTTTGGAGTATATGGTTTGTGTTGCCCCTAGGCCTATTTCTCCCTATTTCTCCCTATTGTGTTCTACATTGTTTGCACTACTTCTCTAACTGTTACTTACCTGATTTTGGTTTGTTTGTGTATATTTTGTGTATATTACTTACCTCCTAAGGGAGTATATCCTCTGAGATACTTCTGGCATATTGTCACTAAAATAAAGTACCTTTAATTTTAGTAACTCGGAGTATTGTGTTTTCTTATGATATAGTGCTAAGTGATATAAGTGCTGTAGTAGGAGCTTTGCATGTCTCCTAGTTCAGCCTAAGCTGCTCTGCTATAGCTACCTCTATCAGCCTAAGCTGTTAGAACACCTATAATCTACTAATAAGGGATAACTGGACCTGGCACAAGGTGTAAGTACCACAAGGTACCCACTATAAGCCAGGACAGCCTCCTACAGAGATCATTTACTGTTCTGACAGCAAGGCTTTGGAATTCCTTGCCAATTAAATTCTGCACGTCCGAATCTGAGCAAGTTTTCAGGAAAGAATTAAAAACCTGGCTTTTTAGCCAAAATTAAATGTGCTATCTTGGCCGCATTCTCAGTTTCTGCTTTGGAGCTCCGAGATGCTTCTGCCGAAGCAGCCATGCACCGTACAAATGTCATTGATTGATTGATTGACTGATGAGTAACCTGGGCAACTGCATTTTGATACATTTATTTAATTTGCATCATCTTGTTTTTTTCACAGTACAATAAGCCATGATTTGGAAGCTATTTCTCCCTGCCTGCCATCTTGTTTCCTTGCTTTCTGAGCTTCTAATGTGATAAATATACATGGTACTAATAGCCAATGGAATTTAAATGTTACAACTTTTGACTGCATTAATCATAGTTGTAATTTAAATAAACCTATTTAATTATAAAAGACTCGTACAGTAGTCTTGGTGCTACAGGCATTATATTTCAACGGTGCGCTGTCCTTAACTGTGACTAGATGAAGAGCATCTGTGGATTTCAGAGACATTCTTGCTTTTTGAATAATAGTGGCATGGTTAAGACTTGGCCGCAGATTCATTTGAAATCCCAAGAATTCACATTCCCATGAATGTCATCTCAGCATTTTATGCCATGTAGTCCTATTATACTAATCCTCACTGAAACTACCACCCCAGCCTTCTACTATTTCTTTATCCATGCAATGGTATTGTACTAGTGCCAAAATGTAGGCTTGTGTTTGGCCACAGACATCTTTTCTCCAAAAGCGACACACATTGTATTTGTGTGGGCAGTATTTTGGTATTTTGTAGTACAAATGTTCACCGGGTGGCAATACCACAATTAGAGAAAATCTATCCAGCTTTGAGGACAATAATTCAGTTCCCTTTTTTTGCCTATTACACTTGATTCCAGGGATATAGCTAGTTCTAGGCATTTACCATTTTGGAAGTAAAAGAAACTGAAGCATGGGGATAAAAAGTCATTTACCAGGATAGCCATCTTTGGTAAACCGATAAAGCAAGAATTAGACCTTAAATCTCCTGGCTTACACATGCCAACCCAAGCACTGAAGCAGAACAGTATACAAATGTTTAATTGTGTGTTGCCAGTTAATTACATGTAGGTCTTATTATGGGCTATATAAACTGATTTTTATGCAATATAACATTTCCAGAAAACAATCTTTCTTCAATGGAAATTCCTTGAGTACAATAACTGGACTTCTGCTGTAATATGTCATCACAGTTATAAGTCCTTAAAAACTATATACTTCAAAATTGGATTTTCCCATGCGTTATAAGCAAAGAACTTTCCAAAAAGATTTCCTCGTGCTGTAATCTGCTTCAAGAATAAGAGATTTGTACATAGAACGAGCAACATTAAAAAAAATACATTATCCTTTTCCCCACGCATTAGTGAAGCCATTCAAATCATGCCAAACTGAACATTATTTTAACATCTGAAGGATGCACCTTCTCTGCCAGTGTTATGTATAGAGAACTAAAAAATTAATTTCAACTGTCAGTGGTCCCTTTACATTTACCAGTTTAGAAACGTATACTTTTGTTTATACCACCTGAAGAAGAAGAGTCACAAGGCTATCAAAGTTACTTTCTCATTTCACTCAATATATGACTGCCGAGCATCAATACCATAGACCTCGCTACTTGGGTGCCAATGGCAGGATTACTTTCTCCAACTTACAGTTTGGAGGCGTCATCATGGTGAGCAGATTGTGAACAGTCTCCATGAGGTCCTGTTGCTGCTTTTGAAGAAATGAGTTGTTAACAGTCGCTGATATTAACTGCTTCTCGAGCTCCTCAATGATTGAATTCTGTCTAGACACCAGCAGTTGAAGTTGATCTTTCTCATCTTTCATTGACTGGATCTGCACTGTGTGCTTATCTTCCAAGTCAAGGACTTTCTTCTCTAAAAAGCTGATCAAGAAAAAAAAATATGTTGGCAAATCCTCAATTTTTTTCTGCCCGTAAGAAATATGTTGTTCCATTACACAATGCTAGCTTCTGCAGAATATTTAATTTGCTTTATTAAACAAGCGATAAAATGTTATTGCAAAAACAACAATTTAAAATATTGGCATGGTGAATGTGATCTTTCCATTACATGTAAGAAAACTATTTAATGAAGATTAAAATATCGTCTAGGTATGAACATTAGGTCGAATTTTCAGTCATCTAAACTGTGAACCTCGAGTTGTGTTCACTTTACTTCCTTCTGCAAAAATCCTGTTTGTAAAGTAACTATGGAGCTTAGTGCAAAAGTTTACATAAGAAGTTGTATAGTTAATTAGAAAAGTGACACATTCCATTTAGCAAGTAGAAAAACACAGTTGATCTCAATGTAATTTAACATAAGGTTACTACAAATAAATATCAAGGAAAGGCACGAGTGATTTATCTCCGCTGATTTCCATGCAGTATATCACATGAGGCCAGAGAATGAGCTGTTCTGTTACTGAGGGTTTTACTTTACTTCTGACAAACTTAACTCAACATAAGTTGGACATAACTGCTTTTGATAGTACCCTTTGTACTAAATGACTTTTAGGCATAACTTATATGGGCAACGTAACACAGAATATTTGCTCTTTTAACCTATAAATTGATTTAATGCATCTGATTTGTCTACATACGTATTGAGTTGTGATAAATGTTTCTACTTTTGGGGTGTTAGATAATCAAACCAATTTTCTCAGTTAGCCAGCATGTGGTGGAAAACATAACACATCGGGCTTTTAGCCCTTGAATTGAATATATGCCCTTGGATTGGCCCCTTGTAATTAGATAAATTTAAAGACCTGTCGCATCATAGACTTTATTATGACTCAACCTCTCCTGATGCTTGAGTTTTTAGCTGGTCGTGTCATAAATTCAGGCATTTGGTGGCTTTAAAATGTAATGTAGTTTAAAGACTGTAACGGAGGTCAGCTGAAGGTAGTACAAACATTTGGTATTGTTTTTGTGATGCAGATATATGGTTAACCAATGAAGATGGGAGATATTTTCCGTTGCACATTCTGATTTCTCATATCGTAATCAATTGTACTTCAGATTGGTCTCATGACTGTATTTTTCATTGTAATTCCTGTTTGATTTGGAGTCATGATGATTATAACTTACTTTACAAAGTGTAAACAAAACATCATTAAAAGTATCATTCATCAATTAGAAGTGTACTTGTTGGTTTGTGACTGACTGGTGGTGCTCATGATTTACCAAGCAACATTGTCAACATTATTGCAAAAAATCGTTTTGGGAAATACAGGTCGGATTTTGCCATTGAGCTGTTAATGGTACACTGGAGGATACAAGCAAGCAGTCAGATGTAATGTGTGGCCATTTTAAAAACCACCGGAAGAGCAATATTGGCCACCAAGCAGCTGCATTGGTGTTAGTATATGGAAATAGCACTCTCCCTCCTAATGGTCCTACAGCTCAGAGCTCATTCATCCAACAGAAATCCATACATAACAGGGAGGGCTAAAGAAATCCCCCCCCCAAAATATTTTGATGTTCACAAATCAATTAGTACTAAAACATTCTTTAAGAGTCTTATCATATAAAAATACAGCCCTCCTTAGAAATCCAATTCAATATCAGCCCAGCCAACACATTTCATCCCCAAGATAGGACTTCATCAGGGTTAATATCTGTTTATCTGATGATTCTTCATTTATAGCACACTTCAGGCAACGGGTATGTTTCCTTTTCCGCAGTGGGACCTGTGTGTATTGCAAAGAGGGGCCAGAAATCTCTAGTACGCTGAGCCTTCGCTTGCCATGTTGTGAATGGATTATTGTGTGACCTTTATGTAATGTTATGCACAGGTCCTAACGAAGTTTTGATCCTATAGTCTATGCGGCCTGCTCTCTTGACAGAGCTTTGCTACAGAAGTGCCGAAACAAGACATTTACATACTCTCTCTGATACATGTTTGAACGTGTACAGAAAACCAGCCACAGACAGAATTATCGTCCAGGACTACCATTTGGTAGGAAACCTAAAAGTACAGGAGTGAATTTCTGATGTCTGTAAAGTGGAGATATGATGAAATAGTAAGCCCAATATCTGGCCATTGTCCTTTGAGACTTGTTTTGCACGCACGAGGATTTGCTGTTTAGCCTTGCCGGTTTTAAGGCTGAATTCAGTCTTTCATTGTATTTCTATCAGATTAGGCATTTTGGTGGCTTAGCTCTTTATGCATATATCCCAAGGCAGCTTGAAGTGTTGTCTGTGTATTTATAAATTTGACTATGAAGAGTTTTCATTAGGATTCTTAGCAATGTTAAATACAGCCTACACAAGCCAAAAATCTTGGTGCCACACAGACCACACAGCAGTAATATAATAATGACCATCTATTTCATGTCCATCAGGAATTAACTTGGCAATGCTAGAACCTTCCATGACAATTTTCCTGATGATCTAGCATAAGAATGTAGCCACCAATTTAGTTAATAATGGGTGATGGTGCCCAACTCTGCTCATAAGTATAGGGGCCTAATGGTTGCTTTGCTTCTCTTGGTAATGGTTCGTAGGCTTTCTGAAATAGCAAGTAATGCATTCTCTACTAGGTGACCGATACAAATTCAAATAATTTAAACACAACAATAACGTAGGAAAGTGTTCAATGTAAGAGAACCATCTGGGTGAGGGTGTGGAATCTGGATGCAGTGTGTGGGCTCTTGCAGGTGGCTGGGAAATGCAGGATCACGGAGCATAGTGAGCAAGTATAAGTTTAGCTGCTGAGTTAAGAAGAGAATGTGTCATAGCTTTGTTTGCTTAATATATCGAGAATTTTTCTTAGTGACCTGCTATAAAGCAGGAGTTGAAAGTGGCAGTGGCTGGGGAAGCATGTGGCAAAGTTGATGAGGTGAAAGTGGCAAAGAAGTATTGGAAGAGGCTGATGAGGAGGCACCTGGTGTAGCTATGTTTGCCTATGATCAGGGCATTGAGTAGGGTCTTAGCCGTGTGGAAAGGAAGTTTTGAACGGATCTGGCCGAGGCTGATCCGGCAAATAAGGATTTGGAACCTCAGCACTCTAGGCCCTCGCCCCCCATTATATATGGCTCGTCAGCTTCACGATTTATTTGCTGTAAGTGTGTGATTTTGCATTTGGCCTCACAATTGAATTTATGTAACCACCTCCTAGATTAACCACTTTTACTGATTATCCAAATCATGTCACATTTCTTCCACTCTGACATATCAACCCAATGACCAGTTTATTCAGTATCTAAAAAAATAACTATTAAATGTACTTAAGTGCTGGCGTCTCGCAGTTCTTCAGTTTTGTTTGTCCTTCCTTAGAATGTACTGCATGTCAGTAAAACTCCAGCTTCTCAGCAAGAACCTACGGAGGGTGTTTTTCAATCTGGATGACATCCCTGAGCACTTCAATCGTTTACACATTGTCTTTAATAAATGGTATTTCAACTTTTCATACAATTTTAGCACAAATCATACTGATCACTTCAGTCTGTTTCTCTGTTGCTTTCATAGTCATGTTATGGTGTACACAGTGTAACACACTCCGTTCAAAGTACTTTTTTCCCTTTCAAAGTGATTCATTTACCACCCACATCCCCACCCTTTTGTCATGCAGTGTTTAGCAAGTATATATATGCCTTGGTCCCACTTTTGGAGAGAACTCCATCTGCCGTTTTCCAGCTTGCCATCAAACCTCCCCTGGCAACTTTGTCTGTACTCCAGCTGGTTCCCATGTGCACCACCAACTGTTTTTCAACTTTCTGCAAGACTTTTCTCTTTATAAGGGAGCTACCATCCTTCTTCTATACCTTGGCTTTCAGCTCATCTGTGATTTTGGTTGCTTTTGTTCCGTTTGTCTTTTATTTCCTGACTGTCTCACCTTCATGACTCTGTGTTTTAGACATTTCTCGGCCTAACTGTTTAGCCAGTTAGTGTCGTGTTTTAAGTTATTTAGTTTATGAAAAATTGTCCTTCTAGGATTTGACCTTTGAATAACTAAAAACATTTGTATGACAACTGGACATGTTTGTCACGAAACAAAAACGTAGCATAATGCATTACTTTATAAACGTGTTCATAGATTAAAAAAGTGCTTCTGTAACACAATCTTGAGAATGAAAGATTGTACAGCCCTACATATTATTGCTAATCAGGAGAGGACTATGTGGCGAGAAGTCTAAGGAGTCAGCATAGGTGTTAAAGTAGGTAATCAAATAACCTTACCACATTCTGTAGCTTTTTAGACGGGTTATCAATGAAAACTGTTCTCATGGTAATGTCTGTGCTATGGAAACTGAAGACATTAAACTACAATTGTTTAAAAAGCAACAAAGTCTTAAAATAAAGAAGATATTGACATTAATGGATTATATTCTGTTTTTGTATGTTATGTGTTTATCGTAAAGGAATATGGTTGGTATATCACAAGAAGGATAAATAGATATGATGAGGTGCATTTTACTTTTACAAATATTTACATAGGTTACTTAATGAGGAATGGTGAAATGTTTACAGTTTAATTATTGATCATAAAATGACAAAAGATATTGGGAATGCTTTACAGAGGTGGGAGACGAGACAGAAATTTCAGGAACAATGTGTTTTTTAAAGTTTTTTCCAGACTCGAAAAGGGATAGGAACAGCCCTAGATGCACTGTTTACACATTTATAAGTATGTGCAAGTGAGTTCTTTTTTGTTATTAACTCTCTTGATTTCTAGTTTTATAGTGTGGAGGCTACAGGATGCCCTTTGCCCACTTGAGGTCACAAGTATGTTGGCAAGGTAATCTAGTGCAGTGGTTCCCAACCTGTGGTCCGGGGACCCCTGGGGGTCCGCGAAGCCTTCTCAGGGGGTCCGCGACTGCTTAGAAAATTTAAAAATATTAACAAATATTGACAAATTACGTCCCCAGCTTCCAGTAATGACTCAGGCGGGGGTCCCCGGATTCCAATGATGATTCAGTGGGGGTCCCTGGGTTCCATTAATGTTAAAATGGGGGTCCACAGAAACCAAAAGGTTGGGAACCACTGATCTAGTGTATTGGTACAAAAGCTGGTTATATTTCAGATAGACTGCATCTAAATTTAAATTTAGAGGAAAAACAAAACCAAATAAATGAATAACACAATTAGAACATATGTGTTCACTGATGTAAGAAAAACATGGACTACATGGCCAGTCCTGATTTGTGTGCTGTTAAAGGGCACGTTAGGTTGTGAATTGCAAGCAAGTGTGATGGATGTTATGAAAGTGGGACCTAAGTGCAGCCATTAAAGACACTAACAAGTCCACCACTATAGAATACATTTCCCTCGACAGTCTCCATTACAGATGAGACTACCCAGGCACGCCATAGTATCTGCTTGATTGCATGTCTGAGATTGCTACCTATGTGTAGTAGCCCTTAGTTGTCTGGTTGAACATTATGTTTGCATTGTCTTTCAAAAAGGGGCGATCTAAAAGTATCTCTAATGGACTGCGCATTTCAAGAGGCACAGCGTCAGTTTACACCACTACAAAGAGTTTTACATTCATTTGTTCTCGGTGTGGCATGTATACATTAAGGTTGCCCTTCAGACAGTTTGCTATAATTACACATTAGGCAGGCTAGAGATAATAGCCTCTGTGCTAAAGCTGAATGTGTGCCATCCAGGCCTCTTTCCTTTGGTGAAGAACTCCACTGATGTGTTACGTATGTAGGGAAGAAAACCAGCACACCTTCACAGATACACACTAAAAACTGCTATACATAACTAGGGCTGTAAAAATAACCTTAGGCATGACTGTAAATTCTATATAATTGCACCGAAGCTCAAATTACACTTTGAGAAGGTGGTGCATAATTTTACCACACTGTTTACCATATGGTAGTCATCTGTTGTTACCCTGGCCCTTATGTGCATTGCTGACAATACTGTAAGCAAACTCTATTCATTATAATAGAGTTGGTATTAACAAGGGTTCAGTGGTGCCAATTACAATTTTTTTCTAATTCAAGTGTATTTCTTGCTCTTTGTACCTTGTTTTTTTTTTTTACATATTAGAAAAATGAAACGTATTTCAATATGCTGCTCACACTGCTTAGATACCCCCTTGGATGGATTTGCACTCTTCCACACTGAGAGCCCAACCATTGTCAGATATATATGCAGAACCTTCATACGCTTAGTAAGGAAGACATAGTAGCAGGATATTTAGTAAACTGATGTGAAATTATGCTCTTGGCGAAAGGATGCAATATTACTAGTAAACTTTGCGTCATAGAAATAAGTACATCAAGCGGATTTAATACACCCACCAGGATACTGGACATTGTTCCACTGGACTATTCTTTACATCTCACAGCTCTCCTTCCTAGCTCATGACAATTGTACTTTAATTATGACAGTGGTAAAGAAGAAAATGCTGTGCATGGTCAACATTTGGTAAGCTGTATGCTTCTTAATTAAAAGAAACTTTCATTTAATATTAGGAAACATATTGCAAACCTTATCATTATCTCCTTAGTAAATATAAATACAATAAAACGTTTCAAGGGTCCGAGGTGTAAGAGTTATACATTTTATTATACTTATACATTAGGTCATCTTTCCCCCACATATCACTTATTATTATAGTAATCAGTTGAGTGTTGCACCCGGGGCAGCTGAAAGGCTCTGTAGATGAAGAGTCAGTGATGCTGTGGAAATTCTTTTCATCCTATTCCAGCGGAAGAACCTCTGAACTTTGGCACATTTATTGTTTCATGCAAGCAGATGGTATTTCCTCTATTGATCATTAGGGAAAACATAGTTATTGCTCTAAAGCCCCCTCAATTAAGAATATTTGTGTAGTTTAGTCGACAGAGCAGAATTTCATGTGGAAACGGAAATTGAATATCCGAAAGAGTGTTTACATAGCGCTCGATATCAAACAATTACTTTTAGAAATGGAAAACATCACGTTCAGAGGAGGCAACCAAGGGCCTGGCAGATAGAAAATATGATTTATTTTTCAGTACAGAAAGTGTACCAAAATAAGTCCTAAGTTAGATTGCTACACACACACAGCTGTGTTTTGTTTACCATACCATGGTCCGTATTCAGTGGTAAAATACTTGACTATGAGTGCACAACAAGGGTGATTCTTTTAACGCCAATAGTGTCACATTCGTACCCTAGTCTTTACTTCACATGAAATAAACAGCCCACCCCGCCGTGTTGAGCTTTGGATTTCTCATTGATTGTTTAAACTAGTGGTTCCCAACCTTTTGATTCCTGTGGACCCCCACTTTAACATTAGTGGAACCCAGGGACCCCCACTGAATCATCATTGGAATTCGGGGACCCCTGCCTGAGTCATTATTGGAAGCTGGGGACCTAATTTCTTAATATTTGTTAATATTTTTTTATTTTCTTAGCAGTCGCAGACCCCCTAAGAAGGTTTTGCGGACCCCCCAGGGGTCCCCGGCCACAGGTTGGGAACCACTGGTTTAAACTATTTCACTGTCCATGGTTCCCGGTATATCTTTGGACTAAACCTTCGCACCCGCCAAAAAGGGAGCCCAGGAGGAGGAATCAGAAGATGATGAAGTCAGATAAGGCATCTTCCCGGATTAGCAATTTACAACAGCTCTGATGGAGCTTCGGTTTTTAATGAGAAACAGTTCTACATTTTCGGTCATGTTAAAAAGCTGATTTCCCCGCCTTCTTCATGGCAGAAAACCCCTTTAACTTTGCACCACATTCGGTTCTGTAAAGAACTGTTGCCTACATGATGCATTTGTGCACATCAGAGTGTTCCCTTTGAGTTTAATGCATACCTGGTCGGATGGTGTCATTTCATATTGTGGCTTTTAAATGTTATGTGCTTAGGTCGAGTTACATAGTATACATTGCTGTGCATGAGCCAGGAAGTGCGCTTGCTCCATATATAATCGGGAATGAGAGTTTTGAACCACCTTTAATGTGCCATACAAAAGAGAAAAACAACACATGGTTAGAGACACACATGTCATGGTCACATTGTCAAGCAAAAGGTCACGGTCGCATACTATTTTATGCTCGATCCTTGACACAGATGTCAAATCACAGGTCATGGCCTACAAAACCATGATTTTACTTTGCCGTTTGCTCTAAGAAGTAGGGCTGCCAAGCACCCTGCCTTAAGCTGCTGGGAGTGGTAAATGCACTTTACTTCTGCATCCTTATTATGGCATTCTCATGTTAGAAGCATACTCATTCTACTGTTAGTATAAACATGTGGATTCATCTTGCAAAAGTGTTCTTTAAATTAATAAATCAAATGAATGATACTTTTTCCATTTCTTGTACTTGCTTTAATAGTTTCCAGCATTTGTTCAACCATTGACATTTCCAATAAGGTTTGGGATACTTTAAGTGAGCGCCTCTGTGTGGTTTACAACTTTGTATTGTAGTGGCATGTTAGTGTATGTTTCATAAAGTATGTGATCGTTGAACATCTGTTATTCTCATAGAAACACAAAACCGTACTGAGGTTTTCAGCCTTAGTTATTTCAATCAGCTAATTTCAGTCATCACGTGTTGTTATCCCGGAGTGCTTGCTTCGTCTGTTAGGTAACATTGGCACACGTTTCATCCTTGTGCTGTCTTCGGGGCTCATGTATCTTTGCAGGGAGGGGAAGCTTCTTTAGATTCCACACTTGTTTTCTTATTCACTTCCCACTTTCTTTCGCCTCCAAGCCACTTTGCCTTTCGTACTCCTATTTCCAGGCATACCTCTTTTTGAAACATGATCACAAGGGTCTGTTTTATTTGGACGTATAATGGCTTAAGGGAGATTGGAATTGATTACATTTAAGCCCTCCTATGTTGCAAATGCCTTAAGGGTATCCTCTGCCCGAGGCACCTTGGATCTTAATTTGAGAGAGAACCATGTTTGACCCAGACATGCAAGATGTCAACTCAAGTGTTTCAAAAGACAGAGGTGCAGTTTTGCTTCTGTTAAAAGCTTTTTGAAGGCATAGTTCATCATGTGATACATAGGACATAATGGATCTACTTATTGCACATGTGCCCGTTCTCGTACAAGTAGCATATAGACTGCCTCTATACTCTCGAAATGTTTCTGTTGTTCCGAATGTCATTTAAAGGAAATATAAATATTTTGTTGCATGATTAAAGATATCTTTATAATCTGGGCTAGGCTAGGCACTCTGCTTAGTTGTACTTGAAGAAAACAAGGGTAGTCGAGCTATAGTATGTCAACAGTACCTAGTAATGGATCTAACAATATGAATAGTAATCATGTTAGCTTCATTTAGCAGTGTACTTTTTTTCTGTAGTGTGGAGGGTTCTGCTGTTTCCAGACCAACTGGGGAGATGCTTTGTGTAAGAGAGGTATTAGCTATTCTCATGAGGGGTGCAAGTGCTCTGGTAAGTATGATTACATGATTGTAGCTTGAAGGTGGCGAGGATGTCAGCAGCGTCTGTGGTGGAGAGTATCTGGAAGGTGGTCCTTATGGGTATGTTTTGTGGTATGATACAATGAACCATGGTACCTTGCTTTGTGCTTACAAATTTAGCTCTGATCTTGTCTATGTTTTAGCAAAGAATTGATTGATGGTCTTGTGCTTTTCAGTTGAATAGCGTATGTTGCCTTTAGATTCATGCTAATACAATGATTGATAGTTTTCAAGGGAGTACTGCTTTTATTAAAGTCTCCTTCATTTTATTTGTAGTAACCAGCTTTTTCTGTGTTCATATGAGGCTGATTTGCTGTGATAATGAGGTGCTTGTGTACGAAATAGAATATTTAAAATTTTATGAGGTCATCATGCAGACAACTTGCTCTAAAGATATTCTTTTAAGTGCCAATATAAAGATGGTTTCTGTTTAATGGAGCATATTCACTTATTGGTTATCAGTTGTTGCTCACCTTATAATTTCTTGTTGCATTTTCTTGATGGTTTGTTTCCCTCACAACAGATTGTGCATATGAAGGTGACATACAAATCCCAAAGTGTTAAAACCAGTGGTGCTATCCCATTAGTTATACCTTTGAATATCATTTATTTATGTAATGCATTCTAGTAATTGTAAATCCGCTCTTCATAGTTATAGCTACATGCATGAAATTCAGAGCTGTAGCCATGCTAAACGGTGTCAATATTTTACCTCTGTGCATATGAATGTGAGTAATATCTGTTTTATTTAATTATATTCTCTAGTAATAAATGACCCGAAGCAGTCTAGGAAATGTTTCGACCTCTCAGCTATAAAAGTCCGACGTAGTCTTTCTGACTGAGTGAAGTTAAGAACTCAAGGCGCTTGCCTTGCTTATTGAGGAAAGGGAAATGTTAGGATTCTCAGTTTCCCCTTCCTTTGTACTGGATTGAGTGGATGTGTGTACAAGGTTTCTGTTATGGTCATACATTTGTACATAATTGTTCATAAACATTACATTGACAACTAAAATTACCTGTTCTTGTCTTGTAGCTGTGAGATGTCATTGGTCTGATCTGATATTTGCTTTTCTAATTTGTTCGTGGATAGAGAATTTTCGAGAAGCTGAAGCTCAAGTCTCGTCGTTTGATTATGCACCTAAATAATGTTAGGAAAAGGACAAACACAAAAATGTGTATCAGATAAAATACTTCACTAGACAAAGTAACAGAAGAGTTTCAATAATTGCAAGAACCTAGTGAAAATGAATAGCTTGCAATTTCAGTGGTATCTAAGTGTGAAATATTGTACACAGTAGTGAATGCTTAGAGAGCATTCTTTTTCTAGAATACATTAAAGTGACTGTATGACATCTTACGTGGTGTAACCACAAATATTTTGTGAGAAGAATTGGCATGGTGACAGATTGATCTTGGTTAATATTGTGCACCATTTTTCACTAATAAGCGCTGATCTTATTAGACATTTCCTGTGATGACTATGATCTTATTAATAACATGGGTGTAAAAAGTATGGATGACTAAGTAATCTGATTGAAAAAGCCTCTTATTAGCAAATGTTAGCTAGATAGATGGATAGACAGATAGATAGATTTCTCAAAATAATGGACTGTCTCTTTGTCCTGTGTTCTATTTCCAAGTTGATGCTTTATAGTGTAGTGATATTGTGCTACTATACTTGAATTGAGTGTAATCCAGTGGGTACCTTTCATGGTTTGGATTCCTGAGTTTTTTTAAAATGATGGTTCCCATTTTGAGAAGGTACATGATATTGAATACATATCACACTGGGCTCAAGCTGTAGCAATTTCCTCTGTTGGAAGTAAAATTGTGTAACTAAGTTTAATGTATCTTCATATTGTTTATGATTGTAGCAGGTCATGCTTCAACTGCATGACATGGACTCTGTGGAGCTTTTTCGTTCAGATTGTATGGCTAACTGTTGCTATAGAGCTGTTTCCTCTAAATATCTAACTAGGAATGCAGATCAGCATGGTTCTTAAGCCATGGTCTTCTACGGCAGTGCAAATAAGCTGACAGTTTTCTCTGCCGAATGCAACGATTGGCCACATGTATAATTGTGATACCATTAAAGAGCCTTTGGGTTGGCATTGCTGCTCGTCAGTCTAGACTCCAAAGTGGTCTCCATTCTTGGATGTATGTTTGAAATCAGTATTGTACACAGTGTTTATGTGTTTATTTATGTGACTGCATGTGGTGCTTGTAGCACACACATGAACTGCATACAATTCAAACTGGATCATACAATCGCTGAGAGACGTTTACAAGGCTTCAGCCTCATAGGAAGTTTATCAATCTGTCAAAGAAATCAAAGTTCAAAAGATGATCCTTAAGGCATAATTTAAACATAGAGTAATGTGGTGTCTCACAAGAACTTTCAGACCATTCCAGAGTTTTGAACCCAAGAACCTACAAGGCTAGAAAGAGGAAGATGAACAGGAAGCAGGGGGCATACCAGAAGACCTTGGTTGTCCAAATATAGGTGCCTTGTAAGTTGATGAGGGTGTAGGAAGCCCATTTGGCAAAACAGTACTCAGCTAATTACATTGAAAATGAAACGCATTGGATAAACAACATTGCCAGGCTAGATAAAGTGTAATGTGACCATAACAGATGAGTGAAGTCTCGATTGTAGTGGATCTAAAGCATGCAGTGGATAATCTACATAAGGAGAACAATAATAATCCAAACGTGACAGGACGAGACTGTGCATTAGAAGTTTAACAGCAGAAGAACGAAGAAACAACCACATTGTCTTAATACTTAATATCATACAGTTGAAAATGGCATGTTCAGGAAACCAATGAGGTCTGTTTCTGGAAACTAATACCAGAGTTAAACGCTGCACCAAGGTTACGAGCACACTCAGTAGGTGCAATCGAAGAAACTGCAAATACCTAAACAGGTTTTCCTTGGCTTTCTCAATATTTTCATGATCCCATTTTTGATTTAAAATCACCAACTTATGTGGAAGTGATCAAAGGTGCAAGAAATTGCTTTGAAAAACAATTTATATATGGATTCTGTTGGCTGGTGTATGTACATATGTTGCTTTTAATGTTTTTTTCCAAGAGCGCACACCACCCCTGCAGCTGTTAATGACAATATATGCTGTAGTGTTTCTATCTTTGTTAAAAGCATCACATGAGGTTAGTGGGCCGTAAACAGAGTGATCCATCTTAAAATTATATAACAATTGTGAGACTTCAGGAGTAAATTTACAATTTTAGATTTTTCACTTGTATAGTTAGTTCTAGTCCTGAATCAGTTATTACGTCTGGCTAAGGATACATTGAGCTCTGAGAGGCCAGAGCTAAATATGTGGAATGGATCAAAAGGGTACGTTTAAAAAAAATGAATATGCTTGACAGGTAACAAACACAACCAGACATTGATAATATCAGGCCATTTGATTACATTAATATGACCCCACCATCGCCTGGCCTAAGAAAATTAATCCGCCGCCATACACCTACACAGAAATAAAGAAACCAGGTCTGATCATAACCTCCACCCAGTCAATACAACATCTGGTTAACCAAGTGATAAAACTGCTTTTTTTTAACTGAGTCCTATGCAGGATTTTTCCTCACCAGGGATTCTCCCACAGAGTTTCGGCCTCAATGGCTCTAGTTTTGTCACTTTCTGCACATTCTTCTTCTATTACTCCACTAGATCATGCCTTCTACACCACGGTTACAGCATACTTGCAATCCACACCCACAACAAGCACATCTTCCATAGCCAACACAACAACCAACACTAGCAATCATTGATAACAGGGTTGATGTTTTCCTGTCCACCGAGAATTCTCTTGGGGTCTCTCAAAGTGTAGGAACACACTACATAGGTATCACAACAGTACAACTGAAAATAGCTTTTATTTTGTCTTTTGTATGGTTTAAAGAATATATCAGTCTTCACTACCAAACATGCAGTCTATGCAGTGCAGCCAAACAGGTTTCTTTAAAAGAAATAACAGTTTCCGCAAAGGTGTAGACCAGATAAAGCATTTGCAGGGGCCTTGAAATTCTCCTTACATGCAGACAGCAATTATAGGTCCACGAACATCAAGACAGACATACCTTAGGGAACATCAACAGCATGGGCAGGCATAGCGTATGCTTCCTGTAAACGAACAAACAAACAAACACACACACACACACACACCCTCCCCCCTCCCGGTTTGTGTGTGTGGTTTTCTAGCAACACATTGCTTCTGCGTATCAGCCCGTTGTTGAGCCGTGTATCATAAGACAAATGGAACTATGTTACCCCAGTGCCAATGCACGTCTGTCATCAGATTTTGAGCTTGCATTAAATTCGCACAGCTATAATGTGTGTAATTAGAAAGCTTAACTTTCACGGATAACCACCACGTTACAAAAAGCAGTGTATCTACCAAAACATTCTGGGCTGCTTGGGGCCTTTCGGCTACAAAACGCTCTGCAGTATCTCTCCAACATGCGCATGCCTGGACCAGGCGCAGCACCCTGCGGAAGGGGCACAAACTCCCAGTAAGCTAAAGAAAATGAAGACTAACATGTCAGAGAATTTTTGAATAGATAGAGAGGACTAAAAGGTCTGAGTAAGCAGAGTAAAGCTTCAGATTCGCTAGGGCCCCCACATTATGGATAGGCACATACACGGATGGTTGCATCTGACTGGCTGGTACTCCTCTGCGCCTAGTCTTTTGAAGAAGCTTAGCAGCTGACCTCTCAGGTATATCCTTTCGTGAGATATATTATTTCAGCCAACAGAGGCCTAAAGAAATTGACCAGTAGCGACTGAGAGACTCTATAGTCTGGCTTAGCGCTGAGCATCAACAGCAGGTGCCAGTTGCATTTACGAATGGGTACAGCCTCAAGATGCCACAGAAGGCCTCCGGAGCTGCTTAATAGCAAAGAATGAGTTAATGAAACGTGGAGTAAACAAATAGACAAGTTAGTTACTGAATAAACGTTGAATCAATTCATTTATATAGTTGAATTCACCTACTCATCCACCATTGTGCATCCATGAAACACCATACCTATTTTCTGTGAGCCATCAGATACTATTGGGTTTGCTCTAATGTCACACACTGCAATACCTGGTGGGTTTCTCCCCTGTTATGATTTGTATATGTTTACGTAGTAATTCCATCTTTATAGCTTGAGAGATGACAAGCAAAGGCTCAGTGAATTATCTGAAGGTTGAGCCATTTTGTAAATTATCTGTGAGCCAAAGGCAGGTCCCTCTCATACATGTTAACCAATGGCAGATACATATGAGCTTCACTGAGGATTTTCATACTGATGCTGTTGTTCTGCCTTTAAAGTAATGCTTATGGTTTGGACCACGAAGCTAAGGAGTTTGCAGTGAATACTATACTTATTCCGCTGAGTCCCTATTCTTCGGTTAGCAGTGCGTAGAACATCAAATGCTGCAGATCAATACATTTGATGAGCTTTGTTTTACTTGCCATACCAGTCAGGTTGATTTCCATTTTAACGAGTTCACCAACTCAAGCATTACCTACCAGAATACTTCTTGCTGATATTCGATTGTGGTTGGAGGCTATATGACATCAGTCACTGGGTGGCCTCTTCAGCATGATTCTGACGGCTCTGCTGAGTGGGGCTACCTGGGTTAGTCAATATCACTATTGTCAGCTGTCCTCAATTGTAGGCAGGACTGCTGCTGTAAGAAGGCACAGCACAGCCCCCTGCTCACTTACAACAGCTGACTGATGCAGCAACATCTCACAGAAACCCATGAATGTGTATTTATTAATCATTCCCAGGTGGAGCCTTTCAAAGACTGGATTATCAGACTTGGCTACATCCTGAGGCTGTACTAGGAGGATGCGAATTGCACCGCACAGTAGGTCAGAACGCTTGGCTGTTACGGTCAAATTGGTGAATGCCTGTTAATTATAGAACAATGAATGCTAGACAGTCATCCCAAATTAAATTCCCCAGAAACTGCAATACTCACTTGTGGATCATCACATAATTACACTCCCACATCTTATTGGTCCCAGGAATTGGAGCAGCCATATAGCACTTCTCTTCATTGAAGTGACAAACTTTGGAGTGATTATAGACTCCAAATTATCACTTAAATCCCAAATCAACGAAGTGACACGAATCTTATTGTGTGCAATGACAATCCAGAGGTGGATTTATCCCTACCTATGCCTCACACTCAGGTTACAGGCAACACTGTGGTTAGTGATATTAAAACTGAATTATGAAAATGGAAGCTATGTCGGACTCACTGAAAAAAAGAAAAAAAAACTGGCAAAGAACAGGGAATACAGAATGCCTGGTATTTCAGTGCCCAACTGCAAGACACACTGGAGTGTAGGACTGGCTAAAAGTGTGGGACTTTCATGCATTGCTTAATTTGAGCCGAATGGTTTCTGGTGCTTTGCATCGGCACTTAATTGGCAAAACACACACACTTAAGACAGTCTGCCATATGGTGACGTTGTTTGTCTACTTTCAAGGTGAGCACAGCAACAGTTGTTTATTGACTCAATATATTAAAAGTGACCAATACCTGCCGCCCAAGCCTTTCTTATAGCTTTGATGGCCTGGAACAGTCTGAGTTGTCACACCTGTAGGAGTGTGATGGATAGTAGTTGTGTTGGTACTGTCATTTACAGTACTGGCGGGGGCAGTGGGTTGTGGAAGTCGCAGTGACCTCCTGACCACGATGCTGACACTTATGGTTTTTACAAATTAAGTCGTGCTTTCATGGGTCCCCTACACATACTTGAGTGCTCTAACACCCTGCATTTTGTGTTAGACATGCTTTTTCACATGAATGTTCTTGAGGAGCACTGCTAACGTGCCTGTAATTGGAAAAAAAATGCATTTTCATTTAAAATTATACATTGACGCAGCCCCATCCCCATCCCCAACTCTTCCCCTTGATACTGGGATAGGAGGAGGGGCAAGGACTAAGGGGGACAACGGGGAGTGTGGCTTGAACACAAGTGCTCATGCCGTGCTTACTTTGCAGTAGCACCCATGGTTGTGAACAATAACTTATTTTTTATTACTGGACTTTACCTATGAGGAAGGGAAAAATGCAGAAAAAAGCAATACAGAGGGAATAGGGTGGAAGAAAGACTAGCAGTAATCAGGGTCAGACTGTCCGATAAGGCAACTAGGCAGTGCTAAACGGGCTGGTCTGACAGGTCAGTTTGTGAGCCCTTTGTTTGTCTGTGTGTCGGCCTGTACTATGATCTGCTGGGCCAATTTTTACCTTAATTTTCCTGATAATAAAACATGTTGCAAACTCAAATCTATGCAGTCTCCAATATTTTGCAAATCACTTGCAAGTGCATCTTTACAAGTTCAAAACTGCCCCAATTTGCAAACATTGGTCACTTTTTTAGCTCTCTAATTATCTATCAGGAGCCACTTTGTTGGTGCCCGCCCTATTTTCTGTCCCAGTCCGACCCTGCCTGTAATCAAGAGGAGGCAGCCTTGGTTTATGGCAGCTGCATTGAGCAGCACTGGCAGTGAGCTCTAAAGAAAACCTTTGGGCACCTGCACTTTCTTTTTTTTTTTTTTCTGTTAACCAATTAAGAGCTGGATACCATCCTATTAAAGGTGTAGCAGCTCAGTTGGGAAGTACTCCTAGCTTCTCACGTTCTCAAGGAGTTTGTCAGAATGCAGTGTACCTGCACAAGAAGGCATCAGGGGGTCGAGAAAATATGGTTCTTAAAACATTACTCTCTGGAAACTGACAAGTGCGAGCATAAGCAGGGGTGGTTCCTTCGCAGTGGCGAAGGAGCATAGCCCACTGGCTAAGAGCCAGAAGCTGAAAAATAAAACAATATTTCAGTATCATTTTATCTTTCATCCGCTGGCTCAGCCGGCAGCATGTTCGGGGGCGGGGGGTTGCTGGGCCACAGGAGGGGGCGAGGGAAGAGGGAGGAGGAGAGAGTGCACCGAAGTGCGCATGTGTGTTTGGTCGGCTGTCTCAGGTTGGCCAGAAACACAGGCGCACTTAGGTTTGTCCAACCAGGCTGTGTTGAACCGCCGGGCTAGAGAAACTGCACAGGCCCCAGGGTTATGTCTGAGCTGCAGTCCAAGCCACTCAGACCAACCCTGATGCTGCTTTCATGCTAGGTTTAGCAGCACCAGGATTGCTAGGGAGCCTTAGAAGAGGAGCGCGAGGCGGCTGGCGGCACACTGAAGGTGTTTATTTTTTAATATATATATAGTTTTATTTTTCCCCACCTCCCCCCAGCCCACCCTTCCCCTTGAGATTTGCGGTGACTGCCGCTGAGCATTAGTACTTATCCATACATGCAAACCACACTCAAACTCAACACACGCATGCGTTTCAGCATAAGAAATTACTGGCTTTGTCACTGTGTGTTATATAAGATTTTACAGTCAAACCCTTTTATGCCATTGTGCTACTTGCAAATTACTTGAATGCCCTTTCAGCGAGTGTCATCCGATCACTAACAATTTATGAATAAATTGAATCAGATTTAAGTAGAATACAAAAATTGTGTAATCATAAGAAAATTACTGTTTCGGTGTTGTGATGACTAATGCGCTTTGGGCAATACTGCTTCCTATTGTGCTAATGCTGCTTTTGAGCTTGTTTTGAGGTCAGATGTTGGCTGCTGTTGACAGGAAGAATTGATTACTCACTTCCTACATGTTAAATGGTCATTCAGGATGTGATTTCACACCTAAATGTAATTGGCAGTCGCTGCCAAGAATGCAGTAAGTGTCCTTGGCACAGTAATTCTATATCTCTGGCATTATCAATGGTTTCCTGGAACAAGGACTCAAGAGGTTGTATGAAAGGGTTTCAAGTTCCTTGGACTGTCTAATGCGAATTTGTATTTTTTTAAATAAGAATCTACAGGGAGTGCAGAATTATTAGGCAAATGAGTATTTTGACCACATCATCCTCTTTATGCATGTTGTCTTACTCCAAGCTGTATAGGCTCGAAAGCCTACTACCAATTAAGTATATTAGGTGATGTGCATCTCTGTAATGAGAAGGGGTGTGGTCTAATGACATCAACACCCTATATCAGGTGTGCATAATTATTAGGCAACTTCCTTTCCTTTGGCAAAATGGGTCAAAAGAAGGACTTGACAGGCTCAGAAAAGTAAAAAATAGTGAGATATCTTGCAGAGGGATGCAGCACTCTTAAAATTGCAAAGCTTCTGAAGCGTGATCATCGAACAATCAAGCGTTTCATTCAAAATAGTCAACAGGGTCGCAAGAAGCGTGTGGAAAAACCAAGGCGCAAAATAACTGCCCATGAACTGAGAAAAGTCAAGCGTGCAGCTGCCACGATGCCACTTGCCACCAGTTTGGCCATATTTCAGAGCTGCAACATCACTGGAGTGCCCAAAAGCACAAGGTGTGCAATACTCAGAGACATGGCCAAGGTAAGAAAGGCTGAAAGACGACCACCACTGAACAAGACACACAAGCTGAAACGTCAAGACTGGGCCAAGAAATATCTCAAGACTGATTTTTCTAAATTTTTATGGACTGATGAAATGAGAGTGAGTCTTGATGGGCCAGATGGATGGGCCCGTGGCTGGATTGGTAAAGGGCAGAGAGCTCCAGTCCGACTCAGACGCCAGCAAGGTGGAGGTGGAGTACTGGTTTGGGCTGGTATCATCAAAGATGAGCTTGTGGGGCCTTTTCGGGTTGAGGATGGAGTCAAGCTCAACTCCCAGTCCTACTGCCAGTTCCTGGAAGACACCTTCTTCAAGCAGTGGTACAGGAAGAAGTCTGCATCCTTCAAGAAAAACATGATTTTCATGCAGGACAATGCTCCATCACACACGTCCAAGTACTCCACAGCGTGGCTGGCAAGAAAGGGTATAAAAGAAGGAAATCTAATGACATGGCCTCCTTGTTCACCTGATCTGAACCCCATTGAGAACCTGTGGTCCATCATCAAATGTGAGATTTACAAGGAGGGAAAACAGTACACCTCTCTGAACAGTGTCTGGGAGGCTGTGGTTGCTGCTGCACGCAATGTTGATGGTGAACAGATCAAAACACTGACAGAATCCATGGATGGCAGGCTTTTGAGTGTCCTTGCAAAGAAAGGTGGCTATATTGGTCACTGATTTGTTTTTGTTTTGTTTTTGAATGTCAGAAATGTATATTTGTGAATGTTGAGATGTTATATTGGTTTCACTGGTAATAATAAATAATTGAAATGGGTATATATTTTTTTTTGTTAAGTTGCCTAATAATTATGCACAGTAATAGTCACCTGCACACACAGATATCCCCCTAACATAGCTAAAACTAAAAACAAACTAAAAACTACTTCCAAAAATATTCAGCTTTGATATTAATGAGTTTTTTGGGTTCATTGAGAACATGGTTGTTGTTCAATAATAAAATTAATCCTCAAAAATACAACTTGCCTAATAATTCTGCACTCCCTGTAGTGTGGTATTTACTGTAGCTGAACATTTAGACTAAACCTTTTCAAATTTACTATGCATTGTGATGAACACTCCTTTGGATATTGTGTTGTGAGAACCTTAGCTGAAGTGTGTTTTTACTTATGCTAAGTCAGAACAATGGCTAAAAACGTTTTCTTTTTGTTAAGGGGGGTCAAAACGGTAATCCATCTCCCGACAAGTACAACTTCTGCCCAGTAAGATTTCCTAAATGTAGCCATTTCAGCTGGAACGTTGCAAACATATAATTTCTTAATAACTCAGCCAAGCAGGTATCAAGTTTTCATCATTAAAAATATCCAAATTATTTGTCTTTTTTCCATTCGCCACTTTTGAACATTGTAGTTTAGCATCATCTAACAAACCTTACCTTGTGTGTCCTAAATCTCAACTCCTATGACCTCACCTGCTCTCATGTGGACAGGGCAATTTCAGTGATAGACGTTTTCTAGGTGCTTGCAACCCCTATTTAAGATTAAGTATGATATCAGTGCAATTCAGAATTACTGAGAATTGGCATATTACAAGCTGCACCACCCCTCACTGATGGTGTTTTGCAATTTCTTCCAGCCCCTTCCATTACTACAAGTGGTGCACGCACATCCAGTGGCACCCATGTGCATTCACAATAAATGCGATTCTGCCAGAATGGTTGAGTAGTAAAATGCAGTTGCCCAATGTAATGGATTTTTACTGTCTTCTTTGCTGCTTGGCATTGAGTTCAACTAAGCTATAGCAGCAGTTATAGATAACCATATCTTTCAATGACCTAACTGGGTTGGTGTGCTGGAATATCAGAATTGTTTACTGGAGCTACTTTCACAGGACTAAGACTGGTTTTCAAAGTTTTAGGAAAAAGGTTTGCAGTGAAAGAGAAATCATAGCATGTCCTGCATCTGGTGCTGTGTGTTGGTATTAAATGTGATAGCTGTCTCGTTATCTATAAATATGGCATATTTGCTTTAAAATCATAAATATTACAGCACAAGTGTAGGATCTTGAAAAAAGCCCGAGACCTGGGAAATAATTACCCTTATTACCCCTCCCTTTCTGGTTCTGGTGTTGTGGGAAGAAAGGGTGGTGGATGGTGGTTTAGTCTAAACTGCTACTTTACTGCAATGAGCTGTAAATTCGTGTCTCACGCGCACTTAATGTCTTTAAGGAAAATATTCACAGGTTCCTGGAGACACTTTCATGCAAGAGGCCCATCATATAGGCCATTGGTCTTAAACTCGGATTCCTAAGGGGGTATGGAGCTGTGGCATTCAGTATAAATTTGCCCTATGTGCTCGTGAAGGGGCTCTGTATACATCATTGCAATGTCTGAAATATCAAATACATTAATATGAAAAAATAAAATGTAACAATGAACACAACTTACAGTAGAAATAATTTAGGCAATATATACCAATTCCCTATACCCTTTCTCCTGAAGTATTTTGGAGGCTTTGGCTTCCTCGCTTGAAATGTATACTTAGTTTCCAAGGAAAATATAGTTCAGTTTTTCTCTTGAAGGTTCAGCGCTACTTCACATTACTTGCTTCAAAATCCGATACAGAAAATGTTCGGGACTACCTAGAATTTAGGCTCTGGTCACTGACTGTAGTCCATTGTTTCGGTTTTCTTACATATTTTCTTCATTTTTTAATTCTGCATGGCTGTTGGATTCTACGCACTCTGAATGTAGACCTGGCTAGAGTATAGCACAACATAAATACAATGCAATAATATATCACATGCAGGGGCCATGAATGGATGACTGTATTTTTAATCTATGCAATACTTTTTGTGTAAATAAAAAAATATAAATAAATTATACAGTATCCGAGTCGGCCTCCTGTTAGACTGGTAGCCGGCAGGCTGTTGCACTGATCCAATCTGCTCTTCACTAAGAAAGCACCCATTTCCTTTATTAACAAGACATCATGGCAAGTGGGATCACTTCACTCCTTGCTCTTATTTTTGGTATTGTTCTTAAACTTAGGAAACTCTTAAAATGCATATTTAGTGAATAAGGCATCCGTACGGATTCAGAAATTCCAAAGACATGGGAATGCAGGGGTGTGCAGAAATTAATTTAAATGATATGCCCTACAAGGTTTTTTTAATCTTCTTAGATTGTTGACACACAGCATTGCAAGCTATGTAGTGACCACTTTGATCACCCTGGTTGCTAAATAATTGTTATTGCACCCCCCTGTGGTCAAAAATAGCTGTTAATTATCCTCCCTGTAGTAATTGGCCCTAAGATTATTATCTCCCACTCACCCCAATAAAATTACCTCCAATGCGTGCAGTATAACTAGACTCTCAGCTAATGGCCTCCATCCTCACAGGGCTCACTGTGTCTCTTTGAATCGAGCTCTTGGCGAACAGATTGCATTCTGGGATCCTTCCCTTGCTTTTGATGAAGGGAAGCCCAATACGCTAAACTGAAGTAAAAATCGTTTGTTTACGTTTTTGTACTTGCATCTGGCTGATTGGGCTTTCCTTCATCCAACAGCATGAGGAGGAGCTCAGAAAGCAATCTGTGTACAGGCAGCTCTTTTAGAACAAGCATTTTCAATGCAATGGGTCTCTCATTTGTTCGAGTTAGTGCTATTAGCATTGTAAAGCAAAAAAAACATGCAGCGCGATCGCGCTATGTAAAATGCAGCGTGATCGCGCTGTGTGGAAAATAAACAGATAAAGTAGTCCAGACCCCAGGCTGAAAACATCCAGCCTCGTATGTTTTTAGTACCTTACCGGTGCTGTGTAGGTGAGCACCGAAAAAGCCATGACGTATGCAGGCCTTTCACAAATGAAAGCAATCGGATTTTAAAAGGCAAGCGCGCGCACAAACCAATGTAAGTGACTGACGTAGCATGGGTGTGGTTTCAAGCCCAAAGAGAGATTACAGAATGGATGGAGCACTTTGCGCTCGCCCATAAAAAGCGGATTGACAGCCATGGGAGGATAAAGCTGGTTTTATCACACAGACATTTACGTGAAGGGCTGCTCATGCCACCACAGCATTCCACATTTGCCCACATTGTGGACATTGGGAGCTGTCCTGCCGCAGAATACTTCCTTTGGTGCCCATAATGTTAATTAAAACTACCAAAGGGAGCATTCTGATTGGCTGACCAGATCCCAGTGTTCTACTTCGAGTGCTAAGCTTATTACATTCTATACATTGTGCTCCTCCATATGTTGCAGTATACAAAGATCCACCTCTGTGTTTACTGTCTGGCTTACCAGGAACTCCACCTTATTAAATGATGGTTTCTTACACTGAAATTTTTTTCACCTGTACTACTTTAACTTGGTTTCTTAGATTCCCGGTCTTTATATGCTTTTACATAAGCTAACGGTTTGCTATGATATTATCCAAATAGACCTCTTGATGCAGCTCCCCACTTCGTGTTCAGTTTGGAAAATATGTGTCCTTAGTTGGGTCTTTCAAGAATCACGTGTTAAGGTTAAAACAAGATTTGTATTGTGAGAAGTATATGTGCAGATTTGTGTTAGGAAAGAGAATATAGAAAGTGTACCAGTGAAAATGTAATTATCTGCTTGTTAATTAGGAGACGTATTTGGTGGGACTTGACTTTGCAGAAACCAATTATCAGTTTCAGCCTAAGTTATTACAGCTGTATGAAAAATGCAGTATTAAACAAGAATGTGCTTAAAATATTCGGGGCCTTTTGAGGCTGGCCCACCAATTGGGCAAGTGAAAGGAAATATTGTGAGGGACAACAAAAGCCACCACTAATCCAACCTGTCCTTCCAATCCATGGGGGAGGGAGATCAAGGTGGGGGATGGTGTGCTTTGCCATGTCTGTATATTTAACTAGAAAAACAATACAGTTAAAACATTGAAAAATCAAAGCTCTGAACTGTACCTGTCTGTTGTTTCACATGAACTTTTTACCTACATGATAAAAGGGGTAGGGATTCTACACTTGATTAGAGGTGTGGTCTCATGCATGAAGAGCTATTGTTCAGGACCTACTTGCTCATATTTTCCATACATCATTTATCCACATTGTTGTTTTATTTGCAGATATATATCAATCAACCATTCGATTAATGTGTTCTTTAGTAATTCGATCTAGTAGCGCTGTTGTGATATTTCACGTGAACAGGGTTCTATTATACTAAAAGAAAATGTATTTGCTTACCTGTGCTTCAACATCCGTCAACTTGCGCGTTTGCTCGGCTGTTTGATTCAGAAGGTTGGTGCCGATCTCAATCATCACAGCTGTCTGGTTTTGCACTGCATAATGCTGCATCTCTACCATTTCTTTTTTCATATTATCTTGAATATAATTCTCAAGCTGTGGGAGCGAAACAAATCTGATGTTAGAAGATAACTGATGTTCTACAACTGTGTTAAAGTATAGAAAAAAACAAGCAGTATCTCATCTTTGTGTTCACTTCAATAGGAAAGGCTGTTAAAATGGTGCTTGGTAGGCGGGATTAATGAGGATTAAGGAGTTGTCTGCGACCTTCTAAATTATCAAAATTTCCGAGGGCAAGATTGTGAATTCGTTTCTTTGTTTGCCATCAACAAATTAGTAAATGATTTTCAAAGTACAAATCCATACATTACGCTAGGATCCTCACACAAAATGGAACTGTTGCACACGCTGTTCTGCTGGTGATTTACCATAAAGATGGCCCTACGCAGACCATTTTAAAAGTTGGAAACATGTGTATTGTGAATTGTTGCTAGTAAGAATCCCATGATTTGCTGAATTTTAGACCCATAAGTGATTTCTCTGAAGCTAGACAACCACTCCCCACACTGTTCTTAATATCTGCTACTTAAGCACTTCTTCCCCAGTCACCTCCATACTCATGCAGGTCTTATTGGTCTCTTGTTTATATAATGGTTTATTATTTTAAGATCGTGCTGCAATGATAGCGTTTTTACTGCTACTCAGGTATAGTAATGACTAGATTCAATTCAAGTTTAGGCAGTTTTTTTCTTTCCCCATTTTCCTTCTTCAATCCCCATTTACCTGTCCTGTCTGTAGGTTTGTTTTAGTAATTGACTCTAATCGTGACTTTGTACTGTCTGTTACTAGTGGCAGGGTTCAGCCCCTCTTTTTGGTAAGTACAATTTGTGCTGAACACTTTTGTAAAGAATTCTACACCGCCAGATTATTTTTTCTCTTGTGTTCGGTTTTATCCCAAGTTAAGAATTACACAAATTAATTCAGCCTCTTTAATATATCAAACATAGGATAAACGTGGTGCTGCAATGGTATTTCTTGCAATGATTTGGTCCAGCAGAGAACTGCTCACTCACTCCTATACACAAATGTGTGTGCAAAATGTGCTCAAAATCTTTAAAGAAAGATTAAAAAACTGCAGTGCTTAAAACACGACTCTTCGGCCTTCAATTTAGACAATCATTGGAACTCGGAACTCTGTGGAGAAGCAGGGATTTAAATTGTGCTGTCCACCCAATGCATTCTTGCCTTTACAAGAAAAACTGCAAGTAATTGAAAAGTGTAAAGCACAAAGCCCCAAAAAGTAAATTGAATGTGACTTCCTGCGCCCAAATTCTAAACCAAGAAAAGGACTCTTACTAGTCTATCCTAATGTTTCTAGCAACAATGTAGAACTCTCCCAAATCATATTCATACTTCATAATTTAGGTTTCCTATAATGTGCATGAATTCCATGGCTTGCTTTATCCTAGAACGATACCCAAATTAGGCACTGATCTTAAAAGGTTAGATTATCAGGCCCTCACTACTTTGACTAAACTTGCATATTTCTTCTAACTATTTTCCTTCACCACCCCCAAAAAAATCCATTTAGAATTTATATACTGATCTTTTTACAAATCACATAAGCATCAGCAGGCGCCATCATGAAGTCTTGCTTATACACCATGCATGAAACCAAGGCACGAGTTTTGAGTATTGTTCTAGAAGTGCCGCTTTCATCTGAGTGTAATCAGACAGTGGGTGGAACAGAAGACTCGTCAGTTCAGAAAATTGTTACAGAAATGGTTTTGAGTGGGATGTAATCGGTTTCTGACACCCAAGCGCACAATTGCTTGACACAATGTGCCATCCCCGGTTGTTTTAGAACCAACAGACAGGCAGTTACCCCCGCTTAGGCTGTGCTTGCACAGTTATCAAACTCATCAGGAATAGGGCATATGGTGGTATTATTTGGCTGCAGTTAAAGATTGCTTGATATCTACTATTCAGATAATGAATCGGTGCATTGTATACTTTCCATCTGCAGCTATGAAAATGACTGTGCTTCCCTCCAAATCCTCAGGTGGAGGCCACATGTGTATGTGGCTTAGACCTTCCAGCCTACTAGGAATAACAGACATAGAACGTTCTGCACATGGTTCCAACCATATAAAAGTGAGGTCCTTTGGGGCCTGTGTGAAACATTTTATGCATTTAAAACCCCCTTTTTTCATTGCCAGACTTTTAATGTTCGAATAAAAACGACGACTGTAAAAAGCAGTGAGTTAAGTGCTGCAACAGAGATTAAATCTATTGTAAACAAAAGTCTGTGCATTCGTTTGTAGTTAAAGCAGTTAAACAGCCGTTAAATAGATTTCACAATAAGAGAAATTTAAATAACTTTCATTTTACATTCCAAGCCATCGCGTTCACCTCTATTTCCTGTTTCACCCTCTCAAAGGATCTGTCATTTGCCCTTCCAAGTGACCTGTTTCTACCTTCTGCTTGCACGTGATAATTCAAAATTATTGATCAGCCTTAAACCCTTTGTGTTACTTTGTAAAACATAGACGTTATGAACACCGTGTGGAATGTGCTTTACGATCTGAAGAATGGCAAAAGTTCAGTTTTTAACTGTATAAAATGCACAATTCTCAGGACACACTGGTGGTTTTGACCATGTACGGGAATACAGTTTAATGGCAAAAATGGCTGCAATTCTGTTAATTCGGCTTCTAGGCTTCATTTTTCTGGCTAATGTGAATGGAAAGATTGTAGGTGCCTCCCTTTGAGCTGGACTACTTTAAAGTGTTTGAAGTTTTACCTCAACTACTTAACGACTCTTTTCCATGTATATGTTCTCTTTTTCCTTTCGAGAAACATGAGGTGGACTGAATGCCATACTATTTGAAAATAGCTCCCTAAAGCGATGTACATTGCATTTCATGGTCAAGTCTAAGACAGCCATGATTTGTGCATGGGGAAATGCTCCCGGCCAACTTTGCAGACTTGAATGAGGTTCAACGAGAAATTAAAACATATTTCCGAGGGGAAGCCAAATATGTGTCGTGAAAGGCTGTGAACGTGTGGCTTTCATGCATCAATGCTGCTACCAGTGTGATGAATCCTTTGAAAAAATATCGTCCAAGGGTAATGTGTGGGCGCTGGAGACACAATTAACAATTCTTTGTGGCTTCTTGGGTAAATAAACGATTTTCCTCAGTTTATTTTCCTCTCTGGGCGATTTTCTAGTGTGTTAACTCCTTCACTCCCTTGAAAGGTTAAGCAAGATTCTGAATTTAGTGACAAACAGAAGGGCCGAAGGGCATGGTGGACTAACTGAATACACACGAATTTCATCAGGTATGACTTGTGCTGTCGTTGTGGGGTGAGTTACTAGAAGGAGGAGCGGGAGCAGTACGAGTTAATGCAAACATGAAATCTGTGAGGAGCAGCCAGACTTAATCCTACAATTTCCCAGGTCCATGTGTTTCAGTCTAGGTTTTTCCTTTAACTCTGAGACTTGCAGTATTGTTTATTCTATTATAAAACAGAACTACAAGTCCTAGTCTTCAAAGGCAAAAACCCGGCTTGAGAAGCACATCACACATGGCCCTCGGAAACGTTGTTGGCATGATATAGGCACATTCCTTTATCAAATAAAAGTACTAATCTTCACCAGATTATTTTTCCCCGTCATCAATCCGGATGAAAACCTGCTTTACTCCTGAGACGTGACTTCCTTTTTCGTGGGCCCCAGCCTTGGAGTTCTTCTCTCTCTCTTTTTTCCCCATAATGATTCGGTTTTAAGCCATGCACTTCATGTAACCAGGTGTTTGCTGCACTTGACAAAGCAATATCTGCACTTTGTGCCTGGGAATGGTCATCCGTTGCATGCCTGCTTCATGTGTGCTCTTATCAGAAGGGCGTGCTTCTGAAAAGACTGGCAACCCTTTTCCATAAGTGACATGGGATGTTATCATTAAGAGGAGGCAGGAGGAAGAGTGCTTAGAAACCAAGCATGAAACTGAGCATCCTTTCTGTTGATGAAGCACCCCTTCAAGTGCCCTCCTTCTCCTGCTTGAAAGTCATCCACATTTGCCAAATACAAATGAGGAGACTAGACTTGGGAGAGTTAAAGTACCTGGTGATATATCCATGGGTCTGAATGTCAACTCCTATAAAAAGGGTGGCAAATGCCCAGTAGTCAGTGACTCTTTCGAAAGTCTAGTGACGTGTCAGGTCAAGACCCAAGCCCCATCAGGGTCTTATTCTTTTCTTCTGGGAATGGTGTTTAACTTGCTTCCTCAAGAGGTCAAGCATATCTATCTCCATAGATGTGAGTAGGTGGATCAGGATTCAGTCCGTTTCAGTCACATACAAAAGCTTAATCGAGGAATAAAGCCTAGCTGCTCCTAAGGATAGCCTTTGTTGCAATCCAAGCCTTACAAGGCCTTTGCAACGCCGGGCACCTCCTCCTTTGCAGTTGATGTTAAGCCCTGTTTGGTAAAGGATGCTACAAGGAAGGAGAATAATCTGTATTCCAGAAGCAAGAGAAAGCTTAAAGAGGCCTTGCCTCCCCCAGTGACTCGGCATCCTCTTACATCTCCAATAAACAAAAGGCCCAATAAGAAAACAGACATTGAGAAACACAGTAGCCCCAGCTTAGTACACATCTCTGGTCGGCCATCAGACGAATTCTTGCAGAGAGGTCACTCCAATACAAGAGAAGCATCAGTCAAAAGACTGCATGACACAGTCCTCCTCACTCACACTTCGAATTTTAAATAACAGCAACTCACATCTCCGTCTCTGGTACAGTTACCGGTTTTAGGCCCTTTCCAAGGTACCATTCTATCTCATTCAGACTCCATCACTTCAGAGTTCACTTAGGCTCTCCAACTTTCTGGGACAGTGAAGTACACGGTAGACAGGTTTAACACCTATGATCCACTGGATCAGTAAGAGCTGGATCTTGAGTTGACACAGACTGTTCTTTGTCCCAGATATCCTAGTTTATGGCCATTTATTATTCAGACTCTTTCCTGGATCGACTGAATGTCAAGCTAAAAACAGTAGAACCTGCCCAGTTATTTCCAGATTGGCACCTCTCCAGCTCCTGGTACCCTAGATGCAGAACGTTTTGTTACAGGCAGAGCTTCTCACATTAGAGGGATTAGCCAATTCTACCACCAGCTCCTGTGTCCCAAAGGACTGTCGATGCTAGCTCAGTTTGCTGGATACAGTAGTATACTCAACAATAATGGGTCTAATTGATCCTTCCCGTTATCACAAGACCTACAATTTGTGGATGCAGGCACCAATATCGAGGGTTGTGCTTGTAAACACAAGGACATTAAATCAAAGTGCTGTGGCTCAATCCATTTAGATACTGGTGGTACTGCAAGAAAACAAGGGCATTTGAGTGACAATTGCCATTGATGCTTCACCACCCTAGCCAGCACTTGACATCAATCCCAAGTCCTCAAGCTGGTTCACGTGGTCTAGAGAAGCCAAACTCTGAACAAGCTATCTCAAAGTACCTGGACAGTAAGGAATGGGTTACCCAAAACAACCCAATCTTTGTCTGTGTATATCCACTAACTCAATCTGGGGGTAAACAGCTTTCCTGAAATGCAAGGCTTTGTCATCCCACAAGT
Organism: Pleurodeles waltl; assembly: GCF_031143425.1. Lineage (NCBI taxonomy): Eukaryota > Metazoa > Chordata > Amphibia > Caudata > Salamandridae > Pleurodeles > Pleurodeles waltl. Next base: position 1,511,187,496 of record NC_090444.1, on the reverse strand, counting down.
TTACCAGTTCAAAATAGACTGAATCTGTTGGAAATGGCCTTTTTGCAGGGTTATCCCCAAACTTTGTGCCCCCGACCTCCTGTTTTTGATTGTGTACTGCATTTCATTTTTGCTGGCTTTATGAGTCTGGACACTTTGTCACTTCTGACCAGTGTTAGAATGCAAATGCTTCCTGTCTAAATTGTATTGGTGATTGGTTTATCCATGATTGGCATATTTGACTTACTAGTAAGTCCCTAGTAAAGTGCACTGTGTGCCTTGGGCCTGCAAATCAAATGCTACTAGTAGGCCTGCAGCACTGATTGTGCCACCCACATGAGAATCCCTGTAAACATGTTTCAGACCAGCCAGTGCAGTGTCGGGGTCTGCAGTTTTAAACTGTGATTTCGACTTGGCAAGTGTACCCACTTGCCAGGCCCAAATCTTCCCTTTTACTACATGTAAGTCACCCCTAACGTAGACCGGAGGCAGCCCCATGAGTAAGGTGCAGTGTCTTTAAAAGGTAGAACATGTACTGGTGTTTTTCACATGTCTTGTCAGTGAAATAGTGCTAAATTCGTTTTCACTATTGCAAGGCCTATCACTTCCATAGAGTAGCATGGGGGCTGCCTTGAAATATCTTTTAAGTGTAATTTCCCATTAGGAGCAGATAAAGATTGGAGTTTGAGGTCTCTGAACTCTCAATTAAAAATACATTTTTTGGTGACATTGGTGTTTGAATTGGAAGTTTGAAAATGCCACTTTTAGAAAGCAGGCATTTTCTTGCGTCTCTGCCTGGCTCCTGATTACAAGGCTGCGTTAGGATGACGGTTGGGATGTTTGTGCATTCACTCTAGACAGAGACACAAAAGGGAGCAGAGGCGTGCCCTACATATCATGAAGGCCCATCACAATGCTGATGGTCTTCCTGAGCTAGAGTTGTGGGAGGAGCTGGCACGTACACCTGAATAGGGCTGTGCTTGTCCTCACACAAAGCAGTCCCCCACCCCCTTGGAGTGTTTTTGGGACCAGAGCAGGAAAAGGCAGGGTCTTGCACACTACAAAGATTTCTCTTTGACATTTGCCTTTTTCAAAGACAGAAATCGGTATAAGTAGCGGACCTCTGACACCACATAGTTAGAATCCTTCTGGACTGAGGAAATTCTGCCAGGAAGATGAAAGGAATGCTGTGGGAGGGACTGCCACTCTGCCTGTTGCTTTTTTGTACTGGCCTGCTGCTTCTGTTTTGGGAGTGAAAGGACTGGACTTGGCTTTCTAAATCCTGCTTCCAAAGGTTCTCTAAGGGCTTGAACTGTGCATGCCTCCTGTTAATAAGTCTCAGGGCCATTAAAGACTTCACCTGTCAATGCCTGAGTCCTAACTTGCCAAGTTCTTTTGTGGTGTTTTCATTGTGTTAAATAAAGTGTGTGTACATAAATACTTTATATGTTGCCTCTGAGATAAGCCTGCCTGCTTGAGCCTAGCAGGAATTATCTTAGCTGTGTGGCTCACTTACCCTGACTAGAGTGAGGGGCCCTAGTTGGACAGGGTGCAGACCATTGCCAACTAGAGACCCCATTCCTAAAAGAATCCTACAGCAACAAATATTCCAGTTTGAAGATTTTTCTCATAGACAGGCTAACACTAATGTGACCCTAATGAGCTGTGAGCTACATTTGCACCATTAGTTTGACTGCTATGTCTTCTTGCTCCCTAACAATTCTCAGTAATAATTTAGGTAGATCGTGAAATTGGGTCATGAAATGGCTGAACAAACACTGCCCATGACTTCACTGACATCAGAAGATTTTTCTTCTTAAATGCTTTCCATGCCAGGTGGTTGATCTGTGAGCCAGTTCTTTTCAACCTCAGTAAAAGTATATTTGTATTTAGGAAATACAGGAGGAGGAGTAACTGGGCCAGTGATGATCAAGGTGGGAAAATACATTAACGATGATGAATTTTCAAGTGGGAGGAAAGAAATAACACGATTTGTAGGATGGGGAAACATATACAAGAGTTAACTGCAGCACAATGTGGAGAGGAATATGCAGTGGCTGAAAAGGATAAGTGAGTAAGATAAGAGACAAAGATAAGGAAAGTAATGCATGCTATGATATGGAGCTGTACATCTGTCATTCTGACGCCTTAGAGATTATTAGCATAAAGACGGATATGGCCTTTAAAGAAGAACAAGAGAAAATGGAGATACACAAAGAATGTTTAACCCGCTTCATCCAGTTTCTTTTTTTTTTACTATGCAAAGCCTTGGGCTCTAGTCTAGGTTTCTATATACTGTAGGAAGGTGAGTCCCTTTCTGTGCAACATCCATTTTAGGACCTCCTCCACCATCATCCATAATTCCTCAACCATCAGCCGTCATATAGTATCCCAATAACCTTTCAGCCATCTTCCTTCATCCATCATGCTTCATCCATCAAGCCTAAGTCCCCTTTCATCATCACTTATGCTTTATTTCTCATCCATCATGCCTCATTCCTCTTTTAGGTATTTTACAGTCTTTAGGTTCAAATTTAAACCTATACTTAAAGTTACCTCGTTCTGAAGATGTCACCCTCTTCTCTATACCGAGTTAGGAAATGTAGACTAGGCCACTAGCCATATGCAGACCTCAACTATGGAACTCCCTGCCAATCGATCTCATAATCATGACTTCTCACTTTGTCTTTAAGATGGTCTGAAATTTTACTTTTCTGTTAATGCCTTCTTAAAGTTCTTCATCCCTATCATTTCCTGTTTGTAGAATATAATATACTTCCAAGATGCCTTTGTTGGTGAATGTTAATGTTTTAAAAGTTAATTCAATCAATCATGTTTAAATTCTAGGCTTCATTATTCAATTATGTTTGCCAGACGGTCCTCAAATCAATGCAGTTGTTTGTGTCTCTATTTAGAATTTGACTTACTGTCAAATGTTCCCCCGATGTGATTTTGTCACCGTACAACAACACCATTCCTATGAATGCTAAATTATGGGAAACATCTATATTTCGGTCTTCAAAACTTTTGATTAAACATTTTAGCACAGAGAAAACTGTGGTACATCTAATCATTACTTGCGCAAATAAATATATCCTGTACTGCCTTCACCAGATTGGCAACCTTTGGCCTGAGTATTGCACTTAGACGCTTTGTCTGATATCCAGCATATGCTGTACTAATCTATTTTTCTAGATTGACAAATGTAACCATTAGCAACCATCACACATATTCAGATCTTCAATGGCCAGGTTGCTCATAATGCCATCAATTCACGGAATCTTCAGGGACAGACAAGCTATTTCATCCAACCGGCACACATGAAATTCTTTCCTACCAACCATCAGCGTGACTGATATCCCATCTGGGTTTCCGGAAAGCCACAAAGACTATGGTTCGTCTGCCACAAGCACTACCTACATCACAAATGTGCATTATTGAGGCTTTTTCTGCTTGATAAAGCCAGGTTGATTTCATATGTCAGCGCTTTTAAAATCCTGTACTGTGCCACAAGCATGTGGTCCTTTTTGAATCTCATCACTAGGAAGTGGTAAAAATGCTTTGAGTGTGATGAACCTTGTTTACTCTCAAGGCTTGCCAAAACATCAAACTGATGACCACCAATAATTGGTGAACATCTTTAAATGTTGTTTGTCTTTGGCTGGCAAAGTCGTGTTTAAATTGCCACTTCCCATACATTATGATATTTTTCAGGGGTTCACACAGGAGCTCTAAAGTTAAAAGTGGCCCTTGCTCAGTAAGAATTTGCATATAGGGTCTGATTGTGCCGTGAGTAAAAGTTGAAATCAGACCTTCCAACTTTGGAATCATTTGCACCAGGTGATCCTACGGAGAGCAGAAAAAAGGGGGCTTTGCAGGAGCAGCAGGGCTTCAGAGCACTGGCAATGCCACAGCACACATCTACCCTCACCAACAGCATAAAGTAGCTGGTGTTGCCTCCCATATCCCTTCAGTGTGTGTAGTATTCGTTTATTAGTCACTGAAAACCATAAACACAATAAAAAATACTCAGTTAAAATCACAAAATAGGATAAAAAAGGATAAGCATTTTACAAATAATCATTTCACAATACAGTTGCAGGCAAAATAACAAGTAAAGTGCAGTAGTACAGGCGCCCAGTCATAATTTGTCATGAGCCTGTATGAGGTACAAAGGCAACGTGCCCTGATGCTACCATACTGTTATAAGATTAACAATCACCATATGCCATGTGCAAAATTACACAAAAGTGCCACAGTGCTGATGTTTGGTCATAGTACATATCCGAGAACTCTGGGGTGACTATCCAACATGGAGGGATAGGGAACCAATTAACATAATTCAACCCGAGCAGCCTGCCATGACTTGGGCAAAGTACCCAGCTTCTTTCCAAAACATCTATGATCCATCTTCCTTAACCCCCATCTAAGAATAAACCCTCACCTGACACGAGTTCTAAAAATTACTAAAATTTGTACCATTCGGATACTAAGCATTAAGGTCCAAGAACTCAATTGCTGCTGATCTGCAAGACCTAATTACATTCTTTCTTCAGCAGGGTTCTCCACTGGCGTTGTAAAAAAAAGGGGAAAATGCAAATGACGTGCTGTAATGTTTCGTCTGCCTGATGACATGAGCAACATTTCTGGTCCCCCCTTTGACCTTCTCCCTTCCACTTTGAGATGAAGTTCAGAGACGGAAAATCAAGCAGTCTTAGCAATAGTAATTTCTGCTTGATCCTAAGGGAGTAGGTGGCCTCCAACAAGGGGAGCTGTTTTTGGTTGAGGTAGGATTCCAGCACCAGCCGTCAGTGTAACCGTTTGGCCACTTCTCCCTTGTCTTCAAGCCAGCTTTGGATTTTAATGGACTTTCAGCCCTTCTGAATACGTGGGCAGATGGGTTTAGACTTCATAGGCCACCCAGTTCAAGCCTTTCAGTATTCCATTCAAGGTACTTTTTTTATTCTCCATTCCCTCTTTGAAGCTTGAGTTCAGACCAAGCTAGGCTGACCACAGACCCCTTGATAGCTGATCTCAATTTATGGCAGCATTTGACAAATGCTGTGGGCCTAGCTAGGGACTGCTTTATCAGAGAGAACTCCAGCCTTACTTGGGCAGCCGATGCAGATCTCAGTAGCCGAAATGCTTGTTTACAGGCCCTTGTCACAATTTTGTCCAGGAGGCTGGCGTTTGCACCCATCATCATTTCCCCTCTGTTTGTGAGCGTTAGTATCAACTTTGCCTTTATAACTACTGCTAATGGCTGGAGATTATGCCCCCAAAGTGATGCTAACGTTGAGAAGGCGCAGATGAGGGCTTGTGCTTTTTCTTTATCACCTCCCTCTGCGGGGGCAAACGAAGCCCTTGAATCTATCTTAACACTTAAGTATACATATGAATAGGTCTCGTCAATCATAGCCCCACTAAGATGCTATTTCCTTTGGTATGAAATGCAACAATTAAGCAAGATGACTTTTGTCTTCTTACTGTTTATCTCCAGCCTTTTATCCTCCACATATAACCACAGATGACCAAAAAACCTCTGCAAACCTATTCTGGTGCTGCTGAGCAATAGCAAATCATGCGCATATGGGATGTATGACAGTGGATGACCACCAAGGTTTGGGGCATGTGATATCTGTCCGTCTAACACCAAGGAAAGATCCGCAATATATAAATTAAAAAGAAGGGGTGCTAAGACACCTCCTTGTTATAGTCTGGTCAAGGTACTCACTTACCTCGATAAGTGGGTGCCGTCTGGTCTTGATCCTAACCCATGTATCCGAGTATAGCAGCCTGGTGACCCTTAATAAGTTGGATGGAATTCCCCACTGTTGAAGTTTTACCCATAGCTTACCATGTGGGATACAATCAAATGCTGCCTTAAGGTCAATAAAGCACATGTAAAGCTGGGTACCAATGGCTTTTGCTCTGCTGAGGATGAGGTCCACTGCCATAAGGTTGGTTAATGTACCTTGGTTCTTCGTGAACCCGACCTGGTTTAGCGGGAGCCTACTTGTGTCTGAGGCCCATGCTTGTAGATCCGGAAGCAGCAGAAAAGTACTTAAGATCTACACCCAGCAGCACAATTAACCTATATTTACTTGGAGTTGAAGTAACGCCTCCCTTGAAGATGGTGTGGATGATTGAACCTTTCTAGCATCTGGGGATAACTCCTTCCACCAGGACAGCATTAAACATCCTCGCCAGTAAGCTCGCCAACGATGAAATGGAATGCTTACAAAATGCTTGCATGATTCCATTTAGGCCAGGGGCACAGTCGCCCAAGGAATTTTCGATAATCTTAGTTATCTCTGTGGATGTATATGCTAGTTGGGCTGAAGACGTGCAGTCTGGTTTTCCCCCTGGGGCCACTCCAGGCCAAGTGCATCATGGATACATTCCTCAAAGTGACACTCCAGGTGCCTAATCCAAGCATTTTCACTTAAATTTGCATTGTGAGCTTCCCTTGGGCCCTTCTCAATGGTATTTATCAGTTTCCAAAATTTCTTAGAGTGATTTGTCTTGTAGGCGCACAGCAGTTGGGCTATAGAGCTTTTTGCTTCGATCTTTTAAAGGCCATATCTCCCTTTTTAGAAGTCTCCTCTCCTTACGCAAAGCCCCTAGTAAAACTCCGTCCTCAGGAGCTTGCTGTAGTTGTCTGAGCATTCAGCCCACCTTGGATCTTCTTAAGCAAATGTGCCTTGGCAAAACTATAATCTTGCAGCGCCCTGCCTGCGCTCTCTTGTTCATACATCTAGCAGGATATCTGTTTGTAAGGTTTTTTGTGAAAGATTCCTAGACTGATATCTGGTTGGAGTTTGCTAGAGCCATAGACTCAAGGGGAGCTACTGCTCCCTCTGCCTGGGCCTTGACTGAACTGGAGCTCCACTTCAGGCTTTTTAAGTTGTCGGTGCCAACGTCGCCCGACAGAGCTGTTATGGCCTCATGTCCACACAAAGTGAACCCAACCAGGATTACTTGCACATGATGATCACTCTCTTGGCGGTGAGCTATTCTAAATTCCCTCACCTGACTGTATTGTGAAAGGTTCACTAGGATATAGTCCAGGGACATGACCGATTTGACAGATGCCCCGGTCCATGTTGGTGGAATGTCACCTGGCTTGCGGCCATTCAGGGTGGTAAGGCTTGGCTAACTCACATGCTTTGGCTAGTTTTTCTCCAATCTTGTCTTGTCTTTTATAGTGTGGCACACTCTGATCTGGGAGAGGCCCAATGACCTCTAAGTGCTCCTCTCTCAGACGGTGAAAGATTGAGATTGAAGACCCCTGAGACTAGGCAATAAGATGGACAATACATGTTTTTTAGTTGAAGAATGTGTGTAACAAACTTGTCTGTGGTTATGGCTTTCCTCTTAGGATTGACATACACGGGCTCACGTAGCTGCTTGGCCCAGCTATCAATACACAGGGCCAGGAGCCCGGGTTAATTTATGTTAAGCTTCTTGATCCTTGCAGACAGTTTTGAGTTGACATAAACAGGCTTCCTTTTGCCCTCCCAAAGGGACTGCCTTTCTGTCCAGGCTTGCTGTATTCAGTGTATCCTATAAGTGTAAAACAAACTTTCCTGTACCATTATTATGTCAAAGGCTCTCAGGAAGTCCACAACAGTGGGAGCTTCAATTTTCGCCTACAGATCCCCCCATATTCCAAGAGCAGATGGAGGCCATCCTGTTTGGAGGCGACCGGTAGGGCCGTAGTTCTGTCATTAATAACTGCTGTTTTGGACAAGGCCACTGGCAGCCAGCTCCAGCCGTTATCTGGTTCATACTGCATTGTACTTTTTCTATGGTTATTTGGATTGTGACATTGAAGTGCCTTGGCGCACCTGCATTGTGGCTCCTGGGAGGATGGCCACCAGTGGTGTCTTTCAGTACGGATGTGGTAATATCTACAATCTTGTGGGATGCCATTGCTCTATTAACAGAAGGCTATCACTTCAATGCTCCAAGACTTCAACAACTTTTTTCTCTTCAGGATCTGGGCGGCAAGGTCTGGGATAGAAAATGTGACAACTGTGGGGTCTGTATTTTTCTTCCTCTGGCAGGTAGGAACCTAATACCAAGAATGCCCTCTGACTCCAAGTAATCTAGGCCTGGTGGAGCCTTTATTAATTTTAGGATGCTTGTGCGATTTAACACATCCTATGGACCCCTAGATTTGAATTCTGGGATCCAACGAAGCCGGCAACCCAGGGCCTTACAAACCATTGGTACACAGTTAGAGAAAGTCGGGCTAAACTTGCCAATAGACTCATCCTTTGACCCTAGCAAGCTATGTTGTGTTTCAGAATGGTTCATACTAGCTGCTTGATCCAGGGTTGAGGACTCTGTATCCCTACTGGGAGCTCCTCTTCCTGCACCATGGGCCATGTCCATAATTAGCGACGTACAGGTTTCGGGGGATATGTGGTCTATGATGGCTGTAGATTGACTCGTCTCTTTCTTGGGTCTTCTGGCTGGACCGTCATCCTTCTAGACCTCCTTATTTTTCAAGAAACCCTCCACCGCCAATGCACGTCCACCTTCTTTTGCTTGAGCCGGTTTGGTGGACTTAACAGCAACGTCCTTGCCTAACAGGAGCTCCTCTACTACAGGGATGAGCCCAGTGTCCGGCACATTGAATGCTGGCACAGTCTCCATCGATCGGGAGGTATCTTCTAAGAGAGTCACCGCCTCGCCCTCTTCTTGTCTACGTATCATGGGTAAGTTTACAGTTATGTCACCAGCCGGCCTGGGGCAAGGTTTAGTCCTGCACTTCATTGCACGTTTCTTCTCCTTTTTGACATTTGGACTTGAATGGGGGTTACAAATTGATGTAAATTTGACATGCCTGCTGCATCCCAGTGCGCAACCCCTGATGCGGGACTAGATTTGATTTCCCCCCGAATTTCTTCCAGAATCAGTGGGAGTTACACCATCTTATTGACCACCTCCTTGCAAGAATAAGTAGTAAAGTCTTTCTGGTGGTTTATTTGAACCCTAGTGATTAGGGCGTTAAACTTTTCCATTTTGTCATCAATTCCAGAAATGAAGACTGCCATGATGTTACGTAAGTCCACCTGGATGTCCATTTGGTGTCTAAGGCCCATGACTGTTGTTTGCATTGAATTCAAGATTTCTGCCCACGTACTGGTGTAATTGGATGTGGCTTGTTTATCCTCACTATATATTTCTTCCACTGCTGCTTGACTTGGACGCCATCTGGGGAGATTCCTAGGCACCATCCTGTATCTGCTTGCAGTGAGGACTGCCTGCACCATTGCTATGGCTTTACTCCGGCATGTCCCACACCGCCACCCTGCAGGCCTTTAACACTGGAAAAGAGTGAAGCATAAACTGAGGGCTCTCTAAGGCGTCAAGAGAATCAAATGCATCGGAGTCGATCTTTTTGGCCTGTTGCGGGGGTTGTCGTATATGAATATTGAGATCCTACAGGTTCTGGTTGTACTGGAACAGTTTTACCTGGTCCTGCCCCTAGCGGGTCACTCTCCATGGACCAGCAGGGCACAAGTCTCACCTTTTACTTTTGGAAGCCTTTCATTTTGTGCAAACCTGCTCCGTAGTCTGTTGCTCCACTCTTCCAGTTGCTATGCGAGCACGTTCTGCTCACGTCCGCTCCTTGATCTCGACTCCCATATGGCTGTGCTGTCTTATGATGGATGGCTCTGGCTTTCTGCACCGTTGGCCTCTAGCTGCAGGCCTGTGGTCCTCCAACCCCCTGCCCCTCCTGTGATGCCGGGAGGTAGGCAGCGGGCCCGACAAAGGTCCAGGTGGGCCACCCAGCCCGTGTCAGGTTGGGAGGGAGGGCAAGGTGTTGGGGCAATGTGTTGTTTCTTAGCGGTTGAGCCTTTCTCGCGTATGCATAACTCCTCCCCTTCCTCCTGAGTCCAAACTCACTACCTCGCTTGCCCTTCTCCCTCCCTGCAGTGGATTACAACTGTGCAAGGACTCTACACACAAGCTGGAAACTCAAGGGTTTCCAGTTAACCCTAATTTTTCCCATGTGAAATTTCTGTGAAGTATGCTAACACCATAAAAGCCGCTTGGTCTGTGAAATAACTTAAATAATGGCTGCATATGATGCTGAAAAAGTTACCTTTCACGTTTTATTTGCCCTATTGTTAAGGATGTATATTTACATACAAGTGTAACGTGCCACAACAGGCATGATTATCCAACAGGTTTTCAGAATAAATGGTTTTGCTTACGAAGAGAGTTACATATGTTGCTGTTGACACAAAAACATGGAGTACAGCACTGGGTACAGACAAAGGGAAAAGACAAACTGGGCAGGCTGGTCATCTTTTTTTTGTAATTGTTGCTGATTTTTGTAATTTAATTTTTACGTATTTTGGTTGCACAATCTTCTCTCGAGCACTCGGCGGACCCTTGTGGGTTGTCGAACACTACAAAAGTATTAATTTTTCAAATTGGAATGACGTGGTATTATAATCAAACTAAGAAGTGTTGAATGCAGTTCACTTCTCAATTTATCCTCTTTTTGGATTGGTTTGTACCTGTTGGAAAGTGGATTTTTGGTAAGGCCAGGTCATATCTACACTTAACAATAGGCCCCAAACCTGTACTAGGTCCAGTCAAAGTCTCAATAAATTAATCCTTGCTCAACCTTTGGTAGCTTGGCCCACGAGCAGTTAGGCTTAACTTAGAAAACAAGTGTGTAAATCATTTTAATATCAACATAACAATAAATAAGTTAAACACTACACACAATAAAAATCGAACACCAATTTATATATATAGAAAATATTTATATCTTTAAAATTACACCAAAATGACAAAAATCCAATATAGGGAACCGGCGATATGAATTTTTAAATATTAAATAGAACAAATGCTTTCTAGTGCCTAAAAAAACAAAAGCGCCAACCGGGGACATGTGGTCAAAATTTGAAATCTACTGCAAAGGAGCGCTGCATGGACACACTGAGCGGGAGGCCGTGGTTAAACTTCACCTTCACACGTAGAACATTTCTTGGAGATTTCCTTCGACCAGGGCAAAGTCAAAAGTTGAGGCTGACCACGATGGAGCCCTTCTCGGACACGCTGCATGGGAGGCCTCGGTCAAACTTTTACCTTCGCACTTAAAAACTTTTCTGGAGTTTTTCTTCCCCAACGTTGGGCGGTCCTCCTCAGCAAGCTGACTTCCATCCGACATTGTCGGATTGGCTTTCTGGGAGCCCCCAGTCAAATCCTGGAAGTCTGGGGCTCCGGTGCTATTCGGAGGGACAAACCTGAAATTCAGGCCAGGCCACAGTTGACAGTAGTTGCTTGACTCTCAGCGTCAGGTCAGTCGATTTATGGAGTGTTTTTTCTAAAGTTGTTTCAAACTTCTCCACACTTCTCTATCTTCTCCCAGAAGTACATTTTGGGTCATCAAAGTGTGCATAAACTTGCTCCAAGGTTCCAGAAGCTCTGAGTTGCTCCTTGAAAGTTGGGACTTAAGTTCCCAGAGTGCACCTGGTCAGAATCCTTAAATGACCACTGGTCAGCGGGGCTGCTCTTGCAGGACTTGATGCAGGGGCCTACGGTTAACTCCTTTGTACCTGTAGGTTATAGGGAGTCCACTCCAGGAGTTGCAGAAACAGGACAAACTCCTTTTCTTGATGAAGCCCAAAGTGTGCAGCTGGTGCTGTCCTTCTGAGCGCAGGGTGCGGGACAGGGGTCAAGCAGGGCAGTCCTTCTTCTCCAGTATCTTCTTCCAGCAGGTATCTGAATTGTGGGGCAGCTCTGCCATATTTATCCTTGTTGCTGGGGTGGGAAGCACAGGGTGCTCCTGCCCAATAGAGTGCAGGCCACCACCCTCTTGAGTGGGATGAACATTCTTCACAAATACAAGATGGCAAAAATTCAGTCTTAGCGTTTAGATCTGGCTGAGTCAACTCATTGGTGTGGCTAAGTTTCCCTTGACACACCCTGTTCCAGCCCATCTCCTAATCTAATCAGGGGGCTCCTAGCTGGGCTGTAGGAAATGGGGGAGGTCCAGTTTCTGCTCCAAGTGGCTTTCCCTCCTTTGAAGACCAATTTGGCGACTCTTCCCCCATCCTGTTCTGCCATCTGCTGGAGCAGTTTTCCACCCACCAGATGTGTCCTTTCTTTCAGCTCAGGCTACTTCACACCTCATCAAGGCAGCCTGACTCAGGCTGCCAGAGGCTGATCAGTAAGGAAGATGGTCTATAGAGCTGAATTTCGTAACGTTTAGAAAGAGTTCTACAACTGTTTCCCTGTGCTAGTTATATTAAATTCAACACTAGCAAGTTGTTGGATATATTATAACATTTAATTTAGTAGCAGACTTGCTATATTTAGCTCATCTCTATTTAAAATAAGACTTTTATTACTTTAAAATAGTCTCCAATGATAGCCTATAGGACTCATTGACTACAATGGGGGAAAAAGACATTGGTTGTTTTCCCTCCCCAAGGCTTATAAAACATCTTTCATAAAGTCCGTGCTTATATTTACACTCCACTCAACCATGGGCACACTTTGGGCAGACATTAGGGGTGACTTGCATGTATAAATAAAGTAGTTTAGGACTTTGGAAGTACTTTTAATTCAAAAGTCTAATTTGGGGTTAACTATAACTTAAAAGCAGCCAGCCATGCAGGCCTACTTTTAGACGACACCTGGGATGCCAGCAGTGCACCGAGGGGTGCCCTATCTAACCTGGGGTCCCTAAACCTACACGCCCTACCATATACTAGGGACTTATAGGTACGTTGTCAGAGCCAATTATAATTATGCCTAATTTGCATATACTATTTTACACAGAGCACTGGCCATGGGACAGGTTAGCAGTGCACAGGGCACAGTCAGTCAGTAACCACCAGTATCTGTCCAAATTTCTGTGGGGTGATCAGGCAAAAAAGGACGACTTTCCCACAGTACCTAAACATTTCTGTGAAGTGTTTATTCAAAAGAGTCTTTCTCCTAGCCAGTGTCACAAGACAAAAAGTGGCACTTTCAGCAGGCAACTTTCAAACTGTCTGTTGTCAAAGACCTGTTGTCTCTAATACATTATTAGAATACATATACATGTAGAAGATTTTGAATCAAGTGCCTTGCTCTTGATTGGATGTCTTTGTCTATCTCATTTGCCTTCTTTGTTGTTCCGCCTCTGGAGCATTTTTTCTTGTCTATGTGCGGATGAAATGACTTGTGTCCTTCTTTTGCTTATATTCAAGGGACTTCTTTTTTTTTTCTTCCAACCCTCCATGGGAGTGCATGTGTTTTCTTGCACCCTCCATCATGTGCTGCTCTCCCCCTGAAATCTCCCTTCTCTACTTGTTGCTTCCTTCACCTCCCCACAGCTGTTCCAATACTTCCTCCACCAGCTTTTATAAATTCATCATTAACTCCCTGATCATTCGCCCCCTATTGCTCCTGACTCCCTGTGGCATTGACTTCCTCAACACACCACCAGCCCTCCATTGCCCCCTATTCTTCCCCATTGCCTTCTTTTTGGACATTTTTGGCAGCCCTACCAGCTGTTATGTGCTACTGGGAAGCTCCTTTTTCGCATCCGCTTCACTCCCTGTTTATTCATTCATTATTGTGTACCTCTCCAAGACAGGTGTCCATCACCTGAACACTAAATTTAAAAAACAAAAAAGGGAGACCACATCATGCTGTGGGGGCATGTATAGTCATAATGTTGGCCCACTGTAGTATCATGACACATACAAGAGCCTTTGCTATAATGCGTACAATTTTTTGCTGATGCTGTTCAGCATTGGCAGGCAGGTATTTTTTCTTTCTGGTGATGCAGAAAAGCATTATCAAAGCCAATGGTATGCATCGCTTTTATGAGTCGAGGCCAATTGGCTTTGACAATGTTTGTTATGAGTTAGTTCTCATGTAAGTTCAGAAGCCAGTGACAACATCTCATTTGAGTCTGGTCTGCACCGTGTGCATGGCTTGTTCGAATATTGTATAACACATGACTTGTCCTTATCATACCCTGCGAGAAAACTTATCTGCTGTACAGTAAAAAGAAAACATTCCCAGTGAATGTTTAGAAACCGTTTTAAGCTTTCTTTCTTCCAAGCAGAAAGCATAACTAATGGACTGCTGTAATGAAACTGCCAAGTCCAGCAAATGGCATCTATTACTGATTGTAAAGCATCCGTTTAGACTGCTTGATCCATCGGTCTTCCTCCATTACTTTGAATAATGTGAAATTGTAACTCAGCATAAAAAATCGAGTCTAGCTGCCAAAACAAAGAGTAGATCAATCAAATTGAAAGATTTGAAAATAAACATAATTTCAAAGTTACAATAAAAAAATGTAATTTACTGTTGGCAAGGGAAAGCCAAGTTGCAGGAGCTTGGACGGTTGGAAACTTGCTGCGCATCAGCTGTTAGATGGGGTACTTACCGCACGAATCACCCCAAGAATCAAATGACATCCGAAATAAATAGTCACTCCTTTTTTCTGCGATCTCTGTTTTCATTTCGATACCCACCAGACAGGTTTTGTTAAAAGTCGATTAGAAGTCTGTTGCGGTTACTGTACCGACCCAAAGCGGGCAATGTCTCTGGTGACCGACACGCAGGCAAACGCTGTGTTTTTGTGGCTTGCAATGATTATGTCTTGTTATGAGTGGCTTTAGTTTCAGCAAAACCCTGGCCAGCCACTAGCCCCTTTACTTTTCACATCATGTCTTCCAGGTTACTCCTTAGAAAAATAAAAACTTTCTTCCTTTTGAAAACCCATAGCTGTAATTAACTAGAAAGTTTGCTGCATCCCAGCTAGCATGCAGACCCACTGTGCACTAATGAAAGAAGAAACCTCCCAGGGCTTTATTTTCTTTGTCAATCTGCATTTTGAAAAGAACCTAAATATTCTTAATAAGTGCTCCAAAATTATTTTATTGTTGGACAAAAAAATATAATTTAAATAGCTGGATTATGTTTACATCCAACGGAGCAAGTTTCATTCCATAATGAATCTTCAAGAAAATATTCTCAATTAACAATGACCTACTTGTGACTCATTCATCATCTAAGTCAAATGCATCCATGTAAATTAATTAAGCTCCAAACGCCAATGGATTTGGGGTAACTAGTGCCCCTCCTCAGAGAGAAAAGCTATGAGGAAATGCATCATCATTACCAAATGCCTATAGGATAAGAAAGAAGCTAAGTAAAGAACCACTACCTGGGTTAATTAAATACCATGCTTGAGTTAAAAACTCTGTTCGAGAACTGCTGCAGCAACCTGTGCGCTAAGGTGATGAACGAACTCTGTGCGTAACAGGTATAATGCACCCAGAATGCCACAGACCAAAGAAAGACATTAGCATAATGAATCAAGCCGCCATAATCGGAAGAGCGCCCATGCACTAAGGTGATACATGGACTCTGTGTGTAACAGATGTAATGCACCCAGATCTCCATATGCCATGCAAAAATGTAAGCGTAAAAAAAGAATCAAGCCACCACCATCGGTTAAGTACTGTCATCATGCTTATAGGTAAGCAAAAACTGTACAACACTTTTCTTAGACCAGAAATACCCCAAAACCCTTACCTTATCCTGAACTTATATCTCTTCTGACACGACACAGCCGCCATTACAAAAGTAAACTCATAAGCTGATTAATCAGTAAATCAAGTCATGTGACTGTGGTTGTTGTAATCGTGGTAAGAAGCAACAGCAACTCAAACACTAGCGCCATCTTAGAACAGGTCATGCAATACTCGAAGCTGACCACCAGTACACCTGATAGACTGACCTCTATGACTTCCCAGAAAAAAATGGAAAATGAACCTATTTCCCCCACCCGCCCCCAGAGAATGTGTGCAGACAATATTGATAAAAGGGCTCCTAAGACCATACAGTAGTTTCCTCAGACCCGAAATACCACAAAACCCTTACCCTATCCTTAACTCGCATCTCTTCTGACACAACACATATGGATACTATTCTAACAGTAAACTCAGAAGCTCACCAGTAAGTAAATCAAGTCATGTAACCGGGGTCATAGTAGGCCTGGTAAGAAGCAACAGGTTCCGCAGTACTCCAAGCTGATGTACATAGAGACCTAATTAACCACCTGTGCACCTGATAAACTGACCTCTGTGACTGTCCAGAAAATGTTAAATTAACCTATTCCCCTCCCCTCCATGAATGTATGCAGACAATACTGTTAAAAGGGCTCCTAAAGTAGAACAAGCATTAATGTTCATCAGAAGAAACTGATTCAAGCTGGGGGTCCTAAAGCATCCTAAACTGATTTTACTAAAAAGCAAATAAATATAAACAAGATCCTAAAAGATCCTTCAACAAGTGCATGTAGGTTCGTAATGACTATTCCTGCAAGCTGATATGTCCAAAAGCATGTTAGTAAATAGTAATCAGGAGTTAGAGGTGCAGAAAAGGTATTCTGTACATGCATAATTGTCTGTTTAGTTGATCCATTATGCATTAGACATGGTCTTATTCAATAAAAGTCAGGTATGATTTTCGTTGTCCATGTCCCAGGGATGAGTTTCATTGGATTTGTGTTGTATGTTATTGCAATCTAATGATGCATACATACTGTTACATACACAAGACGTTGTCAGGTACTGCATATGCATCTTTTCTGCATCTCTAATTCCTGAACACTGTATCCGAAATTCTTATGCCTTATAGTGGCACTCATCACTTCATACCATCATGCCTCCTTTTCTGTTACTGACGAAGACTCATGCAGAACTATTACTTGTTCCACAGCCCTTCTCTTAGATCGACAGTTAAAGGGCCAGGGCGTCCATTTTGAGTTTGATAGTAGGTTTGAGCTGCCACTCTGTATCCCGCACCCTCGGCAAAACTGCCAAGGCCTTTTAATTACTCCCCATTTCCCTAAGCTTTAAGGTACATAACAATGAGACAAAGTTTAGTAATTCGTCACTTTATCTATTATTTTCACCTCTTAGTACTATTGCATCCACTAAAGCTAATAACCTGAAGGAGGACTATTGTCAATGTGAATTTCCAGTAAATAGTACCTACTTTACACCCTTAACTGAATAATAAACTTTCAATTATATGCCTAGTACGAGTCCTTCTATGAATCTAATATCACATATGAAATAAATTGAGTCATTAGTTGTGAATGATGTGAGCTCTTAACATGTAATAAGTATGCAGTCCAAAGCCTACTCAAGGGGAGGTGGTGTGGGCTAGTAACTCCTATTCGCTAGTACACAAAACACAGCTCAATAAATTATTGTCCAGTCAGTGTTTTTTCTTTTAAAAAAACGGAAAAGTACTTTTATTACACATGCACACTCACATACACAAACACACTTAAATATTATGCAGTAAGTTACAAAGATACACATTAGAAAAATGAATATACCCTTGGTGAGTCCTGAACCCTACAACCACAAAACCCTTCACCTATATCAGATGCCACATTACAATATAAGAACTGTCATTATAAGTAAGGCAGGCCTCCTGGCTTTATCAGAGTGTCACCCCCAATATTAAAAGGAATGACAGGTCATGATATAACACTGCAACACTGCTTAAGTCAATGAAAACATTACCATAATTCAACGGCATTCCTTATAGCGGTAAACATTACTTTGACAACAATTATATTGGTAATAAAGCATTAACAATTCAAACCTTGGAATTCTCAGTCTTTCTTTGCTTTAATTAGGCCAGAAAATGGAGACTTAGGACCAACCACAAGAGATTCACGCACTCCTTAGCTTATGAGCTCACAGCTTCATCCCAGGGTGCTTTGACATACAGAAAAACTTCTCCTGGTGTTATAATTTCTACACCTTTGGAGACGTAGGATGAATTTTGAGGGCTGGGGGGGGTGGGGGTTATGGGGCCATAAAAGCCTCTGTGGAGGGGGCCCTAAGCATGCCCCTCCTAATTAAAGAAAGATAAATTAGTTTGTGGTGACCCTCAGGGTCTTAGCCCTCCTCAGGGGAATTTTCAGAAATTGAACATAGCGCCATGCGTTTAGTTTTGTGTTTTTCTATTTTAGAAGGGCAAACCTTTAAATACGCATAACTTTGACCCCTGAAAGGCAGATTTTGGTGATCTTTGACTTTGTGCTCCTAGTGGCAGTGGTCACCAGGAGCATTTCCTTCAGAAATCCTGGCATCTAAAGGGGCACTTTTTGTGGGTAGCTGGATTTGCTGGCTCCCTGTGCCAGACGTGTCCTCTGTCTTGCTCCTAGTGCTCTTCTGCTGCTCTGGCATCTTGTGCCACCCCTCTGCAACCGGCCAGCAAAACACTCTTCCTGCTCCACACTCCAGGCTCCTGGGGCTTCCAGCATCTTGAAGGGCGTCTGATTGTACGTGGAGTCAAATGCAAGTCCACAGAAGTTCTAGGGGGCCATCCAGGTCTCCCCAGCAGGTTCTTTCCCCCAACTGTTCCTCTGGGGCCATAAAAGGGTCACCACCACTGGCACTGGAGAGATCCATCCTGGCCAAGGGGTTCAGCTGGAGTTAAAGTCGTTAGTCCATCCTTGCAGGGCATCAGGTGGCATCTCTTTCCAGCTAGCCATCCTTTCGCCGTTGCCACTCCCAGGTCCCAGCATCTTTTTATCTGTCTCTCGCTTGTGCAGGGGTTTTTAGGTGGTGGTGAAAATTTTTAGGAGCCAGGCACCCCTTGTCAATCCTAGGATGGTACATCATCCTAGGATGGTACATCATTCTTCCACCACTGCCCCAACCCTACTGCACAGCATTCACGGGCAAGCCAATATGGTGACTTCAAGTTGTCTGTGGAAAGAGGTCCCCTGAGAGCCTCAGCTTTTCCTTTTGAAGACAAAGCTGTCAGATTCCTTCCCACCAAAACTTTAAAGGCTAGCTCCTCCTGTGTAGGCTCAGATGTTTGGCCCTCCTTTGTTCCAGAGGGCCTGGGCTATCCCAGTGCAGTGTGACATACTAATTAACAGATACATATTTGCTCCCCATCCATATCTTTCCCGTAAACTAGGTCAAGTTATGTTAATTGCCCAATTGTGTGGATGCCTTGTATCCATCTGCTGAGGAGCCAGGTAATTAACTTGGCCCAGGGAGGGATCAAGGCCTGGAATCTGATTCTGTGGTGAATCAGGGAATTATGACAGATCTTAAAATGTATTAAGGTGTTTATGTGGAATGTTCCAGACTTGAAAGTCATACTTGTGGTGAATGTTTTACCCCAGTTTTGTTCCTTGCTGGTTCCTGTTGGCCTACTTGGAGTAAAAGTGTACTTTAGGGTGGATTCCGGCTATAATGTGTACACAGCATAAGCCCTGTAGACCTTCAGTTAGTGCTGCAGGCCTACCGCCATGTCAGTACTAATCACTGCACAACTGTAGCCTCATACCCACAGCCCGCATATTCATATTAATCTCCGCATATTCATATTAATCTCCCAACAATCACCAGTGTAATTATTATACATAAGTAGTATACTGATATTTACGTTGATCTACATAAGACTATTAATAATAAAAAAGCGAGCCCAGAGCTTCCCCTCTTCATCACTTTATACCACAAATAGCCAGCATGTACTTCAACATGCATGCAATATAAAAGAATCAACTCATTCACATTTTTATTTTTAAGAAGCAGAGGCCCTTGGGAAAACCTCTCCCCATTTATCATCCCACACAACTTTCTCCATAACAGTAACTTTCTGTGCATTTACTTAAAGTATGCCTTAAAAACCAGTCCTGGGCAGACACTAATCAACCCAGGGGACTTCCGTCCCTCTTGAATATCAATGATGATCATCTTAAATCCTACTTCCCACCCCTTCCCATGCCCTCTTAACTGCTGATGTAATGCTTGAACTTCATTTTACTCAGGTCAAATCTCATTATATGAATAATAATGAGCTCATCATGTGAACAGGGGCGGATCCTCTGTTAGGGCGGAGGAGCGTCGCCTCCGCCAGCAGCAGGAGCTGCAAAACCTTTGAAAATAAAATGATAATAAACCACATTTATTATTATTTTATTTTTCAAGGGGTCTGGGCATGAGGGTGACGAGCGTGAGGGGACTGCATAGAGCACTCCCCTCGGTGCACATGTATTTTTGGCTGGCCGTCTCGGGCCAAACACACATGCGCACAAAGGCTCTCTCCAACTCGGCACTGTGTTGCCGAGTTCAAAAGAGCCGCCCCAGGCTCCTAGTCTGCGTTGGAGTGCCAAGCCAGGGCGCTCCAGCCAATCATAACGCTGCTCAAAGCAGCATCATGATTGGCCGCAGAGCAGGCTGGGAGCCTGCAGTGCAGCAGAGAGCGGAGGAGAGTGTTGACATCCAGGTAAGTTTTTTTTATTTATTTTTTATTGTTTTTTTTTACATTTTATCCTTCCACCCCACCACCTTTCCAAGTCACCAGCTTTGACTGCATGTGAATGAACAATAACATCAGCCACACTGTCTCTGATGCCGTGACACAAGCTTGCACCCTCCCTCCCAGGTGGCCATGCTTGCATTGACTCTGAACTGCCTTATATTTCAAAATCCAGCAAATGAATGCTACTAATAAACACACCAGTGGTCCAGGAGATATGCAGTGAAATGACAATTATATTACAAACCTGACAATACAAGAATTAATAATTAATGAAGCTTAACAAGAGTGTGCAAATTATTGGAACTCCGATGATAATTCACTGAATAACAAAATCATAATAAAGCAGGCCATCTAGTGATGAGGATCTGGACAACGCAAAGAGCTTCTCTCTCCTCACCTGACCTGCACATAAGTAAACCCCTACCTACCTAAACTTTAACTATTTCTGTACAAGTGAACTAAATTCAGCATGCATTCATTAATGAACTATAATATATATGATTATATCATTAATACTAATGATATTGTATATTTAATATCGCATGAGGTTAGGATGTATATTAGAAAATGCAGTAGACACCTTGATGTTTATTCACCTCATTCCAGTGAGAATGAGAATGAACCATCTTTTCCTTCCAGCTGGACAGAAATTGGTTAGGTTTGTTTATTAAATTTAATATTGGTTTATTAATATTTAGTCCAGTGCATTTGCTATTATTAACCTTTTGTCGCGATTACATTTAATAGCTGTAGAGAAAACATTTTTTTCTACCATCCATTAAACTCCTTCCTTCTTTTTGGATCTGCTCTTGGCAGTTCCTTAAACATAATGGTGTGTTGTTCTAGACAAACTGCTTTTCCTGATAGCTTCTTAGAAATCATCACCAGCAGTTATTTGGGAAGTGTTTGAAAGTCTTCACCACATCTGTAAAGCAAGTCTACACATAATTCTTATAGATACAGCACCTTTCCTGTTGTCTTTTAAACGTAATTTATCATAACTACTCTGTCATTTCCAGCTTCTGGAAGAAATATACATTTCAAATCATAACCATAATGTTTACCACACGGCCCTATATTTCTTTACCATAAAGAAGTACTTCTTGCTTTAAAGCTTTGTAACTTGAGTAGCTCTCCTTTCAGCCCACTTAGGGCCTTTTCTTTATCACTTCCTGCTTTGAACCTTAGAGTTAATGTCTTTCAGTTTAATCACCAGCTCATTAAATGACTTCTTATTAGGGGTGGGCTTAACTCTTGTAATTCCGTATAGCGTAATCACACAGAATTACTCAAAAATCCAGCAAGATTACACAGAATTACTCAAGAGGAGTAATTCTTCATTTAGTGCTATTTTCTCAGTGCAAAAATGCCCCATTGCATTCAAAATGGATAGGCGGATGCATTGTGCGCTAATAAAATAGCACTGAATGCAACAGAACATAAAAATGTGCACTTGGGGTAGAATTATCCCCCAATTTACTCCCAGCACTTAGCACTAGTTTCTTAGAGCAATATGCACCCTTGCACCCAAAATGGCCGCGAGGAGGCATTTTGCGCTCAGAAAATGGGGCTAAATGCCTCAGAACATAAACTGCTGCACGAGCAGCCACTCGTGCTTGCTAATACAGAATTACCGAAATTACTTAGATTAATCCGGCATAATTGAAATTCTGCCCAGGCCTTTTTCTTATCTGTTATCTGCAAAACATTTTGCAAGGCTTGCTGAAGGCTAACTGGAAAAGAGCTCAACTCATCTCACTTACATCTTAGGCATCAGCTTTTTTCACTGTTTCTTTTCTTAATATCGGGTGACAAATCTACCTCTTTTTGGAGCTCTTGTCTTCTGGTGAAATGGAAGATCCTTTAAAGCATTTAAGGTTCAGTGAGAGGGAACAGCTCCTCTCTTAACCTGCTGTCCCTCCAGCAGCTAGTTTTCAAGTCCAGACTCAATATTTTCAATGGATGACTTGCTATTGAGTATACCCAAAAGCTGCATAGAAATCTGAGCCACCATTGTGGAAAGATACTTGTTCTCAGGCTCCGCTACTGTCATAGGAAGGTAGGTACAGTATTCAGATTGCTGTCCATTTGCCTATGAGGGGGCACTGTAAAATAAGACTCAGGCCATATTTTCCATGAAACATGTGCTCCTATTCCAGTAGTCTTTGGTGTACGTGTGTGTTGACGTGGCTTTGTCTGTTACAAAATTGACCTTATTTTCTGATGATCAGTGTTCCTACAAGTTCCCCTTTCCCAGATGAGGCATGTTCCCAAGCTCGTTCTTCTGTCATCAGGCGATCTTTTCTTTTAGTGAATGAGAAATGATGTCTAAGTAGTTGAATATATTTGTACATTTCAGCAATAAATATGACAGTGGGTGCTGCATTGAAACTCACACTGACTCGAGCCTCAACACTGCAGGATCCAAACAAACCACTGTCTCTTAGAGATTGAGAATAGATTACAAGGGTTATTGCATGCTTTTTTCTAAAGTTCATATTTTAAGGACATTTTTTGGATGACCAGGTTCTTGACATTAAGCTTCCTTTATAATTAGATAGACAACCATACCAGTAAAGATGAATTTGTAACAAAGTCCCTCAGCACTTGAAAGGATACCTAGTTCAGCCCAATAAGGACTTGTGGCAGCTTGGTATGACTAGTAAGAATAGAATCCTAATATCAGCCCAGCGACACCTGTAACGCACACTCAAGGGTGCAATGCCATTGTATCCAAAGCTTAATTATAATTCTACTAGCTTTTGGCTCCCTGGGGCCACACAGAGACCTTGACCAAGTATATTTAAGAGAGCGTGGGGACAGCAAGCCGGGTTGTAAACTGCTGTATTATGTAGTGAAATTCTATGGAGATGTTATATCTCCGAAATAAACAGACTTGTCTTGTCCCGGTCTACTATTGGTACTCCACAGTACTTATAGAGTTACATTTAGGAAAGGTAACTTTGAAACTGATTCCATATTGGAAGCAGAAGATCACTTTTAAATATTTCACAAAAGTTTTTAAATGGATCCATTTTGAAATTAGAACATACTACTAATTGGTCTGGAAGCTCGAAATGAGGCATCAACGAACAGTAAACCATGTGGGGTTTAACCAGTGGTGGTTCACGGGCGCTGAAGGGGTGAGGTGCCGCGCGGAGGGGGGGGGGAATAAAAATTAAATTAAGGAAAAAAAACGTGCCGCTCCTCTGCTTCACGCAGGCAAAGGCTCCCACCCTGCACAGCATCAGGATTGACTGGGTGCTCCCAGGCAGTCTGGGAGCCTGTGCAGGCTCTCTCCAGCCCAGAGAGCCCTGTGCGCATGTGTGTTTGGCCGGCTTGAGCCGGCCGGCCATACATACATGCGCAGTAAGGGGGAGTGCAGTGCAAACCCCCTCAGTGCACGTCACCCCTGTGGCCTGGCCCCGCCCCTTTCAAAGGAAAGGATAATAAACATAGTTTATAATCTTTTCCTTTGAAAGGTAGGGCAGGGGGGCAACGCTCCTCTCCCCTAATGGAGGAGCCACCCCTGGGTTTAACCAAGTGCTGTAGTTACCATGAGCTGAATACTTATATTTTTATGTATTATTTTCTTCTTACAAAAGGTTTTGGTATCCTGCCACTGAAAAAAAACAGAATATTTGAGTGCAGACCCTCAGACCTACATATAAAGAATAACCGCAAAACAACTTTAATTAATAACTTTCTCTATTCGTCATATGATCAAACTTAAGGGCACCCTCTTGGATCTCTGTGAGATATATGTTAATCGTGAAAGTGAACTCCAAATGACACCCTTCTCACTTTGGCATATTCTTCCTCTCTTGGTTTAGTAAGCTTATTTCTGTGCATTCATATTAACAAAGGGGATTCAAAATTAATTCAAATAAATGTTTCTGGCTTTAGAGCGGAACAGGTGAATTTGAATGTGCAGCACTTGCCTCAGATTTACGTGAGGCTGGTGGGATGCATAATGGAAGATCCATAAGGTGCATCATAGGCCGAGCATTCTAGCATTCCAACTGATGGAGGAAGAACGCTCATTGAGGATTCCTGTGTTGATGTGGCTTATGGGTAGATGTTTGGAAATAATGGTGGTGGATAGGGCAGTTGGTGTTGGGAGAGTAGTATTATGAGATTGTTCAGGGGCCACACGCATTGTGCAAAGGTCATGTTGGGGAAATGGACTAAGTTAACAATGATATGAACCACTGGCTGCACAAGAAAGGGCCATGCAAGGTAAGGGAATCGGATGATGTTTTGGGGAAAAGGAAGGAACAGTTGTGATTGAAATGATAGAAGAAAGTCAACTAGAAGTGAGGATAGAGGCTAGAATGATGGTGAATGAGATAAGCACTGATAAAGAGCACATTAATTGAGAAGAATAGGGTTTAACTGATAGTATATTTCCAGCTGGAGCAAAGTAGAAGTCTGGTGCAAAGTGAAATGTCAGGGAAGATTACCAGACTTGGTATATGCGTGCTCAAAGCCTGCATAAAGTGCATCTATTCTGGCTAGAGTACCTGCCAAAGCCCTGTGAGAGATAATGCAGCCATTCAGATCATGTGGAGTAAAAATTGGTTTCACTACAGCAGTGTTTTTTTAAATATCCAAGACAAGGTCATGGAGTTTTTGCGTATCACATGTGGTGGGTTTGGGTCTCTGACGTTTTATTATTATGATAATCTTACCATGGACAATCCTGATCTTATAGGCATTGGATTCGAAAATAGTTGCTAGGATTCAAACTCTTATCAGTGCACAGATATTGTGATTAACTGGTAGTTCTGTCATCATCTTCCATTCAATAAGCTACCAAATATTTCAAAATGGTTCCTGTTGGAAAGTACCATTTTGCATGGCATGTTACCCCCATTTTTACTGTATGTATGTTTGATTTTGGCTGTGTCGCTGGAATCCTGCTAGCCAGGACCCCAGTGCTCATAAAGTGTGCCCTGTATGTGTTCCCTGTGTGGTAACTAACTGTATCACTGAGGCTCTGCTAACCAGAACCTCAGTGTTTATGCTCTCTCTGCTTTTAAAATTGTCACTGCAGGCTAGTGACTAACTTTACCAATTCTTATTGGCACACTGGAACACCCTTATAATTCCCTAGTATATGGTACCTAGGTACCCAGGGTATTGGGGTTCCAGGAGATCCCTAAGGGCTGCAGCATTTCTTTTGCCAGCTACAGGGAGCTCAGACAATTCTTAAACAGGACTGTCACTGCAGCCTGAGTGAAATAACGTCCATGTTATTTCACAGCCATTTTACGCTGCACTTAAGTAACTTATAAGTCACCTATATGTCTAACCCTCACTTAGTGAAGGTTAGGTGCAAAGTTACTTAGTGTGATGGCATCCTGGCACTAGCCAAGGTGCCCCCACATTGTTCAGGGCAATTTCCGCGGACTTTGTGAGTGCGGGGACACCATTACACGCGTGCACTACATATAGGTCAATACCTATATGTAGCGTCACAATGGTAACTCGGAACATGGCCATGTAACATGTTTAGGATCATGGAATTGTCCCACCAATACCATTCTGGTATCGGGGGGACATTTCCATGCATCCCCGGGGCTCCAGCATAGAGCCCTGGTACTGCTAAACTAACTCTCTGGGGTTTTCTCTGCAGCTACCGCTGCTGCCAACCCTCAGACATGTTTCTGCCCCCCTGGGGCCTGGGCAGCCCAGTCCCAGGAAAGCAGAACAAAGGATTTCCTCTGAGAGAGGGTGTTACACCCTTTCCCTTTGGAAATAGGTGTGAAGGGCCTGGGAGGAGTAGCCTCTCCTGGCCTCTGGAAATGCTTTGAAGGGCACAGATGGTGCCCTCCTTGCATAAGCCAGTCTACACCGGTTCAGGGATCCCCGCAGCCCTGCGCTGGCATGAAATTGGACAAAGGAAAGGGGAGTGACCACTCCCCTGACCAGCACCTCCCAAGGGGAGATGCCCAGAGCTCCTCCAGTGTGTCCCTGACCTCTGCCATCTTGGATGCAGAGGTGTGAGGGCACAATGGACCACTCTGAGTGGCCAGTGCCAGCAGGTGACGTCAGAGACCCCTCCTGATAGGTGCTTACCTTTCTCTGTAGCCAATCCTCCTCTGAGGGCTATTTAGGGTCTCTCCTGTGGGTATCTCACCAGATAATGAATGCAAGAGCTCACCTGAGTTCCTCTGCACTTCCCTCTTCAACTTCTGCCAAGGATCGACCGCTGACTGCTCCAGGATGCCTGCAAAACCGCAACAAAGTAGCAAGAAGACTACCAGCAACATTGTAGCGCCTCATCCTGCCGGCTTTCTCTACTGTTTCCTGGTGGTGCGTGCTCTGAGGGCTGTCTGCCTTCACTCTGCACTGGAAGTCAAGAAGAAATCTCCTGTGGGTCGACGGATCCTTCCCGCTGCTAAAGCAGGCACCAAACTTCTGCATCACCGGTCCTTTGGGTCCCCTCTCATCTTGACGAGCGTGGTCCCTGGAAGACAGGAGCTGGATCCAAGTGTCCCTGACAGTTCAGTGGCCCTTCTGTCCAAATTTGGTGGAGGTAAGTCCTTGCCTCCCCACGCCAGACAGTAATCCTGTGTACTGCGTGAACTGTAGCTAAGGGTTTTTGTGCACTTTTGCAAACCTTCCTTCGTGCACAGCCTAGCTCAGGTCCCCAGCACTCTGTCCTGCATTGCCAAACTCGCTGAGTTGGACTCCGACTTCGTGGGACCCTCTTTTGTTGTGCTGCGTCGACCGTCTTGCTCGGATCTTCTGAGCGCCTGTTCAGGTGCTTCTGCGATGCTGCCTGCTTCCGCGTGGGCTCTCCGTGTTGCTGAACGCCCCCTCTGTCTCCTCCTACAAGGGGCGACCTCCTGGTCCTTCCTGGGCCCTGGCAGCATCCAAAACCTTCAACCGCGACCCTTGCAGCTAGCAAGGCTTGTTTGCGGTCTTTCTGCGTGGAAACAACTCTGCATCCTCCAGCACGCCGTGGGACATCTTCTGACCAAAGACGAAGTTCCTGGCACCTTCCTTTGTTGCAGAATCTTTGGCTTCTTCCACCTGGAGGCAACCCTTTTTCACCTTCATCTGGGGTTTAGTGGGCTCCTGCCCCCCATGGACACTTGCATGACTCTTGGACTTGGTCTGCTTCCTTTGCAGGTCCTCAGGTCCAGGAATCCGTCTTCAGTGCTTTGCAGTCAGTTGTTGTCTTTGCAGAATCCCCTATCTCAACTTTACTGTCTTTCTGGGATAGTAGGGTAACTTTACTCCTACTTTTCAGGGTCTTGGGGTGGGGTATCTTGGACACCCTTAGTGTTTTCTTACACTCCCAGTAACCCTCTACACACTACACAAGGCCTGGGATCCATTCGTGGTTCGCATTCCACTTTTGGAGTATATGGTTTGTGTTGCCCCTAGGCCTATTGTCTCCTATTGCATTCTATTGTGTTCTACTGTGTTTGCACTACTTTCCTATCTGTTTACTTACCTGATTGTGGTTTGTGTGTATATTTTGTGTATATTACTTACCTCCTAATGGAGTATATCCTCTGCAATACTTTTGGCATATTGCCACAAAATTAAAGTACCTTGATTTTTAGTAACTCTGAGTGTTGTGTTTTGTTATGATATAGTGCTAAGTGATATAAGTGGTATAGTAGGAGCTTTGCATGTCTCCTAGTTCAGCCTAAGCTGCTCTGCTATAGCTACCTCTATCAGCCTAAGCTGCTAGAACACTACTACTCTGCTAATAAGGGATAACTGGACCTGGCACAAGATTTAAGTACCACAAGGTACCCACTATAAGCCAGACCAGCCTCCTACAGTTCCTAGTAACATGGAAGCCAAAAAAAGGTCAGGAAGGACTAGACCTCATTTACAACTCAAAATGGAGACATGAAATGCAGTACACACCTCTTTTCAATGTGTGCCAGCTCGAAGTATTATCAATGTAAACATTTCACTCATAACTGTATTGGTATATTGCCACCAGGATACAGTGTCCTATTTCTACATGCTTTCTTCGAACTAGCCATATTTCTGCAACCCTCAGCACAGAAAGTGCTGATAATGGGAGACTTAACGCATTCCAGACATTTTGGGAAATATTCTAGCCTTGAACTTCTTTCAAGTTGTGACTGGCCCAACCCACAAAGTGGGCCACACACAGGACTTAGTATTCTCTCATAATATTGACACAGCCGAACTAATGGTACACTCTCGGAGCTGCTTCCTATAACATCCCTTTCAGCACATGAACACAACCTATAAATCTCGCCTCCAAAGCAGGCATAACACCCTGAGTGAGACATACCAGGAACATAATCAAGAAAGACTTCAGTGATATCAACAAAATAGTCGTAAAAAACTGATTGGGCCATAAACCAAACTTGAAATACTCTACCACAACATTATAAACTCACTCAACAAGTTAGCACATCTGAGATTAGCAAAAGCAATGTCCGTGATGAAACTAATCAAACAATGGCAAACAACAAAGTATTAACCATAATGAAATAAAATGGCAGTGAGAAGCTTTCAATGCCATTTTATTTTTGCCTGCATAGCGTGTACCAGTCCAGAGACAAGCTGGGCATGGAGCAGAGCTGACAGGATGCTCCAAGGTGCCCATGTCACCTTGGCTGGCTGTTTTGTGCTAGCCAAGGTGACATACGCACTTTGAAGCTCTCAAATCAGCTGTCTTAAGACAGCTGGGTGGAGACCCAGCACAGCCCTTCAGGGCCTGAAGGAGTGTCCAGCCAGGCCGCTCCATCCAATCCCAGAGCTGCTCTCATGCATGAGAGCGGCGTCTGGGTTGGTTAGGGCAGTTCTTCTGGCATCGACAAAGTAGAAGAGCACAGAGGAAGATGCATAGCCTGTGGGTAAGTGCCGTTTTTTATTTTAAATGTGTGGGTAATGCATGTGTGTGGGTAATGCATATATGTGTGTTTAATGCATGTTAGTGTAGTGTTGGTTTGTATTTAGTGTTATGGTTTGGGCTTTTGGAGGGAACAGTGGCTTACTTTGGGGGTTTTGAGGGAGGGGATGTTTTATGTATTTATTTTTTGGGGGAAGTGCGGGGCACTTCACCTGCCCCACCACTTTTAAAGGCTACCAGCTGACACTTTGTGATAATCAAGACTGCATCCAACATATGTGTCAGAAATGCAGATAATCTAGAGACATAAACTACTACTGTGTCTATGTTCTAGAAGGTGCCTGACAAGAGCAGATGCAGTACAGCATGTACTTTGACATACGCTGGGACTACATGAGTCCTTCCTGTTGTTGACTTAGGGAACGACCCTAAGCAATTAACAAGCGGTAATATTGTATCACTAATTACTCTCCCTGTGCTGCAAGGTGTTCTCTCGTGGCCAAAACAGAGTGACCTTACTGTTTATTTTTGCGCTACACAGCTTTGACCTGGTTTCATTACTTGCTCGTTACAGCATCCTATCTGTATTGCAGCCTCCATTGTGATTCCTTGAAGGCAAGGGGTTGTCTATGTGTCTTTTAAATGATTCTGCTAGTTCCACATTGTCTCTGTTTTCAGTGGTGCAGTGTTTTGCATGACGTGGGCATGCACTAAGTTGTTCTACATTGGGTAGGGTTGTTGAAGTCCAGCTTGTATTAGTGAGTATGCAGTGTTTTGCATGATGTGGGCATGCACTAAGTTGTTCTACATTGGGTAGGGTTGTTGAAGTCCAGCTTGTATTAGTGAGTATGATACTTTATGTTGTTCACACCCATTTATATCCACTTTGAAAGCATTAATAGGATTTTGGCGCTAGGCAATGTTGCTTCATTCAGCGCTGACCTTATTTTTGACGCTGATGTGTTGTTGCCTCCGATAGATGATTGCTCCTAACGAGTGTCTCTGCGCTGGCATCTAATGTCTCCGTGTTTGAGACGAACTAATGGCGAGTTTACAGGGCATCCACATATCTATTTTCCTATCATGGGTGAAAGCAGAAATAATAAAAAAAAGAGCAAGGTCTGGACATATTTTGAGTTAGAGCTGCCAGCTGAATTGCTTGTTTTGGAGAGGATGCTTCTGTTGTAAAACGAGCGAAAGTAAATAACACGCCAGATCTGGAGGGGATTTGCTTATCTCGAGCTCTGGCAGCGTAGCAAAGTGTTACTAACGGGTGGCTCTGCACGCTGGGGGCCTGTGCTTTGAGACAGGAACCTTCACGCCAGACACCAAACGTGCTTGTTGTTTGGTGTACTGATAAACATATCTTTCAATAACATTTTATCTTGAAGGTGGATTTGTGGTTTGATGAAGTTGTCTCACTGTAAGTTAGACTTCCCAGGGTTCTGGGGTTCAACTCAGATTCCATTTGCTCGACCACCAGACCGTGGGTTGTGAGAGAATGACCTCTGGGAATTTAGGAAGAGTGCATCATAAAACAATTCCAGTGTCACATCTATCTGTTGATGTGTGTTATTTTAGGGTTCTGGAAAACGTCACTGGCCTCTTGACCTATAGGCTGTCTCAAATTAACACTGAACCGATTACAAACTTTTTACCTAGTTCATTGCTGACCGCTGCTGATTTTTCTGGAAAATAGGTGAACACAGCTAGCTCAGTCAAAGGGTATGTTAGCCTGAGCTGGGTATTAGTCTTTCCCATCACTGCTTTACTTCACTGATTAGGCTTACACGGCAAATTGTCTTGTGCATTAATGAAAAGGCCAAGGAACCAGCATAGTTAGCGTCCCGGGCCCTAATGCAACCAAAGGTTATTGGGCAAATAATATCCACAACTGAGGTACCGTGGGCCCCCTCGCACCTCTGGGCCCTCCCTGGTGCAACTGTACCTATAGCACTATTTATAGGACTTCCCTGCTTCTTTCTTCTTGGTCTGTGAACTGTAGAAGGTGGAATCGAACTCAAGAGCCATTTGCCCTTGGGGAGGGTGGAAACATGTTCATAATGCCATGGGCTCTGTTTAATAGTTCGTAGTCATTCATATGTAGCAAATAAAAATCTAAAAAAAAAGGTATTAAAACTAAAAACAAAGAAGAGGTTTAAGAGAAACATAACTGCTCAGCTGAGCACATACAAAATGAACAAATTCTTTGCGTTTGTTTGCAGTATAAATTGAAGTTTTCCCGCTTTTGTCCAGACCCCTAAACAACAATAACAAATTAATTATATACGGGTATTTGTGTCAGCTTATAAACAATGAGGCTCGCAACACTCTTCAGGTAAGGTATATGTACCTGAAAGTAGTTTTAAGTTTTATCACACCAAAGAAAGGCATCACTCTTCACAACATTGAATTTTGTAGCCAGCATATATAAAAAGATTTAAAATAAAAAATGTTAATTGACAGCAGCCTGTCGATTCTGTGTTTTTCAGGCAGAACCCGTTTAGAAAACATTTTTTTAAAGATTACATTATTTTAAGGTTTGGTGAGGCACTGGTGCAGTTAAAAACGCTTCCACTTACCTGCAAGAAAAAGTGTCTAAATAAGTCTTAAGTGTTTCATGGCCACAGTTCAGTGGAAAGTGGTTTTAGGAGGAGACCACATGCTTTTTTTGTCACCGTGCCTGCACACCAAAAGGGGTTCGACTCCTTCAATATTATATTAAACCGTTAATGTATCAACTTTATCCTGAGAAGGGGTCTGTGTTCAGTCCTGCTCAGTTTTGCTTTTATAAACACTCGGATTCCATATTCTACATTATGTGTGTTTTTAATATACAGTAATGCGCCAACACATGGAAACAGCATTTGTGCATACCTCTGTTCGCATACAGGTTATTATACCTAGACCCATATCTGAGCACCGATATGTTATAGCTGGATGAGTGCAGTATAAGCCATCTGTAACTGTAAAATGGAATTTATACCGAGGACGGTCATGCTGTGTCAGTTCCCAGAACCTATGTGTACCAAGTCAACTGGAATTTTCATTAGGGAAAGGCTTGCTGTACAACCGTCCACAGTAGCCATCTGTAACTGCACAGTTATGCTTTACACCAGATAACGTCTGGATGTGCAACAGTTTCCATTGCCTTCCCACGAAATTGACCCTTATCACCTAGGCTGGACTTTATCTTAGGGACAGACCCAGTTTCTATGCATAGTTCCCATGTCCTAGGCACATTTACTTGCCTTGTGTGCAGGTGATGTTGCTTATGTCTCCACTGTGTTAGGAAGCATGGCAAGGGGTCCCAGACTTCAAGCAGGAAGAATGGAATATCGGTGCATGCTCTCCCAAGGAGCAGCTGGAAACTCTTCCCCTGCTATGGAGTTGGGTATGGGAGGTTATATATCCTCTGGAGGAGACAGAAAGTAGCATTTTAGTAGCCTCTGTTGCACAGCGAGGTCCTGTCTACAACCATGCATGGCCAGCTACCACAGGTGCAGAGTTTGTTGGCGGTCACCCTCACTCTCTTTTTGTAAGCTTTAGTTGAATGGTGGAGTGCAGATTGGTAAGCAGAAGGCCATTGCTGGTAAAACGCACTGTGATAAAGGGTCCTGGGGGCAAAATAATATCTGTGCACTTCATTCTTTGCTCATTGAGTTCAATTATAATCCAGTTTAAAAAAAAAAGAAAATTGAAGGTGGCCTCATCAGCCTCTGAGGTAGAGCAGTATCGCTAAAGACTCTGGGTATCCATCTTTGAGTCGCAACATTCCTGTCTGTAAATAGAAAAGAATATAGCAGCAGAGACAGTATGCAAAGGAGGTGACGAGAGGTGTGAAAGTGGGTATGTGTGCACTTCCTGTTGCAAGAACTGAGTCCCATAAGCAGTGAATTTCAAAAGAAAGAGCCAGGAGAGGGAGGCCTGGGTAGCCTTTGAGGCACAGTAGTTTCGTGCAAGGTTTTAAATGGCCATCTCTCAAATAGGCATCCCAATCTGTAAATGGAAAACAGTATGGAAGTATATGTGTGTGGGTTGACAGTAATGGGCACCATTAAAAGATTGGATAAAGCAACACCAATCAAATAAGAAAATGAACTAGGATTAAGAAAAGCTTGTGAGCAAACTTTAAAACTTGTCCAGTCTTCTTTTTCAGTGCAAGCGTTTCTTTATTTTTGATGTAATATATTATTTCGATTGCACAAAAAACGATTTCTTTAAAATAGACAACTTGACAGCTGTTGTAGGGCCTTTACATATTCATCACGCATTTGCTTAACATGTAAAATGTGTTTACTTTTAAAAGGAGAGGCCTTCTTTTCAAGATGACTTGTTCACCTAATAGTCCCCGCCAGGTGTTGCTGCATCTCAAAACACTGCATATGATGCGTTGCGATAGGATCACCTCCTTTAAGGCAGAATGATATACCAAATAGCCAATAGCATATCAAAGATAGTCTCCTCTGGCCTGATCAATGTATTGATTTACCTGTTCTTAAAGCAATGCCTGAAGAGAACTGACCCAAAGCAACCAATCGCTAAAAAGAGCAGACTTAAAGCATGATTTAGATATTGGTGGCCGGGTTACTCCTTCACAGCGGTGACGGATATCTCGTCCGCCAAAATCGAAATCCCATTATGTCTTGCAGGATTTAGATTTCGGCAGACGGGATATTGGTCACCGTTGTGACGGAGTAACCTGCCCTCCAGTATCTAAATCAGGCCCTATAGGCCCAGTCCTTTTTTGTATGTTTTTTATAACTAAAATGCCTTGATTACACAAGATCTAAAAACGTAATAGTATTTCGTATGTGTACTAAGAGAAACTTGCTTACAAATATTAGAAAATTAAATGCTAAAATAAATAGACTTGATTAATGAAACTAAGTTCTCTACCTACGTAAAATGCTGTTTCATAATAGTTGATCTAATGTTCATGAGAAGTCCTAGGTCCACAATACATAAACAATCCAAGTGCTGATAATTTGCATCAGAGTTGTATTTAGCACAATATTATATGTTGTAAGGATGTATTATTCTGGTCCGTTCCTTTTTGTGGTACTCTGCGCTATTTCGTGGCAGCACAGCATAAATAAATAAATGAATGTTTCCTATGTAGAAATAAAATAAGTTTAGTTTTTGCTACTGTAAAGTGCATTGACAGCTGAAATGCAAATACACCGTACATAAAGTACAATTTAGCTTCATCTTGGCAGTCTATATAGTCCGACCTGTTTACTCACCAGCCAAGTGGCATTGAATTAAATGGTCTATTTCTGTTCGTTGACTGTCATGAAAGCAAATTAAAGACAGTCAAAGGTGGAGGAACCAATAGACTACGACTATGTTCTCGAACTGACCTTCCGCTATATTATCTAGACTCTACTGCCCTTCAAATGTGTGTCTCTTCAACCCTGTGATTTAGTGTTTAGTGTTCTTCCCCTTCTGTCTCTTGCTTCTAGTGGTGCTAACACGTCCACCATAATTCAAAGACTAGCTTACTAATAAGGTAGTGACCATAAGAAAAACCAGTAGGCCTCTGTGTCCTCAGAAATTCCAATATTGACAAATGTGGCAATAACTTTTTCTCTCTTGCGGTTCTGTTTGTTGGTTGGATAATTTTGTTTTATGGGAACCAAATCAGATGATAAAAAAGGAAGTCGAAAAATAAAGCTGTTTGATTGCTTATCAAAGCTCCTTGGTTACAAGGTTGTTGGCAGTCTTTTATGATTCAAAATGTGGTTTTTCTTTT
Source organism: Pleurodeles waltl (assembly GCF_031143425.1). Taxonomy (NCBI): domain Eukaryota; kingdom Metazoa; phylum Chordata; class Amphibia; order Caudata; family Salamandridae; genus Pleurodeles; species Pleurodeles waltl. The sequence goes on along the minus strand of NC_090444.1, from coordinate 1,511,152,556 downwards.
CACTAGTTCCGTTAGCATATTTTAAGAAATGAAAACTCTTTCAGTTCCTTTTTTTGTTTACAGTTCTACAATTGTGTTTACATTCCCACCAAACAATCCCTAAGATTAGCTCGTGTGGTTTCCTTCTTAATCAGCGACCCGCAGATACATATTGGGCAGAAATGAGAGTCCATGTCAGGAGCGTCCACTTTGGAGGCGTTACTACCCCAGGCAGAAGTACCTACAGAAATCCCCAGATATCAACGAAAACTGAGTTAAATAACCCAGGGGCCAGTTTGACTGATACTGATACCTCGTTTTAAGGGTATGTAGATGAATACCAGTGCAGGCCGATGAGCTACCACTGAAAATGACTGTTCCTCTGCAAACAAGCTGAAGGACTGTCCCAAGCCTTTTCTTCTCCCACACAACAGTTCCCATCTCTTTTTATTTTACACCCTCCTGATTTCCTTTCCTTTGAAATCCTTGGCTCTTTTACCCACCTCTTAACCCAGCTGTTCAGTGATTGGTTTCAACCACATCACTAGACACATGGCCACATTGACAGATTAATTTCCACAACCTCTGGGGTGTTTGAAAGCATTTCACACACACCCAGAAGCATTACTCACAGTTAATCAATAATATAGGACTTCTTATGCGATTTAAAAAAAAATAAAATAAAAAAAAAAAAAAGAATGCCTGTCCTGGTGAGCGCCTCCTAAACAGAAAACACAGTGGTCATAAGCATGGTGGCACCATCTCTGTGGCTGTGTTGTGTAAGAGCGTGTGCGTATACTATACATATTCATCATCTTGAATGTGTCATTTATGGAAAATAAAATACAACGGTTACACTTCCTGACTATTTGTAATGTATTTTGATTCCATAAACATATTGTATTTCTTTTTACCAATATAGCAGTGAACCACTTATTATCTGGTGGAACTCAGACTGTAAACGGTATTATGATACTGTAGCCAAGTCCTTTGTGGCGTAACCAGTCTGGGCAACTCAGTATAAATAAATAACATCCTTGTTTATACATTAGGAGGCAATCAGGAAAGTCAGACATTAAAAGGGGATCAGGAAACATCAGGTTCAGTTGCCATTTACAAATCTATGTTGACAGGATGCCTGACCCGACGCACGTCCAGGCTTAGCTTGTAGTTCCAACTAGTATAACTGTCTAGCCAACACTCCGAGTGGCTTTACAACATTCTGTGCAACATGATGTTTATGGTGGAGCATAGACACGCATAACACAGGGAACGCAAGATGCAGAACAGTATATAAGAAGCTCATACACCTTCTAATTTGCATTTTTATGCAGTAAAATAATACATATTCTGCAGTAATTAGTTTGATGTATTTCTAAACCACCATTTTCTAGTAGCACCTCTGAAACACGTGTACATAAGCACACTTTATACCCCAATATCAAATATGTTCCCTTTAAGGCTTTATTCTCTGGACTTCTTTTCCCCGTTTCAGTACCGATTTTATTTTATTTATATCGAATTTATATGATAGACTCTGAATCTTCTGCCAAAGTATGCATATTTTCTCGGTGGATATGTCTACGTATGATGTTTTTGACCCACAAAATGGTTTAGAATGTATATTCCATGTTTCAGAAAAATAGTGATGCTGAAAAATCAAACATCTGTTGTTAAAATCAAATTTTTGTGCATCACTCAAAAGAGTTAATTGTCAGGCTTGTAGACTTGGATAGCTTGGAATTTAAATGAAGAGAAACTTGATTCAGAGCCAAAACATTTTAATTCCAAAATACGTTTTTATCGATCAATTTCAGAACCAGGTGAGACAGCTTTTGTTTATTTTGTTGGAATTATTTTTATCTCCATAAGTAGGACATCACTCGAAAAAATATTCTATATTTCAATTTAGAAAAATTGTATATCACAGATTGATGAAGACTAATTGTGATACCTCAGTGGAAGAGCTGATTTATTATACTGGTGAGGAAGATCAATCCCTCTGCTAAGTGGCGGGGAAGTTGGTTTCAGATTCGGGATTTGCACTCTGAAACATCTCTTCCCACTCCTTAAAAATTCGAATGTTGGGACTTCCAGAAGGGAGGCCTAATGATACTACTGTGAACTTCTGAGAGGTTTCAGCCTGCTGGTATCTAGAGAGGGTTCTGTATAGTAGCCTCTGGAGCAAGCGGGAAACCGTAAACCGAATCCTCAATTGAAGCTAAAGATGCTTGCATTTGTTCCTAAAACAGGATCTCATTTTACTTTTTTTAACTCCTTCAACAACCTTCAACCTTTCTATACGTTTTTTAACCAATAGGCCTGTTTTGGGTAGGTGACTTCATTGTATATTTTAAGTGTACTAATTATGTTTCCAAGGGACATTTCTAACACAATTCTTTCCTCCCCTGGCGATAAATAGTGAAATTTTTTTTTTAGCTGATGTCTTTGCAAATGTACCTCTTGGATGGTGGCATAAACACATGGAATTAGGGTGAGACCTTTAGTTATTCATATCCTTATTTTTTAAGCACCTCCTTGCGATAAATAGGTTTACTTAGGAAAAGGTACACTGTTTCAAAGAGTGAATGATTATGCACTGCCGCCTAGACTGAAATTGGTTAGCCTGTGCCTTTGAGGGTTAATTTGCCACTACACTCACTACATTCTTCAAATTTGATCCGATACGTTAACAGGCCAGATAATGGGAGTTCAGAAACAGACCATTAGCACAAACTGGGACATAAAGGGTTAATTTCTGCAGCAGCCCTGTGTATACATTAAATAGAAAGAGATTCAATAATTATCCCTGCAGAACCTCTTCATCCTCAGCACTGGGAGGGTTATTGCAACATCCAGCAAATTCTATGTGGGACTTTTTAAAATCAAAATTACTTGAACAAATCCAAAGATGGGTCCACTGCAACCGAGCTTCCTTCAACCTCCTGAACAACAGAGGTCGATCCACGTTAGTGAATGGTAAGGACATCTTTAATATAACCAGTATACAGCTTTTCCCACAATCTACCATAGCAGAACTTGTGTCCCAAACATCAGTGGAGGCTCATTTGGTTCAATACGATGGTTGGAACTCTCACTGCTGGGGATAAGTGAACTAAAACAATCCTCTCACAAAAATCGTGAGTGAAATTTAGTAGTACTAGGAAAGTAATACTTAGTATAAAGGGAAGCTTACATATTCTTCAGTACCCTTCCCTTCCCTTCACCATCTAACCTGGCTAACCAGACATACGCAGAAAATAACAGCATGCCCCAGATGTTTGCCTCTACCCTACAGTCCTGATATAATGACATTTCTATACATGACTAAAGTTGTTAAGCATATATGAGTTTTCTCATAAACATTGTGTTGCAGCACATATTAGGCCTGCAAAGTGCATATAGTCTGATGAGAGGACTGTGTCAGTCATGTGCCATACTACTGGACAAGGTATATTACTGACCTACTGAGGGAAACCATTTACCCCCAACTCTAGAGGACAATGGTATACATAATTATTGAACATGGATGGGTGTCCACTGGTCTTTTGCATGTATGTGTTTAAAGGATTTGACATTTTGAATCCTAAGATGGCTGCTACCACTTCCTGATTGATGCAATGGCAGCCAGTCAGATCTCAGCAGATCTGTTGGGTCCACGGATCCTCTGCAGTGTGATATATATACATTTTCTGAACCTTAATTTTTCCAAAACCATTGAACGCATTGACACAAAAACACAACAAGCATTTGCAATGCAGTGGGTCTCACATTTTCTCAAATTAGAGCTATTAGCGTTGTAAATTCCTAACTGGACTTTTCTTGCCACATAAATTGAAAATGAAAAGTAAAACAGTTGACCTAAACGAGCCAATTAGAGACACAAATAGAAAAAGAAGTTAGCTTGCAGTCAAACATATTGGCAATCATGCATTTATCCATGTAATAGGGTCAGTCTGCTAGGCAGTAACAAAACCGCCCCAAGGAGGGACAGATGTAAAGCATTTACCAATGATGATGAAAGATTTTTTAAAGGCAAGTCCATGAACGAGTGAATGCGTTGGGTGTGCAGTGGGCATGGTTAAAAGCCCACAATACTTACAACAGGTCAAAGCGCTTGCGCGCTCGACCTAAAAAGCAGTCCTTCTAACTTGGTGTAAATCTTTTCAGAAGCTTGGACTGTAGCTGTGTCTAAAGTTACCATGGAAAAATGAATGGGGAAAATTTATTTGGGGCGCCTTTTTTTCTGAGCCCGGCTAGATGCATCACCCTGAAACCTTCAATGTGCAAACTAGTCAAAAATTTGCACTTTTTTGGAAAGGTTTGTGGAGATTTGTCAAACAGCACCAGAGTTATTAGCAACACAATATTGGCATTTCCTACGGAAACACAATCCTAACTATAACTACAAATATATATTTTTACAGAAAAAAACAAAGGTTACAGGGATGTTATAGTTAGGAAACAGAAGGCACTGCAGCCAACCCCCTATAACCACCCAACCCTGTGTCACACACGTCCTTCAGTGGTGCGCAAAGGGGGTTGGCCTCAGGGCCTGGTCCCCAATAACCTCACCAATCCCGTGCCACACACGAGCATGAGTAGGTGGGGTTGGCTATACGTTATTCCAACCACCGCCGCAGGTGTTGGCCACAAAGGTGCTGCGGACAACCCCCTATAACCACCTAACCCCGTGCACACACTCGCCTTTGGCTGTGCACCAAAGGGGTTGGCCACAGGGCCTGAGCTGTGATCAGGCCCTTCATCCAACCCCCTTTAACCACACCAACCACGCACGGCCTTTGCAGTTCACGTGGGGGTTGGCTGCAGGACTTGGCCCCCTATAACCACACCAACCCGAGGGGTTGGCTGCAGGGCCTGGCAGCAGTCAACCTCCTTTATGCTTCAAACCCCCACCAAAAAGAAGGGGTTTGGGGCTTAAAGGAGGCAACATTAAATATATATATTTAGGAGGGCTGCACGGGCCTTAGGGGCCAACACTTCCCCGGGGCTACCTAAATGAAATTTTTGGGGGGGCCACGTAAACCCCCCTCAGGCCCAAGGGACCACCACCTTCCCAGGGAAATATTAAATAAATATATGGGGGGCTGCACTGACCCTCTCGTGCTCTGGGGACTACCACCTCCCCAGGGCTACATAATAAAAAAACTTAGGGGGGCCTGTGCAGACCCTCCCTTGGTCCCGGGAACCACCCCCTCCACAAGATAATGTACCACCCAGACCTCCAACTCTCTGGGGCTACATAAAAAAAAAAAATCTTGGGGGGCGCATTGGACTTCCCCCATTCCCTCCACCCCCTTCACTCGCTCCACACACTCCCTCTGGGCCCCAGGGACCACTACCACCCTGGGGCAATATTGAAACTATAGGGGTGAGACTGCAAGGACACCACCTCCCCCCCCCCCCCCGGGGACCACCACCTCCCTGAGGGTACATAATTTTTAAAAAACCGACGGAGGGGCTAAGCAGACCCCCACCGGGCTCTGAAGACCACTACCTCTCTGGGGCTATTTTTAAAAAATATTTATAGGGGAGGGCCGCAAGGGCCTCCCCAGGGACCTCCACCTCCCTGGAGCTAAATATTTTTTCTAAACCTCCCTAAGGGGCCACATGTTCCTGGGTGCCCAGGGCACCCAGTATAAACGTATGGAGCCTGCTGGGGGAGCCTGAACCACCCACAGTCCCAGCCAGCTCCTGTAGGAGCCTGCTTTGTTCCTCATGCAGGTAGCTGCTGCAGATAGCAGCTCCCTGCACGTGGGAGCACTGTTTTTATCTCTTTCCCTGCCTGCATTTTAGCATAAAGGGCAAAATAAATGTAAAAAGCGCAGGAGGCAGGCTTTTTTTTTTTTTTAATCTCCGAAAAATCATTGGATTTTTCGGAGAATTAAAAAAAATTTTTTTTAGCCCTTGCGAGGTCCCATGGGGACCCCTGGACCTTGTCTAGGGGGCTCAGGATATTCTTACCCTGGCCCTTTTTCTTTTTTTAGCTTTTTTTGGGGGGGAGGGGCGGACTTGGCTGAAGCAGAGACCCAAAATGTCTGCCAAAACTTCCTGGTTGAAGTGTTGCCAGCCAATCAGATATCAGCACGGGGGCAGTTAGATCCGTGGACCGTCCGCATCCCTAGATATCTATATTTATATATATTTATATGCTACTGAGCAGATTTTCACCAAATCACATAAAGCACCCTTTCTGGACCAAGAGCCAGCTTTCTGCCAAATTTGGTGTAATTCTGTCCAGCAGTTCGGGATGTAGTTGCGTTCAAAATCCCTATGGGAAAATGCATGGAAAAAACAAGTTTTTGGGCCCCCCTTTTTCTCGGCCCCCACTTGATGGATCACCACAAAACTTTCAAGACAACAGCTGAATCGACTGTCATATTAGTTTTGAAAAAATTGTTAAGATTCGTCAATCGGTGCCAAAGTTATTGGCAAAACAAAAAACGCTCTTCCTATGTAAACTAGGTCCTTACTATAACTACATACTGGCGACAGCCTGTAGGTTTTATATATATATGTATATATATATATATATCATATATTGGCCTTGAATGGTGCTAGTGACAGTTACAAACTACAAGGCTGAAGGTCAAATGTTACTTTAACACCAAGTTAGAGCTATCTGGATGTTGTTACGCTAAAGTGGGACCAACATAAAACAAATACTTGTACCTGATTGTTGATGTAGCTTTTTCTCTCATTGATTATTTTGGTACTGTACATGAAGTAGACGGCCACAACACTAGAAAAAAATATTGAATCCTGCATCACAGGACTCGGGGAGTCAGAGTCCTGAAAAAGATTTGAAAAGGGGCCCATAACAGGACAGGGTGAGTACATCCTAAGTCCCAGGCCCATTTGGGGGTGGAAGGGGCAAAGTGACACCCCCACTATATATTTTTTTGTTTTAAACAAAAGCTGATTTTATCCTTGGTACTACTGTGGGAAATCCCATTTGTTATAGTGGTACTCTCACGGTTTGTAGTACTACAGTAGTGCCATGATAAATAATATTTTTAAAAAAAAATCTGTGTGCAGCTGGGATTGACCACTTCCAGGGTGTTGGGTGCAGGGTCTGCTTGCAAGCCATCGCTAAAGCCAACCCTGAAACCTCACAGACAAATGCCATGTGCAGCGGGGTTGGCAGCTTCCAGGTGGTTAGGCGCAGCAGAGGTTGGCTGCTCTTGGGAGTTGGGTGCAGGGCCCATGCTTCATGGAATTTGGGCAAAGGGCATGCCATAGGTCAGTGTGGCTAACCCCCATTGTGCATGGCCAAAGGCCATACACTCCAGGGTTTGAGTAACCCACAGTGAGTTGGCCGCATGGATGCCCAACCGCCCGTGGTCGACGGCTCGCCAATGGGCCTGACCTTAAGTAGGCCCTAGGCCAAACTCCACATGGGTACCCAGTCCATATTCGTTCTTTTGTAAATTATTTTGGGTACTGCAGTACTCACCAAACAATCTTCCACCCCATAACACAGCTGTACCGTGCAAGTTCCAACAGGGAAGCTTACACAGTGCACTGGTATCAATGGGTGGAAATTTGTATAGTGACTCCAGCTGTACCACAAGGGAGGGGCACCCTGAGTCCTACTCCTCCCCCTTCAACAGTGCCTGGGTGTCAGGCTGCCCCTACTCTGATACAAGGCTCCCTTTTTGTACCCCATTTCCTTCTCAGTTGCGGCTGTCCATCTATATTGCTTGGTACTACGATACCAGCACTTGTACTGCGGTACTGAAATGCAAGAGGGGAAACCCTTCATGCCTAACCCAAGCCCCTCTTGAAAAGCAAATTTACACCAAATCATGAAAAGCATGCTTTTTGAGTAAAATTCTAACTGTTTGCCAGATTTGTTGTAGTTCTGCAGCCGTTTTTTCTGTATTGGAGAACAACTTTTCCTAACATTGAAAATCTGTTTTTTGGGACTCCTCCCTTTTTTTTGGTTCCCACTTGATGGATTAGCAAAAAAACTTCCATGAAGGAGCCGAGGTGGAGGAACTTTTTACTGAAAAGTTCCTGCAGATTTGTCAAATGAAGCTAGAGTTATCAAAACAAAAACTCTCTCCTTCTGGAAAGTCTTACCTAACTACATGGTAGTGGAGAGGGAGAGAGGGGAAAAAAATGACTGAAAAAAAAAACCAAAGGTTATAGGGACGTTCTAGTTAGGCTCACATTTTAAAAGTACAATGCCATAGAAATTCACCTGTTTAAGTCAGAGTTATCTCAAGTAACTATAACTCATATCCTAAGGTAACTATAACTCACACCACTGCCATGCATACTATTTTCATGAAAAATTGTACGGCAAATATTACATTGATATTATCAATGATTTTATGAAAGATGTCATGAGTGCTGTAATTTGTGGGGTAATTAGCAGTGCATGGTGAGGGCACGAGTTATAGTTACCTTAGGACACGAGCTACAGATATTTGAGATAACTGACTATAACATGTGAATTTCTATGGTTTTGTACGTTTAAAATGTGAGTAGGTGTGGTAACGTCCCTGTAACCTTTGTTTTTTTCATTGAGTTTCTATGTTAAGTAATTTTAATTACTATACGTTAATTCATCCACCGCTGCGCATGGCCTTTGGCCGTGCGCGGCGGGGATTGGGTTGGCCACAGGGCCTGCAGCCAACCACCCAACCCCACAGCAGGTGCTAGCAGCAGAGCCTGGCCTGTGGCAAGACTGTACAGCCAGCCCCGTATAATCACCCAACCCTGTGTTGCACGGTGGTGCCTGGGATGGAGGGGGCGTGGCCCCCTATTTACCATGCCAAGTGCCCAGGGCTGGGGGCAACATGGACCCCCCTCCAAATTATTTTAAGATGTTTGCCCTGGGGAGGTGGTGATCCCCGGGGCTGCAGGTAGGCCCAGCAGTCCACCTATAAACATATTTTTCAATGCCCAGGGAGGTGGCGGTCCCCAGGGCTTCAATAAGCCATAGTAGGGGTCCCTGTGCACCCCCCCTTTATCAGCCCCTAATCCCCCTGGTACCTGGCCACCCAGGGGCAAAATAAAAGAGCGTGAGAGACCACCCCTTTTTTTTTTTTTTTTACATCTCGGAAAATTTATCAGCCCTATCCTCCAAATTATTTTAAGATGTTTGCCCTGGGGAGGTGGTGATCCCCGGGGCTGCAGGTAGGCCCAGCAGTCCGCCTATAAACATATTTTTCAATGCCCAGGGAGGTGGCGGTCCGCAGGGCTTCAATAAGCCATAGTAGGGGTCCCTGTGCACCCCCCCTTTATCAGCCCCCAATCCCCCTGGTACCTGGCCACCCAGGGGCAAAATAAAAGAGCGTGAGAGGCCACTCCTTTTTTTTTTTTTTTTACATCTCGGAAAATTTATCAGCCCTATCCATGGATTTTTCTAATATTTTATATAGGAAAATGCTTTTTAGCCCTGGCGGGGTCCCTGACCGGGTCCCTTGGGGAGCCCTATACCCAGGCAACGGGCTCTGGGTAACCCTACCCTGGCCCCGTAACTTTAAAAAAAAAATGTTTTACCCTTACTTGTTGAAGTGTTGGCAGCCGATCAGATATCAGCACAGGGGCAGTTGGATCTGCGTATCCACTGCATCCCTAGATATCTATATTTTTTAATCTCTAATATCTCAGAAACTACTGAACAGATTTACACCAAATCACAAACAGCACATTTTCTGGACCAAGAGCTAGCTTTCTGCCAAATTTGGTGCAACTCTGTCATGCAGTTCGGGTGGTAGTCATGTTCAAAATCCCTATGGGAAATTGCATGGGGAAAACGTGTTTTGGGACCCTTCTCCAGCCCCCCTTTTCTTGGCCCCTGCTTGACACAAGACGTGTTTTGCCCCCCTTTTCCTCAGCCCCCGCTTGATGCAAGACGCATTTTGGGAACCACCCCCTTTTTCTCGGCCCCCGTTTCACAGCAGCTGAACCGACTGAAGTATCAATTTTGAAAATTTCATGAAGATTTGTCAAGCTGCACCAAAATAATTGGCAAAACAAAAAACACTCCTCCTATAGTCCTAACTATAAGTACCTACTGCCGACTCTTAGTAGGTATGATTGATAGATAGATAGATAGATAGATAGATAGATAGATAGATAGATAGATAGATAGATAGATAGATAGATAAAAATGTCACTTAAAACACATTTCAAACTAAAAAAAACACTGAAATTCACCAGTTATAGTTAACTGAAGACACTGTAATTCGCACTCTCGCCATGCGCAGTGTTGTCATCAATTATGTCATTTCAGATGTCCAAGTTATGTTATCAGTGATGTCCTTCAAAACGTCATGAGTGCTGTAATTTGTTAGGTCATAAGCAGTGAATGACGAGGGTCTGTCTATGTTCGGGCCCTGTTTTAAAACTGGCAGATAGTGCATGTTCTTTACATAAAGGTATTTAATCAAAAGATATCACTCCCCTGGCATTTGGGACCTGTATTTTTAGTGATATACTGCAAGTAGTATTTAGTAGTAGTAGTGGTGGATGATGGTGGTTTATATTACCTTTTGACCTCTATGAAAATGTTAAGTTTTCTTGTACCCCTTATCGTTGACATAGCCTGTCAGAGCACCTTAGATGCATGTGGCGTTGCAGTGCACAGAAGGGGTCTCTCTGTCAATCAACACAGGTGCGGGTGGCGCGCACTGATAATTAATAGTATTACAGAATTTCTAAAGACGTGATCAATTAAAGGGTCGCTGCGTGCGACTTGTTTGGTCTCGACATTTAACAGTTTCTATACCTCTTGTAAAAAAATTCATATTGAAATGCCCCGATATAAGAACGCATTGCTTGTATTTTCCGGACTAATTGATTACCTATCAGAAAAACCTCAATTTCCACCTAATCCTTGGTCTTGCTGATTACATGGGGCAAACGTGTGCCCAGTAAACATTGTCGGATGCACACCTTTAGTGTTGGGAGCAAGCAGAACATTTAGAAAGCAAGACGTCACTTTCCATCATGTTTCAGATCTGTTTTTGAAAGAGTATATAATTATCAAAATAATACATCTGAGGCAGCTTCCTTTCAGGGGCCACTGTCAAAGTCTAGGAACTTGTGCAGACAGACATATGGAAACTAGTATATTATGCTCCTATATTCTTTCCAGAATAGATGAGTCTTCTTGGGAGTGTTTAAGGTTGGTTCAGTTTTTTTAACCCTAAAAAATATGGACTAAACATACAGTACATGCTGTGAAAGCCTGTGCGTCTGGACTATTTCGAAACCAGTGTATTTTATTGAAATGAACGTGCAAGAATACAGGTGCAACAGTGCACAAAGGGATTGCTTCACAGCATACATACTGTGGAGGAGGGAGGATAAGGGGGAAGGCTTGGTGCGGGAGTTATGGAATGCTCCCCTATGTCCGCACTTAGTCACGGACACAAGCTCTTCCCACCAGAATCTCAACCTAGTCACGTTTTTGTCAGATCAGGTCAGTCATAAAAACGTAGGCGTCCCTCACTGTATAGTCTCCTTAGAAATATAGAACTCTTCCAAAATAACACCTCTTGGGATCTTAGTTGGACTGCAGTGGTCTGAGACCCCCCTGTCCTCCCTTTATCAGTCAGGCCACGATTCCACATGCTGAGCTGGGGTACAGAAATCGATCAGGGGTATGGAGTATCACTTGCCATTTATGTAAGAGCCGATGCTCACCAATTCTTAGTCCGATAAGCATTTCAAGAATAGATTCTTAATTGAACGGTGGCTGTGGGGTGTGTGACTTTTACTGAAATTCCATTGCTTCACGGATATTGTGGCAGGCAAGAGGGGGGAAACTGTTTGAATCTCCCCGCTTCTACATCCTCTGCTGTTTTTCACGTTTGCAGGGGTCTTCTCCAAATAGGAAGATCTGATGGAGCTCCCATGTGTTAGTGGGTTCTCACAGAAAGCAAGTCCCTACAGCCTTACCAAAGCGCAAAGATGCAAAGCACCAATGGTATTCCTACATCCATGCTTACAGTTGGTCCGCCCTCTTGAGTGCATGCATGCCAGGCTCTTCCAACAGGCCGTTAGTGGGCTTAATGGCCCCGCTGTGAGGAACTGGGCGCAAACATATAGCCAGCTTAGGCTTAATCTTGAACTCTTCTCCATAACTGGTGCAGGGGAGAGAAAATGGGCAGATTTGATTCCCTGCCACTTGAGCCCTTCACAAGTATGTCTGTGGGGCAATCTCAACGCCTCAGTCCTTGTCATGGCCCAGTGTGCGGCATTACTGTCGGAGCAGCCACTTCTTCTTCAGTGCTCAGCTGACTCTGCCCAGGATCAGGTCTTTTTTTAGCACAGCTACTGATATCATCATATAAGAACACAGTAAAATACATTACATATATAGTTTTGTAGTTTACTCTTTTTTTTTTGTTTACAATAAATAAGCATTGTAGGGACACATCTTGGCATCATGACACCCTGCAGCGTCGTGATACTGGAGTGTCATGGCAGTCTAGTGGTGGGCACACAGGTAGAGGGACTGATTTCTCTTGAGTTCTAGAATTTACCGTGATCACGAGTCATACTAATGAGAGAGCCCTATTCTGTGTTGTACTCTCTTATTGGACATCTTCAGGATTGAAGCTGAAATATCAGTAAAATAGAAAATATAAATTGTCCGGATCTAAAGTGTTGTAGTGCAGGAAGAGAAATGCCCAGATGAACATCAGAATTTCCTGTTGAAGCATTGTAGTTCTTCTATCAAAAGTCCTCCAATTTGATAGTTGTCTGATGTAGATTATACCTTCCACACATATTTCATAGTCACATTGAGTATGCAGGTGATATGTACTAATTATCCTCTTATCCAGTAAATGTTGATATTAATAACTTATTTTTACAAGATGCTTCATACCTCACCTCTGCCTTTTCTAAGCCCCGTAAATAAGCAACATTGCAATAACCCATCACAATGCTATTCAATTTATCAACACTGGAAGGATCAAAGGCTGAGTTGGGCACCGCATTTTCAGATGGCTCTCACATCTACAAGCTAGAACAAGATCTATTACATTGTCAATTTTTTTGAACCATGTGTGCAACTCTTCCTTACATGGCCACCAACATCCTTTTATTTCCAGGTTATGTCCCCTAAGAATAATAAATTCACAATCACAATCTACTTATTACAGGCCTCAATTTGCAGAATTTCATCCTAGTCAGGTATGCCATGGCGGGAATGGATTTTTCTACATGGCATACGGACTGAAGGTAGAATATGAGTGGAGTGCTAACCAATGTCGTTTCAGGCCAGTAGGAGTCCTGCCCGGCATTTACATCTTGCACCTTCCCACAGGATGTGGAAAAAACAATATTTTGAGTTTGGTAAGTAATAGACTACACCGGAAATATTTGAGTTTGGTTGGGCTCTGGGTAACCTCTCTGAAAACCTCTGCGGGGTACTTGTGTGTTTTTAAAAAGTTGCTTAGCACATTTAAATGAGAAGGAAGAGGTGGCATGTGAGATCCTATCACAATTGGATGCCATGCTTACAGAAATGCCAGACCAAAGAATGTCACCCCGCAAGCTGAGTTCCCATCAAACAGGGAGCTGTTCTTCAAACAGACTGGGACTCCATCAGCAGTCGAAGATTAAAGCCAGATCAGATCCCTCTCTAATTATACCCACGTGATTTGTTTCTGCTGTCCAGGTTCTTACACAGGTCTGTGTTTTATCTGACCACCAGTGACAAGGCATGGGCCACACATCTAGGCACTAATGTTACTTTGTAATGAGCTGTGCTGTGTTTTCGGCTTGCTAGATTGAGTTTGAGGTTCAGATAGGATATGGTATTTATAACATAAGATAGTGGAATGTCATAGCAGACTGCTGCGGTAATGGGGGGGGGGCACACGAGCAGAGTGCCTGAAATGGGGAGAGGGGTCACAAGAGCAGCACGCACAGATGCTGGAGACTGGAGGGATGCCCAACGTGTAAACGCAAAGTCGTATTTCACGTAGAAATACTTTCTTCGTAAACAACGAGCTTTAATTTAAATGTAAGGTGCATTAGCTCCAACACACATTTCGCTCATAGCAGGTTGCAGTGGACCTTTAAATACATAAATTCCTGGCACGCCAATTTCGCAGTCAGATTTATACAAATTACTACATCAGTTTACTCGTATTTATTTAAAATTGCAGGTTACTTTGCTTCTGTCATCCTAATGTATGTTGACACATTTTCTGTTGTTGGTTTCTTTCCCACTCGCAATAACCCTATACACATACGAAGAGTTTATTCTCAAGCTACTGAAACGAATTGCTTCAGACCCGTTTCGGTAGTTTATTGGTTGTAAGTGTTGCCATTTTTGGTGTCTTATCACTAGAATTGTGCAACACAGCAGGGACATATCATTATGCAACGTTCATTTGGTAAATGTAGACAATACCGCTTGTTCACGACTAATTAGTAAGTTATTTACATGCCTAAATACATTAAATGACGTTAAATGGAGGTCTCAACAAGTTGCTCGAAAACTATGCATATCCATCAGATGACACGCAAATAACCAAACATTCATCATTTTGCCTTGCATTGAAATACAAATGTGCCATTCCTTGGGCAGTACTCTCCACCCTGTAGATTAAATCACATTGCTGCACTCATCAGAACACTGACCTCCATTCACACACTTATACAAAACGCAGTCTCTTATTGATATAATCCACTCACACAGGGACTGACTAGTGACTACACGTTTACAGAACTGCTGCCTGACGTCATTGTCCAAGCATGATTGGACCGGGTCTGAGCTTGTGCTCTAAAGTTATATTATTGTGCTGATAATATGGCGCTTTTCTTTGGTTGGGGTGACTCTGTCAGCGTACATATTGATAACTATTGAGCTTTAGAAAACGTCTTGAAATGTTATTTTCACATCTGTACTAATTTCCAGAAGAGTCTGCCTATTAGGGAAGCGCTCTTCTTCCAAACCCTCAGGTTTTTGGCGGCGGGAGATGTTGGGAGGAAGAGGATAGGACATTACAGCAGCTGTAGAAAACTATAAACTTAGTAACAGTTTCAGATAGTACACTTGATTTACTGAAATATCTTACTATATTTGCGTATTGCAATACCCAGACTACACAGACAACACTCCTGGTAAGACATTCATGTTATAGTTTGTGTGCTGCTCCAGATGTCAGAGGCATTTGCATTGTGCTATTGCTAAATCTGTTTCAAGCATTTGACTTCATCTGTTGAAAAGGAAATATCCCCTGCATGGTATCGGGGGGGGGGGGGGGGGGGGGTTTCCTGCCTTGGCCGACTACATGTGTATTTAGTACCCTGACTTTTATTTTGGCCCTAGAGTCACTCTAATCTTAGCTTGTGCGCAAAGGCCGAGGTCTTCTGTTACCTAGAAGGGTAACTAAGCATGCCCTCATAGTGGAGGACTACCGTCCTGCTCCGGGTATAGCACATGAAGCAGTCAGTGGTGGCAGCATACTTTAGTTTCAGAATTGGTAGTTTGACCAGACCTTTTTATCTGTGCCACTGAGAGTGTGGCCTACAAGGCTCCTGTGTAAAGGTCTGCTGTTAAATGAATGCCTTTAGCCTTGCACTGACAACCAGTATGTATGTCAACTGTGTGTGCATGTAGCACATGTGCAGTAGTAGGACTGTGTGTATGAATGAGTCTTAGTACTGAAGCTAGGGGGAGCCCTTTTCGATGCCCCTCGTTTAGCACGTCACAAGACGGAGGCTAAGGACATCTTTCCCCAGACAGTGTTTTTTGCCTGGATTCACATAGCTGTAGGGTGGGGATCCATGCACTGCAGGGAGGAGGATCATTTCAGGACTATCTTTAGAAATTTCACACAAACTTTTGTTTTCAATAGCCTACATATTATTTCTTCCTGAGCTCTGCCATTTGGTTGAAGGTACAGGTGTTGCGCTAGGTAAGAAAGTTTGTAGCTTAGGCCACTCTTTTGTCTATCTCTAATTTCTGATTCAGAGAGGCTGTTGACAACCCAGTGCAGATAGCTCACAATTCACAGTGCTTTTGTTGTAGATGATCTGTTTTGGAGACGGACTCAATGCTACCTGCTGTTGGAAGCATCACAGTATAAAAAGGCTGTGTCTGGAGAGCAGCCTGAGAAGAACACCTGGAAAGAGAACCATCTCACACTGGTTCTAAAGCTTGAGAGAGTGGATCCACATTCCCTCTCTCCAAAATATGTATAAAAGCGGGACCCAAACCACCCAAATGTGCTCCTGTTTTACATCCTTATTCGCCAAGGAAGGGAGGGCTCTACAGAGTTCTCAAAGGACTGCTGCCAGACAAGGGCTGGTTTCTGCCTGGCAGCCAGTATCACAAAGGTGAGAAGTCTGCACTTTCTGCTGGAGGTGCTGAGAGTCTGCCTAGACTCCTGCCTGCTGAGAGAGGGAAGGAGTCTATATGGGCCTACAGGCAGGACAGACCCAGGAGGAGATTTCCAGTGTGTCCCTGAGACCAAGGAACACCCAGCGAAGGCAGACCACATGACACAAAGCCAGAAGTAACTCTTGCTGCAGAGGGTGCGCCCAGTCTCTTAGGAAGGTTCCTGGTGGGAATAGCTACAAGCTATGGCAAATGGGTCGGTTCAATCGGGAATATAGCTGCTGTGATGACTTGTCTAATCAGGACTGCAACTGCCGTGGTTATTGTGATAACCCTGTCAGGCCTGAACCTGCTTTGGCACCAGCTGAGTAGTAGTTCAGTCAGAGACGCCTTTATTTGGTGGCCAGAAGGGTCATGGCAGCCGGACCTGCAACTGTGCATAAGCGGTGGGGTGGTTGTTTTCTGCAGAACTGCATCCAGACAGCTATGTGCGTTAAGATCCAGCCTGCTTCCAGCCAGACTCCTTGTTGGCCACTAGAACTGCCTTTAGTGGCTACCAATCTCCACCTGTGGGAAGACATGGAGACCACTGGATCCACACTGGATACACACTGGATGAGCACGAGGGACATGTTGAAACATGTGAACTGAGTGTGCATTTGGTTTACGGGGCACTAAAAAACTCAATCTAAGCTCTTTCATGCTTTTGCCCTAATTGCTGGCAGGTACACGCTTATCAAGAGTCTCCTGAAAGGAATTAGCACAAGGGTAATCACTAGGTGTGGTCCTACAAGGGAGAATCGTAACCAGGATCACTGCTCTGTATACTGGATTAAATTGTGCAGTATTTAGACCTGCTGTCAGATTAAAAAGTACTTTTCGTTCCAAAAAGACAAGCATTGGGTTGGCACTGAAGTTTTGTGCTCATGCACCCCACACACTTCCTCAGGAGACTGTGGCTGTTCACACTCGCTACCTTTACAGACAAGTGAGGTAAGGTTTGTACTTGCCTAATTTGCACAGCCATGGTAAGAACCCAGGACCCCTCTGCAAACGACTTCAACCACCACGATTGGGACCAAGTAGCCCCTGTCTGCGAGGTACTCCCCTTTCCACTCAAAACCTGTTATTTTGTATGGTACCTAGAGTTTGCACGGAATGTTTTTATCTTCAATTGTAGAACACTTTTCCGAAGATAAAGCTAAGGACCAGAGGCAGCAACTTAATGTAACTCTGTCAAGGCAAAATAGTTAAATATGGCCTTGGGAAGCTCTTAAAGGTTGGCTTTTGCCAGGATCTTTTTTAAGCACTGCACCTCACTTTCAACAGACCAGTAATTATAGTGTTGTCCAGGAATAGCAGAGAACACAATAATGTCTATCTTGAGAAATCTTATTATAGTAAGGGTACTTATAGTACAACATTGTAAAACAAAAATGTGTCCGAAGTTGAAGACTAGCTGTAGAGATCAGCAGTTTAGCTCTAAGGGTGACGCTCTTTCTTATAATGAGGCATCAAATGCACTTGATGGTCACTCTTTCCACCACCATATGACTCGGTAATTCCTTCCTGTGTACTACCAAGTCCATATGCACCCATCCCTGCATATTTTGTGTATACTTTGCTTGTCTATATTCACAAAACAAATACGTTTTAAAATGTGGTGAGAGTAAATAATTGACATTCAAAATTGTTAACGATGATATGCACGCACACCAAAAGTTAACTTAATTGTTTGACACCATTATTTGATATTGTAAGGTATCGCCGTATTATGGCCTTTCTCTCGTTATCTGCAGTTTGCAGAGAATCATGGACTTATTTTTTTAAACAAACTTTTATCAGTTACTGTAATATTTAAAAGTAAAAGTAAAATCTAGGCATTATAGATTAAAATATAAGGCAAATACAAACATCCTGCTGTCCGTGAACAAAAACCACAGCCTAAAAGTCTATTTGGTGCCAACCTACTAGGAATCAAACCACCAATTGTTAGCAAATAAATATGCATTAGTTTCTAGCTTCACGACCATCTCGTCTACAAGGACATAGAAACAGTGCTACAAAAATCCTTAATACAACTATGTACCATTAAACATGTGGTTTCAGAACCAGATCTACTAACACTACTCAGTGCTGCCGATTTCTAGATTGGACTTTGGGACAGCCCTAGTCACAGGACTTCCAAAATCGACCATGACTCCCTTAAAGATAATCTCAGCTGAAGCTAATCACGAACAGGATTAACTATATCTGACTAAGACTACGGTTTCTTAAATGACTCCCAATGAGCTGTGGCTGCATACTCAGGACATTGTCTATAAGTTATGAAGCCTTATGTTATAACACCACGATATACCTCCGAATGAAGCCAATAGTCGTTAGGGGAAAACAGAAACTACAGAAGTGATGAAGGGCTGGGGATAGAAATTCTAACACCTTTCGAGCAGAAAACTCTCAAAAAACCCTTCAATCTGAATCTGAAACAATACTTCTGTTGATCTTACAACTGCTTTATCATACATCACTTTTAACTATCCAATTGTTAACTATCCAATAAAAATATCTATTATAACTTACTCTTTGTTTCCTCTCTGCATCAATAAAATAACTAAACATAATTCATTGATTTAATAGGACTCTCTACTCTGCTAGGAAAGATTGCTTTTTTTAGTCTTCATAATGCATTTCAGAAAAAAAAGAAACATATCAGTCGTCTGGGAAGCTCAACCAGCAGCAGAAGAAAAGGCATCAATGGAAAAGATTGCATTTTAAATTTTTAAAAAACCCATGATAAAATGTTTCCCTTAATGCCAAATTTCACCTTTCATAAACCTTAAGAAATTACCAAACTTACTGCACTTACTACTGTTTTAGTGAATTAAGTGTGATGGGTAAACCCTGATACGGGATCCTTGCTCACTCTGCCACAGGAATAAACTGTAGTTCAGTGTGGAGGCCTAAGTAGGTCAAATCCAGAATTATGTTTCTCGTGTTCCTGTTCAGAGAGGACTTGGCTTGTCCCTTTGGGCTAAACTGTTCTGGAGGAGAACCAAGACTGATTTGCCAATGGGTGGTCTCTGGAGAAGCATTGTTGGCAATAAAACGATGTACCGGACTGTGGACCCGAGTTATTGCCAGTGGTTGAGACTTTTTGCAACCATTCTACATATCCCCTTTTTGTTTCTTGAATACCAAGCTAGGTTACCACATTTCCCTCCCACCAACAAAATATGATTCCACCTACTTGATTGTTTCTGAGCATCTGAATACCACATGTTGTGCCCTCCCTCTGACGTAACCCCTTGCAGCAGTTTTAAAAGTTTCTAAATAAACAGTTTTTCTTCCCAAGATAAAGTCTTATTTACTAAACAGTGCTGCAAAAGTTGCGATGACAGTACAAGGACTGGTAGAACTACTGTACAGGATGAGGACTGATTTGTCAGGAGGACACTGGCAGGTCACCTAACAGAATACAACAGAAACATCCTCAAAGACATCAATCTTGGAAAAGGTGGACCAACCACACGAGAACCCGTCCTGGCTGTGTCACCTCCTAGTCAATAGAGGCAGAGATGGTATAAAGATCTACCGTAAGCGGAAGTAGAGGAATAAGAACATCAGGACACAAAGAGGCCGTGGAACCGAGGCCCTAACAATTTCTAAAACTGACTGTCCTTTTAAACGTTTAATAATAAGGAAAAACGAATGAATAAGTGAGTGCAGTCCAGTGTCCGATTTTCTGTCATTGGCTCAGAACTGAGAAATATTCATATATAGTTTAACTGACATTTCCACAGGTTTGCCCGCAGTTTTTTTTTTCCTGGAGGAATTTGATAATTATTTCTTTAGGTGGACACATATTTAGATATCCTGCAATAGTCGTGTGTTGCTACAACACCTGTTTTTTCAGATATTGTGATTCAGTTCAACACTGTTTAGTATTCGGATGTTGTGAATAAAAGGAGAGTAGGCACTGGTTAAAAAAGCCTCTTGCTGAGCTGTGCTCATAAACCTTTTTGTCTATCAGTCACCGCCCTCTCGCTGTGGCCTGGATTGATCTATCGGGTACTGTCAAGTATTCTGACAGTACCAGTCACGGCATGTTTTGTGGCCTTCAGTGGTGTTTGTGCATGGGTGGGTGGGCGTGCGAGTCCACTTCAAGCTGTTCAAGTTATGAGGGATCCATAGTCATCATGCACAAAGGTGCTCTTCACATGTTGTGGTCTTGGGTGAGTTAGTCATGAAGGAATGGATGTATTTTTAAAAAAAATCTTACATTTTACTTAATTTTAAACTTTTTTTTCTTGCTGGTTGATTAAGTGGGAGGCAGTGTGTTTTTCGGCGAAAAGTAAAATCTGCCGAGCTTCTCCTTTAGGAGTGATGCCAGGCCCAGGACCTCGGCTCCATTAGGCACATACTCAAAGCATATTTCTGAAAGGTTAGGCGGTGGGTGTATAGGGATGGTTTGTTATGTATTGTGTGGCTGGTGCGTGATCTGTCATCACTCGCGTCATAAATCATCCTTTTTTCCATTAGTTGGGACTAGGAGGTGTTGCTCTGCGAGGAGTTATAGAAATGACCTTTCAGGCTGTGCCAAGAGCCTCTTGATACCCGGCATGTAATATTGCAATGTAAATACATCTGCAAGCATCTTACTCAGGGACAATCTGCTTGCCTAATGTTTTGCCGAAAAATAGCATTAGAAAGGTTATCAAAGTGAAACTTTTCACCTCATGCTGAGTGGAAAAACAGCAGTGGGCTGTAAGCATGTCCCACGTTACAGGCTGCACCTGTGCTAACAAAAAGTGTCAGGTTGATGAAAATTGCAGTGCCTTGATGTCGAGGCCCAGATATGGGGGCATGTCTGTGAAATGTCAGTTGTACCTCAGCAGTAGCCCAACAAATCCACATCAGGCTGAGCGAATGCACACCGCAGTAGAGACAAAGATGCACTCCTTTCTTAGGGTGTCATCAGCTCACTAATACCCAAGGTCTCAGGGTTCTTTGCCAGTTCCCGCGGCCTGGGCGGGCTTTGCAGAAACAACACACATGTTCGTAGCTGCTGCACAGTAACTTTTATTATAGGCTAGCCTGCACTAAACTGTCTACAATACTGTCAGTAATATTACAGTTTATAACAATAAATATCACAGTTTAGAAGGAAATTTTTCTAAATGACAATGACCTACGTGTTAAAGGGAATAATGAATCGTAATATTATCCGTTCTATTTTGAGATTTTAGTAATATAAGGAAAATGCTTGGTGATAAATGTAGATATGTTGCTACTTTGATGGGCTTCTATGAATGGCAGTTGACATAAATTTGCTAATTATCCATGACCCACCAGTCCGGGCACTGAAATCCACTTAACTTTAGGGGGTGTGCACATATGATCAGGAAAATGTATTCACTTGCAGTTGAACAAAGCCACTAGCTGAAAGGGCCTGACCAATTACCACATATGGTATGCTGTAGCTGTCAGAAGTAAAATGTGAATGTCCGTTGAGCAGACCAATGGATGAAGAGGGTTCACCGAAATCCCCTCCATTTATGTATATATGTATTTAGAATCGTTCTGGTTACATGAGGCTTGCGGAAAAGCTAAAGCTTTCTCTAGGCCACTCCTAAAAATGAGTGGTTATAAAATATCCCAGTTTTAATTATGCTCAATAGAAAAATGAAAAATCTCTATTGTCTTTCACAATATATGCCTATTTGAAGATGTCAAATGTTGATCAAGATTGCTCAGATATCATCAGGTATTTGGTTATGGCTTGGGTATTTTACAAGTAGTTGTGTAAGGCATGACTTCCAGAGTGAATATGATTAAACAACATGAGAGTTCAACAATCTGCTTACTGGGTAGCTCGCTTTGGTATTTTGACATTCACAGGTCTTTCATTGTGTTGTCAGTTTACTTCTTCAGCAACTAGAATGCTGGACCCTTTATTTAGATCACGTGTGATTGTGAAAATGAAGAGTTAACATTTAGCTGGCAATTTACACGACACCCCCTTGAAGAACATCTTTAAAGAAAGAACATTAGACTGACGCTGATGCCCCTATAGGATTAAATGAGGTATCTAATAGAGACATCTAGTTGCAGATTCCTTACCTTACAATTTCCTGTAGGTGTCAGTCTGGATCTAGAGATTTTTCTCAAGCAGTACCCCTGCGCCCGTGGCAACGATCAGCTCGGCATCTGTTGTGCTCGTCACCACCACATATAACATTGTGGGTCCTATTTATGTGCATCCCCAGTGCGTTGATGTCGGTTCTTTTCTTTCCACGCCAGCCAGTGCTGATCCGAAAAGAGCTACCCCTCAATCAGTTTTTGACTGGCCTTTTTCAACTTTTTGATGATGTTTTTTTGAGTTGTTAGCTCCTGGTGTGTCGCAGGATGTCATCAAGGAAGACCAGTTTCAAGCCCTGCAGTTCTTGTCATCTGGCAGTCTCCATGACTGATAAGCACCTCGTGTGTCTTTGGTGCCTGGAGCATGTCCACAATCCGAAGTCGTGCTCCGAGTGTTGGCTCATGCATCTGAAGGCTTTGAGGGAGTAATCTCTAAAGCTGATGGTGGCCCAGCGCCTGTCTCCGTGCATGTCACTGTCTCGGTCGAGAGGAAGGTCTTGGGATCGGTCCCCGACTCCCCCCCTCGTCGTCATCCCACTCCAAGTCCTCGGGACGGTCGGGTAAGTCAAGGCAAAAGAAAAGTCTTAGAAGATCAAACGTTCTTCAACTTCCCCTCGTCTGTTGGCCAACGAGATGATGGAGCAGGAGCATCTCTGTTCTAGGCCTTCTTCTGCAGAGCCTAGGTCTGTGCTGACTCTGTGCCTCCCTGAGTTTCTGGGAGCCGGAGCGACCCCTATCCAGTTGAAGGAGTTCTAGAAGGTCATGTGCCTAATTTTTGGGCAGTCTAACACTGCTGGCACACCTCTGGGGCCTGCAGAGTTAGAAGTGGCCCCTCCGGTTCTACACTGGCAGCTCCAGCCTTTGTTCTGAGGGGGTACCCATGAATCCATGCTTGGATCTGGGACGGCGTTGGTCTCATAACCTCGACCATCCCCAACGCCATGCCTGACACCGATGCACCCAGTGCCGCCCCTGCCCCTGGGTGGCACCATCCCCATTCTCATGGCCAACTCTTACACAGAACCGGATAGGCGTTGTGCGATGCCAACTCCAGCACCGACAGGAGCTGTGCTTTCTATGTCAGATCTTGAACCTTCTTCCTATGGCCTACGTTACGTTGTGGTCGCTGGACCCTTTGGAATACCAGCTCCAAGAACCTATGGACTGGTGTACAGACTTGGGTGAAGCCAGTAGACTGGATACCTCGCCAGATACTGAAATGCTCTCTCCCCCTATATTGGCTACGCAGGAGGGAGTCATATTCTGTGATGGTGCAAAGACCTGGACCTTGAGTTGCCTTTGGTGGCAGTCAGGACTAACCTCCTGACAGGTGCTTCAACCTGGAGCTTCATCCTCCAGACCCAGGCTCCCCTTCACTGAAGCCTTTACAGATGTCCTACTGGGAACCTGGTCCATACCTAGCACAGACCTCCTATGAACAGGACAATTGACTGCTGCCTTTGCCCTGCTCCAGACGGCCCAAGTTTTCTCAGACAACACCCACCACCAAGAGATTGGTTATCCAAGCCTCCCATGGCATGTTCCCTTCCACTCTCCCCTGGACAGGGAATCCAAGAGGCTGGGGACACTTGGGAAGAAGATGTTTTCATCCACCAGCCTGGCACTGCAGTGTGTTATTCCTTCATGGTGTGGGATACATTTGCACAAGTGCTGCCACAGGTCCCATTGGAGGCTCGGCTGTACTTTTCCAAACAGTTGCTGATGGGAGAAACACAACAAAGTTCACGATCTGATGTAGACTGGACATGACCCACTCACTTGGCAGTGCGGTTGCACCAACAGTGGCTCCATGCCTAGTTGAGGATTTCTGGGTTTTCGGGGGATGTCCAAACCAATCTTATGTATATGCCCTTGGATGGCACCGGTCTCTTTGGAGAAAAAGCAGACTCGGCGCTCGAGCGCTTCAAGGATTCCTGTGTTACATCCAGGTCCTTGGGCCTTGCGGCAGCCCCTCGCCCCCCTCAGTCTGCTTTTTGCCCCATTTGTGGCTACGGAAGGGGCACCCAACGCGTCTGTTCCTGTCCAGCCACTGTGCAGTGTATGCTGCCCAGCCTCTCCGTGGCCTGGGACGTGGGATCCTCCAACCCTCCAATCCCCCCTACCCCGGCAGCTGCCTCCAAACCTTCCTAGTCTGACTCTTTCCCACCAGAGACCAATCAGAGGCAGGATCGACCATCACCTGCTCCGCTGGCAATCCATCATGTCAGACAGGTGGGTTTTGCAGATAGTCCGGCAGGACTACTTCCTCCCCTTTGAGACTAAACCTCCATCCATGCCCGTCCTACAATGAGATGAAGGAGGATCACTTGGCACTTCACCAGAGGAAGTTACAGCTCTCTTGGCCAAGGGAGCCATAGACAGGGTTCCTGTGCCAGAAGTAGGTTTCCCGCTACTTTCTGGTATCCAAAAAGGACAAGGGTCTCTGCCCTATCCTAGACCTTTGGTCCCTTATTCTCTTCCTCAAGAAGGAGAAGTTCAAAATTCCAACAGTGGCCCAGGTTCTTTCTACCCTGGACCCAGGAGACTGGATGGTAATGTTGGACTTGCAGCACGCTTATTTTCATATTCCCGTCCTCTCTGCCCACAGACATTACATGCAGTTCACGGTGGGCCACAAGCACTTTCAGTTTACCATGGTCCTATTTGGTCTAAACAGCGCTCCTAGGGTGTTCACCAAGGTGATGGCTGTGGTCACAGCTCATCTGCACAGATCAGGGGTTTCAGGCTTCCCCTAGCTCAACGACTGGCTGTTGAAGGTGGGCTCACCCCAGGCTGTCGTATCCCACTTACAGACTAGGGCAAGCCTCCTGCATTTGCTTGGAATCACTATAAACATGCCTAAGTCACACCTGACTCCCTCCCTGACTCTCCTTTTCATTGTAGCTGTTATGGACACAGTGCAGTTTTGGGCTTATCCTCCAGAACGTGAGTCCAGTATATTCAGGCTATGATACTGATGTTTCAGCCTCTATACTGGATTGCAGTGAGAATGACTCTAAGGCTGCTGGGCCTCATGGCCTCCTGCATCTTGCTGGTGACACATGCCAGATGGCATATGCAGGCTCTGCAGTGGGAGCTGAGGTTCCAGTGGGCGCAGCATCAGGGGGTTCTCTTTGACATGGTCCAGATCTCGGAGGGAAGTGCGCAAGATCTGCAGTGGTGGCTAACAATCCACAATTGGGTCAGAGGCAGATCATTCTCACTTCCCCAACCAGATCTGACAGTAATGATAGATACGTCACTCCTTGGCTGGGTGGCCATCCTGGAGAGGCAGAGATCAGAGGCATCTGGTCTCAGGCGGAGTCCGGACTCAATATCAACCTTTTGGAGCTCCATCCGATCAGAATAGCATTGGAAGTATTTCTTCCCTCTCTCAAGGGAAAGGTAGTGCAGGTGTTGATGGACAACACCGCCGCCATGTGGTACTGCAACATGCAGGCGATGTGGGATCATGGACCCTTTGTCAGGAGGCTCTGCGCCTCTGGACATGGCTGGAACAACAGGGCATTTCCCTGGCTGTTCAACATCTGGTGGGCTCTCCGAATGCCAGAGCAGACAAGCTCAGCCAACAATGCTTAGTCAATTACAAATGGTGTCTCCATCTGGAGGTGGCGCAGGGTCTCTTTCAGCAGTGGAGAGAACCTTGGTTAGATCTGTTCGCCTTCGCAGAGAATGCGCAATGTCAGCAGTATTGCACGTTGGAGCTTCCAAGGGGGCAGTGGCTCGGCCACGCTTTTTATCTTGAGTGGAACTCAGGTGTCCTGTCTGGCTTTACGCCCATAATGTTTCTGCCCAGAGTGCTCAAGAAGATCAAGAATGACCAGGCCCAAGTCATCCTTGTGGCTCTGGACTGGGCACAGAGAGTTTGGTATCCTGAGACATTGAGCATGCCCATCGATCCTCTGATCAGACTGCCCCTTCGGGAGGATCTACTGTCACAGCAGCATGGTTCACAACCCTAAACTGTCAACTCTCTGCCTTCTTGCGTGGAGATTGAACAGGGACAGTTGACAGCCCTTTGAACTTCCCCCTGAAGTCTGTAATGTAACCTTGGCAGCCAGGTGTTCCTCCACCAAAACAGTATACGTCTGTTGTGACATCAATCAATCAAGGAATTTGTAAAATGCACTACATACCTGTGAGGGTCTCAAGACGCTGAGGTGGGGGGGAGGATAGGTGCTGCTACTGATGGAACAGCCAGGTCTTGAGAAGTTTCCTGAAGGTAAAGAGGTCTTTGGTCTGACATAGGTGGGTGGGAAGAGTGTTCCACGTCTTGGCGGCAAGGTGCAAGAATGATCTGCACCGGTTGTAGTTCTGCGGACGTTTGGGACGGTTGTGAGGGTGAGGTCGGCGGAGCGGAGATGCTAGGTGAGGGTGTAGAAGGAGAGCCATCTGTTGAGCTATTCTGGTCCTGTGTTCTGCAGTGCTTTGTGAGCGTGGGTGAGGAGTTTGAAAGTGATTCTCTTGTTGACTGGGAGCCAGTGCAGGTCTCTCAGATGGCCTGTGATGCGGCAGTGGCGGGGATGTCCAGGATGAGGTGTGCAAAGGCGTTTTGGATGCATTGCAGCCTCTTCTGGAGCTCGGCCGTGGTTCCTGCATAGAGGCATGGTGCCCAGACAAGTCTAATAACCCCCTTTCTGCTCCTCTTTCTGAGGTTTTGTTGTTCATCCTTTCTTTGGCCCAGCAGGGCTCTGCTATGGGCACTCTCAAAGGTTATCTATCAGCCATTTCTGCTTTTTTGCAGTTGCCTGATCACCCTTCTGTGTAAAGTCTCCTATTGTAAACAGGTTTCTCAAAGGCCTTACTCATATAGGAGTGAGACAGTGCGCCTCTCCTCTTACTTTTCATGCATTCCTTGTATTGCTGTTATCATGCTGGGCAGCAACTGTAAAAGCAAGTGGACCATCAAGTAATGGATACCTAAGGCACATAAGAACATTTGTATGGTGAACTGAAGTGCCTGTGACGCTATTGTAGCTATATGGAAATTAAGCGCTCCAGCTCAGGAAGTTATTTATTTGGAACTGTGCATTATGGGAGTTGGAGTTATTGAAGTCACATGACTGTGTATTTAAAAATCAGTGGCTCGTTCACACCTCATTTTACTTACCTGTGAACAAGGCATGCTGTTGCCGAAACGCGTCAGGATTTTTTGTCTTGCTGCTCAGAAATGCTATTAAATGCTTGGATTTTAACATGGATTGGTACCTGGGCTTTTCGTGTTTGGGGGATATTTTCTGTGGGATGCTTCGCCCCAGTAACCCAGGCCGCCCTGCAGGGTCTGTGGCCCCTTACGGAGCAGGAGGTGACAATGATATTTATATATATATAATATATATATATATATATATATATATATATATATATATATATATATATATATATATAATATTACATTGATAAGAATAGGGTCTGTGAGAAAGAGCGTTTATAGCTAGAGAAACTCAGCACTGTATTGTGTAATGTATGAGGTCATCCTACCCTTTTTCTCTTGCAGAATGTCCCTATGTACACTGGGAATTAATTAAGGTATCTCTACCCATTAATGATGCTATGTCAGCTCCCTAGTTCCACACATGCCACCTTATCCACAGTGCTGCCCTGCATTTCCAAAAGCTGTCTCATCTCCATCAACACTGAAACACTCCAGTATGGCTGCTTTATTACAGTCAACATGGCCACACCTCAGTTGATCATTTCTGTACTGTTCCATCTCCCTCTGCCAGGGATCACTTTATTTTCAGCAATACTTCACTTACCTCAGAGCAGCCTGATATCACAGCCTTTGCTGCTTCATCTCTTTCTCTCACAGCCTTACCCATGCCCAACAAAAGAAAAAAAACTGGCTTTGGTGTCCCCATGCCAGCCCACTCCACTATGGCACACTGTTAAAAATGGGGTTGCTGGGGTATGCAGAACCAATCATTCTAGTCAAGGCAAGTTAGTTACACACCAAAGATAACCTGTGCTCTCCCCCTTGGTAGATTAGTGCAGAGCAGTCAGGCCTACCCTCCTTGGTCATGTGTAAAGCGTGTGCTCAACATACTAACACCAGTAACACAATAAATACACCACAAAAGAGACACAGGAGTATATATAAGAATAGGTTCCTTATATTGAGTGTGTGCAAATCTCTCTCTCTCTCTCTCTATATATATATATATATATATATATATATATATATATATATATATATATATATATATATATATCTTAAATTTAACCATGTCATAAATATTGTGTATATGAAACTAATACTTGAATCATACTTGTTATTCTGACCATGCAAGGATCAGAACGACATATGTCATACCTCACTACATGTAAAGCCAACTTAGGTTACAGAAAAACATATACATCACTGGATATCACCAGAAGTATATGGATTACAAAAATATCCCCATCAGGCCATATATATTTTGCTAATAATGCAGGCTGGTTCACAAATACCAGAAAAAAAGTAGGGTCCCACGCATCTGCGTGCCTACTAGCAGAATTATGGTAGGTTCTCCTAAGCCCAGCTGACACAAGCATATTTATGAGCCTCACTACAGAGCTAAAAAGCACCAATGCTCTTACTATGGCATTTACGGTAATTCTCCCCACCAGACCCAGGTCAATGGTGATGGGAACTCTGTGGCCACACAAAGACAAGGGCAGGAGCTTCCTTTATGGGTTATATGAGGTGCTGATGTGGGACAAATGACTCCCCCCAACCACGGAGGCGATATCATGCCTGCCTTCGAGTCTGTGATCCTCCACAGATGCAATGTCCCCAGCACTGTGCCAGGTAAGGGGGGGAATGAATGGCCCAAGTTTGCAGTCCCATGTGGGCGCAGGAGGACTCAGACAGTCTCTCCTGGTGGAGCTGCTTTCTAGGCACGCACCTGCTGGGGTGTAGTACTGTCTCCCTGATTCTTCTGGTCCCATTCACCCTCAGTACCTTGTGCGGGAGAGCTTGAGCCGGATACAGGGAACTCCTGGAAGTGGTGCTGTGAGCATTGATGGGCTTTGGGAGCGGGCCGGCTGCGTCCGAACTCAGGCTTCTCTTGTGACTACTGAGCTTCTCGCTTACTTACGAGAGCACGGCGCTGGGGAAATGATATGAAGTGCTCTGCACGCATGGCACAGCTGGCAAAGCTATGAACACATGCTGGTTAACATCAAAAACTGGGGCACTTACCAGGCACTAAATAATATACAGGGACAGTGCTCCTCAAGCGCTGGGGGCTGCACACTGTGTTTTCATAGAATTGAGGCATACACAGCTCAGTTTAAGCCAAATACCAGGTGAACAGCATTCCCAACACGCTGGGATTGAAGAAGCAGGCAGAGGACCTGAGGACAACACCTCCCATGCGCTGGGCTCCTGAGAGGCACAAGGTGGGGACAAGAGGTGCAGTAGGTAGGTGGGCCAGCACGCAAGCAGATAATACTGATAGCGGTCTTCCCAGCAGTCCTCCATCAATGTAGCCAGCAGCGTTACTAATCCCGCGCAGTACGTGGGTAGAATAATGTCAGGGAGTAGCTGGCATCAGGGCAACACACAGAAAAGCAATCCAGTGGGTCCTTTTTGCCACCCAGCCAGAAGCAGGACAACAACAGAAGAGCAGTCCAGATGAGTCTGTTGTGCAGCAGTCCTTCTGAAAGAGGTTCAGTGCCTGTTCCAAAAGTGCTTTAAAAATCATGGGGTCAGAGCCCCTGTGCCTATACTCCAAAATGTGTTTGTTCAGGGGGTGACTTCAAAGACACCCTTTCAAGTATATCACAACCCCTTTTAACTCTGCACTGGCTCCAGATATCAGTCTGGGGTGAATCAGCCAATTGTGCAAGGCAGGGAAACAACCTATACAAATGTAAGTGTGTCCCAGCTCCCTCTCTTGCAGCCCAGGAATACTGTCAGTATGTTGATGGATGCAGATCCTCTCTTGTCACACCCAGCCCCTCCAGTGTTGTGGCTGTCTGGAAGGTATGCACAAAGTGTAGCTGTCACTCTGCCCTAGATGTGGATTGGAGTCAGGCTGCAAAACATTAGAGTTATAAGCACAGAGAAATGCCCACTTTCTAAAAGTGCCATTTCTAAAAGAGTAATGTAAAATCTACCTACACCAGTAACCAGGATTGTTCACTACCATTCGAAACATGCCAAAAATGCCCACACTAATCTTTCAGAAAAGAAGTTACCACTTAAAAATATAGAAGGGAATTCTCAATGCTAACCTATGATAGGAGCAGCCCTTGCAGTAGTAAAAAACGAAATATACAGTCTGTTTGTCACTACTAGGACATGTAAAACATAAAAGAACATGTCCTACCTTTTACATACATAACCCTGTCTGTAGGGCTACCTAGGGCCTACCTTAGGGGTGATGTAGGTGTAGTACAAGCAGAGTTTAGGCCTTGGCAAGTAGCTTGAAATGCCAAGTCAATGTGGTTGTAAACTGCACATGCAGGCCCTGCAGTGGCAGGCCTGAGACAGTTTTGAAAGACTACTTATGTGGGTGGTGCAATCAGCAGTGCAAGCTCACTAGTAGCATTTAATTTACAGGCCCTGAGTATATCGTATGCCACTTTACAAGGGTCTTACAGCAGTTGCGCAGGTGCAAATCTCAAGGGGAGGGGCAGGGGGACGGAGACAAAGAGGGAAAATACATTTTTTTTAAATGTACCTTACCGCTGTCTCCTGCTGCCTTGCGCTTCTCTTCCTTCCATTTGGTGTCCTAGAATTCACTGGGACACCAGCACAGGCTCCCCAGCAATCCTGGTGCTGCTTACATGCTAAGCATAGCATGTAAGCAGCATCAAGGTTGGTCTGAGCGGCAGTCACTGCTGCCCAGACACAAGCCTGGGGTCTATGCTATTTCTCCAGCCCAGCAGTGTAAACAGCCAGGTTGGAGAAACCTAAGTGCGCATGTGTGTTTAGCCAGGCTCAGACAGAAAGACAGCCAAACGCACATGCACACTTAGTGCACCCTCCCATCCTCCCCCCTCCCGCTTCCTATGGCCCAGCCCCGCCTCTCCCTGTACTGCTGGCTGAGCCAGCAGATGAAAAATGAAACAATACGGGAACTATTTTTTTAAATTTTCATCTCCTGGCTCTTGGTCAGGGGGACGACGCTCCCCATAGCGAAGGGGCCACTCCTGACTTACAGGTAAATTAAATATGCCAAACAGGTGTAAACCAATCATACCAAGTTTTATGGGAGAGAGCACATGCACTTTAGCACTGATTAGCAGTGGTAAAGTGCCCAGAGTCCTAAATTCAATACAAATAGGGCCAGAAAAATAGGAGGAGAAAGGCAAAAGGTTTGGGAATAACCCAGCAGAAAGGACCATTTCCAATGTGCACCAAAACATGCATCAGTAGCCATTCGTCATACCCCCACCAGACAAAGCGAAGACAATGCTTCAGAGTTCCTCCCGTCTATTCCATACCCTGTTGCACCTGTGGGCGTCAATGTAAACCACCTACTGACTCACATAGCTCCAGAAAATCACACTCTTGAGATCCCTGCTCTGATATAAAATAAATGGCTCAAGAGTCCCTTGCTACTTCCTTTAGTGATAATCAAAACATCCTCTTACATCACTTTTCCCCATTCTGCTAAAAAGAGAACCCTTGGCCTGTTTGGCAGGGCTGAAGACATTTCTGGCACTTTGAAGTTGACTTGATGGTAGCTGTACTGTTGTGATCCTATGCTGGGTGATATACATACCACCGAAGCTATCAAACTGATCTGAAAACAGCCTCTTATGAGCCTGCCTTCCCCTTTCTTGACTCAATTTGTAATTATGCATTTTGGGTTATTTTAATCTCTGGAATCATGACCCAAAAGAGAGGGCTCAATATGGCAGACACTTAAAAGGAGTTGGGATGCTGACAAACCTCATTTCTAGCTGCCCAAGATAAAAGTATTTATTCGGACTAGTTTATCGCCATAGGATTTGTTACTGGACAGATTGTGCCCAGGCCATTAGAAAGGGTCTAAAATCATGTATTGCCCTTTACTCTAAAGGAGGATATTTCCACTAAGAAGGTTTCCAAATCACATATAGTACTGTAACAAAGCTACAAAATTGTATTGGTGGATACGCTGGCAGAGACCGCTTTTAAGGAACACTCAAAGTGGCTCTAGGTGGGGACCACCCAACAAATGATACAATGGTACACATTAGCCTTTATTGGTATGTTCAGTGGTATGTGGTCAGTGTTCAGTGCTAACGTCATCCAACCTTAATAAACTAAACAAATCGCTCATATGGATTCTTGATGTGATTATTCTACTGCAGAGTGAGGTGTAGAAAATAAGTGTGTGTGTGTGTGTGTGTGTGTGTGTGTGTGTGTGAGAGAGAGAGAGAGAGAGAGACAGAGACAGAGAGAGAGAGAGAAGAGAGAAGAGAGAGAGAGAGAGAAAAAAAGAAAGAGACAGAGAGAAAGATGCCAACAGCTGATAACCAAAATATCTTAGGAAAATTGTAAGAAATCCCAAAAAGGATAGTTTTTGTTCAGATGTCACCAGGACCCCATGTCTTTTGGCAGAGAAGGTCTATAATGCTACTAAATATCTCACTCTTCAACAGCCCTGCTTCAGATAGGCAATCCTAACTTGACTACAACTCTATTTGGAGATTTTTGTACCACTCACTTTCCTCAGGCTGTTGAGGGGCCTTTGGCTTGCTCCATATGCCATTTTGAGAGTAGTTATGAACATTTCAGCAACATTCCTGCTATAGATACGTTTGACAATATAAATGTGGCTACTTTTGAGATAGTCTCATCTATGCTATCTGCAGCCATATCTCCTTCACTGCCACAAAAGAAAGTCTCCTCTTCTAACCTTAAGAGTGGACTACTGTAGGAGGCTGGCCTGGCGTGTAGTGGGTACCAAGGGGTACTTACACTCTGTACCAGGTCCAGTTATCCCTTATTAGTGTAGAAGAGGTGTTTCTAGCAGCTTAGGCTGATAGAAGGTAGCTATAGCAGAGCAGCTTAGGCTGAACTAGGAGACATGCAAAGCTCCTACTATACCACTGGTGTCATATGCACAATATCATAAGAAAACACAATACACAGATATACTAAAAATAAAGGTACTTTTTTTTATGACAGTATGCCAAAAGTATCTCAGTGAGTACCCTCAGTATGAGGATGCCAAATATACACAAGATATATGTACACAATACCAAAAATATGCAGTAATAGCAAAAGGAAGTAATGCAAGCAATGTAAGGTTACAGTAGATTGCAATAGGAGCACATAGGTATAGGGGCAACCCAAACCATATACTCCAAAAGTGGAATGCGAACCACGAATGGACCCCAAACCTATGTGAGCTTGTAGAGGGTCGCTGGGACTGTAAGAAAACAGTGATGGTTAGAAAAATAGCCCAGCCCAAGACCCTGAAAAGTAGGTGTAAAGTGCACCTATATTCCCCAGAGAGCATAGAAGTCGTGATAGGGGAATTCAGCAAGGAAGACCAACACCAGCAATGCAACCAAAGTGGATTTCTGGACGAGAGTACCTGTGGAACAAGGGGACCAAGTCCAAGAGTCGCGACAAAGTCGAGAGTGGGGAGATGCCCAGGTAATGCCAGCTGAGGGTGCAAAGAAGCTGCCACCGGATGGTAGAAGCTGTGGATTCTGCAAGAACGAAGAGGACTAGGAACTTCCCCTTTGGAGGATGGATGTCCCACGTCGTGAAGAAGCTTGCAGAGGTGTTCCCACACAGAAAGACCGCAAACAAGCCTTGCTAGCTGCAAGGGTCACGGTTAGGGTTTTTGGATGCTGCTGTGGCCCAGGAGGGACCAGGATGTCGCCACTTGGATGAGGAGACAGAGGGGGCGCCCAGCAAGTCAGGGAGCCCTCACAGAAGCAGGCAGCACCCACAGAAGTGCCGGAACAGGCACTTGGAAGAGGAGTGAACCGGAGCTCACGAAGACACAAAAGGGAGTCCCACGACGCCGGAGGACAACTCAGGAGGTTGTGCACTGCAGGTTAGAGTGTCGGGGACCCAGGCTTGGCTGTGCACGAAGGAAATCCTGGAAGAGTGCACAGGAGCCGGAGCAGCTGCAAATCATGCGGTACCCAGCAATGCAGTCTAGCGTGGGGAGGCAAGGACTTACCTCCACCAAACTTGAACTGAAGAGTCACTGGACTGTGGGAGTCACTTGGACAGAGTTGTTGAGTTCCAGGGACCATGCTCGTCGTGCTGAGAGGGGAACCAGAGGACTGGTGATGCAGTCTTTTGTTGCCTGCGGTTGCAGGGGGATGATTCCGTCGTCCCACGGGAGATTTTTTCAGAGCTCCAGGTGCAAGAAGGAGGTAGGCTACCCCCAGAGCATGCACCACCAGGAAACAGGCGAGAAAGCGGCAGGATCAGCGATACAAGGTTGCAGTAGTCGTCTTTGCTACTTTGTTGCGGTTTTGCAGGTGTCCTGAGCAGTCAGCGGTCGATCCTTTGGCAGAAGGTGAAGAGAGAGATGCAGAGGAACTCTGATGAGCTCTTGAATTCGTTATCTAAAGAATTCCCCAAAGCAGAGACCCTAAATAGCCAGAAAAGGAGGTTTGGCTACCTAGGAAGGAGGATAGGCTAGCAACACAGGTAAGAGCCTATCAGAAGGATTCTCTGACGTCACCTGCTGGCACTGGCCACTCAGAGCAGTCCAGTGTGCCAGCAGCACCTCTGTTTCTAAGATGACAGAGGTCTGGAGCACACTGGAGGAGCTCTGGGCACCTCTCCTGAGAGGTGCAGGTCAGGGGAGTGGTCACTCCCCTTTCCTTTGTCCAGTTTCGTGCCAGAGTAGGGCTGGGGGATCCCTGAACCGGTGTAGACTGGCTTATGCAGAGATGGGCACCATCTGTGCCCATCAAAGCATTTCCAGAGGCTGGGGGAGGCTACTCCTCCCCAGCCCTGACACCTTTTTCCAAAGGGAGAGGGTGTAACACCCTCTCTCTGAGGAAGTCCTTTGTTCTGCCTTCCTGGGCCAAGCCTGGCTGGACCCCAGGAGGGCAGAAACCTGTCTGAGGGGTTGGCAGCAGCAGCAGCTGCAGTGAAACCCCGGGAAAGGCAGTTTGGCAGTACCAGGGTCTGTGCTAGAGACTCGGGGGATCATGGGATTGTCTCCCCAATGCCAGAATGGCATTGGGGCGACAATTCCATGATCTTAGACATGCTACATGGCCATGTTCGGAGTTACAATTGTGACGCTATACATAGGTAGTGACCTATGTATAGTGCACACGTGTAATGGTGTCCCCGCACTCACAAAGTCCGGGGCATTTGCCCTGAACGATGTGTGGGCACCTTGGCTAGTGCCAGGGTGCCCACACACTAAGTAACTTAGCACCCAACCTTTACCAGGTAAAAGTTAGACATATACTGTAGGTGACTTATAAGTTACTTAAGTGGTAAATGGCTGTGAAATAACGTGGACGTTATTTCACTCAGGCTGCAGTGGCTGGCCTGTGTAAGAATTGTCTATGGGTGGCAAAAGAAATGCTGCAGCCCATAGGGATCTCCTGGAACCCCAATACCCTGGGTACCTCAGTACCATATACTAGGGAATTATAAGGGTGTTCCAGTATGCCAATGTGAATTGGTGAAATTGGTCACTAGCCTGTTAGTGATAATTTGGAAAGCAAAGAGAGAGCATAACCACTGAGGTTCTGGTTAGCAGAGCCTCAGTGAGACAGTTAGTCATCACACAGGGAACACATACAGGGCACACTTATGAGCACTGGGGCCCTGACTGGCAGGGTCCCATTGACACATACACTAAAAAAACATATATACAGTGAAATATGGGGGTAACATGCCAGGCAAGATGGTACTTTCCTACAACTACTTAAGAATAGCTTCCTTTCCTATGTCAGATCTTTATCTAAACCTTCTACAGAAGTCTGGGATCTTATTACATCTCTGGCCCCAGATATCCATTTCCTTACGGAAACATGGCTAAATGCTGCAAACCTTCCTAGGATTACACTGGCAGTTCCAGAAAACTATCAGATATTGAGATTAGATAGAGGCGTTAAAATGGGTGGAGGAACTGCCATTGCCTTTAAAAATACAATTAAGGTGTTTCTGGTAGACAATTCAGTCTCTGAGAGCATGGAATTAGGGATTTTTAAAATCCAATTTTCTCCAACAGTAAGATGGAAATGTGCGCTTATATACCGAACACCAGACCCAAAAACAAAAAAAATTGCCAGCGCTCAGTAGAAGCTATAGCGACCCATGTCCTGTCTACCAAATATTTTCTTCTTGTGGCTGAATTTAACTACATTGGAGAAGATCAATCAAACCTAGAGGTTGCTCAACTTATTACAGATCTAGGACTGCTGTTCTTCGTCAAAGAATTAATGACCCCACTCATTCAGCGGGCCATACGCTGGACTTAATGTTCACGAACTGTGACTCTATTACTTGTGATCCCTTTCCAGTTCCCACAACTAAATGACACTGTGAAAGCGAAACCAAACAGTAAGACCGAAAGAAGATCTTGGCATTTAGTCTTTTCTGGAAATTTTAAAACAAATTTCAGGAGCTAATATCTTAGATGTTGATCTAGCTTTAGCAGATTTAAGGCCTTAACAGAGGCTTTTGATAAAATTGCTCCATTGAAAGGAGTGCCAACATCAAACAAAGACCATCTGCTCCTTGGTATACCAGCGAGTGAAAACAAGAAAAATCTGTCTGTAAAAAGCTATAGAGAAGATGGCAAAGAATTAAACATTTAGGGGACAAAGAGATTTTTAAAGTGTCCTCTAGATATCAGCATAATATCAAGTATGCATGGAAGAACTACCTTATGAAACAAATCGAACATGCAGACGATTCTTCAAAAGTGCTACTTAAAAAATGTAATGATTTAATCAATCCTCAGGTTTGTATTCAATCTACTCTTGCGTCACTAGAAATATGGGATTTCCTTGCTGACGTCTTTGAGGATAAAATACAACAGATATATCAAAACTTTATTACACCTTTAGAAGAACGCATTGATATTATAAGGACCAATTTAGTCCTGCTGAAGAGTAACTCCAGCCTAGGAAAGTTTGAACCTTTCTCTTTAGAACAGGATCAGAAGTCCTTAGAAAAGGCGAAGTCCAGGCCCCTGCCGGACCATTGCCCTCCCAGGATTAGGGCCTTACTTTCCAACCAGCTTGCTCAAGCAATTCAGACACTGTTTGATTTAACAGTAAAAATATTCACTATTCCTTTAGAGTAGAATTCTTTGCAAGTATTGTCCATTAAAAAAAAGCCAATATTGCTCCTAAAACTTTATCTAATTACTGTCCAATCTCATCACTACCCCTTCTAGTAAAACTTGTAGAAAGTTTAATTAATAAACAACTGCCAGCCTATCTTGAGGTGAATCAAATACTGGACCCTTTGCAGTCAGGTTTCAGATCTTATCACAGCACAGAGATGGCACTAGTGGCCATCACTGATTCACTGAGCCTCTCGCTCAATGCTGGAGTTAAATCTATGTTAGTGCTGCTGGACTTGTCCGCAGCTTTCAACACTGTATCACATTCAAGTTTGTTGCAGATATTACAAGAGATACAAGTCCATGGGATGGCTTTTAAATGGCTTCAAAATGTATTGGAAAATAGAACGCAAACCATTGCTCTTGGCCCTTTTAAATCTCATACTATGCTGTTTGACAAGGGTGTCCCCACGTTGTTTAACTTATATGTGGCTCCCCTTGCTAAGATTGCAGTCATATGGTTTCAAATTTATATCATACGCAGATGACAGACAGCTGATCTTCTCCTTCGACAAAGATCTGGCTAAAACAAAAGATTGGTTTGCCATGGGAATGTGAGATATTTCAAGATGGACGACAGACAACTATTTACAGTTGAATGTCGATAAGACTGAGATCATGCTGTTTGACAAGGCCAATTCACTCTAGTCTGTTGAGTGGTGGCCCCCTGGACTGGGTGCTGTTCCGACCCCCAGGCAAGCAGTGAAATATCTTGGTGTTAAAAATAGACCAAGCACTGTCTATGAAAGGGCAGACCCAGACTACTACAGGGATCTTTTTTCATACCATGCACCTACTACAAAGAGCCTTTCCATACCTCCCAATCTCAGCCAAAAGAACTGTAGTCCAGGCTCTCATACTTAGCAGACTAGACTATGGTAATGCTCTAATGCCCGCAGCTAATGAGACCCTTAGTGCAAAACACGGTGGCCAAACTTGTTTTCAAACTTCCTTTGGGTGCCACCTTGGCCCCACTGTTGAAATCTCTACACTGGCTACCAGTCAGGCAGAGAAGCACTGTTAAAATCTGTTGCATTACCTACAACTCCTTAAGAGATAAAGGTCCAAGATATCTTCAGCAGAAACTAAAACGCTATTAACCCACAGAAATGTAAGGTCCGTGGACAAAGCATTGTTGAGTATACCCCGTATTCAACTGACAAGATGCGGTGGCTGAGCCTTTTCTTATTTGGCTCAGATTTACTGGAACAGATTACCTCTTCATTCGCATCTGTGCACAGAATACCATAAATTCAGAAAAATTCTGAAATAATTTCTATTCTAGTTGAATTCACCTTCTGTCTGTTTGCAGCATCGAGATACCCCTCAGGGTGAGTTGCACACTAGATTAAGTTTATTTAACATAATAATTAACAAATGAGCATAGCTTTTAATGCTTACAAGACACTTTTTCATGTCCTAAAATAATCTGCCAGCCTAGAATCCATTTATGCTAATGCCTGAGTTTTCAGCCACTTAGCTTACTCCATCCTATAATTCTTGACATAGTAGAATAAATTGGGGCTAAATTCCCTACCTTGGATTAACTACAAGAGTTTAATCTGGCCACCAGTTCAAGCAAGATTGACTGTTCTTCCTTTGCTTTTCAGGAAATGTCCCTTGAAGTAACAAAGTTGTTTATGTAATCTGGTAACCATTCTCCCTGCCAGAGACTGGTGTCTTGCTAGAGTTATGAAATAAAGATTTAGCAACAGATATTTGGCAAATTAATAACCGCTCTTTAGGGATGGTGTTGTACCCCTACCTTTGAGAGAATCATATGCCACCTCTCTCTTTAGAAAACCTAAGCTAGATGCATTGGATCTAAAAACATTTAAGCTTTTGGAGAAGGCAGCCACTCTCCAGTTTCAGACTTTTGATAAGAATGATGCTATCTTTAGGGACAATCAATTGGGTCTCTGCCCCACCAAAGAACAGAGGCAGTTTTAATCGATGAGCAGTCTAGTACTCCAAATATTGTGGACTTTTAGGAGCTGGCACGTTGATGCTGTTGGACCTCTCGGTAGTCTTTGACTGACTGTTGGCTAAGGTGTCCAGCGACACCATTTTAATGGCTAAAATCCTTTCCTGTCGCTCAAAAGAGCAGAATGATATTTGGTCAGGAGTCAGCAACATCTTTTTGGTATGATGGAGGGTGTTGCAGGGGGTATTGTCTGTGACCGCTTGTGCTTAACATCTGTGTTCTGCCCCTTAACAGCTAGTTAAATTGGATCTCAGATGACACCCAACTGGTGTTTGTTTATAGTGCCGTGGCTAATGACCTGTGAGTTTTTAATATCTGTGCCTGTATGCAAAAGTGAATGAGCAATCACTATTTGACCCTGCATGCCTCAAAAATTGAGTTCCTGCTTATTGATAATGCTCAATGGTGGGAACATCACAGCTCTGGTCAACACTTTTTGGGGTTTTTTATGCAGGTCAAACAGAAAGTGAGAACATGGGAAGTTTGGTTGGCGAGTGTCTGTCTGTGGATAGCCAAGCCAAGTAGTCAATACTGTCAAGGCATCTAACCAGTGCTTCGTTTGTGCTTATTGTTGCTGGTGCGGAGCACCGGCACTTATTATTGAGGGCCGGCGCTTGATTTTCTGCCTCAAGCCTTTATTGCGAGCAAAAGACACATTTGGGAAAGACGGAGGAAGAGAAAAATGAAAAAACGTCACAAAGGGAGAGAACAGACAGCTGCAAGAGTGAGCTGAAGGGGCAAGGAGGGGCTGTACATGGATTGAAGAGATGGCCTCAGGATTACGCTGCCTCAGTATTCCGTGTTTGCACATTAATTGCAGCAGCGGCGTATTTAAAAGGAGGGCTTTGGGCACCGGCACGTTTTTATTTACAAATTAAGCACTGCATCTAACTGCTGCTTTACTTTACTGTAGAAGACTGGGTTGGCCATTGCCAGAACTGTGATAGGCACTAAAATTGATTATCACAATGCCTGTTCTGCACTGACTAGTGTGATACATTTTCCCTGAACAAACTATAATACATGTTTTTGTCATGGCACAATAATATGAAGTAAAAGATTTCACAATATTACAAGAAGCATAATGCCTGATGACACATTATTTCTGATGATGGTTGTCATACGTTCCAAAATTAGTTGTTATATTCGGGGCTCCTACTCTAATTTTTATACTTTGTATTTAACAGCACATACTGTTCTGTTGTCAAAGGCTGGTAATGCAGCGCAGTGTGAGAGCTGCAACTCGATCCAATTGTGAAACATTTGTGAGTAGATATGTGCACATGCTTTGAGCCTTCATCAGTGGTGACATGGTTCTAGACCATTCACCTCCCAAAACTGCTCTGATTGAAGGCTTATTGCAACCAAAAACATTGTCATCTTAAGAATTTTTGGAGCCCTGGGGCAGATATATTTTGGGGCCACGTGTTTGGAGCAGCTATGAATTTTAATGCCATATCAAATGCAATGTACAGAGAGAGTCAAAAGTAGAGGTAGACATGTTCTGATACAGAAATTGACAAAGGTAACCTAGAGTGAGAGAAAGATCACATTACCAGGGGACCCCATGGAAGTTGAGGCTCTGGGCAATTGATCACTTTGCCAATGCCTTAAAACGTGTCTGACCAAAACATTCAACACATGACTAGAAGTATTGAGCATGTCTTTAGATCCTCCTACTCTAAGAGTTCTGGACCGCTTTGCAGCAATATAAATTGATTCTCCTACTACACCGTCCTCTGAGTTATTTTGTCACCAGGGTTTGACATTATTTAAAGCATTTTAAGCCTTTCTTTCGTTTAGCATAGTGTCACCCTGGGAGATTTTAGTGCAAATGTGTTTTTTTTTTTAATTTCCTTTTTATGCACAAATCTGTAGTTTTCCATCATGTTACACAGTGACTTCTAGCTTCTTGTAGACATGAAAATCTCCCTTCCCCTATAACTGCCTTCAAAAGGTCACGCTTGGCCTCTTCCTCTCTAACTAGTACACTTAGGCCCATATTTATACTTTTTAGCGCCGCATTTGCGACGTTTTTTGACGCAAAAGTGGCGCAAACTTACAAAATACAATTGTATTTTGCAAGTTTGCGCCACTTTTGCGTAAAAACGCTGTTCTTCATCTCCATTAATATGTGCATGCTCATCTTCACATCCATCATCCAACCCCAAGGACACATTTTCCCTTCTTACTCATATGACCTCCAGATTTACCTGAATGTTAGTGCCTACTGCTGCATCTTCAACAAAATGCAAGAAGACTACTCATAAATGAAGACTGGATGGGTAAAAGTGTTCTTACTTTAAACATAATAATGACTGACAATCTACTGATCTATGTCTGCCACTAGATCTCTCCCACCCACAACACTCCTTCCTTCAGCCTTCGCATTATCATCTTCTCATCCACCAGAAATTATGGTGGCTGCTTTTTAAATGATACCCAAGCACGCTCACCCAAGTCATTTCCGTTACTGGAAGGTACTTAGAACAGCTACTCAAAAAGACTGTTCACTGCTTTTCATCTAAACTACACATCACATGGTAGTCAACTAAAGAATCAACCACTTTAGCATAGTCTAAGATGTTGTTTCT
This sequence comes from Pleurodeles waltl, assembly GCF_031143425.1. Lineage (NCBI taxonomy): Eukaryota > Metazoa > Chordata > Amphibia > Caudata > Salamandridae > Pleurodeles > Pleurodeles waltl. Next base: position 1,511,110,226 of record NC_090444.1, on the reverse strand, counting down.
GAATACTAGATAAACCAGGACAAAAAGGTTCAGAGTACAGTGGCAAGACTTACCCCAGACGTAAAAAGCAGTGGCATAATATTAGCCCCTCCTGTGTGGGGGGAGCTCCAGGGGGCCCCATCAGAACAGTACTGTGGCAGGGCTGAGAGCCCCTGACTGAGTCCGGGGGTTGGGAGTCCTCCATGTTCCTAGCAGGGGGACCTCCTCAAGTTTCGTAATGCCAGTGCTAAAAAGATAAGTCCCTTGCCTATCATCCAAAAATATTACATTGTCAGGGAAGGGTTGTGGGTCAGGATCCTTGTTCCTTTGCAACCATTAGGTTAAAATAGAATCATGTGCTTCACCCAGCACCACAAACAGCTCATCCCCAAATTCACACCCATATATAAATCACACACCCACATAGCATCCTCACAACACAAAGGCCTATGCTCATACACATCCCAGTAACCACCACACACCATCAAACTACTGGACACACACAATCCAATTCCTGCCTTTTAACACGTCCTGAAGCCTCCAGTCATCGCAGTATTCATCAATTATCACATCTTGACACACTGTTTATCAAAGAAACTGTTCATCCCCACATCCCTGCACATCCTAGACATTTATGTTCCTGCATGCTTTAGCATCCTCTGTGTGTACAGCGTACTTAAGAGGGGAGAAAGCTGTGCTGTCCACCATAATTCCTCCAAGTGAGACTGAACTCCATGGAGAGCCTCACATGCCACTTCTCATTCTTAGCAAATCAGTCCGCTGTCTTAAATCTCTTGTACGGGCCTCCAGAGCAGAATAACAACTTCACTGACTAATTCTCAAATCTCCTCACCACCTCATGTACGTAACATGCTCACACCACCCTCCTAGGTGACTTCAACCACCTGGACAATTCACGTTAAAAAAAACAAATCGGGCCCTCCTCAAACTCATAGACAAATTCAACATGATACAACTTGTCAATAGCAAATACACTCTAAAGGCCTATCCTTCGCCTTATCTTTTTAACATTACCAACAGTCCAATGCAAACCACCCATACCCCTGGAAACAGATGACCAGCTTACCATTCCTAGCTCAGGGTCCAGTCAACAAACTGAGGTCAACCGAAAAAAATAAAAAACACCATAACTTCAAATCTTTCAAAGACTTCTCCATTGTTCAACCTACAGCCTGAACTCATCTCTTGCAGCTGCCAGATCCACCTTCGATGTGAACACCCTTATAAACAATTTCAACACTTTTCAAGAAAACCATTTGAACACCCACACTCCAACTAAAACAAGCATGTGCAAGCTAAAACCTCAGATACCCTGGTACTCCAAAGTTCTTGTGAACAACATATGTTCCATCCACAAGTAAAAATGAAATTGGAAGAAAAAAACAAACCCCCATGAACTTGCGCTACTGAAGTCTCTCTGCTGCACATACAGACAGACAGTGTGTCTGCCCATCCTATCCTACACTCCACAGAGAAGTGAAATGTTATCAGCCTCTTCTTCACCAAACAAAGTACAGACAATCCAGCACCACATTGACAACACTGGGCCTGCTTCCCCTCTTAGAAACACCCTTTATCGTAGAATCCTGCAGTGCCCTCGGAGCCTTATTTCTCACAGATCTTAATGACGTACTCCACTCCCTCAAATCCTCCTCTTATGAAGATGCCTTTGACTCATCTTCCACCAATTCTGTATTTGGGGAAGCTCTCTCGCCCCTAATTACCATTGTCAATACCTCTCTTACTCAAGGCATCTTCCCAGAAGTCCTCAAGGCAGACCCACTCCTAAAGAAAGCTACAGTACACTCTAATAACCTTGCCAAATGCTGACCAATCATACACCTATCCTTTGACAAGATTTTCAAAAAAGCATTCTGTGCTCAACTCTAAGATCAAAGGCCATCATCTCCTGCACAACTACCATTCTGGCTTCAGATCATGTGGTCAGATTGAGGCTACCATACACATCATAGAAAACACCCTCTTGACCTCTGTTGAAGATGATCCCTGCAGCCTGATAATGTGAACCTCTCAGCTGCTTTTGATACCATCAACCATCCCAACCACATCCACCCCCAAAGTCTCAAATGTGATTTAGTGCCAAAGTCCTTCAACAAGTCTACTCCACTCTATCCAACCTATACTAGTTTGTTCATATAGATACCACCAGGTCCCAAAAGATCAATATCAGCCATGGGTTACATGGGTTCCATATTGTCCCTGTCACCTTTAACCTCTATATGGAGGTCCTTGGGGCTCTACTAAATGACAAAGGCAACAAAATTCACCAATATGCCAACAATTTACAATGTTACTCAAAAGTTTTCCTCATCCTAGACATCCAATACTCCAAACACTATCTGCACCTTATCCCGACCCAAATGCCAGCACCTGCCTAAAACTCAACCACAGACAGAATTCCTGTTAGTTCCTCAGAAAAAAACAAGCAAGCTGTAATACAAACCTGCCTCAATGACCTGACCTGAATTTTTACAGCTTTGACCACAGTTTCTATCCAATGCCATGCTACTTGAATTCACCCTGTACACCACCACCCTCACCCCCAATGAACAGACTTCTAATGAAACAAAGCCCTCTCTACTGAGGAAAGTGAAACTGTATCTCTCAGAAAGTTACTTCACACCTGCTGTACAAGCCCTTGAAATCTCCCAGCAAAATGGTGGAAACACCCTGCTCCATGACCTCCCAGACCCCATAGTGGCCCTTAGAAGGGTATCATACACGCCACAGCATGTCTCATCCAGGGCCTGAAGGAATATGAATATATCTTCTCTATCCTGATGGAACTCCACTGGCTCCCATGTTTCGCCCACAACATCTTCAAAACCAGCTGCATTATTTACCAGAGCCCTCACAACCTACACCTCGGCCTGTATGGCTGGGACAAGCTCACCATATCTGGTGGCTCTCACCACACCTGCAGCCAGGACACCATCAGACCGGGCAACAGGTCTTCTCCATCTATCATCTCAGGATCTAGTAAAACATTTGTGTAACCACCTAGACTACCCTAAATTACTGCAGTTACTCCAGTTTAAAAAACGAGTTGTAGACACACCTGATTAACAAACACCACATGATGATTCAGTAACAGTCCATCAACTAGCTATCTTTCAAATCATTTCTTGACTGTATCCTTGCTTTTGACCTTGTACGGTGCTTTGCGACCTTGGGATAGGTTTGCTGTATACAAATACCACATACACTTCATCACTTGCTGCCAGTGCGAGTGAGTATCAAATTCAAGATCCTGCACCTAATATGTAAGTCCTATGACTAATGTATTTATGAACATATATATAGATGTGTTTTTTTACTATGGGAACCTAACCAAAAATCATTGGAAAACAGTATATGGCCAAAGACAAGCTTAAATAAGAGAGATAGGAGAGGCTGCTGGTTTATGAAACATTAATGCATTGTGATGCATTGTTCTTTGAAGGGGTGCATCTTCAATTCTTTCCAGAATTGGAGAAGCATCAGGTTGGTCTGAAGGATAAAAGAATGTTTTTCCAGATCTCGATGCTTAGATGGAAAATCATGTTTTCTTTCTTTTTACACCACTTAGTTTGTCATTTTTAGCACCCATTCATTCAGCTGTGACCATGCCTGTCCTGTGAACCCAGAGTACCTGCTGCCACCTTGGGTTTTACCATCAACCCAGCTTTAGCTTCCTCTTTTCCGGTGTGGATCCCTATCCTGGGTTAGGGTGTCTAGCGGTGCTTTGGTTTTGGTGTTGAGTGGGAAGCAACATAAGACATAACCTTCAGCTAGAATGCACGTGTGGTGCCACTGCATGCGCTGCAGACCGGCACACACCAGCAAATTAATCCAAAGTAGTCCCTGTAGCTCCTCTGCCTCTCCTTCTAACTGCTCACCAGATAGAAGTTCTCTGTCACTGCCCTGTGCTTTCAAAACACAAGACACTATAGGACTTACTCAGGACAGATTCTGATCTACTACTGGTCTGTAGGATGCAGGAGCAAGGTGTATATCAACTTCAGGTAAGACAAGCCTTTATTATTTTCCACTAAACACCTTACACTACCCTGACTGACTTCAATTACTTGCAGAGTCTGGCATCGAGGATATGATGCACAGTTTGGGCGATGCGTCAGTTCAGAGTAGCTGCAAGGCTACAGTGCAGAGTCTGGCGTCATCATCCAGGCCGCCGTGACGAGGGATGTGAGGGCCTGTGCTGAGTATGCATTATGCATTGACTGTTCCGAAGGCATTGCGGCGGTGATGAGTCTTTGTGACAGGTCGAGTCCACGCAATATTGGAGGTGTGTCAGTTCTGTTTAGGGTTTTAGATCGTGCCTCAGAGGTGGTGCATTGGTTCCACTGGATTGAAAGAGGCTGGCAAAGTGCCTTCAGCCCACTTCCAAAGGTCCAGGACACAGGTGGCAATACTTGGCAAGTAGACTCACAGATAGCAGAGTCCAGATGCAGGTGGAAGATTACTGGATGCCTGTTACGTCCCTGAGGCTTCAGATCAACTAGCCCTTGGAATCGCCCTAGGTTCTGGGTTCAAGAGATGCAGGCCCAATCCTTCTTACCCAGGCAAGAGGGCAGGTCAGCACAGCAGGGCAGCAGTTCCTTAAGAGCAGCCGTCCAGCAGAGTGGCAAACCTTGTAGCAGCACATCAGTCCTTCTTCCTAGCAGAGTATCCACAGGTCCAGAAATGTACTAAAGAGTTGGTGTCCAAGAACCAGTATGTATACCAAGTTGTACCTTTGAGATGGGGAGTAGCTTCCACAGACATGCCTTTGTAGTGCACAGGTGCCCTGCCTTCAAAGCCCTGGCTCCAGACTAACCACAGGGGGTGTGCATCCCTTTGTGTGGAGACAGAACACAGCCTATTCACGTGTAACTGGGGCTTGACCCAGCTTCTCCTTCCCAACCTACCAGTGATGCCCCATCAAGTCACACCTAAGCTCCGCGTTGTGTATGGCTGCCTAGGAGGAATACACAAAGCATGACTGCCCCCTCCCTCCAGTCATGTGACCCAGAAACAGGATGCAGGCACCAAATGGCTAAGGCAAAAAAAAGGCAACTTTCTAAAAGTGACATTTTCAAAATTGAAATTTAAAATCCAACTTCAATGTAAACTGGGATTTGAAATTCCAATTCCAAAGACAAAGACACCAAACATGAACTGGTTACCTGTTCCCATTTGGAACTGACACTTATAAAATGTAATAAGGTAACTCCAATGTTACCCTATGGGAGAGGCAGGTTTTGCAATAGTGAAAAAAAGGAATTTAGGATTTTTTTTTCTCACCAGGACATGTAAAACTTACATGTCCCACTTTTTAAATCCATTGCACTCTCCCCTCTGGGCTGTGCAGGGCCTACCCTAGGGTGACATATGTATTAAGAAGTAAAGTCTGGGCCTGACATAAGATGAGATGGCTGTTTAACAGTGCACACACACAGGCTGCAATGGCAGGTCAGAGACATTTTTTTTTATTTCTACGTAAGTGGATGGCACAACCAGTACTGCAGACCCACTGGTGGCATTTAATTTACAAGCCCTGGGCACAGTGTAGAGTCACTTTACTAGAGACTTCCAAGTAAATTAAATATGCCAAATGGGTGTAAGCCAGTTTAACATGTTTTCAGGAGTGAGCACAAGTGTGCAGAGTCCTAAGGCCAGCAGAGCAGGAGGACACTCCTTCTCCTACCTCACAACTTAAGTCTGGAGGGACCTTTCCTTGCCCTCAAGACGTCCCCTACTCTACAGGAGTTCTGTAGGATGCTGAAAACCTGGCTCCTCGACTGAGACCCTGGAGCTTTCAGTGCCTGGATACCCTCATGGGAGACAAGTCACGTTCTGCAAGCAGACTGAGGAATATTCGAAGCTCAATTTTATTGTGGACAGTGCCCTTTGCCTTTCCACAGTATTCCTTCCACTACTGGATAGACAGGTGGTGATGATGGAATCTAGCTGACACCCCAAAGTGCTTAGGAGTCATTCTGGTTTAGAGCACCGAATGCCAGCATGGCTATAAGTAGGCAAAGGTGGTCCCATGGTACCCCATAAACATTTAAGATTCCGAATTGGGGATAAATATGTTACCTATATTTACACCCTGTGTCATGATTTAACTGTGATCCTTGTGTCCTCCTAATGTTTACCAGTTTTATCTTTTAATGGTTCCAATGCTTGTCTTCCTGCTTTCCCCTTCACTTGTCTCTGAGGGTTTTACTTGACTGTTCTTTTATGATTTCTATACCTAAGTTTTAAGATTTACATCGATTGTATGCAGGGATGGCTTTAGTGCTGGTGGCACCAGGTGCAACAGTCTCTTTGGTGCGCCCCTTTGACCACCACCTCAGATTCCCTCACTATCACCCAGCAAAAGTGCCCCTCATTTCTCCATAGCCCCTCATTCACACGCATTTCTTTTTTTTTGTTTTATATATAAAGTTTGGGTATAAAATGGTATTAATAATTCACTCAGCTATCCACACAGAATACAGTTCTATTCTTTGCAGCAGACATGTTAACCCTCTGCGCTACTTTATGGTGAGTCAAAACTGATCTCTCCATCAGAAACATTAGTCACAAGAGTTATATTGACATTTTTGTTGCTGCCTGAAAGTTGGACACTCAAGGAACTCTGCAGCAGGTGCTATTAAATAATAAGTCATTGCTTAACAGAGCACTGCCCCCACCGGAGGTCAGTGCCGTCCCCCTCCAGGTCAGCGCACAGTGCGGCCCCTCCAGTTGCACCTCCCGAAATCTGGACCTGCTTGTATGCTAAGGCTTCCTCCACAAGTCTTATTAGTTTGCTCTCACTTCTCCCAAGCTTGTCCTCATGTGCCCTTAGTTTTCCTTTCTTGCCCCTGAAATGCTCCGTCTTTCCTCAACAATTGATTATATATCATTTATGTTTTCCTCTCACTTCGCCCTCAAGCCGTGGCGGCTGGCTCACTTACCTTCAGGTGCCTTCCGCACTGCCTCCTCCTGCTCCTGGAACTTCAAATGTGCGGGAACAGGAAACACCACTAACCAATCCTGATGCTGCTTTCATGCTGATAAACAGCATGAAAGCAGCGCCGGATTGGTGGGAGCGGCCTTTCTTCGTGCTCACTAGAGCACTGGAGGCGTGTGCTTTCTCTAACCCAGCTGTTTTAAGACAGCTGGGTTAGAGATGTTTAAAGTGTGCATGTTAGGCTGGCCATCGTAAGACGGCCAGCCAAAGGGACATGCACACTTTAAACAAGTGCACAGCTCCCTGCTGCCACTCGGCAGCAATTGCCCCACCCCGTCCTGACACTCGATTCAGGACGAGGCACTGAAAAATAAAATGGTTCGTTTATTACCATTTTATTTTTCAGTTTTGGGGGCATTTTTGTTAGCAGGGCAACGCTCCTCCGCTCACATGGAGGGGCCGCCCCTGCCAAGGTATCCCTTACTTGTAATGAAGGCTTCTCTCACTTGGCTCTCATTGTTTCCCTCCCTTGTATTTCAAGGTGCCCCAGGCTGTCTAAGTCCCAACTCATACCTCCCAGGGTATTGCTCCCACTGCTTCAGTGGGCTCCCAGTGTCTCGTAGGTGACCCCTGATTTTAAGGACAGCCCTGAGACTAGAGAGGTGTGTGTGCGCTTCTAGCTGGGCTTCGGGTGTGAAATGTGGCGACCCAGTATTCTAATTAAGAGCTCAAATCGAATCTGTTCATTTTGTCACAAACACTAGCAGATTTACAAGAAGAAACATCTTATCTAGTTATGTAAACACGAACTTCTCCTTGACATGTATTAACTTGCGCTCGCGGATATGTAATTCTGGAAACTTCTAAGCATGGTCCGTTGTTGCTATAACTCTTTAAATGTTTCTAACAAATTCCCTCGCTTACGATGCTGCTGTGTATTTGACCCTGTTCCCCGCTTCAGTGACGGGTGTGGAGGACGCCGAGATCCCGTTAAGATACTAATTCGACCTGTGAAGAATGTACACATTGTTATGCTTTCGTCGTGCAGAATGCAGTCCTTGCTACAAAAGCATAGGGGCCGAGGGGACAACGTGTGCAAATGTGTTAGACCCAATAGTCTATTTGTCTCTGCAGTGGCAATGTCAACTGCAGAGGTGTTAACAAAGGAAGCCGACGGCACGTGCAGATGTGGGAGAAAAGAGGGGAAGACTAGACTGAGGGGCGCAGCACTGGAAAGTTTGAAAGCACGCTGTGTCAATATTTTGGGACGTGCTGGAAAACAGTGCAGTACCATCTACCCTAATTCAAATATGTAGGTCACTTTTGCAAACTTTCCCTGACATTGTGCAGTGTTTTGTGTTTTTCAGATGCCGCCTTTCCACAGTTGTTTTTTATCGAAGGCCTAAAGCCAGGCGACAATACCCCCCCCCCCCCTTTATTCTAGTCTCGCTAGCCGCTGCTAGCCCGGTTTGTAGGAGCTCGCGCATTTAAAGGTGCACGCGGTGGACATTCCAAACGATAGTTTAGAAATATCTTCTATAGGAGCCAGTGGAGGCACAACGAGTTTTTAGACATGTTATTCAGTGTACAGCATATATAACATTTGGGCGACGGAGGTGGGGGCGTGGGCAACACCAATTCCAATACTGTATTACGGGGTGGAGGGGGTTAAGAAGGCTCGCCGGATTTGCATGGACGAGGGAGAAGGCAACTCTTTGTCCGACTGTTTGTGTGAGATGAAAGGCTCCAGAACAGTAAATGTCCATGTTTTTTAAATTAATATTTGTGTACTGTCCAAGTGCTCCCGGTTATGGCACAGGGTGTTTAAACGATGTGTCCATAGCTCACACAAAGTGATCAACTGGGGAAAACGGTGGCACTGTCACTCAGGCATGTGCTTTTCATCTGCCGGAAAACTCGCTTCTAATGCCTGAAAGGATTACTCTGAACCGACAGTTTGGTTAAGGATTATTCCAAGATCCTCTAAACTTTGTGAGAAATAAATACATCTCACTTTCATTTGGAGTGGTGACATCGGAGGAGGTTTGTGCCTAATACCGAGCTCTGTCTCCATATGAAAACATGCGTGGGAGTCTATAAAAGTAGCGTTAAAATTATTCTACAAAATTATTGCAAACATAAAAGTGCACATTGTCTCATGCAATCGATTCTTAATAACAATTAAATATGCACCAAGAAATCAAAGCACACTCAGTGAAAAAAAATCTAAGACGTGGAATAAATTTTTCTACAATCTTTGCTTGGGATGCGTAGCGCAAAATTACACATAAGATGCTGCCCATCCAGAGGTATTGCTGTGTGCGCATTTTTAGTGAAACAGAAACTTTAACTATTACACAGTTAAACTCTGCGAGATCACATCTCTCAACTGCCGTCCTCGACACCGGAGATAGTCAAATGATCCTTTAGACTGCAATGGGATCACCTCTACGGCACCCTCCCAAAATGTCATCTCTGCTGGAGGCCGCCCTGTAAAACACCTGTACGTGGCCTCGCAGGACGAGCCAGCACCTGAAGAGAAACACGAGCGCTGCACTTGCCTAGACCAGCGTCTGCACCGGACAGTTCCTGCTCAATTTGAAGCCGATCCAGACCCATACGTGTCACTGAGACCGGCAGTAGGGGCCCCTCATCCACGCCAACTCCCACTCCCGGGCTGTGAGCCGACCCTCTCCGCTTACCTTGAGCAGCCACTGCGTGTTGTTCTCCATGATGCTCTCCAGCAGCTGCAGCCGCTGCACCGAGTCCTCGTGCTCCGCTGGGGAGTCCCTCTGCACGGCATTGCTGCCCCCGTAGGCTGCGGCCGAGGAGGGCGGCGGGCAGGGCTCCAGCTCGGGCAGCAGGAAGGTGTAACTGCAGGAGCCGTGCTGTACCTGGTACTGCTTCCGTCCCGCAGGCTCCGGTCCCCGGCCGCGGAGCGCGCTATAACCCGCGCAGAGCCAAGGGAGGCAGCCCGTGAGCCACAGCAGCCCCGGCCACATGCTGCCCGCTGCGGACACTGACAGCGCGGAGCGACGATGAGCCTGCTCCGCGGGGCGCTGCTGCGACGAGCCTATTCCCACGGGAGAACCAGTACAAGGAGCCTATTTCCGCGGGAGCGCCGGTGCAGCGAGCCTGCTCCGCGGGGGCCGCCGGTGGTGCTCTCGGCTACTCCCTGGACCACCGCACAGCGCTCCTGGCTTAGGATCCCTGCCCTGCAATCTCTTTAAGTTTAGTTGCTGTTTTGAGCTTGCACCAAGTTTCGTGCGCTGTTCAGATGCGCGCAGCAAGAGACTTGCCGGGTGATGTCGCGTCCTCTGTGCGTGCCAGTGTCCAGCTCTGAGTGTGTACAGCCCAGTCTGCACTCCTTACATCCAGGGACAGTCAATGAAGCCGGTGCTCCTCCTCCTCGCGCACGGCCACTATCTTCCTGCGCGGGGAGGAGGAGGCGGCAAGGGACTCCAATGCTGTTTGGGCTCTCCCAGCATCCCCACCCCCCATAGACACTGCCATCAACCTACCCCCCCCCCCCCTCCTCTTCAAGAAAGCGGGCTGTGACATTGCAAATATGTGTCCGAGGGGATGCTGTCAAAGCATCTGCTGCGCGGGGGTGTGGTGAGGGGGAGGCACAGGGAACCACCCTTCAGGGGACTCACATTCAGCATAAGGCCGAATGAATCTGTAAGATTCAGGAAACCCAGTGGGGGGGGGGCCTTATCACTGTCTGCAGGGGGCCCCCATCATGTTGCGTTACGGTTACACCGTTGGTTCTGTGGCATATGTGCGTCACGCCACTTTTCCCACTGTGGGACACTACGGCGTCGTCTGCTACGGTCCTTCGGGGGCGTGTGTTTGAGGGAGGGATACTGCAGTTGCAGAAATGACAGTGGGGAAGACTGGACCAACCAGGTATTCTAAGAAGCGGCGGTAAGAGCGGGAACTACGCATTTTCGTAAGGGACCTGGAGATTTCCTGACAGGGTGTCCATCAGAAAAGAAAAACACACACACACACACACACACACACACCCACCCCCCCCACACCCCCCACACCCCCTCGTCACCTTGCTCCCATCAAGCAAACTGCCGGAGTCGGTGCCACGAGGAGGGAGACAGTGATAAATAGACTTAGACCGCACACATGCCCAGCCCGTTGTCACTGGTGCTCCTGAGCCGTCCCTGCTGATGAACATCTGTGCTCCCACTGTCGTGCGCGCGGGTCGCCGGAGTGAGAGCACGCTGTTGTATCGTATCCGAGGTAAAACTAACTTAAAACATTGTGGAAAGTAAGATTGAGTTTGGCAAAGAGTGAAACGGTATTAGCGAGAGAGCAAAAATGCGTGTTCTTCGTTGATTTGTACGTCAATACCCACGAAGCAATGCTTTCCTAAGTAAAACGCCATCCTAAATGAATTCAGCAATGTAGCAAAGCATGGATGCCCCCCTCCTCCCCCACAACTCATGTTTTGGGGACCGTCTCTCACAATTTTTGTGGCTTCTTTTAGAATGAAGTCCACGCACTTGTGAATCGAGCACTGAGGTTTTGGCGCGCGCTGTGCGTTGCAGGAGATCCTGACCCCTCCCCCCACTACCTCCGCAGCGCTTATCCGAAGCAACAGAAGAGGAAATGATAGTGAGCGTGACACGCAGGTATTGGCCGAGACAAGAACACCTAATCTTTCTATGTGTTGCATTATTTCAAAGGTGAAACAAAAGCAGCACTTCTAACAAGCTTCTTGCGTCAGTCCCTCTTCAGGACTGCAGTGTGTGTGGTGTCTCTGAATAGCAGCAGCCTTGTTCCTCGGCTCGTCATGCTGTGTGATCGTCTGACAGATAAGGACGCTCGTCTACAGCAAATCCGGAAATACTTTATTTACACATTGTTTAACATGGGGCGCAAAGATGGACTAGAAACCAAACTGAGTGTCATGTGACTCGGGTGGTTGGATGACAGTGGAGGAGCCAGAACTGCTCATGCTGCCTTGAACCCAATAGCCACAGTCCCACCTATTGATTTGTGCCTTTGTAGTTTTAGCGCGTCAGACCTTAATAAGTAACCTTTTGACTCGCAATTAAGAAGTTCTTACCATAGCTCCAGTACATAATCAGTAATCAATACACAATAGTCAACAATCATTAGTAATCAATAAAATCAATAATGTCAGTAAATGGCACGCACCATGACCCTTCAGCCATGAATAGCCACACATTTAATAAAAGTTTATTACGTTTATTTCCCTATATTAACAATGTGAAGATCATGTAGATTAATCTAAAAATCAAATGAAACACATAAAAACAACACTGGTTGTCCAGAGCGGCGGAAGAGACGCAATCTAATCAAAACTTGAACTACAACACATTCAAGAGCTACAGTGCAAATCAATAGCAGAGTCAGCTGCGACAAAGATATAGTATACATGGATTTCAGCAGAATAATTAATCAATTATTAGTCCCTGTAATTGTCAGTCAATTTGTGAGGGCACTTAACTAACGTCAGATTAGCATCAGCATGTTGGGCTTCATGCAAAACAATTTAGAAACACAAATTTGGAAAAACATCTAACTATGGATCCGTCAAAACAGCGCTGTTGGTACCTAGAAAGAAAAAGCATAAAATGCATAATAGTCACGTTTCATTATATCTACCTATCCTTGGAATGAGTCAGCAAAGCAGAATCAGTCTTCGTCCTCAGGTCATCAGTCGATCAGCAATGCGTCAGGCTCTTAGTCAGAGAATATGAGCCCAGTGTCGGAATAAATCTAAAATCTCTCAAAATCATGTCTCTCTAGATCTCAATCTCTTCTCTAGTCTATAGTCTGAATAATTCTCCTCTGTCGCGTTGTTATATCAAAGTCACCTGAAATATCTCCTAATTCCCTATTGGTCAGTTAATCGTACGTTTATACTTTACCCAATAATATTTTTATGCCAAATCTATGAATGCTAATATTTCACTCTTCACATGCAGTTGATTGGTCCACTTTACGATGACCTCATCATCCGGCTCGTCAGGTAACAATATTGTTGCTTTCTTCAGCTCCAGTCAGTATCTTCATTGTTCTCGTCCTGGGAAAGTACGTCTCACGCACATTACACATACGTTGTTACACTAGCAGTAACATCATCTCCTTGCAGTTTGTTCTTACGAAAAGCTTATGTTAAGCACTTTTAACAAGACAATGCACATTTCACAGTTTAATTCACTCTGTCAGCATTTTGTTAACCGCTAAGAAATACAGCTTCTGCATGAGGCCTGGCAAAATAGGCCAAGACACTCACTAAGTTAAGGCCTACCATTAATAAAACTAGAGCATACTTCATAAGCCTTAATATGACATACTACTGCATTAATCTAATACATTTTCAATATTTCATAAGTATTAATAAAAAAATTAGTACATTTCGTGAACACTGGTGACCATTCTTTGAGGTCATATTTTCAAATGCGTGCATTATTTTTCTACGTTGTCCTTTTTCTATATAAACTCATTATTCAAGATACATAAACACTCATTATTAATTTCTAATAAAAACACCTTTGCTAGCAGCATCCACAGTGAAAGGTGATAGAAGAGCTCAATAAATGGTCAGTCCATTCCAGGATGAAGAGTTTACTGTCTGGGCGCCATCTTGTTTAGCAATGAGGAGGTCGAGGCTATAGCCTTTGCTGTGGGTAGGGAAGAGGTCATTAGCAGAGGTTAACATGCCACACCAGAAGTATTCTAATCAGTAGGTTTAGTCTGCCCACGTTTTTCATGAGGGTGGTGTCAACAGGGAGGAAGAAATTAGGTGTGATTAGTTTAAAGAACTCATTTATGGGAGTGAATTGTTTCCGGGACTGGTATATAGCACAAGTCTTAGTCTGCTTGTAGTAGTAAGGAGGATGTCAACTAGAAGAAGTTCAAAGGATGAAAAAGGAGCAGTGACTAGTGACCAAAATAGATGGAATTGTGGGAGATAACAACACCAGCCCTGGTTTTCCCCAGATGATCTTGTCTGATTATGGGGTAGTAGGGAGCTACAACAATGTCTGCAAGCAGGGAGATACATAATTAATCTTTGTCTCAGTACAAAAAACAAAGCCAGTGCTTTTTAGAGATGCTGAACAGCTTTTGTAAAAAGCATTGGCATAGGAAATAGGTCTCGCCTTTTGGATGTGAATGCAGTATTTTTGTCTTTTTATTGTGTTATTGTTTACCATCTCGCATTACCACTAAAAGCAGAAAAACACCCTTAAATATGTGTGTGATGCCTTAGTCACACGCATCAAAAATATTAAAGGTTGGTTGGGGGATGAGTTCAGAGCATTAGCTAGCTGCCTGTATTAGACTGCCGATACGCTTTGTGAACAAGATTGTTGGAAGGTAGCCCTTTCTAGCTTGGTCACCCCCACTTTTTGGCCTGTTTGTCAGTGTGTTTGACTGTGTTCACTGGGATCCTGCTTACCAGGGCCCCAGTGACTGTGCTCTTTCCTCTAAATTTGGTTGCTGGTAACTTTTTCTTCCCACAATTGGCATACTGGCCCCCCCATGTGAGTCCCTAGTATATGGTACCTAGGTACCCAGGGCATTGGGGTTCCAGGGGATCCCTATGGGCTGCAGCAGTTATTCTGCCACCCATACGGAGCCCAAGCAAAGGGTTCTGTAGGCCTGCCATTGCAGCCTGCGTGAAACGGGTGTATGCACCAGTTTTCACTACAGGTCACTACACCAGATCACTATAAGTCACCCCTATGGTAGGCCTTCTCAGCCTATAGGGCAGGGTGAGGTACCTGTGTGTGAGGGCACCCTTGCACTAGCAGAGGTGCCCCATCAAACTCCAGATCCATTTTCCTGGACTTTGCGAGTGTAGGGTCGCCATTTTACGCATGTACTGGATATAGGTCACTACCTCTGCCCAGCTACATAATGGTAACTCCAAACCTGGGCATGTTTGGTATCAAACATGTTAGAATCAAACCCCAATACTGTTGCAAGTTTCAGAAGTATGATTCCATGCACTCTGGCGGTTCCTCAGAGTGCCCCCAGCATTGCTACCACCAGTCTTACAGGGTTTTCCAGGCAGCCCAGCTGCTGCCCCCCTCAGTAAGGTTTCTTCCCTGCTGCTGCTTGATCTGATCAAGCCCAGGATCGCCGAACAGAGGATTTCCTTTGGAAGAGGGAGGTAACACCCTCTCCCTTTAGAAATAGGTGTGACTGGCTTGGGAGGGGTAGCCTCCCCAAGCCGCTGATTTGCTTTAAAGGGTACATTTTGTGCCCTCTGTGCATAAACCAGTCCACACCGGGTCAGGGACCCCCAGTCTCTGCTCTGGCGTGAAACTGGACAATGGAAAGGGGAGTGACCACTCCCCTGTCCATCACCACCCCAAGGGTGGTGCCCAGAGCTCCTCCAGAGGGTCCCTGGGTTCTGCCATCTTGTTTCCAAGGTTGGCAGGGAACTCTGGGGGCATTTGAGTGGCCATGCCAGGCAGGTGACATTAGAGCACCGTCCTGATAGGTGCTTACCTGGTTAGGTCACCAATCCCCATTTTAGGGCTACTTAGGGTCTCTTTCTCTCTTGGGTGGGTCCTCAGATTCGGCTTGCAAGATTCCAGCAGGATTCCTCTGCAACCCCCACTTTGACTTCTGGTCAGTGGAACCGTGACTGGACCCTCCAGGAACCGACAGACTCTGCTACAATGAAGAAGACTCTTCTGCAACTTTGCTTCCTCGTCTCCTGCCAGCTTTGCAACATTTCCCTGGCTGTGCATCCTCCGAAGACTGCAACTCTTCAGTCTTCACAAGAAGAAGAAGGAATCTCCCTTGGATTGAAGGAGTCACTTCCCTGCAGCAGCAGACACCTACTAAAAGCGACAACCGTCTGCGTGGACCTTACCTCATCTTGAGCTGCATGGATCCTGCATCACTGGTGGTGGTCCTGAGAAGTCCTCTTGGTCCTCTCTGCCAGCTTTCCTACTTTGGTGAAGGTAAGCCCTTGTCTTCCCACACAAGACATTACCCCATGCACTGCATCTCTTGCAGCTTCCAAGGCTTGTTTGCATCTCCTCCAAGGGACCTTCAGGCGACTCCAGCCCAGCACTCCATCCTGCAAAGCACAGCCTCCTGCGTGGTTGTCCTGCGACGTGGGATCCTCTTTTGTAGTGCTGCCTGGGCTTCTTCTGCGACTCCTGTGTCCCCGTCCTGTGGGACTCCAGTGGGTCAGCCTTTTCTCCTGTGGACACTCTGCGACACTAAGGGTCCCCTGTGGCTCCCCCACCTGGGTTGAGTCCTCCTGGGCCTTGCTGGTCGCTGGTAGCACCACTTTTCAACTAACGGCGAGTTTGCCTTTGCTAAGGCTTGTTGGTGGAATTCCTGCACTGACACCCGTCTGCAATCTTCCTTCCAGTGTGGGACTTCATCTGCATCCATCAGGAACTCTTCTCCGGCTCCAGGGCTGCAGTGCTGACCTGTTCTTCATCACAGTCGACCAACTCCTGCATCTACAGCTGGATGGATAGTAGCTCCTACTCCTCCTGAACTCCATTGTGACTCTTGGACTTGGTCCCCTATCTCCACAGGTCTTCTTGCTTCAGGAATCCACCACTGGTTTTCTTGCAGTCTTGTCTGGGTGTCTTCTTTTCTTCTTTTTCCTCCTTTTGGGTGGTTTGGGGAAAATCCAGTGCTTTACTCCTGCATTCCTGGTCGATGGCGGGGTACTGTGTTACTTACCTCTACGGGTTTCTAGTACTCCCAGCTCTCCTCTACACATCTTACCTACCTAGGGGGGGTACCTTGTTCGCTTTCCATTTTTTTTGTATATGGTTTGTGCTCCCCCTAGGGTCACTATTGGTTATTGCTATTTGCACTGTTTTCTAACATTTTCTATGCCTATTTCTGATTGCTAGTGTATATATTTTGTGTATTACTTACCTCCTAATTGTGGGTTACCCTTCTAGTATTTTGTGGTGATTTGTTCCAAAAATAAAGTACCTTTATTTTTGTACAACTGTTTTCTTTCATGTTTGTAAGTGCTGTGTGACTACAGTGGCATTGCATGAGCTTTCCATGTCTCCTAGATTAGCCTTGGCTGCTCATCCACAGCTACCTCTAGAGAGCCTGGCTTCTAGACTCTGCCTGCACTTCACTAAGAGGGGATACCTGGACCTGGTATAAGGTGTAAGTACCTTAGGTACCCACTACACAGCAGG
This sequence comes from Pleurodeles waltl, assembly GCF_031143425.1. Classification (NCBI taxonomy): domain Eukaryota; kingdom Metazoa; phylum Chordata; class Amphibia; order Caudata; family Salamandridae; genus Pleurodeles; species Pleurodeles waltl. Next base: position 1,511,093,075 of record NC_090444.1, on the reverse strand, counting down.
CCAGCTTCCTACAAAGATACAATCAAGTCCATCTCCCTCCAAGCTTCTGGAATGAGAGAGAACAAGAGAGGGAGAGAGATCCAAGAACAAAGTGCCATCAGCGCGCTGAAAGTGTAGCTAGAGAGAATCAAGAACAAAGTGCCATCAGTGTGCTCCAAGTGCAGAGAGATCCAAGAACAAAGTACCATCAGCACGCTCGAAGTGCAGAGAGAAAGGGAGCCAAGAACAAAGCGCCATCAGTGCACTCGAAGTGCAAAACAAGAGGCAATACAGGGTCTAATAACAGAAACGTGATCAAAGACCGAGTCAAAGCAGCGCACTCCGATTCATTGTGACCAACCACAGTAATTCTAAATGGAAACCCTAGGGGAGAGGATGTAGCCTAATGACCTGAGCTGCCAACTTTGGAGCTGGGGAACCAGGTTTGAGTCTTGGCATCGGCTCAACATACTGTGATTCTGGGCAAATCACTTAACCTTCCCCCTACCCCCAGTATCCGGCAAAATTGTCACAAAAATCCTCTCACTTTCAAGTCAGAGAAAGAAAATTAAATACCAAGCTCTGCGAAGACAGAGCCTGACGTTTGACCTTTGTCTTTAAATGCACAGCAAATGTGACTAAATAAGAACAAGATTTACAGGTCTGTTCACTGAAAGAAGCACTTGTGGAAGAATACAAGGTGAATTAGTGTGAAAAGGCTTTGCTCCTTGGGAGAGACAAATTGAACCTGGTCAGTCTAAAACAAATAAAACCAGCAAATAGAAGCCAGAAAATATGAGTGACAATCCACAAAGCCAATGGTAAGCAAAGGGCAGAAAATATTCCCAGGAAAACTTTTTGAATAGCCTCAAGATGTCTTTAGCAAACCAGACAGCTGCCCTGTGTGTTAGACTTTGACCTAAAAAGGCACAGTGATGGAGCTGCTGTCAATGATCTCATCATTTTATAGGGGTGCACATGCAAGAGCCTACAGAATGATGCAGGTGCCATTTTATTTGATTTTTTATTGACCGGTCTAAGATGGTGAGTGCCATTTGGTTAATTTAATAAAAAAATGTAAGGACGCTAAAGCACTGTTATGGAGTATCAGCAGCACTTTGCTGCCTGACCCTCAAAAAATATTTATAAAAGAATGGCTGAGTTGCTGAGGTTGATGGAGAACAAGGAGGAGAAGTGAGTTAGAGGAAAGCAATTATCATGAAGGGTAGAGCAACACAGCGGTGGTGTAAGAAGTGCACAAGGGAGACAGCAACACAAAGAACGGGGGAAGCACATGAGGGAGTCAGCAAAACGGAGTGCCCAGGAAGAAAAACACACAGGCAAGAGAGAGTAGCATCGGGGGAGGGAAGCACAGGGACTAGAGGGAGCAACATTGAGCATTGGGGGAGAGATGCACACAAGGCAGACTACTTGAAAACACATGCAGCCTCATGGAGAGCTGAACCAAAAAGAAAGAAGTAGGTTATTAAAAGGGAGCAGTGGAAGGACATATGTAAAAAGGATATGCTTCAGGGGAGGTTCAAATGAAAGATAGGCAAGTCAAGCCATCAAATAAGAAGCAAGCTGATGAGAGTAACAATAAACCCAACCAATGGTACATTATGGATGGGATTTAAGCCCACTTTCAGTTCTTTGTAAGTGGAAGCATCCGTCTTTTGTAACTAGACAGCTTGCTCTGTCTGGTAGGCTTATCTTAAAAAGAGGAAGTTAAGGTTAGAATCCATGACGATAGCAGAGATGATGTTACAGTTAGAAGCTGCAAATCTACAGTTGGAGGGTCATGACTAATGCTAAGGTGGAATTTAAAGTAAGTGAGTTATAGTCAAAGAAAGAGGAGATATTTTGTTGTTGATGGGTTTCAAGAATTGAGTTGGTTTCCAGAATAAATGTTGAAGAAGGGAGAATGAGGAGTGTAAAGTTACAGTTAAAGACGGGAGGGACCAGTAACGGATCAAGGGAAGACACATCAGAATTGGGGAGTAGAGAGGGCTGAAAAGTGGAAGGAAATGCCAATGAGGTAGAAATGAGACTTCAAAAAATTAAACTCCTGGGTAATGTTGTCAAGTTTGTTGATAATATGCTCCAGAGTAGAAGGGAAGGTTCGGGGAGGAAGTAGATCAGGAAGGTCCACGTAGCGTGATCCTTTAAAGGCGAGCTAGGTTGGGTATGGTCCACAAGAGAAAGGGGGTGGAGAAGGAAAAGGGACAAGCAAGAAGGGCAATGTAAATGAAAAATTGAGAGAACTAGGTAGAAGCATACAGAAAGAGGGTGGTTGCAATTCAGAAGAAACACAGAGGGAGGAGGGTAGATTAGATCTCAGAGGAGAAAGACTGGGAGGTCTCTTTTCAGAAGAGACACTCAAGGAGAAGAGTGGACCAATCGACAAAGTGGTAATAATGGCAGATGACAGGACTGAAGATCGGGGAGGGATGCAGGATCAGGGGAAGAAGGAAAGATCAATACAGTGTAAAAGAGTGCTCGAAGATAAAGGTGGGATATCCACCATTGGATAAAATGGGGAAGTGTCAAATTTAATGTCTGTGGATTAAAGCATTGCATTCCCATTTTTGTAAATACTGACATGTAATTCATATTTCTGACTCTGGTAACCATTGGCCGCCAGCTTTTTTCCATGACAGATGTTATAGTTTTCAGGGTGTCAAAGAAAGTACAGAGTGGTTTTGTTCCAGGCAGAAGTGTCCTGAAGGTAGGAGAGGTTTAGTTTATATTTCTGCAGATATTTGGTTGTAGTGTTTATCTGCCAAAGGGATTTCCAGGTGCAAAGTAAGACTAAGGTCTTTAGGATTTTAGAGGCATTCTTAGAGAGCCATGAGGTTAAACTGTCAAATCTGTTACAGCCTGAGCCCTTGAATTTGAGAATGGAGTGTTAAGAATCAATGGCTTCCGAGGGAAGAAGCATCAGTAGGGAGTGCCCATGGACATAAGGGGACAGAAGACAAAGTGGAAAGGTTACATCCATGGGGACATAAAATAGGTAGAGAGTTTAGCAGATCAGCTGAGTAAGACTCAGGGCTGCAGACCAGTGGTTAAGGAGATATAATTGGCAGGTAAGTCGCTAGCTTAGCTGTTGCAGCAGCTATGGTGCTAAATGATTAGCACACAAAAGAGAAACTATACAGAAACAGATACAAATCAGTGTTGAAAAACACCAAGACCAACAGACAGTCAGAAAATAAACCATTCGACAAATAATTAGCGCAAATTTTAGTAGGACAAGTGAGTTAGAATGCTCCATAGATTACCAATTACCAGTTTAATCAAGACAGCATACGTAGATGCAGTATGCATGAGGTGTAAATCGGTGGCACGTTTTAGCTGGATGGGTGCAAAATAGCATGAGGTAAAGGCAGTGTGCGATTTAACAAGAACAATGGTCAGGGTGAAACTAGGCACGAGGTGAAAAGAGGAGGATGCAATGTATCGCGTGGCAAGCAATTCATGCAGAGTGTAGGTTCACATGAAAACACGATTTTCAATTTTAAAGCTACTAGTGAAATTGGTGAATACAGAATGTGTAATGATGCAGGCGTTTTTCAGACATAGTGCTAACTCAGAGAAATAGAGTGATGTCAGCAGCAATCATGCAGGCGATCCAAGTGAAAATATATTATGATTCATTTCAGGGTAAAGTATGCCTGACTGATCAGTGTTCGTGTCAGTAAATCGGTTTTATATCCTGGTTGGTTGATGCATCGTTTAGTATGTAAGTGGTTTTTGGTATGCGTGTGCTAAACCCCATGCCAGGGAAGGATTCCTTTATCAATAGCTTTCTTTACAACAATACAGGTTCTGTAAACTTTAAATCGTTACATGGTAGCATAAAACATGACGAAACGTATGTTTATAACGTACGTATACAGTTACACATGTACAGGGAAAATCCAGATGTAGCTGGTGACACATTGTGTAAATAGGTTTATATATTCTTATATGCAGTAAAAGAGGACACGTAGATTAGTAGTAACAATATTTAGTCAAGTAACATGCAGTAGAAATTAGGAATACATATACAATACCAGCATGTTTATTGTGAGAAGTGTTATTAGGATGGGTTTAATGCATTATCTTTTGTACAAGGCCATATCTGGGTGTTAGTGTGTAACATTAGGCTAGTAGCAGAGCCGGAAACCATCCGATCTGACAAGGGAGATGCAGGGTAACTGGCCCTTGGTCCTGATGCTAGCCTAAGAGGCCCAAAAAGCTAAGGCTGTTTGCTGTGACCGTTTCCTGGAGATGACAGGGCCGAGAAATTATCGCAGAAGGAATGTGAAAAGAAGAAGGAGGGTGCCAAAAACTACTAGGTTAGGGAATCTTCCCTGCCCAAGGTGGTGGCCCATATGGTTTCCCCTAATGCAAAAAGCCCAATTTGTGAGAACTGCATTTTTCACTAAGTGTGTAGGCCTCGGGATTTCCGTGGTCCTTGGAGATGCCCAATATTGCAAATCCATAGGGGATAGATGATGCCTGGCAGTGGGCTGGTTGTTTGTTAATCACCCTGATGGATGTCAGGCCGATGAGGTATTGTGCATATGAAAACATCGCAGCCTTTAAGACTTCTCTGAGTTGGCTGGAGGAGGGCAAAAACTGTGAAGGTTGGGAATCTCCTCTGTACAGCCTTCCATAATGCCAAAAGCCATATCCTCTGTGGTGGCACTTTTCACTTAGTTCGCTGCAGGATAGTACAGTTCTGTAGAAAGCTGGATGGTGCCCAGGAGTGGGGGAGATATTTGCTACCACCCCAAAGACAGTGGCAGTCAAGGATACCATGTGCACAGGAAGAAACGGCATCCCTTAAACCCTATCTCAGTGAGCTGGAGGAGCACAAAACCCATTTGGGTAGAGAATATCCCCTGCCCAAGATGATAACCCTGTCCCCAGTGTCAAATGTTTGATCCCTGATAATGGCACTTCTTACTCAGTACGCAGGACTTGGGGACCTATCTGTGGATCTGCATGATAATATATTTCTGCGCTGTGTTTAGCCTAAAGTCTTGATTATCTAGCTTCTAATCTAAAAAACAAGCATACATTTAAAGACACCAGTACTAGTATTATTAGAAAATTTAGTTCTGATTGATATACTTTTACAGAGTCCACCAATGAATTTTCTCTAGGTGTCAGACTGGATCTGAAAACGTTTTGCCCAAGCTATAACTCACTAGCATCGCCATGTGACAACATCAGGCTTCAGCTGTGACTCAGCCTGCTGTATGTGATATCAGAATATTTTAGGGTCCATTCAGTGCACAGGAATTAGTTCCTGTTTTTCCACCAATGATTGGCTTCAGTTCCTGTTTTTCTGTACTTTGATGTGGATACAGAGCACTCTCAGTGTTTTACCCACACAATACCTCTACTTATTGACAACAACTAGATCAAATGTCTCCTCCTAAGATCTCAGGGTTCAAACTCTGTTTTACATGCTGCAAGAAGATGTCTCTGTTGGACCCAAATTATATCTTCATGTTCTTGAGAGCCTGCTACTCCTGTTCATCGATGCATCCATAAGCCGCCACAGTACAAGAGGCCAAACTATTTCTTGCCACAGCCTGCAGTGACACACCAAAGTGTCCTCCCCCAGACAATATACAAAAAGAACTGTAGAAAGGAGAAATCTTGTTCTCATAGGCAAAACATTCCAGCTCTGAAGCCATTTGGAGTGCTGAGACAATTCCCCAATGACTGTCTTGTCTTTGTCGTCTGAGCTGAACGTGAATCGTAAAAAGATTAAGGGTAAGGCCTTCCAATAGGCTATATTAGAATTATTCAGGATGACTCCGGTACCCTCTGGGTCACCTCCCAAGGGTGAACCCTATCCTCAGGTTGGTGACTTCAGCCGCTCTAACCAAGATTCATCCTGACTCTGCACCTGTAGAGACTCCAGCCTCTGCGCCAAAGAAAAACTCACTGTTCATGGTGCCGTCCTCTCTTTTGGCAAGTTCCACCTAAGACGAGATGTTCGCACCACCCACAAAGTATTTGAAGTCATTTAAGTAGCAGAGGAAAAGGTTTTAGGCATATTTTGGTTACAAGCCCTTACAGAGTATCTTGCTAGGGCCCAGGGATTCACCTGAGTGGAAGAATTATTTGTGTCTGATTCTAATGCACTTACCATGCCTGATAAGCATGGACAAGCCAAGCCAGGGACTCAAAAGCGGATAATCTCCTCCCTCTTACAATAATGTTGATAGCTTATATCTTCAAAACATGGAAGTGGTGCCAATATGTCTCCAGAAGGGAATTTTGTTTTACTCCTCTGACTCGACTTCAGAAGAAATCTCTTAATTCTTTATAGTGGTATAGAAAGCAGCAGATTCTTTAGAATTGAATTTGCCAACTGTGAAGGCAAAATCTAACATTTTGAGAGATAATGTAACTTTTCTTTCTTATGCTGCTGTGTCTTCGCTTCCTTTAATTGAGTGATTATTAGAGCCACTTTTGGCTAATAGTAATAAATCTCTTTGGTCCTTCGAAGTCCACAGACAGAAGCCATATGACACAGACCTGCCCCGTATGACAAGAAGTTCTTGAGGAACCCTTTGCTGGAAAATCTGGTGATCCAAGCCTCCAAGATGGACCCAAATGCCTTTACGTCCCCTCCAGACAGAGCCAAAAGGCTGAACCCTGTGAGGTGAAATATCTTCACTTCTGATAGCTTTGCCTTCCATACAGGAAATGCTACATGCATTTTAGGCCACTAAGTCGTGCCTAGTGGAAGGAGGCAAAACTAGTAGTAGTTATACTTCCCGACCATGTAAAAAGTACTTTTTCAATTTGGTCAGCAATCCAAACAAATCCTGAATTGAGGCCTGGATTCTATGAACATCATGGCCCAATGCATAGGCACAGGCATTGCGCAGTGTTGCCACTCGTGGATGTGTTCAACTGGATTCTCAGAAATTTCCATGCAGTGCTCATGGATGTACCTTTCGATAGCCAGCAGCTGTTAAGAGAAAAGGTCTACTCCTCCTTGGACTGTTTAAAGAACAGTAGAGCTACAGTTCACTTGCTGAGCCTGGTCTCCCCAACAAGACAGTTCTATCAACAATAAAGAAAAGTTCTAGGTTATTCCAGAATACAGGGGTCTCAGCAGTACCAACTTTTATTATTTATTTATTGCATGAGTGTGATGGTATCCTGGCGGTAAGCAAACATATGGTTATTATACTGCAAATAATATGCACATGCACAAACACCATAGTGGGTCTAATTGCTTAGCAAATAGCCAGGTCTTCAATGCCTTCCTAAATTGCAGTATTTCCGTAGAGGACCTAAGTAATGGTGGTAGCTCATTTCACAGCTGGGCTGCTTTAACTGTGAAGGCCCAACCTCCTTGTCTTGATTTCCAAAATTTGTGTATGCAAACCAGGTTTGCAAAGCTGAAGCGAAGATGTCTCCCAGAGTATATCCTTTTAGTCTGCATTGTAAAGGCGTAGGGCCTTTTCCTTGTAGTGCCTTACACACAATGCACATGATTTGAAGATGATCTGCTGCTTCAGAGGAAGCCAGTGCAGCTCCTTTAGGGCAATAGATGCTGAGGATCTGTTGGATCTGTCCAGCGCCAATTTTGCAGCTGCAGTTGTACTCTGTACAGTCTCTTCACCATATATGCAGGAGCTCCAAGTAGCAGGGCATTGCAGTAGTCGAATCTGCTAAGAATTGCACTACACACCATAAGAAATTTAGCTTTGGTGCGCTGCAGCAGTTGCACTTTCTTTAGACTATAAAGGAGTACAAAGTAAGTGCCTTCTACTTATGTAACATGGCTCACTAGAGACAGCTTGTCATCAAACACAACCTCAAGGTTGAGGACTCTGTCTGATGTCTGCGGCTTTTCTCCAGATGATAAAGGCCAAAAGTTATGGGTAAGTGTCATGAGGATTCTGCTAGCCGAACAGCATAAGAAATCAGTTTTGGCCACATTTAACTTTAGTGAATTTGCATTCATCCAATTAACAATATCTGACATGCCTTTCTAAAAAGCCACCACTGTCTTGTCCTGGTTGCTAGTAAGAGATCGGATAAATTGGGTGTCATCCGCCTAATTAACCAGCCTGATGTCATGTTCCATTATGAGAATAGAATAGCAAGTGGTCTCATATAGATGTTAAACAGGACAGAGCTAAGTACCGAGCTATGCAGGGCCCCCTATTGTAGGCTTTTGAAATTGGAGAGGTATAACGGCAGGGCGATGACCTGACATTGGTCCTTTTGAAACCTTACAGATACCCTAACAGATGTAACACTTCTTTTAATCAGAGGTCTCTGTCATCCTCTTCTGGCTTTGCTGCTTGAAAACCCCTTTACCCTCTCCACCCACCATGCCCCACCCCTTTAAGCCAGATTGGTGGAGGGTGTCCAATTATTTCCAGTTGGGAGGAAATCATAATAATTGTTGGGTTATCTAGCTAATCCAGAACAACTACACCTTACCCTGTGTATCCATTCCTCCTGACAGCCCTCCTTCCACAAAAACGCCCTTCAACACATGCCTTGATTCTAGAGGAGAAAGTTCTTGCTCTGCCGAACAAAAGGGAAAGAACAGATTCGGTGTTTCTAGAGGAAAAAGGGTATGGAATTCTTTCCCTTTACTTCTTGGATTGCAAGAAAAATAGGGCTCCAAGATCTATCATCGGCCTCATCTCTTGAAAATGTTCATTTGGTAGGGTAAGTCATTGAGCCAAGTCCTTCTGACTCAACGCAGGACATTAAGTGGAATCACATGACCTCCAGGATGCCTATTTTCATCTTCAGTTCTTTGTGTCCCATGCATTAACTGAGGTTCACTGTGAGGTCACAGCACTATAGATTCAGATTGATACAGTTGGACCTCATGAACATGTCAAATGGTTTATCAAAGTTGCTTGCAGTTGTGGTGACTTCACTATGGAGGTCAGGAAACTATGTATTTGCATGTCAGGCTGATGATAACTGTGCAGCAAACATCTTCATTGTACGCTCCTCCACAATCTGGGCTTTATGAAGTAGTACTTGGAAATCTGTTTTTACTCCCATGTAGATGCTGACCTTCATATGTGTGGTGCTGAGCATAACCTACATGAAGTCTTTGCCTCCTCTTCAGAGTATTGTGGATACTTGGGAGATAATTCTGATGCTTCATACTGTGACACAGATCCCAGTTATACATGTGCTTTGCCTGTTAAGCCTTATGGCCATGTGCATTCTGCTAGTGCTGCATGCTGGATGGCCAGAAAAGAACATTTTCCTTTTATCAAAGCCCTTTGCATGCTCCCTCAGTGTGAGAGCAGATGCTTTGTATCATCTCTCCTTCGAGGAGAAAGAGTAGGAGCTACACCGCAAAGCGAGTGACCTGGTATCCATATTCATGACCCTCTTCACCACAGCCTAGAACAGGAAGTATCCTCAGTTCTGTACAATGAATTTCCATCTGAATGATTCCTTGGAGGATGTCTTCAGGTCCAGCAAGTCCCAGAGCCTGCTATGTATTTCCACTGATTCCTTTTATGTTGAAGGTTCTGCAGAAGGTGTGGGAGATTGACCATAGTTCATTCTGATATTCCCAGACTGTGTGAGGGTGATCTGGTATGTTTATCTGTTGGCATTGAGTATTCTGCCTCCTCTCCCTCACTGGATGACCTTGCTGTGAGGAACCAGGAAAGAGGGAAATCCCCACCCGGGGTCTCCTTCCCAGCGGTGGAGGGACACCCTAGTCCTCAGGATCCGTTTAGCAGAGAGTACACAAATCAGGCGGAGTCACCAACTGGAGGAATAAAGAGAAGTTTATTACATGGATTATAGCTCGAGCTAATACAGATTCCCAGGACAGTCAAGTGACTATCCTACGGAGGCTGCCCCTTCATTCCGGGGCACTCAACCTTATATACACACAAAACTGCTTAGTCAGAGGACGACTCCACCCCTAGCGTATTCAAGGTCCTCTGCGGCCTTCATAATATTTCAGGGATACACATGTGGTGGGAGAAGGTACAGATGCAGCTGGCAGGAGGTGGCAATGACCTGTACGAACCTGTTCTGGCAGTTACTGATTAAGCACAACAATTCTCAGAACTATGGTTAGAACAAGTAAATTACAGCGATAAGCAGATTGCAGCCCAAGGCTGCGAACACAAGGTCTATCATCAAAGTTCAGGAGATTTGTCGAGCACATGGCAACATAATAAAGATAAACAGATGCCTAGCAGCTATGGTGTATGATTAAGTTTATGTACATTTTCTCAGCTGTCTTCGCTAGATACTCCAGCCTTCCATACCAGTTCCAGACACTGCATCTGCTCTATATACCTGTATGTGGCTCCTTGAGCAAACTTATTTGTTTAAATTGGTGCTAGTGGCACATTTTCTGAAATGCTTGTTTTATTTGTTTCCTCACACTCTGTTTATTGTTCCTCAGTGTGATATGAATCGTGTGTTGGCTTTAATTACATCCCAGTTTGAGCTGATGCACAGTTTCCCAATTCAGTCTCACTCAGAAAACTGCCTTTTTAATGGCAATGGCATTATCGCATAGGGTTGATGAACTTCAGGTGCTTTCAGTTTAGTTTTCAGTCCAATTAAATTGTCTGTACATCTTATCATTCAAAAATTATATTTGCTTTTCACTTGGGTTAGTTTGTCAATCTTCCCTCTTTTTCCCTCCTTCTCATCCAGCCATAGAGGAGGAGTAGCTGCATAGACAGGACATAGTAATATGATACCCTATTCAATCAACCCAGTCAATGGAACACAGTGGATGATCAGCTCTTTATGAGCTCTGCCAGAGCAAAAAATGCAAGGCGGTGATAAAACACGCCAGTTTGCACTGGTCACTCTCTGTAGCAAGATCTGCTACGCCTTGGCCAAATAGATCCTCTGTTGAGTATTTGGGCCTACTCCAAAATGGGCACACTGGCTTATCTTACTCCGATTCAAGGCGTTCTTTTGGCTGACATCAGCAAGCCGTCACATGGTCATCATCGTGCATTTTCGTCAACCATTACTGGCCTACAGCTCAAACACTCAGTGCTGAATACTTTCCTAGGGATGCGTTGAATAACTTTCTTGGATAATTGCCACTACCTAATTCCACCTCCCTGAGGTTGTTCTGGGATTGATTCATAAGGTGAGGAATCTCAGAAAGATATATTAATCAGAAGAAAATGTTTCTTACCTTGGGTAATGATTTTTCTGATGGATACATAACTTCTTGCACATCTATCACCACTCCCCAATTTTCGTGAAGAGCTAGTGTCATGAATACTAAGATCCCAATGTATGCAAACATGATATGTGCTGTATTTCTTGCTTTCATTGATGCTCCCTCTGGTCCGTTCCACATTGCATTATGGGATGCATAGAAGTACCAGGAACTGATGCTAGTTACCAATTGGCACCTAACATACTTTGTAGTCATCACATCATGGATCTGGAGTCATGGCTGAAGCCAAAAAAGTGGTATTTGGCAACACTAAAGTGCAAATGATGGGGGAAAAAGTGTCTGTATTCAGCCTGGTGCATGGGGAGCATTCAAAAGGTGAGAACGTCTTGGGAAAATTGTGTATCCACCAGAAATATTATTACTGAAAAAAGTAACTTGTCCCTGCTTGCTCCCATAAGAGTAAGTACTTCCACCAATGTGTTATTCAGAAGGAGATTTGAAATGTATTACTCCTGAGAACAATATTTTATAAAATGTAACCACAGGTCCTCCTTCGCCTTCCAGGTAGGAAAATACTGTTGCCTTTAAAAGCCCCCTTCAGGTCACATACAAAGCCTCCTAAGGTTTATTTTTTTCTCCCTGTCCACAAAACGGTATATACCAACCAATGTGCAAATCACCTAATAAATCTAAATAACTCCAGTGTCGATGTTAAACGTATGGTTATTTTAGAGGACTGCTAGTCTAAAAAGACCTGGGCTGAACATGTAGTTCTGTTCGTGATGAATCTGCTTGCCTTTTAAAGATAGTCTGTAAATGTTTGGTAAGGTCGTGAAATTATGCAGTTACATTAAACATGCCCTAGATAGGAAACCTTTATTAGTGAATATGCACATTGTTTGGGATTTCCCATTTTGTGGACAGGTAGAATACAGATTGTTGAAGCCCAAATATGGATGGTGCACTTGTTTTAGCCCTCACCTTTGAAGAAGCGGAGGAATATATCTGCGAAATACCCATTGTCCAGTATTTGCAACTATTTTAATCATGTCAGTTGTAGATATATGTTAGTTACTGAACCTCTTTGTAAAAGTGGTTAAACCTAAACTATTATTTCGACGCTGTTATATGTCTAACGTTTGATGCATTTTCTCAAACACGTAACAAATGCATATGTTATAATGAAGTATAATGAAGTATATCTATTATTAATGTTGGTACTGCACCAAACAATGCATACTTATCCTATAGCCTATAGATTAGTTAAGGGTTATTGACCTGTTGCTTAGGCATCAAGAAGGGCCATTGGCTTTTACACCATGAATATATTTTAAAGAAGTTGGTGCCTCCTAGACTGAATATATTGATTAATACACCATCTTCAGAGTCCTAAATTCAATTTATGTGGGAATTGGTAATCGGTGAAGTTTTTCAAAATATGGGTTGAATATACACAATGAATTTCACCCATCACCAGTCTCGTAGCACGATTCTGGATTGTCTGAAACATTGATGTGATTTTCTAAGTAGCCCCCAACAGTACTCTTTGCAAAGTACTTTGTGGCCTAAAAGCTGTAAAGGAGTGGGAAACAAAATCAAGCAATACAATTAAAAAAGCAACACACAGTGAGAAATGCCCTTGGAGGTAGCTCACCACTGCCCTTTGAATGTGAACCCTGCAGGAGAGATACCATTCCAAATGCCATTACTAGAAACAACATGAAACACAAACTATTGCCCATCAAAGGGACCTACAGCCAGCAGCTAGGACAAAAACTGCCCATAGTAACCACATTCCAAAAAGTCTACTTCATCGACTTATGCATAAAAGCGAACTTTTTTCCCGATGGTCCAATTTAATTTTGGTGGGATGGCTTACATTTTCCAACACTTCCATAGATTAGTCAGCCTTCACCTTCTGGCATTCCACAGTCTTTTAACCTTATTCTCATCAGCTGCTCCATTCCTGTTACCTTCTCAGACAAATCTTCAGCTTGGCTTCTATTGCCTTAGCATTCACAGACTTTGTTCTAATTTCTCTGTGAAGAATATTGATAGATTGAAGATAGGCCCTCCCACTACTTCTAAATTCCACATTATCCAAAGTGTTATCAGAAGCCACGCCCTACGTAACACTGGAAGCTGTGAGGCTTGAAGAATTACCATCTAATTTCTTCTTTAGATTTGAGGTGTACGGAACTAGCGCCATTCATGTCAAACATTTTGTATTTCACACTTAATTATACTAATTAATTATTAACTATATTGGCATGCAAAATTGTTTGTCAAATCTTGTATCAGTAGTTAGGTGTCATTGTTCTTCCATTGGCTGTTTAAGTGAGTTGACTCACCTCCATCTAAATACATGAGAATCTCTTTTACGTTCTGCAAGCTGTTTGGTAGCAGCAGGGAGTGCTGAAAAGCATCCGGAAGAGAAAGCAATCATGTTTTTCTATAGCATTCATTTATATGATAGAGACTTCTGGCTGCAGATTCCTTACCGTAGAATTATCCCAGACGTCAGACTGGATCCGGAAGATTTTCCTTGAGCAGTACCCTCGCGCCAGTAGGTGGCGTTGATCAGCTCCCTGTGCATCGTTGGCATCATCTGCGCCAGAAGTGAATTCCGCAGCACCTATATAGGCGCCACCCAGACACAATGGCGTTAGTTCTTTTCTTTCCGCTCAAGCTAACGTAGATATGGGAAGAGCTACCCCTTCAGTTTTTTTTTTTACTGAGCTTTTTTCAATGTTTTTTCAACATTTCTTTAGGTTTACCTCCTGGTGTGGCAGGATATCATCCAAGAAGGCCAGCTTCAAGCCCTGCGGCGCCTGACACCTGCCGATGTCGGTGACGGCCTGTGGTGCCTGGAGTGTGACCCTGACCTGAAGTCGTGCTACGACTGCCACATGATGAACCCAAAGGCCTTGAGGGAGCGCTCCCTCAAGCTTTTGGCAGCCCGTTGTGCAAATCCATGCTGGGCAAGGTTCCGGTTGAGAGGAAGGTCCCTGAAGTGCTTGCAGAGTACTAGCTTATCGTCCCACTCCAAATCTTTTGAACACTCAGGTAAGCACAAAAAGAAGTCCTCATCGAAGTGTCCTTCGACTTCTCCACATCCATCGGCTGACAAGATGTGAGAGCATCCACATTCTAGGCCTTGGTCTGCCATTGAGCCTGCGCTTTGGCGGACTCTGCGCTTTCTCAAATATCCTGGATTCCAAGGATTTTTATGACACCATCTGTGTCATATTTGGTTGGCCCAGACCCTCTGGTATGCTTTTGGGCCCGGGGGGAGTGGTGGGTGGTCAGCGGGGCCCGGCTGGTTCATCGCTGGTGGCTCCTCCCCCTGCACCTGTGGAGCCCCTAGGATCCACTTTTAAATCTGGACCGATGCTGGTTGTGCCACCTTGACCCTCCCCAATGCCAGTCCTGATGTCAACGCTTCTGGCGCCCACTGGTGTCCCATCCCATTTTTATCCCTGACTTCAATAGGGAGCCGGAGGGATGTTGCTTGATGTTGTATCCAGTGTCGATGGGAGCCTTGCCTGTCAGGTCAGATGCCAAGCCCTATCCCTATGGGCTAGGTCTTGGGGAGGGGTGGGAGGGGTCACTGGACTCAGAAATCCAGCCTTATGAGCAAGATCTTGACTGCCGTGAGGAACTGTGTTAAGCCAGTGGCCTGGATACTTCCCCAGATGCTTGCATGCTTTCTCCCCCTACCATGACTATGGAGGAGGGAGGTCCTTTCACAATGGTGGTGCGGAGTTCTGCTGAGGTCCTCGACCTTCAGTTACCCTCAGTGGCAGTTAAGACTAATGTCTTAAGAGAGGTGCTTCAACCTGGCTTTTCGGTTGGTAAGTCACGTCTTCTTTCATGGACATGCCCTTTGATGGCTGGTGTCTCTTCAGAGACAAACTGGACTTGGCGCTCTAGAGGTTTAAGCACAGTCGGGCTCCGGCCTGGTCCTTGGGGATTATCTTCTGCCCGTGCCATCCCCAGTCTGCTTTTTGTCCCTTTTGTGGATACAAAAGGGGTTACCAACCGTGCCAGTTCCCGCCCATCCACCTTGCCGCGCATGCTCCCCAGACATATGGTATCCACAAGCCACGTAGATCAGGTAGCCAGAGTTCTGGTCAGTCCACCACCCCTCCCGTAGCTGCAGCCTTTAAATCCTCCTAATCTGCTCTTTTACCATCATGGGCACTCAGTTGGTAGCAGGATCCATCATCACCTGCCCACTGGCAGTCCAAAACATCTAACAGGTTGGTTTTGGAGTTGGTCCCCATGGGCTACTCCCTCCCCTTCCTGGCATCTCCTCCCCTCATGCCACCGTCTCAAGACATGCTGATGGAGGATCATCATTCTCTTCAATGCAAGGAAGGTGCAGCTCCTTTGGCCAAAGGTGCCATAGAGAGGGTCCTAATGCCAGAAGTAGGTAGTAGTTGATATTCCTGCTACCTTCTGGTGCCAAAGAAGGACAGAGGCCTTCATCCTATCCTAGAACTGCGTCCCCTCAACTACTTCTTCAAGAAGTAGAAATTCAAAATGCTTACCTTGGCTCAGGTTCTGGCTGCCCTGGACCCTGGAGAATGGATGGTAGCATTGTATTTGCAGGAGACATATTTCCATTTTCCAATCCTGCCTGCACACATACGTTACCTACGGTCACAAGCATTTTCAGTTTGTCATGCTCCCTTTTGGCCTGATTAGTGACTCAGGTGTTCACCAAAGGAATGGTGGTGGTTGCAGCTCATCTGAAGAGTGCAGAGATCGGGGATGTCAGTCTTTACCTATTTTGAAAACTTGCTGTTGAAGCTGGGCTCACCACAGGCTGTCGTCTCCCATCTGCAGCCTACGGCAAACCTCCTGCACTCGCTGGAGTGCACTATAAACATGTTGAAGCCACACCTGATTCCATCTCAGATGGCCTTTTTCATTTGAGCTGGTCTAGACATGATGCAGTTTTTGGCTTATCCTCCTGAGCGTTGAGTCCAGGTTATTTAGGCTACGATACCAATGTTTCAGCTTTTATTCTGGATTTCAGTGAGACTGACTCTGAGGCTGTTGGGACTAACGGCCTCCTGCATCCTGCTTGTGACACATGCCAGTTGGCATATGCGGGCTCTGCAGTAGGACCTGAAGATCCAATGGGCAAAGCATCAGGGGAATCTCACCGATGTGGTCCGGATCTCGGAGGGGACTGCAAAGGATTTGCAGTGGTGGTTGACAAACTACGATTGAGTCAGTGGCAGATCCCTCTCCCTTCCCCAACCAGATTTCACAGTAGTAGTAAATGTGTAATCCTGGGTTGGGGTGGCTATCTAGGAGAGGTGGAGATCAGCGGACTCTGGTCTCTGGCAGAATCCAGACTCCACATCAACCTGCTGAAGTTATGGGCATCCGATTGGCATTAAAGGCTTTGGGGAGGCTGTTGCAGGTGTTCACGGACAACACCACTGCCATGTGGTCCTGCAACAAATAAGGCAGGGTGGGGTCGTGGACTCTATGCCAAGAGGCCCTGCATCTCTGGACATGGCTGGAACGTCAGGACATTTCCATGGCAGTTCAACACCTGGCAGGCTGTCTAAACACCAGGGTGGATGAACTCAGCAGCAGTTCCCTAGTGGATCACGAGTGGTGCCTCAGTCGGGAGTAGGTGCAAGGTCTCTTTCAGCAGTGGGGAGAGCCTTGGTTAGATCTGTTCGCCTTTGCCGAGAACGTGCAATGTCCATAGTTCTGCATGCTGTCGTTTCCAAGGCGGCTCTCGCTTGGTGATTCTTTTCATCTAGAGTGGAGTTTAGGCCTCCTGTATGCCTTTCTGCCCATACCACTCCTGGCCAGAGTTCTCAAGAAGATCAAGTACAACCAGGCCCAAGTCATCCTTGTGGCACTGGACTGGGCACTGAGCATGGCAATCAATCCTCTGATCAGGCTGCCCTTTCAGGAGGATCTTCTGTCACAGCAGCAGGCGAAGGCCCTCCACCTGAACCTGTCCAGTCTCCACCTTCATGCGCGGAGATTGAGCAGCGGCAGTTAACAGCTTTTGACCTTCCTCCTGAAGTCTGAGATGTTATCTTGGCAGTCAGATGTTCCACTACTAAGACGGTACACACCTGCAGTTGGAAGAAATTTGTGACTTGGTGTTCCTACAGAGATGTTGATCCCCTTTCTGCTCCTCTTTCTCAGATTCTTCTGTTCATTCTCTCTCTTGCCCAGGAGGGCTCTGTTCTGGCGCTCTTAAAGGATATCTTTCTACTATCTCTCCATTCCTCAGATTACCTGAACCACCCTCTCTTTTCAAATCTCCTTTTGTACATAGGTTCTTGAAAGGTTTAGTGCATCTTTTCCCCCGTCTCCTTTCATCATGCCTCAGTGGGACTTAAATCTGGTGCTTACCTTCTTAATGTGAGCTCCCTTTGAGCCGCTTTAATTGTACCTTGCGGTTACTCACCATCAAAACGGCTTTCCGCATGGCTATAACATCTCCCCAACAAGTTAGTGAATTACAGGCCTTATCATCTAAGCCGGCCTATTTATCCTTGCATCCTGACAAAGTGGTGCTTCGCACATGGGCCTCCTTTCTTCCAAAGGTGGTCACTCCCTTTCATGTAGGTCCACCCATCACCTTGCCTACTACTTTCTACATTCCTTCCTCACCCTTCCAAGGATGAGGTGCATCTTCATTGCCTGGATCACAAACAACAGTTGTTGTTCTACCTCGACCGCAAACAGGAATTTTGGATGATCAACTCTTTGTAGGGTGTGTCGAAGCCAAAAAGGGTTGTGCTGTGCAGAAAAGGACAATCTCCAGATGGGTCGTGCTCTGCTTTAAAATCTGCTACACATTGGCCAAGAAGCAGCCTCCTGAGGGCTTGTGTGCTCATTCCACCAGAGCCAAATCTGCAAAACACCGCTAGCACGCAGAGTTTCAGTCCTGGATAACTCAGGCAGCAACTTCTGCCTGGACAGTCAGGTCTGTTGTAATGGACAGTTTGCCCATTTGGTCCTACAGGACTTTCTCATCAGAAATTGGTCCGCAGACCCACTTCCGGGGATGGTATTGCTTGGGTATCTAATCTAAGGTAAGGAATCTGCAGATAGAAGTCTCTCTCATGTGAACAAGTTGCTTACCTTCCGTTACGCCTTATCTGGTAGAGACTGTCTACCTGCAGGTTCCTTACTGGCCCACCCATCCGCCCCTCTCGCAAACATATTTCTAAGGACAGGAAGTATCCCTTACAGAGCCCTAGTTAAACACACCAGTGGTCAGTGTACCTCGTGGCTCTGTGCTTCTGGCGTGGAAAGTCGTGAAAAGAAACTGACACCAGTGTGCTTTGGTGCTGCCTATATAAGTGCCGCAGACAACACTTCCGGTGCGGGTGACACTGACGACGCACACAGGGCCGATCGATGTTACTTACTGGCGTGCAGTGATACTGCTCATTAAAAAATCTTCCGGATCCAGTCTGACACCTGGGATAATTCTAAGGTAAGGAATCTGCAGCTATATATAGTCTCTACTAGATACGAAGTTACCAAAGGCAAATAACTTGTTCTTCATATGCCTTTGTCTGCGCTACCCACTTACACAAACAAGCACTGGCAAAGCCAGCAGCAAGTAGGACAAATTTCAAACATATAGACTTTGTCATTGCTTAATTCTGTAGTTAGTCACTGTATGCCAGTCAAAAGTTGCCTCCAATTTGCCTCACTTACTTTCATCAAGACTGTCCAGTTCTCCATCAGCAAGTCACACAGTACATATGTCTGAGTGAAACATCCAAAAGAAATCAAGGTAGGGTTACCTCATATACTCACCAGCTGTTGACCCCCACCACTGTTAGTTGCTTGGTGCAGGGTATTCAGTGGGGACAACACTTAGCCTGTCTTGTCCCACTGCAAATTGCATCTTCCAGTTGCTGGATACTCGAGCCATGTGGTAATGGTTACACAGCAGGACAACATAAGAAGCATCTCTCCAACCTGTAGCCAACCACGTCTGTCTCTGGCAGTACCAGAGTTGCCCCACCTACTCCATACAGGAGGAGCTACAAAGAGGTAATACCCCACCAGGTTAAACTCTTGTTAGCTGTTATGTTTCCGTGTACAGAGGAAGGGTTAGCAATGCTTCTGAATGCACAACTGGGCTTGGGAGAAACATGATGGAAAAATATACCGGGTTGCACGTTCTGATACAGAAGAATGAAGAAATTCTATTGTATGAAAATTCAGGTAGCAGCCCAATTCAATTTGCACGAAGTCCAGTAATAAAGCACCTCAAACACTGTTTGAAAATAAATCAGATTTTCCTTATTCATCTACTTTTCCTTATCTTCATGTGCTTGCCCATTTTGTATCTCACTGCATTCTCTTTGCTTCCTTTGTGTTCCTCTGTACAGCAATGGCCTTATGGGACTATTGGCAAGACCGGTCTCAAGTATCAGTGGAGGCTCGCTCTTGAAGCTCTTCCTCTGTCCTATTTGTTTCTGCTCCTTTTAATGGTCTGGCTTGACTGCGCAGCTGTTGCCAGACAATTATGTGACCACCACTATAGAGGGGCTTCGCTGCACTGACATGTTGGGAGCCAGGAGTACATGTTTTGACTGGTGAGAAGTTATAAATAAAATTAATGTCGACCCTTGTTACAGTCTGAGAAAGAAAAATTAATCATGGCTGTCGCACGCAAACACAGGTGACCTCGCCAGCCATCGCAGAGATTGTCCAGGGCTGGCGTAGTCCCTGAACAGGCCTAAGGGGCCTGACACATTTTAGAGGGCCTCTGCATCTGTGACATATTAGTGACGCACTGCTGCACCATTGGTAGAGGTAGTGAGTGCATGTGAGTGAGAATGAATATGATGGAGTGTGAAGGAGTGAGAGTAAAGAAATGTAAATAGGAGTGAGCAAGAGTGAGGATAAGTGAGTGAACATGAGTGTGTGTGTTACGCTTGTGAGTCTGTCACCGACCCTGGACTTTCTGGGCATAAGGAGAAACAATGGAAACATTCTGGTGCTAACATATTGGGGGCAACTCTTGTCATAAGGTACACCCATGGCGAAGTGCGGGCACTAGCACATTAGAGGCAATTTTTGGAATGAAGAGTACGCATAGCAAAACTCTAGGATTGGTACATTTGAGTTGGTTCTTCCATATGAGTCACCTGCAGCAAAATGCTGGCACTTGCACATGGAACATAGTTCCTGGAATAAAGGGCACCCATGGCAAAACGGTGGTAATGATATATTGTAGGTAATTCTTGGCATCAGTGGAAAAATCCTGGCACTGGCCAACTTCAGCCATATCTTTCACTGTTTGGCAAAGGTCATCACCACCTGAAATTAACGAAATACCAGGACCACTATAACTATAGGTTTTGTGTGTAATAGTTGCCCTTCCAGAGACCTATCTGGAGACACTGTTCCGTAGAGACTGTTGATTTCCTTCTGAGGCCTCTTGAGTAAGTCCTCACCTGGCATCAGGCCTTTGGGATTTACACTAGGCTTATCACTGACCATGTCGGTGCACTTGAGGACTAGTGCACATTCAAATAACATATTGATGTTCTGTTGAAAAGCTCCACATTGGCTTTTTCCAGCACATGAAAAACATGTTGTGTTCAAATATGGAGGATGTCCTCGTGTACAGGTTTGCATTGACAGATCTTCTCCTCAATCATACAGGATATTCAAATGTCAGATCGGACAATATTGAGACACCTTTTGTTTTTATGCTTAAACACCAAACATGGATGCCCATAATTTATACTGTCAACCACAGATGGCCATGGTTGAACTTTGTAACTAGCGGTGTATTTGAGCTGCAATCGTCATATCCCACATGATCAGTCCACCTGTAAGGATGCTTTCTCATGAGCACTGAAGAATTAACTGTATTTATTTGATCTACGGTTGTCATACATCTTGCACTCACTCACCAGTTTTGAATGCTTATTGTACAGCATGATACTTGATCCTCGTAGTAAGGGCTATGTAATCTTGTTTTTCTCTCCTAATTGTTGGAAGCAGCAGACTAAAAGGACTCACAGCTGCATTAATTGAACGAATCTAAAGACCTTCTCTTTGAGACCTAAATATTGATGCCCATCATAGCCTAGGAAGCCTTCAACATCTCATTCCCTCTTCTTTAATTTCATTATTCTGGCCACCACAGGGGCTTATCTAATTGTGGCTTTTTGGCCAATTACTCCCTCATTCGAAATGGCCTTCTAACCAGCAGTCAGAAAGCAATGGCGGACTTGCTCAAGTATTCAGTTCTTGCACTCTATTCCTATCCAAAATGTACCCATCTTAGCCTTTGTCTGGGAAAGTGAGCCATTGTCGCATTTCACTGATGGGAGGATAAGTGCTCATCTTTGATATTCGTTTTTTTTGTTTTTTTAAATAATTTATTGCACTTTGTTAGGTTTCGTTCTTGACAGAAGTTTGTTCTGTGCTGTGGGTTCCAGAGTGGGGCCATTCTAGCAACACTTGTGGTTTCTCTCTTGCAGCACCAAAGGTGAGGTGATCACAATCCCCAGTTTTCCTCCCTGTTTGCATAACCAGTACCTACTGACTGAAATGTCTAACCAGCAACAGAAAATCACCAGCCATCTTTTTTCATTACTACCTAAACAGAAGGTTGTGACGTGTGTGCTTTCACTTGTCTCAGTCCCTCACCATCTGCGGGCAATTTCCCTGCAGCTTCCTATTGTCAGCACTCTTGATTCTTGGGAATCTCTTTGTTATTTAAACTATTTTCATTTTAACTTGATTTTGGTGACCCCCTTCTATGGGAGCTGTGCTTGACTTTGGTGTAAGGGTTGTGTCTGTCTTTTCTGGGGGCTCCTGCACAGAGGAGGCCTAGAGTAATTCCGAATTGATTCCCGTCCAAAATCAGCACAAATACAGTGGCCACTGTCTTTCTTTCTGGTGGTGTTGTTCTTTCTTGTTTGACTGGGTTTCCTATTTCACCAACATACTTGTTTGCCTCACCTTTTTTAGCATCCATGTGTTCCTGAACCTCAAGTCTGACGCGGGATCGCTTTCAAAATTCGTTACTTATCACAAGAGTCTGGGAAGTGCAGTGCCAAGCACAGCATGGGCATAATATTAGCAGGGCAGCTTGGGGATGGGGGTGGGGCTCAGACCTTCTTACTTTAAGGTGGCCTCCTCAGTCATCTCGAAAAATGCACATCGAAATCCTGTGTTTTTTCTGCTGCGAGGCTGCTGTGTTTTAAAATTGAGCGTTGAAACTGTAATTCATGTTGCCTGGATGCTGGAACGTTCCCTTTGGGGCCTGCTTCAAAGTGGCTAAAAGATACATTTCAGCAGAATCTGCCTGTAGAAACCCCCACTTCCTGGGAGAAGAGTTACAGTCTTGATGCAGACTGTATCACCGTAGGAATGAGGGCTCCCTCCCTGCCAAAACGCTCTCTCAGAGACCAGCAATAATTTGCAGCAGGAGCATCTGCACTTTCTTGTGTGGCATCCTTACACATGGAACTTGCACCTCCATTGCACAAGATCAGAGGGCTATAAGCTAGAGGGTACATACTCCCTGGTACCCCCGCCTGTTACCTGGAGCACCATTATTTTAATCAGTTAAGAGGCAGAATTGTCTTGAGAGCTCTCAGCAACTCTACAGACCCCTTAACAGAGGTGTTAAAGGAGAGCTAAAAAATTTATTTTGGATTGTTTCCGAAGCTCTCAATGTCTCCCAGGTCAGGTATGAAAAGCTTGTTTAGTCCATGGTTTAGCTTTGCATTCTGGTACTTGTAGTTGTGCTGTATAATTGGGAAAACAACAGTAACAGAATGCAAAGGTAGAATCTCCATCGGACAAACTACTCAACTCTGACAATGGGAAAAAAATCATTTCTGTCTTTCTTGACACTATCTCCATATTGCTTCAGCCCAATGCTTTCCTGTATGGGAAATAACACAGATCCCCTTTGGAAACGGAAAGATCTCCTATGTGAAGTTTTACTTCTGAACACATTTGCTCATAAACTAAAGGTACTGGTTATTGATTCTCCTGCTATCACAGCTCTGACAAAACTCTCACAAAGCATGTTTCTTCACTTAAAACATGCATTGCTATCTCAGTAAGACAGTCACAGAGTCTGTCCTGACTTGCCCCATGCACTCCTATTTCGAGCTGCCAGCAGCAGCAGGGAGGGAAGCGCGGTAAAGCAGCTACAGGGAAGTGGCTGGGAAAAGCGCAGAAAGTGTCAGAAGGACAGACAAGAAAATGGGGAAAGTGCAGAAAGCATCAGAGGGAGAGACAAGGAAAAGGAGTGAGAAACAAGAGAAAAGCAGGAAAATACCGAAGCAGACATGTCGCGGTGGCAGCAGCAGGTGGAGCCATGCAGAAGGGAGTTTAATCACTGACCAGAAAGGTCAATGGTGTCGCCCAATCCACGTCAGGGGCAGACTGACAGCTGCGCTTTGTGCATACTTCTCAGACAGCTTGTACACAGTGAGGGTGGAGGTGTCACGAGGGTGCTTCTGCATACTAAATGGTCTTCCTGGGCTGGGACAGGTAGATGTGGGGCACACCTGTATTAGTAAAGATTGTGCCCTGGCCTCACACAGAGGGCTCGTTTACCCACTACTAATGTCTGGAGCCAGTGCTGGAGGAGAAAGGGGACATTCCCGGAACCGGTTAGTGCTGGTTGAAACCCCTTCTTCCCCTTTTGAGGGGGGCTGCGCAAAATGAGCATGGGGTTGTCCCCCACATTTTTAGAGCACTTTTGGGTACCAGGACTGAACCTCTGTCAGAAGGACCACTGGACTCATTTGTCTGTGGCCTGCCTGGCCCGGTCTGCCCGCCAAGTGTTCTCCCAGGGGCCAGTGTGAGGCTGCTGGTGTGCCCTTTTGCTACCTCTGGCTCATTTGAGCTAGAGCACCCGGGGAGCAGTTCAATTGGCATTTGTGCCCTGCACCAATGACTAGTGTGAGGTGAGCACTCTGCTTGACTTCCCCTGAGATGCGTCCGGTGAGAGTTGGAGCCCTCCCTTGTGTTCTACGAGATAGAGGCCTTCGGAGTTTCCTAAGTGCAGGTGCTGGGTGGAACAGGGGAAGGCAATCCCTGCCTACTGCAGCAGCATCGTCTTTGCGATCCAGCCCTAGCAGGGGCCAGGACGTGTAGAGAGGAGAAGATGTGGTGTCCTGAAGCACCGTTCCAGCAATCGTCTTCTCAGTAGACCGGCTGGCAGAAACCCCCCTCAGGGAGGGCCCTAGCTGAAACCAGTGCCACCACATCTTGAGGAGGAAGGCGGCACACAGGAATCCAATCGGTGGCCCTCCTCCCTCATCAACCCACTCCGATCTGTTTTTAACTTTTGGGTGACATTGGCAAGGAAATCACGACGGGCGGCCCGCCCATCATTGACTCCAGCAAGCATCCCCCTCCCCCTTTTGCTTGTCTGCATTGACAGGGGCACAGCAGGTCCAGGCGGGCTGCTCCAGAGAGGTATTGCTTGGGGCCAGATAGCAGCTGTGCCATGTGCCCACAGGCGGTTGCTGGGAATTTTTTTTCTTTTCTTGCTGTGAGGAAACAGAGCCGGCCGACCTTCCCCCAGCCAAAGTGCCACCTTTCTGGTGTTAGAGGCCCCCCATAAGGAGAGCGAGGTCAATACCATGAATACCACAAAAATACCATATTCACCGTAATAGGAGCATGGAGGCTCCTGCGCTCCGTGGGATAGTTTGGCAATTACTGTGCACTCACTGAAAGAAGCAAAGGAGCACAGGAACCTTTGTGTGGAAGGTGGTCCTAGCGATGATTGTGCTTTCCACGGTCATATGTGCCGCTATGTTGCCTGCAGCACCCGTTATGCCCAATGGGAGTGTTTTCATGAGAGGTGTATACATTTTTGTGACAATAATAGTAATCTGACAGTTGGGAATATTTAATTTTATTTGCACCTGTGTCCTGGCATAGTGTGTCTATCCTGCCCTGTGCCTTTTTTTTTTTAGTAATAATGACAGCCTGACTACTGCTTGTGTTGCAGAATACTGATAACCTATATGTTTACCTGACTACTGCTTATTTTCGCAGAGTACTAGTAACCTGTGTGATGTTCTGACAGCTGCTTGTGTAGCAGGGCATTACTGATCCTTGTTGTTTTTGGTCTATTAATGTTTTTTTACAATACAGTTTATTTGTATATAACTTGTTGTGGTGTTTCCTTTGTGGCATATTTATTGTGTCACGAGTGTTGTGAAACCGCTTTACACCTGACCTCTGGGATAAGCCTGACTGCTCATGCCAAGTTACCATGGAGAAGGAGGGATTATCTTGAGCGTATAACTCCCTCACCCTGACTAGAGTGGTGGGTTCTGCCTGGCTTAGGTGCATACTCTATCCAACCAGAATCCCCATTTCTAAAAGGTATTTTATTATTAGATTGTAATTCTTGATTTATTTAAATCCATAAAATATGCCAAACTGTCCTTTAAATGCATGTCTACCATGAATATAATAATGTAAAAGGCATAAGAATGTGTACCTGCATGTTTCTTCTTTTACAGCCACAAAACGTTGGAGAAAGATTATACTCTGAGTTAAAGTTTTTACAAATACCTTTATTTATTTTTCACTAGTACATGTCTGGTGTGTGGTCATTATAGGAAGAGGATCAATCAATCAGGATTTGTATAGCGCGCTAATCACCCGAGAGTGTTTCCAGACGCTGGGTCCAGCTGCTCGGTGTGTCAGTCAAAGAGCCAAATATTGAGCCCCTTTCTGGATTCCTGGAGGGAGGGTTCTGTTCTGAGGTGGATGCTGAGGTGGATGGGGAGGTGAGAAGGGTAGCGATCTCCCTTCTCGCAGCGTAGGAGGCGGAGGGGGTGTGGGCGAGGGAGAGGAAGGGATGATGAGCTGGAATGGGCCATAGCTTGGAGGTGGTACCCCCTCAGTTGTTACACTAGCAGCACTTCATAGCTGCCACTCTTCCCCCATCTAGTGCGCTGCATCTTTTGAGTAGCTGGAGGACATGTTACACCCGGTTGCAGCACGTGCTCCTGCCCAGACTCTGCATCCGACCAGGAGCTGCGCTTCGCATCCAGCTTGAAGACGCTGTGAATGTTTGTGATAAGGAAGCATTAGGCATTTGTCTCGTATTTATGGTTAAAATGTCCATTTTATCTCGGTGATAAGGATTAGCCCTGACTGTTTGAATGACTCATAAATCAACCGTTAGAACTAATTGTTATCCAGTGCCTCGAGGCTCAGTTTAAACGTCCTTTCTGGGAAGAACTGCTTCATGGTAATAGGTGTGACTTACTCCCGAGTTTCCGCAGTTATTTGTTCTTCTCAAATTTAAATCTATACAGACCATTCCAGGTGTTAGCGTTTTTACTAAAACAATAGTGCTTCAAAAACGTTCCCTTTTTAATCACCATATAGAAAATTATTCTAATTCTATAGTGGCGATAGATATAATTGAGACAGTTCGCTTGTATTGCCGCTGAACAAAATTGCAGTGGCTTATTAGTAACTTGAAAGCCTCAGATAATAACCTGGCACGTCTATGTGCAAAGATGTGAGCCAAAAGGATAACTTAATGATTAGATTTAAAAAAACAAAAACAAGAAATGAGCATGTCTCGGTGATTTGAAATCACACAAAGGACTTAGTGCAGTGACTATCCCGGCCCAAAGCAATGTTCCACTACCTCTCCCTGAAGCACAAGATCCTACGAGCGACTGCAACCTCCAAACGGCTACCTGGTAAAAGCCTTTGGTCGTGCTAATACCAAAGACGACTTTCCTGAGATCCAGAAACACTGGCAACATCCTCCTCCCCCGGTTACTTGGCAATGCAAGGCTCCTGTTGTAGCACACACAAGCCTCTCTCCTGAGTTGTCAATGTCCACTGTTCAAAACACCAATCAAAAGTTTGTTTGGGTGTGATGATGACGAAGTTCTCATTCTTCACGGCGAAAAGAAAGAAGGGCAGTGCTCAAAGGCTAGGGTGGGGAAGGGTAAGACCACAGAATGGTGCTATGGCAACCACAAATAGATGGAAAACGTATCGCTTTGAGCCCAGCAAGCCCAGCCAAACAAACTAGAAAAACCCTTAGGAGAAAGGTGGACAGCAAGAAAATCTGAATCTGGTCTGTCAAGAAATCAGACACGAGCCAACCAGAAGGGGAAATCACAGAATGAAGGTGCAGAGGCACTTTTTAAAATATTTAGTTGAAATTGGTGCGCTGTTATGAGTTTGAAATTATTTTTGTACAGCATTAGCCTGTAGTTCTGTCATAAGATAGGCCACAATGTCGTTTTTAACTGAATATATATTTGTATATCTATAACATCCATTTGTCTCTGGAGGCAGCCTGAAAAAGCAGAACGATTTTCTTGAGCCCTTCTTTCAGGGTCTCATAAAACCTAAAACCGTGTTTTTATTTTAGACTGTCCCACAGCCCCACAAGCCATACAAGACGTATCACCAGGCACATCCAGCAGTTGTCACAGTTATCTAGCGAGTGTGACTATAAATGGAAAGCCCATATCAACACTTCCAGCGGCTGTCACCGATGAGAATAAAATAGGTGTTAATGGGCCTCTATTGTCAATCCACCAGGGACTAATGCTTGCATTCTGAGTTGTGGCGTGTCCCACTTATATATTTGTAAACATTTCATTTACCACCGATTACTTTAAGCTCTACATTTATAGTTTTGCACTAAACATGGATGAAAGGAGTATGGATCCTGTAAGGGCTCTGTGATGGGAGAGGAGAGACTTTGTGCGTTCTGGGTGCACGGTTTGTATGTCTGGTCAAACCCCTAGCAGGAGCTGCTTTATTTTCTGTCCCATGAGAAATTACAACAAAGACATTTTGAAGCTCCCCGTTGAGAAATACTCTTACATTTCTTTTAAAATTATAATAAAATGTATTTTGTTGGACAGTTCTGCTACATTAGACTACTTGTGTAAACACTGAGGCAAACAAAAAGATGATGAATTCATGCTTAGCATAGATTCAGCCAATGGTCACTACTCTGCTGCATTCCAGTCCATCGATTGTTTGCCCACGGGGCAGCTCTAGCAAAGGACTGGCCGTATGCAGACCACCCTCCCCCTGCTACAGCGAACAGGACAGCCCGAACCTCTCCCACCTGCCCAGTTCGTACTGAAGAATAGTATGTCCTTGGTGATTTACACTGTCTCTAGCAATATTGTAACCGGTATGAGAACAAAGTCTTCTAGGTTTCTGTACTCGTATATTAGTACAGACGTTCCCTTTTAATATTTAAGGCTTAGTTACACTTATGTCTGTTAAGACAAAGTAACAAAAGACTGGAGGCTTACTCTTAGGTAATATTGATTTTTTAAATAAGGGGATTGGCCATAGTACATTGACTCCTGAGAGTCCCTCATTGAGACAAGTTAGGGTGAGAAATCATGCTAGAACGTAGATTCTATCTGTGCCCATGTCCCATGTGGTTTAATGTGTCCAACATTTTTTTTCCTTTTTGTGATATTAAGGTTTTCTTGATAATACCGTGATGCTCATCCCCGCTCCTTTTAAGAAGTGGTTCCCTTTAATTAAAAAAGTTAATTTAATTTTAACGCAGCGTCCTCACCTATGCACACAAAGCCCTCCACAACACAGGACCAGCCTACCTTAACCTGCGACTCAACTTCCCCCACAGGGCACTACGCTCATCCCAGCTCTCTCTCGCAGAAGTACCCCACATCAGGAAAACCAGAACAGGAGGACGCTCCTTCTCCTACCTTGCAGCCACCGCCTGGAACACCCTACCAATCCACATTAGACAAACCACCTCCCTCCCCAGCTTCACAAATGAACTGAAGACATGGCTTCTTTAATCTACCTCCGGTACACGTTCTACTCCTCACCCCACCCCCATAACCTCCCCCCTGCCCCTCAGCGCCTTGAGACCCTAACCGGTGATTAACTGCGCTTTATAAACACTGATTGATTGATTCATATTTTCTCCACAAATTGCAGCGCTGTGACCTCAACCTGGTTCTTCTTTCTGGATTGAACACATTCCCCTTTTTTAGAGATAATTTAAAACCTATTTATAAACATTTCAGTTCTGTGTTTGCATTATTGTTATTTCACACATCTGTTCTTGAAAAAACTTTTGCATTATTTACACATTATTTGCAACTTTACACCTATTTTTCTGTTTTGTTATGTTGATGTGTGGTGCGCTCTTTACTTTCGGATATGAGAAAATCTCTTATACCCATTACCCAGCAAGTATTCAGCTACTAAATGCCACCAAAACTGATTATTTCTAATTTTTAGGTCTGCCTTGATAGCGCAGCTGTCTACATTATATATGGTTTAGCAATTCTTTAAACTATACCTAGAAGAGGCTTTTATTACACCTGAGCTGTATGTCTCACATCACCTCACCTCATTCTGTTGGCTGTTTAAATTATTCCTCCGCCTCATATGGAGTGCTCTCTTTGCAATGAGTGAGGGGCTAATTTACATCTCACGTACACTGAATCATCACATTAAATTCTTTATTTCTCACATGAATTGCATACAGACAGCAATTATTTTGTGTTTAATTTTTAACTGCAGCAAGCTTTTTAAAATATTATATTCATAATTGAAAAGCAGGCGACACATATTGGTTTTTCCCATGCTGTTTACATTGTGTGTGTTTGCTCCAGTGCATTAATCACATATACCCCCAGCTTTGTACTTTATAGTACAACTCATGTGTTAACATTTTTAATTTGTTCAAGCTAACCCTTAATGCCTAAATATTGCCTCCATCTTTTAATACAGATGTATATCGCTAGTCATGTACAGCTGTAGTATAAATTTTGACACATCCTGCCCAGCAGCAGCTCGTCCGCTGTGATGGAGGAGCATCGCCCCCCTGCCATCAGCCTCAAAAGTTGAAAAATAAAACAATAATAAAACAGTGTTAGAAATGGGGTCTCTAGTTGGCAGAAGTGTACACCCTTGTCCAAGGAGGGACCACAACCCTAGACAGGGTAATTCACACACAATCCAAATTATCCTGTGCCCACCCTCTGGTAGCTTGGCACTGAGTAGTCAGGCTTAACGTAGAAAGCAATGTATAAAGTATTTGTGCAATAAATCATACAGTAACACAGTAAAAATACACCACACAGGTTTAGAAAAACAGATAATATTTATCTGAATAAAATAATGTAAAAACAACAAAGACACAAGTTGAAATATTACTTTTAAAATGTTTAAAAGGGTCTTAATCCTTAGAAATAAGCAGTTGTCTCTTTGTTACACACAATACCTGTTATGGGTCAAAAATAAACACGCACGGGGACTGCAGAGGAGGAGATGCATGGAAAAATAGGGTGTTGCATGTAATTTTCCGACGCGGCACAGACTATGCATCTTTTCTTTCCACGCTGCAAAGGGTTTGTGTGGTTTTTCGGCATGCAGTCTTGGTTCCTCACTGCGGTGCCAGAATATTTTGATGCCCAGGAACAATGCAGGGAAAATCCTTGACGTTCTTGAAGAAGGCACAAGCGATGTGTTGATCCGATCTGTGATGTGTCAAATTTTCCATCACAAGGCAGGCACTGCGTCGAATTTCCAGTCGGGAAGTCAAAGCTGCGTCCTTCCGGTCGGCTGTGTGGCGATTTCTCCGTTTAGCAGTCCATTGTGTGAGGGCAGTCCACTGGCCTTTGAAATGTAAGTGTCAGGCCCTCCACCCTTCCATCCCAGGAAGACCCATTCAATATGCAGATGTATGTAGGTGTGACTGAGTGTCCTGTCTTTGTGGTTGTCTGGGTGAAATGCACAAGGGAGTTGTCAACCAGCACAGACTAGACGTTGATTGGAGACAGGCTGTAAGGCACAGATGGTTTTAAGTGCAGAGAAATGCTCACTTTCTAAAAGTGGCATTTCTAAAATAGCAATATAAAATCCAACCTCACCAATAAGCAGGATTTTCATTACCATTCTGGCCATACTAAGTATGACCTGGTTACCCCTTTCAGATCAGAATCTACCACTCAAAAAGTATATGAGGGCAGTCCTATAGCTAGTTTATGAAAGGAGCAGGCCTTACAGTAGTGGAAAACGAATTTAGGAGTTTTTCCACTACCAGGACATATAAAACACATATGTACATGTCCTGCCTTTTACATACATGGCACCCTGCCCTATGGGTTACCAAGGGCCTACCTTAGGGGTGACTTATAAGTAGAAAAAGGGGAGTTTAAGGCTTTCCAAGTACTTTTAAATGGCAAGTCAAAGTGGCAGTGAAACAGCACACACAGACCTTACAATGGCAGGCCTAAGACATGGTTAAGGGGCAACCTCTGTGGGTGGCACAATCAGTGCTGCAGGCCCACTAGTAGCATTTAATTCACAGGCCCTGGGCACATGTAGTGCACTTTACTAGGGACTTATAAGTAAATCAAATATACAGTGTATAAGGGAGAGAGCACATGCACGTTAGCATTGGTTAGCAGTGGTAAAGTGTGAAGTGTCCTAAAACCAGCAGAAAATGTGTCAGAAAAGTGAAGGGAGGTAGGCAAAAAGTTGGGGGATGACCACCTAAGGCTGTCAGGTCTAACAAACAGGTTTAATATCCGTTTATTTTTCCAGTGCTAAGGGCTGGGCTGAGTCTTGTGAATAGGGCCTTCGCTGTAATAAGTACGGAGTGGGAGTGGTGTGCACTGCTACCAGTGTGCATGTGGGATTGGCCAGCCATCTCAGGACAGCCAAACCAACATACGCACTGAGCTGTCTCCAACCCAAGCTGCGTTGCTGGGTTGTAGACAGCAGGCTCGGGCTCCCAGTCTTTCTGGGAGTGCAAAGCCAGGGTACTCAGGCCAATCCCAATGCTGCTCCCTTGCTGCCAGCAACATGAGAACAACACGTGGATTGGCCACAGGCAAGTGTGGGAGCCTGGGCTGCAGTGGAGAGGAGCAGAAGAGCGCTGATGCAGCAGATTCGTTTTTTTTGTTTTTTTTTGTGTGTTTGTATTGTCATCGTTTGTTGTTTTTTTTGTTTGTGTCATCTACCTCCTCACTCCGCCACTTTGCCCTGACACCAGCCGCTACTGTAAACATCCAGTGGATTTTCGTGAAGAAAAGGTTTGCCTTCACATTTGTAAAGGTAAAGAGAGGATGTTTGTTGTGAAAACGGACTTATGCCAGTGTTTCTCATCTGCCCTGCTTCTCTCACCACCATATCAGTGACAGACAACCTGCGTTTGATTACGTTTCCAAGGTGCTTGCCCGTGTATCCGTGGCTGGTAAAAGCGGAGGACGAAACAATACAAAACTCTGCTTCACTGGATCAGTTCTATCACAAATGTATACTGAATGTAAGTGCACAGAAACCCACAACCCGTACACAAACAATATGCAAATACTTTCACAAATGTTTGAACAACCCTCATTAATAGACTGCATTGGATCAAAAATGGGTGGGCAGAAGAATGTCGCAGAATTTTTCTGCTGCAGATACAATGCAGGATTAATTATATGATTAAAACGATCTCTTTTTATCAAACCTTGAGCTAGAATGGCTTATAATTGTAATAAGCCCTCTGTTAAGGTTCACGTGTCCTACTACAGGAGGGTAGGGTATTAGAACCTTTCCCTAATTATCCATGATGAACTGCTTTGGCCCCAGTGTCTGGATTCCTTACTTAAGTGAAGTACCTGTTGTTCTGCTCCTTTTATGTTAATTTGTCACGTATTTCCATCTATAGTTATTGTTGGAATGCCCATCGACCTAGTGTAAAGTTCCAGAACTATTTCCCTTTTCTTCACTCTTGTTTGTGAGACTAATATACTTGTTTCAGCCACCATGCGCATCTGTCTAAATGGTGATCCTGTCTCTCTTGTCCACGTTTGGTTAGTAGCAAGAAGGGGGCCTCGCACAAGTCTAGCCTATCTGTTCTATTGAAAGTACACTTACTTCGTGTAACCCATTCATGCAAGATGGCTTCTCCTTCACAATACTGTTACTCTAACATTAAGCCAGAGAAAGCTTATACTTTCTCTCTCCAGCTCGTGTTGTTTCTGGCATTGGTTTGGCATAAAGATACCCCTTTTATTAATGCAACTGTAAATGTATTACTCTGGTTATGGCAGCAAGAATCAAACAAGTTGAAAATGATCTATACATGGTGATGAAACTGATATTTACCTGGCAAGATTGTGTTCCTGAATCTTTTATCCTGTACGAAGGTATACAAATTCAACCAAGTCTTAGGCGTTTCCTAAAATGCTGCCCTGATTTTGACAGACAGAGGCAATCCTAATGTAGTGGGAAAACCAAGAATATTTCACAACCTTTTACTTTGGCCGGCAATATTTCTTTTCAGTGAATGTTTAATGTAAATAAACTTTTCCAGAGTGCTTGATAGGTGAGAAATCATTTCTCCTGGCTGGAGCTCTTTTGCCAAAACTCTGGGCAAGTGAGGAAACCTTTGTGGGCGATAGGAGCAGGCCAGCCCTTGTGGTGCCATGCCAGCATAGATGCTTCTCCTTCTTCTTTTCTTCACAACATGGGATTTCTTTGGAGTGGAGGGAGTTTGGAGGCTAAGTGATAGAGGAGCACTTGCTTATAAATTAGTGTCACAGTCTCTGAGAATTGTAGGCCCAAAGTTTGCAGCTAACCTCTCATCATAGAAGGAGACTTGTTAGCCTTCAACACGTGTCTGTCTTTCTGTTAATAAAACCATCTTCAACCAGCTGGTCTGAGTCAAGAAATTAAAAAATCATCTACACAACCCAAAGAGGAGTCTTCTCAGGCAACTGATTCAAATGATTTGGTTTCCTTTCTCACTTTTATGCTGATGATGCAGACTTTATGTTCTAGTTTCCTTTACAGTACCCTAACTTCGGCTTGAAATCACCAGTTATCTTGCCACCACCCATCACTGAGAGCTTAGCCAAAACAAAATAAAGCAACACTGGCCATTTATGACTGTCTTCGAATACTGGGATAATTGAGATCAAGCCACCTTTCTTGAAAC
This sequence comes from Pleurodeles waltl, assembly GCF_031143425.1. NCBI lineage: Eukaryota > Metazoa > Chordata > Amphibia > Caudata > Salamandridae > Pleurodeles > Pleurodeles waltl. Next base: position 1,511,058,924 of record NC_090444.1, on the reverse strand, counting down.
CAGTTAGTTTAGGGGAAGTGAAATCTCCTATAGGAAGATGTTTGAAAGGGAAGGCACCGGGCCCTGATGGGGTGCCAATAGATGCCTATTTGACACACGTCGACCTATGGTGCCCTATTTTGGCCCAAGTCTTTATGAGTGCGACAAAGTGATATATCTTAACATCATGGACCGAAAGTATAATTGTCCCTATTTTCAAAAAGGGAGATAGAGGTGACCCCAAATGTTATCGACCAATTTCACTTTTAGATACCTCTGTCAAATTGCTGGGAAGAGTACTCCTAGAAAGACTAGAGCTATGGGTAACCAACAATCATATACTCTCAGAGGCTCAATTGGGATTTAGACCTGGGGTTGGTACTTTTGAACAATGTTTAAATCTTAATTTAATAATAAGTAAATATACAATAGCAAGGAAGGGTCATGTGTTCCTTTGTTTCGCAGATCTTAGCAGCGCTTTTGATTTGGTGAACCATGCAAAGCTGTGGAAAGTCCTAATAGACATGGGTGTGCCCTCAGATATAATAAGCTTCTTGGCGCAATTATATAACCATTTAACAGCGAGGGTGAGATATGGAAGAAATGGCGAGTGTACCCCAGGTTTTAGGATAGGGAGAGGAATACGCCAGGGTTGTGTTCTGGCGCCCCTTTTATTTTCCCTTTATATAAATGGAGTAGATGCCCACCTAAAAAATATAGGAATTGATACCCCTAAAATAGGAGAATGCTCTATCCCAGTCCTTTTATATGCAGATGACGCAGTACTGCTGTCACGAACTGCAAATGGGTTGCAGCGGCTAATCGAGGGCTTTGTGGAATTTATGGAAGAAAGAGATATGTTGTTGAGTATGAGCAAAACTGTTGTAATGACTTGCGGACAGGGAAAGGCCAGGAAGAAAACGCATTTTATTAAGGGCCATAAATGTGAAGAGGTGAATGGATTTACATGCTTGGGTATACAGTTTTCTAATATGGGTCATTGGAAACAACATCTAGAAATTATCAAGATGAAGTATATTAGGACAACTGAGGCTGTTTTTAGATTTTCAAAAAAAATTGGTAACAAACCCCTTAGGGAAATGTTGCAGGTTTACAAAAGTAAATCAATTAGCAGCATTACGTATGGTTCTGCCCTTTGGGGTTTGATGCCCGAGATCCATTCATTACAAGTGCTAGAGAATACATTTTTCAGTAGACTACTTGCAGTCTCAAATACCACCTCCACATTTATGGTACATAAGGAACTGGGCTGCCCTTATGTGGAAGATCGAATATATACTAATGCGTTGTTGGCCTGGCATGGCATCTGGTCCAAAGAAGGAACGCAATTTACCCAAAAGATTATTAAAGATTGCCTTACATTGGAATATTGGGATAGAATCCCTTGGTTCATGCATTTAAGAGATCTGTTGAAAGGTATAAATCTAGCTCCAAATTTGGACAATCCAGGTATTATCCTCCAATTCAGCAAGAAAGAATTGAAAAATCAATTAATGGCATGGAGGGATAGTGACAGAGAAAATAGAGAATGCAGGAAATCAACAGTTGCACTTTACATGACTGAAACTAACGAGGTAATGCCAAACTACTTACTGACAGTTGCAAACATACAGGATAGATTTTATCTGACTCGAATGCGCTTTAGAACGTTGCACTTTTTGGTAGCTTTCCCAAAGGTGAGGGTTTGGAGTAAAAACCTACCGAAGTGCCCCTGCGAGGGACGATTTGCACAATCTACAATGCACTTTATTATATCTTGTAAATTTTATCATGATATTCGGAAACATTTTTTAAAACCTTTATTTGTTATTAACAAACTATTTGATTGCAAAGAAGCTTTGAATTATTTATGTAAATTGGATACTAACGAGAAATGTGATGCAGTAGCAAAATTTATCCTATATGCCATTGAACAAAGAAAAAAGTTGTCGTATCTAGAAAACCTCCGGCACGAGAATGAATAATCGCCTAACTTGATATTTTATTAGTAATGTCTTTTTCTGGAAGTATCTTATTGTACATTATTATAATTTTAAAGAGATTGTTTATCTTTTATGGAGTAAAATCCGAATAAAGATTGATTTGATTTGTTTGTTTTGTTTGTTTGACTGTCGGGTAGATTTTGTACAAAGGTGCAGTGTACGATGTTGTATTTTACTTTTGTTCTCGAAGTTAAATAAATGTAAACTTTGCTGTGGACATGTGTTTCTTTAATTGATCTGCAGACCGCACTGCTTGTTCTCCTCTGGTATTTTGGACTCCAGCTGCAGTGTAGGCCAGATGCGATCTATATTTGAATTAATGTTCCGTGCACACTAGGAAACAACACACCACAGCCAACAGAACACATTAAATAAAACATTGACTTCATAGACAACACAGCATCAGGTCTTCAATATAGCTTGGTGTGAATGAGCTCACACAGTACCAATCAGTTACACAGCTCAGAGGCACCATATAGCTAAACCACGTCGAGTTGAAATAAAGAAGCACACTCTTCACAACCAATATGCACTTCACAGTGCACACTAAGCCAACACCCGACAACAGCTTTTTGTCAATATGTTTAATCAGATGCTGTGGACTTCGCCATAACACCATACCACCCACTCACCTCAAACACAAACTTCAACCAGAGCAGTGCACATTCCAATGTCCCAACATGTTACTGATTGGTTAAGGCTTCTGGCTAGCCAGCCATGCATTACAGGTTGTGTTAAACATATACAACAGACATAAACATTCAAGCAGCATATTATCTTCATCCTCATCACTGGTTGTCCAACTGGCATAAACAGAAATCAGAATACTCTATGCGACCGAATCCAGCACTGTGATGCTATAGCAATGTCAGATTCTGTGCTAAACGTTTCTAACATCAAGTAGTAGTTGAGAAGGAATTTGAGCACAAGTTTAAAATTTAAATTATAGATCAACATATTTTTGTGAAGCATGTGCTCCTTGATATAACCCACGAGCAAACAAATCCCCTACACAACCCAACGAGTTGTCTCCTGGGCAACACCTAGACCCGCCTTCAACTCGTGCCAAGAACATTTCAGAGCAGTGTTGGTGACAATATAGTGCAAGCTTTATATCACTGCCAGTTTTGTGAAATAAGGAATCCACCAACTTACCACAAACAACAACAGCCTTTGAAGCACTGGTGGCATCCGCTCCCCTGCCTGCATGCGTTACATTGCCTTGTTTGTTGACGCATGAGCAGAACATTCCAACACTGAGTGCGCAACAAGTGTGTCTCGGTGTGATATGCAATATGGGGGCCGTCAATAAAAAAAAAAAATCTATTTTCCCTTATGGAAATATGTGACTTTAAATTATAAATTCTGCTTTTAGTGACTACGTCTGTTACAAGAGAAATTTAATGATACTGGTAAAAAAGTACATTTGTAATATTTATGAGGCTATGAATTGAGATGAGCATCACATTAGCCTACAGCAATGGTACAGAAACTGTCCCTCTCACTGATCGTTCTGCTTAAAGGGGTGGTGGTAGAGCCTTTTGTGATCATAAAACGCAATTTACCGTCTCGTTAAAGGTGAGGGTGAGAAAAACAATTTGCGTGATTTTGTAACGTCGCAGAAACAAGCATGTTCTTGGAGTAGAAACGAACAGAACCCAAAGACTACATAATGTTATCGTATAAAAGTAGCTGTACATTCTCATTCCCTGGTGACTGTTACAGTCTTATCACAGAGTGTGGATTTTAAGACTTTGGCGCCAGAGCTGCTGGTCTGACATCATGGCACGGTATTATGTTGCCATGGAGATGACACCGCCAGGGCAGGGTATTCGGTATCTAGAAATGTTGGCAACAGTTTAAATTCATACTGGAGTCAGATTAGCAGAATATTTCCCTGCGCCCTCGAATTATGTATGTCACAAGGCAAATACTTTTGAACACACTTTTCTCCGGTTTTATTGTGAACATAATAACAAGGTACACTTGGTATGTTAGAGTAAATGTACAATGGAGAGCATCTAGCAACAAATACATATCAAGGTTCTACTAGTATACCTGTCATGAGCGTGGAACATGGCAACCTTTGCAAAGTTTACATGTGCACTTACTGTGGTAATTACATATATCACATTATAAAATAAACCTTGTGTATGTATACATGTGCTTCATGACACTGTGCAGATACGTTCTCAAGAGTCCCCAAATGCTTTTAGGTCACAATTGTGAATCTTGTAATTCAACAAATGTTTCAGTCGTTTCAGACTATAGGCCAGTCCTTCACGTCTAGACAAGGCCTCCAAATCCAAGTGAGAAGTTGCCTTTTAGTCACAGTTATTGAGGAGGCTAGACATACCTGAGTTAACATAAGTTTAAGGGACCACTCTTTTGGCTCTTCAACAATCTGGCCAATGGTGTTGGCTAAATCTGCGCAGTATGTTCTTATCGATGGGCACTCCACCCCAAGTGGAAACATCCAGCTGGCTCTTCAGAGCAGCGAACATAGTAGGCCAATGTGAGAAAGTAGCCTCTTTCTTACATGGTTACCCCCACTTTTTTTTGTAAGTGTGTGTCAGTGTGTTTTTACTGTGTCAATGGGATCCTGCTAGCCAGGACCCCAGTGCTCATAGTGAAAAGCCTATATGTCAGTGCGTTTTGCCTGTCTCACTGGGATCCTGCTAGCCACGACCCCAGTGCTCATAGCTTGTGGCCTAATGTGTGTGTTGTCAGTAGTGCTTAACTGTGTCACTGAGGCTCTGCTAACCAGAACCTCAGTGCTTATGCTCTCTCTGCTTTGAAATTTATCACTATAGGCTAGTGCCTTCATATACCCATTTCAATTGGCACTCTGGTCCCCCTTTATAAGTCCCTAGTATATTGTACCTAGGTACCCAGGACATTGGGGTTTCAGGGGATCCTTATGGGCTGCAGCATTTCTTATGCCACCCATTAGGAGCTCAGACAAACCTTTTCATAGGACTGCCACTGCAGCCTGCGTGAAATAGTGCACACATTATTTCACAGCCATGTTCACTGCACTTAAGTAACTTATAAGTCACCTATATGTCTAACCTTCATTTAAAGAAGGCTAGGTGCAAAGTTACTAAGTTTGAGGGCACTCTTGCACTAGCAAAGGTTCCCCCACATAGTTCAGGGCCAATTCCCGGGACTTTGTGAGTGCGGGAACGCCATTACACGTGTGCACTACATATAGGTCAATACCTATATGTAGCTTCACAATGGTAACTCTGAAAATGGCCATGTAAGGTGTCTAAGATCATGGAATTGTCCCCCATTCCAAATCTGTTATTGGGGAACCAATTCCATGCATCCAGGGGTCTTCACCATTGACACCCAGTACTGCCAAACCAGCTCTCTGAGGCTTGCAATGCAGCTACAGCTGCTGCCACCTCACAGGCAGGGTTCTGCCTTCCTGGGGTCTGAGCAGCTCAGTCCCAGGAAGGTAGAACAAAGCATTTCCTTTGGGAGCAGGGTGTTACACCCTCTCCCTTTGGAAATAGGTGTTACAGGCTGGGGAGGGGATACCTCTCCCAGCCTCTGGAAATGCTTTGAAGGGCACAGATGGTGCCCTCCTTGCATAGGCCAGTCTACACCAGTTAAGGGGCCCCCAGTCCCTGCTCATGCATGAAACTGGACAAAGGAAAGGGGAGTGACCACTCCCCTGTCCATCACCACCCCAGGGGTGGTGCCCAGGGCGCCTCCAGTGTGTCCCAGCCTTCAGCCATCTTGTTTTCCAAAGTGTGGGGTAACTCTGGAGGCCTCTGAGTGGCCAGTGCCAGCAGGTGACATCAGAGACCCCTCCTGATAGGTCCATACCTCATAAGGTAGCCAATCCTCCTCTCAGGGCTATTTAGGGTCTCTCCTGTGGGTTCTCTTCAGATTCTACTTGCAAGTTTCCAGCAGGAATCCTCTGCAACTACTACTTCATCCTCTGACCTCGGATCAACCGCAGACTGCTCCAGGAACCACTGTCACAGCAACAAAGTATCCAGAAGGGCAACTTTTCCTCTGCAACTTCTGCTCCAGCCAGCAACTGCAACAGTTTCCACGGTGTGTACGCTCTGAGAACTCCCTGTATTCACCCTGCACCAGAAGGACCGAAGAAATCTCCAGTGGAGTGATGGAGTCACTCCCCTGCTAAAGCAGGCACCTTCTAAGTCGATGACCGGTTCTCTTGGACTCCTCTCCTGGGGATGAGCATGCTCCTTGGAACTCAGAGGGTGGAGCCCTTCGACACAGACTGTACTGAGATCCTCCTGTCCCAATTTGGAGGAGGTAAGACCTTGCCTTCCCCGAGAACGACAGTACTCCTGTACACCGCATCTTCTTCTCCTCCTGAGGCCTCTGTGCACTAGTTGCAAAATTCCTTCATGCACAGCCTGCCCAGTTCCGAACTTTATCCTGCGATGCTCAACTCACTGAGTTGACCTCCGGCGACGTGGGACCTTCCTTTGTATTGCTGCACAAACCGAAATTTGCACCTCCTTTGTCCCCGTGTCTTGGGTGCTTTCTGGTGTTCTGAGGGCTCTCTAAAGTGCTGAGAGCCCCCTCTTCCTCCTCACACGGAGTTGAGGCCCCCAGGTCCCGCCTGGTTTCAGACAGCGCCACTTTGACGCAAAATGCAATGTTGCTGGAATCATGGCTTGTTGGAGCAATCCAGCGCCAAAGTTCGCCTACATCCAACTTCTCTTCGTGGTACATCCAGTGCATCATGCAGGAACCCACTGACATCTTCCTCGGGTGCATTTCTGCAGTCTTCATCCAACCAGGGACTCTTCTTTTGCACCCTCTTCTTGGTTGGTATTGGCTCCTGTCCTTCCTGGAACTTCTTTAGACTTCTGGACTCAGTCTCCTTCCTTTGCAGGTACTCAGGTCCAGGAATCTACCATTTGTTGTTTGAAGTCTTGCTTGGTTCTTGCAATAACTCTGATCAAGACTTGGAGTGTGTCCTAAGGAAACGTGCAGTATTTTACTCCTGTTTTTCTGGGCCCTGGGGTGGGGTAATTTACTTACCTTTACTGTATTCTTACTCTCCCAGCGATTCTCTACACACTACACTTGTCTAGGGGGGATTTTGTGATTCGCATTCCGCTTTCTTAGTATATGGTTTGTGTTGCCCCAGACCTATTTTCTCCCATTGCATTCTATAGCATTTCCTATTGTTTGCACTATCCTATGTCTAATTACTTACCTTATTTTGGTGTCTAGTGTATATATTGTGTATAATACTTACCTCCAGAAGGAGTATTGCCTCTAAGATATTTTTGGCCTTGTGTCACCCAAATAAACTACCTTTATTTTTGGTAACACTGAGTATTGTCTTTACTTGTGTATAAGTACTGTGTAACTATAAGTGGTATTGCAGGAACTTTGCATGTATCCTAGTTCAGCCTAAGCTGCTCTGCTATAGCTACCTCTATCGACCTAAGCTTCTAGAACACTACTACAGTTCACTTATAAGGGATAACTGGGCCTTTTGTAAGTACCCAAGGTACCCACTACAAACCAGGCCAGCCTCCTTCAGCCAAGGAGCTAGAATCAATTGTATGGAGGGATTTAGGGGTACAATAAAGAGTGTTAATAAACTTAAAGTGCAGGAGCTTATGTCTATGATTTAGAGAAATAACTTATGTTTGTGTGCAGCTGTACTGCCATTCAATGTCACCAAGGTCCACTCCAATGTCACGTTCCCAGTTGCCTAATGTAGTGGTGTTTATTTATGGGAGACTGTCCTTATACAATCTGTACAACTTGGAAATCTATCCCTGTGTTTCCGGTGCTGTAAGAAGTTACCGGGGGAAATTCAGAAGGATCTGCAGGGAATGTTGGCCATAGTTTTAAAGTGGAATGACATACCCTGTAGTATGTGAGGACATCCAGGGCATTTACGTGTATGTTTTCCTTAAACTGATCATGGGACAAAAAGTCCCTTCATTAAATAATTGGCCCACCCTTGTGAAACCTGCTTTATTCATGCTATCTATTGGTTTGGATTCAAGCATGGGTGTGATGGCAGCTTAATAGCTAATTTTAACGCAGGGAGGCGCAAGCAGTCCAGATTCGCCCCTCTGGCAATAGACCAGATCGATCAACATGTGCAGTTCACTTTGTGTATACTGAGCCATAATAGGCATGTTTTGGTGATCACTGTGTCAAGGACACCCCTTTCTACTTGGTTTCTCTCAGTATGTAGGTGAGGGAAATGCATTCATGGCAGTACAGGTAGGCTGTAGGCTGTGTAGCATGGTACATTCCAGATGTGGAACAAAGAAACCTTCCAGTGAAACGTTTTTTTTTTTTTTAACAGTCAACGTATGGTATTGAAGAAGGTCTTGTTAAGTGGAATTGGTATGCTGTTTAATAAATATAAAAGCCTGAATAGTCCAATCATTTTAATCAATGCGACTCTACCTGCCAATGAAGTGACCCTCACTGGCTTGCTGGTTTCTTGGTGTTGTAGAGTGGTACCTGCATTCTGGAGGGTGTTCTATGGTGATTTTCGAAGCCTGGAGGTCCTCTGGGGTTCTTTAGAGTGTTTCCAGTTGTCCAGCAGCTCCTCAGCAGTGATTGTCGGGTCCTGGGTGCAGCAGCCAAGATGGAGGAAAGTGAAATGGAGTGTCCACCTCACAGACAACACCTTAGGGGTGGTGCATTCCAGGTGAGGCACTCCTCCTATTCTTTGTGTATTTTCCCGCTGTTGCTCTCGCCAAAAGTGGGAGTTGCCAGGGGGGACCATCTGCTGCTAGCAGCAGGCCTGGGGGTCGAGTTTCAAAGGCGGTAAGCCCTTTGAAGCTCCCCACCAGGGCAGTGCACAAACCTGAGGGAGGGGGTGTTAGCACCTCCACCCAGGAAGGGCATTGTTCTACAATCCAGAGAAGCTGATCTCTCGCCCAAGGTTGTAGATTGGACATCTGGCAGTGGCAGGCTGGATAGAACCAGTCAGCAACCATGCCAGGGTAGTTATGCCGAGTTTGCATTTTAGGATTGCACCAGGCCACTCAGTCTGCAATGGCAGCAGTGCTTAATTTGTGCTTTTTGTTTCCAGTGCTGAGCACCGGCACTTAATTTTTGAGGGCCAGGGCTTATTCTTATGCCTCAAACATTTGCTGCGAGCAATAGACTTATGGGAAAGACGGAAGAAGGAAAAATGAAAAAGCGTCATAAAGGGAGAAAGTAGAACGCTGCAGGATGAGCTGAAGGGGCAGGGGGTGGACATAAATGGATTGAAGAGGTCAGAGATGGCTTCAGGATTACGCTGCCTCAGTATTCACTGCTGACAGATTTAATTACAGCATCCTCATGTTTAAGAGGAGGGCTTTGAGCACCAGCACCTTTTTATTTACAAATTAATCTCTGAATGGCAGTGCTGGGTACATCAGGATGCATGGCTCTAGAGGGTGACACAATCAGTGCTGCTGCTCTCAGGGACCTACCCTTAGTACCCCATTCCCCAGATACCTAAGTACCATTTACTAAGGATTTATAGTGGCAGCTAAAGGTATTGCCAATTACCTTTGCAATTTTGAGAGAAAGAACACTGGCACTGGGAACCTGGTTAGCAGGATCCCAATGCACTCTAATCCAAGTTGCATCCAGAAACCAGGAAAAAAGTGGGGACTAATGGCCAGGAACCTGGTTAGCATGATTGCAGTGCACTCCAGTCCAAGTTGCATCAAGAAACCAGGCAGAAAGTGTGTGTGTGGGGTGTACCGCAACAAAGGGCCAGTTTCCCACCGTAGGCTGTCAGTTTAGAGGACTTTGCCCCTAGCCCTGGACCAACCGCACTGCAATCTCCGCCCACAGCTGTTCGGCCACTACTAGGTCAAGCATGGGCAAGGATGCATCCATATTGTAGCAAAACATCTCTGCATCATCGACCTCCAAACTTGCGGCATGTAGCATACAGTAGAATCGCAGGAATACTGTAATATCCTGCTGCGCAAACACTAGTCAGGTATTAGACTTCTGAATCTGAAGGATAGTATGGCCACCAGTCTTCTCTTTGAGAAGCCAGGCTAACACGCTCCCCACTGTATCCCTTTTAGCTTGGGCCCTCGCCATGTATGGCCTGTAATCATATTGGCGCAAATGCTCCACTGAGGCACATGGCAAGCAGCTGCTCTCTACTGCCTGGTGTGTTGGTCAGCCCCTGTGGAGCCTTTCCAGGAACTACTCCTGTTGTTGGGTGTTGGAGTGCAGTTGAACGAGCACCCCCAACTTGTTAGCTATGCAGTAACCACATATGATCACCTTAAATGCCTCCCACTCAATCTCTACTGATGTTGGAGAGCCCTGGTTATCAGCCCAGTAGCCTGTAATTTTCTCGAGTAATGAGGACCTAAACAATTGGTCCTCTAATAGTGATAGATCTAGTCTCCAGGAAGGAATGCTGGTCCTATGTGCGGCCCACCAAAAAGTACACAGCAGGGGGAAATGATTGGAATACATCCACGTTAGGTATTCAGCGTTTATCACCGTCTCACATGCCTCGGGCAGCCAAGCACCTTGTCCAGTCACACCTCCAGTCCATGCATGCTAGAGTGGAAGGAGTAGACCCTAGCTGCTGGGTTCCTTACTCTCCAATGGTCTGTAAGTCCCCATTGTCGTTCCCAGCTACAGAAAGCATCTGCTAGTTTAGTTACAGGTGACATACATAATAGGGGGTGAAACCTGTCCATGCCAGGGTCGGCCACACAGTTAAAATCACCATCTACTATTTAGGTATAGAAAAGCATAGATGTGAGGAGGGCCATTAGACTGTCCAGAAAGAGGGTCTGGTCGGCTTTGGGGGCATATACGTTAAGCAGTGCCATGTCCTTACCATCTGACCAGAGTGGGACCCCAGGCTTAATCCAGATAAGGGCCCCTCTTGCCAATGCAGAGTAAGCCATATAATAAAGTTGGCCCCTCCACCGCCTGTGTAATGCTCTGCCCTCCGCAGCCGTTAGGTGGGTCTCATGCAATAAAACAATTTGCACCCCTGTCTGCCTCAGATATGCTAATACATTTTAACTCTTAGAGGGTGATGCCAACTCCCATACATTCCAGATTATGAATCTGAAGTGATCATCCATCCCAGTAACAGACATACAGTCGAGGGGTGAAATAGCTGCTCTGCCGGTGCCCCCCTGCTTCTCCTGGTACCATGCCAAACAGCAACCACACCTGCCAAAAGTACAACACCCACAACAACATCAAAAAGGAAAAACCTTCATAAACAACTACAAAGCTCACCCATAGCCTCCCCAGAGATTGAGACATGTACACATCATGCCCAAACAAATGTATAGAGGCAACATGCCTAACAAACAGTGCCTCACATCCCGGGCCAACCCAGTCCATATTGAAAACATTGAGCTGGATCAGAGACTAACCAAGCCAGGAAAAATAAAGTACATTGCACTGTAAAACAAGCAGCCCACGACCCCTGAACCAACAGAAAATACACAGTCTACAGGTAGTTTGAAAACTGTAGTTTGAAAACTGTTGAAATCCCCACATTCACACCGCTACAAGAGGTAGAGAAATGCATTTGCACATCGTGGGATCAAACAATGTCATCCACTGAGCCAGGAGTGACCCCCTGTAGAACATCAACCAGTCCAGGAAACAGCCCAGCTTGATACAGAGCCCCTCCAGGATTGGGCATCAAGGTGCGGGGAGTCCCCACTTGAGCGCATCAAAGCCACCACCTCCACTGCTCTCATGTGTTCCTACGTTGCCTGTTGCTTAGTTAACCAGTTGGGTTCCTGCAGTATAGGCCACCTGTTAATTCGACAAGTGAACTGCGGAGGGTCCGGCTGATCTGGGCGTGACAACCCTGCATCTTAGCTCGCTGACCAATCTCAAGCTGCGGAGGGGCCAACAAAGAAGTGGATTGTGTCCTATGTAAACCAAGAAGAGTAAAAATACAGCAGGCCCAGTTCTCTGAGGCAGCACTTGATGGATAGAAATGAATCAGGCTGCGTCTGTACCTGGAGGATAAATTTGGGATAAAGATATACTCTTGCATTCTCCACCGCAAAGGAGCTGTGTAGTTAGACCCGCTGAAGGAGGAAATCACTATCCCAAAAATGGAGGAGATGGGCCACCACCGGTCTGTGAAAGGCCCCATGCTTAGAAGGTGAGGCTGGGACTGGAGCACGTGGCCCAAGGCACAGAATTTAGAAGGGCCCTTAGGAACTACCACCTCATGCAGCCAATCTTCAAGGTAGTCGAGCATAGCATTGCCCTGTATTTCTCTCAGGCAGTCAGACAACCCTATTGTTGTTGCAATAGGCCTTTTCCTCCAGATCATCCATACAGACAGTTGTGCCTCCAAATCGTTTAGGCGATGTGCTGCAGCCTGGGCCTCAGGTTCCAGGATCCGGACTGCCGACTCCAAGGCTGACACTCTCCTGTTCACCTTCTTGGAAACCTTCTGGAGCAGGCCCAGCTACACCGCAGTGGAGTCTGTTTTGTCCTCCAGGCACTCTTTGGTGGCATCAATCGCTGCCAAGAGGTATCCCAGCATAGAATTCATAGTAGGTGAGTACCCCCCCGCTGCACCCTGCTTGATCGTTTCATGGGGGGCACTGGAGGTACCATCTTTATGGCACTGCGTACAGCCCATTATCCACCAAAGCTAGCGGGGATGGGGCACGTAGGGGGGACAGCAGATGAGTGAAACAGTCAGCTGGGGTATACCTCACCAGAGATCCCAAAATCAATGTCTGCACCACTCCCTGATATGCCATCAAGCCGTTTCAGTGGCAAATCCCCTCTAAGGAGCAGTTATGGTGCCCCAGCCAACCAGTAGGGGCGCCCAGTGAAGGGAGCAGCTGCAGGGGTGTCCCAAGGTGCACAGCGAAGAAGGCTGTAAGGGGTCCCGTACACCCCAGCCCACAACTCCTACTAGTCTCAAGGCCGCTGCATGTGTCCACCTGTCAATCCCGGCATCCTCCGAGGGACGGGGCGAGCAGACCTCCAGTTAGAGGTCTCCGATGACCTAAAGAGACACCTCTCTACATACAGTGGCCTCAAAATGGTGGCAAGGACACTGTGTGAGCAGCCTGAGGCAGGTGTGTGCAAAGGTACGAAATCGGTGAAGTATTTTGCCCCTGTGATGCAGAAAGATGGGCGGCCTCCACTACTGCAGCACCAGCTACTGGAGCACCAACACAGACGGAAGAAGGGAGTGTCCCGCTGTCCTGTGCTAGCTCCTGATGCAGCTCCCCACATATCTTCTGGGGGCAGTGAAGATAATGGGTTCCCCTGATTGGCTCCTCACTGCTATGTCAGGGAAGCTGCAAGTCCTGTTGAGGTTGCACTGTGCACCCTTACAAACTCCACAGTCGGATCGCGACTACAGGGGTGTCATCTTGGGTGTGGCCTCTTGGGTATAAGAGCCGTGTTTCTCCAGGTCCTGCAGCACCAACTGAGCCCCACTCTGCTCCAGTGGCGGCCCGTCCTTTAGGGCGGAGGGGCCACACTCCCTCCCCCCCCCACCTTTTGCCCCCATGAAGAGTGTCTGTCAGGCTGAACAAAGGTCAGCCTGACAGACACTCTTCATGTTCAGGTCAGGCAGCCAGGAGCAGACATGCGCGATTTGCGCAGACTCCTGGCTTCCTGAGCTGAACTTTGCTGGGCTGAGGAGATCACAGCTCCTATGGGCGTGACCTTCTCGACCCAGCAAAGGTGCCTCGAGGCCCTCCCCTGGGTGACGAGGAAAGCGTCACCAATTGACACTTTCCCTGGGCGCTTCAGTTTAAGCCCTAAAGTGCCCAGGGCGAGTGTCAATCAGTGACACTTCGTCACAGAGTGGGGTGGGGTCAGCAGTCTCACTGACCCCATCCCACTCTGTGGCGAGGCTGGGACTGCTGCCTTCCCTCATTGGCTGACCTAGAGTCAGCCAATGAGGGAAGGCAGCAGTCCCAACCCTCCTGGGACCTTGAGGCCGAAGGTAAGTGTGTGTGTGTGTATGTGTGTGATGTTTCAAATTGAATGTTTGGTGCTTGCGTGCATGTTTGAATGGTATGAATGTTGTTAATGGATGTGCATGCGTGTGTGAAAGAATGAGTGTGTGTGATGTTTTAAAATGAATGTTTGGTGCGTGCATGTTTGAATGGTATGAGTGTTGTTAATGGATGTGCGTGCGTGCGTGTCTGTGTGTGAAAGAATGAGTGTGTGTGTGTGTGCCCCGACCCCGCCCCCCTCCCTCCTAAAGCTGCTGGCCGCCACTGCTCTGCTCCCAGCAACGCCCCGGAGACTCCCGGCCTGCTGAGGTATGTAGGCAGCAGAAGTCAGGCGTGGGCGGCTGGGGGTCTGTGGGTTAGTGAGGAGCTCTGGCTCGAGCCACCTACTCCATGGCAGCTGGCTCCGCCCCCCCTCCTCTTTGACGATAACTTACAGACTGAATCTGTCAAGTTACCCCCTCATGTTTTTATATTTTAAGAATCCTCAGGAACATTTTACCCTGCATTTCATCGACTTGTAGAAAACAGTGATAGTTGCTTTAGTATTATTGGGAATTGCCTACTAAAATGCAGTGTATGTGAATCTGCAACAACAATTGTTTAATAAGTTACAAATCCTCCAAAATGCGGAAGCTCACATGCTCCTCAGTATTCTTAACTTTCAGTCCGTATCCCAGACTTTACCTAAGCAGTATTGGCTTCCAGGGAAAAATATGTTACATTTAAAGCCCTTTGCTTAGCTCATAAGGCCATACACAATTCCGCGCCAGAGTATATCAGATTTATATTTCAGTGCTCCCAGTAGGAAGCTTCGCTTTTCATCTTATAAAAATTGGTGATGCCCACAGTAAGGCTGGCATCTTGGGGAAGTAAAAGTTTCAATTTTGTTATGGGAAAATGATGGAATAATCTTCATCTGCATATTAAAATTCTGACCAACCACATGCAGTTCAGAAAAGCACTGAAAACCTGACTTTTCTCCAATTAAAAGTCTGTGTTTGTATCTCATTTTACATGGAGGCTTTAACGCCAAGATGCCTTTGGACAGTAGCGCACGCTATAAATTCTTTTTTTATTTAATTATTTAATTATTGTACCTAGCACTTCCCGATTGTGGCAGTTTTCTCCTATTTGTGTAAAAGTGTACAGTCACTGTATGGTTGATAGCCAGCTACAAATTATCTTCATTTAAAATTTTAGTGCAGGCTTCTTGAATGAGTAGCTTGTGAGCTATAAGTAACTCTCCATCTACCTGTAAGTAGCTCTCTTGCGTGCAGCCCAGTGTACTAAATTAGAAGTGTTTGCTAGGTTGAAATGATATATGAATACCAAAATGGAAAAGCGTGTATCAGAGATAAAATCTGTGTATTTTCAGAACTCATATGTTGATGTATTGAGAAAAATGATAAACTTTGTAAAATAAAGTTAAAGACGATATTTGAGTGACAAATCATGCTGCATCAGGAAGACTTATGACTCATATTATTACCTTAGTACCGGTGTATGACAGTTATGGATGTTATGTATTCTAAATTCTAAATTGATCAAGCCTTTTTTTTTTTTTTTTACATTTCTGGTGACCAACCTGTCTGTGGTACTTAGGTAATCACTGCTTGTAATCTAGCATGGGCTAGTTGCTGATGTAATGTTGTCTAATATGCTCACTATTACAGTAGCATTAACAGTAGCTCAGGTGGCATTCATTGGACATAGGTAGCTCATAGTACTGAAAAGGTTGGAGACCCCTGATCTCAGTGCTTAATTTGTAAATAAAAACGTGCTGGTGCCCAAAGCCTTCCTCTTAAACCCTGGGCTGCTGCAATTAAATGTGCAAACACGGAATACTTAGGCAATGTAATCCTGAAGCCATCTCGGGCCTCTTCAATCTATTTACAGCCACTCCTGCCCCTTCAGATCACTCTTGCAGCCTTCTGCTTTCTCCCATTGTGACATTTTTTTCGTTTTTCTCGTCCTCCGTCTTTCCCATATGTGTCTTTTGCTCGCAGTAAATGCTTGAGGCAAATAAATAAGTGCCGGCCCTCAAAAATAAGTGCCGGTGCTCTGCACCGGACACAACAAGCACAAATTAAGCACTGCCTGTTCTAGAGCAATTACAAGTAAAACACACCTAAGTGTAGGTCCCTTTGCATACGTTTCTCACAATTAACAATAAACGTAGCTTAATGGTATAATAGTGAAATGTATCTCTCATATAGTTTTAGATCCAGCACACAAAATATAAGAAAGTGAGGTCCACTTAGATTCTTTGAACAGCTTACAGGGTGAAAGAGAAACGAGGACAGCTGGTGGTCTCAGTTTCCAGACTTATTAAAGCTGTTTGTGGCAACAACCATTTTAGAGAGTATTGAAACCATTTTTAAAATTATTCTGCATTAAATGTGTCGGAGATAAATGCTTTCATGTGGTGTGTGTGGTTATTTTTCTTTAAAAAAACATTTTTTTCTACATTGGATTGATGAGATTACATTCTTAACAGGTTTCAAACTTATGTCCAAAAGCTTCACCTTTCTGTTATCCGATTGCATCTAATTCCTTTGTTATCCTTTCTTTGCTAGGAAAACATAATCCAAAGAAATGATTTGTAGTAATATTAGTTCCTGACTTCAAAACCGAATTGATGTTCTGCTCCCTTTTTGGAAAGCTATATAATATTTCCCCTGCTCGTAGGCCCGTGTTAAATATAAGTGCAGAAACTGGCAGCAAAAACTAAGTTTAAAAACGAAAACAGCAGAGGGCCACTTAAATCCTGCAACCTAACATGTAGTCTATGTTTTCTAAAAGGGCAGAGTTCAATTAAAGCATTCATTCTAAAAGCAGTTAAATTGAAAAGTTATCTACCAGCTCTGAGATTGAGGCCCACCTTCACCTGCAGGCACCAACCTGCGCCACATCCCTGGTGGCCTAGTTGCCATCTGTATCTGTCTGTCTGTCTTTCTTGCCTTTTTAAACTCTTTTTTTACTCTTTTTGTCTGTTTTTCCTCTCTTTGCACTCTTGTGCTGCCTGCCGCTTTCCCGTGCTCCATCCCTGCCGCTGCTGTCTCTGTGGCCTTGCTTCCCTTCTTGCAAAGGGCTTTCCCGCCCTCCCGCCTCGCAGCTGACCAGACCCTCCCACCGCCCTCCACTTCTTAATGACAGCCACTGCACAGTGAGGGGCGACTTCACTGACCCTCTGGTCATCGTCTGTTCGCCTCCTACTGCACATCTCCAGCTGCCGTTGCAGCTGCTACTGATCGCTTGAGAGCCTGCCGGCTCTGAGATTGAGGCCACCTCCACCTGCAGGCACCCTCCTGCTCCTCATAACTGGTGGCTTAGTGGCCATGTGTGTCTGTCTGTCTCCGTTTTTCTTGCCTTTTTCATCTTTTTTACTCTTTTTTGTCTGTTTTTCCTCTCTTTGCACTCTTGTGCTGCCTGCCGTTTTCCTGCGCTCTGTCCCTGCTGCTGCCCCTCCCCCTTCTTGCAAAACACTTTACCACCCTCCAGCCTTTCAGCTGACTGGACCCTCCCACCTCCCTCCCCTTCTTAATGTATGTATGTATATGGGTATTTATAGAGCGCGTTCCGGCCTTGGCATCGAAGCGCTAAAAGAGGCATGAAGGGAAGAACCCCCTCAGACGGCATACCAGGATTACTGTGGAAACAACCACGTCTTCATTCGCTTCCTAAATGTAAAAAAAATCTGTTCTTTCCTAGCATCCAAAGGTAGAGAGTTACAATACCTGGCTGCAGCTACCGTAAAGGCTCTTTCTCCCCATCTGACTCTGCGAGTACGGAAAACCTGAATCCGGTAGGAAGTATTGGATCTGAGAATTCGGCCAAGACAGTACCACCTCAGTCTCTCAGCCAAATATTCTGCTCCGCCCCATGTAGCACTTTATAAGTTAGGCAGAGGGTTTTAAAAATAATCCTCTTACCCACCGGGAGCCAGTGTAGCCGTTTAAGACTAAGAGTGGCCGAGGCCAAAGGTGGAAGGTTCAAAATCAGCCTAGCACCGTTGTTCTGGATTAGCTGACGTTTCCCCAAGGATAACATATCAATATCCAGCAGCAATGAGTTGCAATAGTCCCGTCCTGACATAATCAAGGCTAAAATCACAGTCAGTCAAAATGGCAAGTGCTGCGAGACTGAGCAGCAGGCGTGCGCCCTGGGTGCACTGCTGCTGTGCCAAAAGGCAAGCCACTGTGTGCCCAGCACTACGGACCCTGGTTCCCACAACACCCACCATTACAACGCCAACACTCTGCATGCCCTCACCCCTGGAAGATCCTCAGCCTGCCGCCAAGCTGACCCGAAGAACACTAACACTCATGGACCATTCTCCTGCCACTTCTGCTCCCTCACCTACCTCCACCCGCCAGCCAGCCATATCAAGTGCATGCTCCTCAACACCCACTCCCTTGCCAAACACGCAGTAGAAGTGTGGGACCTCCTCGACTCGATCACCCCTGACATCGCCTTCCTCACAGAGACCTGGATCACCCCCACCTCAGCCCAGGACATCACCACTGCCATTCCCAATGGCTACAAAATCATCCACAAAGACAGAGTCAATCGACCTGGAGGGGGTGTTGCTGTAGTCTACAGGAACACCCTGTCCCTGTCGACTACCATGAGGGCATTATCCTGGACTCCCCACTCTCCATGACCCACCAAGTCAACTCCGTTTCATAATCATGCTTCCACACTCTACGTCTCCTACAGAAGATTTTCAAGTGGATCCCCACTGAGACAGGAACAGTCATTCACGCTTTTGTCAGCAGCAAACTGGACTATGGCGACACACTTCATGCTGGAATCACAGAGAAACTACAAGCAAGACTGCAGAGAATCTAGAACGCAGCTGCCAGACTCATCCTGGAGATCCTCCGCCGCAGCTCTGCCCAACTCAGAGACTTCACTGGCTCCCGGTCAACAAACACATCACTTTCATGCTACTGACACACACCTACAAGGCACTTCACAACATCGGACCTGAATACCTCAACCGCTTGACCTTCTACACCCCCACCAGGCAACTCCGATCCTCCCAACTCACCCTCACCGCCATCCCCAGAATCAGGAAGAGCAGAGCCGGAGGCAGATCCTTCTTCTACCTCGCAGCCCGGCCATGGCACTCACTCCCTCTCAACCTCAGACTGGCTCCCTCGCTGAAGCAGTTCAAGAAGGACCTCAAGACCTGGCTCTTCGAGTGATCAACACGCCCATGGCAGGACCTTGAGACCCCATGGGTGATAAGCCACGCTCTACGAGTGCTTGATTGATTGACTGATCTACAACATGTGCATATAGGTCTAACTAACCTTACCTATTGTTACCAGAATGAATGTCCTTTAACATAGCTGGGGTAATCCTCGATTTCAATAAATCAAAAGGTAGGCACTGTATATAATCTTCTAAACTAGCAGCATTCTAAAAGCCATCTCGCAGGACTGACCTGTTTTAGAGGAGTCAATGTTTCTGAAATTGTACTTTCAGGTTAAATCAACAGTCTCTAAAGAAGTGTCTTTCTGGTTCCTGTACATATTACACAATGGAAGTTGCTGTTTTAGCCTGTACACATCTTTAAATGTATTAAAAGTTATGAACGTTGGTACTTAACGTTATACAGCTGTAACGTTTACGATGTCCGATGATCTTAGAACTATGCTGACGAGGAAGACTCTGCCCTCCCTGATCCTATTAAGTCTATCAGTGGCATCTGACACTGTTTCCCATTCCCCTGCTCTATATGGATCAGGCTAGGCTTGCGGCCCTAAGGTTGGGTGAGTGGAACCTTCATGCCCATCTTGCAACATGATGGCTCTCGGAGTGCCACGATACCCGCTGCTATCTTTGTGGCCAAGGGGAAGAAACTTTAATTCATATTTAATGCATTTGCCCTGCTGTGTTGCAGCTAAGGAGAATTCTTCTTTGACTTGAATTCAGCTGTCTTGGAGCTCGAAGCCTCTCCTTTCACCGGTTACCTCTTGCCTCCGCAGCTCACAAACTGTAGTAGGAGGGATGGGAAGGATGGCCACGCAGTCGTCTTTCAGAACAGTTCCTCCCTCATACTTTGTTTTATGTTAATTCACTCGAACACTTAGCCTTATGCCTCTGACATCTACAAAGCACACAATTCCCAATTCGTTTTTACAATGAAATACAAAACTACCATCATTCCTTTCTGAAAATTGTAGATAAAAGGTTTGTTTGCAAAGATTAAAGTTTAAAGAAATGTTGAAATAAATAAAACAGTAAGTGAGAAATTGCCCAGTAAGCATTTCTTCTAAAATAGATCAAAATAATTAAAGGGTCCTGAAAGTACTTTGAATCAACCAGGATTGCACGTGCTGTATATAAGTGGTTTATATCTGGCTGCACTCTACCTAAATGGGCCCGATTTACAAAGCAATTTGGGCACCTAACTTGCAGGCGCAAACGGCAACATGTACCAGGACACAATTTGTTACTAAGACACAGAAGTTACAGATGGATTTTTCGTCATAAATGGATTAATCACACGTACAATTCTACCAAAATGGCAGAATTTTAAGTGTGAGTAAATCTGCCCACAATGAGCACTGGAAGATCTGAAGGTGGCAGTGGCTTACAAACATGCGCTTTCGAGGATATTCAAAAAACTCTTGGAGGTAGTTTAATACCTTGAAAACACCCAAACATTTACTCCTGTTTAGTGCGAACAAAATCCGTGTTCAGGCTACCAGCACCCCGACATAGGCATCCCTTAAAGGAGAGCATACCTTTAACTTATGCTTTCCTGGATGATCTGACCTTTGTCCCAAAAACCTGGCCATTTATGTAATGATCTGACCTTTGTCCCAAAAACCGGGACATTTATGTAATGATCTGACCTTTGTCCCAAAAACCGGGACATTTGTTTAAAATTAAGAGAAGCGTAGGGACACCGGGACTGTACCTGGAAAACCGGGACGTCTAGTCACCCTATTTATAGGGAAACAATACTCCTGAAATTCTTTCAGTATTCCAAGAAAGTCTGAAATTTGTCCTGACTCCACTGAACATTTCTGTTTTTTCCTCTGTGGCTCCTTTGTAAATCTATCCCACTGTGTCAGTATCACAGATCAGAATGGTTATATTATCACTGCATAAATAGAATTCTGGATGTTGCAATTTTGTTAAAAAAGCACTCATTACAAACTTAGTCCAAGGCCTTAGCCAGTGAGTGAACTTTATGGCCTTCACAACAAGTACTGCCTGTCATTTGTGTGCAGTAAACATATATGAAATTTGTGGTCGCCCCATTTCTGACAAAACAGCTTGGCTTTTACTGAGTTACTCTTAACCGTTTATTCATATTTGTTTGTGACAATCCAGTAGAAACTTTAATGTATTGTTGCACTTGGTGTTGTAGTATCAACCAAAAAATGTGCTCTAGATTGAACTATAGATGCCTTGTTCTGATTGCAAACAGTCAAATTTTGGCTAATCACATACCGAACCGTCTTTTGTTGTGTGAAACTCTCTTTACCTTTAATGTGGATAAATATTTACCATTTAATAGATATATTATTTTTACCAACAACTTCGTGAATTTTCATCCCGTTATAAGATATAGAAGATAAAGTAGGGTAGGACTTCATAAATGCATAAGCAGGGAGGGCCCTGGCCTTGTTTTTCTCCCAAAAATGCATTCAAGACAGATTTCCAGCTTTGTATTTATTTTAGTTCATGGCTGCTCAGTCTGTTTATGTATAGCATTTGAAAACAAATGACCCCTGAAATTCTTGGTCACCGCTCACCCAGTCATGATCCACTTACTGGATCAAGAAGGCATACCGTGGGATTTGGAAGTCTGCGCATCCAGTGGTTTTTAGAAAATAAAAGCAGATTGAAGTTTATGTTGAATAATTCAGAAAGAAGAAAGTCAAGACCCTGAGTGCGCTCAAGAACAAATATACTAAATATAATACGTGTGTTGAAAGATCTGAGATTGATAGTAGACTGTTGTGTGGATTGGCCTTTTAAAGCTCTTATTGCCTTCTTGGAACACTTCCAACAAATGTACTTTCAAGCTCATGAGAAACAATTGAATATCTCAAACCTTGATGAATTTCTTTTGCTGAAATATATATTGTTTTTAACTTACACGTTTATTCCTATAAATATTTAGATTAGCTTCACGGCTAACACAATTGTAATTTGTGTCCCTAAAGTCCCCCTACTGTTGCAAATATACATGCCTACCGCCCCTGCCCCTACATAGTAGTTACTGGCAGCATTCTGATTTGCTGCACCTATCTCAGCATTTCTTATAGATTGGTAATTATTATTTTTGAAGAGAAAACCGTATCATACTAAAATGCTGCTTTGAATTGGCTTTTAGTCGTAGATACATAACCAGGCAATTTGTAGCCACAACCAGCGACAAGACTCACCACATCACAACCCACGTGTAACAACACCTTGTTTCTATAACATCTGCTTAGGCAAATCTAATAAAGAATCTCATAATGTGCCAGCACTGGGAGACCTGCTGACAAAAAAGTCCCTTTTTAGAAATCTTGACTTTCCTTTGCAGTAGCTGAACAGGTACTTGAAGAAGGCTTCCATCTTTGCTCATAGAAGTTCTAGAAGTAAAGGAGTACCCAACAACATACTGTGGGCCTGATTTAGAGCTTGGCGGATGACTACTCCATCACAAATGAGATGGATATCCTGTCCATCTAATTATGAGTGCATTAGGCTATAATGCACTTGTAATTAGGCGGACGGGATGTCCACCATGTTTGTGAGGTAGTAATCATGCGTCAAACTCCGAATCAGGCCTTTTATTTTCCCAACAGACTGCCATATGTATTTAAACTGTCTAGTCTAGAAAGCCTTACATAAAGTCTGTTTAAAATAGTTCCTTATATAAGCACATATGACACACGTTTGTGATCTTAAGAAGTGTATTATTGCTTGTTTTATTAAGTAGCACGTGATATTTGCTCACCTAAACAGGGTAATAACGGAAATAGCAAATAAACTAATAACCGTGTCCTTGCAATGGTTTCAAACAAGAAACATCATAGTATTTAACAACCAGAGAAATTAACAATTTCATAGCATGAGCAAAAATGCAAATAAGTGTCACAAAGATCACTGTTACCGGGACAGAAAACGCCACAACTGGAAACAAACTTTGAGAATTTATTTTGATACGTGTCTGAGCTGGTTTTCAACTTTCCAGTGGCATGTGTATGTTTTAGTGACCCAGAAGAAATAACAGATGCATTTATTGAACTTCTTATTTTCCCATCTGAAACAACCATATTGTACATCTATGAATGTCAGGACCCTTTTAAGATATTCTGCTTTCGTCTCAAATCCCTGCTTATCAATTATCTTATTCCACCACATCATCCCTACTCAAATCTGAGATTATTATTTTTTTCATCCAAGTTATACACCGTCAATTCATAGCAACTTAGAGTGTAACTTGCAAAGCATGCATTGCCAGTATGATATTTCAGGACATCATGTAACCTCTCACCTGTAGAACGTGATCCACGTTTTTGAATTAAATGATTGATACGATTTGCGTCCTCGAAGACCATTTCAGGGTTAAACTTAGTTTTTGCAGGACATACATTTTGGAAGGCAAGGCACTCCATCCGAGTTTACCTCTGCAACTATAAGCAGGTGATGTACAGAGGCATCCCTTTTTTAGGTTGAGCGCAAGACCTGTTGTAAGTATTGTAGGCTTTTAACCACGCCCACCTCACGCCCATTACTTTCACTCATTTGCGGCCTTGCTTTTCAAAAATCCCTTGATGTCATTGGTAATTGCTTTACGTTTGTCCTGCCATGGGGCAGTTTTGTTACTGCCTTGCAGACTGACCCTGTTACATGGATAAATGTACGATTGCTGATATACTTCAGCGTGGGTGAACTGTTTTTTTCTTTTGTCTCTACCCTTCAAGCCCCATGGCCGCCATGGCGCTCACAGCGCAAACTCCATCTGCGGTATTAGAGCGCTGGTCACATTGTTACCAATCAGAGTCATTTCTTTTGACTCTCCTATTCATGCTCCATAGATTTCCCAAAAACACTTATAATTGATAAATGCTTTACTGAAAATAACAGAAATCCTCAAAGCGGCTCTCCCAGCACATACTTCAATATTCACTGCACTTGGGAAAATTCACCCCATAATACTTTGCAAACATTATTTTTTAAAACATATTTGCCCATAACCAAGCCTATGGTGGTCCTGGGACAATGGGACCACCACCAAAACATTCAGCATGACACTCTTTCCGTTTACGTCATCTCTGGGTCCCCACACTAAGATAATGGGGACCCCAAAATAATAACCCCTCCCACCATTCAGTTTCTTTCTAAGCTGTCCTGTGGCTGGAACTTTTGTTTTACAGCTTGGAGTAGTTTCTGTTCTAAGGGCCTTAATATTGCAGTATGCCCGCTAGGCCTGAAAATGTGTAAAGCACTACATCCTTTAGGGGCTAAATATATGGTTGCACTACATTACTTTGTGCCAGTCTATTTTTATGTGGTTATGTCCTCTAGGGGCTAATTATATGGTTACATGACCATGTTTCTTACAAATGATATTTTTATTCTGGTGCTCTCTAGGGGCTGTTCTGAGATTACAGTCAACATACTACAATATTTGCTGCACTCGGTCATCAACATTTTTGCTCTTAATTCAGCTGGTGGTGGTCCTAGGACAATGGGACCACCTTCAAAATGTTCACCCACAACCTGCTCTTTCTGTCTAGATCATCTCTGGATCCCCACACTAGGTTAGTTGGGACCCAAAAATAATAACCCCTCCCTTCATTCAGTGTCTTTTTAACCTCTCTCATGGCTGGAACTTTTGTTTTATCTCATTACAGTAGGCCTGCTAGCCCTGAAAATGCATAATGCACTACACCCTGAAGGGGCTAAATATATGGTTACACTGCAATACTTTCATTTTTGTCATTTTCTTTTCATGTGGTTATGCCCTCAAGGGGCTAACTATATGGTAACAAGACCATGTTTCTTACAAATGTTATTTCCATTGTGGTGTCCTCTAGGTGCTGTTCTGAGCATTACAGTCTAATGCCAAACATTTATTTCTGATAAAGGTTTTTTAATGGGTTTATATGATAATTGTATATGTTTTAATAATCTCTCCTTATTGCAATTATGACCACGATTCAGACCAACTTAACATCCTTATTACACTATGACTGTTTGAAAACTCTTGATATGTTTGGGTGACCCTTCTAGATTATTTCTCTTGTTACTCCTCCGTGACTGTCTTGTTTTGGGAATTGTTTATGCCAGCCAGCAACTCCGATGGTCGGGTGGAGAAAGTGGTATTCTGTTGGAATTAGCATGGCAGATTTAAATTAGGATGCTAAATAGCAGCATTTTCATTTTTGTCTGCAGATAGAGGAAGAAGGTAAATGGAAGTGCTTTAGTTATATGCAGGGCCACTGGAATTATGTGGCAGGAAAAGACCAAATTATGAGGCAGGGTTAACCAATTTATGTGTCAAGAAAATTCAAGTTATGAATTTAACAATGTCAATAGCTCTAACTCAAGCAAATGCGAGACCCTTTGCATTGCAAATGATTGTTCTCCATTGTGACCACTGGATTCCAGTTCTTATCAGATTCTACAACCGAGTGACGTGTGCACAGCATCCACCTCTAAGTTTGCTATTGCACTTGCCTCATTAGCACTAGAAGGGCCTGAGAACACTTCCAGATCAGTTTTGGGTAGAGGGTTGATATTCATACCTGAGAATAGAGGCTGCACTGTACAAGGTAATATTCACTGCAGAAACACTTTATTCCTTTATTTCAACAGGACGTTGGTTACTCACCTTCTTCTAACCACAAACATCCGACTGATTGGAGTTTCTTTGGCTGTCAAAGTCTTTGTATTGCTAGTCGGGCCAGACTGATCATTTGTCTTATCAGGCATTTCCCCACGGTGGGAGGAGAGAGATGGGCTAAAGTCATAGCGTACTATGTTTTGAAGACCCAAGACTGCCTCTGTTACTCTCTTCAGCTCTCTGGAGTTTATGGGAGCAGGCGCAACAAGAGCAGAGAGAGAGAGAGAGAGGAGGAAAGAACACCCATTTGCAAAGTCAATAGGTCTTGCCTTTTGGACATATCAGCTTCGCCAGTGTTGTTTGGAGGGGTGGAGGAGTTGCATGGGAGAATGCACATAAGGGAAGGATTGCCAGTGTTTTACAGGTTGCGAAAGCACAAGATGGAGAGAGTAGTGGGGAACGCATCAGGGAGAGAGCAACATGTGCGGCAGGGTTGTTTTCTGCGGAGAAACACACAGTGGCATATGTGGTGGGATGGGGAGGTTTACAGGAGGAAAGAACAAATGGGAGAGAGCAACACAGATTGTTTTGCAAGTGAAGAAGCCTATGAGGAAGACCAAAACCATACAGAGCACAAAGGTATTTGCAGAAGTAAGAAGCACACATGGGAAATAGTAACACAGGGCAGGGTTATAGCAGGGGTAAAAGCACTCAAGGAAGAGCGAGCTGGACAACACGTGCAGTCTCACGGAGTGCGGGAAAAGTGAGCAGTGGAAGGACACAAGCCAGCCAAACATAAGGATGATAAAGAGGCTATGCTACAGCGGAGAGACAAATGTAAGACGGACAAGATGGGACAAAGAAAGCCATTGAATAAGAAGCAAGCAAAGAACAGTCACAATAAAGCCCACTGTAAGCCCACAATAGGTCTTTCGCAAAGAAGACAGGTTGCACTGACTGGTAGGGGAGACCTTAGAAAACGCAAAACCTGGGCTGGTTTTGGTTTTTACAATCTCGGATTTATTAGTAAGTTTACAACTGCGGAGGCTCCACAGACGGGGCCTCAAAATTTGCACATTTAAAGATAGGCATGTTGAACCTTTTTATGTGTGGAGCTCTCTGCCCCAACTGCGGAGTTTCTGCAGTCATATTCTTACTAGTAAATCAGAGTTCCTGAATTCCTAAACAAATTAAAATAAAGACAAACTGTTCTGGAAGGCAATAGCCAAAGGGAGGGCTTGTAGCACAGCCTCAGACCTTGCTTGTGAGTATTCCATATGCATTAAAGTACCCAAAATGCCTGTTTAGTTCTGGAAGAGCTAAATAGTCTCCTGTTGAGAAATAGCATGACCTGCTGTCTATTGAAGTTGACTCTGGAGAGATAACTGAGATCATTATTACATTTAAGAGCTCAAGACCCCTTGGTCCTAACGCACTGGTTTTCAAACCTTTTGATTTCGTCCCCCCGCCCAACCCCCAGTGGCGGAAAAAAGTAATCGGGCCCACCCTCAGAATTTTTCGCAATTATTCTATTACGTTGGCAACGTTTAAATATGTCTAGACTTATTTAAACATTGCAGTTAAGTTCTGTCACCTTTTTAAAAATGCAATTAATGTTTTTCTGCCGGGATCACTTGAGGCTCCCCAGTTTGAAGACCCCTGCCCTAATGACTGGTCTTCGAGCAGCTTAAGGGTTAGTTTGACAGATCGGTCCAAGGATTAACAGTGTCACGTGATCCAACCTAGGGGTATGGTAAAGTTCCAGGTTTAGGAATGAGTGATACTCATGGAGGTATATAAAAATGAGAATGTGAATCTGATATCCATTTACCAGATTTTGACACTGCCACGTCCTACCGAGCCATCTATTGGTTTGGGTAGAACACTCTGCAGCTATTCCTAAGGCAGAGACAGATTTTTGTGCTGGGATATTCACAATATACTATGTAGTCTCTCTTGTTGTGGTGGCTGGCCATGAAATCCACTATACAGATAGTCACTTTGCTGTGCTTTAATGAGCTTCACATCAGCTTTTGTCTCTTTGAAAAGAGGAAAGTTAAAGAAAAATGTGGTGTCCCACTTGGGCACATCTAAACGGCAAGTCCTCATTAATAACAAAACATTGGGGACACCCAGAGCCATAACGTATGTTAGTACAAAAATTAAATATTCTGACCCTATAATAACTTACCTGGTGTGAGGCAAGGCAGTGTGCTATTATGCCCTTTTTGATTGTTTTTTTTAATTGATATTTTTCATCAAAGATCAAGTAGCAACATACAAAGACCTTCTGTTACAATCGTACAAATGACAAAGAGTGAAGACAAAGTCTAACAGAAAGAAAATGAGGTAATACTAATTCTGTGTGGCACGCGATAACCATGTCTAGTTCAAGAGCCGTTAATAACGAGCTAAACAATCACCAAGTATGTAGTCTTAAAAAATCAATCTACCAGTCCCATGCTAGCGACTACTAACAGTGTGCATGTATCTCCTACAATATAGCGCCAGAAGGCAAGGAATAGTAATGCACAGTCAGTTCACCAATTCCAAGTAACAATAAATAAGCTATCATAGAGCTATATGGAAGCCTGCAGCAGTGAGTGGGGGTTAAGGAAATGGAGTGGGGGATAAGGGGCAGAGCGCAAGGGGTAAACCAGACCCTGGAAATTATACCAATAAGCACCCAATCTAATGAGGAAGTCTTGAGTGTCTCGTAGTGCAAAAGGAGGACTGTCCCCCAGACCTCCTCAAATTGTGTAAGCTGTTCTTCATCTTGACCCCACATGTCCAAATCTTAAAGTGGAGGGGATTATGAGAGTAACACCTACGAACCAAAGAACCTTTGTACTCTTCAGATGATATAGTATTCCTGGGCTGGACCACAGAAGGTTTTCAGTGTAACTAGTTCTTTCGAACGGTGAACACTATGAATAACGTTCTAAATATTAATTTAGAGACAATTGCATTTCCTCTCGAGCCAAACATTTTATGCCCTCTAAAATTAATTGGTTCCTGAGCTCTCAAAAGCACGATGATGTGCCCATTTAACAATATCTGGGGCTGCAATCTGAGCAAGATCATAACTTGTAGGGACTGTTGACTCTTCATAACTAGTTAGTGGGAGCCCTTAGCAGGATCTTCGCTTCAGTTTACCAAAACTAGAGTGGATATTGAGGCAGGGCCATTAGGAAAGCGTACACGTTAGCAGTAGCTGTTCTCTTTGTAAATCTGCTTACCCGGTTGTCGGCTCAATCAAAAAGTTGTCAATGCAGTGAAGTAGTCTTACAAAGGA
Organism: Pleurodeles waltl; assembly: GCF_031143425.1. Classification (NCBI taxonomy): domain Eukaryota; kingdom Metazoa; phylum Chordata; class Amphibia; order Caudata; family Salamandridae; genus Pleurodeles; species Pleurodeles waltl. The sequence goes on along the minus strand of NC_090444.1, from coordinate 1,511,029,863 downwards.
ACTGATTCTGTTTTTTAGTGTATGCATTCTGTTTTATTATGTGTCAGATGTTAGATATTTTTGTATTTCTGTATGTTAATGTTGTTGTCGTTTGTATTGTTTGTACTGTTTACATAAACATATAAGAAAAAGACCCAGGCAGACGGTGGACCGTTGTTTATTTTCAAACCTGGCTTTTTGGTGTGTTTGATAGTTTATTGGTGTTATAGGGTATTAAAGTTTAGGCTGAAATCTTATTGAATATGGCTTCGCCCAGCACTGTTTAAGTTCTTTTTCTTCAAAACATTCTTCACAAGTGCTTTTTTATTATTAAGGCCCATTCAGATTGTCTTTCCTACCTCTTGTGCAGAAATCTCCAAAAAAGGCTTCTCCTGCCTCCTGCCTGCAATGAATTTAATATATATTGAGAGGTCAGTCGGTGCAGGGGCAGCATCTTTGATACTTAATACACATGGCATCTCGTTGATAGGATTTTTATTTGGAGTGGGAGTGTCTGCCCCCGGCTGACAATAAAAGGCCCAAATATGTTAATATGCCAGTGTTCCAGTCAAACAGAAAATAGAATATTTTGCCGGTTTCCCTCAAATGTTATTTTTATCCAGGGTTTCAGCTGACACCCAAAAGCCGTAAGCATTTATGTTCCAATATTAAACACAGCAGTTACCGCTGGCAATCCAAAACTGACTATATTGTCTACATTTTTTTGTAAAAAAAACAAAAACAAAAAAAAACACTTAAGAAAGCATGTTTTTTCAACCCAAGCCGGAAATGTAATTAGTATTTCTGGATCAGTTAATATATTATTCTAAACAATGAAATTGAGCAACTTAATCATAAACAATAAGAACATTTTACTCTGTTAACAGTTTGCAGTAAACCGCTGTTCGCATCGTGCTATTACGCCAACATCAACAATTTGTACTTTCGTCAACCACTTCAAATGATGTTCCAACGTGATTTACTCCCAGTGGCTGGATGACGTAAACATACTTACATCAGCATTCCTTTAATATGTAGGCAGCATTGAGCAACTTAAGTAAACAGATTTTAGGTCACTGGATTAGACTGTTTCTGCTTAAAAACTGTGAATGATATTTGAGTTTGTTGTTGAAAAACGTTTGTTGAAATAGCACTAATATTGAAAGTATTCTATTGTAATAATTGCGTTTGTGCAGCACTTATTACCACTGATGAGTCACTGAGGCGCTATAGGCACAGCACGCTACTGTGGAACCGACTGTTAGTCCATTTTTATTGTTTATTGTTGGGTATTGGGATTAGTCTGCCGCTCGCAGGGAAACCGTTCTGTGTATTTACTCCAGGTTCTTTATGGGCGATTAAATTAGTAGTATAGAACATGGTGCTAATATCAATCACTGGATAAAGTACTCCTGACAGATTCAAATATAGTCTGCCATTTTGGACTCACTAGTTAAGCTTTTAGCAAAAGCTTGATATTATATACAGTGCAATACTCAGCAAACCTTTGATTTTAGTTAGTAATTTTCTTGCATTTTATAACTCAATGTTGTCCAGAAGTGCTTGTTTGTTTCATGCACCCAAGTGGGATAGGTTGAAGCTGAGTCAATAGTAAGGATGACCACCTCCCTTCATGTCATGTGACTCTGTTTATTCATTACTCTCCATGGCCTGCCAGTTTCTGTTGTCTTAGAATGTTTGTGTGTTACATAGAATTTTGGTTCTGTCACTGTTGTGCTCTTAGAATGTTAGTCTTCAAAAGTGGTCAGTTGGAGAAACTAGCAGAAGCGGTTAAGAGGTGTTGCTCCTTTATCTGATACTATACTTTGTAAAGCTACAATAAATGTACCCGAATTACACAGCAAGGAATTGAGGAGTCTTTCCTATAGTTTCCTGTCCTGAACTGTGTAATGCATTCTAGGTGCTGTAGTCCTGTTTTGCTTCCATTGAATTCTAAAGCACACACACCTGAAATCAATGATTTATAGGTGAAAAGTTCACGACCAATGACAGTATCCATCATGACACGGCTGACGTGGTCACTCTAGTCATGTACACCTAAGTAGTTATTAAAGCTGTTGTAGGAAGTTGGCTCTGTATGTGCTATTTCAAAGTAAGGAATAGCATGCACAGAGTCCAAGGGTTCCCCTTAGAGGTAAAATAGTGGTAAAAAGAGATAATACTAATGCTCTATTTTGTGGTAGTGTGGTCGAGCAGTAGGCTTATCCAAGGAGTAGTGTTAAGCATTTGTTGTACATACACATAGACAATAAATGAGGTACACACACTCAGAGACAAATCCAGCCAATAGGTTTTGTTATAGAAAAATATCTTTTCTTAGTTTATTTTAAGAACCACAGGTTCAAATTTAACATGTAATATCTTGTTTGAAAGGTATTGCAGGTAAGTACATTAGGAACTTTGAATCATTTCAATTGCATGTATACTTTTCAAGTTATTCACAAATAGCTATTTCAAAAGTGGACACAGTGCAATTTTCACAGTTCCTGGGGGAGGTAAGTTTTTGTTAGGTTTACCAGGTAAGTAAGACACTTACAGGGTTCAGTTCTTGGTCCAAGGTAGCCCACCGTTGGGGGTTCAGAGCAACCCCAAAGTTACCACACCAGCAGCTCAGGGCCGGTCAGGTGCAGAGTTCAAAGTGGTGCCCAAAACGCATAGGCTCCAATGGAGAGAAGGGGGTGCCCCGGTTCCAGTCTGCCAGCAGGTAAGTACCCGCGTCCTCGGGGGGCAGACCAGGGGGGTTTTGTAGGGCACCGCGGGGGACACAAGCCCACACAGAAATTTCACCCTCAGCGGCGCGGGGGCGGCCGGGTGCAGTGTTAGAACAAGCGTCGGGTTCGCAATGGAAGTCAATGAGAGATCAAGGGATCTCGTCAGCGCTGCAGGCAGGCAAGGGGGGGCTTCCTCGGGGAAACCTCCACTTGGGCAAGGGAGAGGGACTCCTGGGGGTCACTTCTGCAGTGAAAGTCCGGTCCTTCAGGTCCTGGGGGCTGCGGGTGCAGGGTCTTTTCCAGGTGTCGGGACTTAGGTTTCAGAGAGTCGCGGTCAGGGGAAGCCTCGGGATTCCCTCTGCAGGCGGCGCTGTGGGGGCTCAGGGGGGACAGGTTTTGGTACTCACAGTCGTAGAGTAGTCCGGGGGTCCTCCCTGAGGTGTTGGTTCTCCACCAGCCGAGTCGGGGTCGCCGGGTGCAGTGTTGCAAGTCTCACGCTTCTTGCGGGGAGATTGCAGGGTTCTTTAAAGCTGCTCCTTTGGATAAAGTTGCAGTCTTTTTGGAGCAGGTCCGCTGTCCTCTGGAGTTTCTTGTCGTCGTCGAAGCAGGGCAGTCCTCAGAGGATGCAGAGGTCGCTGGTCCCTTTGGAAGGCGTCGCTGGAGCAGAGTTCTTTGGAAGGCAGGAGACAGGCCGGTGAGTTTCTGGAGCCAAGGCAGTTGTTGTCTTCTGGTCTTCCTCTGCAGGGGTTTTCAGCTAGGCAGTCCTTCTTCTTGTTGTTGCAGGAATCTAGTTTCTAGGTTCAGGGAGAGCCCTTAAATACTAAATTTAAGGGCGTGTTTAGGTCTGGGGGGTTAGTAGCCAATGGCTACTAGCCCTGAGGGTGGGTACACCCTCTTTGTGCCTCCTCCCAAGGGGAGGGGGTCACATCCCTAATCCTATTGGGGGAATCCTCCATCTGCAAGATGGAGGATTTCTAAAAGTTAGAGTCACCTCAGCTCAGGACACCTTAGGGGCTGTCCTGACTGGCCAGTGACTCCTCCTTGTTATTCTCATTATTTTCTCCGGCCTTGCCGCCAAAAGTGGGGGCCGGGGCCGGAGGGGGCGGGCAACTCCACTAGCTGGAGTGTCCTGCGGTGCTGTGACAAAGGGGTGAGCCTTTGAGGCTCACCGCCAGGTGTTACAGCTCCTGCCTGGGGGAGGTGTTAGCATCTCCACCCAGTGCAGGCTTTGTTACTGGCCTCAGAGTGACAAAGGCACTCTCCCCATGGGGCCAGCAACATGTCTCTAGTGTGGCAGGCTGCTGGAACCAGTCAGCCTACACAGATAGTCGGTTAAGTCTCAGGGGGCACCTCTAAGGTGCCCTCTGTGGTGTATTTTACAATAAAATGTACACTGGCATCAGTGTGCATTTATTGTGCTGAGAAGTTTGATACCAAACTTCCCAGTTTTCAGTGTAGCCATTATGGTGCTGTGGAGTTCGTGTAAAACAGACTCCCAGACCATATACTCTTATGGCTACCCTGCACTTACAATGTCTAAGGTTTTGCTTAGACACTGTAGGGGCACAGTGCTCATGCACTGGTACCCTCACCTATGGTATAGTGCACCCTGCCTTAGGGCTGTAAGGCCTGCTAGAGGGGTGTCTTACCTATACTGTATAGGCAGTGAGAGGCTGGCATGGCACCCTGAGGGGAGTGCCATGTCGACTTACTCATTTTGTTCTCACTAGCACACACAAGCTGGTAAGCAGTGTGTCTGTGCTGAGTGAGGGGTCTCTTAGGGTGGCATAATACATGCTGCAGCCCTTAGAGACCTTCCCTGGCATCAGGGCCCTTGGTACCAGAGGTACCAGTTACAAGGGACTTATCTGGATGCCAGGGTGTGCCAATTGTGGAATCAAAAGTACAGGTTAGGGAAAGAACACTGGTGCTGGGGCCTGGTTAGCAGGCCTCAGCACACTTTCAATTCAAAACATAGCATCAGCAAAGGCAAAAAAAGTCAGGGGGTAACCATGCCAAGGAGGCATTTCCTTACAGCTGTATAAATGACTGTTAAAAAGCATTAGACTCTTAAAATGTAACAAGGAGATATCTCACGTTATCCGTATTTTTATGACATTGAGAGCGTTGTTTTAGAGCTCCAAATTGGGTCCTCAGGTGAAATACAGTAGTGGTCTGCTTTGTACTAAAATGCGCACTTATAAGTGATGTACCTGAGTCTTTGGCTGCCTCTCAACAATTGAATACGTTTCTTTGTGTAATAAAAATCCATGCAAAGTTTTTGGATCACATTTAATTGTCTTGGCTAGCTATGTGGTAACAAACCTCAAAGTGGTTACCTGGGTCGCCCCATTCATCCAGATCAAACTCTATTTACAGTCATTCAAGAAATCTTCAGCATTCCATTTGATGATACGCATGCACAAAATAATATCGGAATTCTTCAGGTTGCTAATGGAATTCTGAGTCAAATTCATCAATTATGTTTTCCGGAAGCACACAATAGAGAACGCATGTAAATGTATCTTGATATTTTCCTTCTTAGCTCACCTTAGTAAACTGAATTGCATCGATTGATACCATTTTACCGGGATTTTGGTGAGAAAGGCTGGGGTAGGTGTTAGGAATTAGTCCAAAGGACTTCTTTGCCACATCTGATTGCTGCTGTGCATAAGCACAGGAACAGAATTGCTTAACGTTTTCAAAATACAATGCTTTTTGTTCTTGTGAAAAGAAGCACAACTAAAATCTCAGTTCTTATGGGGCCTATTCACAAACTGCATTTTGTAGGACAGGAGTAGTACTACAATAGTCCTACTCACGTAGTGCAAAATGCTATTCACTAACCTACATGCATGCTTACTACTAAAGGGAAGGGGTATTTTAGGAATAATGAACAGTTCAGGAAGGGACATGTACCCACAAATAACAAAAAATAAATCCATTGGTATTGAAAACTACACTTATAACGTAACTACAGCCTCAAAACAGTAGAAAATGTACCAACTCAGACCTGGAGGATGCCCAGAACCACTCATGTCCTACCACTAGTACTGTACACCCTTCCATATAAAATAATAAAGGGAGGGACTTAAAATAGAACCCCATAGGAAATAATGTTAACATCATTTATTTAGATTTCTTAAAAATATATTTGAAAGTAATTAAATCTTTATATATATATATATATATATATATATATATATATATATATATATGTATATAACATCTAGAAATATTTTAATAATCTGTTTTTAAATATATAAATAAGTGTAACTTGTTAAAAAAAAATATGAATGAACTGCAAATCTCAGTCTACCTGTGAAAAGTTATAAGCAGTAACTTTACACTTGTGAATTAGACTCAGCCCCTTGGTTTCAGGGAGAGGAGACGTGTAAGCCTACACTTTGTAGTACATTTATGCTTGTTAATAGTGAACAGCCTACAGTAGAAAATTCACTACAAAGTGAAAGCGTAAACTTACATGTGTAGAGTTATTCATGTGTAAGGTTACCTTTTTGAATAGCCCCCTTGTGTAGTCCAGGGGAACGTGAGTGTCAGGGCACCTCAACATAGTGAATCCTGATAATGGTAGATCTTTTGGTGGCCTTTCATTAGTCAGTTGCTTCATCCTCTGTAACATGGATTATTAGCCATAGATTAGTTGCGTCATCCTCTCTGACAAGGATCATAATTAAGTATTGTTTTCTTCTTTAATATAGACAAATAAACAGTATAGGTATTTCAGGGAAATCTCTAAATTGGTGACAGATCCCATGTGCAGTACGTAATAACTTCTGAGCACAGGGCCCGGTTTATGGCTAGGCCCTGCATCAGCCCTCATCCCACCCAAACATTTCAAATGGCTTTTGATTATTCACAGCAGGATCCATGACATGCATCTGTCACAATCGCAGCAGCTGTGCCCTCTAGCCAAGACTTATTTCCATAGTTCTCACTGTGCACAGACTTTGGTTGTGCGCAGATGCACTGTGGATTTATTTTTATTTTTAAGAGTTACAGCCCCAAAATAATTGGACTTTTCAAAATATTTCCCATATGTGTCTGCACCCAGAAATCCAATAAAAACGTCTGCTTGCAGGATTCACAAATCCGTGCATGGACCTATATAATTTGAAACAAAAATAGTGTGGGGGTAACTATTTCAGTAGCTGTCTCTCTCTGCACTCCTCCCTACATCATCCCTCTGGACAGGTATTGCGTCACCTGCTTTTAAAATCCAATTATTTTTAAGGTTACTGGCTTGAGTCCCTCACATGTTGTAACAGACTCCACAACAAGACTTTTCAGATGAAGTCGACCAACCACATTGCATTGAATTTGTGGATTCTCCGAGGAGCTATGAACCTGCATTGGGCTAAGGAAAACAGTTTTACCTCATCTAATGAAACGCCTTAAAGATGATATATATATATATATATATATATCTCCACAACCAAAAAACTGTATAGTGATTTTTGCACAAAAAAGAAGAAAAAAACTAAGCAGCAAATGAGGAAAAAATATCTGTTTGAGAGATATATATCTCAAACGTGTATTTTTTCCTCCTTAGTTTTTTTTTTTTTGCTTTTTTGTGCAAAAACCACTGCACAGATTTTCACCAAACTAAAAAAGCTTAGAACAGTGAGTTGGACAAAGCCACTTTATTTCATTCAAGCGGCTTTTACTGTAGTTGAGACATAATGGATGTAAACATGAGACTTAGCATTTTTGTTACCTTCGTACAACTTTTGACCCCCCTTGACACAGCTTGCCAAAACTCACCAGGAACAGGATAATATGAGTGAAGCAAGCTAGATAAGTTGAATGTAGTTCTATCAAATGGCAGCAATACTATTAATAATTGTAATAGTTCCATTCCACAGACAGCGCACTATTACAAGAACTACAAATTCTAAATTTCCTGCTATGTAATATATACTGTGTGTGTGTATGTGTGTACATTTATTGCATAGTTATATGTAAGACATATGGTTATGCCAGAGTTTCCATAGGAGGAGCATTTTTTGGGAACTATCCAGAGTTCCTAGCCTTGTTTTGCATTATGTATGTGGCACTCTAAGCTTTTGAGTAATTGGGTTGACCTATACACTGGGTGCCCCTGTGTGTAGACAAAGCTATACTTCTCTGAGCTCTAATGAGAATGAAACAGCACTAATTAATCCTATCCATAAAGACTTCGCTGATACAATGGCAGAGGGCTTTGTTGCTTGTCTAGCTCGTCATGGATAGCACTGTGTTAATCCTATGAAGAAGAGACATTTGAGGTGGACAGATTTACAGACAGTGTTGCTGCTGTAGCTGCATTCCAACAAGAGCAGCTATCTACCTAAATGTGGGAATTCCTGAGAATTCAAGCATATAAATATATATATATATCTCCAACATCCCCCAAATTTCCCCTTCATGTCCATAATATCGTGACCAAGGAGCGAGGGCTCCGAAATGCATTGGGCAGTTTATTTTTTTTGTTGGCTGCAAGACTAAATAATAAAGAAGCTCTGTGCAATCAAGCCGTGGTACGTGTTCCACTTCTGTATAATGGACGGGAAGGGAAATCTTGTGGGATGTTGGATGGTGAAGCTTCGCTACCCTACCACAGGCTTGCCGTGTAAAGAAGGCATGGAATCAGCGACTTTGCTTTGGACATAAATATATATATATATCTATGCACAAAAAAAAACAATGGTTACAGAGACGTTATAGTTAGGTTCACATTTTACATGTACAAAACCAGAGAAATTAATCTGTTAGAGTTATTTCAAGTGACTATAACTTGTGCCCTAAGGTAACTATAAGTTGGGCCCTTGCCATGCACAGTTTTCTCATCAATAGATTTACTGAAAATGTTACAGTGATATTTTCAGTGATGTCATAGAATATGTTATGAGTAATGTAATTTCTGGGGTAATTAGCAGTGCCTGGCGGGGGTGCAAGTTATAGTTACCTTAGGGCATGAGTTATAGTTACTTCAAATCACTCTAACTATAACACCTGAATTTCTATGGTTTTTTGTGTGTAAAACCTGAACCTAGCTATAATGTCCCTGTAACCTTTGTTTTTTTGTGATTTGTTTTATTTTTTAGAATTCTGTTTCCTTGCTATAACATAAATGCCCATCGCAATGCATGGAGAGTTGGATGCAGAGCCTGGCCTGCCATTGTATTGCTCCCATCCAAACTTGCTGCACCTGCCCCCCTTCTCCTTGCCATCCATTTTCCAAGTCCATGCCCCTGCTCACTTATTACAGCCCAGTGTGGCCGTTGTGCATACACTAACCTGAACAGTTAGCTTGCTGCCCCATCTACGTCCTCCCTACTCTTTGATGTCTGAGTCCATGCAGCAGCCTCTTCTCTCCTCCTCTACATGGTCTGATGTGCTGCGACTGCCCTCCATTTAGCTTGATGTCCCTGCCCACTCCTCCTGCCCTCCATTGCCCAATTCTATGCCCCATCATTGGCCTTCTGCTTAGCCTCTGTGCTGAGCTTCCTGCCTCTACCCTGCTTCCCCCTGCCCTCTGATGTATGTGTGCTTGCCCCTGCTCCGTCCTTTTTGCTCACCACTGCTCCTCCTATCTACTCTGAATGTTCTGTTGAGCTGCCACTGCCCATCCCACCTGCCTAGCCCTGTGTAGTCAGCTTGCTGCTCTTGACCTCTTCTCACCATCCCTCAGTTGTCTTTGTGTATGCCATTATAGTCACACTGTTGCCCTCCATGGTTAGGTTGCTGTTCCAGCCCTGCCCCCTATCCTATGTTTTCCAGGTGCAGGCCTCTATCCCCTCCCTCCTGCCTTGACTGGTCTGTTGTTGTGCCTCTGCCCCCTCCCTCTTCTCAGAGTGGTCAACTTGTTGCCTCTGCACCTTCCTCCCTGCTCTCACATATCTCAGTCCATGCCTTTGACATCTTCCTCCTCACAGTTTTCTAATGAACAACTAGATTGCTAATGTAGGAAAATGGCTCCTTGTTGCAGTTACCCCCCACGTTTTGCCTGATATTGATGCTGACTTAACTGAGAGTGTGCTGGAACCCTGCTAACCAAGCCCCAAGAACCAATGTTCTTTTACTAATAATGTACCATTGTTTCCACAATTGGCACACCCCTGGCACACAGGTAAGTCCCCTGTAAAAGGTACCAGTGGTACCAAGGGCCCTGTGACCAGGGAAGGTCCTTAAGGGCTGCAGCATGTGTTATACCACCCTAATGGACCCCTCACCTAACAGATGCACACTGCCATGGCAGATTGTGTGTGTTGGTGGGGAGAAAAAGGCAAAGTCGACATGGCATCCCCCTCAGGGTGCCATGCACACAAAACACTGCCTGTGGCATAGGTAAGTCACCCCTCTAGTATGCCTTAAAGCCCTAAGGCAGGGTGCACTATACCAGAGGTGAGGGCATAATTGTATGAGCAATATGCCCCTACATTGTCTAAGTCCATTCTTAGACATTGCAAGTACAGTGTGGCCATATTAAGTATATGGTCTGGGAGTTTGTCAAAACAAGCTCCACAGTTCCATAATGGCTACACTGAATACTGGGAAGTTTGGTATCAAACGTCTCAGAATAATAAACCCACACTGATGCCAGTGTTGGATTTATTAAAAATGCACACAGAGGGCATCTTAGAGATGCCCTCTGTATTCTACCCAACCCTTCAGTGGAGGAATAACTGGTCTGTGCCAGCCTGCCACTGAGAGACAAGTTTTCTGACCCCCTGGGGTCAGAGCCTTTGTGCTCTCGGGGCCAGAAACAAGGCCTGCACTGGGTGGAGGTGCTTCACACCTCCCTCCTGCAGGAACTGCAACACCTGATGGTGAGCCTCAAAGGCTCAGGCCTGGTGTTACAATGCTCCCAGGGCACTCCAGCCAGTGGAGAGGCCCGCCCCGTTCATGAGCCCCCACTTTTGACGGCAAGTCTAGAGGGATAATGAGAAAAACAAGGAGGAGTCACCCCTCCAGCCAGGTCCACCCTTAAGGTGACCAGAGCTGAAGGGATCCCCTGCGTGAGAAATCTTCCATCTTGCTGTGGAGGAATAGGACCAATAGGGATTTGTCCCCCTCCCCAGAGGGAGTGGGCACAAAGAGGGTGTGGCCACCCTAAGGGACAGGAGCCATTGGCTACTGTCCCCTAACCCTAACACACCCCTAAATTTAGTATTTAGGGACAACCCTGAACCCAGATCATCAGATTCTTGATGACCTCACAAAAAGAAGGACTGCTTAGTGGAAACCCCAGCAGAGAAGGAAAGGAGACAACTGACTTGGCCCCAGCCGTACTGGCCTGTCTCCGGCTTCAAAGAACCTGCAGAAGAAAAGTGACGTGTCCTTCAAGTCCAGCAACCTCTGAAAAACCTCCTGAAGACTGCCTGCACCACAGAGGATCAAGAACTCCTGTGGACAGTGGCCCTCTTCAAAGAAGAAAAGAAGAAGAAACCTCTTCTGAAGGACTCCCACCTCACTCCAGAAGTGTGAGTCCTAACCACTCTGCACTCAACGCCCACGGCCCGAGTCCAGGTGGCCCGGCCCAACTGACCAGAGAGGACCCCCAGATGACGGTGACCAAGTGCCCACCCTGGGTTGACCTCTCCACCCCTCCACAATGACGCCTCCAGAGGGAATCCCGAGGACTCCACTGACCGCGACTGCCCTGGACGAAGATAACCAACGCCAAAAGACCCACCACATCCGTAGCCCCCAGGCCTGGAGAAATCAACACTGGTGCAACGACGATCAACACGCAGCCCTCTTCCCTGTCTGCCCAGTGGTGTGCCCGAGACCCCCCTACGGACCTCGTCCGCAGCACCTGAGTGACCTCGGGGGTCCCCTCATAGAGTTTCATTGGAAACCAGACGCCCTGTTTGCACCCTGCACCCGGCCGCCCGAGTGCCGCTGAGGGTGTGGGATTGGTGCCTACTTGGAGCTCCTCCAGTGCTCCTCTAATCCCCCCTGGTCTGCCCTCCGAGCTGCAGGTACTTACCTACTGGCAGACCAAATTCCGAGTACCCCGTCTCCATAGAAGCCCACGTTAAAATTGCCCAACTTTGACCTCTGCACCCGGCCAGCCCCGTGTTGATGGTGGTGGGTGTTTGGGGTTGACTTGAGCCCCCAGTGGTGGACTACCTATAATCCAGAGACTGGAACTGTAAGTTGGGTACTTAATAAATGTTTTAAGTTTTACCAGTCTGATTTAATCAAAGGGGCTTCATGTGTGCCATACTTTTGTCATAAGTAAGACTATTAGCACTCTAGTTGTTCTTTGGAACACTCTGGGAGGCTGCAGTAGAACAAAGGGGAATCAACTGATAGGCTGCTCCTGTTGAAGTACAAAAGGAAGATATTTGAGAACTCACTTAAAATGTCCTAATTTTAATTCTGACAGCCCTAACCATAATTTCTATGACAAAATGACTAAGGGAAATTCACCGGTTATACATAACTTACAAAAGTATAATCTGCACCATTGTGATGCACTGCTTATGACCTCACGTATTACACCATTACTTCACTGATGATATCTGAAATCTATGGCAATGCAAATTACACTTATAACAGTTACGTATAACTGGGGATTTTCTCTGGTTCTATGGTTTTTACATGGTAGTGTTTTTTTCATTGAATTTCTAAGGCTTTTTTTAACGTAAGTTGAATCTTTTTTTCATTGAAAATATATATTAAAAAGTTCAGTATGTCACTTATTATTTTTCAATACATATTTACCGTTTTTAAAAAATGCACACCTTTCTTAAGCCTAATGCTGCAATTGTGGTATGATATTCATTTATCAAAAAAATACATTTTACTTTAGGCTGTGCTCTGTTTCTTTGAGTTAGTGTTTCTGGCTATGTTGTAGGTGGACAAAGCCATGAGCAGTCTTCAGATGTTTTGAGAGCATGGGACAAAAATTTGTCTCCTAGGTCATTTGAATTTTGTGTCCGCTCCTTGCGTGGTCATCATGAAGGCTTAATTTAATATCTTTTTAGCATGCAGTTAGAGGCAATGGATTAAAACTAAGATAAAGATGTTTTCTCATATGTATCAGCACTTTACCTTTACACATGGATCATGTTTTCACTTTTCTGAACACTTTCACAGGTCAAGTTTGCTAGGCTCAACTACTTGCGTGAGACTTTCTGGGTGCATCCATCATCACCTGATACAATATTATTTGAGACACAAAGTATTTTGCTTGTCCTCTTTCCCCTTAAGTTTTCCTAAAATGTGTGTGTTAGTAAATAAAGGTCAAGTGTGTAGGTGAGCAAAAATATATAAATGTTTATCAAAGATGAGAAGATCATCTTCTGAACGATGCCAGCTGTTTAGGTTTTGAGTTATTTTCTAATGTCCCTGAAAGAACTCCTGCATTTTTGTGTCTCATAACTAGCCTCATTCAGCTCAAGACAACAGCTCATGCTAGTAGCACAAGGCAGTCAGAGTGAAGGAAAACATAACATGAATTATGAATTTATGACACATATCTTTCCCTTTACAAAGAAATTGAACAAAAATTATGAAGCGTGAAACAAAACTTCCAATACTTGTACATGCACCAAGACAAACTATTAATACATATAAACGTGAAGGAGCTTTCAGAACCCTAGGTTCAGATATTGTTATTTTCTAAAGAAGTCCCTGGCTGAACATGAAGACGGGCATCCACTGGATTATGACCTTGATCCATCATCCAGACAGGTATCCATCCCTCCATGACCTTGATCCACCCATCGTTCGCGCATCACTCTGCACGCAACTAGCATGATGTGAACCATCAATCCCTAGGACGAGCATCACTGTAAACATTTTGTATATCAAAGCCATCCCTTTTGAGCATTGTACCAGCATCCCTTTCCTTTGTCTTATCAATTCTGCTTTCACTCCACCATTGACCATCTTCAACTCTGACAGATCCGTTATGAAACTGCATGTGATGCATGTGGGAGGAAAGAAATTTGACTAGACTAAAAGGCACAGCAACACATCTACTTTTGAAAATAGTCTCTTTCCATACTCAATGCATCCAGAAGCATACAGGAAGCTTGCAAATCTCTTTGATAACTTATATTCTTGGCCCAACCCTGAACAATATTTTTTTAACCTCTTACAACACCTTGTCACTGTTAGAATTACTAATGCACTCTTCTTGTTCAGTAGTCGTACCATACTCTTCTATCAAATCCAACAGACCCAGCCCACATTCAACGTCTTCATCTGCCAGTCTATCATCATGAACACCTAAAGGAAAACAAGACACAAAATACCAGCCCTCAAATTATCTTTACTTCAACAAATTGAATACCCAGATTAAATTGACACATCCTGGATAACAATCTAACCAACAGGGGAGACTCCTTGCCATTTTCTTCCATCAAAAACACAAACTGTTTGTGAACAGTGCATAAACAAAGCTTCCTGCCCCACATATATGCACAAAAATGTTCTACTGTCACACACATGCTAAAGCCTCCCTCTCTATGGTTTTGTAAAGTCTCCATCCTTTGTTTAAACTTCTTGAAGCAAGCACAACGTCTTAACATGCCCCTCACTGATCTGATCTAACACACCACAACACAAATCAACTTGCATCCATTCTTATAACATCTGTTTTGTCTTGTCAAATGCTTTCTGCTCACATTCCGTCCACACAAACCTTGAGCCTTTTTGAGTAATATGTTAAGAGATCAGTTATAATAGGGAACCCATTCACAAAACTAGAGTAATACGCACACTTTCCCAGATAGTTCTGAGCAGGTCAACATCAGTTGGTTGTAGTACATTAAGAATGGCCTTCGCGGTGTCAAACTTTGGTCTAATTCCTTCAACAGTTAGCAAGTGTCCAAGATATTCAAAGCTTTCTGTGAGAAACCTGCACTTATCCATATGCAGGGTAATACCTTTGTTCTATAGAATAACAAGTATCTGAGCCAAAGGTTTGTTGTGTTCTATAACCATTCCAGCATGATCAGTATGTTATTGTGGCAATTGGGAGCCCCATGGACCTTCTTAAATAAAGGAAACATAAGCTTTTGCAATACTACCACTTCTGATGCGAACCCTGATATCTTCACACAATCGTATTTCAGTCCTACTTTTTTGCCTCAGGTCTGGGGGCACCCTTGTCAGCCTAATCAACCTATTTAATTACTCTATCACATACCAATATCTCCAGATGATCTTAAAGATCTTTCCTAATACTTCGAGGGATGTTATGAGCTTTGTGAGAAACTGGTCTGGCACCCTTTGTTAAAGTAATCTTATGCTCATAACTTTTCACCTCATCCAACCTGTCCTTGAACACTTCCATGTGGGTGTCCATTATTTGCAGTAGGTTTTTTCTCTTCAATTTAATTCAAGAAATTGAACACTTAGTACTGAGGCACCAAATCATGCTGAAACTGCCATGGTCACACCAACTCCAAACACTGTAACCTTTCTTGGGCACATATGCTTTCGTATACATTTCTCTGTCCTTATAACTGACATCCCTGCAAAAATATCCCAGCATATGACTCTTGGCACCTCCAAAGGCTATAGGGTTGGTGTTACATAGAATGAGAGATATACCCTTGCATACCCTGGCAAACAATTGGTCTTCAAGGATAGTAATAGGTGACCCAGAATCAACAGTAACAATCACTTCAAATGTCCCAATTAATATTTTGCATACTGGATCCACTTCACTCTCTTTTTGGTGTTTCCCCTGTTCTTCTCAAACTGGCAGTACTAACTGCCTCTTACCAAGGCTCTCACCATTCTCTGATTCCCACACATTATTCACAGGTGTGGTTTTCTGACTGCTTTGCCATAACTTTGCAAAATGTCCTATCCAACCACATTTATGACATTTCCTGTTGATGGCAGTACAACCTCCAAAATAGCCATATGATACTTTGATCCACAATGGAACATCCTCCTTGCTTGGACCTGTTCTCCCATCCCGTACTATTATTTTTATTTGAATCGAAATGTGAAGTGAATGTAAGTAGCAACAGCATTAGATAAACACATTTCTTTTTTTGGTTCACCTCTCTAGAAGCCCAGATAGCCATCTTGATTCCATTAGCAATATCTAGTGTCTCACTAAGGCTTGGATTTGTTAGGCACAGCAGTTGTTCTTGTACTATTTTCTTGTAATATTGGACCACCAATCGATGCCTCAAATAACGATCAAATGTCTCATCAAAATCACAAGTGGATGCTAGAATGCGCAGCTCTGCCACTTATCTGAATATGGACTTTCAAGGTAGCTGTTAACTAGTATAGAAATTATGTTTTTCTGCAGCAAAGCTTGGTTCATCTGCAGAGTGGGGTGATAGTCTCCAAACAACCGCATATAATAATCCCACTGACCGAAATTGAATCAATTCAGAACAACCTCAGGGAAATGATCAAAGGTGCACTGTACTTCAAAGCCCAAACAATTGTATCTAATTACTAGTCTTCATTCAACCTCACACTTCTTCCCATCAGTGGCAATTAAATGTTTTTCAGCGCTCCTGTATTGCTTCCGTCCTATGGTTGCTTTACTAGGAGTTGGGAAAAAAATTACTAGGCATGTTTGATCCTTGAATGTTTTTCTTTCACAAAATACAGCAACTAAAGCACACCTTCTAAATAGCATTTCAGTTGAATGCAGTACAAGCACGTAGTCTAAATAATAGTACAAAGGCTGGCGTTGTTAAATGTACCACCCAAAAATATATTTGGATGGCACTAAAAGATCTTCAACAACACAACCTCTAATGCACTTCATAAGAGTGTGGAAACAAATGCTTGAAAGTGTAAATATTGAAACCACATGAAAATAATACAGAGGCCATTTAGTACCCCTTTGTATGTGGTTAACTTGGCCCATGCGAATATGGAATAAATACATATATTTAGAAAAAGAAAAAAAACTTTGCAAAAAAAATTCCGTACCTATGTTGAAGAATGCCACACTCACCTCTGATTCACATGTAAAAAATGTCCCTGTCAGTAAGTTTTTTATGGCATGACACTTTCCAGGCCCAAACACACACTGATCCTCTGTGACCCACCAGTTTAGACTTAGAGTGCAAATGCTGTTGTGCCCAACATCAGTGGCATGATCACAACACTCCACCAGCACACAAGTCTTGCCTGATTATGCCTGTGTGCTGCATCTGTTGAAGCAGGCCCATCGCGGGCTCACCAAATGACTCACACAGATAAACCGCACAGGAGTGAAAGTGCCACCATTCTAAGCCCTCAATGTTCTAATGTGTGACAAAGCCCCCCCCCCCACCACATAGCAGCCTGTACTTGTCGCCACTTGTTCAGAAGTTAAATGAAGTACGCAGGTAAGTGAAAATAACTGAATGTTTATTAAAGGTGAGAACAATGTCAGCTGCATGGGATTTGAATTCTGTCCTAACTATCCCTGAAAGAACTCTTGTATGTCATAACTAGCCTCAGCCATCTAACCCTAGCAGCTCATGCTAATAACACACTGTACAATGAAAGAAAGCATAACAGATTATACATTTACAATGTAACATGTTTGAAATTGTTGTATCTGATAAAGACTTCTAGTTGCAGATTCCTTACATTTTGAATTTACCCAGGCGTCAGTCTGGATCCGCAGATTTGTCTTGAGCAGTATCCCTGCATGCCGTTAGGTGGCATCGATCAGCTTCACATCTGTTGTTGGCATTGTCCGTACCAGATATGATGTTGCGGCTCCTAAATAGGCACCACCCAGGCACATTGATCTCAATTCTTATCTTTCTGCGCCAGCCTGTGCTGATCCACAGAGAGCTACCCCGCAGACAATTTTTGACTGGTCTTTTTCAACTTTTTGTCAAAACTTTTTCAAATTATATAACTCCTGGTGCATCAAGGATGTCCTCTATGAAAACCGGTTCAAGTCCTTTGGGTCCTCTCAACTGGGGATGTCGGTGACGGATCTGCACCTTTTATGCCTTTGGTGTCTGCAACACAACCACGACCCAAAGTTGTGCTCCGAGTGACGGGCCATGAATGTGAAGGCTAAGAGGGAGCGGTCCCTAAAGCTGATGGCGGCCCAGCACTCAATGCCAGGTAAGTCCCGATCTCGGTCGAGAGGAAGGTCACAGAATCAGTCACAGAGCTCCCCCATCTTCTTCGTCCCTCTCCAAGTCCTCGGAACGTTCAGGTATGTTGAGGCATAACAAGAAGTCAAAGAAGGCCAAATGTTCTTCAGTTTCACCTCGTCCATTGGCTGATGAGTCGAGGGAGCATTGTCGCTCAAGCCGCCATCTCTGGAGCCTGAGTCTGGGCTGACTTTGCCATTCCCCGAGTTTCCAGGAGCAGCAGCGACCCCTGCCAAGCTGAAAGAATTTTAGGAGGCCATGCGCCTCATCTTTGGGCAGTCCAACTATGCTGGCGCGCCTTCAGGCCCAGTGGAGTCAGAAGGAGTCCCTTCGCATTCCGCACCGGCGGCTTTGGCCTCGGCTCCAAGTGGCGACCATGGATCCATTCCTGGATCCGAACCGGTGCTGGTCGTACCATATCAACCTTCCCCGATACTGGTTCTGACATCGACGCTCCCGGTGCCACCCAGGGGCCCCTATCCTCATTGCAGACTCTGACAGAGAACCAGATGGGCGTCATACGACTCTGGCCCCCACAGGGGCTTTGCCCCCTATGTCAGAACCTGAGCCTTATTATTATGGGCTAGGTTATGGTGAGGAAGGGAAGGGGTTGCTGAACCCTTTACAATACCAGCTCCAAGACCCCATGGACTGGGGTACGGACCTGGTTGAAGCCAGTGGGCTGGATACCTCCCTAGATACTGGCATGCTGTCAATGCTCTCCCTACCATTGCTACGGAGGAGGGTGCTTCATATTCTATGGTGGTGCGAAGAGCAGTCGAGGTCCGGGACCTTGAGCTACCTTCGGTGGCAGTCAAGACTAACATCCTGACAGAGGTGCTTCACCCTGGGGCTTTATCCTCTGAACCCCTGCTCCCCTTTAATAAAGCCCTTACGAATGTACTTCCGAGTGCTTGGTCCAAACACAACACAGGCCATGCAAGTTTGAAAAAATTGGATCTGACAAGTGACTGGTCTCGTAAGTAGGTGCTGAATCGCACAGAGTAAAATTCAAAGTTTTTAAGTCATCAATAAAAATAGTACCAAAACTACATTCTGGATCTTCCAAATGAATGTTTAGGTCCCCCAACAGAGGAAAATTTGCAGATTTCAAAATGTATAGAGTAACTAAGTCTGGGATAGTGGTGCACCAACTTCCAGCATAGTTTGGAGGACGATATATCAAAGCGCCAGATAAAGTAAATTTGGGAGTAAGGACAATGTAAAAAAAAAGTAAGGGCTCACGCTTGGAAAGGACATTCAGTTATATTGCAGTTATATGTATTTTTAAATATAACAGCAAGGCCACCCCCTAACCTGTCTGGCCTGTCTCTTCTGACAATAGAAGAATTAGAAGGAAGAGCAGCAATCACATCGGGAAGAGAACCATTGTGTAGCCAGGTCAAGAACTTACAGCACTTACAGGAATGCACACCCGTCCCTACATTGAGGGGCTGGCAGTTAGCTAAGGGGGGAGGTCTACATGCCATAAGCTGGTTGGAGAAATATCAAATTATCTGTGAAGATGCAGTATTTTTGGCCCCTGACCCTGGCCGGCCACAGGTGGGCTTGCCTTAGGCGTGCCTTTGGCGCACCAGCGGTGCACCCTCTGCACTCAGCTCTGCAGGCCACATTTACGGGGTCGGACCTATAACTGACTCCGCCCCTAAACACCCTTTTGGCTTCCCCCAACCAATCAACAGGAGACTGCTGCGTCTGAAGATGTCCTACAGCCGAGTCAATTTCAGAAGAAAGGTATACAGCTCAGATAGTAGTGAAAAAACAAACAGAAATAAAACGGGCTAACAAGCGGTAAGTAAATCCTAGAACATACTTGAACAAAGTTGAAAAGCTTATCTGAAACTGCCATCCTGAAATGGTGTTTTCTCAATAGGTGCTGTGGCAGTAACCATTCCCATACATGGAAAGTGGAGCACTATTGTATGCAAAACGTCATACAGCGCAGGTTTTCACAATTTACATAAGTAACATTACTTATTACAATTTACCTATGATATTCTGTCCCCTACATGTTTACTTAGATTGTTGCATTGTAGACACCAGATGGTGAAATATAGAGATTTATATTTTCCAAATGGATGTGTCAAAGGAAAAATGTTCACACTACTTGTGTCTTAAATGTGTTGATACATCACAAGTGGGCTTAGAAAATACACCTCTCATCCAGCACAGAGACATTGCTGTTAACTAATTTTTGGTGTTGACTCCTCAAGTAAATTCTTGCTTTTCGCCAAAATCGTTGGCTACACTGCGATTTTTAAGTGCTCAATAGTTGAAATCTACAGAGCCTTGAATATTGAATGCGATTGTCTAAAAAGCATATACTGGCTACGGGGCACAGCACATGTGAGGGATCCACTTTCAAGCCATGAAGTGACAAGTTAGGTTATGACAGGTCGCCCATAAATTTTATGTTTAGAAACGTCTGTATCAACTGGCGTCTATAAAGTTAAGTTGCATGATTTTTTTCAGGAAAGTGGGCTTGCAATTTCAAATCTTAGCCAAATACTCCAGAGCATAGTTTCTGTTCATCACAAAAGAAAATGTAGTTAATGTGCTTCACAAAAAGTCAGTCTGGCTGTGAAACTGGGGAAAGCCCTAGTGTGAACAGTGTTTTTCCATTGTGTAAAATAAATAAAGGTTGCAGGGGCAAAGAGTAAAGTAGACGTGGCAGCTACAGGGATTTCAGTGTTGACAGCTGAGAGTGTATTGGACTAGCCCACTCGTTTCCTTTCCATCTGGTACAGGTATTGCCCAATCATAAATGCGAAATCACGGCAGTATAATGCATTGGAAAAAGAACGGTAGAGGAGCGACTGACAGCTAACATATGGCAGCACTTATTTTCACCTTGCACCGCCTGTGATGGGTGGTGCGGCAGTTCCGGCCATTCACCTGGTGCCCTTCATGCCTGTGAACATGCTACGTGTATATAGCTCTTGGCAAACCGTGCACTATGGCAGTTTCTTCTTGCACGTGCTATGTGCAAGTGTGGTCCTTTCATTAGCATTGAAGGATTCTTAATGAATTTCTAAGAGTACATTGCCCTCTTCAACGTGTTTATTTTTTCATGGACCATATTTGTAGACGTGTAAGGACTTCATGCAAATACATTTGAGATTCATATCACTAAGGATGCGATCTGCTGTGGCAGACCTGGCATCCTTAGTGTGGTTTTCCCTACCTTTTGGCCCTCTGTCCTCCTGTTTTTCTGACTCATTGTTAGTTGCTTTTAGGAATCTGTGCATTTCCCTCTGCTGACCAATGCTAAGGTGCAGGTGCTTTGTACTCCCAAACATGGTAGCATTGGCTTCTCCACAATTGGAATATTTCATTTACTTCTAAATCCCCAGTAAAGTGCACTTAATGTGCCCAGGGCCTGTAAATTAAATGCAACGGGTGGACCTGCAACACTGATTGGGCCACCCACTACAGTACCCTTTCAAACATGTCTCGGACTGTCACTGCAGAGCCTGGGTGTGCATTTTAAACTGGCATTTCAACTTGGCAAGTGTACCCACTTGCCAGGCCCTAACCTTCCTTTTAATTACATGTACCTCACCCCTAAGGTTGGCCTTAGTTATTTCCATGGACAGGGAGTAGTGTATTTAAAATGATGGAGAAGCACTTATAAGTTTACCTGTCCAGATAGTGAAAAACCCTTAAATTTGTTATTTTCAAATGGGGAGAGAGATTACCTTAAAACATATTTTAAGTGTTATTTCTAATTGGGGAGAGGGTAAGATGTGGTGTTTGGTGCCTCTGAACTCACAATTTAAAATCACAACTTATGTTAAAGTTGGATTTTAAACTGTAAGTCTGAAATGCCACTTTTAGAAAGTTGGCATTTTCTTACCTCAAACCATTCTGTGCCTTAGCCTGTCTCTGAATACACATCTAGTTTGGGCTGGGTGACAGCTACACTTTGTGAGTTCCCGCTAGACAGCCACAAACAAAGGACACTGAGCTGCATCTGTATTCGTCTGCATACTGAGGGGTCTTCCTCGGCAGAGGAAAGGAGAGAGCTTGACACTTATACTTTAATAGGTGGTGTCCTGTCTCCCACAATGGACTGATTATCTACCACAGGTAGCATGGCAGAGAGGGCTAGGATGAAAGGGACCCCTGTGCACTTCAGAGAACTCCTTTGAAGTCTCCCCCACATCAAATACCTTTTTGGGTATAATTACTAGATCCCAAACCCCTGCAATTCAGATTTCTACTGGAATGAAGTACACTCTGACAGGAAGGACTGCTGTCCTGCCAGGAGGGACTGCCACTCTGCAACTGAATTGCTGTGTTGGCCTACTGCTGCTGGAGGAGGGACTGCCACTTTGCTGCTTGCTCTGCTGTGTTGGCCTGCTGCTTCTGCCTGCAGTGAGAAGGACTGGACTTGCTCTCTACACCCATGGAACCAAGAATCTCCAAGGGCTTGCTGGCTTGCCCACTGTTCTCTGCAGTTTCAGGGACATCAAAGACTGCTTGCAATTCTCCTTGTTCTGCTGGATTCTTCCCTGCGAGTCCTACCCTTGCCTGAGGTTCCCCTCTCCAGTCCGGGTCCTCAGAAGTGGTTTCTGCACCTGCAAACTGCAAAAAGCGATGCATCGCCCCGAATGCAGCAGAAAAATTGATGCGCCCCTCAAGAAACAATACATTGCATCTACAAACCTCAAAAGGCGATGCATCGCCCCCAAATGCAGCAGAAAAACTAGCACTTCGCATCCCTGTCAACTACAAAGCGGCTACCCGACGAAAGTGGCTTCCCCACTGCATGACCCAATGACAATGCTCTGTGCGGCCCACCTACGACGCACACATCCACTGTTATAGAGCCTGATGACAGCGCATCGGCCTGAGTGCAGGAGAAATATTGACGCATTGCTCCTCCAAAGGTACTGTTTCAGAGGACCCTACGTGGGTTCAGTAGCAGGCCTACCCGCCATTGTGGTCAGCCTGGATTTTGACATTGCACCGGTCCCTTGCAACCTCAAGTAACCATTTTATCCCTATAGACTTCTAAGCACTGTTTTCACATGTTATCTTTAAAAATTAAAATCTCGACTGCTACTGATTTGATTTTTGTCATTTTGGTCCTATTTTACTCAGACAATTATTATCTATTTTTCTAAACTGTTGGTGAGTCTTTTTATGTTGTCTTTCACTGTGTCACTGTAATTAAGTGTTGCACGAATACTTTACACATCGCCTTCTAAGTTAAGTCTGTCTGCTCTATTCCAAGCAACCAGAGGGTGAGCACAGGTTAATTTAGTTTGTGTATCTGACTTGCCTTGTCTAGGATTGTGGTCCCTACTTGGACAGGGTGCATACCTTTGCCAACTAAAGATTCAGTTTCTAACATGCTGTAATTTGTATCAAACATTTCTGTGCAATAGAAAATAAGGGATTCATTACAAGTGTCTGAAAGTTCAGTGTCTAGTTGAGCAGTAAGAGCTACTGGTGGGATTGCTGTGTGCGGCTTTATTTTATTAATCTTTCAGGCTCAAGTTGTAATATTTGGGGTTATTTTCCGGGAACATAAATTGTGTATGACCCCCATCTCACAGCCAGCAGCACAGACTTTGTGAGCAAAGGTCTAAGAGATTTTGAAGATGTCATTGAGATTTCTGT
This sequence comes from Pleurodeles waltl, assembly GCF_031143425.1. Classification (NCBI taxonomy): domain Eukaryota; kingdom Metazoa; phylum Chordata; class Amphibia; order Caudata; family Salamandridae; genus Pleurodeles; species Pleurodeles waltl. Next base: position 1,511,006,399 of record NC_090444.1, on the reverse strand, counting down.
AGGCAGTACTTTGATATCAATGTTTAGAAACTGCCCCTATTTGGTGAGGTTATGTCTTGTGTTCTGGAAAATGTGTATAGTTTGAAATGTTCCCATATTGAAAACAATGACTTTGCTGTGTTGTCTTAAACTGGCTATTTTAGGTTGTTTGCACAGCACCAGCAAGACAGCATAAGTCATTATCTATTTGCATTTACAGGGGTAAGTTTGCCTATCTTTGGGTCGGTGAGCTCAGGTGGAGGGTGAGGGACGTGGCTGTCATTGTGTGAAGAATGACCTACTCTGTTTGTGGCGAAGACGTCTTCCAGGCAAAGTGCCCAGATTTTGCTTCTCTATGTGAGTGGGAAAATAGCCACGAGCCATGTCTCTGTTGTAGCTGTTTGGTGAGTGCCACAGAAGCTTGCAGTGCTTATGTCTTCGTAGTACCTATATTGTCTATCTTGGTGAAGCCTGAGAAAACTTGTTTGCTGCATTGGTGGCTGGTGACATTTGAAAGTGGTGGGGCATAAAAGTTGTGTATGACTTTTATGTAGCAAGTGAAGCGAGTAAGCTTAATGGACAAATGTGGGGTCCAAGGTGAACCCCATCTGCTAGGCATTTTGGGCCCCTTCCCAATGAGTGAGGAGTATTTATTGGAGGACAATGGGGCTAAGGTAAAACCTGTGCAGCTATTTAAAATGTATGAGGAGGAGTCTGACGTTACTTGCCAATTTTCTTTGGTATACGTCAGTGTTCTCTATCACTCCTTGTCCATGAGCTGCATTCCACTGTCCCTGTCACACCTGGTTTTAATGATTAGCTTCATCTTGGGCAGCCTTCATATAGTGTATTCTATAGGGATAACATTGGGTGTGCTCTCTTAGTCAATGCTGTGAGTTCCTGGAGAGTTTCAGGTTCAGATGATCCACTAGGGAATCCCTCCCAGGTGGTATTTGTTGCACTAGACAGCATGGCATATGGAAAAGGGTCCCACCCAGTGCCCTATAATAAGCACCTTTTCAAAAGTATGAAGGGTCTCATTTTCAAGTATAGCTCCCATCTCTTAATGGCGATTATCAGCCCATCCCACTGCTCGAGCTTCTGAGTACAATCTATGGAACTCTGAAAGCCCCCTTAACAGAGCCTAGTTTGCCAAAAAACACTACTCTAGACACCCAGTCCTGTATTTTGGCATAGGCAGGAGCAGGTATGAAACCCTCTTGCCAACTCCTACCAGAGCAAGAAACACATAGTTTAGATTTATGGTCATGTAGCATCCATCAAGTTGGCTGGGCACTCTCCTAGGCATCTCTTTGACACAACTAGGAGGTTGTTTGTCATATGTCGACAAGATTCACAAGCAAGCAAGAAGTGTAGAATCAGACAAGGAACAAGAATAGCAAGGAGACAGAAGAAAATGCCAAGATCTGATACCTGGAGACTATGGAAAACCTGACATAGGTGGCTGATATACAGATGAAGGGCCTTCCAAGTTAGACAGACAAAAAGGAACAATCAAAGTAATGAAGAAGTTGCATTGACTACAATTTAGGCAGCAGAGACGTGGGAACAAGTTGCCTTGCAACTTCTTGGTTGTATGATTCCCTATCATTCAGTTGTTCATTGCATCTGCGATCCCTGCACCTTTGTCTTGTTTCCCCTGTCTCTTTCTAATGTTTCTCCCGTTTACCTGTACATCTCATTAAGTTGGCTCCTGTGTTAGCGACAGACCATCTGTATTCTGCTTCCGTCAGAAGCTACCCTCTTGCCTTCAGCGTCTCCTGGTGCTTCCAAGTTTGAGCAAGGTCTCCGGGTACTTGCCGTGTTTATTACCAGCAGTCCCATCAGAGCATCAGGTGAGCCATAAGATGAATGGGCATGTGCTTTTTTGCCCATGAGCCCCTGTATTGAAGCTCACACTGTGTGTGAATTCCTTAATTCCTTCTTAGCCTGTTCGGTGTACTTCTGGCATGAGAGTTACACTGCTTCTCCCGTTTCCCTGTGAATGTGACAAGGGGACTTCCAAAGCTCTCGGAAATGACATCAAGCCCTCCAGTGTGTGATTTTGTCTTCTCTTTCCCAATTGCCCCTCACACGAACCTGTCAAGTTGAATTAAATGGCCTCCAGATTTGATCTGGAGGAGACTGGTGCGTTTGCCTTGATGCCCTAATGCCTGAACTCTCATATGGCCCTGCAGGGTCGTAACAGTAGTGGAGCTGGGATGGCAGATAGTAGGAAGTCAAAGGAATGCCAAGACCTCATTTTTTATATGACAGCCGTAGTGTGTCCAGTTTGTTTCTAGAGCGGGCAACAGCCGACACAAGTGACAGCAGTATAGACTCAGTTCCCACAAAATGTTTGAAGGAGTTAGGCAGAAGATTCTGTGAAACGGTTAGAGACATTGTGGTAAGATCATCATTTTTATCATTGCCACTCGACCTGAGAATGGCAAAGTCTTTCGAATCCCTTCCATCACCCAACCTACGTTTAGTTTAATGTAATCATTTTGCGTATGTTGTAGTCTGATAGCTAGATATTTTATTTAGGTTGTCTGCTATTGCAGATCCGGATGTGGAAAGATAGTGCTAACAGTATACACTCACGACCACACAGGGGACCAGGTGGCAAGACGACCTGATAACTCTCCAAAATCATCCAGGATAGTCAAGAGTTGGGCAACAGAAACCAATGAGTCCCTCCAGTAGACTAAGGTATTGTGAAGATACTGAGAATCTATATGGTTGGCAGTTTCTGTTTGTATGCCACAGTTTTTCATCTGTAACCTCAACGCAACGTGCAGACAGGTGGCTCCATCACCTGTACAAACAGGGATAGTGGTAATCAGTGGCCCTGGCAGATTCTTTGCTCTAGCATCCAAGAGTCAGAGACCACACTCCCTATCTTAACTCGAGCTTTGGGTTTTGAATAAAGCAGGAATATCTGTGTCAGTATATAGGAGTCTGCTAATGCTTGTAGTGCTTTTGTGTAAATGTATTCGGAAGCTATTCAAATATTTGTTTTACAAAATGGTTTAAGACGACCTATTTGTTTTACAAAAAGCTGTTATATGACCTCTGAAGGGCTGATAATTTTGATGTGTGTTAACAAATCTGTACTTAGATTTTACTTGCGCTTTTCAGGTAAAGTTCTCTGTTTAGAATTGTATCCAAATTGGTCATAGTGGGGCAAAGTAATATTGAAGTTCATCCAAATATACCTTTTCCAATTTCAAGTCCCCATAGATTCTTTTTGCTCAGCGCAGCATTAAAATCTGATGGACCAAATTATGTCAAGCTTGGCAAGAAAATGCCATGCGGAAAGAGTACCTCCCCCTAAAATCCATATTATCAAGAAGGAGAAAATCCCAAGTTGAGTCTACTATTTGTAAATTGTGTGAATTAGATCCCCAAAACCTTTTTCTTGTACTCCACCTCTGCCCAGCACTAAGTGGTGTTAGAAAGCGTTTTTTTTCCCATTTGATGTGATGTTTTAGTATGACTACGCATTAGGATTTGTTATTCTTAATTACCCATCTGCCAAATGAACACGTCTCTTTTTATTTAATTTTGTAAGAATATTTTTTACCAATATTTTAGGAAAATGAAGAACTGTATTTTATACTGCTCGAAATCTGGTTGTTTTATTACAAATGTTTGGTGTTTCATTATTAATGGATGTATTGTTAATCTCTGAGGAGGTCTAAATCAATTCTCTTAATAAACTTGAATGTTGAAACGGTTTTTTGTTTAAGTTTATATTTCCTGATAGCCATTTAGCATACCGGTTGGCAAATGAGTTATTACAGGTCAAGCGATATGACGATTAATCATTCCAAGCCTCAAATAATGTTACCCTCTCAGCCAATTCACAACAGTGCAGCACAACTATACAGTCCACAGCATAACATTAGAACAATATACATCAACTTCACACAAACCAACAGCTCAAATGAAAAACCCAGCGTAATAGCACAACACCACACCTCAAAAATACACTACAACACAACTCAGCTCAGGTGAGCTATCTTCATATTACAGAGGGTTGACTCTCAGATGCATAGAATGTATTGTGCAAGACAACCTGATAGAGACTGCTAGCTGCAGATTCCTTACCTTAGAATTCCCTGGCAATAACTTCGAATCCGAAATATTGCTGATGAGCAGTACCCTGCGCGCGCCGTCGGGTGGCATCGTTCGGATCCGCTTGCGCCGTCTGGCTCTGCGTGGCATAGTCAGCATCGTTAGAGCCGTCTGTGACATCACGGTCTTCTATATAGGCACCATCCCGGCGTGCATACGTCAGTTCTTTTCCTTCCACGCCGGTTAAGCGCAGGTCCGGATAGAGCTACCCTTTTTTTAACGTTCGTTGATGACTTTTTCGATTGTCTGTGCGAATGACTTCAAGGTAAACTGGATTCAAACCGTGTGGCTCATGTCATCACGCCATGTCGGTCACTGATCCGCACCAAGTTTGTCTCTGGTGCCTCAAGAAGGACCACGATGGGAATTTGTGTTCTGACTGTCGAGCTATGGCTCCAAAGGCCTTGAGAGAGAGATCTCTGAAACATATAGAGGCCCGGCAGCCATCTTCGGTCGGTGCGACTCCGAGGAGATCACGGTCCCGCTCTAGGAGGGGGTTGCAGCATCCCCCCAGGAACCCCAAGTCATCTTCCTCGCATTCAAGTTAATCGGGTTATTAAGGTAAGAGGCACAAAAAGAAGAAGAAGTCCAAATGGACTTTGACTTTGCCACACCCATTGGCCGACCAGGCATCCAGGGAAAGTTGATGTTCTGAGCGCGGCTCCGCAGAGCCATCACCAGGGTCGACTCCTCCTTTTCCCCCCTTTCCAGGAACCTGAGCGAGCACTTCTCAAATTAAGGAATTTCACAAGGCTATGCTCCTTGTTTTTGTGCCGGCTGCACCTCGGGTGGTTCTTCGGGCCCTGCAGAGTCAGCAGGGGCCCCATCGGATTCGACGATGCCAGCTTCAGCCTCGGCTCCGTTGGGGACCCCAGGATCCAGAGCCCACTGGTGGTGGTAGCCCCATCCTTATTCCAGATGATCCGGAGCCGGAACGACGTCCTGCGACGCCGATTCCGACTTCGGTGGCGCCAATTAGGCCCAGATCAGTGCCTGAGGCTTATTTGGAACAGCCAGGCACAGGTGAGGAGTGGAAGGGGTCTGAGGACCCTTTGGAATATGGATTTGAGCATGAGGACTGGTATAAGGACCTAGGGGAAGCCAGTGGACTGGATACCTCTCCAGATACTGGCATGCTTTCTTCTTCCTCTGTGGCTTTGGAGGAGGGGGCATCTTATGCCATGGTGGTGCGTAGGACATCTGACGTCTTGGACCTAGACTTGCCTACGGTGCCAGTCAGGACTAATATCCTGACGGAGGTGCTTCAGCCAGGGGTTGCTACATTGGAGCAAATGTTACCCTTCAATGAAGCCCTCACAGATGTCCTTCTGGGAACCTGGTCCAAACCCAGCGCAGGGGCGCCTGTGATTAGGGCAGTCTGCTGCCGCCATAGACCAGCTCCAACTGACCTTAGTTTCTTCACCCAACACCCCACCCCGGAGAGCTCGGTGGTCCCAAGCCTCCACTTCCCGTGGTGCCTTCCCTTCCGCTCCCCCGGATAGGGAATCCAAGAAGCTGGACCAACTTGGAAAGAAGTTGTTTTCTTCCTCCAGCCTGGCATTGAGGTCGGTAAACACCTCTTGCCTATTGGGCCGTTTTTCCCATACTTTATGGGATACAGTGGCACAAGTGCTGCCTCAGGTCCCGGAGGGCGTATGGGACACTCACCCAAGCTCTCAAGGATGGGAGAGATGCAGCCAAGTTTACCATCAGGTGTGGCTTAGACATGACTGACTCACTGGGCAGGGCGATTTCTTTGCTGGTGGCCCTCCGACGCCACTCCTGGATACGTACCACTGGCTTTTCAGGGGATGTCCAGTCGAATTTGATGGACATGCCTTTTGATGGCTCATGCCTTTTTGGTGAGAATGCAAACTCTGCGCTTGAGAGGTTCAAGGATTCTCGAGCTACGGCAAGATTCATCGGCCTCTCAGCGCCGGCTAGTCAGCAGTCTGTCTATCGCCCCTTTCAATGCTTCGGGAGGGGCGTGGTACCACGGCAACCAGGTTAGCCACCGTCCTCTGGCTTCACAGAATCCAGTGTGAGGACGAGGTTGTGGTACCTTCAGACCCAGAGGGTCTAGCCAGAGGTCGCCCACCACCCAACCCCCCTCTTCCGCAATGCCCAAGCCCTCCTAGTATGGTTCTGCAAGACCATGTCCGCCCAGTTGGAGGGAGGATTCAATTTCATCTCCCTCACTGGCGGTCTATAACATCAGACAAATGGATCTTGCAGATCATACAGAATGGCTATTCCCTCCCCTTTCAGTCTATCCCTCCAGTAAATGGAGGATCATTTGATCTTACTCCGTGAGAAACTTACAGCTCTCTTAGCCAAGGGAGCTATAGAAAGGGTCCCATGTCAGAAGTAGGCAGTAGGGTTGTTATTCCCGCTACTTTCTGATTCCAAAAAAGAACAAAGGTCTTCGCCCTATCTTGGATTTAAGGGACATCAATCTCTTCCTCAAAAAGGAGAAATTCAAGATGCTAACTCTTACTCAGGTTTTGTCTGCTCTAGACCAAGGAGACTGGATGGTAGCGTTGGACTTGCAGGATGCATATTTTCACATCCCCAACCTGCCCGCCAACAGGCGTTACTTGCAGTTCAAGCTGGGCCACGAGCACTTTCAGTTTACCATGCTCCCCTTCGGTCTGAGCAGTGCCCCTCAGGTGTTCACCAAAGTGATGGCATGGTGGCAGCTCATCTGTGCAGGTTAGGTATTTCAGTCTTCCCCTACCTGGACGACTGGCTGTTGAAGGCTCCGACGCCCCAGGCTCTCGTCACCCACCTTCAGACTACGGCGGACCTCCTGCATTCACTGGGGTTCACTATAAATGTACCGAAGTCACACCTGACTCCCTCGCAGAAGCTCCCTTTCATCGGAGCTGTTCTGGACACAGTGCAGTTTCGGGCCTATCCTCCCGAAAAGCGAGTCCAGGATATTCAGGTTATGATTCCGATGTTTCGGCCTCTATCCTGGATTTCGGTTAGACAGACTCTGAGGCTGTTGGGACACATGGCTTCATGCATCCTGTTAGTCAAACATGCCAGATGGCATATGAGGGCTCTGTAGTGGGACCTGAAGTTCCAATGGGCACAGCATCATAGAAATCCTACTGACATGGTTCAGATCTCGGAGGGAGCTGCAAAAGGCATTCCATTGTGGTTAGTGAACTGCGATTGGGTCAAAGGCAGACTTCTCTCCCTTCCCCAACCAGATTGCACGATAGTGACAGATGCGTCACTCCTTGGATGGGGTGGCCATCTGGGAGAGGCAGAGATCAGAGATCTATGGTTTCCGGCAGAATCCAGGATTCATATCATCTTTTTGGAGCTTTGGGCGATCGGCTAGCATTAAAGGCATTTTTTCCTGTTGTGAAAGGGAAGATAGTGCTGGTGTTCACGGACAACACTACTGAAATGTGGTACTGCAACAAGCAGGGTGGTGTGGGGTTGTGGACCCTTTGTCAAGAGGCTCTACGTCTCTGGACATGGCTGGAACTCAAGGGCACAACCCTGGTGGTTCAACACCTGGCAGGTTCTCTGAACGCCAAAGCGGACGAACTCAGCCGGCGAGGCTTAGCGGATCACAAATGGTGTCTCCATTCGGAGTTGGCTCAAGGACTCTTTCAGTAGTGGAGAGAGCCTTGGTTAGATCTGTTCGCCTCCGAAGAGAATGCGCAATGTCAGCATTATTGTGCATTGGAGTTTCTAAGGCGGCTATCGCTAGGCAGCACATTTCGGCATGAGTGGAGTTCAGGCCACCTGTACGCCTTTCCGCCCATACCACTTCTGCTCAGAGTTCTCAATAAAATCAAGAATGACTGGGCCTAAGTAATCCTAGTGGGTCCAGATGGGCACGAAGAGTCTGCTATCCAGAGCTTTTCAAAATGAGCATCAATCCTCCCATCAGGTTGCCTCTTCTGGAGGATTTTCTGTCGCACCTGCAGGGGAAGGTTCTCCACCCCAACCTGTCAACTCTGCAGCTTCATGCGTGGGGATTGAGCGGCAGCAGTTGATGGATTATGACCTCCCTCCCGAAGTCTGTAATGTCATTCTGGCAGCCAGGTGGATGACCAACTATTTGTGGGGTACGTTGGTGCAAAGAAGGTTCGGGCAGTTCAGAAACAAACCATTTCGCTCTGGGTCGTTCTCTGTATTAAAATCTGCTACGCATTGGCTAAGAAGCAGCCTCCTGAGGGCTTGAGAGCTCACTCCTCAAGGGGGAAGCTGCTACCATGGCGTTAGCTTAAGGCGTGCCGGTCCTAGACATCTGTCAGGTGGCAACATGGGCTTCCTTGCACGTGTTCACAAGGCACTGCTGCTTGGATAGCCAAGTGAGGAGAGATGGGCATTTTGCTTGCTCGGTCCTACAGGACTTTCTTGTATAAAGATTATGTCCGCAGCACACCTCCAGGAGGTTATGGCTTAGGTATCTATTCTAAGGTAAGAAATCTGCAGCTAGAATTCTCTATCAGATGAACAAGTTAATTACCTTCGGTAACTAATTATCTGGTAGAGACTCTATCTAGCTGCAGCCACCCATGCCTCCCCACTCTGCGGATATATCATGTATTTTCAGATGTTTACCCTTTTTCAGGGTATGTCATTTCGCACAGACAAAGAAAGTTGGTTCTTCCATGACTCTGCGCTTATGGCGTGGGAAGTTGTGGAAAAGAACTGACATACGCGTGCCGGGGTGGTGCCTATATAGAAGACCGTGACATCACAGACTGCTCCAACTGTAGTGTAGCCATTTTTAATATAGTCTTTGCTCCTTTGCTTTAAGCATTAGGCCTCTGTGCACTTTGTTCTAGATGCATTTTATTTAGCCTCGCACTGTTATTTTACAATAACCAGTTTCACGGTCTTGTTTTATTTTCTTCTATCACAGTGTTTAGCCTACTTCAGCACCGGAGTTCTCAAACAATACATTCTTGCTCGCTCTGTGCTTCAGTCAAGGATACAGTCTGGTACATTGCCGATAGATGTGGTAGGAGTTTAGTCTTTAGGGTTCGTAGACGATACCCATTCTTACGTAGGGACGTTTCTTAGCACACTGACGTGTTAGTTATAAAAACACTTCCTAGTCCTAATACACGTAGGAGGGAGATTCCAACCAAGGAACCACAACTAGACGCTGACTGCCCTGTTGCAGATGCTGATCCAGATCACAGGCCTTTGCTCAGGTATGAGGGTTGATGTCGTCCCGGGGAATCTGAAAGGCAAGCTTAGAGCTTAACATGCTGTGCTCAAAATAGAATTAGTAGAGAGAACGTAATCTGGTAACACTATGATAGCGTTATTTCTATGTTTCACTCTCCTCGTTACTATTTAAATCCTACTGTGTTGTATGGTTCTGGTTATTGCGGCTCACGCCTTATTATCTAAAATGCAGTCGTTTTATTAAATCAATCTGTAAAACTTAAACTGCCTCTGTCATTTGTATATGAGACCACAATTGGTATGAGAGAACTGGTTGGGATCTGAGTGACCACGACTTCCCTGAGAAGCTCTAAGATGTCATGCGCTCGGCTGCCCAATCATCCCTTCCCTTTGGAAGAGATGAGGCACTGCTAGTTAGCCGGAGCAAAAGCGGATTGGGGGTGACAAGGGTCCTTCTCCGTGGGTTAGACTTAGTCCCCCAAACTGAGAACGATCCTGCTACCCAAAAATCTAGTAGTCTCATTATGGTAATGAGAGCCTACGTGACACAACGATGCTGATGACGCCACACGGTGCGGGACAACGCACGCGGATCAGAACAAAGCCATCCGATGGCGCAGGCACAGTACTGCTCAGCAGAAAACATTCCGGATTCGAAGCTGACGCCAGGGTATTCTATGGTAAGGAATCTGCAGCTAGATAGAGGCTCTACCAGATAATTTGTTACCGAAGCTAAGTAGCTTGTTCAACTTCTACTAACCGACTGAACAAACATAATTTGTAGTCCACAAGTTTCTTATCTGTACCGAAGTCATTGAGATTTGTGCAAACTGTGTTTATACGATTGATGTATAAGCGTATACTGACATGAGTGCTGATTAAGTTTGAGGTGTCAGTGTGAAAAATGTTTCTCCTACCTGAAAACTATACACTAATGATGCTGTGTTTATATTTCAGAAATAAAAATGACAATTGTCATTATCTGTGATGCTTGGGCATGTGCAATTTAGTTGTTACCAGGGGTGTGTGTTGCCCTATTGTTTGCTAATAAATTACCAAGGTGACTGTGAAGGTTTAGAAGAAGTCGCTGCTGCTGTAGAGATCATATCACAGGATGCGCTTTGGATCCTTCTGTTGTGAATACTAAAGACACGATTCGCTGTGCTTGAAAATCATAACAAATTTATGACTATGTTTCGCCATAGATATATCTTAGAGTGTGCTTTAGCAGCACACGTCAACTGTGAGGAAGGTAGGGAGACAGTGAAGAGGGGTGGGGTGAAAGATCAAATATGTTTTTCACGTGTATATTGTAATAGTGGCAGCTAGGAGTTTCCACCGTAGGATTTTGTGACATAGATTACTTGTAATGGGGTCCTTTGCTTTACAAACGCAAGGCAGTTTTTACAGCGTTAATTACTCTCTAATGCCTAAGTGTTAATTATCTGAAATCAAGATTAACTGCGCTTGTTATTGTGTGTTTCTTTATATATGACATTTGTCTTTAGAGTCACACCAGTTGGATAAAAGATGCTCAATGCACCTCCGGCTTCCATCGATCTCAGGCATGCATTGTTCTTTTACCGTAAACTACGCGATGTTTTGATGCTTTGTCTGATAGACGGGCTGTGTTCTCTTTCGTCTTGCGTAATATTATTGGCCTTTACTGGTGCAATGTGAATAAACAGCATTAAAAACAGATTTCCATGCTTGCCATTCCATGATGAAAGGCACGAGGTCACCACCTGTGACTTCTAGTGGGAAATGCATCACAACACACATCCTGGAATGCATTGTGCTTAAAATGTACTGAACCAGGTCATAACTATTGAAATGTGAATTAATGTTTTCAGAAAATCGCAGTTTACACTCTCACCTCATTAAATAGCCTTGGTACAGAATTCCTGTTTGTCGGGTCTTCAAATACTTAACAAAGTGTTGAAAGATGTGTACAATGACTGTCCTTCGATAGCTTCTGCCTTAACTATTTGCTTTACTTCTTGTTCTTGGACTTAAGAGAAACATGATCTCTCCCTATCATTTTACCATTACGCTTGGAAATACGTGGAAAGCCATTATGATGGGGTTTGCTTTTCATTGTGAGAGATGGATACGCTTTGAATTTTATTTATTTATTCATACATATGTTTTTTAAATCTCCTGTACTCTAGCATGTGGCTACTTCTTGGCCATGCTTTCCCAAGTACACATGATTGATTGGTACATCCCGTCCACACTGGGATCCTGGTAAATCCTGCCTCTTGTATTTCGGTACCTTTTCTAAGGTCTCGGGGACACGTGCAGGTGTTGAGTGCCCCTCAGTGTCTGGTGATGTTGACTTTATGTTTTAGTGATGCTCGAAGGTTTGCTTGACAGGATTTGCTTTTGAACAGTGGCGTAACAAAGGCCTCCGCAGCCCTCCCGTTGCGGACGGCCCTTTAGCTCCAACAACACCCCCTCCCCCCAAGCACAGCACCTGGTCTGACTGAGTCCGGTTGGGTGGCCCTCTTCTTGTTATTTGCAGGTGCCCCCCACCATTTTCGTTACGCCACTGCTGTCGAAGACAGCCGCTGAACTTGTCCTACTTTTGTTATAGAGAATGCAACAGAAGGATACCATGGCGCTTGCTTACTTAATGTCTCTGTCCTCTTTCTGTTGTTGTTTTGGATCATATACCCGGCATTGCTTGACATTAGATTACTGCCCTTTGTGCATTGTAAAACCAGTTTCCGATGCATGTCCTTGGCATTTCGGATAAGGACTGCAAAGATGACGTATTTTTTTCTGGCGAGAATATTGTGGCTTTTGTTGTCATCATCACGCAGCCTGGCACCCTTGTTGTGCATCATCCACAACAGAAAATGTTGTAATATCTGGCTAAGATAAAGTTACTGCTCTTTTGATTTGAACTTGATTTGCACTCGGTGGTCTATTTGCAGGATTAGTAATACTCCCCTGAGCACCACAAGTTGGTGGTTGATATTTTTACAGTTGCAATAATCAGGTGGTTTGTTCTGATTCGAACTAGGGACCGAACTATTTTGGCCTTTGCATTGGAGTTGGAGCTGCTCTCCGTTCTTGTGAGCAGTAAGAATATTATTCAATCCATTTGTGTTTCCTCTCACCAGTATTTTCATTCTCAACCCATTCAGGAGAGAGAAGAATTATTTCCTGTGGAAGTTATCAATCCCCGGGAAATTTCGGTGTTCAAATCTACTAAAAACCAACATCTACTGGGACCTAACCACGCGAACGCCTGCCTATTATCGTTGCTGTATGAATATTACAACCTCTTTGCAATAAATACAATAATGCCTTGTGCAAATTAGTGCGAAGGACAGTCTTGTGCAAATAATGACAATCTTTAATAAAAAAATTGGAGTCCAATGTGTATTCTAATCACTGACTGAATTCATTTTTGACTTGTTGGCCTGAGTCCTCCATCACAAGAAGTAAATAAATTATAATTCCTAATCTGGATCATGTCTCTCTCCCATGACCCCTGATAAATGTGCTTCTTCAAAGATTCCCTGGTTTCAGATATTCTGAGTAAAGTAGTATATTCCAAAAAGGTCAGCAAACTGTTTCCGTGCTGCTTTCTTCATTTTGACTTCAAATGTGGAAAATGAGTGGCCTAGTTCCGTTGCACCCGGATGAAGCTAATGGTAAATTTGGAATATTCATGTTGACCTCTCACCCATCTAATTAGACTGGTGTCTCTTAAGCGATGTGACAAAAGGTATGCACAAATAAAGGGATACCTCGTTTCTGAAAATTCTTGGAAAAGTTATTGGAAAGGTCATGGCACCTTAAATCATTTTAAAGAGACCTGGAAGGTTGTAATCTCTTTTTTCTAAACGTTTATCTAACATCATATTGTCTTCCTGTCTTGAGCCAAATAAATATACTGTACTCAACTGATCTGGAGAATGTCTGAGCAGTTTTTGAGAGCACAGATATAAATAGGTTAACAGAGTAACTCTTAAAATACCTCAGCCATATTCTCCTGTTTATTCTATTTAGTACCGTCATCCTTTTCTCTAATTTGCCTAATCGGATTACTCTATGTATCTTGTTGAATGCATAGGCTATACATTAAGGGACGTAGCTGTTTAGTGCATGGGCCTGCTGCCTGAGTCTAAGGTACTGCTTCTGAGTTTTGCTCTCTTTGTTATTTACCTGTGCTTGTTTTCCATTAGCAGTTGAAAATTAGTACCACCCTGAAGTGCATCAATGTTGATATGCACTGTTTACTTATATACGTTTCCTTTAATTATTGTGTTTAGACTCTGACAGAGCCAGTATGCATGACTTTTAATTAATGCACCTTAATGTTGTGTTGTGCCTATAGAGGGTATCGCGTTTTTAGGTTTCAGAACTTACTGTTGAGAAGACCGCTAAAGGTGCTCCACCACAGGTGGCCCAGAGAACAATTAAGAGGTTATCTGATCTATGGTATTGAGTGTTTTGTTTAGCTGCTATGGTCTGAATCTGTAGCCCACAGCACCTCCCATGGGTGACCTTGGAATCTTCTAACTCGCTACCCTGGAGAAGAGTGGTGGAAGGCTCCAGTGGTTTTAGTTGTGGCCCCGTAACCACCCCTCCCTCTTCTTCCCTGCATCCCTCTTATTTCTTGCAGTCATGATCAACAAGCTGACAATAAATATGCTAACTACTATGCCCATATTGGTGGTGTCATGTTTCTACTTTGGCCTGCTGTGCCTAGCATTCTCCAGGAAGTATTGGTGCCACTAACATCCTACTGTTTATGCAGGCAGCCCAGTCTGGCTTTTTAACATTTTTTTATTATCTTACCCTCTTATCTTTGTGAAGTATTGAATATTGTGTGGATTACCTTTAATTATTTGTGTCTGTTCATACCATCGATATGGCTTCGGCACTTGCTTCGCGGTGCATTTTCCAAGTATCAAATGATTGTGGTTTTCAGTTAGAAAGTTGCCAAGCACTCGAGATTGAAAGTAGATGCTATATGGAAACTGTTAGCAATTGGGTCTCTAGTTAGCAGAGGTATGCACCCTGTACAGCTAGGAGCAGGGTAAGTCACAACACAACCTAAATTATCCTATGCTCACCCTCTGGTAGCTTGGCACAGAGTAGGCAGGCTTAACCTAGAAGGCAATGCGCCACGTATTTATGCAATAACTTTTACAGTAACACAGTGAAAACACCACAAAAACACTCCACACCCAGTTAGAAAAATAGAAAGTATTTATCTATATAGCAGGAGACCAGAACAATAACATTTCAATCAATAGATCACAAGGTATCACTATTAAATGGATAGAGGTAAAATCAGTGCTTTCAAATAGGTAACATTTGGACCACTCAAGCCGTGTAGGGCCGTTATCAGTTCTAGAGTTTTTAAACCAATTGTTGTTGAATACCAATGAAAAGAGCATTGCAATAGTCTAACCTTGAGATGACCAGTTCAGTGATCACTGTTTTCTGGAGCTCTGGGGGAATAAAAGGAAAAATGATTTTTAAAGTTCTCAACAGAAAAAACAAGATGATGTAACCTGGTTGATCTGACCTGAAAAGAGGACTCCTACACTTTTTGCCTTTTGCACTGACGATGGAAGTGGATTGAAGTTTTGAGGCCACCAGGAGGAATTCCAAAACGATGGGTTATTCCCAGATAAGAGTACCTTGGTCTTATCTGAATTCAGCTTAAAACAATTGTTCTTCATCCAGCCTGCAATTCGGCCCAAACAGTTGTTAAACCATTAAGCCACCTCCTTGACGTTGCACGAGACAGATACTACAATCTTTGTATCGTCAGTGTAAGATATTATAGAGAAACCACAGGAACGAATCAGGTTTCCGGGGTGTAGCTTAAATATTGAAAAGTATGGGATTTAATGAATGACTTAATCTTTGGGGTACACCACAAGGGAAAAAAAGGATTCTGAGGTAAAATTCCTAAGGTGACAACTTGCTCTCTGTCAGACAGGAAGGAGCTAGGAAGAGCAAGTGCTGAGTCCTTTATTCCAATCCTCTCAAGTCAGTTGATAAGCAGCAAATCGTTGTCAAACGTGGCCAACAAGTCAAGAAGAACCAGTACCACATTCCCACCTTTATCGACTATAGGTCTAATTTCCCCGGTTGCACAAGGGCTGACTCCGTACAATGACTAGGCCTAAAGCCATGTTGTGGGTCATCTAGAAGAATTATTCATCAAGAAAAGACATGATATCATCATTCATAGCCTTCTCCAATATCTTGGCCGGCAGAGGAAGATGTGAGATAGATTGATAGTTCTTCAGGTCCCGAGAGGAAAGGTTTTTTTAAGTAGAGGAAGCACTGAAGGTTTTTTCCACGCTGCAGGGAAATGTCCAGAAATCTAAATTTTGTTCAGGAGTTGAGAGAGGTAGACTGATACTGTGTCTGCAACCACGTGGAGTACATGTGGAAGACATATATCCAAAGGTACCCCAGATTTAGTGGTTTCGATAAGTTTAGCAACCTTCCCGACTCGAAGGGGGGGAAGGCTGTAAAAGCACTGGGTACTGCGCTGGATCTAATTTTTATGGCATCCGAGGGTGTATCATTTTGGTTAAAAACTGCTTGAGTAAGGTCAGTCAGGTTGGATGTGAACCCATTAAAGATAAGATTCACCTTGGATTGAAAACAATTTGCTAGTATGTTGCACATGGTTTGATCTGGCCTAATGGAGTTATTTTTATTACAACAATTAGTTCATGGTTTACTGTTTCAAATAACTAATTGGTAGAGTCTTTAGCCATATTATGTGACAATATTATTTGGCAATTTTGCTGGGTTGGTGGGCTGTCAAAAGAAATGCTGTGGGATGTCTTTTTTTGTAACTCGCCACAAAACGGAAGTAACTGTAAATTAACTGTCAGATTCAGCAGTTAAGAAATCAAAAATGAAGCACTTTTTGGTAATGCTGAAGTGTGATGGACACAAAGATTTTAATAGGATCGAAACAAATCAAGTCACTTTACTAGGTAACGCACAAATGTTAAATATTCACTGAAAACAGATTTCCATACATTATCTTTTGTGTCCTACATAGTTATAGCAGTAAAACTGTATGTCTGTGCAAATTTAGTGGCCATTGCATTGGAAAATGTGCTGTCCATAAATGTCAGTGTGCAATACACAATGCTTTAGTTACATAAAAAAATCACCCACATCCTGTCCGTTAAAGCTAGGTGGGTCAGGAAAGGTTGTTCTTAAAAATGGATCGTGGTTCTAAAAATATTAGGAAGCACTGAGCTAGACCTTACTATGAATAGGAAAAGGTTGGATATGAAACCATAGCAGTTATTTATGTGTTAAACATCCAAAAAGTATTATAATGCATGAGTTAATGAGAGGATGTGGCACATGACAGTTGTATCTGGTATGGATTATAATTGATATGAAGCCATCCATACATTAGTACCCCATATTTGATACTATTTATTACAGATTGGTTGTTTCCAGGTATTTATTTATGTGTTAATTAACTTCACTTATTGTTGGTTTCTGGGCCAACATGGGCTCTGGAGACTGTAAGGAACTGAGCCCTAGGTGCCCATTGTGATGTGTACGATTTTTATTTAAAGTCAGGCCAAAAACCAAGATCTCTATTAACTGCCTGTATTCTGAAAAGTCAGTTTAAGTACAAAAAATTTATTAGTTCAAACAGGGGTGCAACTAGACCTGAACTTCAGGGGAGGGCTGGTGCTTTAAGCTGTTGAGGTCGAGATATGATCAAAGCCAGTATTAGACCATACATTGACAAAGCCAATAAGTCTGACTTTATTGTTCAAACACATGCAAACAGCATTTGTACATTTCTGTATCTTCATGCTTTAAGAGCACAGACAGCACCACAAGACCTGCAAGCATCGGTTTTCTACAAGGTTGTTGGTACCAAGTAAGTCTTGTGCCTGGTGTGCATGTCTGACACACAGAAAAGAAAGCACTAAATGTACACTGGAAATGTACACTTTTCTTAGGAAAAGCGACACAAGGTGCATAATAAATGCATGAAACAAGAAGATGGTTGTGGGATGATCTCTCAAATGGCATAAGAAAGTGCTTCCATAGATGTTGAGAAGTAGACTTATATAAACCCCATTAATTTATTGAGCATGTACCACGATAAAGAAAATCGTGGGAGGCTTCTGATTGTCTGCCACAAAATAAAGGGGGTTCACCAGGAGCGCAAAAGGAAGGGGTACTCCCAGAGCATAATAAGTAGGATACAGTGTAAAAATATGCATGTATCGGCATTTATATAGCACAGACCTAGTTGGGGAACAAGAGAGCATTGCACATAATAGGAGGCAATGTAAAACAATGTAAGATTGTGTACATCAAGTGGAGGCTTAAATATTTTTCACACAGATTTACACTAGTATCTTACATATTTACATTTTTGACACAGTGAGATTAAGTGATTTGCCCAGGACTACACAGTTTTCATTCAAGAGCCTTGCTGGATTCAAACCAAAGACCCGGACAGTTGCGGCTCGATTGAGGGAAATGGGGCAGGGCAGTGCAGCACGTGGTGAGGGCGGGAGGGGAAAAAATATATATATATATATATTATGATGTTTAAAAAATGTACCTTTTGCGCTGCTCCGATCCGCTCATCTCCTTCACTGCAGGCACAGACCTCCAGCCTGCCCTGCATCCAATCCTAATGCTGCTTTCATGCTGCTGGCACAAATTCTTATGAATCCTTGCTTTCTTTTTGTCTACATTTGTAGTATGGAAATTTCGAAAGAGCAGAGAAAAATAGGTAGAGGCAAGGAGACACTTAATGACAAAAAAGGAGACAAAGTTAAAATGTAAATGGTGGTAATCAGCATGTGGAGATAAATGAAAACAGATGATGACAGGGAGCAGGAGAGGATGCAGTGACATGTGGAGAGGTTGGCTACGTGGCAAGAGGGCAGGGTGAACAGTGCTATGGTCAATGCAAAAGAAGTTAAAATACTCTGTAGCGCTTGGGGAGGAAAGAATGGCCTTGGACAGAAAAGAAAAAGGCAAAGAAAAAATATGTAAAATGTGAACTCTGCTTTGGAAACCAAGCTTGGGGTTCAAAATAAACTCTTCAGGTAGAAATTAAAAAGCGTCATTAGGAGTTACCTGGATTGTGTTTCAGCAATAGGTGTTTTAACCCACAGAACTACACTTACCAGTTTGAAGTTGGAAAAGGGTAGTAGATGGCGAAGTAGGCACTGGCTGACTTTCACAGATAGGTCACAGTCAATATGTGTTTAAATCGAGTCTTGAAATGAGTGTGTTTCACATTTGTAGCAGGGCACCCTTCATCTCTCTTCAGCTCGAGATTATCCAATCCCAAACTCTCTCTCACAGAAATATCAAGGAGGACCATGAGGTAGACCCCACAAGGGCCGGTGTGCGACACTGCGTGCTACTTTGGCAGAAAGTAGAGGAGGCCACCCAGAAGCCTTTGACAAGGCACTAGGAAAGAGTGCACCAGATGTGCATGTTCCATCCTACTAGGGCACTTACACTCAAATTACAGCCCAAGGGCCGCATGCAGAACTCCCGGCCTTCACATGCATCCCCCTGATGAGCAGCAGCATTGTGCTGCTGTTTACTGGACTCAGCACTGTCATTAAAAATAAGTTAAATAAACAGGCAAGCATATATTCAATAGTTAATTGAAGTTAAATAAGGTAAGTAATTAGGTTGGGCTATGCTGCTTAACTGTAGGAACAACTTCATTTTTATAGACATTTTGCAGCAAAAGTGTAAAAATGTGATAGTCTCTTCAAAACGTAAAGAGTGTATTTTATTACCATGCAGAAGCATTTCACGTTAGTACATCAGATTACATTGAGAAGATTTTTTTTAAAACAAAGATGGTTTTTAAAAATGAATTTAGAAAAATTAATTCTTCCCTGCACCCTAACAACAATGCCAATAGTGAACTAAGAGTCATATCAGTCGTTATGTGCACTCTTTGGGTGGACTGGGTCACTATTATACATGAATAATATAATAGTTTACTAAATCAAACACAGGATAAAGTTTTGTACAGCGCACATCCTGAATTCATGTATTTAAAGGTCAATACAATTGCCTGGGATCACAAAATCTGGTTAAATGGGGAAGCCGGGATTAATCCCACATTTTCTAGTTTCACATTGTGCAATTCAGCCAGTAGATGTATATGCTTCACTTTCCCTGCCACCCGTCTTACTGCCAACTGCCCATCCTCTCTCAAACACCACCCTGCTGACATCAATGCACCCTCTGTCACATCACAAACCACACTTTATGGCCACTGGGGAAATGATTGAGAGCATATGTCCCTGTTTTCAGGGAAGGTCGACTGAACATAAAGGGAGGCAGGTTTTTATGTGTAGCAGTTCAGGCTTAGTAGCAGCCAGTAGCAGAAAGAGAGTTGGTTACCACAGAGGATTTTTTTAAGTTGCATTTAATTCCCCTTAGTGACACATTGTCTGTGAGCACTGTTAGTTAATAAATTCTATGTCCCTCAGCTGACTCAAAATTCTAGTCCATATTCTATGTTTGTGGAATGGTCTGGGCTTTGGGTTTCAAAGCCTGCTCACCTACCCACTATCTAAACTGTGCTGCAGTGCAAGCATCAATCATTAATTCAATCAATCAGTTTTTTGTAAAGCGTGGCTACTCACCCGTGAAGGGTCTCAAGGCGCTGTGGGGGTGGGGGAGGGCCCTCATCCAAAGAGCCACGTTTTGAGGTTCTTCCTGAAGATGGTGAGCGATGAGCTTTGTCTGAGGTGCAGGGGGAGGTTGTCCCAGCTCTTTGCTAAACTGTAGGTGAAGGATTGTCCTCCGGTGGTGGTTTTGCGGATGCAAGGGGTGGTGTCCAGGGCCATTTGGGCGGAGCGGAGGGATTTGGCAGGGGTGTGGAAGGAGAGACAAGGGTTCAGGTAGGCTGGTCCTCTGTTGTGTATGGCCTTGTACGTATGGGTGAGTAGCTTGAAGGTGATTCGCTTCTCGACTGGTAGCCAGTGGAGGGTCCTCAGGTGTTGGGAGATGTGTTCTCTGTGAGGGAGGTCTAGAATAAGTCTGGCGGTGGCGTTCTGGATGAGTTACAGTTTTTTGACATTTATAGTTGAGGCACTGGCGTAGAGGGCATCGCCGTAGTAGAGCTTGCTGGTGACTAAGGCGTGGGTGACTTTCGTGCAACAGTCTGCTGGGAGCCATCTGAAGATCTTCCGAAGTTTGCGGAGTGTGTGCCAGCAGGAGGAGGCCACTGAGTTTACCTGGCAGGTCATGGATAGGGATGAGTCGAGGATGATTCCTAGGTTGCGGGTGTGCTCAGGAGTTGTGAGGGGGGTGCTGAGGGATGTGGGCCACCAGGAGTCGTCCCAAGCTGAGGTGGCGTTTCTGAAGATGATAAGCTCAGTCTTGTCGGAGTTGAGCTTGAGGCAGCTTTCTCTCATCCAGGTGGTGACAGCTTCCATTCCTTAGTGGAAGTTCCTTTTGGCCGTGTCCGGGTCTTCGGTAAGGGAAATGATGAGCATGAGGCAGAGGAGTACAGCAACAGACTTCGCTGTGCCACTGCGTGTGAACCCATTGCTAAAATAACTGTGTGACATGATATCTTTGTTAAGCCACCACCTTGATGCCAGTATCTCCCCACAGACTCACTGGCAAATCAATGATGGAGGCCTTAGCTGGCTTTTCTGCAGGAATAGGACAGACAGCCAGGAACATTTTACAAAGAAGACTAAGCCTGCCACCCTTGAGACAATCTTTTGAGAGTCGCTGTCCGCACATAAAGGGATGGTGTTACACACCAGCAGCCAGCAAAACAGATTAAGTACTGCCCTACTCCTACCCCGCCAATTTCACTTTGCGTGTTCTTCGTTAATACTTGGAATTTTTAGTAGGAAAATCACAACGTCTCTAAATTCAGGATGCTGTTGGTAAAAATGTCTGAACTGGCCACTGAGCAATAATTGCAAAACCATTTTTAAAAAGTCCTCTCCTTTTTTTGCATTTATATAGTGCGTGCCTCCCTTTGGTAGTAAGCACTACATAAATGCAATTAAAATTCAAGACACCTTGGGATTTCTGCTTCTTTGATTAGAATACCTCGGGGCATCAGTCAAGTTTACAACAGGGCAGAGATCTACATTCATGTGAAGATTCTCTCTCATTCCAGTCCAAATGGCCTAACATGGGTTCTCCTTTAAAAACAGCAGCGAAAAGCACACTGCCCTACAAAAGGAGAGCCCCCACCATGGGGTCTGAGGATTACAATATTGTCTTTCACCAGAGACCCCCACCTCTTCCTGGTAAGACACTTTGCAATAGCCAAAGAAGCTGGACCCTCCTTTGAAGAAAAGTAAACGTTTGCTTTCTGAGCACTTTTCGGCCCGGGCTTTCTCTGTTTCTGACATCCACAAAGGGGGAGTGGTGGGAGGGAGGGTTAAAGCCCTTTTAGCCTAATGGGCGATGCGCGCCTGAGTTCGAAGACGGAAGATAAATTGCGTTCACGTGCCTTCCCGCGTTACCACGGACTTGCGTTCACAAACAAGCAGCGTGTGTGCCGACCGAAGAATAATACGCCGTTTCCAGTGGAATGCACTGGCTGTGTGTTTCTACCTAATCCTGTGACATAAGGTGAACACTTTAACTGACGCCTTTGTTACCTCAAGCTTGGCATTTAAAAATAACAATTGAAAGAGTTCACTTAATACATCTTAGTCTCTAGATTATTTAGCTCCCAAAAGGCGCGTATTTGCTTGTTTCTCAACAGGTTATTCAAAAGAATATTGCTGACACTAGTGACTAAGCCGCTTAGAAACCGTGTGAAGAGAAGGTTTTCTGACACAAAAGGTTTCAGCGCCTTGTCTTCTGTAAATGAGTAATGCCGGAGTACGGTTTGGAGAAGAAAGCATGCTTACAAAGTTGTCATTGGTCCAAAAAGCACTATTATGCTGCAGTAAAAGTGTTATTTTACCTATAAGTCAGTTTTTTTTCTGAGAGGGATAGAATCTTTAGTGTTGCGAGTAGAAGATTGTGTTTGCAGTAAACGTGCATCAGGTCAGTCTATCCACAGTGTAGAGAAACATACACGTAAAGCTATCGTGTGCTTTTAATTATTTTTTATTGGCCAACATTACCGATCACCCAAATCGGTATGTCTGCCAACATAAAAAAGTTATTGTAGCAAAATGTCCAACTCCACCACGTTTGCTATTGCAAAATGGCTTTTTGGTATGTACTAAGCCCATTTTTTTCCAGTCTGGAAAGCATATCTAACTCGCAAAATGGGTTTAGCAGCCATTACTGAACCACAATTAGGGATGGACATAAAAGGGGAGTCCCATTCTAATTGCGATACAGTATGCCACATGTCAATGGCCATTGGCCCAAACTAATGAATTCAAGCGGTCCACTCATTACTTTTTTGTTTTACTCCATTTAGGGGCCAGTTTCATGCTCAGAAAAAGCACCATGCTGCATAACCGAATGAATGAATGAATTAATTTTATTATTGTACTCCACGGAATACACCATATTTATACGCATAAAGCAGAGCTACCAAATTTAAAAAGTCGGGGGGGCGGGCGGGGTCAAGACGACAACCACTAGGACATGAGGTCCTTAGCTCCACTCCAATCATATATCACATACATGACCTTAGCACTGTAAAATAACATGTCCAGCGGTTGCAAAAGTCAGTAGATAAACCGAATCCCAGGGGTGCCCGCTAGCGGAGAGGCTTCTAGGACCTCCATTAAAATACAATTCGCATGTTTCAGCAAAAGTGGCCTGATGCCAAGGTGGCTGCTTAAATCTCGAAAAACCAGT
The DNA here is from genome assembly GCF_031143425.1 of Pleurodeles waltl. Classification (NCBI taxonomy): domain Eukaryota; kingdom Metazoa; phylum Chordata; class Amphibia; order Caudata; family Salamandridae; genus Pleurodeles; species Pleurodeles waltl. The sequence goes on along the minus strand of NC_090444.1, from coordinate 1,510,983,293 downwards.
TAAATGCCTCCGGATTCCACAAGCAGAAGTGGTATCGCATTAAGATGCTGAGGCAAGGCTGAAGCCATGGTGGCAGAGAAGAACCCAGTGGGGCACCGGTCCAGAGATGCAGTACACCCTGAGAAACAGACACAACCTCCTAACACCCTACTCCCCTACTGGGGCCTGACCCCAGGAAGCAGCCCTGCCCTGATACAAGAGTGTGGATGACCGATGTCAAGCAGAAACAAACCAAAGGGCCAAACAGAGCCAAAGGTAAGACAGTCTGGCGCAAGCAACCCTGGAGCCCAAATGAAAATGAAGGAAGGGTACCGAAGGATGAACACAAACGATAGGCAAGGATGATAGCAGTCAGCCCCTTGGATTTAAGCATAATCCATCAAGGAGTATAGAGCTAGCAAGGGAGTGTATGCTACAGCCAAAGCAAGAAACGCAATAGAATCCATTATAGCTAAGTAATAAAGCCCTGGCAGTGAATAAGAAGCAAATCCAAGAAAATCAGAATCTTACTTGTCTTCTGGGGCCAGAAGGATTTGAACCTTCCTTCTCTAGATACAGTCAAAGATTCCCTTATGTGTAACTCTTTTTATTGGTGTTCTAGTTCCATCTCATAAACTAGAAGCACGCTGGTCCCCTTGAACAATAGGCAACTTCTAATGGTATGTCCGTTACTGCTTTTGTAGGAATGTACTCACCAAAGCTCTTTTCTGTCCTTGTTTAACATGTGAGTTTTTTTCTTGAAAATCTTATAAATATATCTGTGATATGACGTTCGATCTGAATTTTAAAATACTTGATGTGTTCTTCTCATATGGAGGGCTGAAAATTGTAATTTGCTAATGTTGCTTTTAAGGTCTTTGACCGAAAAAAGGTGCTTGAAACTGACAGATATCCCTCTGCTGTACTACAAGAGCCACAGGATGAAATGGAATTGTATTACGGCAGAGGCCATATCCGTCCTGTGACGCTTCCTCAAAAGTGAAAATCAGGCCTTAAGTCACTAGAAAGTATGGGTAAACCCACTCTACTAGGACCACTTGTGGACAGTTAGCACTTCTGAGAGGACAATTATCTGTCCTTAGAACAAACAAGACACAATGGGCCTGATTCCAACTTTGGAGGACGGTGTTAAACCGGCCCAAAAGTGGCTGATATACCACCTACCGTATTACGAGTCCATTATATCCTATGGAACTCGTAATACGGTAGGTGGTATATCCGTCACTTTTGGGACGGTTTAACACCGTCCTCCAAAGTTGGAATCAGGCCCAATGTCCCAATTTAAACTAAAAAGGACAATCTATGAAAAGGGAAATAAAGTGTGCTAGACAGTTGAGACTACAAAGGGCATTAAAACTGCAACTGCGCACTGGGTAGTCAAAAAAAGAAAAGCAAAAAGCCTTCCGAAGATTCTTTAAGGATGTCTAGACAAGCGGGCAAGAAGATCCAAACAGAATCTAATCGTTTGTGAAGTCCTCTGAAATCCCCTCAAATACCAGGACTGTTTAGAGAAGCTAGAAGAGTCCATTACTAAAGCAGACATTGGCTTAATGAACAGGAAATAGCACCTTGATCCGATGGACTACCACCAGGGATTTAGAATCTGTTTTTACCCCATTTGTAAGGGGGGGTAAGCTAGTTAGTATATATAACTTATTTATAGGAAGGCAATGTCTAACACAATCCTTGCTAGAAGTGTGCACAGTGCTGGGCCACAAACTGGGGAAAGCTGAAAAAAAAAAAAAACTGGGCATTGTGTAGACCTATCTCCATCCCTCTCTTAAATTTCAGCAAGAAAATCTGTACGTAAATTATAGCACGTAGACTTAAGGATTGGATGCCCTCTCTAGTAGAGGCTAGCTAGGTAAAATTCATTAAGAGAAGACAGGTCAGAGACAACATTAAGAGAATTACTCTTCTAGTAGAGGAAGCGATCAGTAAAACCATCCTGCTGCTATTAATCTCTCTTGATGCCAAAAAGGCTTTTCATCGGCTTTCCCTGGCATATTTAGATGACTTTCTGAAATCTGTTGGGCTGGGCCATAAGATGTTAATTTAGATGTTGGCAAGCTCCATAGCCATGAGAGCCAAATTGAGTGTCAATGAAGGGATATCAAAGAACTTTCTACAGGCAAGATGTACCTTTGCAGAGGAACACCTGGCAGTAGCTATATAAGAACACCAACATAATAGAGAAATAGTGTTAGGTGGGGAACCATATAAAGTGTCTGTGTGCATGCAAAACCTTCTTGACCATTACTGACACAAAGTATCCCTACATACCTTTATTACACATTATTGAGACACTTCAAAAGTGTGTTGGGATACCAAATACAAGCACAAAATTCAGAAGAATTAGGTATTGCTATCCACAAACTATAGACTGAATATTTTAAAAATGTCGTTGTACTAGCATGAAGTGAGCCAAAATTGAAATACCTAGGCATTTATCTCATGGGGAAGCCAAAGTAATGGTACAAAGCCAGTTAGAAGCAATTGAAAAAGCAGTTGCTTCGAGACTTAAACAGATGGTCACAATGTATATTTTATGTTTTATATTTATATGCCCTTAAAATGAATGACTAATCTTTCTTTTTCAGACCCTCCCAGTATCGATTCCACAGGCAGAATTAATTGACTCCAGGGTACAATGCTAACATTTATTTGGACTGATGAAAAGACGGTGATCAACAAAAAAATACTAATGGCGCCAGGAAAGGGGGGGAGGCTTGTAATGCCCTCACACACCTAAATACTGCCAGGCAGCAAGTTTACTGGTGGTTGACCAGTTGATAGGTTGGGAAATGGATAGCAAATGTCTACCAGTGGACCGAGCGATGGGGCATAGAAAGAAGAATGCATATCTAGCATTGCCAGTAAAAACTGCGCTGGAGATATGGAGCAGGATTCCAGACGGGAAGCCTAACATTGTTTTCTTCATCGAACATACCTGTTCATAGTAACCCTGCATGAACTCCTCCACTGGGATAGATAAATCTTCCCCAGTAGCGGTTCCACACTGGGTAGTTATAGAAAGGAATGCTTTTCCATATACAAAGCGTTTTTTGGCTTGTTAATAACATTGACGGAATCTGTCGAAACTTTCCAAAAAAGTAGCAAATTCACTTCAGCTGCTTTTGGCAGAAAGCTAGATCTTGGTTCACGGATTGTGCTTTTTTGTTATTTGATGTACATGCATTCAGTAGTGTTCGAGAAATTAAGGTTTAAAATTAATTGTACCCCCACCCCCCACCCAAGGACACATGGGGGTTGACGCATGGGGCCAAAGTAAAAAATTAAACTGCTTGTTTTGCCTAGGCCTGTAGGACCGCAACAAAAAAAAATGTTTCCCCAAAGATGAGGAAATGCTAGGATACCTTCACCCTTCACAATGCTGAAAATCCTTTATTCAGGAAAAAGTGGAAACCTTTTCGTGAATAAAGGATTTTCAGCATCGTGAAGGTGTCCTGGCATTTCCTTATCTTTGAGGAAACATTTCTGAATTTGGGGCTTAAGGGAACCGAACTGGGACAGCTGCGTAATAGTTTCCGCATTCCGGTTGACTTCTGGTGATAAAATATAAATATATATATATGTATATAGGTTAGGACCTAGTTTCTACAGAAAAGCTGTTTTTTGCGTGCCTATATCTTTGGTGCCGCTTGATGAAACTTCACAAAATATCCCAGGGCACAATTTATAGTTACTTGAGGTAACTCTAACTGGTGAATTTCTATGGGTTCGTATGTTTAAAATGTGAGCTGAATACATATATATTCACTTAAAAAAACAAAGGTTACAGGGATGTTATAGTTACTTACTTCTTTCTGGGACTCAGCTTAAGTTGAGTCCCAATATGGCTGACAACACTTCAACGGCTTCCTTGTTGAAGTGTTGTCAGCCAATCAGATCTCAGCACTGCTTATGACTTCACATATTACATTACTCATGACATGGTCAGTGACATCACTGATGACATCTCATATGACCTCACTAATGACATCATCCAATGAGATTAAGTGGTTGTATTGATGTGTGAGAGGTTGTGTGAGTGTTTCTATGGGCGAATGAGTGGTTGAATCATTTGCTGTATGGGAGACTGAATGGATGTGTAAGTTGCAGTATAGATGAGCAAGTGACTATGTGAGCAGCTGCATTTCGTTTAGTGAGTGGGTGGCTGCATATGTGAGTGAGTGCGTATCAGAGTGTTTGTCTGGGTAAATGAATGGGTGTGTCTGCATTGGTGAGTGACTTGGTGGGTCACTTACTGTATGGCTGTAAGTATAACTGAGTGGTTGTGTCAATGACTGTAAGCGAGAGTCAGTGGGTGTATGAGTAGCTGTATCGTAAACTGAATGGGTGAGTCCATTTTTATATAGGATAGTGAGTGGATGTGTGAAAACTTGTGTTAGTCAATGGGTTGCTGCGTGAATGGCTGTATGGGTGAGTGAGTGGGTATGTAAGTGCCTGTTCATGTGAGAGAGTTGGTGTGTGAATAGTTGTATAGTTGAGTGATTGCACGTGTAAGTGACTGTAATAATGAGTCAGTGACTGTGTCAGTGACTGCATGGGTGAGTGTGAGGGTGTGTCAGGGTTTCTACAGCTGACTAACTGGATGTGTCACTAGAATACGGATCTATTAATGGACTGTGTGAACCCACACTGTGCACAGTTCTTTAAAACTGTGCGCGGCAGAAGTTAGCCGCAGCTTCTCTGGGTGTGAGAGGGTGTATCGGGGCGAGAGTGGCTGTCAGATTGTCTGTCTGGGTGTCAGAGTGCAAACAACAGTGTTTTAGCGGGTGCTGCAGTCTGTGCGCAGGTCTGTGAGTGACAGCATGAGGGTGTCTATGGGTCTGTGAGTGGGTGGTTCAGTGCCTAAGTGGGTGTGTGAGTGGGAGCAATTGATTGAAATAGAGAAAGAAACAGAGAGAGAGTTTTTATAGGCTTTAGTAACTCATATACTTAGAATGAGATTTTTGTTAGATTTAACAAAAAATTTATTTAATATATTTTTAAAAAGTGCAATTTTTTAAAATTAAAAAAAGAAAAGAAATGAGTTCAGCCCTTGGGCTCTGTATTAACATTTTTTTAAACAAAAAAATAGGGACAGTGTGGGGAGCCCTCAAGGGCCCTCATGAGGTCGGTACCTTTTTATTTTTAATTTTTTTATTTTTAAATAATAAAGCCCTTTATGGGCTAAGTGGGACTACTAGAGAGCCCTCAAGGGCTCCCCCTGTGGTCACTATTTTTATTTTTCCTACTATTAAAACAATGCTCTTACAGGCTACCTGGCACTGCGGGGAAGGCCTTAAGGCTTCCCCCGCAGTGACAATGCTTCAGCAAGCACAGAACTACTTTGACAGCAACTCCGTGCTTGCTGAAGCTTTTAATCTCTGTCCACTGCACCCCAGGACATAGCAGGGACCCTGGGGGGTGGCAGTCCCCAGGGCCATCAGAGGCTCCTCGCAGCCCCCCTCCAACAAGATCTTAGCCTCGGGGACAGTGGTCCCAAGGGGGAAAGGGGTCCCTTAGGGACCTCCTTTATTTTTTAAAACATTTGCCAGGGGGGGGGGTGGTGGTGCTCCCAGGTGTATTGGGGCCATGTGGCCCGCTCCAACTACAGTCTTGCCCCAGGCAGTCATGGTTTCTAGGGTTCGGGGGTCCGATTCGGACCCCCTTTATTTTTTAAAACATTTTCCCCAGGGGGTTGTGGTCCCCAGGGCACGGGGGCCACGTGGGACCCCCCGTTCCAACTACAGTCTTGCCCCAGGGGTGGTGGTCCCCGGGTCAGTGCTGAGCCCACAGGGCCCCCTGCATTAATGACAAGATCACCTCGAGCGGTGTTGGTCCCCGGGGCAGTGAGGGGCCACAGGGCCCCCCCCAAATTAATTAGAAGATCACCCCAGGGAGGTGAGGGCCCCTCCCACATATTACAATAAACCCCTGGGGAGGTGGTGGTCCCCAGGGCAGCAGGGGGTGCACAGGCTTCCCTCACATCTGAAAAAAAATTATCCCCACGGAGGTGGTGCTCCCTGGGGCAGCTGGAGGGGGCCAGTAGACCCACCTCTTTCTTTTTTTAAAAAGCCCACAGGGGCATTAGACTAATGAAGCAAGGATCCACCCCGTCTCCGTTCGTTATTTTAAAAAAACATAGAGTTCACTGAAAAAAACAAAGGTTACAGGGACATTATAGTTAGGGTAATGTTTTACCCATACAAAACCATAGAAATTCAGCAGTTATAGTTATAAATATCTGAAGGAACTATAACTCGTCCTGTGAAGTAACTTTAGTTATAGAGTTATAGTTTTTTAACATAAGTATAACTATAACTGCTGAATTTCTATGGTTTTGTATGGGTAAAAGTTAACTATAACGTCCCAGTAACCTACATATATATGCACAAAAGAGCTCGGCGTGGATATCACTGTGCTGATCCTATGCTTAAAAACTTTGCTAGATAAACAGACATTTGAGGTGAGCAAATCTAGAGTGTCTCTGGTGTTGCAGGGTGCTCTTTACTAGAGCTGCTATCCACCTAAACTTGGGAACTGCCCAGAGTTCTCTATTCTTTTTTGCATAATTTATGCGTCACTCTTACCCTGAAAGGGATGACTTCTCCTTTTCGTGCTAGGAATAGACAGCACCACATGCTCAAAATAAATACTTTATTTTCAATTTATTACAGACAGTGCATAAAAACAGAGGACAGTCAACGCATGTGCCTTCTAAGTGACCATAGAGTTTTGCAGTCAAGAGTGCCCATTTTTTAAGGTGCCCTACACCAGTTAGATCTCTCATCACTGTTTCTGTGAGCAACAACTAGACTGCATGTTCTCTCATAAAACTGTTGAGTGTTATCCACCATTTTGAATGATTTTCCTTCAAAATCCCTTATACATCAGTAAAGCCTTTAATTTATTTTTTAAATGCTACAATTCTTGTGGATAACCACCCAATCACAATCCATGATATGGCTGAAGTTTGTTTAAGATTTTTTCTACAATTTCTTTCCATCATCATTTCTAGTGACCGGTATGACATTGTTAGAAGTTCATCATGAGATATACCTTTCTTGGACCTATAAGGATCAAAATTATTATTACAACCCAGTTCATAGATAAGTGATCTATTCTAAATTATTTAGAAAGCACACAACATTGACACACATTAAAAGGTTTTGGTTATAGATTATTCAGCTGCATTATTTTGTAGATTGCAAACTATAAATGCCTTATTGATATTAAAGAAAGAAGAATGAATGCAGCATAACACTTATCTAAAGTGTCTGCAATGTAAGATAATTGCTGAGTGAAAAATTATTAAATAGGAATTAAAACATTTTGAATATTTAAAACGGTTTATCAACTTTAAACATCTGGGAAATTCAGACACATATAAGTAAGATAATGTGTCCTCATGTTGACTATTTTTACTAATCTCATTGTTTATATATAAAAGGTGCCATGATTTATATTCACCTTAAATTAAGCATGTAAAAATATATATGAGGCACGACATACATAAAGTGGAAATTATAGAATGTTACATTTGTAAGCTACAAATATATCTAATATGCTATTCAAAATATCAAAAGAGCATTTTAAAGTACATGAAACACTATTTTTATGATCTTTAAAGTGCAGTTGCAGAAGCATACAATGTGGAAGATCACACGTTCTGTAGTGCAGGTGCTGTTTTTATAATCTTTAAAGTGCAAATGCAAAGGCATACAATGTGCAGATTAGCAATTTCTAAAGTGTTGATGCAATCCTAATGTGCAAAATCGCAATCTCCAAAGTGGATGTGCAGTTCCTAGAATTGGATTTATCCATACAAATAATGCCATGTTTTTAAGATGTTAAAGTGCAATTACAAAGGCACGTACAAATGTGAAATCACAGTTATTAAAATGGAATTGCAATTACCCACAAAGGCTTCCAAATATTAATGCTATGTTGTACTTTCATCAAAAAATACAAAAATAATCACTCAGTTGTTCTATTATACTCCTGTCACCTGAAACAGATCTCTGTTATAAAATGTTTTCACACTCATTCTTAATCTAAAATCCCACAATCCCTCCTACCATTCTTATCATGCATAAATAGATAGTTTAATCTTGTGTGTTCATTAAATCATTATGACATATTTGTATATGGGAACATGAGCATCATGTTGTATCAGGTAGAGGTGGGTTTCGTAAATGGACATATAATTCAGCATCCAGGTTATGTCCCATTGGTGCTTCTGTACCCATTAAAATGATTAATCTTGATTCCATCCTTCTCAACATTAGTTTAAGATCTCCTCCCCCTCCCTTTTCTTTACATGCTTGATACCAAAGTATTCCAAATTCTTTACACCTTCCCCATGCTTTCCCCAGAAATGCTTTGCAACTGGGTATGAGAACTGTTGATTTTTAATTCCTCTGAGGTGTTGTAAGATTCTCAGATGCATTCTGTATACTGTTCTTCCCACATAATATTTTTCACAAGGGTACTTTGGGGCACACACTACAAATTCAGTATTACAAGTTATAAGTTTTCTGATCGCTACCATTGTTTAGTTTGTAGGTTGTTTTCTTGATTTCATGTTCACATGCTTTACACTTAGTGCACTTCCAGAATCCTGGTTGGTTCAACCAGTTAGTTTGTTTTCACAATTTCATGTTGGTAATGAATACTGGTTAGAAGGTACCCTAGTGATGCTACCTTTCTGTAGGTGATATCCAGTTGATCCGTCAGTATATCCTTAAGTCTCTCATCTAACCTCAGGATGCCCCAATTTTTGGGAATTATTCACTTGATTTCCTTATGCTGTATGTTATAGTCAATGACGAGACAAGTTTTTTCCTATTCTTCAAGATCCTTTCTCCTAGGTACCAGTAGTTCGTCCCTAGTTCTTGTTCTAGCTCTCTCCATCGCATTCTTAATAACTTCAAGCGGGTAAACTTTAGAGAGGAATCTTAGTTTCATTCTATATATTTCTGCTTCAAAATCCACTATTTCAGAGCAATTTCTTCTAGCTCTTAGCATTTTCCCAACGGGGATGCTGCATCTGAGATTCTTAGGGTTCCCGCTATTCCCATGGATTACGCTAATACATGGTGTCATTTTCTGGTGTAACTTAGTACAGATACACGTCTCTTATCTCAGTCTCAATTCCCAAAGAAATGCAATTTGTTTTGGGCTCATTGTATAAGTAACTGCTAAGTTCAGATTATTCTTGTTCAAGGATGGGATAAATGATTCCAGACTTTTGGCATCTCCTTCCCAGATTAAAAAAAGATTGTTGATAAATCTGGTCCAGAGTTTCAAATTTTTCAATATTTCCTGGTTTTCTTCTGCCCAAGTTACTTCTGATTCCCAATACCACATAAAAAGGTTGGCATACATTGGAGCAAATGATTTGTCCATGGCAGTGCCCTGTTTTTGTAAATAATAATCACTATTAAAGATAAAAACATTACGGGTGTGTCAGAATTCCAACATTTCACTTAGCATATTTTGGTGTACCAAATAAATAATCAATTGTTCTCGTAATAAATGTTTTATAGCCTGTATGCCAGCCATATGTTTGATTGACGTAAAGAGTGATGCTATGTCTGTTGTAGCAATTAGATATGTTTCTTTCCAAGGGATCCCCTGGATTTTACTCAAAAAGTCCATGGACTCACGTAAATATGAAGGCATCTCTGTGACATATGAGGCCACAAAATATCTATAAATCTGTAAGTATTTTCCAATAAGGAATTGATTGAACAGACATTTGGACTACCTGGGGGATTCTGTAGACTTTTATGAACCTTTGGTAGGAAATAAATCGTAGTTATGACTGTATGATCAATTTTTAGATATTTATATTCCTCATGATCAATTAATTCTTGGTCCTACCAATTTTGAAGCTTGCTGTGATATTCCAAGATTATTTTTTATTTTCTCATAGTGTTGTTTATTGTTTAGTTTCTTTTCAGCCTCCATCCAGTACTTCACGGGCCTGAATCCTGATGTTTCCACCCATATTGGATGCTTTATTTATTATTTGCTTTTTTCCCTTAGTTCTTTAATGGCTGCCCTTTCTCCATAGGTGATACTTTGCTTTTTTTTTTGCAAGATAGTTTATTGAGATCCGTTTCAGTTAGTTTTTGAAAAAGGTTGATTTTAATACCTGGAGGTAATTTTGGACAAAATGGTGAATCAGGTTTAAGGCCACTCTCTCCTCTTTCTCCTGTATCTATGCCTGTATGCATGCAACACTGCATGATAACTCCTTTATTGTTATCATTGTTTTTTCCCTTGTTTTAGTTTCTCTTATTCGCTGGGGAAGATGTGTCAAGAAATGCTTCTATAATGTTAATTTACAGGAGGATTTATATAAATCATTTCTTAGATTGCCAGGTCCATTTCTGAATCTGGGCAGAAAGATAGCCCTCTATTTAGGATTTGTATTTGATTGTCACTCAAATTTCTTGAAGAACGATTGATAACCAGATTTTCTCCTTCTTTGTCTTATATCAGTTTTTTTGTCTTCTATTCTTGGCTTTCCAACTTCTCCTATTCCTTCTAATTCTGTTTTCCCTCTGCCCCTGCCTCTCCCTATAGTCAATTCCTTTCCCCTTCCTCTTTGTTTTGTGCTCAACTGAAAAAAATGTAGATCCCCAGAAAGATCCAAGCTTGCCATATTCGATTCTTCATCCACAGAGCTCGCATCAAAGCTATTTGCCGACATTTCCTTATTTTTTGCTGTTTTGTCCATCATTGCTAGATTTCCCAGGACATAATATTTGCATACAAAATAATATATGCGTCCATTGTGATAGTCAATTTGATCTTGATTGAATTTTCTCGCTTTTTTGCTCAATTTCAGCTTGTTTGTTTATTTTGTTTTCCATTTGTTCAAGCAGCTTCGTGATTTCTTCAGAGATTGTATGTTTCTGCAGTTCTTGTTCCAAGTTCTTAATTTTTGAAATTATTTGTTAATTTTTTTTTTTTTGCATGCAAGAATAATGTTCACATTACTTTAAAGGCGCATTGGTTCGTGACATCCTGCCATTTCTTAATTAGATCTTTATCTAAATCATTCAGGGTGGGTAAAATTATTATTATTAGCCCTCGTGGTATTCTTTTGTAGTCAATATATTTTTGGGACGCCATTTCCCAACATTTGTTCATTTCTGTCAATCAAGCATGTTTTAAGTCCTTAATGATTATAGTAGGTGTTCGTTTTCTCTCTTCAGTCTGTTATAATGTTGCACTTTCCCTTATCACTTCCTCATCATTAAATAACTCACTGGCCCTTCAAGATCTCTGTGTCTTCCTGTCCGCCATATGAAATAAAAAATAAACTCTAAGCACCTGCGTAATGCACTGTCAGGATTGCGTGACCGTACATTGCAATCAAACCTTCACTAAATTGTATCGCTGCCTGTTATCCCAGTAATTGATTCTTCTCAACCAGGTAACTAAACATATGCCTTTTCGTGATAGTATCATCACATAGCACAGACATGTAAAAAAGATATATCCGATTTTGTTCTGTTTGTAAAGGAACACTGGCTCTTGCAGGTTTACGTGCTATGGATTTGTCAGGTGGGGATGGGGAGAGACCTCCTCCCCAGCGCTATCTCCAAAACATCTAGGCTCAGCGCTACAACCCCTAATTCCCTTCAAACAGGGCTCCGTTTACACTCCCCACTGTGTGTGTGTGTGTGTGTATATATATATATATACATATATATATGTCGGTAGGGCCCCCCTTATCAAGCCCATTTTGGGCTGAAGGGGCGCCAACCTCCGAGGGTGCAGGGTGCATTCTTTATTTAAGTGGAGGGTGCATGCAGCCCTGGGGAGGCACCCTCCAGGGCCGATATGTGCTTTAAAGGGTAGGGGGGGATGCACAGGCACTCTCCCTGAACCCTTAACGGCCACGAGAACGCCATTCCCCTGGCCCAGCTTACTTACTATGTCCTGGGAATTCCACTCCTGGGACACAGTAGTTGTCCTGCAGTATTACTGTGGACCAGGAAGCATGTGTTTGTTCCTGTCTGACATGAGCATTTTCAAATCTCCTGCCAAACAGGAGCAAACACTAAAAGCCTGATTTAGAGATTGGCAGTGGGGAATACTCCGTCACATACAGAACAGATATCCTGTCCACCGTATTATGATCCCATTATTGCCTATGGAGATCGTAATACGGCGGACGGGACATCCATCACCTTTGTGACGGAGTAACCCATCCGCCCAACTCTAAATTAGGCCCTAAGTCTGCTCCAAGGTCCAAAAATGCTCCTGTGGATTGGGAGCAGACTTGTGTTCTGTTTCCCTGCCTGCATTGATGCGGGCAGGGAAACAACAGCTTTCTCTGGGCGGGAGCAATGCCGGCGCCTGTGCCATGCAGGGAGCTGGCTGGGGCCACAGCAGCTCTCACCATTTGGTTATTGGGTGCCTCAGGTGAGCACAGGGGCACCCACCTATTGAAAATACAGTCCCTTGGGGATCGGGTCCCTGGGGCGAAAATAGACTCAGGGAGGGAACCACGTGGCTCCCTCCACTTTTAATAAAGGCGGGCCTGAGGGATGAGGTCCCCAGGACCTGAGACAGCGTGGGGGGGGCATTGCTCAGGGAGATGGGGTGCACAACCCCAGTCACCTTTTTTTTTATTATTAAAAAAAAAAAAGGTATGGCCCTGGGGAGGGGGTCCTCAGAGCCTAAAAAGGCTCAGACAGACCTCTCCTTTTTGTTTATATTTGAACCCCAGGAGGTTGGGTTCCCTGTGCTTAATTAGGCTCCGGGAGGAGGGCTCATACCTCCCTCTTTTTATTAATTACTCTGCTTCAGGGGCTGTGGTCCCTGGGACCTAATAGGACTCGGGGAGGCAGGGGCCATACGGCTTCTCCCCCTTTGTCTTAAATTTGGCCCCAGAGGATGGGGTCCCCTGTGCCCAAAAAGGCTTGGAGAAGGAGCTGCACAATCACTACCCTTTTAATTGGCTTTGTGGGGTCCCAGGGGCCTGATAGGCTCAGGGAGGGGGGGACGTGCAACCTCCTTCCACCTTTAAATAAAGTAATGGCCCCAGAGGATGTGATCCTAGCGGGCCTGTGAAGGCTAGGGAAGGGGAAGCCACACAGCCTCCTCTTTTTTATTGGTTTGGCCCTGTGGACAGGATCCTCAAGCCTAATAAGGCTCTGGGAGGGGGGCTGCACACCTCTCTTCCCTTAGATTTAAGCCCCATGGCCCTAAAACGCTTGGGGAGGGGGCTGCATGGCCCCCATCACCTTACTTATTGTATTTAGCTTGGAGGATGTGGTCCCTGTGGCGTATTAATGCTCAGAGAGGGAGTTATCATGCCCTTCTCCCCTGTTTCATTTGGCCCTGAAGGATGGGGACTTTTAATGTTTGGGGAAGGAGGCCACATTGCTCCCCTCGCATCCCCTTTTTATTGGAACAGGCACCAGGGAATGGGTCCCTGGGGCCAATTAAGACCAACCCAAAAGTTGGCAGCATACTGGGGGTTTGGACACAGGGTCTGGCAGCTGCCAAGCCCTGTGGCTGACCCCCTGCTGTGCACGACCAACAGCTGTGCAGTGTGCAGTTGGCATTCTGGTGAGGATTTGGTCATAGGGCTAGGTGGCAGGCCATGCCCTGTGGCCAACCCCGCACTGCTCACAGCCAAAGGCCCTATGCGGCGGGGGCTGGCTTTAAGTGTGATAATAAAGTATTACTGTAGGTTAAAAATAACCCTTGAAATTCAGACAAAAAGCTAAATGTTAAAGTAACCATATAGTTAGGTGTGGTAAAAAGATCTGTATTTTTTTTTTTTTAAACCATTAGAAATTCACTGAAAAAACAGAGGTTAAAATAACAATATAGCTAGGTGAATATGTCAGTGACAACATCAATGTTTTACACAAAAACAACAAAGACATTCACCAGTTATAGTTAGAAGAGCTAATCGGTCAGGGTAGGCACAAAGGGCAGTGGCAGAACAACAGCCACACATGGTTGGAATGAGGAGACAAGGGCATGGACAATGAATATCCAACTTTACATTTTAAAAAACCTTCGAAATTCACAGGAAAAAACAAAGATGTTATAGTTAGGTGAAAAGGTCACATAAAACATACCATTTGAAACTAACAAAACCACTGTAATTCTCAAGTAACTATAAATCCAGTCTTAAAGTAGCTATAACTTGGGCGCTCCCCGTGCACTGCTTTTACCCTTGCATATTAAATCACTCATGACATAAATAATTGACTACACTTATATCATCCCTAATCACATCTGAAATTCTTTGATTGTTGACAATACTGTGCATGGCGGGAGCACGTGTTATAGTTACTTTAAGGCATAAGTTATAGTTACTCGATATAACTATAGCTGGTGAATATTTTCTTCCTTGAGTTCTCTTCTTTACATGTTTATTAACTCAGTTTTCATTTAAATATACTGAAGTGACGATTTCATGGCATTACATTTGAACAGGATTCAGCTGATGATACAGACAACTTGTTTAATACCTTAACCCTGTTGCTGCTAAGCCTTTTCCACCCCACCAGTGCCGAGCCGTATTTTGGCTATTTGGGGGTAGTTTGTGCTTAGGCCCCCATAACTTTCAGACTACATAAGGTATGCACACCAGATGTGTGTCCTTTTTTTCCAACATCCTGGGGATTCTAAAGGTATGAGGCTGAGAAAATATCCAAAGTACAACTAAAATTTGAGTTTTTTGGGAAAAAGTGCTGCAGACGAAAGTGCCTGTTTTTTTACTTGCAAATGGCATCAACGAAGGGTTTGTGGTTCTAAAATCATGAACTTCCCAGCTTTCAAGAACAGGCAGACTTGAATCAGAAAACGATGTTTTTGAACACAGTTTTGGCATTTTACTGGGACATAGCTCATTTTCCTATTCTTTTGTGTTTTCAGCCTCCTTCCAGTTAGTGGTAGGAATGGGTGTGAAACCAATGGTGGATCCCGGAAAGCTGTACATTTCTGAAAAGTAGATACAATTCTGAATTCAGCAAGAAGCCTTCAAGGTTTTCCTATAGAAAGTAACAGGTAAAATGTAAAAAAAATACTGAAATTGAGTTAACAAAAACAGCCATTTATGTCTATTTTGTCATCTGTAACTTTTTCTAACTATGGCAGATTTTCAAAGGCAACATACTGTTGCGTCCTCTAGACCCTTTTGGTTGTGGGGATATATAGGGCTTGTAGGTTCACCAAGAACCCGACGTACCCAGAGCCAAAAACAGAGCTGCGCCTTGCAATGGGTTTTCCGTGGGTACTGGATATACAGCAATTCATTTGGTAAAATATAGAGAGTGAAAAATAGGTGTCAAGGTGTATTTCCGAAATGGGCACAAAAAAAGGAGTTTGAATTTGTGGGTACCCATAGTAGCATGTGAATTAGATGGCATTTCTCAAAATTACTTCTTTGTTACACACTGTCTTACATTTGGAAGGTGCAAATGCAGATAAGGACAATTGGTAATAACTTAAGGTTATAACACCTTTTCTACTATTCCGTGTTCCCCCAAGTCTCTAGATAAAAAAAATGATACTTCACTTGTATGGGTAGACCTAGTGCCCACTACAGGAAGCGACCCAAAATACAACTTGGACACATCAAAGTTTTTTGCAGTGTGCCTGGCTGTGTATTTTGGCCCCTAGCACAGCAAGCACCTATGGAAACCTAGCAAACCTGTACAATTTTGAAAACTAATCACCTAGGGGAATCCAGGTTGGGGTGACTTGTGTGGCTCTCCCCAGGCTCTGTCACCTAAAATCCCTTGCAAACCTCAAAAGTTGTCTAAAAAACACATTTCTGTGATAGAAAGTTCTGGATCCTGAGGGGAGCCACACTCAACAGGAATCAGCCCAAAATGCAGCATGGACACATCACATTTTTCCACTGAAAACAGACTCCTTTTTTTAGTGTGCCTAGGGTTGAATTTCGGGCTCTAGCTCAGCCGGCACCTTGGGGAACCTAGCCAACCTGTAGATTTTTGAAAACTAGACACCTGGGGGAATCCAGAATGGGATGACTTGTGTGGCTCTCACCACAATATTTTTTACCTATAATTCCTTTCTAACCTCAATTTTTTTTTTGCGGGGGATGATGATGGGGACAAGGGAAATAATAAAATAATTTACAAAAAAAAGTACCATCTCACTCCTCTTCTTTCCTGATGGTAGCCCAGCAGCTCCTGGGACACCATCAGAGGCTCCCCACCCAATCCTGGTGCTGCTTTCATGCTATACCTAGTGTGAGAGCAACAACAGGATTGGTCTGAGCGGCTTAGTCTGCCTCTCAGACAGTGCATGGGAGTCTCTACTGTTTCTCCAACAGGAGAAACCTAAGTGCCTATGATGGTTGGCCAAACTGACATGCTCCCTTAATTGCACTCCATTCCTCCTCCTCTCCCCTCCCATGGCCCATCCCTGCCCCTCCCTGCACATGCTGGCTCAGCCAGCAGCTGGAAAATAAAATGATAAGAAAATATTGTTTTATTTTTCAGTTGCTGGCTTTCAGCTAGTGAGCCGATGCTCCTTTGACATTGCGGAGGAGTTGCCCCTGGGAACTTATCAAACCAAGCGCAATGGGAGCCCTTGCTTGGGGATTCCTAATGGCATCGGCTGGATACTTTCCTGTCTTTGGCAAGAGGCCCAACCACACAAGTGACGTAACATTTTTGTCAGCAAAAGCGGGGCAATGCTGGATTGAAGGAATTCTGTGGATTCCTGCAGATTCCGAGTTTCCATCACAGAAATGTGAGGAACAATGTGTTTTAGTCAACATTTGAGGTGTGCAGGACATTGTGGGTAAGAACATGCTGTGGTGGTATGGGATGGATACCAAGCACACCTCCCTGGACTCCCCTAGATGTCTAATTTTCAGAACTGTCTGGGTGTGGTAGGTTTTTCTGGGTGGCAGCCTACCAAAGCTCAAAAAGTAAAGCTGTTCACAATTGCAAGTGGGATGATACTGAGAGTTAGCCAAACTTTCCTGGCCCACTTGTCAAAACAAGACCCAAAAGAATCAAATGCCCTCTTGCTTCCCATTGGGGTGGGATGTTTTAGTCTGCAGGGGAGCAGAAAGACTGTTTCCACATTTTTGAGGCGGTGGGGGCATGGCCATGCCGGGAAGCCCAAATCCTACAAAAGAAGTGATCCTTGGTTTCTAGTTGACTTTCTGTACGGCTGGGTGGTACATGGGAATATTTGCCCCCATAGGCACCATGGGTGGTAGAAAGACTGTTTCCCTTGTTTTGGGGGTGGGGGAGGCAGCTGTGCCCATGCTGGGCAGCCCCCACAAGACAAAAAAAAAAATCCCTGGTGTCTAGTGGGCTTTCTGCCCCCACTCCCCCGGGGCGAATCGGGTAATTGTCCTTATCTGCCTCCCTAGGGGACAGAGAGACTGCATGTTTTGGGGGGGGGGGGGGCAGGTTGGGGACATGGCCATGCCCATGTTGGGCAGGCGCCACCCCTACAAAAACAAATGTCATCCCTAGTGCCTAGTAGTTTTCAACTCTTCCCCTTCTCCCCCCTCCCCCCCACGCAGATTAGCCTAAAAATAAGGCCAGGGTGCCCCGGGGGGGCAGAAAATGGCCAAAATAAACCCCCATAGTGGGAGCGATCTTTGTCTAAGGGGCCACTCCCCAGCTTATATTTTTTTAAATCCCTAGTGTCTAGTGGTATTCTGCTCTCCCCCCCACCCCCCCCAGGATGGGCTGATAGGCCTAAAAATAAGGCCTGTCTGCCCTCAACTTATATTTTTTTTATATTTTATATCCCTGGTGAGAATGGCTAACATTTATTCCCAAATATTAGGAGCAGCCCTTGCCGAAGGGGCTGCTCCCTGCTCCCAAAAACAATACCTGGTGTTTAATGGGATTGATCCCTGCATGGGGATCACCCTCCTTGGGCGATGCCCAAGCAAGGACCAACTTGGGACAGGTACCATTGGATAGCGGAGGTTCTTCTCTTTCTAACAATACCTCTTCCGTGTGTTTTGATGCTCCGGGGGGGGGGGGGGGGGGGGGGGGCTGAGATAGCCCTGCGAACACCAAAGCAATGAAAGTGAAATGAGCCGATCAGCTCATTTCACTTTCAATGTAATGATGTCAGCGCAGCATGAGAGTGCTCGTCATTACTTTGAAATAAAAAAGAATGCCTCGGGTGGCTGGGGAAGCTCTTTCCCAGCTTCCAAGGCATATAAATGAAAAAAATGAAATTCCTATGCAAAGGGATTTGGTCGTCATGTGTTGAGGATGGAACAGTTCCATCCTCAGCACACAAGCACCGTGGCTCAGGATGGAACTGTTCCATCCTCAGCACCGAACGGCATTAAATCTAAATGCTAGTGAGTAAAAGCTCCTATAGATTTAAAAAGAGAAGCCAACAGGAAGCTGTGAAAAATGACTTTAGGATTTTTAACTATCAGGACATGTAAAACATAAGTACACAAGTCCTTTATTTGAAATACAATGCACCCTCCCTATGAGTATTTAAGGCCTACTTTATGGGTGACTTACAAGTATTATAAAGGAAGGTTTAGGCCTGGCAAAAAATTTATTTTCACCAGGTCTAAATGGCAGCTTAAAACTGCACTGCAGGCTGCAGTGGCAGGACTGAGACAAGTTTATAATTGCTACTTTTGTGGGTGGCACAATGAAAGCTGCAGCCCACTACTAGCATTTACTTTACAATCCCTGGGTACATGTACTTCCATATACTATAGACTTACAAGTAAATTAAATGTGCCAGGCAGGTGTAATCCAGTTGTACCATGTTTTAGGGAAAGGGCAGAAGCACTTTAGCACTGGTTAGCAATAATAAAGTGCACAGTGTACTAAAGCCATCAGAAACAATTCCAACAAAACAGGAAGTGTGAAGGGAAAATGTTTGGGGAAATACCACACCAAGGATGCCAGGTGTAAAATGTGTTCCTCAGCTAAAATCACGGGGAATTACCATCCTCATGGGGTAGTTCTCATTGCAAATGCGGAAGAAACTGGAAGGACTATCGGTATTGGCATGTTAAGTCCCAGGGTGAAGTTCCACCATAAAATCCATTCCCTGTAGCAGGGGTGGCTCATGGAGCTTTCTCGTGCATGGGGGCACAGGATATTTTTTTTATTTGAAATCACTTTCCTGCGCCGCTCCTCTCCCGTCGCTGCTGCAGGCACAGGCTCCCAGCCTGTCCTGTGGCCAATCCTGATGCTGCGCAGAACAGCGTCAGAATTGATTGGGAGCGCCCAGCCAGGGTGCTCCCAGGCAGACTGAGAGCCTTTGCAGGCTCTCTCCAGCCCAGCAACTGTGTTACTGGGCTGGAGAGAGCCCTGTGCTTAGGTGTGTTTGGCTGTCCTGAGACGGCTGGCCAAACAAACATGCGCTCTGAGGGGAGTGCACAATGCACTCCCCGATGCCCTGCCCCTTTCACAAGGAAAGAAGGATAATAAACAGAGTTTATTATCATTTCCTTGTGAAAGGATTTGCAGCAGTTGCCACCTCAAAAGTTTGGAATTCTCACCCTTCATCTGAATTAGCCATCTCGAGGGTGTGTAGTCTGCCTGAACCCGGAAGTGATTACCAAACAAGTATGGATTCAGCTTCGATATTGCTCAGACCATGGCAAAGACTGCACCGCTGTTCCCTTGGAAGCAGGCTCCTGCTAATAAAGGCTACAGGTTGGTCTAGGCCCTTTTCATTCAGCTGTGAGAGCATAGCCCCTATGTCATACTCGGAGATGTCTGTCTGGACAATGAATTCTTTGGAGAAGTCAGGGACCTGGAGTACAGATGTTTTATACATGGCCTCCTTCAAGGCATCAAAAGCATTCTGGTACTCCTCTGTCCAGATCACCTTCTTGCGTTGCTGGTTACAGATTGACTGTGTTAAGGAGGCAACAATGGTACCATAGCCCTAGACAAATCTCCTCTAGTAGCAGATGTGGCCTTAAAAGGCTCTCACCTCAGTCTGGGTCTTGGGTAATCCCAAGCTGAGATGGTCTTAATTTTAGCCTTGCCTCCCTCCTCCCAACTTGGAGTCCTAAGAAGACCACCAGTCCCTGCCCTGGCCTTAATAATCAGGCCTGCTTCCTGCAGGCCCTGAAGCACTTCCTGGAAGTGTAAAAATTAGGTCCACCCAGCTGGGCCTTAAGACTGCAATGTGTCTAGATAGGCAGCACTGAAAGCCTCGATCCCAGCCAGGACCAACCTCTAGAAGGTGCTGTTGACCAACCTCTAGAAGGTGCTGTTGACCAACCTCTAGAAGGTACTAGTGGCATTCTTTACCCCATAGTGCATCACTTAAACCAGTAGTGGCCCCCTGAGGTGGTCAACGCAGACCTCTCCTTATCCCCCATAGTTATTGACATCTGCCAGTATGCAGACGCTAAGTCAAATGTCTTCAGGAACTTGGTAGCTCCCAACCTACCTATGAGCTCATCAGCTCAGGGGTGGGGTGTGCATTAGTCTTGGTGACGGAGTTGAGCCCTCTATAATCTACACAGAACCAGAGTTCTGGAGTTGTGCCCAGTGTGGCAACTTTGGGTACCTGCACCACTGAGTGGAACCAAGGGCTGTTGCAGTGCTGAATCGACACTAGTTTCAGCTTCTTGAACACTTTCTCCTTGACTCTTGCTCTCATCTTGTCAAATAGCTTGTAGATTTTAATCTTTACAGGCATACTGTCCCCAGTATCATGGGTGCACAAAGTGCTAAGTCCCGGGGCTAGGAAGAAAAGTGAGGCAAAATGCCCAAGCAAGTGATGACAGTCCAACTCTTGCACCGGGGTCAGGGTAAGGGAGAGGACAACACCTTCCACTGACCTTTTTTGCTCCTTTGAAGATAGGATGTCAGGGAGAGGTTAATTCTCCTCCTGCACACAATCATCCGTCACTAGGAGCATAGTTACCTTGGACCTCTCAAAGAGGGGCTTGAAGTGACTGACATTTAGAATCTTAAAGGGTTCCTGCATGTCACCTCCCCCTTGGGCTCCTTCACCTAATAACGCCCAGGCCATCGGTCCTGAAGGGCCCGGGATTCCATTGGCCCCATCACCTACACTTCCTGACCAGGCTGAAATTCAACCAGAGGGGCCTTTTGGTCAAGCCACAGTTTCATAACCTCCTTGCTGGCTTTCATATTCCCAGTAGCCTTTTTCCAGAACCGCTTCAGCTGAGTTTGGAGAGACAACATGTTGTGGACTACATTCTGGGGGTGTTCTTGGGAATTCCCTCCCACCCCTCCTTCACAAGGCTGAGAGGCCACTTGACAGGGTAGCCATACAGGGGCTCAAAGGGAATGAACCCAATTCCCTTCTGTGGCACCTCCCTGTATGGAAACAACTGGCATGACGAAAGGATGTCCTGCATGCACCTGAGGGGCTCTGACAGGCCCATAATGATGCCTTTGAAGATGTTGTTAAATCTGTCAACAAGCCTATTGGCCTGTGGGTGATAGTGTGTGGTGAACTTGTAAGTTACCCCACACTCATCCCACATGGACTACATGTATGCTGAGATAGTCGGCGATCCGGTCAGACCGTGCCTCCTTGGGGAAACCCAACTGGGTAAAAATACTCATCAGTGCCCTGGCCACTGCTGGCACAGTCACTGTCCTCAGGGGTATGGCCTCCGGGTACCAGGTGGCATAGTCCACTAAGCCCAGGATGAATCTGTTGTCTAGTGCAGTCTTGATGTCCAGGGTGTCAATCCTCACAGCAGTTAACAAATATTTAGCATGTTTAGCTTACTTTTTATAGTTTTGGTTCCTTGTAAATCTGTAAAGTGGACACAGTTAAAGGGGGTCAGAAAATTGTTCATTTGCTGGTAAAAATGGTCCATTAAATAATACATTTGCACGAAGGTTTGTAAGTTGTTTACAAGTAAATCCTGAGCAGAGATTTCAGGTTTCACTGAAATCTGACGGGGGCAAAGTTAAAGGGCAGGTCAAAATATCTTTGATTTGCTAATAACTTTAGTGCCCATTGTAGATGTACACAAATATACCAGGCACTTGGCAAGTTTAACTTCTGTTACGCTTTTTCATGCAGCTCCATCAAGGGATGTTTGGTTAACAGGGGATGAAGCAAACATTATTTATTTGCTAGCACCTTTGCGTCAGTGCTTCATTTGTAAATAAAAATGTGCCGGTGCCCAAAGCTCACCTCTGAAACACATGGCTGCTGCAATTAAATGTGCGAGCACGGAATACTGAAGCAGCATAATCCTGAAGTCATCTCGGGCCTCTTTAATCCATTTGCAGCCACTCCCTGTCCCTTCAGCTCACTCTTGCAGCTTTCTTCTTTCTCACTTTGTGATGCTTTTACATTTTTCTCTTTCTCTGTCTTCCCCATATGTGTCATTTGCTCGCAGTAAATACTTGAGGCAGAAAAATAAGTGCCAGCCCTAAAAAATAAGTGCTGGTGCCCTGCACCAAAACCACCGGCTCAAATTAATCACTGCTTTGCGTCCCTTTCTCTAATCTGAATAAACTTTGTCAGAATTTACATGTTTGGTTTTCTGTTCCTATGCCATTTTACGCCCAGTGCATGGATTGAAATTTACATGCAGCTCTGACTAGGGGGGACAAAGTTAATAGGTGGGGGGGGCGGAGGTTGGCATGATTTGATTAATTTGCTCAAAAGTTGAGGTAGTAGTACTGGCTTTAACTTTCAACCTACAGTTGACTGCATGGGAGGTTGGCTGTCTGTGGCAGTCTACCATTGCAAACAACCAAAGGCTATTTGCAGCAGGGGGTGGGCACCAGAGAAGGTGTGGGTGCAGGCCCTTGACGAAGACAAGACCCTTCATCCGCCCCCTGAAGGCCAGGCGCAGCAAATGTTAACGTCCTGTGCAAGGGCTCTTGTAGAGGTTTGATGCAGAATATTGTAAAAGAAACATAAATAACTTAATGCACAGTTGATGTGCACATATAGTTATGAAATAATGTCAAAAAGCCAACGAAATGTCACACCTATGGTTACCTCACCTCTGCAAACCTGACATGCAAACTATATCTTGCACACCAAATACAGGGTTTATGACTTCAAAATGTTGAACCATAGTAAGAGGGCTTCGTATCATATTTAACTTGCAACGCGTGTACAGAGATAATACTGCATCCATTGTTTGTCTTTCATAGTGTTTATGAAGGTAGGATATAATGTGATTAGTGAGATCAATTATGCCATTTATTTCATGATGGGTGAGGTCATGCGCATTGCATTTGTTGTGTGAGTTATTGTTTGCATGGCAGGTGTGTGAGCTATAGTTTGTGGAGTTAATTGTAATTGAAGAATATCAGAGTTTCTTCGGGTTTATTTTGTAACGATAATTACAGGTTAACTAAATATGTGTGCGCGCGCAAATGGACGTACCAGTACCAGAGATAAACTTCAGTGAGTCGCGCCAGCGAAAACAGTTCTTCGTTGTTCTCTATCAGAAAAGGCGCTCCAATAACTGCAAGCCTCCCGTGTAAAAAAAAAAAAGCATATATTGTGGTTATGTCTTTTTAAGTGGGTGTTACTAGAAGGGCTCTAAAATGTACCGTGGGAAGCCACCCATTCGCTGGAGTACATATGGCCAAGGAGCATTCTTTTTAATTTGCCAAATGGTTTATTGATGCCTTATAAGTGTTTATTGAGGACCTAGTAGTTTATGTCCTGTACGGTAGCAGCAGCTGCAAATCTATGGCAGTGTGATTCGTGTGTGCGCCCATTAGCACATGATGAATTACACGTGTTTACCTTCGTGCTGTAATTAGAAACCCCGTGCAGCTGCCAAAGAATGTGCTGGATCCCAGACAAAAGCCCGAGGTTGTCGGAAGAAGGTTTGATGTAATAACTTATTTGTGAAGGAAGCGCAGCTTGAGTGTATTTGCTGGGAGCAGGAAGTTCGGAAACGCTGCGCAGAAGTCGGGCACACGATCAGGTGCTGGCTGAGTCATCTTTTGTTACACATGTTCGGTAGTTTTCCTCTCCTTTGCAGTAGAATGGAAGGAAATAACATGCAGTTATAGATTATTGTCATTCTCAATCTGCGTATTCAGAACAGTCTCCTCCAAAGAATGCACCAGAGCTGGTCATTCTCAAGTTCCTGTATCTCTTTCCCCATGTTTGTCACCGAGCTGATGAGCTACAGGGCTGCGCGGCTTAACTTGTAACACAATAAAATAAGTGCACGAGCGCAAAGTTTTTCTCAGGATCCCACCACGGCTACAGCTGAATGTTGGGGTTGCTAACTATCAGGTTGCCTAGTCGTTCCACTATATGTCCTTTCTTCCACCACTCAATACTTCTTGTCTCTTTTCTTCTCTTATTAATGTTCGTTTTCCTCCGTGCTTTCTTCCTTCGTCATTGTTTTTTTTTTATCTTTTTCTTCCTCTTTTCTATTTTGTGTGCTCTCTGGGTCAAAATTCGGTTGATAAGAAAAAGTTCTGTTACAAGGCCAGCAATCACTTGCACAAATTAAGCACTGCTTGTGCCTACCGAGAAGGCTACTCACTCTTGTATCTCCTTTTCGATATTTAATTAATCGATCTTCCAGACTTTTTTTTAGAGTGAATCCTCATGTGTATGAAAGTCTTGCTCTCCTTTTTGGCATGTGAACCCAAGGCTTGCCACTCCATTGCTTGCTGCCTTTCACCCACCTTCTGTGCGCTGCTGCCACTGAAGTCACATCACGTGGGAGCAAGCACATGGATCCTGTGGGGAAATACCAGCACCGCCACATCAATGTAACCTCTCTTACAGGGTTAGGGCAACTCAAATAAGAAATGTACATACCCACAATCCTTTATGCAAGACCAGAGTGCTGGCACTCACTGTCCAGACTAGCCCTTTGCCCCTGAAAAAGACTGGTACTCTCCCATTATACGTAGTGTAAGAGTGCTGACAAGTGCAGGTACTCTCTCTTTCAATTAAAATAGTGCAGGTAGTCATTACCGGAGACTACCGGCTGCCCATTTAAAGCACTACAGCTATGCAGATGACACACACATACTACTTAAATTGGAATGCCCCCAAAGACATTGAAAGTTCACAAATCTTCAGTTGCCTCAGAGCCGTTGGTCAGTGGATGACTAGGAGCCATCTCAAACTGAATCCTTCCAAAATGGAAATACTCACAGGTGGTGACTGGAAAAATTATGACCCACTGTGTGCCAGGCCTGATGATCTGGGACCACCTCTTCAAGTATCCAAGGAAGTTAAAAACCTTGGAATTACCATGGACTCCAAGTTAACAATGATTGCCCAAGTGGACAAATCAGCATGATCAAACTTCATCACCTTGAAGACTCTGCAATGCATCTTCCCCCACCTCGGATTTCCACGCAAGTTGCAGGCTACTATCTCTTGTACTAGACGACAAGACGGAAGTCCTCATCTTCAGCTCCAACCCCTCTGAATGGGATGACTCCTGGTGGCCTGCCACTGTGGGAACCGCTTCGACTCCCACCGACCACGCATGCAACCCAGGATTCATCTTGGACCCCTCACTATCCATGACCCAGCAAGTCAACGCCATCTCCTCCTACTGCTTCAACACCCTCCGCATGCTCCGAAAGATCAACAAATGGATACCCACCGAAACCAGAAGAACAGTCACCCAAGCCCTCGTAAGCAGCAAGCTGGAACGCTGCAGTGCCCTCTCTGCAGGAACCATGGCCAAACTCCAGAAGAGGCTGCATCGCATCCAGAACGCCTCCGCATGCCTCATCCTGGACATCCCCCGCCACTGCCACATTAAAGACCACCTGAAAAACCTGCACTAGCTCCCAGTCAACAAGAGAATCACCTTCAAACTCCCCTCCCACGCTCACAAAGCACTGCACAACACCGGACCAGAATACCTCAACAGACGACTCTCCTCATACACCTCGGCCCGGCATCTCCGCTATGCCGACCTCACAACTGTCCCGCACGTCCGCAGAACTACAACCGGCGATAGATCATTCTCGCACCTCACCGCCAAAACGTGGAACACTCTTCCCACCCACCTGCGCCGGACCAAAGAACTCCTTACCTTCAGGAAACTTCTCAAGACCTGGCTGTTCGAGCAGTAGCAGTACCTCCCCTCTCCTCTCCCCCCCTCCCCTCCTCAGCACCTTGAGACCCTCACTGGTGAGTAGTGCGCTTTACAAATTCCTGATTGATTAATTTGATCTAAACTGAATTATGCCAATGGTCTTTACCATGGATAATCTCTATCTGTTATGAGAAAACTACAACATATTCAGAACTCGGCTGCCAGGCTACTATTACATGTAAAGCTACAAGCCCACATCTCCCCTTCCTTGAGAGCACTACACTGGTTACCGGTTGCCAGAAGATCCACCTTCAAGCTGTTTTGTATCACCCACAAAGCTATACATGGAACAGAACCGCTTTTCAGCAGAAACAAAATAACCAAATACATTCAACAAAGAAACCTCCAATCAAGATTGGCACCCGCCTTAAAACACCACCATACAAGAAAGAGACAATAGGTGTTTCATCCTTCGCTGTTCAAGCAGCCAAACTATGGAATTCATTACCCCCAAATATAAGATCCACAGATAACTATCATGTCTTCAGAAGACTACTCAAGAGTTGGCTCTTTCCATCATAACCACCATGTCCAAACAGCAATGGACTGCATATGCCTGTGTTGATAACTCTTTTTAATCTGAATAAGTGTATATTCTAGATATGTATAGTTCTTTAAGAAATATGAATAGTTACTATTTCATAATAATAAATTATACACATACTCTTTAAGCCTGTTTAACAAATGTATATTTACTCACGGTTAAATAAATATGTGTGTATGTCTGTGTGTGCATGTGTGTATATGTATATGTGTGTATATACATATATGTGTATATTATTCTGTGCTTAACATGTTCATAGGTCGTTGCATAGCTCCTAGATAAGTTGTTATATTAAATACTTATCCCTGCATTATTTTTTATATCACAGAGCAAATTGTATGTAAACTATTTAACAGCAACCATTTCGCTATTGAAAAATTGTAGAAAGAAAAATGAATGTAAGAAAAGTACACTTATTAATTAACATCAAATATTACAAATCATGAAAGTCTGTGTTTATACAATACAACTCTACTTCTCATATCATAATACCCATTATTATTTTCCTTGCACATACTTTCACTTACTATGTATTTACATACCTATTTATTTATTACTCTAGTCCTACTGTACTAGAGAAAAAGGAAATAAAAATAAATAGAATAAAATACATTTAAAAAAAGAAATAATGAAAAATCTAATTTACTCTCTCATAAGCTTTATTTTGTCTCCCCATCACCCTATGTCTCTATCAATCTATCCTCCATCCTCACTCTGACTCATCCCAAACCCACTCACTTATCCTCCACTCAAATTAACTCATACTAATACTGTACTCATATTTCCCTACAGTAATCCACCACTAACACCTCTTGAGTTCCTGAGTAGCGTGCTACTCGCAGAAAAGCGCTTTAATGCCTCACCAGGGGTAGTAAGCGCTATATAAATACAATTGCAATCTTATTATTGTGGCACAATGAATACAGGCTAAGTGCAAGGCCTGTGAATGCCCCGAATCCACTGCTGACAATCTAAGCTCTTTCGCATACTCTCACTTAAGTTGTTTGGTAGAACTGTTGAATCTGGATTGCATGTATGTTTCTTGTTAACTGAAGCAATTCTGCAGTTCTGCACACCCGTCTCCCAGTTATAGTTGTGGTTGTTGGTGTGTGCCTCCGCACAACTCTGTGTGGCACCTAAAGGAGGCTGGGCACACAGGTTGGAGAAAAATTTGTTCTGGCATGTGCTAGGCTGTGAATTATTAGCCGTTCTAGGGGAAGGAGCACGAGTCATTAGGGATTAAAGTGCATACACTATAGCATCAATAAAAAATGTTTTACTAGTGTTTGGCATTAGGTATTTTTCTTTGGGCCACGCAGAGCTCCTTTGTGTGTTAATTTCTCTTAATGCAGTAGTTCTTTCTTCAAGATTGCAGTATTTTGAGGCAGACATTGATATCACGCTTAGCTCTTTCTATGCCTATGGGACAGTCAACTCTGCATCCCAAAACAATTTCAGATATTTACATTCTGACAAACAAAAGGCAGGTCTATAATTATCACAGGTTTTCACAAAAATTGAAAATAATTAGGGTTATTTTGAATGTTCTTCCATATATATTTTCTGTTGAGTGCCCATCATAGCGACATGACTGATGGGGTTTTGCCTTGGCTCCAATGGCTTCAATGAGAAGCCATAAATCCCTTGGTATCCACTGCCTACTAAAAGCATGCCATTTCACAAAATTACATACAAAGGAGACATCTTGAGCTGATGATATTACAAAACAGTTGCATGCTTGTATCATAGAGAAGCATTTTAGCCTCTCTTTGTTGCTAAATGGTACAAAATGTGCTCTAGGTCGGGGTCCTTTTCTTCTGCTGATATGTGCCAGGTAATTTACAGTGGGCATGTGGTAATGCCAGGTTCTTTACTATGGGCTTGTGCTATCTACTTACACAAGGAAAAGATTCTTGTGTCAGTCCTAGAAAGACACTTTTAAGCAAGGTCGTTTTCTAAGAAAGGGTTCAACAAGAGAATTGGCACATTGAAGGGGCTATCAGAGCTTTAGGGGTCAGTCAGGCCTACCATGACTATTCCTATACCATCCTCTATATACCAAGCACAATAAGGCATGCTCCTACCCCGATAGTTAGACCTCTGGCCCAGATTTACTAAGGACTTGCATTGCCCTTGCATTACACAAGGTGACGCAAGAGCAATGCAATCCCTTAAGTGAGATTTACTATGCCATGCAGAGCCACCTTGCTTGTCTTTGCGCAGCATAGTAAATCTGGAGTAATGCAAGGCAGTGAAAGTTGATTCCTTGCGTTACTCTGCCCTGGGAAGGCGTTACATGGATGGAGGGTAGATGTTTCCTTACTTCCTCCCATGGTTTTTGGTGCACACCCAGATTTGCTAGCAGTAGTAAAATTGGGAATGCATCAAAATGCTATGTGTTCCCAGGGGAGGCAAAACAAGGAGAAGTATGTTTATTGCTCCTCGATTTTTTCCTCTTTCTATGTGTGCTGCATTCTGCAGCATACATAGCAAGAGGAAAAAGCCTCCGAATTGTTTTTGTACAGGAATGTGTCCCTTCCTGCACAACAGCAATCCTGTCTGCTACGCAGTCACCCTTGCACCCATGGTTTATGGGTGCTTGCATTGGCACTTCACAGCCACTATTGCGCCAGTGCCGCGAGAGGGATTGTCCCATATCTTAGTAGATACGGTGCATTTCTGCCCTATACATTTGCTGCAGTGCCTTGCTTTGTTGTCTTGGTAAACCTGTCCCTCAGTCTTACAGCTGCAGCAGTGTGTTTGTGATGACACACTGTGACTCCATGTTAAAGCTGCACATGTTGGTGCTCTGGAGTAACAAGGAAATATCTGACAGCAATGTTGAGAGCTATATCAAATTGGTTAAATTCCGAACGTTGGTGGCTACAGTGAAGCAGTGCGCTTTCTTCTTGTTCTATATGTTTTTTTCTCTTTAAACCCAGATATTCCCCAGACTCCCTTGACTACCCTTTTACCGGCTCCCTGGACCGGGGCAGGGGATGCTGACCTCTCACATCCCTCTGACCAACCTGCAGCTCTGAGTTTTTGAGGTGGGGTGTTAGGTATGATATTTCACAAGCTGCGGTGAAGAGGACAGCCTCTCTCGCCTCACCCGTGCTTTTAGCAGCAGAATTTAGTTCCCCTAAGAGGAGAAGCTGTTTTTCGATATTCCTTTGTATAATTCTGCCAACAGTGTTTGTGACCAAAAGAAACAGCCCATCCACAAGCTCTGCATGCCAAGCACTGGAAACAGTTGCAGGTAGAGGGATTGGGAGATCAGGTTCTGAAAGTTATTTGTGAATTCCACCGCTCTTTGTAGCTTCCAGGACCAAAGCGAAACGTTAGGAGGAAAAGAAGGTCGAACACACCTGGGTGATTTTCGTATCATTCTGCGGTCAAGGGAATCAAGTCCATGTACTAAAATTGTACACTGGGAACTAAATCGCGTGTGTTTGTGCCGGGGTGTGCCTGGGAAATTACCCTCAGCGGGCAGAGCTTCAGCGCAGCTCTTAACGTTTACCAGGCTCTGCCTTTCAACAAGAGCATTTACTTTTTGCAGCATTCAGAAACGGTTTCCTAAAAAGCTGTATCAATCCACAGGCTGTCAGATAAGGATCAGTTTATTCGTTTTGATGAAAATACATACGTTCCGAAGTCCTTTTCCATCGGATATTATCTACAGTTGTAGCAAGTTGCTTGAAAATAATTATTTCATCCATTTTTCTTAACTAATTTGTAAAACTGGCCGTCATACTCAAAAGATACGTCCATGCTGTTGATATACATAGTTGTTCGTAGTCTGTTGGTGCTTTTTAAGGTATGACTACCAAGCGTTGTCTCCTAAGCATGTTAGTGGCCAGTCTCGGTGCAACAGGCACTTCACTGGAACTGGTTACTAGCTTTGAGTAGCACACAATCTGTGAAACGTGCCTTGGCATGGTATGCTATACTGTAAGGTAAATTGGAGCTATGTCCCACTCTGAACACCACAAACTTGTCAACCAACTCTCTTTCTTTCCTAACCTGCTTTTAAAGGACAGCATCTTACGATGTTGCACACAGGTGCATACTATCCATACTGAGCCCTGGAAAACCCCTCACTCCACTTTTATCGCCCCCTTCTCTTCAGTCCAAGAAATTAAGTATTGAATATTCATAGGCAGTGAGTACTATGCAATGGGAGGTTTTATGCTGGTTCAAAGCCATGGAGGAAGGAGAAGCCACATTCATAATGGAGGTCTTTCCAGACAAACCTGATTCCCTTCTAGAAAAGGTAAGGAGGACCTCCATGCTGAAATGAAACAAGGTGATTATTAGTCCTCATGCAGCACTTGGTGAAGTGGGAGCCCCAGCTCAAATCAGCTGTTCCTCCCGCCCCATTTAAAGATGGGGGAACCACTGATTGGGCACTGTTGGAGCCTTTGCTATCACACAGTAATTTGTGGCGACGATCCACCCCAAGACCACCACATTTATTGCATCAGGAGGTTCGTCCTATTTTCTCCTTAAATTCTTTCCCGGCATTTTATTTTGATTCTTTGGAAGCAATTCTTAAATGTACTAAGTCAGGATCTTCTTTAGATCCTGTTCCTCCAGATGTGATTTTAAAAGGCCAGAGTATTTGGATTCTACCGTTAATGGAGGTCCTGAATCTCTCATTGGAGAGTGGTACAATTCCTGTGGCCTTTAAGCAGGCAGTAGTAAAACCTCTCATAAAAAAAACCTGTGCCCAATCCAGCATAAATAGAAAACTATAGACC
This sequence comes from Pleurodeles waltl, assembly GCF_031143425.1. NCBI lineage: Eukaryota > Metazoa > Chordata > Amphibia > Caudata > Salamandridae > Pleurodeles > Pleurodeles waltl. The sequence goes on along the minus strand of NC_090444.1, from coordinate 1,510,951,891 downwards.
TATTTCTCTTCTCCCAGTGGCAAGCAAAATCTTTAAAAAACATGTCCATAAACACTTATCTGACTTCTTAGAAGCCCATAACATTCTCAACCCAACACAAACAGGTTTTACACTGGGAAGCAGTACTGAAATCGCCTTTCTTGCCATCACTGAGGAATTAAGGCTGATCCTGGACCAGGGTGGCACTGCCACCTTGATCATGCTGGACCTCTGTGAACATTTGATACTGTCTCTAATCCTATTCTTATACAAAGGCTGAGCGAAGTGGGAATTAAGGAGCATGCTTTAAAATGGTCTGAATCTTTTCTGGAGGACAGACGCTTCCAGGTGTGTGAGGAAGTTTTCTCCTCTGATGTCTTCCGTCTTACCTGCGGGGTGCCCCAGGGATCTTCTCTTATCCCCATGCTTTTTAATATTTATGTACGGCCCCTAGGAGAGATTGTCCACTCATTCGGCTTGGATCTTGTGTCCTATGTGAACGATTCACAAATTATTATGGCACTTAATCCCATCCTGAATTTTACCCCACCGCAGCTCAGCCAATGTCTGATGAGAGTCATGAAACAGATGGCACCTAGCTGCCTTAAAGTAAATGGCGGCAAGACAGAGGTCATGACTGTGGGGAATAACCCCTCGAAATAGATGGAACTTGACTGGTCAGAACATTTAGGAGACCGTCCTAAACCAACGAAGGCCCTAAAAAGCCTGGGCTTCTTGACTGATGAGAAACTGAGTATGGAATCTCAGGCCTGTAAATTATCAGGCTTATGTTTCAGCACTCTTAGAACTGTCTGGGAAATGTCGCCAATGGATCCCTCCACCCACTAAGAGCGTGGTAGTTCAGAGCCTGATTTGCCAAAGATTAGACTAAGGTAGTTCATTGTATATTGGCAGTCTAAAATATGTTATTCATAGGCTACAGGTATAGCCCAATAGATAATCCATAGCAAATGTTCCCTAATAATCAGGAAACTGTTTTCTTCCCATGTCCCTAAGTGACACTACGCTCACAATCACAAGGACTCTTAACAGTCCCGGCAATCAAGAGAGCAAGATTTAGAGGCAGATCGTTTGCATATCTTGTACCCAAACTGTAGCATGAGCTCCCCACTGAACTGAAATTCCAACAGTCAGAAACAAGATTTAGGAAGCTGCTTAAATCTTAATTGTTTTAGAACCATGTGCTTATACTGTCTCTGTTGAGTTAGCGCTGGGACACCCGATCGGGTAGCCATGCACTCTATAAAAATTGGATAGTAGTGGTAGTTGTACTAAGAGCAATTGATTTTTATTGTTGTTTTTCAGAAAGTAATCTGAGCTTTATAATTTGTTTTCGAAAAACAAAACAAAAATATGCCAGGTGACTTGACGGTCCAGCTGCCCTTCATTTCTTGGGAAAGTAGCTGAGAGTGTTGCACGTTTAGAGTATTCTTTCTTTCAAATGCTGTTGAAAATGGCTGCTAACCTCCAGAGGCAAAGACTCAGGAAAGCAAATCTCACAGACTGACTTGATATACTTGTAAATTCAGAGCCTCTGCAAGGAGGAATTGGTCTGAACTGGGGATATATATTTATTATTTAGAAAATTATTTGACATTTTTCTTACATGCTTTGTACTTAATAGTGTTGATGAAGAGTGTTATCACACACCTGTTAAAAGTAAGAACAGCTTATACATGATTTTAGCTAAGAGGACTACGTACTCAGTACCTGATTTACAAAAATGGTGCATCTACAAAGTACTATCCTGGAAAAATATACTAGAGCCCTGCTAAGTTGCTGCTTTGGGGATGTCATTGCTTGAATCGGGAAAAATATTAAGCGTGTATATTCAATAGAAATGTTCTCCTTTTTTATCATTCACACGCAATATTACATGTTGTCCCAACATCCATTTTGCAGAGTTTGCAGCAGTTAGAAAGGAAACAGAGCAAAAGCATTCCTTTACACAGTTTAGATTTTAACTGCAAAGTTTTTGAAAGGAAAGCACCCGGGTATTGATCGAAGTTATCTTTCTCATAATAATAGTTGGAAGTACTTTCATAAAAGAACCAAATAAAACAATAATTTCAGTAGATGACTGTAGGGAAGTACCATCTTGTCTGGCATGTTACCCCCATATTGCACTGTATATATGTTGTTTTAGTCTATGTGTCACTGGGACCCTGCCAGGCAGGGCCCCAGTGCTCACAAGTATGTGCCCTGTATGTGTTCCCGGTGTGATGCCTAACTGTCTCACTGAGGCTCTGCTAACCAGAACCTCAGTGGTTATGCTCTCTCTGCTTTCCAAATTTGTCACTAACAGGCTAGTGACTAAATTTATCAATTCACATTGGCATACTGGTACACCCATATAATTCCCTAGTATATGGTACTGAGGTGCCCAGGGTATTGGGGTTCCAGGAGATCCCTATGGGCTGCAGCATTTCTTTTGCCACCCATGGGGAGCTCTGACAATTCTTACACGGGCCTGCCAGTGCAGCCTGAGTGGAATAACGTCCACGTTATTTCACAGCCATTTACCACTGCACTTAAGTAATTTATAAGTCACCTATATGTCTAACCTCCACCTGGTGAAGGTTGGGTGCAAAGTTACTTAGTGTGTGGGCACCCTGGCACTAGCCAAGGTGCCCCCACATCGTTCAGGGCAAATTCCCCGGACTTTGTGAGTGCGGGGACACCATTACATGCGTGCACTGTACATAGGTCACTACCTATGTACAGCGTCATAATGGTAACTCCAAACATGGCCATGTAACATGTCTAAGATCATGGAATTGTCACCCCAATGCCATTCTGACATTGGGGGTGACAATTCCATGATCCCCCGGGTCTCTAGCACAGAACCCGGGTAATGCCAAACTGCCTTTCCGGGGTCTCCACTGCAGCTGCTGCTGCCAACCCCTCAGACAGGTTTCTGCCTTCCTGGGGTCCAGGCAGCCCTGGTCCAGGAAGGCAGAACAAAGGACTTCCTCTGAGAGAGGGTGTAACACCCTCTCCCTTTGGAAATAGGTGTGAAGGCTGGGGAGGAGTAGCCTCCCCCACCCTCTGGAAATGCTTTGATGGGCACAGATGGTGCCCATCTCTGCATAAGCCAGTCTACACCGGTTCAGGGATCCCCCAGCCCTGCTCTGGTGCAAAACTGGACAAAGGAAAGGGGAGTGACCACTCCCCTGACCTGCACCTCCCAGGGGAGGTGTCCAGAGCTCCTCCAGTGTGTCCCAGACCTCTGCCATCTTGGAAATAGAGGTGTTTGTGGCACACTGGACTGCTCTGAGTGGCCAGTGCCAGCAGGTGATGTCAGAGGCTCCTTCTGATAGGCTCTTACCTCTCTTGGTAGCCAATCCTCCTTCCTAGGTAGCCAAACCTCCTTTTCTGGCTATTTAGGGTCTCTGCTTTGGGGGATCTCACCAGATAACGAATGCAAGAGCTCACCAGAGTTCCTCTGCATCTCCCTCTTCACCTTCTGCCAAAGGATCGACCGCTGACTGCTCAGGACGCCTGCAAAACTGCAACAAAGTAGTAAGACGACTACTAGCAACCTTGTATTGCTTCATCCTGCCGGCTTTCTCGACTGTTTCCAGGTGGTGCATGCTCTGGGGGTAGCCTGCCTCTTTTCTGCACCAGGAGCTCTGAAGAAATCTCCCGTGGGTTGACGGAATCTTCCCGCTGCAACCGCAGGCAACAAAAGACTGCATCACTGGTCCTCTTGGGCTCCTCTCAGCATGACGAGTGTGGTCCCTGGAACTCAGCAACTCTGTCCAAGTGACTCCCACAGTCCAGTAACTCTTCAGTCCAAGTTTGGTGGAGGTAAGTCCTTGCTTCCCCACGCTAGACTGCATTGCTGGGTACCGCGTGATTTGCAGCTGCTCCGGCTCCTGTGCACTCTTACAGGATTTCCTTCATGCACAGCCAAGCCTGGGTCCCCACGCTCTAACCTGCAGTGCACAACCTTCTGAGTTGTCCTCCGGCATCGTGGGACTCCCTTTTGTGACTTCGGGTGGACTCCGCTTCACTTTTCTTCTAAGTGCCTGTTCAGGTACTTCTGCGGGTGCTGCCTGCTTCTGTGAGGGCTCCCTGACTTGCCGGGCACCCCCTCTGTCTCCTCATCCAAGTGGCGACATCCTGGTCCCTCCTGGGCCACAGCAGCATCCAAAAACCCCAACCGCGACCCTTGCAGCTAGCATGGCCTGTTTGCGGTCTTTCTGCATGGGAACACCTCTGCAAGCTTCTTCACGACGTGGGACATCCATCCTCCAAAGGGGAAGTTCCTAGTTCTCTTCTTTCTTGCAGAACACCAAGCTTCTTCCAACAGATGGCAGCTTCCTTGCACCCTCAGCTGGCATTTCTTGGGCTCCTGCCCACTCTCAACACTGTCGCGACTCTTGGTCTTGGTCCCCTTGTCTTACGGGTACTCCGGTCCGGAAATCCACTGTTGTTGCATTGCTGGTGTTTGTTCTTCCTTGCGAATCCCCCTATCACGACTTCTGTGCTCTCTGGGGGTAGTAGGTGCACTTTACACCTACCTTTCAGGGCCTTGGTGTGGGCTATTCTTCTAACCCTCACTGTTTTCTTACAGTCCCAGCGACCCTTTACAAGCTCACATGGTTTGTGTTGCCCCTATACCTATGTGCTCCTATTGCAATCTACTGTAACTTTACATTGCTTGCATTACTTCCTTTTGCTATTACCTGCATAAATTTGGTTTGTGTACATATATCTTGTGTATATTTCTCATCCTCATACTGAGGGTACTCACTGAGATACTTTTGGCATATTGTCATAAAAATAAAGTACCTTTATTTTTAGTATATCTGTGTATTGTGTTTTCTTATGATATTGTGCATATGACACCAGTGGTATAGTAGGAGCTTTACATGTCTCCTAGTTCAGCCTAAGCTGCTTTGCCATAGCTACCTTCTATCAGCCTAAGCTGCTAGAAACACCTCTTCTACACTAATAAGGGATAACTGGACCTGGCACAAGGTGTAAGTACCTCTGGTACCCACTACAAGCCAGGCCAGCCTCCTACAATGATTAAGTAAGGTCACTGTGGTCAGAGTGAAACTAAAGAATGGGAAGTGACATGCGTGGAGTGTAAGTAGGCGTGTGTCCAGCAAGTGGCCATATGAAAAGGTTGAGGCTCCGTCCCCATTTTTCATGAGCTCGCTCATCTTAAGGTTGTAATGTAGCTCAGAACAGAGGTGTATATTCTAGTCATACATTATGAAACAAACCATAAAGAGAGGAGGTAAGCCAACACCTGCGCACAAGGATAGTGTATGAATGATAATAACAATCATAGTACATAAAGTAAAAACATTATAACAATTGGTTTAGAAAAATCTATCTTCCACTCTTTTTTCACCTCTACCTGTTGAAATATTCTCCTCACGCCACACTCAACAGTTGTTCCAGGATATCTTGCAAGCCTAAATAAAAGGTAATGTCCATCCTTTCACCAAATTGAACTATACTAGGAATCTTGCTTGCCAAAAATATAACCAGTGTTCTTTAACACAGTCAACTTAATCAAGTGTCTACCGTACCTAAAAATATATATAATAATGCGGCATTCGCACCAGCTTTCTTTCGTGCCTTAAAATGTTCTGTTCTCCTTCTCAAATGCTAATCAAGATGTAACTAACTCCACAACAGATCCCAGCACAAGAATGAATCTTCAATCATAGCACACCACAGTACCAACCTTACAAAGCTGCATCTAACTCAACTCTAAAAAAACAATCTCACATGAATGCAGTCACAGTTGCTGCAGAAATCTGCAATGTATTCATGTATTCTGAAACATCTAGTGATGTTAACACAACCATCTCTCCCTCATGTATACCATATTCTGACTCAGCAACTGAGCATTTGCTTTGAGTCTGTTCTTAAAAGTACATTTTTCAAATTAGCATTAAACTGATTCCTCTGAAACCATGACTGGATTCCACAGTTTGTTTATTTCAGTCTTTTATCATAATGGAAACTACATAGGCCCTCATTACAAACCTGGCAGACGGTGTTACGTTGGCGGTAGCACCACCAACAGGCTGGCGGTAATTACCGCCAAATTATGACATTGGCGGTTTGGCACATGCCAAACCACCAATGTCCCACACCGTCTGCCACGGCAGTAACGACCGACAGGCTGGAGACAACGGTCTCCAGCCCGGCGGTCGTCACTAGACCGCCTGCGGGATAATTACCCCACATACCGCCATGGTTTTCGAGGTTTTTGTACCACCACGAAAACCATGGTGGTAGGCGCTATCAGTGCCTGGCACTGATAGGGGTCTCCACCGCCTCCTCCCCCTCCCCAGAGTCCTCCCCCTACAGCCTCAACTCCCCTACCGCCCCCCAAAGGTGGTAGGGCCCCTTCCCCTCCCCCGACCTCCATGGGCCCCCGACAAACCCTCCACCTCCCTACTCACGCATGCACACTCCACTCACACACATACACGCGCACATACATATACACATGCACACATACATACACAATACATCTCCCCTACGCACATCACACCCCTGCATACATACACGCACTCACACACCCCCTCTAAACACTCACACCCCCATTCACGCACACACCACACAACACCCCCTGCCCCCTCCCCTGTTGGACGATCGCCTTACCTGACTCGCTGCTCATCTGGGGGGAAATGGGTTTCATGGGGGCTGCTTCGCCGCCAGCACCCCGTCACCAGAACACCACCACGCCGAATACTGAAATGTAATTCGGTGGGCGGTGTTCTGATCACGTGGCGGTGACGGAGGAGCAACCTCCACTGCACCGCTGACCGCCAGCATGGCTGCTGGAGGCTCTCCGACCAAAATGTGTTAGAGGGTCACCAGCAGTCATAATATGGTTGGCAGAAGACTGCCAACACTGGCGGTCTTCGGTCTGGCGGGACCTCAGCGGTCTTCTCTAAAGCAAAAACAAGGCAGTTTAGTTGAGTACTAATTTGTTATATGGTAGAGCAACAAACTGGAACAGTAGTTTTTTCCTTAATTTTACTCCCATAACACCAGACCATGCACAATATATTGGATATTCGGTAGGTTGGTGGTAGCCGTAGCCCCTCCAGCCAGTCGAGGCACTTTTGGGCCGGGCTTCTGGGCCTTTGGGCTCCCATCTTGCTCCTCCATCTCTCTCATGCGGTCTGTCTTTCTATCCCACTCGCTCTCTTGCCTCTTCTCTCTCCTTTGTACCCTTTTGTCTCTGTTTTATTTTCCTGTGTCACTGTATGTCTCTTTGTGTAGTGTGAGTGTCATTAGTTGTGCATGTGATTGTGCCTTTTTAGCTGCCTCTTTTTGCTCTTAAGTGAGCTATTTTTTGCTTGTGATTATGCCTTTGTTGTTTCTTTTTTGCCTGTCATTGTGCCATTTAACTACCCTTTCTGTGATTGATCCTTTGTCTGTTTTTTGTCCCGATTGTGCCATTTGTTTTGCCATTCTTTCTTCCCATGATTGAGCCTTTGTCTGTCTTTAGTTCATTATTGTGCCATTTGTTTTGCCAGCCCTTCTCTCCATGATTGTGTCTCTGTTTCTCTTTGCCCTGTGATTGTGCCACCTGTTTCTCTCATTGTGCCCCTGCCTGCTGTCTTCTGTGCATCCTTTCTTGCTACCTTTGCTACCCTTGCCTCCTCTCCACTGCTCCTTGCCTAATCATCATGCCTCCCAATCCTTAACACTCTCCATGTTCTGTGATCCTTCCAGCCCCACCACTGCACCCTGCACTGTTCACCCCTCCCAGGACCCACTTAATGGTGGCCATATCACAGATGCGCAACAGGTATGCCAAAGGCCCAAAGGCAAGACTGTCTGCACCTGTCCATGTCTAGATTGCGCCCATCGCTTGTCGCACCTCACTCCACTGCTACCCTGCCGCATTACTCCAAACTCTCTCAAACCGAGCCACCGCTCAATGAGAGACTAAACAGAATAGGAGTAGCTTTCACTTACATCTTCTGTTGCTTCAGCTGCACTCCCCCCCCACTCGCCACTACAAAACCCCCTCCCGATCCGACGACCAAACACTCCACCTGCTCAGACAGATTTAAACCACCCGCCATCCACACTGTCATGCATTTTCCTAGACATCCGCTCACTCAGCAACCATGCTACAGACATCTACAATCCACTGGACAACCCTGCCCCAGACCTCCTATTCCTCAGTGAAACATGGCTCATTGCAACATAAACACCCGATATCGCCACAGCCATCCCCTGGCTGATGAGGGGTGATACCCCGAAACCGGTCCCAGGATGCTTGTTTCCAGTCCAGTGCACCTGGCCTGTCACTTCAGGCTGGACTGTTCCCATGGAGAGCAGGGCCAAGACTGATTGCTTATGACTGGGTCCAAACTGATGTGGCATGGTGATCAAAAAGACGATGGATTTAACCCAGATCTACGACTGGTGGTGACTGTTTGAAAAGTTTCAGCACCCTGTCCATCATCTTTTTGTGTTGCTAAAGGCTAAACACAACCCTACTATGTCTCATGTCAACATGTTCCCGCCCTTCTTACAGATCTCTCCCTAAAGCAAACAATCTTATCTAATGAAAGGGTCCTAGGGTTGCATCAGGGCATAAATCAACAATCTCTATATTCCCTCCAGCATGCTATTTAGTCATGCATCCAAGTAAGAATATGTCTCACCTTTTTCTGTCAATAAACTTCATCATGTGAGAGAAAATAAATTTCACCTATTCACATCCACAACTATTCAATTTACTGCAAACCAATGAAATATGAGTCACTACTTCAAACAGAAAACTGAGGCAACGTGCGTCACTCATGAAATACACTTTAAACAGCACTCCAATTCATGCATAAAAGTCTGTGATCATGCAGCACTGTTGCTCCCACTTACTCTGTAGTCTCCAGGGTCCTCGGTCATCCGTCACTCTGTTGGGGGACCTCACCTTTGTAGTCACACAGTGGAAGGCAATCATTTGTATGTTAAACAGTCTTCAGGTCCAGGTAAATCCACCACCACACATGGCCTAATCACTAGAAATAAATCACAGAGCCATAGCAATTGTGCTGCCTGCACTGTATCATGGTCTCTTTGCATCAGGAGAAACACAAGGCAGACACTGGGCAACATAATTACAAAATGCTGCAAATTATGTATGTAGGTATTCTTGACACAATGAATCCTAGTGTGTGTGTAGACTTGCACCCCCTCAAGGTGCTGATGTTAGAAAAAAAAGTATTCTCAAATTCCCCACAATAGGGCTAGGGATGTCAGTTTCTGTGTGCCAAAGAAATAAAACTCCACTGTATCATACTCTCTCCTTCAGGGTGCATTACCCTCTTCCATAAGCTTCCTGCTTCTGTAGCATTCAACATAGAGGAACAACTGCACGTTTTGCCATAGACCTGCTGCAATCTTACGTATTCTAAATGTTTTACATTATCTATGACCTTGTATAAAGTCAAATCTTTAGCCAGTAATAACTTTTAATGCTCCCTCTCACTGGTAATATTTTGCACTAGTTGGTCCCACTGCATCTCATCATAGAGCGTCTTATATTTACATGCTGCAGCCAGTCCACCAAAGTGTCTACAAAATCCTCCATGTTGTCCCAGGTAACTAGTCCCTGCCCAGAAAATTGAACATTTTTAACACCTCATTATGCTTTTTGACATGTTTAGTGTCCAGTTTCCTTATGGCACACTCATATTTATGAAGATCTTATTCAACATATTCTGGGGAATTGGGAAGATGTCTTAACATCTCTTTCCCTTTGTGCCTGAACAATGTTTCAACGTTGACAATTTGCATTTACGAGTCCCCACGAACTGCGTCTACATATACTTTGAATCCTTCTTTCCATGCCTTCCATTCCAAAGTTGGTTGGTCATTTTGGAATGTTTGACTTAACTAAGAGAGTTGCCTTTCGTTTTATTTGGCTTATTGGTGTTAGAAAAATACATGTATGTGTCCTTAAAAACTGGCAATTTCCTTGGAGGTAGTGGGAGCTAGGGTGACAGGGTATTGGTACCAGAAAGACCGATATAACTGAAGACATTGGCAGACCAACCAACCAATGTATTTTTAACTAATTGCCAGAAAAAAAAGAAATGTGTGAGCAGTAGAAGTAGTGGGCCTGCATCATTGTAAGCTTTTCTGTTACTCGGGAAACGTTTTAAATGCATCTGGGTCCAATTCAAAATTTCCTTTTCATACCTTTTCGTGTCCATTTTGGCGCCTGACTCTACTGCAGTCATGCTCCGCTCTTCTTCGACCCCATTTTCTGTCCCTGGCCACCAGCTGGCACCTTTGCCCTAGTTTACAGTGCTCCATTCCCTTGCGGCTGTGTTCCTCTACCCAGTTCAGCATACATACATTTTTACTTTGAATTTTATTTGCAAAGGCGTGGTGTAGCTATAGGGGTGTAGACCGTTTGAGAAGAAAGAGCAGATGGGCAAGATGATGCATCTTACAACCGGTGAAACAAAAGGTCACCTACCAGTGCCAATTTTTTGAATTTCAGACGATTGGTGTCAGAAAAATACCACAGCGACATTTTGTACTGAACTTCCTTTGTTTATCGGTTTTCAATGGACTATATTAATCAGACTCTACGTTGTATATTGTACATGCTTGTAGCCTTGGAAACAAAAGAAGCGAGTGTTTCGTGTGGAAGAGTAGTAGTTCTTGTTTATAAGTTTTGGTTCCATGCCCCACAGCTGGCTTGGAAAGGTTTTGTATGGGCATCAGAATAATTCTGTGTCTTTTCGTTGATGATGTACTGGAAAGGTCGTCATGATCCAGGCGTCTGGCCAGTGTACTACGCTTGAGGGCTGGAATACAAAGACATGCGACAGAATTTGTGACTAAGCCTCCATAGGTGAAGGGGAAAGAGTGGAAACACATCGAGGTCTTAGCAGATAACAGGAAGGTGAAGTAAATAGTCTGCCCCGCCATGCTGCAGCGATTTGTCAGAGAGAGAGAGAGAACACAGAGCTAGTAATGTTATCCAGTGACAGGACTTGAAAGCTGTTGAAAAGGCGAGGAAGGGTTAGGCCTGGGCTGATGCTGAGAGCCAGATTGTTCGACACTGGCGACCGGGAATCTCAAAAATGCAACCCCAACAAGTCCAGTACCTAGCCACAGCTGCCAATAACCCTTCAGACATTTTTACATGCGCTTTCGAAAGAAGGATTATTTTCTTTCTTTTTTAATCACGATCTTCAAAGCAAGAGTTCTTCAAGAACACAAGCCTAACAGTATCAGCAGAGTACCTGCGTAGAAAGTAACCATACATTTTTACAGCATATCTCCATTCAAATATTTTAAGTCTATTGTTGCTGATTACCAAACGTCTACTTCTGTACTAATTTTAAACATTTTAGTGACATGGTAATAGACTGCCACCATGCTGTGTTGGGAAAACGGCGTGTATATGGGGAAACACACCACAGAAAAATGATTTTGTACAACGTGTTTGCGCTAAGTGACTTCACAGAACAGTGAAGTCCCTGTTGCTGGTGTTGATAACTATGATAATAACACTACAAATAACTCCTATTCACAAGTTATCACCACCCATAGCATCAAGACTTGAAGGACTCCATACAACATGTGCTGTAAGAAATTTGAGATCATACAGTAAACGTAGGATAATGGCTATTTTATTGCACACAAAAAATGCATCGCGGTATTCATTCACTGGCTAAATTAAATACTACTGGTTGCCTAATTTTATGTGCCTGATTAATACAAATATTGTAAATATCTACAAGCATCCGACTTCTGGGGGTTTATTACTGTCTGATTCACCAAAGTCCCTGTCCTCCTACTTTTGTATTTTGCATAGGTAAGTGTAAAATATTTGCATCCATTTCTTACATACTCTAGTTTGCTAACCCGTTCTGATGTGCAGAAAATCTGCACGTATAAGGTTAGACCATTGGTGATATTTCACTATTTTAAGAAGTCTAAAAATGAATGTTGCAGCTGTTCCGAATTAGACACCTATTATTTAATTTTAAGACTGTGTCCCAGGGCTTTCCTAAGAAACAGCTAACCCTGCTACAATGAAAATAACTTCTGTGGCCTTCTCACTGTAAAGGCATGTTTCATATTAAACATCTACATTTCCTGTTATTAAATACCATGAATTTAATGTACTTAGAATTCCCTAGAATATGGTACAAAGTGTATCCAGGGGTTGTAAGTTGAATGCCACTAGTGGATTTCAGCACACATTGTGCCACTGCTAAAGTGACAGTGCAAAACATGACTGCAGGCCTACGATAGTAGCCTATCTATGCAGTTGTAAAACTACAGTTTTGACTTGTCAAAATAATCCATTTTGACAGGCCTAAGACCTCCTTTTAAATAATAATTAGTACCCATAAATAGGCCTTAATAGCCAATAAGGCAAGCTTCATGCTATTTTAATGGTATGACACGTAAACATTTTATGTAAAACATATGCTTGCAGTCACAAGGCCCCAAAAGTTATTTCACTGTAGCAGGATTAGCTGTTCCGAAGGAAAAACATTGGGAAATGGCAATTAAATAATGTTATCTCTGCTTAAGAAACAGCAGCAGAGTTCATTTTTGGTATTCTTTAAATATGTATTACACACCCAATTCACTGGTATAGTTGGATTTGTACTAAATATTTTGCAAAAGGTGCTTTTAAAAGTCACAGTTTACCTGTCTAAAGCCTTTAGAAGTCTGTTTGCATAAGCTTCCAAATGTCAATCAGAAGCTGAATTACACCCTAGATGAGGTGTGAACTTTCTCCCAGAGCAGAAACAAAGGCCTAGGGTGTGGGGAGGTTTTCTGTTCCTCTGACAAGATGGTCATATGGACAGTGCCTAGGAACGTCCATAACTGATTAACTTCAAAGAGGCCTACCTTGTCATGGGCAGATGTAGCTTATATCTGAGCCTACACCTTCCTTTGTACCTCTACTCAGCCAGGCATCAGTTTCAGCGGGAGAGTAGCTGCCCCGAGAACAGGGGGCAGCTACTCCCTCGAGGATGGGCCTAGGGGCTTTGCACACTGGAAGAAAGCTTCTGCTCTGTTGGATTTAGATTGAGTGGGGCACTATGTGATTGATTGCAGCAGGACACAGAAGCCTGTAGGGTTAGGCCTGAGAATCTACTCCCTATTGATTAGAAAGGGGTCAGGAGTCACCCCCACCCACAGGTTAGTGCCAAGAATAAATATGGCACTCCTTTCAAACACCTCTTGACCTGAAGAAGACTGAAAAGGACTGCACCTGCTGTTGAAACCTGTGAGGTGAGAGGAATGCCTGGACCTGCTCCCACTTGTATCCAGCACAAAAAATGGACTTCAGGGGTAAGTGGGCTGACCTTCTGTTAAGCTTTAGGGACACAACAAGCTGTGCTGCTGATAGCTGTTTCCTGAAGAACCCAGCTGCCCAGTTCCAAATGGACCTGCCCTGTACCCTGGTGGTGGCTTCTGCAAGAGTGAGCCTTGACCCCCCCCCCCGCAACCCTGTGACTCTGGTCAATGGCAAAGTGTACTCCTCATAACATCCTGAAAAACCTGGCTCTTAGAAATGTTTTGGTGCCAAAGACCTCCGGAGGACCGGGACAAACCCATTAAGTTAATATGATGAAGCTCCATTGCCACTGGGCCAACCATTAATTTGTTGCTGCTTAGAACTTTTCTGCGGCAGTAAATCTGTTTCCATGAGCTGTTGCGGAGAGGATATCTGGCCTTCTAGACCCATGTTTGACTACAGTTTGCAGCCTTCCCCTGCTGGAGGAATCAGAACTCCAAAAACTGACTAAGTTCAAAACTTAGAAATCTTCCCCAAGCAAAAGTGCCAAAAGTATCCTGTCAGCATAGGACCTTCCCTGGGCAATATTTTTAAATTTCTCAGCCACAGCCTTGCCCTGCTTAGGATTTTGGACTTCCATCTCAGAGACTAAGTCAGAAGGTAAAACTTCCTACTGACACAAACCTGGCTTCTGTATCCGACACAAACCTGGCTTCTGTATCTGACACATGCTCCGTAGTGGTAAGCCTTAATTCACGTCTCGGTGCCGGTCAAGCACAATCAGATGACTGCAGTTGGCACTTGGCAGAGCTATTTTTATTTAAACATTTTAAGAATTCATATCTCTGATTTCGCTTATTGGATTTTTGGCATTTCAGTGTCATTTTGTTCATTAAATTAGCCCCAATTTTTATAAATTGGAGTGGAATTTTAATTTTAATTTTGTTTTTATATCACTGAAACCTTCACAAGAAGTAGCAAGAATAATGACATTATTACTTGTGGTGTACGATCATCCACCCAAAACTAATAATCCACGTTTCTCAATTTATTTATTTATTTCATTATTTATCATTCATATAAACCAGAAAACAGGGAAAGAATGGGAAAAAGAAAGAAAGAAAAACAGTGACAAAAAAGAATGCATGGATGAAAAAGAACCTGCAAGAGTGAAATAAAGTGATTGTCTGGTAGTGGAGGAAAGGGGCATGAGGTGAAATCAGAACCACACAGCCTTTGTATTGGGAACGCCCAACATTCGATAGCAGCAGTCAACGTCGTGCGAGCGACAGTATGGGCCCCAGCAATTATTCTTTTACTAATTAAGCACTCATCCAGACCACACCTGCTCTGAAAACCACCCACAGTGAATCAACAGGCAGCTATCTTAAATTTTTTTGCCATTCCAAAATGGAAACCCATGTGTGTGCATGCGCACACATGCATGGCAGCCATCAATAAATGGCCATTTCGCAATACAAACTTGTGCAGCTCCCATCTTTGAATGCTTTTCTCAAGCCATAAGAAAATTTACCAGTGCCTGCTTAATTTGGCACACAGGAGAACCAGAGCACACTGGGCAGTGTGGCACAGGTTGTCTGGCAGCACTGGCAGATGAGAAATCATTGTGGTCAGGGCTAGGCAGAGGGTGTCACAGTTAACCCTATTTGGCTACTTCGTACTTGGAGTTCTTTGTGCAGCTGACAGGGGTCTCAGAATGAGAGTTCTATTATGGGGCTAGTAAAGGGATGCTGAGGTGTCAGCATCTGTGCATAAGGGCACCGAAGTAAAAGATCCAAAGGATTGCAGCAAGCAAGCTTCTACGCTCAACATTTTACTGTAAGCTTGTTGCTAGCCTTTTGAAGCAGTTCATTTAAGAGCTGCTTACTGTGTAACATTGAATGTTACATTGGCTAGTTAGTTGCATTGCCCAAAGACCCACAATGTGACTGTTCAAATTACTGACTGTGCAGTTGGCTCCAGTAAGTTACTCAAATAATGTACTAGAAAAAATGTTCTCTATCTTCCAGCCACTGCAAATCTGGAGGAATTTGCCCTACTCTAGGCAAAGCTATCAATGTCTCATCTGAAGGGGCAATTCCAGGTGTCTGTGGTATACAGAACATTGGTCATTAACACATTGGACTAGTTTTATGACTTGAAACAAAAGTGGAATAGGGATTTGGGTCCCCTAGAGGGCCTAAAGTGGATCTTAGTACTGATGCTCCCTGCAAGGCTATGATCAATTATCTTTACTGTGTATATTGGACCCCTCGCCGACTTAGGCTAGTTAAAAGGAGGAGTAGCCCTGACTGCTTCAGGTTTGGGGAAGCAGGGGGTTTTCTTCATACCACATGGAGTTGTGCTACACTTAATCCCTTTTGAGATCCATTATACCCTGGGTAAGTTGTTGGGTAAGCCACTTGATGTCACTCCCAAAATGGCTTTATTAAATGTTGTAGACAATAAGGGTTTAACACATGCAGAGACCACTCCCGCAGCCTTGGACCTTGTAATAGGCAAGAGAGACATTGTGCAGCTTGTGGTAATCCAGCCCCCCCATTGGGTGAAAGATGGAGGGTGGACATGGACCTCTGTTTTACAATGAAGAAGCCAGCGGATAAGACTCAAGGTTATCCTACGAAGCATTTTAGGATGTGGGATTAATGGACGTGGTACAGGGAGGAGGGATGATTGAGAATTTACAGCATCAAGTTGTGTGCATCTTTATCACAGCAACATACTTCTATTGAACCAGGGTGATCTGACTTGAGATGTTGGAATGGCAATTAGAACATTGGAATGTTGAGAGCTCCAGTGAAGACAATGGATTAGTTCTGGATTTATAATGGGTGGTATAAGCCTTCTACTCCAGCATTCCAATGTTTCTCTCTCTGTTTCACCCTTTCCAATTTAGAACATTCTACACCAAGTGGGTGGACTGTTATAATAAACTTATAACCCTTCTGCCTCTGGCCATATTGATTCTTAAAGGCCCCCTGCCTCATTATAGACCCTCACTACTCAGACCTATAACTGTGGTTCAGGACCTTTAACAACCACTATAGCCCTCGACGGCAGGCTATAGTATTAATCTAATAGAGACTTCTATCTACAAATTCTTTACCTTTGAATATCCCAGGCAGGGTAAGGAATCTGCAGCTAGATATTGTCTACCAGAAAATGTATTACCGAAGGTAAGTTACCTGATCTTTATATATTGTCCTTTGACTCATGGCAATGGTTGATTAATGATGTACGAGACCACAGTGCGGGTAGCATTTGCATTATCTAGGTTTTCTTTTTTTTAATGCAAAATGAATATAAAGATGTTTGAAAAAACATATAGGCTCCAGAGCGCTGGGAATAGCTATTTGTGAATTTTGTCCACTATTGTAGACAAATTTAGCAAATTTTAGGGATTTGTGCAATAAAGGGAAAACAGGCCAACCAGGGTCAAAATGTATGAGATAATGTTCCCCCTCAACAAACAAGAGGTTGTCAACGATTCGCTTAACAACATTGAGTTGTAGCACTGTATTGTAGGAAAGTACCATCTTGCCTGGCATGTTACCCCCATATTTCACTGTATATATGTTGTTTTAGTGTATGTGTCACTGGGACCCTGCCAGCCAGGGCCCCAGTGCTCATAAGTGTGCCCTGTATGTGTTCCCTGTGTGATGACTAACTGTCTCACTGAGGCTCTGCTAACCAGAACCTCAGTGGTTATGCTCTCTCTACTTTCTAAATTGTCACTAACAGGCTAGTGACCAATTTCACCAATTCACATTGGCATACTCAAACACCCTCATAATTCCCTAGTATATGGTACTGAGGTACCCAGGGTATTGGGGTTCCAGGAGATCCCTATGGGCTGCAGCATTTCTTTTGGCACTCAAGGGGAGATCTGACAATTCTTACACAGGCCTGCCAGTGCAGCCTGAGTGAAATAACGTCCACGTTATTTCACAGCCATTTACCACTGCACTTAAGTAACTTATAAGTCACCTATATGTCTAACCTTCACCTGGTGAAGGTTGGGTGCAAAGTTACTTAGTGTGTGGGCACCCTTCGCACTAGCCAAGGGGCCCCCACATCGTTCAGGGCAAATTCCCCGGACTTTGTGAGTGCGGGACACCATTTCACGCGTGCACTGTACATAGGTCTCTACCTATGTACAGCGTCACAATGGTAACTCCGAACATGGCCATGTAATATGTCTAGGATCATGGAATTGTCACCCCAATGCCATTCTGGCATTGGGGTGACAATTCCATGATCCCCCGGGTCTCTAGCACAGAACCCGGGTACTGCCAAACTGCCTTTCCCGGGGTTTCACTGCAGCTGCTGCTGCTGCCAACCCCTCAGCCAGGTTTCTGCCCTCCTGGGGTCCAGCCAGGCCTGGCCCAGGAAGGCAGAACAAAGAACTTCCTCAGAGAGAGGGTGTAACACACTCTCCCTTTGGAAATAGGTGTCAGGGCTGGGGAGGAGTAGCCTCCCCCAGCCTCTGGAAATGCTTTGATGGGCAGAGATGGTGCCCATCTCTGCATAAGCCAGTCGACACCGGTTCAGGGATCCCCCAGCCCTTCTCTGGCGCGAAACTGGACAAAGGGAAGGGGAGTGACCACTCCCCTGACCTGCACCTCCCAGGGGAGGTGCCCAGAGCTCCTCCAGCGTGCCCCAGACCTCTGCCATCTTGGATTCAGAGGTGTGCTGGCACACTGGGCTGCTCTGAGTGGCCAGGGCCAGCAGGTGATGTCAAAGACTCCTTCTGATAGGCTCTTACCTGTGTTACTAGCCTATCCTCCTTCCTAGGTAGCCAAACCTCCTTTTCTGGCTATTTAGGGTCTCTGCTTTGGGGAATTCTTCAGATACCGAATGCACGAGCTCACCAGAGTTCCTCTGCACTTCTCTCTTCACCTTCTGCCAAAGGATCGACCGCTGACTGCTCAGGACGCCTGCAAAACCGCAATAAAGTAGCAAAGACGACTACTGTAACCTTGTATCGCTTCATCCTGCCGGCTTTCTCGCCTGTTTCCTGGTGGTGCATGCTCTGGGGGTAGCCTGCCTCCTTCTTGCACCAGGAGCTCTGAAGAAATCTCCTGTGGGTCGATGGAATCTTCCCCCTGCAGCCGCAGGCAACAAAAGACTGCATCACCGGTCCTCTGGGTCCCCTCCCAGCACGACGAGCGTGGTCCCTGGAACTCAGCAACTTTGTCCAAGTGACTCCCACAGTCCAGTGACTCTTCAGTCCAAGTTTGGTGGAGGTAAGTCCTTGCCTCCCCACGCTAGACTGCATTGCTGGGTACCGCGTGATTTGCAGCTCTTCCAGGATTTCCTTCGTGCACTGCCAAGCCTGGGTCCCGACACTCTAACCTGCAGTGCACAACCTTCTGAGTTGTCCTCCGGCGTCGTGGGACTCCCTTTTCTGACTTCGGGTGGACTCCGGTTCACTCCTCTTCCAAGTGCCTGTTTCGGTACTTCGGCGGGTGCTGCCTGCTTCTGTGAGGGCTCCCTGACTTGCTGGACGCCCCCTCTGTCTCCTCATCCAAGTGGCGACATCCTGGTCCCTCCTGGGCCACAGCAGCATCCAAAAACCCTAACTGCGACCCTTGAAGCTAGCAAGGCTTGGTTGCAGTCTTTCTGCGTGGGAACACCTCTGCAAGCTTCTTCACGACGTGGGACAGCCATCCTCCAAAGGGGAAGTTCCTAGTCCTCTTCGTTCTTGCAGAATCCACAGCTTCCTCCACCCGGTGGCAGCTTTCTTGCACCCTCAGCTGGCATTTCCTGGGCATCTGCCCTCTCTCGACATTGTCGTGACTCTTGGACTTGGTCCCCTTGTTTCACAGGTACTCAGGTCAGGAAATCCACTGTTGTTGCGTTGCTGGTGTTGGTCTTCCTTGCAGAATCCCCCTATCACGACTTCTGTGCTCTCTGGGGGTTGTAGGTGCACTTTACACCTACCTTTTAGGGTCTTGGGGTGGGCTATTTTTCTAACCCTCACAGTCCCAGCAACCCTCTACAAGCTCACATAGGTTTGGGGTCCATTCGTGGTTCGCATTCCACTTTTGGAGTATATGGTTTGTGTTGCCCCTATACCTATGTGCTCCTATTGCAATCTATTGTAACTTTACACTGCTTGCATTACTTCCTTTTGCTATTACTGCATATTTTTGGTATTGTGTACATATATTTTGTGTATATTTGGCATCCTCATACTGAGGGTACTCACTGAGATACTTTTGGCATATTGTCATAAAAATAAAGTACCTTTATTTTTAGTATATCTGTGTATTGTGTTTTCTTATGATATTGTGCATATGACACCAGTGGTATAGTGGGAGCTTTGCATGTCTCCTAGTTCAGCCTAAGCTGTTCTGCTATAGCTACCTTCTATCAGCCTAAGCTGCTAGAAACACCTCTTCTACACTAATAAGGGATAACTGGACGTGGCACAGAGTGTAAGTACCCCTTGGAACCCACTACAAGCCAGGCCAGCCTCCTACATGTATGTTCTAAGGGTTTTCAATTAATTAGTTCTACATAAATGTTGCTATGGATGCTTATATAATAACAAGAACAATGGTTCTTTCAGAAGTTTTGAAGGTTGAAACATCTATTTAAAGTGTTTTTGAAATACTGCGTCATACGTAGTGCATAATTCAGTGAGGTTTTTTCTGCCCCACTAAAATATGACTGTTTTACCAAAACAATTTGTCTTGCTCTATACAGTCTATGTGCTGCGCAACTTCTCATCACTTTCACTGATAATTTGCACTGTCATTTTTCATTTGAAGCACTATATTGATAAATGTATTTTCTATATTACTGTGGCCGAAAAAAGTACAAAAAAGAAAACATTATGGTGGTCATTACAACCCTGGCAGTCGGTGTTAAAGCGGCGGTAAGACCGCCAACAGACCGGCGGAAAAAAAAATGGAATTACGACCGTGGCGGAAACCACCAACAAAGACAGACGCTTTAACACTCCGACCGCCACAGCGGTACAAACAAACAGCGCGGCGGTCACCGCCAACAGACAGGCGGAGGACAATGTACCGCCCACAGTATCACAATCTACCAATCCGCCACCTTTTCCGGGGCGGATTCACCGCGAACAAAAACACGGCGGAAACAGGACTTCGAAGGGAAAACGCTCACCTCAACACACCCCACGAGGAACCAGGACGCCATGGAACCCGAACTCCACATCCTGCCAGCCCTTATCTTCTTGCTCCTCTACCAGGAGCACGACCGCCGGCGACGAAG
This sequence comes from Pleurodeles waltl, assembly GCF_031143425.1. NCBI lineage: Eukaryota > Metazoa > Chordata > Amphibia > Caudata > Salamandridae > Pleurodeles > Pleurodeles waltl. Next base: position 1,510,931,343 of record NC_090444.1, on the reverse strand, counting down.
ACCATGGTGAGTACTGCACCTACGACACAGGGGAGAGGGGTGGGAAAAAACAGGGACACACACACGCAACACCCCCACCCCCACCCACGACAACACACACACTAATGCATAACAATACATAACAGTTACACAACCCAACCCCCCTGGAAGAATGCAAGGACAAAAGGAAATGAGTGTAACCATTGTGATATATTAAAATCCAGTACGCAAAAATATATATATACACTATAAACAAAATATACACCAAGAATAGTAGTCCAGGTAGTGCTCCATTGAAGTCCGTGGAACACTGGGCCCACACTCAATCCCCAAAATGATGGAGAGAACACTGCAGGGGCATCAGATAGCAATAAAACAGGCACCTCAGGGGGAAGGGAAAGGGGGGGCACCTCAGCCGGTTCAGTGCACGATGTCAAATCCACGAGGGGGCCACATGCCACTGTTCCATCCTGGGGAGTGCAAAGCCACAGTCTCTCAAGTCTCTACAGTGGGTGGTTTGCCCACTGTTCCATCCTGGGGAGTGAAAAGCCACTGTCTCTCAAATCTCTACAGTGGGTGGTTTGCCCACTGCTATATCCTAGGGAGTGCAAAGCCACAGTCTCTCAAGTGGATAACAGTCTCCACTGGATCTGGAGGGGGCTTTGTGCCCAGAGTGCTTCATCCTGCCAAGGTCAGAGGTCATGGATGTGATACTCCACTGGTTCTGGAGGGGGCTTTCTGCCCAGAGTGCTTCATCCTGCCAAGGACAGAGGTAGTGGATGTGAATCTCCACTGGTTCTGGAGGGGGCTTTGTGCCCAGAGTGCTTCATCCTGCCAAGGACAGAGGTAGTGGATGCGATACTCCACTAGTTCTAGAGGGGGCTTGGTGCCCAGAGTGCTTCATCCTGCCAAGGACAGAGATAGTGGATGTTGATCTCCACTGGTTCTGGAGGGGGCTTGGTGCCCAGAGTGCTTAATCCTGCTTGTGACGGACTCAGTAGCGTCAGTGCCCTTGGCACTCATGGGCCAGCGGTGCTTGTTGCGGCGGTGTCATTGGCAGCGGTGCTTGTTGCGGCAGTGCCCTGTTCAGCGGTGCTTGTTGCGGCGGTGCCCTGTTCAGCGGTGCTTGTGGCGGCGGTGCCCTGTTCAGCGGTGCTTGTGGCGGAGGGTTCCTTTGCAGTGACTCAGCTGCTGGCGGGCCTATCTGGCCCAGTGGGGCTGGTGCTGGCGGTCCATCATGGCCCAGCGGGGCTGGTGCTGGCGGTCCATCATGGCCCAGCGGGGCTGGTGCTGGCGGTCCTTCATGGCCCAGCGGGGCTGGTGCTGGCGGTCCTTCATGGCCCAGCGGGGCTGGTGCTGGCGGTCCTTCATGGCCCAGCGGGGCTGGTGCTGGCGGTCCTTCATGGCCCAGCGGGGCTCGTGCTGGCGGTGGCCTCCTGGGCAGCAGGGCTGGTGCTGGCGGTGGCCTCCTGGGCAGCTGGGCTGTTGCTGGCGGTGGCTTCCTGTGCAGCTGGGCTGTTGCTGGCGGTGGCCTCCTGGGCAGCTGGGCTGTTGCTGGCGGTGGCCTCCTGGGCTGGTGCTGGCGGTGGCCTCCTGGGCAGCTGGGCTCTTGCTGGCGGTGGCCTCCTGGGCAGCAGGGCTGGTGCTGGCGGTGGCCTCCTGGGCAGCAGGGCTGGTGCTGGCGGTGGCCTCCTGGGCAGCTGGGCTGGTGCTGGCGGTGGCCTCCTGGGCAGCTGGGCTGGTGCTGGCGGTGGCCTCCTGGGCAGCAGGGCTGGTGCTGGCGGTGGCCTCCTGGGCAGCGGGGATGATGGCGGTGGCCTCCTGGGCAGCGGGGATGATGGCGGTCATCTCTGCCATGCTGCTCTTCCCAGACTTGCTGACTTTCTTGTGGCCCTTCCCCACCTTGGAAGGTGTCACAGCTGACTTCACACTCCCACCTGTACCCCTGGGAGCGGCTTTGGTGGCTGGAGTCTTTCCCCTCTCCTGCTGGGCACTGGCCAACTTTTGATGCTTGACAGGTGGGGGACTGTCCGTGCTGTGGCTCCGTGCCACACTGGCTGCCCTGGTGGCCGGTGCACTCCAGATTCCGGTGACTACAGGCACCACTGGTCCCAGAGATGTTGTGGCTGAGATGCTAGGTTGGGACTTGGAGAGTCAGGCCCTAGGAGACGGACGGGGTGGGGGAGGTGAGAGAAAAAGGTCAAGGTTGGACAGGAAAAGTTTCTTGGGAACACTGGGACGGGTAGCTGGAGGGGGTTTGGGAGTGGAGGAAGAGGTTGTGATTGTAGGAGGTGTTCGTTTGGTGACTTTGGGTGAAGGTGCATGCGCTGGAGGCTGTCGTGAGGTCGTTGGCTGTTGGGTGGGTGTGTGCCTGCGTTTGTGTATCTTGGGAGGTGGCATCAAAGACACACTTGGAGAGGACACAGGGGACGTGTGAATGGCAGTGGGGGTGGTGATTGCACATGAGCGGGGTGTGGTGGTGTGTGTGCTGGTGATGGAAGTAGTGGTTGTAGATGTAGTGCATGCAGGTGTGAGTGGAGACGAGACTGGGAGGGAGGAGGGAGACGAGGAGGTGGGGGACACAGTGGAGGCAGTGGATGTTGGTGTGTCTGCATGTGTGTGATGCTTGCGTGAGTGCCTGTGGGATGTGTGGTGCTTATGTTTGCCAGAGCTTACCTTGTGTGTTGACGTGTGTGCATGCTGGTCTGAAGGTGTGATTGGGATAGGCTGAGGTAGAGGGGATTGGGTCTGGGTGGAGGAAGTTGGAGGGGGGAGGATAGAGACAGGGACAATGGCTGCCATCAGTGCTGAGGCCAGAGTCTGAAAAGCTTGCTGAAGGGCCGCCTGACCAGAATGAATGCCCTCCAGGAATGCATTTGTTTGTTGCATCTGCCTTTCTACACCCTCGATGGCATTCAAAACGGTAGACTGCCCAACAGTGAGGGACCTGAGGAGGTCAATGGCCTCCTCACTGAGGGCAGCAGGTGTGACTGGGGCAGGGCCTGAGGTGCCTGGGGCGAAGGTGATGCCCACCCTCCTGGGTGAGCGGGCACGGGGCAAAGGCTGAGGGGCTGCTGGGAGGGCGCTGCTGGTAGCGGGGGTGGCGGCTGTACCTGTAGATGCGGGGGGCACAGATGTTGCCGCCACCGCAAGGGAGCTCCCATCAGAGGACGAGTCCGTGTCACTGGTGTCAGCTCCTGTCCCTGCCGTGGAGCTCCCCTCGCCCTCCGTCCCACTGGTGAACTCCGAGTCCGTAGTGTCGCCCTCCAGGGCCATGTGGGATGCAGCTCCCTCCTGCTCCAGTGCCACTGCTCCTCCGCCTGATGATGCTAATGCACACAAGAACAGGGAGACCACAAAAAGAGGGGGGGGGGGCAACAGAAGAAAGACATTTTGAGTGCATGCATTACCGTTACCGTTGGCGGACACGACAGACACAGAAGCCCCCTGCACTACGCCGTGCACTTGGGGTCCACTGTTCAATCCCTGGGACATGGCCTACAAGGCTATGGCCAACATCTGCACACATGGATGTCACAGGAGCCTGACTAGGTGTACTTGGCACTGTACACAGGTGGGGTGGGGTGCCACAGGGTCTACGAGAACAAGGGGACCTAACTAGCACACTCACCCTGGCCTAGGGAAACCCACAGCCTACCTCCCCCACCCAGACACCTCCACTGCGCGCAAAGTCAGCAGAATGAGAGTGTACTCACCCCATTGTGGCTGCTGTGATGCCCTCAAGCGCCCATCCAACTCCGGGTACGCCACCGCCAGGATCCTGAACATCAGGGGGGTCCTGGTGCGACGGGCACCCCTCCCAAGTTGGGAGGCCATCCCCAGCTGGGCCTCCGCCTTCTTCTTGCTCCAGCGGCGAATGTCCTCCCATCTCTTACGGCAGTGGGTGCTCCGTCTGTGGTAGACCCCCAGGGTCCGGATGTCCTTGGCGATGGCACGCCAGATATCTCTTTTCTGGTGGGTGCTGACCTACATGAATTGTACAGGGGGAAAAGCAAAGTTATTACCAACTGCACAGTTATTGGCCCCATCCCTACCCTTGCCATGTGGCACATGCACTCACCGTCGTTCCATGCACGCCTCAATCTCCCCCCCCCCATCTTTCATCCACCCCACTACACACAGGCATAGCCCATACAGCATGCTCCCAGTGTACTTATCTGTTTGTCTGGAGGACCGTAGAGTAGCGTGTACTGGGGGAGGACCCCATCCACGAGTTTCTCCAACTCCTCCGATGTGAAGGCAGGGGCCCTTTCCCCAGACGCACGAGCCATTGTCTCTTCCAGACCAAGGTCACAGCAGCACTTGCAGTGTAGGTCCTCTCCTGTCGAAGATCAGGTATCGAGTGATTGAACAGATAGAAAATGGCGGTCACATCCGCCGCGGTGCGCACCGTCACCGCCGGCGTACATCGTCATTGGCTCCTGAGACCCATAAGGTCCAATATTAACCAATGCAGAATTGCGCCGCGGTCTTCGACCGCCTACCGCAACGGTGTACAATGCCAGCGCAGTTACCTCACATCCCATTGTCCCACTTTACAGGTCAGGCAGCCGCCATTTCAGGGGCCCACATGGCTTAATTTTCATTGCGTCACACATACCTAGGCCTTGCCTCAACACTCATACAGGCCAAATTACGGATTATGATTCGTGTTCTGTGTAAGCTGTGGGTACGTACCTCTGAGTTGGTTGACTCTGTGCTCGCTGTTGTCCTTCATAGGCACTGTCCGCTGGGACATGTGAGGAGATGGCGGCATCCTCCGGTGTACAAACCGCTGGTGGACCAGTCGACAATGGAGGAAAGACATGTGATCATCACCTACAGGCTTGATCGTGCCACAATCCTGGAACTGTGTGCCCAGCTGGAGCCAGACCTGATGTCAGCGTTCCGCCATCCCACAGGAATCCCCCCTCAAGTGCAGGTGCTGTCAGTACTCCATTTCCTTACAAGTGGGTCTTTTCAAACTACAGTGGCCATAGCATCAGGGATGTCCCAGGCTATGTTTTCCAACGTGTTGTCCAGAGTGTTGTCTGCCCTGTTGAAACACATGCGGAGCTACATAGTTTTCCCTCAGGTGGAGGATTTGCCTACAGTGAAAGGTGACTTCTATGCACTGGGACATATCCCCAACATCTTAGGTGCCATTGATGGGACACATGTGGCTTTGGTACAGTGAACAGGTGTATAGAAACCGGAAGAGTTATCATTCGATGAATGTGCAGATGGTGTGTTTGGCAGACCAGTACATCTCCCATATTAATGCCAAATTCCCTGACTCAGTGCATGACGCTAACATCCTGCGGAATAGCAGCATCCCTTATGTGATGGGGCAACTCCAGAGGCACCGGGTGTGGCTATTAGGTGAGCACCTGGAAGAAAGTCAGTGGGAATGGTTGTCTGGATCTGGGGATATCCCTACAGGTTAGTGTGTGTCTAACAGTTGTCCCTCACCATTTGCAGGTGACTCTGGTTACCCCAACCTGTCATGGCAACTGACCCCAGTGAGGAATCCCAGGACAAGGGCAGAGGAATGCTACAATGAGGCCCATGGGCGAACTCAGCGGATAATAGAGCGGACCTTTGGCCTCCTGAAGGCCAGGTTCATGTGCCTGCATATGACTGGTGGATCCCTATTCTACTCACCAAAGAAGGTGTGCCAGATCATCGTGGCATGCTGTATGCTTCACAACTTAGCTTTGCGACGACAGGTGCCTTTTCTGCAGGAGGATGGTCCATATGGCGGTGTTGTTGCAGATGTGGAGCCTGTGGACAGTGAAGACGAGGAAGCAGAAGAAGAGGACATCGACAACAGGAACACTGTGATCCTGCAATATTTCCAGTGAGACACAGGTAAGAAGACAAACCTGCTTACTTCATGTACTTTAACACTACTAGCTCTCTACTGTCTGTCGTTTTCACCCAGTGTATGGTCACTGAGTTGTCCCTTTCCCTTACGATTTCACAGATGTGGGTCCCACTGTGGGACATCTGCTTTGTTTCCTCATGGACTAGAGCTGGGTGATATAGGTATGTTGATATTACATTTGAAGGAGCATTTTGACACTGTAATTGCTAATACACTATTTCGCAATCACAGACTGACTCCAGATTGTTTTGTGCTTCAAGGGTGTTTATTTAAGTGCTCAATATTGGAGGGGGTTGAAAAACTGGTGAGGGGTGATGGTGGAGGAATGTCCATGGCAGAGTCCAGTCTATTAGTCTCACAGGTGCATTGGCCAAATGGGCATAGGAAGTGGAGCTGGGGCAGTTTGAGGATGGACAGGGTGACAAAGTGGGACAGAAGGATGACATTCAGGGTGGTCTCATTTCTTGGCGGGGGTCTTGGCATCATTCTCTATCTTTGTCCTGGATCTCAGGGACCATTTGCGGGGTGGTTCTCCCTCTGCAAGGGGTGGGGTGCTGGTGTGGTGGTCCTGTGGCGGGGTGTCTTGTCCACTAGCGCCAGCGGAGGTGGTGGACAGTTCATCGTCCAGGCTAGTGTCAGGGGCCCCTTGTTGTGCTACAGTGTCCCTCCTGCTGTTGAGTACTTCCTTCAGCACCCTTACGATGGTGCCCAGGGTGGAATTGATGGATCTGAGTTCCTCCCTGAAGCCCAAATACTGTTCCTCCTGCAGGCGCTGGGTCTCCTGAAACTTGGCCAGTACCGTTGCCATCGTCTCCTGGGAGTGGTGGTAGGCTCCCATGATGTTGGAGAGGGCCTCGTGGGGAGTGGGTTACCTTGGCCTGTCCTCCCCCTGTCGCACAGCAGCCCTCCCAGTTCCCCTGTGTTCCTGGGCCTCCGTCCCCTGGACCGTGTGCCCACTACCACTGCCCCCAGGTCCCTGTTGTTGTTGGGGTGGTGGGTTAGCCTGGGTTCCCTGTAGTGGTGGACACACTGCTGATTGACGTGTCCTGGGGACAGAGGTATGGGCCCACTGGGTGGGTGCTGTGCTGGTGTTTCCAGAGGGGGGAAGCTCTGTGGTGGCCTATGACTGTGTCAGGGGAACCGACTGTCCAGAGGTCCCCGATGGGCCAGGCTGGTCATCTGGATCCAGTTGGACAGAGCTGCTGTCATCACTGTGGGCCTCTTCTGTTAGTGGGGTGGACATGTGTGGACCCTCCTGTCCGGTGACATTGGGTAGGGGTCCTGCAGGGGTATAAAAGGATGTTTATTACATCTGTGTGTGCCATGGTGTGCAATAGGTGGGTGACTGTGTGCCCCAGTGCTTGCATTCCTGTGTGGGACCTTGTGTGATGGTGTTTTAGGGGAGTGTATAGGTATGTGCAGTGGCTATTCTTTGGTGATGGGTGTCCATGCTTTGTTGTTGCATGCAGGGCTTGGTGTTAGGATGTGTGGTTTGTGATGTTGGGACATTTGTGAGGAGTTGGAATGATGGGGGTGAGGGTGAGGGTGGGGGTATGTGATGGCACGCAGGTAGGGTGGGGGATGTAATAGTTAAGAATTGACTTACCAGAGTCCATTCCTCCATCTATTCCTGCGAGGCCCTCAGGATGCAGAATCGCCAAGACCTGCTCCTCCCATGTTGTTAGTTGTGGGGGAGGAGGTGGGAGTCTGCCGCCAGTCCGCGGAACCGCAAGGTGGTGTCTTGAGACCACGGAACGCACCTTCCCCTGTAGTTTGTTCCACCTCTTCCTGATGTCAACCCTATTTCTTGGGTGCTGTTCCACTGCGTTGACCCTGTCCACTATTCTGCGCCATAGCTCCATCTTCCTAGCTATGGAGGTGTGCTGCACCTGTGATCCGAGTAGCTGTGGCTCTACCCGGACGATTTCCTCCACCATGACCCTGAGCTCCTCCTCAGAGAACCTAGGGTGTCTTTGGCATGCCATGGGCTGGTGTGGGTGATGTGTGGGGTGTTGTGTGTAGTGATAAGTGGGGTGATATTTAATGGTGTGTTGTGTGAGGTGCGTGGAAGTTATGTGGGCGATGGTATTGTGTGCCTGTGGATGCTTGGTAGTTGTTTGTGGTGTCTCTCTCTGGCCTTCTCTCGGTAATTGTTGTCGTAGGGGTTTGTGGGTGATGTGGGTGTGTGTTTTATATTGTATTGGGTGTGGGGGAGTGGTGTGTGTATGTGTATCAGGTGTATGTATTTCGAATTGTCCAATGTGGTTGTGTTTTATAAATGTATTTTGAGCGCAGCAGTGTGTACCGCCAATGTAATACTGCGGTTGAAAGACCGCCGCGTGTATTCGTGTGTCGTGATAGAATGGGCGTATTTCTGTTGGCGTGGCGGTGGAGGTTTTGTTTTCGACAGTTTATCACTGACCTTTGGTGTGGCGGACTTGTGTGGGTGTCTGAATTTTGGCGGATTTCGAGCTGTGGGTCATAATAGCTGTGGCGGAATTCCGCGGCGGTGTGTTGGCGGTCTTCTGCACGGCGGTAAGCGGCTTTTACCGCCAATGTTATAATGACCCCCTATGTATTTAGCAAATTTTGGTTGACTGTGGTCCTCTTTGAAACAAAAAGGCATGTGCATGTTGTGGCCTTTATTATTGCCTATTAGCCTGCTGCTGAGGGCAATACTGATTGTTAAAGGCCCGGAACCCAAGATATAAGCCCCATTCTCAGGTGAGGGCCTACAACGAAGGAGCTGTTCTTTAACAACCGGTATAGCCAAGGCAGAAGGGCTATAAAGCAATTAGAACGTTTTACCCACTCAGGGTAGAATGTTCTAAATTAAAAAGGGAGACACATGAAGAGAGACATTGGAATGTTACAGCTCCGGGCTTATACCAGCCACTATAAACCCGGAGTCCCTCCTTTGTCTTCAATGGCGTTCTCAACATTGCAGTGTTCTAATAGAAGGTAAACATCTATGTAGGAGGCTGGCCTGGCTTATAGTGGGTACCTTGTGGTACTTACACCTCGTGCCAGGTCCAGTTATCCGTTGTTAGTAGATTAGAGGTGTTCTAGCAGCTTAGGCTGATAGAGGTAGCTATAGCAGAGCAGCTTAGGCTGAACTAGGAGACATGCAAAGCTCCTACTATACCACGTATATCACTAAGTACTATATCATAAGAAAACACAATACTCAGAGTTACTAAAAATAAAGGTACTTTATTTTAGTGACAAAATGCCAAAAGTATCTCAGAGGATATACTCCCTTAGGAGGTAATATACACAAACTATACACACACAAACCAAATCAGTTAAGTAAAACAGTTAGAAAAGTAGTGCAAACACTGTAGAACACATTAGAATGCAATAGGGAGAAATAGGCCTAGGGGCAACACAAACCATATACTCCAAAAGTGGAATGCGAACCACGAATGGACCCCCGGCATAGTGCAGTGTGTAGAGGGTTGCTGGGAGTGTAAGACAACACTAAGCGTGTCCAAGATACCACGCCCCAAGACCCTGAAAAGTAGGAGTAAAGTTACCCTGCTACCCCAGAAAGACAGTAAAGTCGAGATAGGGGATTCTGCAAGGACATCAACTGACTGCAAAGCACTGAGGACGGATTCCTGGACCTGAGGACCTGTAAAGGAAGGGGACTAAGTCCAAGAGTATCCAGGGGGCGCAGGAGCCCACTAAACCCCAGATGAAGGAACAAAAGGGCTACCTCCAGGTGGAAGAAGCCGAAGATTCTGCAACAACGGAAGGTGCCATGAACTTCTCTTTTGGTCAGAAGATGCCCCACGGCGTGCTGGAGGATGCAGAGTTGTTTCAACGCAGAATAACCATAAACAAGCCTTGCTAGCTGCAAGAGTCTCGGTTGAGGATTTTGGGTGCTGCTAGGGCCCAGGAAGGCCCAGGATGCCGCCCCTTGGAGAAGGAGACAGAGGGGGCGCTCAGCAACACAGAGAACCCATGCAGAAGCAGGCAGCACCCACAGAAGTACCTGAACAGGCACTTATAAGATCTGAGGATGACGGTCGACTCATAACAACAAAAGAGGGTCCCACGACGTCGGAGTCCAACTCAGCGAGTTGGGCAATGCAGGACGGAGTGCTGGGGACCTGGGCTAGGCTGTGCACAAAGGAAGTCTTGCAAAAGTGCACAGAAGCCCGAGCAGCTGCAGTTCACGCAGTACACAGGATTACTGTCTGGCGTGGGGAGGCAAGGACTTACCGCCACCAAGTTTGGACAGAAGGGCCACTGGACTGTCGAAGACACTTGGACCCAGCTCTTGTGTTCCAGGGACCATGCTCATCCGGATGAGAGGGGACCCAGAGGACCGGTGATGCAGAAGTTTGGTGCCTGCGTTGGCAGGGGGAAGATTCTGTCGACCCACGGGAGATTTCTTCTTGGCTTCCAGTGCAGGGTGAAGGCAGACAGCTCTCAGAGCATGCACCACCAGGAAACAGTTGAGAAAGCTGGCAGGATGAGGCGCTACAATGTTGCTGGTAGTCTTCTTGCTACTTTGTTACGGTTATGCAGGCGTCCTGGAGCAGTCAGCGGTCGATCCTTGGCAGAAGTCGAAGAGGGAAGTGCAGAGGAACTCTGGTGAGCTTTTGTATTCGTTATCTGGTGAGATGCCCACAGAAGACACCCTAAATAGCCCACAGAGGAGGATTGGCTGCAAAGAAAGGTAAGCACCTATCAGGAGGGGTCTCTGACGTCACCTGCTGGCACTGGCCACTCAGAGCTGTCCATTGTGCCCTCACACCTCTGCATCCAAGATGGCAGAGGTCTGGGACACACTGGAGGAGCTCTGGGCACCACCCCTGGGAGGTGCTGGTCAGGGGAGTGGTCACTCCCCTTTCCTTTGTCCAGTTTCGCACCAGAGCAGGCCTGGGGGGATCCCTGAACCGGTGTAGACTGGCTTATGCAAGGAGGGCACCATGTGTGCCCTTCAAAGCATTTCCAGAGGCCAGGAGAGGCTACTCCTCCCAGGCCCTTCACACCCTCTCTCAGAGGAAATCCTTTGTTCTACCTTCCTGGGACTGGGCTGCCCAGGCCCCAGGGGAGCAGAAACCTGTCTGATGGGTTGGCAGCAACGGTAGCTGCAGAGGAGACCCCGGAAAGTTATTTTGGGTGTACCCAGGCTCTATGCTGGAGACCCGGGGATGCATGGAATTGTCACCCCAATACCAAAATGGTATTGGGGTGACAATTCCATGATCCTAGACATGTTACATGGCCATGTTCGGAGTTACCAGGGTTACGCTACATATAGGTATTGACCTATATGTAGTGCATGGGTGTAATGGTGTTCCCACACTCACAAAGTCCAGGGAATTTGCCCTGAACAATGTGGGGGCACCTTGGCTAGTGCCAGGGTGCCCACACACTAAGTAACTTTGCACCTAACCTTCACCAAGTGAGGGTTAGACATATAGGTGACTTAAAAGTTACTTATGTGCAGTGAAGATGGCTGTGAAATAACGTGGACGTTATTACACTCAGTCTGCAGTGGCAGGCCTGTGTAAGAATTGTCTGAGCTCCCTATGGGATCTCCTGGAACCCCAATACCCTGGGTACCTAGGTACCATATACTAGGGAATTATAAGGGTGCCAATGAGAATTGGTAAAATTAGTCACTAGCCTGCAGTGACAATTTTAAAAGCAGAGAGAGCATAAACACTGAGGTTCTGGTTAGCAGAGCCTCAGTGATACAGTTAGGCACCACACAGGGAACACATACAGGCCACAAACTTATGAGCACTGGGGTCTTGGCTAGCAGGATCCCAGTGACACATAGGTAAAAACAAACATACATACAGTGAAAATGGGGGTAGCATGCCAGGCAAGATGGTACTTTCCTACAATCTAGTAAAAGCAATTGGTGTATGTGAAATATGCACAGGATTGGACTTTTCACAGTCACCATTATTTATAGATTTTTTTTCATCCAAACGAACTATTGTTCTTGTTACTGCATAGTTTGCCAAGGTTTTTGGGGTTTACCGGCCACGCTGCTTTGTCTTTTACATTTATGGCTGCTTATGGACCAGGCGTAGAACCTGAAGAGAAAATTTAGTACAGATCGGGTCTGTCCAAGAATTACATTCATCAATGTTTCTTTTCTGCAGTTTGTTGGTCATTAGTGGTGGTCTGTTTTATCTTAGACCATGTTTACTGTACACTTGTTGCTGCCGAAACCATTCTTGTGCTTAAGTGGCAGTTTAATATCTTGTCAGTAATTTGAGCATTCTATCAATATTCTGTTTCAGGTTCACAGGCAGTAGTGTAACAATCTTACATTTGCAGACGATTGTGCCTGGGGCACTTGCTTCTGGTAACATTCGCTCACGACTATTTTGTGTTGCATTAGTTGCAGTGATATGCCACAGATGGAGAGCAATGGTAAGGAAGGCGTCAAATGGAAAGCATTGGGTCAAGGGAGGCGTTGACCGACGAGTCTGCTGGACTCCTCTTCCAGATGGAATATTGCTCTGGGTCAAGATGATCTTACATATCCTGGTGATCTGGACGGAGATGTCCAGTTATTGAACGGTGGGTCTGTCAAAAAAATGAATTTTGAACTGTCGGAATTGATGTGTAGTCATAATTTAAAGAATATTAAGCACAGATTGATCTACTTGGCAGTATTTTATGTCCGTGAAGTGGTATGTATCTGTCAGACAATGGCCATAGATGCCTGTAGGTGAGACCTAGAAAAGGTGGAAGGGTGGAGCAGAGCAAGTAGTGCTGAAGGAGGAGGAGGCTAGCTAGTGGGAAAATAAAAAAAGAAAACGACAATCTAATTGGGAAAAGTGCAGGAGATTATAAATTAACTAACCTCTCCCCACAGGAAAATATGAAAAGGAAGTGACAATTGGGAAGGATGACGGGGTGCAGGGAGCTTTTCGTTAAGAATGAGTGCATAGGAAAGGGGGTTTGATAATGGTCTGGGTATCAATAGGTTAAGATAAAGGGGACAAAGTACATGCAGGTCTCACAAGTTTTAGTTATCAAATAGTCAAGAAGCTTTGTCACGGCAGATCGAGCTATACTTCCTTAGATTTCGCATAGCTTGTCTATATTATTCGAGGAAGTGTCATTTAGTAGAGCAAAACATGCAAAATTGCTGAGGCACGTTAAACAAATATTTAAAAAGATAACATTTTCTGTTTGACGTGACTATGAATTTTCACTTCTTTAGTGTTTTTTTCTTTTCTTTTTTTATTTTAATTGAGTTTTGTTATTAAAGCGTAGCCACCCATGCAGAGTTTTGAAAATGAAGTCCTTTGTCAAGGTTGTTTTGGCTTGCTCACTCAGATATGAAATTGATGGTGGTCGAGCAAAAGACGACTTTGTAATTGGAAGAGTAGTCTAAATGAACTTGACATGGGCTGGGGAAGGAGAGTTTGTCTTTATGTGCTATAATATTGTTTAGTATGATCAGCATTGTGCAAACCAACTATTATTTAACTTTGCTGCTCATATTTCAAACCTCCTAATTCCTCAAGGGCCCCTTTAAATACTATAAATAACTTGATTAAACTTTTTAAAACATGTATTGAACATCTGCCAAGCAGTGGACAGATTTGCCAAATATTTCTATGCTCTATTCCCACTGGAATTTTTCTTCCTTGCAAATACATAGTTGCAATTAGTTCTTCTTATCAGTGTTTGAGATTTGAGAGAAGTAGGGCTCGACTGCCAGCACTTGGTGCAAAGAAACGTTATTAGTAACAATTGCCTGCCTTTCCTTTCATGTTGTGCCTTATGGTGAGATTGTGGGTACGTGGCAAACTGTACAGAATGAAAAAGAATGACGTGCTAACCAAAAACATCTCCTTAAATATGCCCGTTAGATTCATGTCGCCCTCACTTACAATCTGTGAGCTTTTTATTGTTTTGGCTTTTGAGTTACTTGTCACATGGGCATGTTCACGAGACCGTAACCACTCTGAACCCGTTATTCATTCCGTGAAATCAAAGTATGTGCGAAGGGTCATTCAATGTGCGATCGTCTAAGTCACAAGGACTCATTAAAGAAACAAGGTTGGGTACTGATATGCAAATATGCGCTCCTCAGTGCACCGTAGATAAGTTTATGCACCTTTCTTTATATCGTTGACGTCGCTGGGATTCACTTAAGTGCTTGTCTGCGCGACAGGCGTTGACGTCAGAATCTTGGTTTTCTTGCGTTGGCCTTTAATGTTGAAAGTCTGCTTGTGTGAGACAGGCAAGATTTCTTCCATGAGAGTGGTACAGGCGCCGTCGACTGGTTGGGAGGGGGGGGGAAATTGGGGTAATTTTGTATTTAGGGCGGTTTGGGGGGGTCAGGTTTTTAGGGGCGGGTTGGGGTAATTTTGTATTTAGGGCAGGTGGGAGCGGTTAATCAGGGGTGAGTGGGGTCGGGGTAATTTTGTATTTAGGGCGGGGTTTTAGGGGTTGTGGTTGGGGTAATTTTGTATTTAGGGTGGGTGGGGGTATCGGATTTTTAGGGGCAGGGTAATTTTGTATTCAGGGCAGACAGGGGTTGGGTTTTTACGGGTGGGGAGCTAAGGTCATTTTGTATTCAGGGCAGGTGAGGGGGTCGGGTTTTTAGGGGCAGGGGTAGGGGGTTTTGGTAATTTTGTTTTCAGGGCGGATGGGGGCGTTGGGTTTTTAGGGGTGGGGTTGGGGGTCGGGGTAATTTTGTTTTTAGGGGTTGGGTAGTTTTATTTTTGGGGGGTGTGGGTCGGTTTTAGGGGTCAGGTTGGGTGGGGGGTATTGAGTAGTTATTAAAGGTGGGGGGGTCGGAGTACTTCTGTTTTTAGGGTGGGGGTGGCATGCGACAACCACACATGCCTTTACAACAAAAAATTGTTGTAAAGGAATGCATGGTAAAGGCATGTGTGGAAACAGCGCGGTCGTTGGTCTGACCGTGTTGTTCAGGCATGCGTGGTTGCCACATGCATGGTTACATCATACAACCTTGTCCGGAAGATACAGTGACTGGTCGTAGCAAGGTGAGGAGTGCAGCCACCTCATTGCAGGTTAAGTGCAATGGCAAGTTAACATCAGGTGATGGCCTAGGAAGCCAACAGCAGGGTAGATCAGTTTGGCCCATAGTGTGTGCCCCTTTTAATTAAGGAGAGACAGCAAAATGTAGACATGTTTGCGCCAGATCGGTTCATTTATGAATGAAATGATCTGACCTGTCTGAGGTTTTTGGGTGATGTAGCTCCCCTGTCTGCTTCGTGGCCCTGATATCTGCTTTGACACTGCATGTGAACTGATGGGGAAGGGTAAAAGTGTTATAAGATGGAGTGTTAACTCAACATATAAATTTCTGTTTGCAGTGAAAGGTGATGAAGAGGAGTGTGCCCTCAAGGCAGGTGGAGTGTGGCACTAGTTTGAGGTGCTGTCAACATGTGTTGGCCTACCTGATCGATCTAATGATCAAGTACATCACTGGGTCCCACAGTTCTGGGATTACTTCACTTGAGAAAGCTGGTCACTTGTCCAGAATCTTAACTATCTTTCATAAAAGTGGTGACCAAGTCGACCTCTGTACTATCTATAGACCCATGGGCGTAGGAAGTGTGGGGGACGCGGGGGATGTATCCCCCCCAGATTTTGGAGGGTGGGGGACACGGGGTACGAAGGTGGGGGGGACAAGGGGACACGATAATTTCCCCTCTCAAATCTATAATTCAGAGGGCCATTAGCGCACAAAAGCGCTACTTATGATAGCCTTGTAACGACCATCCTCCAATCTGATGGTAACAGAATGAAGGTGAGTCGGGGGGGGGCCCCCTGCGCCCTCTGCCCTTTTGTTTGTCCTGTTCACAGCTGTGGGCATTAAGGGTGCTCATAAGAACAAAGGGCACGAGGCGGAGAAAAGAGTTTTGGATGATTACGTCTGCATCACCTGCTGCCTTGAAGAGGAGCACTGCAGGATGCCTTCTAGAGGAGCTGCAAGACAATGAGGAAGATCTAAAGAGAGAACAGAGTCCCTCTCAGCCTGACACCTGCAGGCTAGAAAGGAGACTCTGTGAAACACAATATTTGTATTTGCCTAAGATCACAACAGTTGGTGAAACAGTGAAGTCGAGATTGAGCACAGATTTTACCTTTTCACACAACAATTTAGCTATTAGAAGGGTATATTTTTCGAAAATTTATGTTTAATGTTTTGTTATCTAGGTAATGAAGCGCTTGATTACAGTGTGGCTAACAGGGAGAAGCCATATTTCATTTTGGGCCGTTATGCCTAGCGTTATTATTTATGTTGTTGTTATCGTTACATACTTCAGCATATTGAAGTATATTATCTTTTCTCTATCTTTTCTTCACTGTTCTCTGAAACAATCTACTTTATGCCTATCCCACTGCACCCTACACCACCTTTCTCCACTCTGTGCTACTCTACGCCACTGCAATCTATGCTGTGCCACTCCACTCTACACCACGCCACTGCAATCTATGCTATTCTACTCTAACCATCGTACACTACACCCCTGCACTCTGCCAGTGCACTGTTTACCACTTTACTCAAAACCAATGCACTCTATCCCACTGCACTCTATGCCAATCTACTCTGCACCACAGCACTCTATTCCACTGCTTTCAATGCCACTGTACTCTGCGCCACAGCACTCTATGCCACTGCACTCTGTCACTTTGCAATACACCACTGTACTCTGCGACCCTCTAATCTGCAATATTGCACTTTCTGCCACTGAACTCCACGCCACTCTACTCTGCACCACCGCACTCAATGCCACTGTGCTCTGTCCCACTGCACTCTTTTCTGCACCACTGCACTCTAATCTAGTCTACACCACTCCACTCTAGGGCACTTCACTCTACTTTGAAATCATCTCCTCTATGCCACTGCAATCTACGCAACTCTTCTCTATGCTATGCCAGTCTAATCTATCCTGCACCACGCCAATGTACCCTGCACCACTCTATGCTACTGCACTCTACATCACTATGCTCCACTCTGCCACAATCTACCCTTCACCACTATACTGTACTCTGCAGCAATCTACTCTATGCCACTCTATTCTACTCTGCACCACTGTACTCTACGCCACTCTTCTCTACTCTGCATCACTCTACATCACTGCACTCTACACCAATGCATTCTATGCCACTCTACTCAACAGCACTGCACTTTATGACACTCTACTCTGCAACACTGCACTCTGCCACTGAACTATATTCCTCTCTACTCTGCACCACAGCACTCTACTCTGCACTGCTCAACTATATGCCACTCTACTGCACTCTACACCAGTGCACTATATGCCACTACACTCTATGCCACTCTACTCTGCATCACTGCACTCTACACCAGTCTACTCTACCTTGCACCACTCCACTCTACCATGCAACGCATTACTCTATGACACAGCACTCTGAACCACTGCAATCTATGCTGTGCCACTCCACTCTGCTCCCCTCTACTCTTCACCACTCTACGCTACTGCACTGTACGCTAAACCAGTGCAGGATTCACCAATGCACTCTACACCACTTTACTCAAAACCAATGCACTCTATATCACTATACTCTACACCAATCTACTTTGCACCACTGCACTCTATGCCACTTCACTCTAGACCACCCAACTCCACTCTGAGACTTCACTCTGACATTACACTCCATGATACTAGACCCTGACACTCTATTCCATTAAACTCTAACACTTTCTCCACTCTGTAACTCTCTACACAACTCCCTATACGCCACTCCATTCCACTTTACTCCACTGTATGCCACTCCACACCACTCTATGCCACTTCAATATACGATACTCTACTCAATGCCACTGCACAACCCTCTATGGCACTCCACTATACAACAATGTACTATGTTCACTGTAACATTCTACCCAACTTTCTCTATGCCACTTCACATTACTTACCTTCACTCTACTCCAGTTCACTCTTCCTTATGCCTTTCCACTCTACGACACTCTATTACACTGTGACACTACTCCACTCTACTACTACTTTATGGCATTGGCGCTTGATTAGAGATTCAGATCGCCTTCTCACTCATATGAGACGTGAGTCCGATTTATCTTCGCCGTTTTGATTACAAGCACTCTGTAACCCTTTTAACTCAAGCTTAACGAAGGCTTAGGATGATCCTGATACTTGTCTACGGGATCGAAATATCGTCGGCCAAAGTACCTTGACTTGAATTTGTGATATTGTACATAAGTTGGCATAAGCATAGGTACTATGAGATAATGTCTTCTTGATTCACTATTTGAGTCATTCATGTAAAAGTCGGTGTATAAAAGCTTGTAAATCATTATTGTGGATGCTAAACTTGTAGGAAAGTAGCCTCTTTCTACCTTGGTTACCCCCACATTTGGCCTGTTTGCCAGTGTTTTTGAGTGTGTCTGCTGGGATCCTGCTAATCAGGACGCCAGTAGTTATGCTCTCTCCCTTAAATTATGATTGTTGCATACTGGTAACACAATACTTCACCCAAAATTGGCATACTGGTGCCCCCTTATAAGTCCCTATTATATGGTACTTAGGTACTGAAGGACTCCTGTGTGCACTGGCTGGTCTTCTGTGGGCTCTCTGAGTTGCTGAGAGCCCCCTCTGACTCCTCCTCCTGGGTAGAGTCCACCAGGTCCCTCCTGGTCCCAGGCAGTGCCATTTTCCGCTAACCGTGAGTTTTGCGTGTGCCAAGGTTTGTTGGCGGAATCCAGTGACGCAAACCAGACTGCCATCATCCATCCGGTGTGGGATATAATCTGCACCAACCAGGAACCCGCATCCATCTTCTTGGGTGCAGTACTGACTGCTGTTGTTCACCAGTGGTTCTTCTTTTGCACCTTGATTCGGGTTAGCAGGGGCTCCTGTCCTCCCTGGACTCTTCTGTGCTTCTTGGACCTAGTCCCATTCTTCCACAGGTCTTTAGGTCCAGGAATCCACCCTTTGTGTCTTGAAGTATCTTCTGGTTCTTGCATTATCTTCTTTCTCATGTTCTTGTGTGTTCTAGGAAAGTTACTGTGATTTACTCCTGCTTTCCTGGGCTCTGAGGTGGGTTCTATTACTTACCTTTGGTGTTTTCTAATACTCCCAGCGCCCCTCTACACACCACACTTGCCTAGGTGGGAAACCGATATTCGCATTCTACTTTCTTAGTATATGGTTTGGGTTTCCCCTAGGCCCATTTCTAACCATTGTGATTTTCACTAATTGCACTTTTCTAACTGTTTTTATTGCTATTGCTGCATACTAGTGTATATAATTGGTGTATTACTTACCTCCTAAGGGAGTATAGTCTCTATGGTATTTTTGGTATTTGTGTCACTAAAATAAAGTACCTTTATTTTTGTAACACTGAGCATGTTCTTTCATGTGTGTGAGTGCTGTGTGACTACAGTGGTATTGCATGAGCTTTGCATGTCTCCTAGATAAGCCTTGGCTACAGCTACCCCTATAGAGCCTGGCTTCTAGACACTGCCTACATTTCACTAATAAGGGATAACTGGACCTGGTATAAGGTGTAAGTACCATAGGTACCCAATACAATCCAGGCCAGCCTCCTCTAAACCACTGTACTATATAGGTTACTTTTTACATTTTTATTGTGATCGGTGAAATTGGGTCAGCCAGATAACTTGTGTAATGCCCGAATACCAGTCTTTCTCGATTTCCCCTGTTGATGTTTTCCCACTACATTTGATCTTTTATATTTTGATTGAATAAATGTATGAAACATTCCATTTGTATACTACTTTAATATCATTGTTTATGGGAATGGTGATGCATTTTATTCAAAGGACCCCTGTTCCTTTAAAGTTAGTTTACTGCTCCATTTTAGGACACTCTACTTACTCCATGACACTACGCCACACCAGTCGATGACACATCATTCTCCTTTATGCCATTAACTTTGAGCCATGCTGAATAGTAGTCTCACTAGTGTACAGCATGGCTAAAACACATTGGCAAAGGCAATAGACCTTGCATAGGCGAGACCTATTGGCTTTGCCAATGCTTGTTTATGAGGTATGAACTTCAAGGTGACTTGCAATATCCTTATGTACGCCAGGGGTATTTTACCTCGTATAATACAATGGTCACACCTACAACTTTCCCACAAACCACTTAAAACCTTAGTGCATAGCTTCTGTCATTCCAAGCTATTAAAGTAGAGCAGAAGAAAGAAAAGCAACATTCCATTTTTTGCTTTAAACAGCTGCATTAATTACGCTCTGTGACCTGATCTACCTTTTACCTTGGCTGCTAGCTCTGGCAGAAGGCACTGTAATGTCAGAACTCTACTGTAATAACCCTATCATAGTCATTTTCCGATGTCTTTTCTTTATAATCAGTGAATGTCTTTTCTTTATACGCAGTGACTTGGTGCATCACAAACAGCTATTTCTAAAGAAATGCATGACTGCAGTTTATACAGAGATTAGAGAATCCAAGTTTATATAGCCTGTAACTGCAAGAGCTTCTTCAGTTGAAATGCTTCTAGTTATGACTGATGTGGAGCTGAGCTGCCCAAGATCACACACAGGAGTAGAAGTGTTATTAGAACTATGGTTTCCGAGCACAGTTTACAACTCTTGTACCTAATCGCTTTTCATATCTCCAGTGCGGTTCCAATTGGCATGAGGTGAAGGGCATGGTGGGTGTGGGGCGCAAAGGGTATGTTCTTCCTTTTTACCCTCCTACCTTTATTTGCTTGGTGCATGAAGATGCAAGGTTAATCAACATGTTATTTTCACATTTGAGCTAATTACTTTGTGAATGTAAATAACAATTAAAGATACTTTCAGACTGTGAAAACATGCCTTCCTTTCTCCCTATTTCACTTCCAATATATATGATTGTGTATATTTATCGGAGCCTGCAATTCGTAAACAACGAGCGATTTGTATAGGGCTGATTGAAAGTCCCCAAGGCTGTCCCTGTCCCCCCCAGAAATGTATTGTCTCCTACGCCCCTGTATAGACCTGTAGATTGCAGCAGTGGCATCAATGTATTTGACCCAGCTGTTCTTTCTCAGGTACATATCCCATGGCATGTTGCCTGCCATTGGTATTTCTTCATTTGTGGTAGCTGTACACTTATAGTAATGAAATGTCATGATGTCATATAGAACGGTGGAGACAGAAGCAGAGGAGAAAGCTGGGAGCTAGTGAGAATGGGTGGATGGGATCTTCCTCTGTGAATGAATATCATATTTTAATTACACATCTTTATTGGAATCCTTCTTGTTATTTGATGCTACACTGGTGATGGGACGAGATGAGGACGATCTCAACATGCATCCTGCTCAAGGAAGCTGAAGAAATTTTACTGCGCCTCACTTGGTCATGAAAACTGCAGTTGGTCAGCAATTTTTTTTTTCTAGAGACTGGTGAGGACAAAAAAGCTTTATTTTAAACTATCTGTGTGTTAGACACGTCAGCGAGCCACATCTAATTAAGCGGCAAACATGCATAACGAACAGCTGAGTTTGGGCGCGAGAGTGAAAGGCTGTGCGCGTGCCTATGGCGGTTGCTCTGTGAGAAATGTAATGTGCATGCTTTAACCGCACTGAGAGGCCGGGATAACTGCTTTATGGAGTTGCGCTATACCGACCGAAGAGCATTTGACATGCTTTCTTAAAATGTGATACATTCAAGTGATCTTTATCTATGCTTCTTGCTCAGTGCTGCTCTCTGCTCAGCGTTTCTTCAAGTTCATGCTTACGGACTTCCCTGACTATGGTTGCCGGATGTTTAAATGCGCAGCTGTGCATCACTAACGGCTTGCCCAGATTGAATGCAAGTGATATATAAACTACGCATAGAGAGAGCAGTTGGTGACTGGAACTCACTCACTCTGAGCTCCTCACATGATGAGACAGTCCATCCATTGTATCATAGAGTGAATTTCATTTAAAACACCACCAGCTTGGCACCGGATCAGTACACAGCAATCTACATGCTGAATCGGAGTGCTTCTTACTGATTATCGGTGATGTTTACAAATGTTTTAATATTTACTCAGTAATTGTCACTCTTTAGCGGATTTTGTCAGTCTCGCCAAGAGATTCAATGGGTGCACTGTTTTGCGGTGTCACAATGACTTTTGTCTTGTTACAGGAAGAGGTTTTGAAGTAACAAACAGCAAGTGGCACACTGAGGTAAATGGTGCCAGTCGTGCTATAGATTCAGTGACTAGCACACTATTTTGCAGTGGTAAAGTTGACTATTGGTTTCGTTACAAGTAGTAACATACAGTGATTGGCACACAGATGGATTTTGCCAGTTTCACCATGGCATTCAGTGATTGGCTCACTATTTTGCAGTGGTACAGTTGACTTTTGTCTCGTTACAGGAAGAAGTGTAGAAGTAACTGTAGGAAGCTGGCCTAGTGTGTGGTGAGCACTTATGGTGTTATCACCTTATACCAGGTCAGGTATCTCCTTTTAGTGAAGTGTAGGCAGTGTCTAGGAAGCCAGGGCTATCAAGAGGTAGCTGTGGATGAGCAGCCAAGAATTATCTAGGAGACATGCAGAGCTTATGCAATACCACTATATCCACACAGCACTCACACATGCAAGAACCACATAGTGTTACAAAAATAAAGGTGCTTTATTAAGGTAACACAAATAGTAGCATTCTGAGCAGCTAGCCCCCCTACTATAGGTAAGTAAACAAGCTAATGTATACACATTAGCAATCAGTAAAGAGCATAGAAAGCAATAAGCATTGGCAAAAGTATAGGT
Source organism: Pleurodeles waltl (assembly GCF_031143425.1). Classification (NCBI taxonomy): domain Eukaryota; kingdom Metazoa; phylum Chordata; class Amphibia; order Caudata; family Salamandridae; genus Pleurodeles; species Pleurodeles waltl. The sequence goes on along the minus strand of NC_090444.1, from coordinate 1,510,908,734 downwards.
AAAGAGCGATGGCCCTATGGGTGGGCCAAACCATATACTAAACAAGCATTTACAATGCAACGGGTCTCGCGTTTGCTCATGTTAGAGCTGATCGCGTTGTAAACTCTTAACCCGACTTTTCACCTATCGGGCAAAAGTGCATTTATGTACATTACCTGAAAAAGTGAAATCAAGTATGTAAAGCGCTCGACTTCTGCCAAGCGAGATCGCGCTCGTAAATTAGAGAAAAAAAGTCCACGAGCCCGATGGAAAACAGCGAGCCTCGCATGTTTTCTGTACTTGGTCGCTGCGCTCGAGGAGGGCTAGCCACCGGAAAAGGCATGACATATGGGTGCCTTTGACTAATGAAAGCAAGCAGATTTTATTAGGGAAGCCCACAAACCAATAAAAAACACTGACGTGAAGTTGACAGGGCTCCGATCCCTTTTCTAAATACAAAAGAGTCTCGCTGCAATACGCATGCGCGAGCGCATGCAACGCAGGGTTGACCCTAAAAAGTGGAGTGTGAAAGGCAGAACCCCATCCAATGATGTGAAATCAGTAGAAGGGAGCTAGAGGAACCAGGAACCCCTAGGGGTAAGAACCAGATTGATACCCAGTTACCAGCAGAGGCGAGGTAAGTAACTGTTTTTTCCCCAAACCATAAGGAGGACTTTGAAAACTGATTATGCAAGATCCAACCAAGACTGGAAGAACCCAAAGGTGGATCCTGACGGAAGAGAACCTGCAAAGGAAGGGGACCAAGTTCAGTTGGTGTTGGAGTGTCTGCTTGTGGCAGGAGCCACTACCCACCCTTCTGTGGATGCAGGACCAGGTCTAGGGCGACAAGGAAGGCCAGCAGTGTAGCATCAGAGATGAAGAGAAGTCTCAATAGTGATGCAAGTGGTGTCACATGTCGGCGGTCGAGATACAGTTGGTTAGTGGTGCTAGAAACCCACCAACAAGCCTTGGCAAATGCAAGAGACGGAGAAGAAGTTTTGCAAGGCTGAAGAGGACTAGCAAGATCCAGGAGACTCGACCGAAGGAGGGAAGTCGGGGATGACCATTAGCAGATGGGAGATTCACAAGAAGAGGAAGCAGCCCCCACAGGCAACCCAGTGGCAGCAGGCACAGCAGTTGCAGTGAGGCACACTCAGCACACTTGATGAGGAGTCCTACGTCACTGGAGCACCAGTCAGGAGACTGTGCTTTGCAGGAAAATGTGCGGGGGGCTTGGCCTACACAGAGCCTGAAGATCCATTGGAGGAGGAGCAAATAAGCCTTGGTAGTTGCAAGAGTCGCTGTGCCCAGGGATACTGTCCTGCAGGGAGATGCCAGGGCTTACCATCTTCCAAGTTGCACAGCTGGCAGAGAGGGCCAAGGTGACTTCTCCAGACAACCACCTTTGATGCAGGATCCATGCAGTTCCAGAGAAGAGCAGATCCATACAGCCTTCTTGATTGCAGTCGGTGCCTGCAGTTGCAGGGGAGTGGCTGAAGACTCGCTGCCCTCAGAGGATGCACAGCTGGAAAAATGTTGCAGTTGCTGGAAGGAGCCGGAGAAACAAAGTTGCAGAGCTGAGTCATTGCTGAAGATGCAGATTGTCTGTTCCTGGAGGGTCCAGTTGCAGTGTCAGTGGCCAGAAGATGAAGTAAATGATTCAGAGGAGTCCTGCTGGAATCTTGCACGTTGAATCTGAGGACCCGCCCAAGAGGGAGATCCTAAATAGTCCAGGAAGGGGGTTTGGTTACCTAGCAGGGTGACCACCTATCAGGAGAGGGCTGTGAAGTCACCTACCTGGTCTTGCCACTCAGATGCTCCCAGGGGCCTCTGCACATCTTGGATTCAAGATGGCAGAACCAAATGGCCACCTGGGCACCACCCCTGGGGTGGTGATGGACAGGGGAGTGATTACTCCCCTTTCCCTTGTCCAGTTTAACGCCAGAGTAGGGACCAGGGGTCCATGGGCTGGTGCAAACTGTTTTTTGCAAGGAGGGCACCAGATGTGCCCTTCAAAGCATACCAGTGGCTTGGGGAGGCTACCCCATCCCAAGCCACGTCATACCTCTTTCCAAGGGGAGAGGGTATTGCCTCCATCTCCCACAGGAAATCCTTTGTTCTGCCTTCCCCTTCCTGAGCTGGTCAAGCAGCAGGAGGGCAGAAACCCATCTGGAGGGTGGCAGCAGCATGGGCTGCTTGCAAAACCCTGGAAGACTAACAGGAGCAATACTGAGGGGTGTTCTGAGTAGCTTCCAGAGTGCATGGAATCATACAACCAATACTGGGAACAGTATGGGAGTATGATACTGACATGTTTGATACTAAACATGCCCAGGTTCGAAGTTACCATTGTATAGCTAGACACTGTGTCCAGTACAGGGGTAAAATGGCTTCCCCGCACTTACTAAGTCCAGTGCCAAAGGCTGCACCTTTTCACGCAGGCTGCAATGGCAGGCCTGCAGACACATTTTTCATGGGCTCCCATGGGTGGCAGAATACATGCTGCTACCCATGAGGAAAAGTCCCTTTGACGAAAAAGGGAGTCGAGTTTGTATAGGATACCACTTGTGAGTGAGAATTTCTAATGTTAAAAAAGGAACTCAATCAAGCCCCAAGTTTAAAAAAAAATTGATCTAAACAAGAAGTCAATAATAACAGATGCCAGTCTTAAGGGACTACGAGATGTTTTACAGCAAAGTGGACATGATAGAATGAACACTATCACATTCATTTGACGTGGTTTTAAAGGGAGCTGTAATAAGATATTCGGTTATTGAAAGAGAGGACCTTGCCGTTTACCGGGCAATAAGCAAATTAGAGAAGTTTTTGTGGAGAGAAGTCTTTGAAGTTAGGACTGATCACAAACCTCTTTGTGAAATATTTTTTAAAAAGAGTATAGAGTCAGTGTCTGGAAGGATAACCAGATGGGTCTTTGCTTCCAAAAGTACAATTTGGAAGTGACATACATTACAGGGGTAGAAAATAAAGTAGCAGACCCACTCTCTAGACAGATTTCCAGTGATGAGTGTGAATGAGAAGAAAACAAATCTGATGATACAGAATTTTTCTGTGGGAGGGGAAGGGGTGTAAGGTTATTCTCAAAGCAAAATGGCATGGAGGATTGAAGTCTGAGCAAATACTGAACTAAGTGATACAGTTGGTATGTTCTGGATTGAGTGATAAAATACAAGGTTCTGATGGCTGTAAATAATTTTGATGGGTGAAAGATAAATTGTCAACATATAATGATCTACTGTGTAGGGGAACAAGGCTAGTTCTGCCTACAAAGCTCAGAGAAGAGTTAATAAGCTTAGCTCATGAATGCCATCAAGGAATGTCAAAAACAAAGGAAAGGCTGTGCACCTCTTAATGGGTCCAGGAGTGGACCTGCAGATAGATCGACTAGTGCAAGGTAGTTTACTATATGCAGTTAGTGAAGAATCTAAGAAACTGAGGGTAAAACCCATTATAATCAGAGAGTGTCCAACAGGTCCATAGAATGAGGTTGCTGTTGATAATGTGAGTCCTGCCCATGGGGATGAACACATTACATATGTAATAATTGATATGTTTTCAAGATGGCCAGAGGTGTGTTACACAAAAGGAATAGAAACTAGATATGTGACACATTTTTCAGTTATGAGAACATATGGGGATAGAAGGGTTTCCAGGAACATTACTTACTGATACAAAGTTCAACTTCTCTCCAAGGAGATGAAAGAGTTTCTTGAAAAGGGGGGATAAAACACAAAAAAAATTGCTTTTACAATCCTGAGACAAATGAAATGGTGAAGACACTTAACAGAGTCCTTAAGGAACTATAACATTAGCCTAAGTTAATTCCCTGAATTGGAGAAATGAGGTGAAAAGAAAAGTTGAGATTTACAGCATCACACCGCATACCACGACAGTCAAAACCCCATTCGAATTGTTTTGAGGTAGATATCCCAACACTATTGTAGAAGCTTCACGGGTCAGTGAGTATGAGTTTGGTTTGGGAAAAGACATTACAAAGAAGGAAGGGGAAGAGGATAAGATTAGAAAGAGAAAATATTTTGAAAAGAAAAAGGCAATTAAAAAAAAAGTATCGCTGAGGCACTGGGTCATGATAAAAAGTCCTATAGGAAAGAAAGAGTGTAGTAGATTCTCCGAACCCATAAAGGTTATTAAAACATTTGACAATGCAGTTAGCACTTAAGATCATTGAGTATGGAACCTCAAGAGAGTTGTTTTGCACAAAGGGAAATTAATTCATCAACGTGATATGGAACCTAAAAAAAGGAGGGGGCTGAGAAGTGTATTTTAACAAAAAAATCTCACAGAACAGTACAGATGCTAGAATATTTGAATGATTATGTTGAGTGATATAGCTTCTCTCCATTATTTAGTTTACTACATGTCTATATGCTAAAAGATTTTAGTCATGTAGAATTGTATAAATCAATTGTATATAACTCTTTTATTTTTATTTGTTTAGTTAAGGGAAGGAGGTGTGTGGTAGCTGTATACTTACAGTAATGGAATGTCATGCATGTCATACAGAATGTCATGGTGTCCTATACAATGGTGGGGGCAGAAGCTGAGAAGAAATCTGGGAGCTGGTGAGGACAGTTGGATGGGATCTTACTCTGAATAAATATCATATTTTAATTACATATCTTTATTGGCATCCTTCTTGTTATTCAGTGCTACAGTAGGGTCTTGTGCTCGACAACTGGAGTGCATTGTAACTGTGACACTCAAAATATATTCTCCACATGCTCCAGATGGTCCAAAGTGTGACAGTTTACATGGTCTCTTGAGCTGAGCTACTGGACCATGCATGTCACTGTTGTGCACTCTACACTGTCTCAAAGTCAATGCCGTGATCCACTAAAGGTCGAAATGGCTTGTAACCCATGCATTTCACTCTACTTTATCAGGGTCGGACTGGGACAGAAAATGGGCCCAGGCACCAAAATAAAAGTGGCCCCCATTAGAGAATCAGATATCTAAATAAGTGGCCAATGTTTAAAAATTGGGGCAGCGTTGAACGTGTACAGACATACTGGATTTATGTTTTGCAAGTTATGGAAGACTGCATGCAGTTCAGCTTGCCTCAGGCAATGGTTGTTTTAATGTCAGGGAAAATGCTAAAAAAACAGCCCTGCAGGCTTGCACACAGTCAAAAAATGGAGCACACACTGACCTTTAAGACCAGCCCATTTGGCACTGCCTGATTGCCCTATAGGCCAGTCCGTCCCTGCACTGTACTACAGACAAGATCTAACTCCCAACTTCAAGTGGTGGGTCATTTTTGTCTTTCTTCTGACCATTTCGAACTACCCGCTTTTTTTCTGTTTGGGCAGTGATATCAAGTTACTTTTCAGTCCTGTTTCAGGGGCACAGTGATAATCCACAAACAATCTTTAATTCTTGAACAGCACAATCACACCTAGTGCTCTTGGAAATGACCAGTGTTAAAGTGCTTGTGTTCTACTCTCTAAACATGTTAGAATAGACATATCCCTAGCTGGCACATATTTAATTCACTTGTAAGTCCCTAGAAGATGGTACAGCATCTAACCAGGGTCTGTAAATTAAATGCCACTAGTGAAATGTAGCACTCATTGTGCCACCCACTAAGATAGCACTGTAAAACATGTCTCCAGACCTGCCATTGCAGCCTGAGTGTGTAGTTTTAAACTGCCAGTTCAACGGGAGACAATAAACGTTTTGCCAGGCCTAAACTTTCCTTCTTGATACCTATGAGTCACCCCTAAGGTAGGCTGTAAATGCCTATCGGGCAGTGTGCATGTTATGTAAATTGTAGGACATGTATATTTCTTGTTTTGAAAGTCCTGGCAATGAAAAACCTCCAAAGTTTATTTTTACTGTGGCAAGGCTGGCCCTTCCATAGGTTAGCAATGGTTTTCACTATTGTCTTTAAGAAGTGCTACATTCATTTTTGAAATAGATAGAAAAGTGGTTCAGGGACTCCTTTTAATAATAATTTAAAATCCAACGTAATGGTCAAATTGGATTTTAGATTGCTAATTTGGAAATTACACTTTTAGAAAGCAGTCTTTTTCCTCCTTAAAGCCAAGAGTTTTTCCTGCCCATATCCAGCTGTCACCTTACCCCTGAAGGCTCCTGTGAGATGTGTACTGCTCCCAGACAGCGGACAAAGGGCCCTGGGAGTGGGATGGGGGACTCCTCCCTTGAGAGGATGGCCTGGGGATTAGCTAACACTTTCCTTAGCTCCATACAATGCTGACCTTTTCACTGACAGAGGAAGCTAACACCTAAGTCTGCCTTCACTTTGCCTCTCTAGTCAGGCTGCCACCAAAGCCAGTGGGGGAAGGGGAGATAGAGTAACTGACCAGAACTGATTTAAGGGGTCGCCAAAGGTGTGCCCTCCACCCACAGGTTGGCACTGAGCGTAAAAGTGGACTCAGGAGAATTCTATTTGCCTCAGAACAGTCCTGTACCTGTGAGGATCAAAAGGACTGCCCTGTCGTCTGAAACCTGAAGCAGACTGGACCTTCTTGTCTTGGACCCAGGATCCCAGAATTGACTCCATGGTTGGCTGATATTGTGTTTGAGCTACAATGACACAACAAGCTTTCAGAGGCTCTTTCCTTGCAACCTCCCAGCTGACCACCACCAGCTGGAACTTCCCAGGACCCTGCTGCTGGCCTCTGTTGAAATGAGTCCTAACCCCAAGTAGTGGACTCTTAGCTGATGTTAGAGTGCACTTCTCCTATCTGCCATGCAAAAGATGTGTTACTTAGAAACATTTTGCCAACTTTCTGCCTGGAGAACTGACTGATACCAGGGTCTCCATCGAAGCCGCAACTGTTGAAGTTGAATCGCCAGATGGACTCAGCTTGCTGGTATGCCCAGCTAAGAGAACTCTTACTTCCAGAAAGGTTTCTAAGTCCAAGCGTTGAAACCTTTACGAAGGCCCAAGCCAATCAACATTAGGGCCTTACAGGGCAGGAATGGTGGACTTAGCTCACTCTGAGCTTTACTGCTTTTGTCATCGACCACACTGGGACCCTGCTCTTCATTGATCCGCTGTCATTGAGCCCCACTTCAGATACAGCTCGCAGCTTATCCTACTGATGACTCATCGGTGACCACTTCTTATCTACAAAAGTTTCTAAGTCAGAAGGAAAACTTTCCACCTGGAACAAACCTGGTCCCTGTATCTGACTCGTAGTTCATCGCGGTTGGCCTTAACTTTTTGACTTTGACCCAGTGTAGCATGACCAGATACCCATGGTTAGCACTTTGTGCTTTTTGGCACTATATTCAATTCAAAATGTAAAACTTCATAGCTCCAGTTCTACCTATTGGATTTTTGTCAATTTGGTGTCATTTATTTTATTTATTACAATTAACTCTGTGTTTCTAAATTACTTTGTGATTTTTCTTGTATTGTGTTTTTATTTTATTATCGTTTGAGTGTGTATAAATATGTATACATTGCCTCTAAGTTAAACCTGACTCGTTTGTGCCAAGCTACCAGAGGGTTGAGTACAGGATTATTTAGTGACTTTTGTAGTTCATCCTGGCAAGGATTGTGATTTATATTTGAGGGTGGTTCTGAATCCTTATTTCTTAAATAAGGAGCAACAGGGCTTTGTTTAAAGTGTTATTTTAAAAAAAAGTCTTTATCCAGTACTTAAAATGTGCACATTAACCACACAGCATGAAAATATGAAAGCAATTATGCATGTCATAAACTGTGAGAAAAAAACATTATTTCCAACATGTTTAGAAAGTTCATAGAAACATCTGGCTATTCTTAACCCCTGCACTACATTTTTAGTGATAATATTGAATAGCAAACTTGCCCCTAGAGTTTCTCAAAAGTGATTGCACATCATACGTATAAACAGTTAATGCTGCTCTCTTTTCTCAGGGTTCTCCTGTGGAGAAAATGTGTTTTAGGCAAAAGAGCACCCTCTGCTAGGCTTCCAGCTTAAACTCTCCAACTGAGAGTGTCTAATTAGTGATCTGACATGATCTCTGATGATAATCTTTACACGAAGACCTCTCCTAATCCATGATCAAATTCTGGACTTTATATAGGGTTTGAACATTGATTTTATTGTGTATTTACAAAATTAAATGGGGCTCAGAGGCATGGAATTTTTAAAAGACTAAGCTATCAGAACACAAAATTCCTCTGCACTATCAACTTGTTGATTAAAAGAAGCAATTACTAAAAACCTTGAGATCTACACAGCAAGGGGCCATATTAGTATCAGAACTCTATTGTCTGTCAATAAGGATAATAAATAGGAAGTGAGCAGCTGTGAACATGACTATCATCCGTTCAGTTAAAGATATGCAAATGAGAAAATGGAAAAACAAGATAAAATCGCCTAAATAAAATGGAGTCTGTCATAATGTTGACAATGCAGCGAAGCAGCTTGGATCCCGAACCAAAGTGGGGTGGTTTGAGTTTCACTTTTGTACTCATTGTCCAGACAAGGGATTTTGATGTAAGGGCAGCCCTGTCTCCATCCTCCCTCACTTCAGTGTCTTTGTCTCCACACCGTAGCTTAAGGAATACAATCAATAAACTTCCACTCCATGTAGAAGCTGTATCCACACACTGCCTTGTGTCAACCTACCCAGGAGCCTTCAACATTGGATCCTGATGGTCCCAGCATTCAGACACTCATCACACAGTCTTGCTACTGTACATGTGCCACACATCTACCACTTATACATGTATTTTTCACGTACCTGGAATATCAGCGCAAGGATCAGGGGTGTTCTTTAACAGCAACTTTACATAGACGAACTGTTTGTGTACTGGTCTAGGAGGATGAAACAATGCAAAACGAGGAGATGTTCTCTTCTATGGAGAGCTTCACTCCTGCAGATATCCATGAGGAGGGTGGACCGGGCACAGTTCTAGAGGCACAAATGGCAGATCCAGAGAACGTTATGATCTGACAGGGTTTCCGCACATGGTTTAAACCTCCTGAACGCAACACTGGAATATGACTGGACACCTGCTTTCACATTCTTAGTACTGAAATGTGCCAGATCACACATATTAAACAATGTCCTTGATGTGTGGGCGGCTAACATGGGGGGGGGGTGGGATGGGGACTCCCTCTCGCCATGATGGCGTAATCACCCCAATGGAGGTCTATATTTGTGATGGTAGGGGGACTACAGCCCTGATGTGGGTTAGGTTCACTCGGGTGGAACCCCCTGACTCACCCTAGAGACAGTTCGGTATCTGGCATAATGGAGGGAGTCTCACGCTCTTGCCTCTGTTTTTTAGGTTGCGCACAGAGCAGCTCGCAAGCGCTACTTTTCCAATGTTTTGGTATGTATCTGGGCTTTTAACCATGCCCACTACACGCCCATCTCTATCACTCGTTCATGGGCTTGCCTTTCAAATATCCTTTGTTATCATTGGTAAATGCTTTCCGTTTGTTCCTCCTTGAGGCGGTTTTGTTACTGCCTTGGCCTACGACCCTGTTATGTGGATAATTGCACTTTTGCCAATAACTTTGACTGCAAGCAAACTTCTTTTACCTTTTATGTCTCTCCTTCACGCTCATGCTCATGGCGGCTGTGGCACTTTGAATTGGCTCTCAAATGTCAACTGTTTTGCTTTTTATTTTCAGTTTGTGTAGCAGGAAAAGTCCAGTTAGGAATTTACAACACTAATAGCTCTAACGCGAACAAACGCAAGACCCATTGCATTGCAAATGCTTGTTTATTCTGAGGTAAAAGTGATGGCAGGGGATACTTGCAGTGTTGCTGTCTTTAGGGTAGAGCGCACAAGCGCTCTAGCCTGCTGTAATCTCTCTGTGGGATTTTAACCACGCCCACCGCACGCCCATCAGTTTCGTTGCTTCGTGGGCTTGCCTTTTAAAAATCGCTTGATTTTATTTGTGAAAGGCATGCATACATCATGCCTTTTCCAGTGTTTAGCCCTCCTCGAGCGCACCGGCCAACTACTGAAAGCATACGAGCCTCCATTTTTTCAGCATGGTTTCTGGACTACCTTTTCTTTTTATTTCCTACGCAGCGTGATCTCGCTGCATATTTGCCAATACGTTTGACTGCGAGCAAACTTCAATTTAATTTTGTGTGCTCCTTCACGCTCATGGCATGGCGCTTTAAATCGGGTCACTTATGTAAAACTGTATTACTTTTTGTTAGAAATGGGGTCTTTGGTTGACAGGCAGGTTATCACCTGTTCAAGCAAGGACCCTCACTCTAGTCAGGGTGAAAGAAAATCACCCTCAGCTAACCCCTGTTTACCCCCTTGGTAGCTTGGCAGAGCAGTAGGCTTAACTTCAGAGTGCTAGGTGTAAAGTATTTGTACCAACACACACAGTAACATAATGAAAACACTACAAAATGACACAACACCAGTTTAGAAAACTAGGAAATATTTATCTAAACAAAACAAGACCAAAATGACAAAAAGCCACAATACACAATTCAAGTTATTAATAAAAAAGCAAAAAGAGTCTTTAAGTAGTTTTAAACACACAGTAACACTGTTATCGTGAAAAAGTACCTTGGGTGCGTCAAAAATAACCCCGCACGGGCGAGTGTGCATCAAAAAGGACTTGCGCTGCGTTGATTCCACTCACGACAAGGACCTTGCGTCGTTTCTCCTTTTGCTGGGTCGGGGCGTGCCGTTTCTTCTCTCCGCAGGAGAGCAATGGGTCGATCCGGTCAACACTCTTGGGTTCGGGCAGGCCTTGCGTTGTTTTTACACGCCCAGCGGTGCTTGAGTCGGAAATCCAGCCACACGATGATCCGAAAACCACGCTGCGCGGGTTGCTATCTCCCAGCCTCCTTCGGCAATGCTGCGCACCGTTTCTCCTGCTCCGTGCATCGATTCTTTGGTCGCGTTTCCGGCGAGTATCGATTTTCAGCTGCGGAGCCGGTGGCGCGTCAATTCTTCAGGCGCAGATCAGAGTCGAGTCAATCTTTTCCCCGCACGGCGCTCTGTGCGTGGATTTCCTTTTCTTTAGGCCTCCAGCTTCTCCTTTCAGGGTCCCAGGAACTGGATGGGCACCACAGGGCAGAGTAGGAGTCTCTCCAGAGACTCCAGGTGCTGGCAGAGAGAAGTCTTTGCTGTCCCTGAGACTTCAAACAACAGGAGGCAAGCTCTAAATCGAGCCCTTGGGGAGTTCTTCTCAAGATGGAAGGCACACACAGTCCAGTCTTTGCCCTCTTACTCTGGCAGAAGCGGCAACTGCAGGCACTGTTACAGGTAGGGCAGCTCTTCTTCCTCAGAGGTTCCTCTTGTTTCCAGAAGGGTTTCTAAAGTCTGTGGTTTCGGGTGCCCTTCTTATACCCATTTTCTCCTTTGAAGTAGACCTACTTCAAAGTAAAGTCTCTTTTGAATGTGAAATCCTGCCTTGCCCAGGCCAGGCCCCAGACACTCACCAGGGGGTTGGAGACGGCATTGTGTCAGGACAGGCACATCCCTTTCAGGTGTAAGTGACCACTCCTCCCCTCCCTCGATGGCTCATCAGGAAATGGAGGCTACACCCCAGCTCCCTTTGTGTCACTGTCTAGTGTGAGGTGTAACCAGCCCAACTGTCAAACTGACCCAGACAGGGAATCCACAAACAGGCAGAGCCACAGAAATGGTATAAGCAAGAAAATGCCCACATTCTAAAAGTGGCATTTTCAAACACACAATCTTAAAATCAACTTTACTAAAAGATGTATTTTTAAATTATGAGCTCAGAGACCCCAAACTCCATATGTCCATCCGCTCCCAAAGCGATTCTACACTTTAATCAGATTTAAAGATAACCTCCATGTTAACCTACGTGAGGGACAGGTCTTGCAACTGTGCAATATTTCACTGTCAGGACATGTAAAACACATTACTATGGTGTTCATTACAACCCTGGCAGTCGGTGTTAAAACGGCGGTAATACTGCCAATAGGCCGTCGGTAAAAAAATTGCAATTACCACCGTGGCGGAAACCGCCAACAAAGACAGCCACTTTAACACTTTGACCGCCACGGCAGTACAAACCAACAGCTTGGCGGTGACCGCCAACAGACAGGCGGGAGACAATGTACCGCCCACACTATTATGACAGGCCAATCCGCCACCTTTTCCGGGGCGTTTTCACCACGGATAAAAACACGGCAGAAACAGGAATCCCGAAGGGAAAACTCTCACCTCTACACACCCCACGAGGACGCCCTGGAACCGGAACTCCAAATTCTCCCTGCAATAGTCTTCCTGCTCCTCTACCAGGAGCACGAACGCCGGCAGCAAAGACCACGGTGAGTACTGCATCTACGACACAGGGGAGGGGGGAGGCAAAAATCAGGGAAACACACACGCAACACCCCCACCCTCACCCACTACAACACACACACTAATGCATAACAATGCATCACAGTTACACCCCCCAAACCACCCGGAAGAATGCAAAGACAATAGCAAATGAGTGTAACCATTGTAATATATTAAAAGCAAGTAGGCAGAAATATATATATACACCATGTACAAAATATATACCAAGCATAGTAGTCCAGGTAGTGCTCTAAGAAAGTCCGTGGAACACTGGGACCACACGGTATGGGCGAGGCCCACACAAGATCCCCGACCATGATGGAGAGAACACTGCAGGGGCATCAGAGAGCAACTAAACAGGCACCTCAGGGGGAGGGAAAGGGGGGGCACCTCAGCCGCTTGAGTGCACAACGGCAAATCCACGAGGGGGCCACATGCCCACTGTTCAATCCTGGGGAGTGCAAAGCCACAGTCTCACAAGTCTCTACATTTGGTGGGTTGCCCACTGTTCAATCCTGGGGAGTGCAAAGCCACAGTCTCACAAGTCTCTACAGTGGGTGGGTTGCCCACTGTCCAATCCTGGGGAGTGCAAAGCCACCGTCTCACAAGTATCTACAGTGGGTGGGTTGCCCACTGTTCAATCCTGGGGAGTGCAAAGCCGCAGTCTCACAAGTCTCTACAGTGGGTGGGTTGCCCACTGTTCAATCCTGGGGAGTGCAAACCCACAGTCTCACAAGTCTCTACATTGGATGGGTGGGTGGCCCACTGTTCAATCCCGGGGAGTGTAAAGCCACAGTCTTACAAGTGGATGACAGTCTCCACTGGTTCTGGAGGGGGCATGGTGCCCAGAGTGCTTCATCCTGCTAAGGACAGAGGTAGTGGATGGATCTCTCCACTGGTTCTGGAGGGGGCATGGTGCCCAGAGTGCTTCATCCTGCTAAGGACAGAGGTAGTGGATGACAGTCCCCACTGGTTCTGGAGGGGGCATGGTGCCCAGAGTGCATCATTCACCCCGTGACAGACTCAGTTGCGTCAGTGCCCCTGCCGCTCATGGGCTAGCGGTGCTTGAGACTGCAGTGCCCTGTTCAGCGGTGCTTGAGATGGCGGTGCCCTGTTCAGGGGTGCTTGAGGCAGCGGTGCCCTGTTCAGTGGTGCTTGAGGTGGCGGTGCCCTGTTCAGCGGGGCTTGAGGCGGCGGTGCCCTGTTCAGCGGGGCTTGAGGCGGCGGTGCCCTGTTCAGCGGGGCTTGAGGCGGCGGTGCCCTGTTCAGCGGTGCTTGAGACGGCGGTGCCCTGTTCAGCGGTGCTTGAGGTGGCGGTGCCCTGTTCAGCGGTGCTTGAGATGGCGGTCTCCATTGCAGGGTCTCAGCTGCTGGCAGACCTTCATGGCCCAGCCGGGGCTTTTGCTGGTGGTCCTTCATGGCCCAGCGGGGCTTTTGCTGGCAGTCCTTGATGGCCCAGCGGGGCTAGTGCTGGCGGTCCTTCATGGCCCAGCGGGGCTAGTGCTGGCGGTCCTTCATGGTCCAGCGGGGCTAGTGCTGGCGGTCTTTCATGGCCCAGCGGGGCTGGCGCTGGCTGTGGCCTCCTGGCCAGGTGGGCTGGTGCTGGCAGTGGCCTCCTGGGCAGCTGGTGCTGGAGGTGGCCTCCTGGGCAGCTGGGCTGGTGCTGGCGGTGGGCTCCTGGGCAGGTGGGCTGGTGCTGGCGGTGGCCTCCTGGGCAGCTGGGCTGATGGTGGCGGTGGCCTCCTGGGCAGCTGGGCTGGTGCTGGCGGTGGCCACCTGGGCATCAGGGATGATGGTGGTCTTCTCCGCCGTGCTGCTCTTCCCAGACTTGCCGGGTTTCTTGTGGCCTTCCCCACCTTGGAAGGTGTCACAGCTGACTCCAGACTCCCACCTGTACCCCTGGGAGCAGCTTTGGTGGCTGGAGTCTTCCCCCTCTCCCGCCGGGCACTGGCCAACTTCTGATGCTTCACAGGTGGGGGACTGTTTGCGCTGTGGCTCTGTGCCACACTGGCTGCCCTGGTGGCCGGTGCACTCCAGATTCCGGTGACTACAGGCACCACTGGTCCCGGAGATGTTGTGGCTGAGGTGCTAGTTCGGGACCTATGAGACTGACGGGGTGGGGGAGGTGTGGGAAAGAGGTCAAGGTTGGACAGGAAAAGTTTTTGGGACACACTGGGACGGGTAGCTGGAGGGGGTTTGGGAGTGGAGGAAGAGGTGGTGGTTGTAGGAGGTGTACGTTTGGTGACTTTGGGTGAAGGTGCATGCGCTGGAGGCTGTCGTGAGGTGGATGACTGTTGGATGGGTGTGTGCCTGCGTTTGTGTATCTTGGGAGGGGGCGTCACAGACACACTGGGAGAGGACACAGGACGTGTGAATGGTAGTGGGGGTGGTGACTGCACGTGAGTGGGGTGTGGTGGTGGGTGTGCTGGAGAGGGACGTAGTGGCTGTAGAGGTACTGCATGCAGGTGTGAGTGTAGACGAGACTGGGAGGGAGGAGGGAGACAAGGAGGAGGGGGACACAGTGGAGGCAGTGGATGTTGGTGTGTCTGCATGTGTGAGATGCTTGCGTGAGTGCCTGTGGGATGTGTGGTGCTTATGTTTACCTGAGCTCCGCTTGGGTGTTGAGGTGTGTGCATGTTGGTCTGTAGGTGTGCTTGGGATAGGCTGTGGTACAGGGGATTGTCGGGTGGAGGAAGTTGGAGGGGGGGAGGCTAGAGACGGGGACAATGGCTGCCATCAGTGCTGAGGCCAGAGTCTGAAAAGCTTCCTGAAGGGCCGCCTGACCAGAATGAATGCCCTCCAGGAATGCATTGGTTTGTTGCAACTGCCTCTCTACACCCTGGATGGCATTCAAAATGGTAGACTGCCCAACAGTGAGGGACCTGAGGAGGTCAATGGCCTCCTCACTGAGGGCAGCAGGGGTGACTAGTGCAGGGCCTGAAGTGCCTGGGGTGAAGGTGATGCCCACTATCCTGGGTGAGCGGGCATGGGGCAAAGGCTGAGGGGCTGCTGGGAGGGCGGTGCTGGTGGGGGGGTGGCAGCTGTACCTGTAGATGCGGGGGGCACAGATGTTGCCGCCACCACAAGGGAGCTCCCATCAGAGGACGAGTCCGTGTCGCTGGTGTCAGCTCCTGTCCCCGCCGTGGAGCTCCCCTCGTCCTCCGTCCCACTGGTGAATTCAGACTCCGTAGTGTCGCCCTCCAGGGCCATGTGGGATGCAGCTCCCTCGTGCTCCGGTGCCACTGCTCCTCCGCCTGATGATGCTAATGCACACAAGAACAGGGAGACCACAAAAAGGGGGGGGGAAGACAGAAGAAAGACATGTTGAGTGCATGCATTACCGCTACCGTTGGCGGACACGACAGACACAGAAGCCCCCTGCACTACGCCGCGCTCTTGGGCTCCACTGTTTAATTCCTGGGAAATGGCCTATAAGGCTATGGACGACATCTGCACACATAGATGACACAGGGGCATGACTAGGTGTACTTGGCACTCTATAGAGGTGGACTGGGGTGCCACATGGCCTGCCTTACGGAGGGGCCTTGCCTACGGAACTCGCCCTGGCCTAGGGAAACCCACAGCCCACCTCCCCCAACCAGACCCCTCCACTGCACGCAAAGTCAGCAGAATGAGAGTGTACTCACCCCCTTGTGGCTGCTGTGATGCCCTCAAACGCCCATCCAACTCCGGGTAGGCCACCGCCAGGATCCTGAACATCAGGGGGGTCATTGTGCGACGAGCACCCCTCCCACGTTGGGAGGCCATCCCTAGCTGAGCCTCCGCCGTCTTCTTGCTCCAGCGGCCAATGTCCTCCCATCTTTTCCGGCAGTGGGTGCTCCGTCTGTGGTAGACCCCCAGGGTCCGGACGTCCTTGGTGATGGCACGCCAAATATATTTTTTCTGGTGGGCGCTGACCTACATGAAATGTACAGGGGAAAAAGAGAAGTTATTACCAACTGCACCGTCAAACTGATTGGCTCCCATCCCTACCCTTGCCATGTGGCACATGCATTCACCGTCTTTCATGCACGCAGCACTCTCCCCCCCTTCTTTCTTACATCCAGCCCTCTCCACACAGGCATAGCCCATACAACATGCTCCCTGTGTGCTTACCTGTTTGTCTGGAGGACCGCAGAGTAGCGTGTACTCGGGGAGGACCCCATCCATGAGCTTCTCCAACTCCTCCGATGTGAAGGCAGGGGCCCTTTCCCCAGCCACTCGAGCCATTGTCTCTTCCAGACCGAGGTCACACCAGCACTTGCAGTGTAGGTCCTCTCCTGTCGAAGATCAGATATCGAGTGATTGAACAGATAGAAAATGGCAGTCACGTCCGCGGCGGTGCGTACCGTCACCGCCGGCATACATCATCATTGGCTCCTGGGACCCATATGATCCAATGTTGACCAATGAAGCATTGCGCCGCGGTCTTCGACCGCCTTCCGCGACGGTGTACAACGCCAGCACAGTTACCTCACATCCCATTGTCCCACTTTAGAGGTCAGACAGCCGCCATTTCAGGGCCCCACATGGCTTCATTTCCAACTGCGTCACACATACCTAGGCCTAGACTCAACACACATACAGGCCACCTTTTGTGTATGATTGGTGTTCTGGGTAAACTGTGGGTACGTACCCCTGAGTTGTTTGACTCTGTGATCGCTGTTATCCTTCATAGGCACCGTCCCCTGGGACATGTGAGGAGATTGCGGCATCCTCCGGTGTACCGACCGTTGGTGGACCTGTCGACAATGGAGGAGCGACATTTGATTATCACATACAGGCTTGACCGTGCCACAATCCAGGAACTGTGTACCCAGTTGGAGCCAGACCTGATGTCAGCAATCCGCCATCCCACAGGAATACCCCCTCAAGTGCAGGTGCTGTCAGTGCTCCATTTCCTTGCAAGTGGGTCTTTTCAAACAACAGTGGCCATAGCATTGGGGATGTCCCAGACTATGTTTTCCAACATATTGTCCGGAGTGTTGTCTGCCCTTCTGAAACACATGCGGAGCTACATCGTTTTCCCTCAGGTGGAGGATTTGCCTACAGTGAAAGGGGATTTCTATGCCCTGGGACACATCCCCAACATCATAGGTGCCATTGATGGGACCCATGTGGCTTTAGTCCCCCCCCCCCCCCACAGGAGTGAACAGGTGTAAAGAAACCAGAAGAGTTATCATTCTGTGAATGTACAGATGGTATGTTTGGCAGACCAGTACATCTCCCATGTGAATGCCAAGTTCCCTGGCTCAGTGCATGACGCCTACATCCTGTGGAATAGCAGCATCCCTTATGTGATGGGTCAACTCCAAAGGCACCGTGTGTGGCTATTAGGTGAGCACCTGGAGGCAAGTCAGTGGGAATGGTTGTCTGGGTCTGGGGATATCCCTCCAGGTTAGTGCGTGTCTAACAGTTGTCCCTCACCATTTGCAGGTGACTCTGGTTACCTCAACCGGTCATGGCTACTGACCCCAGTGAGGAATCCCAGGACAAGGGCAGAGGAACGCTACAATGAGGCCCATGGGTGAACTAGGAGGGTGATCGAGCGGACCTTCGGCCTCCTGAAGGCCAGGTTCAGGTGCCTCCATATGACAGGTGGATCCCTATTCTATTCACCAAAGAAGGTGTGCCAGATCATCGTGGCCTGCTGTATGCTTCATAACTTGGCTTTGCGACGACAGGTGCCTTTTCTGCAGGAGGATGGTCCAGATGGCAGTGTTGTTGCAGCTGTGGAGCCTGTGGACAGTGAAGACGAGGAAGCAGAGGAAGAAGACATGAACAACAGGGACTCAGTGATCCAGCAATATTTCCAGTGAGACAAAGGTAAGAGTACAGACCTGCCTACTACATGTTCTTTAACACTACTACCTCTCTACTGTGTGCCGTTTTCACCCAGTGTATGGTCAATGAGTTGTCACTTTCCCTTACGATTTCACAGATGTGGGTCCCACTGTGTGACATCTGCTTAGATTCCTCATGGACTAGAGCTGTGTGACATAGGTATGTTGACATTACAATTGAAAGAGCATTTTGTCACTGTAATTGCTAATACACTATTTCGAAATCACAGACAGACTCCAGATTGTTTTGTGCCTTAAGTGTGTTTATTTAAGTGCTCAATATTGGAGGGGGTAGTGAAATGGTGAGGGGTGATGGCGGAGGAATGTCCATGGCAGAGTCCAGTGTATTAGTCTCACAGGTGCATTGCCCAAATGGGCATAGGAAGTGGAGCTGGGGCAGTTAAAGTATGAACAGGGTGACAAAGTGGGATAGTAGTATGACAATCAGGGTGGTCTCATTTCTTGGCGGGGGTCTTGGCATCGTGCTCTGTCTTTGTCCTGGATCTCCGGGACCGTTTGCAGGGTGGTTCTCCCTCTGCAGGGGGTGGGGTGCTGGTGCGGTGGTCCTGTGGCAGGGAGTCCTGTCCACTAGCGCCAGCAGAGGTGGTGGAAAGTTCATTGTCCATGCTAGTGTCAGGAGCCCCTTGTAGTGCCCCAGTGTCCCTCCTGGTGTTGAGTACTTCCTTCAGCACCCCTACGATGGTGCCCAGGGTGGAGCTGATGGTTCTGAGTTCCTCCCTGAAACCCATATACTGTTCCTCCTGCAGCCGCTGGGTCTCCTGAAACTTGGCCAGTACCGTTGCCATCGTCTCCTGGGAGTGGTGGTATGCTCCCATGATGGAGGAGAGGGCCTCGTGGAGAGTGGGTTCCCTTGGCCTGTCCGCCCCCTGTCGCACAGCAGCCCTCCCAGTTCCCCTGTGTTCCTGGGCCTCCGTCCCCTGGACCATGTGCCCACTACCACTGCCCCCAGGTCCCTGTTGTTGTTGGGGTGGTGGGTTATCCTGGGTTCCCTGTAGTGGTGGACACACTGCTGATTGACTTGTCCTGGGGACGGAGGTATGGGCCCGCTGGGTGGGTGCTGTGCCGGTGTTTCCAGAGGGGGGAAGGTCTGTGGTGGCCTGTGACTGGGTGAGGGGAACCGACTGTCCTGAGGTCCCCGATGGGCCGGGCTAGTCATCTAGATCCAGTTGGACAGAGCTGCTGTCATCACTGTGGGCCTCTTCTGTTGGTGGTGTGGACATGTGTGGACCCTCCTGTCCGGTGACGTTGGGTAGGGGCCGTTGGGTGACATTGGGTAGGGGTCCTGCTGGGGTATAAAAGGATGGTTATTACATCTGTGTGTGTCATGGCGTGCAATGGGTGGGTGAGTGACCATGTACCTCAGTGCTTGCATTCCTGTGTGGGACCTTGTGTGAGGATGGTTTAGGGGGTTGTATGGGTATGTGCAGTGGCCATGCTTTAGTGATGGGTGTCCATGCTTTGTTGTGCATGCAGGGCTTGGTGTTGGGATGGGTGGTTTGTAATGTTGGGACATATGTGAGGAGTTGGGGTGCTGGGGGTGAGGGTGGGGGTATGTGATGGCAGGCAGGTAGGGTGGGGGATGTAATAATTAAGATTTGTCTTACCAGAGTCCATTCCTCCACCTACTCCTGGGAGGCCCTCAGGATGTAGAATCGCCAAGACCTGCTCCTCCCATGTTGTTAGTTGTGGGGGAGGAGGTGGAGGTCCGCCGCCAGTCCTCTGAACCACAAGGTGGTGTCTTGAGACCACGGAACGCACCTTCCCCCATAGGTCGTTCCACCTCTTCCTGATGTCCTCCCGATTTCTTGGGTGCTCTCCCACTGCGTTGACCCTGTCAACTATTCTTCGCCATAGCTCCATCTTCCTTGCAATTGAGGTGTGCTGCACCTGTGCTCCGAATAGCTGTGGCTCTACCCAGACAATTTCCTCCACCTTGACCCTGAGCTCCTCCTCCGAGAACCTGGGGTGTCTTTGCTGTGCCATGGGGTGGTGTAGGTGATGTGTGGGGTGGAGTGTGTGGTGTTGAGTGTGTGGTGTTAAGTGTGCTGATATGTAGTGGTGTGTTGTGTGAGGTGCGTGGAAGTTCTGTGGGTGATGGTGTTGTTTGCCTGTGGATGCTGTTGTTCTTGCTGGTGCTGTCTCTCTCTGGCCTTCTTTCGGAATTTTTGGTCGTGGGGGTTTGTGGGTGATGTTGGGTGTGTGTTTTATATTGTAATGGGTGTGTGGGAGTGGTGTGTGTATGTGTATCAGGTGTGTGTATTTCGAATTGTCCAATGTGGCTGTGTTTTGTAAGAGTGTGTTTATTTTGAGCGCGGCGGTGTGTACCGCCAATGGAATACCGCGGTTGAAAGACCGCTGCGTGGAATCGTGTGTCGTGATAGTGTGGGTGTATTTCTGTTGGCGTGACGGTGGAGGTTCTGTTTTCGCCAGTTTATCACTGACCTTTGGTGTGGCGGACTTGTGTGGGTGTCTGAATTTTGGCGGATTCCAAAATTTGGGTCATAATTGCTGTGGCGGAATTCCGTGGCCGCGCCAGTGTGTTGGCAGTCTTCTGCACGGCGGTAAGCGGCTTTTACCGCCAATGTTGTAATGACCGCCTATATGTCTTACCTTAACCATACACTGCACCCTGCCCTTAGGTCTACCTAGGGCCTATCTTAGGGGTGTCTGAAGTGTAAGAAAATGGAAGGTTTAGGCCTGGCAAGTGGGTACACTTGCCAAGTCGAATTACAGTTAAAACTGAGCACACAAACACTGCAGTTGCAGGTCTGAGACATGATTACAGAGATACCTATGTGGGATGCACAACCAGTGCTGCAGGCCCAGTATTAGCATTTGATTTATAGGCCCAGGCACCTCTAGTTCACTATACTAGGGACTTACTAGTAAACCAAATATGCCAATCGTGGATAAGCCAATTACATACACATTTTGTAAAGGAGCACTTGCACGTTAGCACTGGTTAGCAGTGGTAAGGTGCTCAGAGTAACAAAAACAGCAAAATCAAAGTCCAGCATACATCAACAACCTGGGGAACAGAGGCAAAAAGTAAGGGAGACCACGCCAAGGATGAAAAGTCTAACACTTTTCATTTTCATTCTATGTGGCAATAAAAGTCCAGTTAGGACTTTGCAACGCTAATAGCTCTTAAGTCGCACAAATGGAGGCCCATTGCATTGCAAATGCGTGTGTCTTTTGGTTGGGGAACTGTGCTGAGCATTTGATTTAGCCAGGATTTAATGGACAGACACTGAAGGGCATGTTTTTCTTTGTGTGTTTACTCAGGGGGCGGGTGTTTATGGGGAGGGGATGTTTATTATGTAACACTGTGAAATGTTCTGTTTTCTGTAGCATAATCATGGTCGCAGTGACTTTCCTCTTGCACATGCCCCATTCACTGCTGGGTAGTTCTAGCTCTACCAACCCACCGCCTTTTCGGGAACCTTGGTCTAGTTACCACCTATGGAGCTAATGCAATGAGAGAATGCTATTATGTAAGGATTGCATTTTCTGGGCCTTAGTGGGTACACGAAGCAACATAGAGTGTTAACCTTTCTGAAACGTAATACGGTTGATATTGCTTGCTTGCAAGAGGCCCGCCTTACAGAAGTGGAATATGTTTGCCAAAATATGGAGCTGTCCTTGGACACCTTCTGTGCTTATGCCAGGGAAGTGTCCATGTGTGCTGATGCAGGCCATAAATACCAAACTAACAGATGTATTTGGGTTGCTGGTGGTAATATGTGAAGAGTAATTGTACCCGCTGAAGAATGTGTAGACAGGTTCGGGAGAAAAATCTCTGACCCAGTGCAGAAACTGAACAATTTCAGATGCCTTCAACTGTATCCCTCCTTAGTAAAATATGTATTTGGTAAAAGCCGCACGTCTGGTTATTTATATCTGGAAGTGCTGCGTTATTGGTTAATGAGGGTTTTGTGTGTGTGTGGTTGTGTGGATGAGTGTAAGAATGGATCAATGAGTAGATAAGTGAGTGCCTGAAGTGATATGTGAACGAGTGACTAAACATCAAGTTCAGAAATAGAAAGCCACCTCCTAACCTTGGTCATCACCACCCTGGCTTTGGCCATACATGTGCTAATTCATCATTTTACCATTCAGCCCTGCACTCTCATTTATCACTCTTTACTCCATCTGTGCATTCACTTGAACATTCATTAATTCTTTCACTTATCTATTAATCCATCCAACTGCCTATATATTCACATACACATTCATCCACTTAAGCACTCACCCATCCTTGCATTAATGTATTCATCCACACAACCATTCACTCTTCGATTATTCCCTGCACTGCATCACTTACCAATGGATTCATCAGTGCTTAGTTTGTGCTTGTTGTTTCCGGTGCGGGGCACCGGCACTTATTTTTATGGGCTGGCACTTATTTTTTCTGCCTCAAACATTTGCTGTGAGCAAAATACACAGGCGGAGGAAGAGAAAAATGAAAAAGTGTCACAATGGGAGACAGAAAGTTGCAAGAGTGAGCTGAAGGTGCCAGGGATTTGCTTGAATGGATTAATGAGACCCGAGATGTCTTCAGATTAGGCTGCCTTAGTATTCCGTGTTTGCACATTTAATTGCAGTAGCCGCATGTTTCAGAGGAAAGATTTGGGCACCGACACATTTTTATTTACAAATTAATCACTAGGATTCATCCCTGCACTCCACCCCTCACTCGTCCATTATTCACGTATTTATCCACTCGACTCAGTTACATTCAGTTACCCACTATTCTTCACAACCACGTATACATAATCTACAACAAATCAATATATATTTTTCTTTTTTTTTTAAAGAACCAACGTCTGTGCCCGTGCTGCTCTGTCTTTCATTTATTTCCCTCTATTTCTTTCCACTACACCTGTTCCTCTTTTTACCTTTTCATTCACTCTTTTTTATATCTGCATCCTCTGTCTGCGTCTCCCTACCTGAATGTCTCTTCTTCTTATTAACTTCTTACACCCATGCACTTTTTATGCATTCCCTTCAACACTTGTTCTCCTAAACGTTCGTCATTACTTTATTGCTTCTCCCTCTTGTTCTTCAACCCCAACACATCTTATTCCTCCTCTTCCACTCTCATACATAGTTTTCATTGAATAGCTCCTTTCTTAATGTTTTACTGCATATTCTTGCCTGTCTATCTCTCTGCTGCGCATGTGTCTGGTTTCACACAAGTGTCCTAAACTCTTCTCTTTTCCTTTATCAAATTAATTTCTAAAAATGTCTACACATTATTGTCTTTCTCTGCCGTCCCTCTCTTTCATCCATGTATGTGCTGTGCCTGTCAGCAGACTGGCCTTGTCCTTTCTCAGCTTGGTCACCCGGGTCACAGTCAGCACCTGATGCCGCAATGACTCTGGTCTCGATGTGGTCATTACAGTGGCCCAGTTCTCTCACTCCGCTCCCATGACCATGTGGCCAGTACTTTGACCCTGAGGCTTTAGCTGCTGCCCTCTATCCTCTCTAGTAGAACAAAACACTGATCCCCCTCAGGGGATGTGCAAGCCTTAATTTCCTTGGCAAATTACCTATACTATATGTAGAGCGTAGTCAAATATATTTGCTGTACAAACATCTCATAAGTACACAGATACATTGTATAATGAACCAAAGGTGCTCTAAAGAAAATGGCGCAATGTTATGCACACAATCATAATTCCAAACAGTCCACTAGTATAATTGTTGACGTTTCGACCCTAATAAAATTAATTGAAAGGGTCATCATCAGGACCAACTACGAGATAGCAACCTATAATGACCAGACTTAATTAGTCTTGCTCTAGAGACAATGGGGGTCATTACGACCCTGGCGGCCGGCGGTAAGGTGGCGGTAACACCGCCAACAGGCTGGGGGTGTTCCGCCAGCAATTATGACCGTGGCGCAATTGCCACGGCCATACCACCAGCCCCTCCAATATACCACCAGGATTCCGCCTGGCGGTCATAATCCCCAGGGCAGCGGTGCAAGCACCGCTGCCCTGGGGATTATGAGTCCCCGACCGCCAGCCTGTCCGTGGCGGTAAACACCGCCATTGAAAGGCTGGCAGTAAGGGGACTTGGGGTGCCCCTGGGGGCCCCTGCACTGCCCATGCACTTGGCATGGGCAGTGCAGGGGCCCCCAGGCATAGCCCCGTCGCGCATTTCACTGCCCGAATTTCGGGCAGTGAAATGCGCGACGGGTGCTACTGCACCCGCTGCACATCAGCATTGCCGCCGGCTCTATTACGAGCCGGCTGCAATGTTGATGTGACATTTCCGCTGGGCCAGCGGACGGTAACACTGTTACCGTCCGCTGGCCCAGCGGAAATGTCATAATAGGGAGACAGGAAAACCGCCGGCAATGGCGGTATTCTGTCTCCCGCGGCCTCAGCGGTCTTTTTCCAAGACCGCTGAGGTCGTAATGACCCCCAATGTGTCTAGATCGGATAGTTGAGCAAAAAAGGAGTGTAACATTCCTGTAGCAAATGATAATTGCAGATAGTAGCTTACTCACACACCAGATTCTTTTTAATTGCTTCTAGACAAGAGAAATGGCTTACAATGTTAAATGAATTTTTTTGACTGAGTTTTTAAAACATACTCTTATCAATGTATTAATGTGAGACTCATGGGTACATATATTGTTAGTGAACATCTAAAAGGGCCAAAAAAGAAGTAAGTTTGATGTCCCTTATCAATCATCAATAATAGGGAAAGGCCTTGATCTTCAAAAATGGCTTCTACCTCTAGACAGAACTCTTGTGAAGAAAAAAGAGGGGAACATTACAAAACACCCATCAGGTATGCAGAAAAAGTAGTACGCGAGTCTGTATCCCTGTCATAAGATCGATAAACGGATCACTTATAAATCACTATAGTACAGGTAGCTGGCCTGCCAAAATAACATTATTTAAGAAATATGTAAAGACACGACAGAAGCAGAAGCCCAATTGTTCATTGAAACTCACCAGGAAGAATGAATTGCAAAATCTCTGGCATAAGGTATAAGGGACTGCCGAGGAATTAATGACAGGAAATACTCAAACATCTGAAGTGGAAAAGTGTAAAATGAAAACTATGGATCACATTACTAGTAGCGTCACAAAACTTGAGACCCCCCTCACCCTCCTGAAAGTACATGGAGGGACCCTTCCAGATTTACTCAGGAGCTCTCAGGCCTGGGTACTGTGCTGAGGGGACCTTTGTTACGCCACTGCACATTACGTAATATAAGTGGAAAAAGAAGAGATGAAAGATGGCAGAATTCTACCATCCAGTGGTTTTGAAAGGGTACCCACATGGCGATACAGTGATGCACTCTCAAAAGCTGTCGTACCACATGTGCACCAGCGTTCTATAAATAAAAAAAAGCTGCCTTGGTGCCTGCACGCCGCAAGTTAAAAGAAATGCTTAAATACAGGCCCTTAAGTTGAAAAAAGCAACTGGATTGCTGCTTACAAATAAAGAAAAAAGTGAAATAATATCTTTTTATTTAAAAGCATATTACAAAGAAATCCTAGTTTAAAAGGTTATACAGAACTACCATAGACACAGACAGAATCCAGGTAAAGGTTTTGCAACTGCACGGCTTACAGATAAAGGCACGAAGAAAAAAAAAAGAATGATAAAATGTGAATAAATTATACAAAATAGTCCTTACTGTTTGAATCATTGAGAGATTAATTATGAGATGACACACAAAACACAGTCTACAATCAATAAAACATTCTAGAAAAATCATCATTCAAAATTCAAAACAATCCTTGCTTCCTCAAAAGTCATTGCTGTGTAATGTACAACCAAAGACTGATCATCAAATCATTCTAGTTAAAGCAGCTTGGCTCCAATCTTCTGCTTTATTCAGTCCTTATGCAATTGAGTTCAACGTTCCAGTCCATTGAAGTTCTTTGCGTAGCATTAAGTTGGATTTGATATCCCCTCTTGGATAAATTTTAACTTGCTCAATCACTTACCAGCGTATATCCCCAGCTGTATGTTGTAGAAGCTGGAAACGCTCCACCAGTGGTGCTCCTGTTACTGCACATTTCATGCAACTTCGATGTTGCAGAATTCGACTCGTAATTTTTTGTGTCGTTTGACCTATATATATATCAGGTCGCATGGGCACCAAATTGCATATATGAAATCTTGAGAGTTATACTTAGTAAATGCATTCAAGTTAAATTTAATACCCTGATGAGAAAAACAAACCCTCAGTACTGATGCAATATTTACATTCTACACATTGACCACATTTGGTGTAACCTATTAGAGCTGCTAAACTCCATTGAGAATTTCTGGGAGATTTGGGGGGATTATGTAAGGCTGCTATAACAAATACATATTTTAAACTG
Source organism: Pleurodeles waltl (assembly GCF_031143425.1). Taxonomy (NCBI): domain Eukaryota; kingdom Metazoa; phylum Chordata; class Amphibia; order Caudata; family Salamandridae; genus Pleurodeles; species Pleurodeles waltl. The sequence continues at coordinate 1,510,882,233 of NC_090444.1, read as the reverse complement.
GAACCTCTTTTGAATGAACATAGGGGAACTTCCTTGTAGGACAGGTGGTCTTTAACCGAATTCCAATGATGCAGATGAATGTTTTTTAACCTCCATGCTTGGTGGAATAAATGTATTCACACATATAATGCAGTCAGGATGGTTACTGGGCTTGCATGGTTCAAGTAATTCATATGGATTGTACCATGCTCTTTTCCTTGCTTGCTTCATAAGTCTCTTGGGGATTATCTCTCTCAACCAACCTCTCTGTCAGGGTATCAGATTCATTAAAGTAATCAGAACTTTTTGTTAATTGTCAACTTAACTTTGACACTAACTCTATTGCATATTTAGATCTATAAGTGAAAGTAGACATAAGCTATACAAGTCAATTTACAGAAAACCTACTGAACACAACAGTTTATGTCCATTTGTACAAATTGCACAACAACAGCTGATTAAGACCCCAGTGCACGACAGCGACCCAGTTTTCCAAGTGGTTAAAGGCAAGCAATGGAAGAAGTGACCCTTCATTATGAAGCCAGTAACTGCTCTGCATCCTTACTAATCTTATTTGTAATTTCCCTCCTATACGCGTCAAAACTCTATTGCACAGATGTGCTGGCAAATTAAACAAACTATTAGAATTTAATTGTTCGTGAAAAGCATAAATTGTTTGGAAATTGAGGTAGAGTTTCAAATATGAAATAAATCACATTTGAGCACAAATAAGGTAAACTAAGTGACGTTTTAAAGGAGGAGAAGGCGTGCTTTGTGTCACTGAAACAGCAGGGAGGTATTCTGGTAAAAGAAAATCATGATGTGCTTGATTTGAGGGACAGTGTGACTAGCCATGCCAAGCTAGTCATCTATACCACAGTGGGCATCGCAGTGAATCTGTGCATGCTGCCCAGCCTTTGAAACCAACCAGGCATGATTCAGCGTCAGAAAGGGGAGATTAAAACATTTTCCAAATTAATTCAATTGAGTATGTGTTTTTGCGAGGGACAAAGAGTAAACATATTTCATGCAGATTGCTCTTCTATGACGACATGTACATGGATTCACTTTTACAAATCTTTAAGGCTATAGGAGAAGCATAAAAGGCATGCCCCATTAAAATGCAGTCATTGGTGATGAGCGCTCTCTAGTAGTGGTTATCAGGCAAGGGCCATTTGCAGTTCCAGGGAGGTCTAGGGCTGCAGGTCAACTGGACAGTTGCAGGGAGACCCCTGGAGCTTGCTGTGTCCCTGTGGCTCTGACAGGAGGTCCTCCAATTGACACTTGGAGTCACTCAGGCAGCCTGAAATGTAGGTAGAGGGTCCAGTCTTCTTAGGGAGCAGGGCAGCCCTCACGCAGCAGGACAGCCATGTGGGGGTCACAGTAGTCCTCACGCAGCAGGACAGTCCTCTGAAGAACAAGGCAGTGCTTCTTCTGTAATATTCACAGATCCAGGAGTGTACTGAAGAGTGGCTGTGGAGGTCCAGTATTTATACAGGATGCCGGCCATTTAAGTGGGGGGATTCCCCATACTACCCCCACACCTGGCTCTGGAAAGTTCTTCCCTTCTCCTGCAATGATTCAAGAAGCCTGGGGTGACAAAAAACGAGTGTGTTCAAGGGGCAAAGGCCATTGAAATGTAAATGGAGCTGTGTACAGCTCGGCCCCAACCATCCTGGCAGGATTGCCGATCCTCTCCACACCTAATCCCCTTTTGTGTTGCTGTCTAGAATGAATACAAAAACCCCAAAAGCAGAGACATTCTCTGTTATATGACCTAGGATACTGGCAGGAAGCACAAATGGGTAGGACAAGAAAATGCAAACTTTCTAAAAGTAGCATTTTCAGAACTGTGGCTTAAAATCTGACTTTACCATTAAAGAGGAATTCAATTACAATTAATTTGAGTACACACATGTCATTCTATATTGGAAAGTTATTACCCCCGTCTAGTATTGTCCTAAGCTGGTCTTGAATGTAACCTAAACTCTTGATGTAAAATTGTCCCTGCACTTAAAAGATGAGGGTTCAATGTGGTTGGCACCCAAGCAGCTCTAAGGCGGACCCTGTATATTTAAAGGAAGATTAGTCTCTGTATTTTTTGCTGCAGCTGGCCCTGCAATTCTCCTTTAACCCCCCCCCCGATGGACAAGAGCTACGGCGGCCATTATTTATGGCGTTTCCGTGGATCCTGGAAGCCAAAGCCCCATAAAAGTCAGCGCTTGCAGATAACTTTTACGGGGCTTTGTCATCTGCTTCCTGTCACCGGCTCCACGTCTGCTGCCCGCCTGCCTGCCTGCCGTTCTACATTTGTGGCATCTTTACAGTGCTTTGAGTCAGGTAAGGCTCTTTGGTTATTTATTTATTTGTTTTTAATGTAGTGTGTGTGTTACTGGGGTAGGGGTGAGAGTAGATTGCGCTGTGTGTGTGCGCTGTGTGTGTGTGTTACTGGGGTAGGGGTGAGAGCAGATGGCGCTGTGTGTGTTACTGAGGTAGGGGTGAGAGCAGATGGCGCTGTGTGTGTGCACTGTGTGTGTGTTACTGGGGTAGGGGTGAGAGCAGATTGCGCTGTGTGTGTGCGCTGTGTGTGTGTTACTGGGGTAGGGGTGAGAGCAGATGGCGCTGTGTGTGTGTGCGCTTTGTGTGTGTTACTGGGGTAGGGGTGAGATCAGATGGCGCTGTGTGTGTTACTGGGGTAGGGTTGAGAGCAGATGGCGCTGTGTGCAGATGGCGCTGTGTGCGTTACTGGGGTAGGGGTGAGAGCAGATGACGCTGTGTGCAGATGGCACTGTGTGCGTTACTGGGGTAGGGGTGAGAGCAGATGGCGCTGTGTGCAGAGGGCACTGTGTGTGTTACTGGGGTAGGGGTGAGAGCAGATGGCACTGTGTGTGTGTTCGCTGTGTGTGTGTGTTACTGGGGTAGGGGTGAGAGCAGATGGCGCTGTGTGTGTGTGTGCGCTGTGTGTGTGTTACTGGGGTAGGGGTGAGAGCAGATGGCGCTGTGTGTGTTACTGGGGTAGGGGTGAGAGCAGATGGCGCTGTGTGCGTTACTGGGGTAGGGGTGAGAGCAGATGGCGCTGTGTGTGTTATTAGGGTAGGGGTGAGAGCAGATGGCGCTGTGTGCAGATGGCGGTAGGGGTGAGAGCAGATGGCGCTGTGTGTTACTGGGGTAGGGGTGAGAGCAGATGGCGCTGTGTGCGTTACTGGGGTAGGGGTGAGAGCAGATGGCGCTGTGTGTGTTACTGGGGTAGGGGTGAGAGCAGATGGCGCTGTGTGCAGATGGCGGTAGGGGTGAGAGCAGATGGCGCTGTGTGTGATAGACCGGACCCTGCAAGGGTAAGAACTGTGCTGCAGCATTGTTTAGCAATGTTTTGAAAAAGGAGGCGGGGTGGTGGTTCCCCCTCTAAGCCCCGCCCACCCCCGCTGTCACTTCAGTGCGGCCCTCGGCTGCAAACCATACTGCAATTTTGGCCCCCGAGAAAAAGTTTATGAGTACCCATGATCTAGGGGCTGTTCTAAGCATTATAGTCAAAATACAACAATATTTCCTGCACTTAGAAACTCAACCCATAATGCTTTGCGGGGCATTCCTTTTACAAAACAGTTTTGCCCAAACCTCATTGTGTGGTGGTCCTAGGACAATGGGACCACTATCAATATGTTCAGCACGACTCACTCTTTCTGTCTAGGTCATCCCTGGGTCCCCACACTAGGTTGGGGAGGGGCAAAATAATAACCCCTCCCACCGTTCAGTGTCTCTTTAAGCCCACTCATGTCTGGAAATTTTGTTTTACAGCTGGGAGTAGTTTGTGATTTTAGGACCTTGTTTGTAATATCATTCTGGTAGGTCTGAAATGTGTAATGCATTTCACCCTCCAGGGGCTAAATATACAGTTACACTGCATTACGTACTGCCATTCTCTTTTCATGTGGTTATGCTCTCTAGCGGCTGACCATATGGTTACTTGACCATGTTTCTTACAAATAGTATTTTTACCATGGTGCCCTCCAGGGCGGTTCTGAGCATTACAGTCATGATACTACAGACTGGTGGTCCTAGGATAATACCACTACCAAAATGTTCAGCACAATGTGCTCTTTCTGTCTAGGTCATCTCTGGGTCCCCACACTAGGTCGGGGGACCTCAAAATAATAACCTTCTCCTACAATTCAGTGTCTTTTTGAGTTCTCCCATGGCTGGAACTTTTGTTTTATAGCTGGGAGTAGTTTGTGTTTTAAGGACCTTGTTTGTAGTATTTTTCTAGTAGGTCTTCTAGGTCTGAAAATGGGTAATGCACTACGCCCTCTAGGGGCTAAATATATGGTTACACTGCATTGCTTTCTGCCGTTCTCTTTTCATGTGGTTATATCCTCTGAGGCCTGACTCTATGGTTACATTACCATGTTTCTTCCAAATGAACAAGTTACTTACCTTCGGTAACGCCTTTTCTGGTGGATACACTAGCTACCTGTGGATTCCTCACATAATGATTCCTCACATAATGAATTTTCCCCATGCGCCAGCATCCAATGGAACTTTTCTTCTAGCTCTGCACGTCGATGAGGATGTCACAATTGCCCGACTCCCACGCGACACCGTCTGACGTCATCCAGGCAATAAGAGGTCCTCGCCGGCGTGCTGACGTCAGTGTTCACCATTTTTTACGTGCCTTTGAGGCGAAAAGGTGACTACCAACAATACATACTTGAAATGAACTCCATAATACTATATACATAACTACAAAACTATATTTATATATATATATATATATATATATATATCACATATATAAACAATGGCAAAAGTATATACATATCAATAATATACAGATACACACCCAAGGAATCTTGATAGGACCATCCAGGCAACGGGGAGGCGGGTGAGACTGTGAGGAATCCACAGGTAGCTAGTGTATCCACCAGAAAAGGCGTTACTGAAGGTAAGAAACTTGTTCTTCTGATGGATACATCTACCTGTGGATTCCTCACATAATGAATAGAGTCCCAAAGCAGTACCGCACTCGGAGGTGGGGGCCTGAATAGTCAAACCAAGAAATCCTGCAGCACGTACTGTGCAAAATGGCCATTCTTCCTGACTTCAGAATCCAAACAATAATGCTTAGCAAAAGTGTGGAGGAATGCCCAAGTTGTGGCCTTACAAATGTCAATCACAGGAACACCTCTAGCCAAGGCTGAAGAAGCCGACTTAGCCCTGGTGGAATGGGCTCTTATCCCAACAGGAGGTTCCTTCTTCGCCAGAGAATAACACAATTTGATGCAAAGGATGACCCACCTGGATTTTGTTCTCTTGTGGACCGCCTTGCCTTTCCTCTTCCCCACTTAACCGACGAAGAGCTGATCTTCCAGTCTGAACTCTCTCGTCCTGTCGATTAAGAAGCTCAATGCTCTTCTTGGATCTAATCGGCATAGTCTCTCCTCCTCCTTTGACGGATGAGGCGGAGGATAGCAGGAGGAAAGTGTAATGGACTGTCCTACATGAAAGGGTGTAACAACCTTCGGTAGGAAAGCCGCCTTGGTCCTCAACACCACCTTACCCTCATAAAAGGAAGTGTACGGGGGCTTCACACTAAGTGCCTGGAGCTCACTCACCCTCCTAGCTGATGTAATGGCAACTAGAAAAACGTTTTTTTAAACTAATAATCTTAAGGGACATGAATGCATTGGTTCAAACGGTGAACCCATCAGAAATGTTAGCACTAAGTTCAAGTCCCTCTTGGGCATAATAAATGGAGTGGGAGGGAACCTGTTAGTTAGACCCTTAATGAACCTCAAAACTAATGGGGACTTAAACAAGGAGGGTTGGTCAGGTAGACACAGAAAGGCTGACATCGCCGACAAGTGCCCCTTAACAGTCGCAACTGGACAACCACTCTGTGCCAAGGATAGCACAAATGACAAAATGTCTGATAAGTGGGCACGTAAGGGATCAATTTGCCTCTCACCACACGCAATTTAGCCCACCTGCTAGCATAGATAGATTTGGTGGAGTGTCGCCTGGCCGCTAAAATAACGTCCACCACTTCTGGCGGGAGGGAAAAGGAACTCAGATTGCCCTGTTCAATCTCCAGGCATGAAGGTGCAGGCTCTGGAGGTGGGGGTGTAGAACGTGCCCCTGCGACTGCGAGAGGAGGTCTGCCCTGTAAGGGAGATGGAGCCGGAGGGCACAGAGAGAGTTGGAGAAGATCTGAGTACCATACCCTTCTTGGCCAATCTGGAGCTATCAAGATAACTTGAGCCCGGTCTTGGCGAATCTTCCTCAGTACCCGAGGGATCAAGGGTATGGGGGGGAAATGCGTAAAGCAACTGGCGGGACCAGGACCCCTGAAACGCATCTCCCAGCTCTCCTTGCACCGGTTACTGGAGGCTGCAGAACGACGGGCAGTGCACGTTCTCTCGAGTGGCAAACAGGTCTATCTGTGGATACCCTCACACCTGGAAGATGTAAAGGACCAGGTCTGGATGAAGACGCCACTCGTGATCGGTCGAGATGAACCCCGGCCAAATGGTTTGCCACTAAGCAAATCCAATGGTCCTGTGCCCAGTCTGCAGAGAAGGAACAACCCCACTCCTCCCGGTTTGTTTATATACCACATTGCGGTAGTGTTGTCCGTCAGGACCTGGACAGACTGACCGCAAAGGGAAGGGAGGAAGGCCTTGAGAGCCAGACGTATCGCCCGCAATTCCAACAGATTGATGTGGAACATCTGTTCCACTGGATACCAATGGCCTTTGATCTACAGGTCCCCTAGGGTGGAAGCATCTGTTATCACAGTGGTCACTGGAAGTGGCAGCGAGAACGGTCTTCCTTGGGAAAGGTTGCCGTTCACAGCCCACCATCGTAGATCCGCTGCAGTGTCTCTGGAGATCTTTATCAACTCCTCGAGATCCCCTCTGTGTTCAAACCACTGCCTGCAGAGGCACCACTGAAGAGCCCTCATGTGCCAGTGTGCATGAGTGACCAACAGAATGCAAGAAGCGAACAGACCGAGCAGACGAAGGACCTTGAGGACTGGAACGACCACTCCATTCTGAAACATTGGAATCAACGCCTGAATGTCCTGAATCCGCTGAGGCGGAGGAAAGGCCTGACTCAATGTTGTGTCCAGTACTGCCCCTATGAACAGGAGGCATTGAGAGGGCTCTAGGTGAGATTTGGGCATGTTCACTGAAAAGCCCAGATCAAACAACAACTGGGTTGTCATCTGCAGATGGTGCAGCACGAGCTCTGGAGACTTGGCTTTGATCAACCAATCATCCAGGTAAGGGAATATTGCCAGCCCCCTCCTCCTGAGTTCTGCTGCAACCACCGCCATCTCCTTTGTGAAGACTTGAGGTGCTGAAGTAAGACCAAACGGAAGGACCACAGACTGATAGTGTTGCGATCCCACCACAAACCGGAGATACTTCCTGTGCAGCTTGAGTATAGGGATATGAAAATAAGCATCCTGCAAGTCGACAGACACCATCCAATCTCCTTCGTTCAATGTCAAAAGCACCTGCGCCAGGGTCAGCATTTTGAATTTCTCCTGTTTCAGGAAGCAATTCAAAATCCTCAGGTCCAGGATTGGTCTCAACCGACCATCCTTCTTGGGGAACAGGAACTATCTCGAATAACAACCCTGACCCCCCTCCTGCTCAGGAAAAAACTCCACTGCACCTTTTGATAAAAGGACTAGAACCTCCTGTTGTAACAACAAGAGATAGTCTTCCGTACAGAAGGGTGGACGGGGAGGGATGGGAGGAGGAAACTCCCATAAGGGAAGGGCATAGCCTTTCCCCACAATATCGATGACCAAGGAGTCCGATGTTATTGACTCCCACATATGGAGCAAACGCAACAACCTCCCCCCTACAAGAGATGCATGTGAAGGGATTGATGGAGGACTAAGGCTGCTTTCCCTGCTGCACCCCTCTGGAGGAAGAGGACGAGGCAGTGTGCTGCTGGGTGGCCCCTCTCGTACGAACTCTACCCCACCCCCTATATGATCCATAGGGGTGAGTAGTATTAGGTTGCTGGCCTGCTAGCTGGAATCTTCCCCAAAAGGAAAAGCCACGCCCAAACCCCCTGAACCTCCTAAATTATCTTAAAGGAGTACAGGTGGAAGCTTGTAAGCCCAAGGATCTTGCGGTAGCCTTACTCTCCTTGAACCGTTCCAAGGCCGAGTCATCTTTTGTTCCGAAGAGTTTGTCTCCATCAAAAGGTATGTCTAGGAGGGTAGATTGTACATAGGAAGAGAATCCCGACGACCTTAACCAGGCCTGTCTTCTGGTCGCTATGGATGTGCCCATTGCCCTGGCCACCGAATCAGATGTGTCTAGCCCTGACTGGATGACCTGAGTTGCCGCCGCCTGTGCATCAGCCAAAAAGGCTCAGAACTTCCTTTGACAACCCAGTCTGTGCAGTCTTGCCCTCCTCCGTTAGGGCATAGATGTACCAGGTTGCATTTGTCGACTTTAGGGCCATACTACATGAAGAGAAAGTTTTCTTCGCAGACTGTTCCATTTTCTTGGATTCTCTGTCTGACAGGACCCCAGGAAAGGACCCGGGAGCTGTACGCGAAGAACATGAGGCTTGCACCACCAAACTCTCCGTGGTCGGGTGTTTTGAAAGAAATCCTGGATCCCCAGGAGCCACTCAGTATCTTCTCGCTACAGATCTATTCACTGCAGCAGAAGACACAGGCTTTTTCCACACTTCCAAGATTGGATCCATGAGCGCCTCATTAAAGGGGAGAAGCGGTTCCGCCACAGCTGAAGCGGGGTGCAATACCTCAGTGAGGATGTTGATCTTAACTTCAGCAGCGGGAAGTGGAAGGTCAAGAAAATCCACTGCCTTCCTCACCACTGAGTGAAACGATGCAGCCTCTTCAGTGTACTCCCCAGGAGAAGCCAAGTCCCATTCCAGGGAAGTGTCTAGACCACTGGCGGAGTCCAAGCCCTGTAGGTCCCTCAAAGGCTCTCCAATCTCACCCTCTTCCAGGAGCTGTCTCCTATAATCCTGCTCTTCAAGTAGTCGAAGAGCTTTTCTCCTGGAGCGCAGTCTGGCCTCAATTCTCAGAGTTGACAAGGAGTTTATCAACGCCGAAGACCTTGGTTGGCATCGATCATCGGATCCATCCAACATCGGATCCATCGGCGCTGTGGGTTGATGGACCACCCTCTCCGGCATCGATTGAAGCTGAGGCGAAGACATTGGCGCCGGGGCAGCAGAAGTCGTCGGCGTCACAGGCCTTCTAGGCGACGCCAACATTACTGGCACCGAACCAGCACCTCCCACAGGCCAGAAAGGCATGAAGGGCGTCGGTCTGCATGGAGCCGGAACACCCAAGTCAAATGCAATAGAACCCGAAGGTCCAGCAGATCCACCGCCTGTGGCCATGTTGGCGAAGATATTAAACATTGCATTTAAAAATGCGCCTGGATCTGTACCTGGCGCAGGGAGCGCAGGTACTCCTGCGGCGCCAGTGCTTGAGGTGGAACCGGTATCGGCTCAGGCACCTCTGATTGCACCGGTGAGAAGGCCAGACTCTGATGAGGTTCGACCTCATAAACAGATGGTGACAGAGAAGCAGGAGGTGTCGACGGTTGAGGTGTCAAAGTCATGCTAACTTCCCAACTCGTATGGCACCGAGCCAATGGCAACCTTGAGCGGGACTGGTCCTTACTCAACCGACGCCGTGAACCATGCCGGCGCCGTGAGTCATGACAACGCCTCTTATGAGACTTCGAAGACTTAGAAGAAGATCTTCGATGATGATGTTTCTTCTTCTTCGACTTTGCCAAGAATAACTTAGCTTCACACTCTTTGAGTGCTTTGGGGTTCATCCGTTGACATGAACCGCATTCCTCGACATCATGATCGGAACTGAGACACTACAAGCAATCATTATGTGGGTCCGTAACCGATATACGGCCACCACACTCCCTACAGAGGGTGTAAACCCAGATTTTCGTGGCCGAGACATTATTAACTAAGTATCACTACACAGAGATATAGTTGCTCCCTGGAGCCTCGAAGAAATAACCGTTACTCGAAGGCACGGAAAAAAGGGAACTGATGTCAGCACGCCAGCGAGGACCTCTTATTGCCTGGATGACATCAGACGGCGTTGCGTGGGAGTCGGGCAACTGTGACGTCCTCGTCGACGTGCAGAGCTAGAAGAAAATTTCCATTGGATGCTGGCGCATGGGGAAAATTCATTATGTGAGGAATCATGTGAGGAATCCAAAGCTATTTTTACTGCGATGCCCTCTAGGGGCTGTTCTGAGCAATACAGTCTAATGCCAAGTTTATGAAGGAATGCACAAACACAAAGTTTATGTCTAAAGGTTTTATTGGGTTTACATGATGATTGTATATGTTGTATTGAGCTATACTTATTACAGTTAAAACCATGATTCATGGCAATGTAACATCTTTATTACACTATGAATGTTTGAACACTCTTGATATGTTTGGGTGACCCATCTAGGTGGTCATCAGTGGTTGCTGAATGTATGTTCCATCTGCCAATGTAATGTATTGCATGGCTAACTATTTATAAGGCCCAAAAGGCAGGATCTATTGCCTATGCCAAAACTTGCTATAAAAAAGGGCTTCCATATGTTGTGTGGCTCATGTTTGTTTTACCTCTTATGAACTCCAGTGATGCCTGCCCTCCATCCATGGTACAATCCCCACCCACCTCTTCACTTTGCCTCACCCATCTACTAATATCAACATATTTGCATCCGGCAGCCACCTGAAAAACAGTCACTAATGCCAGGGCACCATCCCATGAAGACAAACAGAAGTAGGAGAAGCATACCTTTCTCACCTTTCTTTATCTCTGGTAAACCCCATATGTGACTAGTTAAGTTCTTCAGCAAAAGCCCCAGCAGAGCCTGCTTGTGACCCTTCATTCCTGTAAATCACTTCCAGATTTACTCCCTTACCTTGCACCTCAGATTCCCAGGAAACAAATGCACTTTGATGGAGAACACCGAGTAAATTGTCTTGTATTGACAAAATGTTTCCAGATCGCCAGAACTCTGCAATTCCAGTTCATCTCTGAGTACTGTGTATCTATTTAGGAACTGTCTTTGTTTACCATAAAACTCCTTGCCTCCCTCCCACCTCCAGTTACAATACAACTCCATTCACTCTGAGCTGCTGACATTTTTAGCCATTTGTACTCATAATACTACTCCCTTTACCTAAATCTACTTGCAACACCACTCACTCGCAGTGCCATTTACACACAGTGGCTTCCAAAACCCCTCAACTTAAATAAAAGCATCTCACTGCACCAATCAGCAGCGACACCACTCACCCACAGCTTCTCACTGCACCACTTAATACAGCTTTAGCTACTCAAGCAGAGGCATTTAGCCACAGCTGCAGGTCTAAAATCTCACTCCTGTCGTCTTATCTATGACCACACTTGCCCACAGAAAAACCTGCAACACCTCACTCTGTAACTGCTGCATTAGCCATAACCTGCAACTGACACAATCCCTACCAAATCTCAGGTACTCACAACACTAGTTTTAGTTGGCAGGTCTGCAAACCTACACACTAAACCATTCACCCTAGAGGCCCACATTCATCACAACATTATGTAGTTACTATGCCCCTCACTTACAAACTCACACAAAATCAGTCACCACTTATCCGTGGAGATATATGATAATGTATGTGTTAATAAACCTGATGTTGCGAACTGGGACGTATCTATCCATGTGCAGCAGATATAATGGCACCAGAGCTCAGGTTTGTGAAGGGCTTGCTTCACCCAATTATTTTCAGTTTTTTGCTACAAAACCAGTGACTGGGGAGGTCCAATTTCTTTGCTTACATTAAAGCCCATTGCGTCCTGACTATGCCACTGATTATGAATTCCAGTATGGAGAAAAGACGTTTCCCTGGCTCTCATTCAAAGCTACCATATTACTAATTACTAATACATGATAGAGCGCGACGAATAACCCCAAGGTGTTATCTCTACGCTAAAGCACAGATCTAGAGTGAAGAAAAGGAGAGAAAGGAAGAGAGTTACAAAAGCCAGGTCTTAAGGAGTTATTTTGAAACACACAAAATCAGAGCACGCATGGATGTGTAGCAGAAGTCTGTTCTAATGATGCGGGCCAAGGTAAGAAAAGGAACAACCACTCTGTCTGGCTGTGCAAATGTGGAGAAGGAGCTAATTTTTATCCTTGGATCTCTGATTCCTGGTGGGCAGGTAAGGGGACAGATTGTTTTGGAGATATACTGGTCGTTTGCCTGATAGGACTTTGTGTAGCAGGCAAAGTAGCTTGAAAATGACACGTTTCCTAAGAGGAAGCCAATATAGTGACCTGAGATTGGATTCCGAGGGCGTACTAGAAGGAAGCTTGAGAACAAGTCGGGCTGCAGTGTTCTGAACTACCTGTAGTTTTGATAAAAGTGATTCATTAGCTGCTACTATTAGAGCGTTTCCATAATTTAAGAGACTTACCACAAGATCCTGCCTGAGTTCTCCTCTGGTGAAGAGGGAATGCTCTTCTCAGCGTACGCAATATGCCAAAACAGGTTTTGCATGTGGAGCAAACCTGTTCTCTCATCGTGAAATTGTCATTGATTAGGATGCCAAGATTTTTAACCACCTTTTTTGGACATGGTGAGGGTCCTAATTCATATGGCCACCAATCGTTCCACCAATAGCCATGGACCTTGCTGAATAATACTATATCCCTTTTATCACCATTAAGCTGTAGGTAGTTTTAGGACATCCAAAAAGCAATTTTTCCCATTCGTTCCCTGAACTTGGGTTCAGAGGATTCGGGGTTTGGTCCCATAGAGATGATAAGTTGTTTGTCATCAGCATATGAGATGATATTGAGGCCACAGCACCTTACTACTTGAGCCAATGCAGCAACATATATATTAAAGAATGTGGTGCCCAGTGAGGATCCCTGTGGTACTCCTTTGTCTAATAACATGACATAGAATTTGAAGTGACCAAGGTAATAATCTGAGTTTGATTTATAAGAAAGTTCTGCAGCCAGCCGAGGGCTTTGCCTTCGACACCAATCTCCGAGTCTTTGGGTGATGTTGGAATGTGAGATAATGTTAAAAACAGCCGTCAGGGGGGCGTGGCCACGGGCGTCAAGATGGCGGTCGCACTCTAAGAGTGCTCAGGACCCCTCCGTCATCCGCCCGAATCCTGCCACCATAACTGACACCCTCGAGTCTCCAACCAAGATTCGGGGGCGGTGGGGGTCCTTTCCGGCCCCTGTGGGTCCAGGTCCGAGACCCGAGGACACCGGATCAGCGCGGGGGAAGAGGCTGTCGCGGACTCCGGCCCGCGCTGCAGAGAGGGGGCGTCTGACGCTCCGAAGCACGCCCTCGCGGACGAGCGTTGCCGGCCGGGAGCTCCTGGGTGCACTGCAACGGTGAAAAGAGCGGTATTTCCCCCCCCCCCAGCGCGCCTAGAAGGAACCGCGGCTGTCGGAGGCCGCGAGGAATCCCCAAAAAGAAGAAAGCGGTGACGCGCCGCGGAGCTCCGTGGTCGGAGCACCTGAGAAAGGGCGGGAGCTTGAGGCTCGGAGGAATGAGCACCCGAGGCCCCACTCTAGAGGCAGCAGGGCGCCGCTGGAAGCGGAGTGAAGAGATCCGGTGACCGGGAGGTAGGAGCGGACGTGCCCTGGGGCAAGGAGGGAGCAAAGTTGCAGGCCCGGCCCGACCGGGTGCGGTCCGAGGGACGGAGTGCCCGCGTGTCCCGGGACGTCACCTGACCGGAGCCTGAAGGACTGATAGAGGCAAGTGATCGCAAAGAGAAGCCGCAATAAATGAGGGGGAGGAGAGGAAGCGTTTGAGGCCCACAGGCCCTGCAAAGGACCATACAAATGCAATAGGTCCTGAATATTAACGGAGACCCGGCTTGGCGGAGGGGGTGAGCCCTAACCAGCGTGGATCCGCGGGGGGAAAGCAGAAAGTCGTGAGAGGACCTGTGCCCTCCCAAGCGGGGACAGAGATGGAGGAGGCCGGGATGCTGGGGAGGCTCGCCCTGTGGTCTGCACCGAGTGAGGCGTCAAGCACCTGAGGCTAGCCACGAGGCGCTACACTCTGGAGGCGCGAAGAGAATTGGACGGCCGACCGAGGAGAGTCCGGGGTGCCCGGGAGGACCAAAAGATCGCCAGGACCCTTGGCTTGCAATCGAGGAGGGAGGGTGACCAACCACCCCCCACCACCACCCAACCGGGTCTGGGGGCCGCCAAGCAGTAATACAGTCAACCCTCTTCCCCCCCATGGACTAATGAGAAACTCAATATCCCTGGATGGGACCAACCGACTAATGAACCCTCTACCGGCCAAGTCCCCCCCCACAGGTGATCACATAGATCCGATGTGGCCTCGGAAAGAAGAGGCACGAAAACCCTTAACACAACTGAACTTCACCCGCTTAAAGCTGTAATTACACAGAATAGGCAACATGGGGAAAGACAGAGCCAGCAAGCAAACGCAAGCATCCCAGCAGAAAATAGACCAATTTACCACGCCGGCGGCTCCCCGGACCGGAGGTGACGCCGCGTCCTCCGACCAGACCGCAGAAGGGTTCAGCACCATCCTACTTGCGATTCAAACCTCACAGCGCGCAGTGGAATCCAAAATTGGAGAGGTGAGAGAAGAGATTGGCCTTGTGAGGCAAGACCTCAGAAATGCGGTGGGCCGCATCACAGAGGTGGAGACCCGTGTCTCGCAGGCCGAAGATGACCTGGCGGATCTAAGAACCAAAGTGGCCCAGCTGCAGACGTGGACTGGAGAACTCCACCGTAGAGCCGAAGATGCTGAGACTCGCTCCAGACGCAACAACCTGCGCTTCGTGGGCGTACAGGAGGGAGCGGAGGATGGCAAGCCCGCCGAATTCCTAGAAACATGGATTAAATCCTGGATGCCAGAGAGCTCTCTCTCGCCGTGGTTTGCGATAGAGCGGGCACACAGGGCCTTGACCCCGAGACCCCCACCGGGGGGCCCTCGAAGACCCATGATTGCACGCTTCTTTAACTTCAAAGATCGAGATGCCGTCCTCAGAGAAGCCAGACGGACCCCCAACCTCCTTTGGGACAACCAGAGAATCTTGGTCTTCCCGGACTACACCCGTGAGTTCCAAACTAAACGCCGCTCATATGAACAAGTGAAGCAGAAGCTTAGAGCGATGCAGCTCACATACATGCTCCTCTTCTCGGCGCGCCTGAAGGTAATCCTAGCGGGCAAGGTGCACTTCTTCGAGTCACCCGAACAGGCATGGGACTGGCTGACTGAGGAGGGTTGGGGGAACCGAAGGGGCCCAACCGACCCGCCCAGGAATTCGGGTGAGACACAACCGATTGCCCGGATGAACGCAAGAAGGGGTCGGAAGCGTACCAGGTCCAGGCGGGGTAGGCCTGGAAGACCCAGCCACCGAGCAGAAGAGGAACCCCTTCTTAACCGAAACCCCCGCCAGGGGATGACCCGACTGACTGCCCAAGAGACCGAGCTAAGGGAGAGGACAAAATGGAGGATCGTTTGAGCCAGTCCCCTGAACTTGACTGATGGTACCCCCGAGCGTACCGAGCTCCGGCTCGCCTGGACCTACGGGGAGCCTCGGATACCGCCCCACATTAATAAGACAAAGTGACACGAGTGTTCCAAACTTGTTGTGCACCACAGAGACTTTACCAAAGGTAGGGGTTTCTCACTAACTAATTGCAACCGATCCGACACACAGGAGGGGTCCACCACTCCACTCAATGGCAGTCTACACAACTGTATTGCCCCAGTTGGGCTCCAGGGCGACAGATGCTTCAAGGGTAGAAGTATGGGGTGGGGGGAGGTTGGGATGTTTAAAGCTCACGTTGGGCTTAGCGTAGTGGTTAAGATAAGTTACCGTAACAATACCGATACCTACTGTATAAACCCTTCTCAGTCAATATGCCCATCTCTGGTTCCCAGGTCAAGTCCTCTAATCCCCGCCACACAGATATGGCACAAGCTGTTCCGAGGCCACTGACACAGATCCTATCTTGGAATGTTAACGGCCTTCAAGATGGGATCAAAAGATCTGCAGTGTTTAGCACACTGCGCAGATACGCCCCTAAGGTGGTCCTTCTACAGGAGACCCACCTACTTGGAACCAAATGCCCCTTCCTAGCGCGGGGGGGTTTTGACAAGGTTTTCCATGCAGGATTCACTAGAGTTTCCAGGGGGGTGGCCATCCTACTTCATCGCTCACTTCCAATAGTAATCACCTCTACCACGTCAGACCCACAGGGTAGATTCGTAACGGTGACTGGTACACTACACGGATCGACAATTAACTTTGTGTGTACATACGCCCCCCCAGTTGGTTTTGACAACTTCTTGCTAACACTACGCCGAACGCTCACTGACCTCCCACAGGGGCTCACACTCATAGGGGGAGATTTTAACTCTGTGTTAGACCCCAATTTAGACGTTTCTGGTCCCATCTCCTCTGTAAGAGCTGGGAGAGCATCTAGTTTAAACGGATGGGCTACTAAAATGGGACTCTGTGAGGTATGGAGGACATGGCACCCTAGGGCAAGACAATACACCCACACCTCGGCGGCCCACCACTCTCAGGCAAGAATCGACATGTTGTTCATGCCCGCACTGGACATCTCTAGAGTCACTGGCGCAGAGATATTGGCCCGAGGGGTCTCAGATCACTCCCCAATACCTATCCGAATGGGGAGCGCAACCTCCAATCAACGCCCTACGTGGCGCATGAATGCATGCTATTTGCAGGACGAGGATTACACCTCCGAAATAAGGGAGCACCTTACCCAATATTTTGATCACAACGTGGGCTCAGTTCAGTCTCCGGGTACGATTTGGGCGGCATGTAAAGCCACTCTTAGAGGCTACGCGAAGCATCGCGTTCGCGCCAGAGAGAGAGCTCGGGACCAGCGAGTGACAGCCCTCGAGATAAAGGCCCTCGCTCTGGAATGATCTATGACCACTGCCGCGTCAGCTTCAGTGCTGAGACACCTAACGGCAACTAGGGAAGAAATAAAGCAGACGGTACTTGAGGCCGCAAAACACGCTTGGAGGGCGTCGCCGGCCCGTGTCTATGGATGGGGTGATAAAAACGGCAAACTCCTTCATTGGCTGGCCTTGAGCCCCTTGGCCAACAGAGCTGTCCCCGAGGTAGTGGATGAGACTGGCTTGGTTGAGAGAACCCCCAGTGGAATTGCGAGGAGCTTTGCCTCCTATTACGCTAAGTTATATGCGGTGCGTCATCGCCCGCTAGCTGAAAGGGAGTCCCCGCTCTTGAACGATATTACTCTCCCTAGTATCTCGCATGCAACCAGGATGAGCCTGGATGAAGCCATAAACCTGGCCGAAATTACAACGGCCATAGCTGCCCTGACATCGGGTAAAACACCCGGACCGGACGGCTTTCCGGCTGAACTCTATAAAAGATGCTGAGATATCCTAGCCCCCCACCTACTTAACATGTTCGATGAAGTAGAGAAGACTGGCCGCTTCCCCACTGGAATAGACCAAGCCACAATAGTGGTGATCCCAAAGTCACAGCCGCCTTCACCCAATAGATCGGCCTACAGACCAATCTCCCTGCTAAATGCGGAGATCAAAGTGCTATCAACAATACTTGCCACAAGACTGAAAGCGGTGCTTCCTGCACTGATACACCCAGATCAGTGCGGCTTCATGCCCTCCCGCAGCACGAGACACTGCATAAGGAGACTGCACGTCACGCTGGCCCAACGCGGCACCCTGACTAGATCCCCCCCCTTGCTCTCCTCCTGATAGACTTTGAAAAAGCCTTTGATACGGTGGACTGGTCATATCTAGAACAAGTCCTTATAAAAAACGGCTTTGGACCCAGGTTTCGCGGCCTTGTTAAACTACTTTACTCCAACCCAACCGCCCGTATTCAGATAAACGGTGTGGCTTCCGATCCGTTCCCTATCCGTCGCGGGACACGACAAGGATGCCCACTGTCCCCGCTGCTCTTCGCCCTAGCAATCGAACCGTTGGCCATAATGGTGAGAGTGGACCCACTGGTGACGGGCTGGACATGGCCAGAGAGCCCGGAAGACCGTGTAGCATTGTACGCTGACGACGTTCTCCTCTACCTCTCCAACCCAGCGAGGAGTGGCCCCCGTGTCTTGGAACTCCTGGAACTCTTCTCACAAGCTTCGGGTCTAACCCTAAATCCTAGTAAATCCTTGCTGATCCCCCTACTCCCCTCTAGAGACTGCATAAGCTGGCAAGAAAACATCCCAATCCTTCGTAACAGTTTTAAATACCTAGGAGTCCATATAGCGCTGCTTCCCGAACTAACGTGGGAGCTTAATATCACACCACTTCTTAAAAAGACCCAAAAAGATCTTCAACGCTGGTGAGATTTACCACTCAACATACTGGGAAGAATCGCATTGTATAAGATGATGATACTCCCTAGATTTTTATACCAACTACAGAACATCCCACACCCAATCCCCCGGAAATGGTTTAACGATGTCGAATCGACTACGCGTCAATACCTATGGTACGGCTCCCAAACCAAACTATCCCTTGTCACATGTCAAAGGGACATATGTGAAGGAGGCCTAGGGATGTCCAACATTTATTATTAATATCTAGCCATGCGCATACAGGTGATTAAATTAATGACTGGTTATCGGGGGCTGGACAGACCCCACATATAGACTAGAGCTCCAAGCACTGAGCTACAATGGGGTTTTTGACGCGCTATATGGGGGAACGATACCACAAACTATCCCTGAAGTCACTGGGATGGTGTTGACGGGGTGGCGAGCGGCACAGAAGACCATTGGGTGGTGGGCCCGACTAACACAACAAACACCTCTCTGGCAGGGGAGATGGCTGAGGGAGGTTTCCACGCTGGCGGGATTCCGGAAGTGGGACATTATAGGGATATCCACGCTGGGGGATGTCTGGGGAGACTCGCAAATCCGAACTTTTGAGGAACTTCAGAGGTCACATACTCTAAATAAGACCCAATTCCACAAGTACCTTCAACTCAGGCACGCCCTATCAGTACACCTACAACCGGGGGATAGCATCCCAGAACACAGTCCTCTCGAAGCAAAGGTAATGATGGGACTCATAAATAAAGGAGGGATCTCCCAGATATATCGAGTCATCCTAACAAACACCTCCCCACCCCCCTTGAGATGCTTCGCCGGAAATGGGAGGGTTGGGTGGGCCCCTTGGAAGAACTAGATTGGAGAGACGCGCTGGCAGCACCCCGGACACTGGCCATATCTACACGATTTCAAGCGCTACAAACCCTCTACTTACACACAGCCTACCTTACCCCTAAAAGGCTCCATCAAGCCAACCTCCGCCCCACAGATGAGTGCCCCCGCTGCCTTCAGCCAGGCGCTGACTTCTTCCATATGATCTGGGCCTGTCCAGTTATAGAGTCATACTGGGGGATAGTCCTGGGAGAGATCTCCGAAACCCTACAGTCTGAGATAGAGGCATCCCCGATCCCGATTTTGTTGGGGGCCATGGACGGAATGGGGCTGGGCAGAGCGAATCGCACTTTCCTGGGGAGAGCCTGTTTGGTGGCGAAGAGGGACATCATGTCAGAATGGAAGGCAGCAAAAGCTCCGACCCTCACCAAATGGAGACGAGGAATGGACTGGTGCGCAAGATGTGAAAAGCTGATATATGAAGTGAGGGGTTGCCCAGACAAATACAATAAAATATGGGGGAACTGGGACAGCCAACTAGACAGTTGAATAATTTATTAGAGTAGAACCCCCAAAGACTCCCTGGACAAACCGTCTAACCCATGGGGAAGGGACGTAGCTGGCTGCAAATCACGCTTAGTGATAACGGAGGGACCAGACCCACAAAGGGTGGTGTGATGACGAAGTGGAACCCTAACAAATAAGGTGGCAGCGAAGACTACAGACCCCGCACTCGAGCGATGGGACCAGGCCCAGACTATAATTCACATCCTAGACCAAAAGGAACTGGACAGGGCCACTAAGATTATTAAAGTCCTTTAGACCACTAAGAGGAACACTTAATATGCAGAAGATGCTATATCTTAAAGATCGTGTCGATTTGTCGGTAACTGTTGATATCTATTTTCTTTGTTTCCTTAGTTTTATTGTTGTAACATGTTTACGCTGTTCCATTCAGATAAAATGAATAAAAATCTTTATAAAAAAAAAAAACAGCCGTCAGATAATGTAGCACCAACATGGCTGGACAGCCCTCATCAAGGGAGAGTAGGGTGTCCAGAACCCCCATCAATGAGGTTTCGATACTATGAGAGGCTCTGACACCAGATTGCGAAGGATCCAAGATGGCATGAGATCCCAAATAATAAGTCACTTGTTGGTTGACTGAACGTTCTAGTATTTTACAAAGATAGGGAAGAAGGGATATGGGACTATAGCTCACGGGTTTCAGAGGTCCGCACTGAATTTTTCCAAGATGGGAATGAACCTGCGCTGTCTTCGATGCCTGGGACACAGTGGCAGTATCAAGAGAAAGGTTAAACAATATTGTGATGGTTGAGACCAGAGTGTTAGCAAGTGTCACCATCATGTGCAGGAAAGAAAGGTGGGAAGGGGAACCGGACTTCACTTTTTTCACCATTCCTAAAACTGATTCCGGAGTGATTGGTTCAGACTGCTTCAGAGTGGAAGACGGGATGTAGGTAGGGAGTAAGGTAAATAGGAAGTCAGAGGAAGAAGGAAGGTTGGCGAGGTTCCTGTATATATTATCTATTTTTCCTTCAAAATGATTAGCTAAGATGTCACATAATTCCTGGGAAGCAGGGATGGACGATGTGCTATTCCAAACGTTTACCCTAAACTTGTCTCTAGCCTCTGTTTTAGCTGTTCCACTAATCTCGATCCTCAAAGAAAATTAATAATTAAAAAAGTATATAGCTGCTATTAATTTTTACATTTAAACCTGAAACTATTAGATCCCCGGGACTAGATAATCCACTCAACAACAGCGATTTAAGAAGTCACTCACACAAAGCTAGTGACAGCACCGCCCTATGCTTCTCCTCACTCTGCTCCCTTTAAAGCATCACAGCTCCTCTCATTAGGGACTGGAATATTCTTTAAAATAAAGGCTGTTTTTCGTTGATTGTAAAAAGTAAACTGTCCGATTAAACATGCGCCACTCGTTGTTGGTTCCTGAATCACCTAAACTGCCTCAGAGGTATGTCACGGGGTTGAAAAATGTCTTCAATGATCAGATAAACGGTAAGAATGAGAAATGCTGAAGCGTTCCTGCGTTTTCCCTTCCTTTCTTCTGCCACTCGCCCCTCTCGAGCGCGTTTCATTCTATACTGATATGAGCTCTGGATATAGGCAAGGAAGTGAGTTTATTAAAGAAATCATTTTACCGTCATCGAGTTGTGGTTTCTAAGGCGGGCGAATATGTTTTTTTCCCGGGAGGATCTGGTTCGCGCAGAAAATGTCTTGCCAAGTGACACTTTGTGCTCGAACCAGGCTCTTGCCAGTATGTCACACGACTTCTTGCGTAAAGTGTGCCCTTGAGTAAAAATATCACACGAGACAGAGATAGCAGCAAGCCACATTTCGTAGTAAAAACTTAAGTTCATGGAATTAAACAAAAAAATAAATAATTCACACACCCCTTATTTGGTTTCGTTTGTAGAAAACACTGGCTAAGAGAACATAGTAGATATATTAAATGGTCGATTTTTGGATAAAAACCTTACCTAGAGAGTGTGTTTTCATTCAGTTTTGTGACTCTCAGTCTATTGGTGGTGTTAGCGACAACGCACCATATTTCATTAATATTTACCACGTATAAATCAGACTTTTACATTTTTTTAAACTAAGTTCCACTTTACAAAAGAAAGAAATAAAGCTGTGTACACGGGGTCTTTAGAGTGCCTTTTGCTTTAGCTTTTAAGTACGTTTTATTGCCATATTTTAAAAATATTCTTAAAATGGGTTTTGGTTCCCTCCAAAGGAGTATTTCTCTTTCACCCCATGGTATTTATTAGCTGGTTGGTATATGGAGTGCCTACACTGCAAACACGTGGTACCATTTTACATTTAAAAACACATTCTACATCACACATTTTTGTAGGCATGGTATGTGTGTAATGACTCCCTTCAGAAGGCCAGGGAGCAGGCAGGGGCTACTGGTCCCAACTGTTGAGGTTGAGGCCTTTTGCTCCTGCTAACCCTGCCCGACCTACTGTAGATCCTCAACAGCTGGGAAAGTACTACCCCTTCATCCCTTGACTCTTAGAGGTAGCGTGGGTCGAGCAGTCCAAAACATCTTGGAGGGAGATCAGTGCAAAACAAGCATAGGCTCAAGACTCAAAATATAGTAACCCCAGTGATCAAACTGTCCAGTTCCATAATTAACTTTTGGTAAGAAAAGAACATTTATTATGCATACAAAGTATAATACAGCACACCTACAATAATACGCACTAATGTGTCTCAAGGAGAGTGTTCCAGTGCTTTCCTAGGTAGTGTCCCCTGGGTTTTCCCCCTCCCTCCTCTAGGCAAATGTGTGTTCCGGCAGTATATGTGAAGTGACTCCATGGGTGTTGCCCGCATTAGCAATACACCAAGTTCTGGCAAGTCTCAAGAGGCCTGCCAGCTGTGCTCCAGTCTTACCCAGCCACTGCCTGAAGAAGTGTGCAGGAGTCTCAGCGCAACTTTCTGCACTCTAGTAATGATCGACATGCTTTGCGTCTTCACATGCTGAGGTCATCACAATCGGCGATGGCTTCCAGGTGCAGCAGGCGTTACAATTCATGCAGGTAAGATGATGGGGCAGTGGACATAGTGCAGAGTGGCTTTTACTTTTGATCTTGAATCCCTCTGATAGCCCAGGGGGGAGGGGCAACCCCCCCAATATGGTCTGTGGCCCCAACGGTCCTAGTGGCCTCCCTCCTGGCATACAGGGGGTTACAGGCAACTTGGTTGTACTGGGAAACAGCCTCAATGGTCCTTGTGACCCCCTTCTAGCAGACGGGGGTCACAAGTAAGGGAGACAACCCCAGCGGTTTTGCTTCTATTGGCAACAGCCTGAAACTTCAGTGTGGCACCAGTGGGGGTGGCTGACTTCTACAAGAGGATGGATGGTTCTGTCTCGCAACAACAGTCCTAATTGGACCAGACCGCTCTCACACTTTGCTCACCAGGATCCACTCATCAGGATCTCCACAGGGCCTCTCTCCCTCTAGGCTCTTTGCTCCCTATCACAAGGTACACTGGTCGTGGCAGGCTGATGCTTCTGTTGGCTTCCTGAGTGATGGCCCTCACCCAAAATGAACCCTACCACACATTGGTCCCTATTCCTCGTTGCTGCAGCTTAAAGTGGTTATCTTTTCTACACTGAATAAAAAAATGTGTGGATTTCTGGCACCTACGCTTATACTGTTCTCTAGACACAATCTGTGATTTAGTGTCTGGCCTTTTGAAATTCTTGTTCTTGGTGGGGAATCCTCTGAAGTGCCCACTCGTCTGTCTTGGTCTTTGTCGGAGGGCACTCTCTCCTAGGATGGATGGCACCAGAATTGATAGACTCCCAACGCTGGATTAAGAAGCAGCTTCAGGGTCACAGCCTCACCCATGTATGCTGAAAATAGGTTCAATTGCCTTGGTCCTCGCCTCCTTTAAGTCTGTTTCATGTAGTGTGTGACATAGCAGACCCGCCACCTATTCTAAACACTGTGCCCAGGCTCCGCCGACCAGCCCCCTGTTTGAATCATAAAAGCCTTTGATGGACACAGAGTGTGCCCTTCTTCACTTACTTGAGTGTATCCCCTTCCCAGCCCCCCAGGAATGCCAGCAATCAACAACATTACCTGTCTGGGTCTGCATTCCAGACCTCCATCTTAGCTCTAATAGACCCTGTGCTTCGCATAATGACACCTACAGAGCTCTATGTTATGTACCACATTCAGGCACACACACAGAAACCACAGCACGCACACACTGTCGTGCTGTAAGGCACTACATACATTTACGATTTAGGCCAGGGCGAGTTAAATGTACAGCAGCAGAACTTTACAGCAGTAAGCCAGTAGACAACATTCAGTGACATTGCTAAAAAGGCCTGTTCACCCTCCTGCTTACTATAAAACACAAAACGGGTATGCTTCCACCACCACGCTTATGCCATTTTAGGGCATTTAGCGCTATAAGAGTAGCTCTTGGTATACCCTTCCCAATTTAACGAGCCTGCAAATCTATGAACAGACCTAGGTCCAGGTGCACATGCAAGATCCAATTTCGTCTGTGACCATAAGTCAGTGCCAGGGTTCCAGATATCCATGCAGCAGGAGCACTCTGTGTAGAGTTGCACATCCGTGGCCATACAAGGGCACTTCTCACCCCCAATAATGTATGTAGTATCTTGTAGGAAGCTGGCTCTGTATATAGTATATCAAAATGAGATATAGTGTGCACAGAGGCAAGGGGTTCCCCAGAGGTTTAACAGATGCTAAAGTATATAATAATAATGCTCTCTTTTGTGGTAGAGAGGGCCAGCAGTTAGGTTTATCAGAGGGTAGTGCAAAGCATTTGTTGTACACACAGAGACAATAAATGAAGCATACACTCAATGACTAACTCCAAACCAATTGTTTTTATATAGCAAAAAATATATTTTGTTACTTTATTTCTAGAACCACAAGATTCAGTTTACAGGGAAGTACATTTGCAAGTAAGTATCCAACATATGTATCAATACCACTTTGTTTCAATTTGGCAAGTTAAATGGTTTTCAAGAAAATAGCAAATATCTGTTTTAAAAGATGACTGCAATTTTCCGAAACAGTTCTGGGAGAAGAAAAGTTAGCACAGCTTCAAGTTAAGTACACGATTTACAGTTCCATTCTCTGGGTGTTAGGATGTCCAGAGGTAGGGGTTCAAGTTAACCCCAAACACCCACCACCAGCAACACAGGGCCGGCAGGGTACGGAGGTCAAAGTTGAAGTCGATTTAACATAGGCTATTATGGAGACTGGGGACACTTGGAATCCTGGCCTGCTTGCAGATAAGTGCCCGCGTCTTCGGAGGGCAGACCTGAGGGGTTTAGAGGAGCACCAAGGGGCCACAGGTCAGCACCAAACACACACTCTCAGTGGCGGTCGGGTGCAGGGTGCAAACACAGAGTCGGGCTCCCAATGCTTTCCAGTAGGGAGACCTGGGGGTCACAATGGTGCTGCACATTAAGTCCAGGGGTCCGTTCTGGAAAACCAAAGGTTGGACAAGGAGGAGAGCCGCCTGCTGGACTGGTGGTCAGATTCCCCAAGGCCATGGGGCTGCGGGTGCAGAGGTACCTTTGGGTGTCTGGTATCTTTGTCCAGTTCTCTCATGGTCAGGGGGGTCGTCCGGATTTAGTCTGCAGGTGTCATCGTGTTGGACAGGAGGGGTCAACCCAGGGTGGACACTAGGTCAGAATCGCCTGGGGGACCAGCTCCGGTCCGTTGGCCACCTGGACACAGGTTGTGGACGTCGGGTGCAGAATGGGCAGGACTCGCAGGTCCGGGGAGGTTCTGGAGTCCTTTGTTGGAGTTTATTTCTGGACAGGGCTGTTGTCCATGGGAGATCTTGGTCCTCTGGTGTGCAGGCAGTCCTCTTGAGCCTTTTAAGAGGTCGCTGGTCCATCAGGATGTGTTGCCTTTTTATAGCAGGGCTTCAGAAGCTGGAGCCAGACCTGTAGGGCTGGGGCCAAATCAGTTGGTGTCTTCAGTATTCTCTGCTGGGGGTCAGCTTAGCAGTCATTCTTTTTGTCTTCTGGTGAGCTGGGTTTAGGGGTGCCCCTAAATACTAGGTTTAGGGGCGTTACAGGGGTCAGGGGCAGTAGCCAATGGCTACTATCGGTGAGGGTGGCTACACCCTTCCCCTGCTCACTCCCTTTGGGGAGGAGGGCACATTCCTAACCTTATTAGTCCCTGTCTTTAAAACCAAGATGGAGGATTCTGCAGGTAATGGGTCACTTCACTGCTGGACACCTTAGATGCGGTCCTTAGTGATGTGGTCACTCCTCCTTGTTTTTCCTACGTTTTCCACCAAACGTGCTGCCGAAGGTGGGGGTTTGTCTGCGGGGAGCCATCTCCACTGCCCGGATTGCCCTGGGGCACTATAACAGGAGTCCTGAGCCTTTGAGGCTCACCGCCAAGTGTTACAGCACCTGCAGGGGGGGGGAAGGTGTGAAGTACCTCCACCCAGTGCAGGCTTTGTTTCTGACCTCAGAGAGCACAAAGGCTCTCATCACATGGGGTCAGTAACTTGTCTCTCAGTGGCAGATTGGCACAGACTGGTCAGTCCTGCACTAAAGGATTGGGTAAAATACAGGGGGCAACTCTACGATTCCCACTGTGTGCCTTTGACAATCAATCCAACAATGGCATCAGTGTGGGTTTATTACATTGGGAAGTTTAATACCAAACTTCCCAGACTTCAATGTCGCCCCCATGGAGCTGTGGAGTTTGTGATGGCAAACTCCCAGCCCATGTACTTAATATGGCCACACTGCACTTACAATGTCTGAGAAAGGACTTGGACACTCTAGGGGCATATTGCTCATGCAGCTGTGCCCCCACCTTTGGTATACTGCACTCTGTTCTAGGGCTGTAAGGCCTGCTAGAGAGGTGACTTACCTATGCCACAGGCAGTGGTTGGTAGGCATGGCACCCTGAGGGGGGGTGCCATGTCTACTTCCTCTTTCTCCCCACCAACACACACAAGCTGCATTGGCAGTGTGCATGTGGTTGGCGAGGGGCCACTTAGGGTGGCACAATATACATTGCAGCCCTTAGGGGCCCTTCCTGTCACAGGGCCCTTGGTAACAGTGGTACCTTTTACCGATTTTCAACCACGACACGCTCGCCTACCTAACATCTTACTTGCTGCATATTATTCGATGCCTTTCTCTATATTTCTATACCAAATAATTAGCATAATAGTCCCATTGATCCATTCAAGGTGGTCTGAAGCAAGACTTAACAAGTTCATTTTTATCATCATTATTTGAATAGAAACTGCATAATAAACTCCTCAGGGTTTTTTTTTATATAGGAATTGGCTCACTCTTATAGTTATTAATGAAGCTTTCCTCGTCATATTGCCCAAATTATGACACAATTTTATCGTAAAACTGCAGTTAAAGCATAAGCAAGCTTTTCAGGTGATACTCAGCACTCTTTTGAACCAATCCTATTCTTTTATGCTTTGCTAACTTTCCCGACATAAATGTTAGACAGATCGTAACATCTAAATTAGGATCACACGAGAAGCTCATTCAGGGTTAACCATATTATTCCTGGAACAATATGTCTGGCTGGTTAAATAATCAATTCCTATATTATAAAAGTGCATCACTTTTTTATGTTATCATTAATGAGGAAAATATGTACCTAATGATCTAATATTCTTAGTTAGATGTATCACTTGAACAAAATTTAGGTATGAGATTTATTTATTTTTATTTTCATCTCTATTGATTACTACAGTTATCTCTTTGAACATCTTTCTTACCAGTACACTAGATTATAAGATTATTTCTTTTCTCTAGCTAGCACCAGTCTCATGCTTTACTAAACTTTCAAAACCACTCCAACTCTATAAAAAAGTATTCTTTTTTCTTTTATGGCTTACCACTCATAGGTGACTCTCTCACTATAGAGGTGGAGGAATATGGGACTATTCCTGCCCACTCTTTATTGCTTTTCTTTTTTCCTCTAGCACTAAACCAACGGGGCACTCAATGTTGGTCCTATAGCTCTGCACTTCTCTTTACTCCTCACAATGTTTTAGTACTCTCCAATTATTACTTACTATTCACAGCCCTGAAGAAGCCCCAGGTGAACCCACCACAAGGGGGCGAAACAAGTGTCGGCAGCTACTTTTTCTACTTATCCTCAAATTCTCCATACAGAACAGGTCATTTAAAGTTTTTTAGTCACAACTGCCATAATTAAATGCACTTGAATTCAAAGAACTGGATTTGAAGTATTACTATTTATTTCAAACTGGAATACTCCTACTTCCTTTGAGTCCTTTTCCAAGGGACTCAGCTATGTGCCAGAGGTGTGCCTATTGTGGAACTATGGTACAGTGTTAGGGAAAGAACACAGGTGCAGGGGCCTGGTTAGCAGGATCCCAGCACACACTCAGTCAAGTTAGCATCAGATATCAGGCAAAAAGTGGGGGTACTGCAAACAAGGGCCCAGTTTCCTACATATCTTTATAGCGCAAACATAGCAAACGGGCAGCCAAACACTGTGCAAGATCAAAGACAAACATATGGTCAAAAAGTGACTAGAGAGGTAGCTGAGTTCTGAGTACAAAAGTGTTGCTGTTCATTAGATACATGAAAAACTACCCCCAACTCACAACCATCATCAACAGCACTACCAATATTACCACCCCACACAAATATCAGTCATATCAACATCAAAACAATGCCATCACTGTTACCACCAGCAACACCTACAATATTAATACCACCTCCACCACTAATTCCACCACCACCACCAATGCTACTCCCATCAGCAATATCACACCAATACCAATCCCCACCACAACCAGTTACCACCAATATCATCAATACTACCACGTCCACCAAAACATCACCAGTAACATCACCACCAATATCAACACTATAACCACATTACTACCATTGATATCACCATCACCAGCACCCCTTTCCCTACCAAGCACTGGAAATATATTTTTGCATTCCTATGTTTGCATGCATTGTCACATTAAAGCCAGATCTATTAGCTTTGCCAGTGCTTGTTTTGCTGGTTAATTCCTCTGCACATCTTACTGAAGCTGTTGTACCTCAGACATGAGTACCAAGTATTAACGATGACCCATGGCTGGCTAATTATGTTAGAAATAGGGTCTTTGGTTGACAGTCAGGTTACCCCCTGTTCAAGCAAGGACCCTCACTCTAGTCAGGGTAAAAGAGAATCACCCTCAGCTAACCCCTGCTTACCCCCTTCAAAGCTTGGCAGAGCAGTAGGCTTAACTTCAGAGTGCTAGGTGTAAAGTATTTGTACCAACACACACAGTAACTTAATGAAAACACTACAAAATGACACAACACAGGTTTAGAATAATAAGAAATATTTATCTAAACAAAACAAGACCAAAACGACAAAAATCTGACATACACAAGTCTAGTTATGAATTTTTAAAGATTTTTAAAGATTAAACTCCGAAATGGCGCTACAAACACAAAATGCTTCAATGAGGTGTTAACACGGCATTGTGACGGAGCCGTTCCCAACAATCCAATACCAGTGGCGCCGGACACTGAGTCGGTTAGACCCCCAGGTACAGTACCTTTGGTGAAGAGTGAAAACAATCCGATGCGCAAAGTCGGGGATCGCTGCACCTGTACGAAACGTTGAATCCACGCACTTCGAGCGGCATCGGTCACGACGTGGTGGGGCGACTTCCACAGAGTCGCGGACTTCGGCGGAGTTGCAGCGGTGTCGGGCCTGCAAAGGTCGTCTCGTTCCAGCGAAGTTCACGGAGTCGGTTGCAGGCGGCATCACTGGATTCAGCAGCGGCGTTGGTCCGGAGTCGTCCGAAGTCGATTTCCTTGAATTTTCACCAGCTTTTCCTTTCAAGGGCCCAGGGACTGGATAGGGCACCACTTGTCAGAGCAGAAGTCTCTCCAGAGACTCCACGTGCTGGCAGAGATAAGCCTTTGCTGTCCCTGAGACTTCAAACAACAGGAGGCAAGCTCTAAATCAAGCCCCTGGATATTTCTTCTCAAGATGGAAGGCCCACAAAGTCCATTCTTTGCCCTTTTACTCTGGCAGAAGCAGCAACTGCAGGATAGCTCCACAAAGCACAGTCACAGTCAGGGCAGCTCTTCTTCCTCAGCTCTTCTCCAGGCAGAGGTTCCTCTTGTTTCCAGAAGGGTTTCTAAAGTCTGTGGTTTTGGGTGCCCTTCTTATACCCAATTTCTCCTCTGAAGTAGGCCTACTTCAAAGCAAAGTCTTTCTTGAATGGGAAATCCTGCCTTGCCCGGGCCACGCCCCAGACACTCACTAGGGGGTTGGAGACTGCATTGTGTGAGGACAGGCACAGCCCTTTCATGTGTAAGTGACCACTCCTCCCCTCCCTCCTAGCACAGATGGCTCATCAGGAAATGCAGACTACACCCCAGCTCCCTTTGTATTACTGTCTAGTGTGAGTTGCAAACAGCCCAACTGTCAGACTGACACAGACAGGGAATCCACAAACAGGCAGAGTCACAGAAATGGTATAAGCAAGAAAATGCTCACTTTCTAAAAGTGGCATTTTCAAACACACAATCTTAAAATCAACTTTACTAAAAGGTGTATTTTTAAATTGTGAGCTCAGAGACCCCAAACTTCAGATGTCCATCCGCTCCCAAAGGGAATCTACACTTTAATCCGATTTAAAAGTAGCCCCCATGTTAACTTATGAGAGGGACAGGTCTTGCAACAGTGAAAACCGCATTTAGTAATATTTCACTGTCAGGACATATAAAACACATTACTATATGTCCTATCTTAACCATACACTGCACCCTGCCCTTGGGGCTACCTATGGCCTACCTTAGCGGTGTCTGACATGTAAGAAAAGGGAAGGTTTAGGCCTGGCAAGTGGGTACACTTGCCAAGTCGAATTATCAGTTAAAACTGCACACACAGACACTGCAATGGCTATTCTGAGACATGATTACAGAGCTACTCATGTGGGTGGTACAACCAGTGCTGCAGGCCCCCTAGTAGCATTTGATTTACTGGCCCTAGGACCTCTAGTGCACTTTACTAGGGAATTACTAGTAAATCAAATATGCCAATCATGGATAAACCAATCAACAATACAATTTACACAGAGAGCATATGCACATTAGCACTGGTTAGCAATAGCAACAGGTCATAAAAAATAGGAGGCAAAAAGATTGGGGATGACCCTGCATAGGAAAAAAAAAATACAACACAAGGCCTTCGGAGGCAAGAGGCATTTTCACAAAAGGACCACATTGAAGAAGGGAAGAGGCTTGAAGTTCTTCAAGTTATTCTCACCTTGCCATACTTAAGTTCTCTTCCAATCCCTGAAAACAGAGGGACAAGATACATACATTGCTTCACCTGCAAGATTTTTTTGTCCTCTACTGTTGTCTGTGAACAGATTTGACCCAGTTTATCCTCCCCCCTTGAAATCTGGGCATTTCATAACAAACATAGAGATGTTGCTCATAACCATTTTACCTTTCACAGTGCCCTCTTACGTTAAAGACTAGCAAAAAGTAATATTTTGGAGAAATCCCAGAATGTGAAGACGCAGAAGAAAATGTAGAGAAGATCTTCCTATCTGTCTAAAGCAACATACATACATATATTATTTTCTATAGATAGAACTCACTGTCTGCTAAAATACACCATTTCCAGAATGGATAAATGAGCCTTTGCTAGAGGGGTTGGGAGGGATAGGTACCTACCTTCTTATCTGGTGAGTCTTTCCCAAACTACTGAAATTTACAGTGTAAGCGGTGAAGGTTATTTCTAGATTCTTGCTTCCCCAGGTTAAAAACTGCTGTGAATATTACCTTCGCACGAAAGGAGGCTGGTGCTCTTCTCAGAATTATTAGTAGCAGTGTGTCAGGTACTGGTGGTTGTGGCAGGTACCAGATGCTGGCCCTTAAGAGTCTGGAATATGCTTACATACATGTGTAAAAAATAACCAACACATTGCATTATAATGGACAGTCACGTAAGTAGATATAGAATATGTTTTGAAATATAATAAGGACTATACATGACAGACTATACTCAATGTAATGAGCATGCTGAGTTGCTGAAAAGTATGGGAGTATGTGGCAGAGGAAGTGCAAAAGCAACCTATAGACAAATGAAATAATGGATTTATCCAGGCCAGTGCTGTTTTAAATTATTACTGTGGATGTTGGGCCCTCACCAGGCAAAGTAAACTGAGTTTTGCAGAAGGAGTGCTGTGGACTGAGCAGATCCTAGCGGGCCTGCCTATCTTGCACTGGAGAGGATCAGAAAGGGATCCTGCTCCTGCCAGCCATTTTGGATTAACGCTGCCTGGCTGTGTTGTGACTTCTGCCCAGGGGAGGAGAGGCGCGTTCGCCCAGTGGCTGTGCTCTAGTCTGTGCACCTTTGAGCAAATTGCGGCTGATGGACCATGGAACCCACAAGGGGCCACTAGACTGTTTTCTCCCTCTGGGGCATATCCCTGTTGTGGGGATGAGCGCATTGACTGGAGCTGCATAGGTCCTACTGGAACCCTGTACCTTCCTCTTTGTCCCACACTGGTGGGAGAGCAGCCATCCAAGTGAAAGCATGCAGCTATGTCTGCAATGCCCCCACTCCCTCACTATTCCCTCATAGAGGAGCATTAACTGTGGCTGGCGGTGACGGATTCATCCTTATCTTCATTGATATTTCTATTTAAGTTAACACACACTGCTTGCTGCAATGATGACCAAGGGCAAGAATGGATGAGCAAACACCATGACTCCTCCTTGCTCACTTAAGCCTCCTGACTGCCTTTTGGTGTGAGTGGGGTTGTAGGGTTTATGCACCAGTGGTCCCTGGAGAATTCCTGAATTGTTACTATCTGCTTAGGGTGCGCATTTCGTCCCCAATTACAGTGACTGGTGTGGTACCTACAAGCATTTTCTATGTTTTTGCTGAGGCATGCCTGCAGTCATTAATCTCCATTGCTTTATTCAGTCTGATGTTTCAAGGTCCTTGATCTGCACCTAGCATTGCTTACTTTACCTGGGCCTCCTACTAAACATTCGCAAATGGGCAAGCCGTGTGATGTTTGTGGCCCTGTTTTATCCAAGGATACTCAACAGACCCGCCAGCCACAACCTGCTGAAATGGACGTTGTGGGTCCATTAGCTGTGACAAATGCCTGAGACAATTGAAAAAGCACACTTGATAAATTGCATATGATTTTAGCAGCCATAGACACTTTCTCAGCCCTGAAGGGCAAGATAGATGACGTGAACATTGACTTCATTCTATTACAGGGAAAGCAGCGTAAACGTTTGGAGAAAGGCAACTCTAACACCCAGGCCATTGCAAAGCTGAGCCCTCACACAACAGATCTATCTCAACACATTCAGTTCATCTTTGATTGGCTACACATCATGAAGGACAGGCTCCAAGACGCAGAGGGGCTTGCAGTGATATTACTGGATTCTTTGATAACTGGCTGAAAAAAGGATATGACCTCCTGCTTTCCTATCCCGCACATCATAGTAGAACAGAGTCCCAGCGTGCCATCCCCACCCTCTCCACCCTCCCTCAATATGACAGCCTAGCCAATGGTTGCTAAAGTCCTTAGTTACTGGGACTCCTAGAGGCCAGGAAAAAGGAAACCATTGGGATAAACAATACCAGGGTGATGCCTTTTCTGGATTACACCCTGTCTGGGCAGTGTAAATGCTCCTCATTTATGCAAGTTAAGAAACAACTGCCAACTCTATGCCTTAAATATGCATGACTGTTTCCAGCTAGAATTATCGTCAAAGAAGGCGAGTTCACACACCTCTTTACAGAGCCCGAGGATGCTTGAAACTGTGCTAAAACCTTTGACAAGGGTGCCCTTGGTACTTCTCCTAATTTATCCTCAGCCCCAAGAATAGACCCAGCCTCAGCAACAGTCTAGGCATCACACTGATAGCGATCCAGACATGTTGGTCTCCCTCCCTTCCTAGCCCTGCATAAGCAATGAAAAGCAGTGGAGGTTGTGGCATCCCTCCACAACCTCTTGGCAACCCCTAATTTGAAATCTTCAGACTCCAAAATCACCAATAATCAATAGTCCTCTGAGGCAGTGGAGCGGGTCCTGATGGGTCTAGTAATCACAGCACGTGTGGATGGCTTGCTTTGAAGTGGAAAGCTATTACAGTATCATTCTTTTTCTGTTAATATGCTTCGGATCATCACCTCTTCAACTGTAATCTTTTGCCTGACTGCACAGCATGATGTGCAGATGTATGAGGACATGTTTTCAAGATGTTCTAATACTTGATGTCACTCGTTGCTAATTGTTGATACAGGAAATTTGTCATTTGAGAATGTATTAGATCTTTTGTTCACGGCAAAGCTGTAGGACCATTTCCCATCTGGATTTTATATGGCCGGGCCTGGACCTCTTTTACTAGATAAGCGCATCCCTTCACTATGCTCCTTCATTAATTATTAACTGAGGACCTAGCCTTTATTTTACTGTTAATTATTGTTTGTGGTAGAACTATGTGGGTGGGTACAATCCATGTCAATTTGCAGTGCATATGCTCTTATCCACAATTGTATGTTATAGCGGGCATTCAGCAGTCCGATGTCCAACCCACCATAACCTACGATTCATCTTAAATGTTTATTTCCTAGATGAAGGGGCCCTTCAGAGTGGCCCTTCACCAATAAAAGTATCCCTTTTCCATTTGCGACCCTGTATAAGTAGATTACTTTGAACGTCAAGTTAATGAACTTGCCCCCGAAACAGTATACGTTTTACTCTACCTTGACCTGTTGGAAAGCTCATATAGTGTCTCTCCAGGAAACACACTTGTTAACATCAGCGGTCTCTAGACTTCAACATAAATGGCAGGGGCATATGTTTGGCAGGGGATATTCTGTGTATGCTAGAAGGGTGGTATTGTGGGTAAAGTCTGGTGTTCCGTTTGAAATAGAAACCATACATGTTGATGGTGAAAGCCGTTATGTACTAGCTAAAGGTTGCCTGGTCTTGGGGTTATCGATGCTCCTAATGTTGACTACATTAATGTTTAGCATAGAGTATCACACTGTTTACTGACTGGGCCTCGACCTCCTAGATCTTATGGGGTGGCCCGGTGTAAAGAAATGGCTCCCTGTTGCAGTTACCCCCCACTTTTTGCCTGATACTGATGCTGACTTGACTGAGAAGTGTGCTGGGACCCTGCTAACCAGGCCCCAGCACCAGTGTTCTTTCACCTAAAATGTACCGTTGTTTCCACAATTGGCATAACCCTGGCACCCAGGTAAGTCCCTTGTAACTGGTACCCCTGGTACCAAGGGCCCTGATGCCAGGGAAGGTCTCTAAGGGCTGCAGCATGTCTTATGCCACCCTAGGGACCCCTCACTCAGCACAGACACACTGCTTGCCAGCTTGTGTGTGCTGGTGGGGAGAAAATGACTAAGTCGACATGGCACTCCCCTCAGGGTGCCATGCCAACCTCACACTGCCTGTGGCATAGGTAAGTCACCCCTCTAGCAGGCCTTACAGCCCTAAGGCAGGGTGCACTATACCACAGGTGAGGGCATAGGTGCATGAGCACTATGCCCCTACAGTGTCTAAGCAAAACCTTAGACATTGTAAGTGCAGGGTAGCCATAAGAATATATGGTCTGGGAGTCTGTCAAAAACGAACTCCACAGCTCCATAATGGCTACACTGAATAGTGGGAAGTTTGGTACCAAACTTCTCAGAATAATAAACCCACACTAATTCCAGTGTTGGATTTATTAAAAAATGCACACAGAGAGCATCTTAGAGATGCCCCCCTGTATTTTACCCAATTGTTCAGTGCAGGACTGACTGGTCTGTGCCAGCCTGCTGCTGAGAGACGAGTTTCTGACCCCATGCGGTGAGAGCCTTTGTGCTCTCTGAGGACAGAAACAAAGCCTGCTCTGGGTGGAGGTGCTTCACACCTCCCCCCTGCAGGAACTGTAACACCTAGAAGTGAGCTTCAAAGGCTCAGGCTTCGTGTTACAATGCCCCAGGGCACTCCAGCTAGTGGAGATGCCCGCCCCCTGGACACAACCCCCACTTTTGGCGGCAAGTCCAGAAGAGATAATGAGAAAAACAAGGAGTCGTCACTGGCCAGTCAGGACAGCCCCTAAGGTATCCTGAGCTGAGGTGACTCTGACTTTTAGAAATCCTCCATCTTGCAGATGGAGGATTCCCCCAATAGGATTAGGGATGTGCACCCCTCCCCTCAGGGAGGAGGCACAAAGAGGGTGTAGCCACCCTCAGGGCTAGTAGCCATTGGCTACTAACCCCCCAGACCTAAACACACCCCTAAATTCAGTATTTAGGGGCACCCTAGAACCTAGGAAACTAGATTCCTGCAACTTACGAAGAAGAGGACTGCTGAGCTGAAAAACCCCTGCAGAGAAGAAGAAGACACCAACTGCTTTGGCCCCAGCCCTACCGGCCTGTCTCCCTCCTTCAGAAGAAACCTGCTCCAGCGACGCTTTCCCCAGGACCAGCGACCTCTGAATCCTCAGAGGACTGCCCTGCTTCCAAAAGACCAAGAAACTCCTGAGGACAGCGGCCCTGTTCAACAAAGACTGCAACTTTGTTTCCAGAGGAGCAGATTTAAAGACCCCTGCAATCCCCGCAAGAAGCGTGAGACTTGCAACACTGCACCCGGCGACCCCGACTCGACTGGTGAAGAAACAACGCTACAGGGAGGACCCCCAGGCGACTCCAAGACTGTGAGTAACCAAAGTAGTCCCCCCTGAGCCCCCACAGCGACGCCTGCAGAGGGAATCCCGAGGCTCCCCCTGACCGCGACTGCCTGACTCTAAAATCCCGACGGCTGGAAAAGACCCTGCACCCGCAGCCCCCAGCACCTGAAGGATCGGAACTCCAGTGCAGGAGTGACCCCCAGGAGGC
Source organism: Pleurodeles waltl (assembly GCF_031143425.1). NCBI lineage: Eukaryota > Metazoa > Chordata > Amphibia > Caudata > Salamandridae > Pleurodeles > Pleurodeles waltl. The sequence continues at coordinate 1,510,845,551 of NC_090444.1, read as the reverse complement.
CCTCTCCCTTGCCCAGGTGGTGGCTACCCCGAGGAGCCCCCCCCCTTGCCTGCCTGCACCGCTGAAGAGACCCCTTGGTCTCCGATTGATTCCTATTACAAACCCGACGCTTGTTTGCACACTGCACCCGGCCGCCCCCGCGCTGCTGAGGGTGTACTTTCTGTGTGGACTTGTGTCCCCCCCGGTGCCCTATAAAACCCCCCTGGTCTGCCCTCCGAAGACGCGGGTACTTACCTGCTGGCAGATTGGAACCGGGGCACCCCCTTCTCCATTGAAACCTATGTGTTTTGGGCACCACTTTGAACTCTGCACCTGACCGGCCCTGAGCTGCTGGTGTGGTGACTTTTGGGTTGCACTGAACCCCCAACGGTGGGCTACCTTGGACCCCAACTTGAACCCCGTAGGTGGTTTACTTACCTGCAAGAACTAACAATAACTTACCTCCCCTAGGAACTGTGAAAATTGCAGTGTCCACTTTTAAAATAGCTCTATGTGTTTTATGTAAAAAGTATATATGCTATTGTGATTATTCAAAGTTCCTAAAGTACTTACCTGCAATACCTTTCCAAAGAGATATTACATGTAGAATTTGAACCTGTGGTTCTTAAAATAAACTAAGAAAATATATTTTTCTATACAAAAACCTATTGGCCTGGAAATTGTCTCCGAGTGTGTGTTCCTCATTTATTGCCTGTGTGTATGTACAACAAATGCTTAACACTACTCCTTTGATAAGCCTACTGCTCGACCACACTACCACAAAATAGAGCATTAGTATTATCTCTTTTTGCCACTATCTTACCTCTAAGGGGAACCCTTGGACTCTGTGCATACTATTCCTTACTTTGAAATAGTGCATACAGAGCCAACTTCCTACACCCAGGATCTTCCTACTCACTGATCCACCCAAGGAGCATTGCCGGTCAGCCTGACTTTGCAGCAGCTCCCCCTACATTCTTCTCTGCAGCAGCAAATCCTGTTCAGTGACTCTTTGCAGCAGAGGTATCCAGCCTCCTTGAACCCTCATCGGTCAAAGTCTGTAGCGTCGTCCCAAAGGAGATTTATGACTTCTATAAAGGACACGAAGTCTGAACATAGAAATCTTCACCATAAATTCATCCATTAGCTCCCCTGACAACGCCTCCTCTTTGGACACTGCTGGCTGCCTTTACTACTGAATTTTATCTTCTCAGACATTTTTCTTCAAAATGTTTTCTAAGTCTGAAGGTAAGAAGAGACCAGCCCCAATCCATTTCATGTTTCCGAACCACACTCCATTGCAGTAGGCCATAACTACATGTCCTTGGTTGGTACTTTGATCTTTTGGATGATATTTTTCACCTTAGACTATATAAATTCATAACTCCAGTTCTACTGATTAGATTTGTTTGTCATTTTGTTGTCAAATAATTTTTCACATTTTACACTGTTTTTCTAAATTGATATGGGATTTTAGTTTTGTTGTGTTTTCACCTTGTTACTGTTTATGGGCTGCATAAATACTTACATATTGCTTCTATTTTAGGCCTGACCAAACTACCAGAGGGTTTAAGCACAAGTTAATTGATTAACTTTTTGTGATTCACCGTGACACGCATTGTGGCTGTAGTCGGAGTAGGGTTTCGCCCCCAACCCAAGTTCTCACAGTACCAATAAAACTATGTTAAAGAAACACTGAGACAGTGGGTTTATATGTCTGGCCATAGTTGTTAGGGCAGGAAAGTGGTGTGAGTTTTTCAAACCCCTGAGAAAGGTTTGATTACAAGTGCTAGTTGTTGAGTGCATAGTAAAGGGAGGTAGCAGTTGGGATACGCAGGTGGTATATAAAGGTAACAAGTGAATGTTAGGTAAACACTGGTAAACAACGGAATTGCATTGGTTTTAATTGAACATGTATTGTTAAAAGTCCAATAAAAATGTTGTAAGAACAATATGAAGTAAGAGGAGGACAGGAGCAGGTTAGGGTTTGTTGTTCCTCTGCCCAGGTAGATGGGTTGGAGTCAACTCTGCAAAATCTTCAAATAGATCCTGGTCGACTGTCGCAAGATAATCACCCACGCCCTAGTTACAAGGAAGCTCGACTATGGCAACACACTCTACCACCACACCACAACAAAGAACATTAGGAAACTACAACTCATCCAAAACGCTGCCGTCAGACTGTACTGAACCTCCCCTGCCAGGAACACATCTCCCAAAACCAGAGGACCCTCCGTTGGCTCCCAGTGGAGAAGCGAATCAGTTTCAAAGTACTCACCCACACCTACAAGGACCTTAACAACATCGGACCAGCCTTCCTGAACAACATCTCTTTCCATAACCCCGCCAGACCCCTCCGCTCCGCCTAGCAGGTCCTAGCTACCATCCCAAGCATCCGGAAAACCACTGCCGGAGAAAGATCTTTTGCATACCTTGCAGCTAGGAGAACCTGCCCTCGCACCTCAGACAAAGCCCATTACTCACCATCTTCAGGAGAAACCTCAAAACATGGCTCTTCGTATGAGGCCCATATCCACCACCAGCACCTTGAAACCCTCACAGGTGAGTAGTTGTGCTTTATAAAAGCGGATTGATTGATTGAACCAGGTTGTCGATGGGCTGTGAGGTGAACAAGATGAAAGCTAGCTGTGAGGTCTGGGGACTGGGATGCACGGGGTGTGTAAAGAGGAGCCCAGAATCTTCACAACGAACATGAGACTAGGGCACGGACTGTCAAGCTTCAAATCCCTGTGGTCTTTTATAATATATGACCATATTAAGGGTCTGTGTTTCGCTTCTGTCTTATAGTTTAAATTCATGCTATCCTAGGCTTGCCACGCATCCAAAGCAATCGTGTTTTTACATATAGATTTAAAGGCTTGAATGTAAATTTTTCAAGTCTTGAAGCTGTGGCGTTTTTAAGGTCAACTTGAAAGCTGTACAATGACCTCCAATCATTTATATGTTGAGCCTCTAACAATGAACATAGACGAAAAGGGCAGTCCGTAAAGGCGACAACAAATATTTCAAAATGCATGTTTTTCAATATATTTTAGAAACAACTTCTTCTGAAAACTACTGGATTTGTTTTCATGTTAGGGCATTTTTCTTAGTTCTGGTTATTTTAGTTTCAATATGCTGAATAAATCTATAATAAATGTTTAAGAAACCTGCGGCATAGTCCTGCTTTATTTAAAACCCTAATGTACACGAAGAAAATTAGGGTGTAAAGTTTTTTAATTGAAGGAAACAAATTTAGATAAATATTCTCGTGCATAAAACACTGTTCCAAAAAAATGAAATAATGGTGAAGTTTGAGTCACAGTGACTAACCGCAGTATTTTGGTCAAACTATTTCTGGACACAGTTTAGGTACTGTCCTCTGCATACTTGTCAATGAACACAAAAATCATGTTACAGACGGGTTTCTTGCAAGTGAAAATTGAAACGCTATGCATGAACATCAGAATGACTTGCTAGAAGAAAAAACAGTATGTATTCAATTTCCATCTCATCTAGGAGGTGCTGTTAGAGACTAATGATTTCTGAAGGTTTCGTTAGTATTTTTATTTATTTACTAGATAGAATGTCTCTTATGTGTGTCGACGAATCGGTATTGGTCTATGTTTCACAGATATATTCAGTAGAAACCATGTGTAATTTACACCAGGGTTCACAGTCTGTTAAAGCTGTCTCTGCCATATACATGCTAAGGAAAACCTTGCTTTATGTTATAAATTCCAGGTTTCTGTTATAAGTATTTCAAATAAAGCCACAGATTAGATTACTCTTTAATATGAATCCCTTTTTATCCTTTTTTAACACAGATTTGCAGGTTACAACGACAACTTTCAACCGACGAGTATCAGCTAGGCCTCTTTTCGGGTCAGCCTGTGATGTTCATATCGGCAACATCGCAACCCCCAGGCGATAATCTGATAGAACTGATGCAGCTGTGCGGAGGAAAAGTGAGCAAAACCTTGAGGCAAGCAGCAATTTGTGTCGGACCGTACAACGGAAAGAAATCTGCCGACTTGATATGTGTCTCTGAAAAATGGATTCTAGGTAAGGCCGTGCCTTTAAAAGTACACTGCAAGTAAAACGCCGCTTTTATATTGGGTTGTGTTGAATATCCTTACCGTTACGTTGTTGAAATTAGTCGGGCACCAAACGCTGTGGTGGAAATTCAATTTTTGGCAATTAAGTATATGCATCTGTGGAAACGTAGACTGAACTTCACACAGGTTTGCTGAATATCCTGGTTAAACTGTTGTTTGTTCACCAAAGAGAAGATCCTATCCACCTGCCACAACCTCATCTGAACAACTGTCACTTATTCTAATCATAACTTTTTTTATCCTTTATGGTGATATGTTCAATGTTCCATCTCTTTCCCTCAGATCATGACATGTACAACATTCCATGGTTCCAGAGTCTCTCAGATACCACACACCTCCCTTCTTTCAAATAACATTTTTTTACAAGAAATGAAATACACATTTGGACCTAAATTGCCTTAGGCTACACACATGGGAATGGTCAAACATAGTCACACAAGTATCCAGGTCTTTTTGTTATTGTTTCCGACCTCTGTACTGTGGTACCATGTTCTCTATACACAAAGGAGTCATCCACACCCACTTTCAATTTCCCAGAAACATCAGAATTTCTTTCCAACACCACCACCCTGTTAAGATTCTTAACATAGCTTCTACTTCCACCGCAAGATTGCAGACATCCATGACAGCTTCAGCACCCAGACCCCCCTCCAGCAACCACCAACACCACATATTCACCTCCTACCAACCTCCTGCTCTCCTGGACCCCCGTCTATGACAATGACACCATCAAAATCATGAACACCATCCACTCCGGCTCTCCATCTGACCACTGCCCTCACCACATCCTCAACAAAGCAAGCTCTGTCACCGCACCACAACTACAGAAGATCATCAACAGCTCCTTCGAGTCCGCCACCTTCCCGGAGAGCTGGAAACATGCCAAGATCAGCGCCCTCCTCAAAAAACCCAAGGCGGACCCAAAGGACCTCAAGAACTTCGGGCCTATCTCCTTGCTCCCCTTCCCGGCAAAAGGCATTGAGAAGGCTGTCAACTGACCGCTAACCCGCTTCATGAGGAGAACTGCACCCTTGACCCTTCTCAATCCGAATTCCACAGCAACCACAGTACCAAAACCGCCCTCATCGCCGCCAATGACGACATGAGAACCATACTGGACAATGGCTAAATCGCGGCCCTCATCCTCCTAGCCCTCTCAGCCACGTTCAACACCGTCTGCCACCACACCCTACGCTCATGCCTCAGCAATGCAGGAATCCCCTATTCTACTCGGAGGCCACCAAAATCATCTGCGGCATACCCCAGGGCTCGTCCCTCAGCCAGACCCTCTTCAACGTCTACATGGCCCTGCTCCCTAACATCGCCAAATCCCACAACCTCAACATCATCTCATACGCCGACGACACCCAGCTGATCCTCTCCCTCACCAAGGACTCCGCCAAGACCAACCTCCATAAAGGAATGAAGGCCATCGCCGAATGGATGAAGAGCAGCTGCCTCAAACTCAATTCTGACAAGATGGAAGTCCTCATCTTTGTCTCCACCCCCTCCACATGGGATGACTCCTGGTGGCCTACCACTCTGGGAGCCGCTCCGACTCCCACAGACCACGCACGCAACTTAAGATTCATCTTGGACTACTCATTATCCATGACCCAGCAAGTCAACGCCATCTCCTCTTCCTGCTTCAACACCCTCTGCATGCTCCGAAAGATCTACAAATGGATACCCACTGAAACTAGAAGAACAGTCACCCAACCCCTCGTAAGCAGCAAACTGGACTACGGCAATGGCCTCTACGCAAGAACCACAGCCAAACTCCAGAAGAGGCTGCAACGCATCCAGAACGCCTCTGCAGGCCTCATGCTGGACATCCCCCACCACTGCCACATCAGAGACCACCTGAGAAACCTGCACTGGCTCCCAGTCAACAAGAGAATCACCTTCAAACTCCTCACCCACGCTCACAAAGTACAGCACAACGCCGGACCAGAATACCTCAACAGACGGCTCTCCTTCTACACCCCTACCTGGCATCTCCGCTCTGCCGACCTTGCCCTTGCAACCATCCCACGCATCCGCAGAGCTACAACCAGTGGTAGATCATTCTCGCACCTCGCCGCCAAAACATGGAACACTCTTCCCACCCACCTGCGCCAGACCAAAGATCTCCTTACCTTCAGGAAACTTCTCAATACCTGGCTGTTCAAGCAGTAGTAGCACCCCCCCTCTTCTTCCCCCCCCCTCCTTCCCCCCCCCCTCCTCAGCGCCTTGAGACCCTCATGGGTGAGTAGTACGCTTTACAAATTCCTGATTGATTGAAGATTCCAGATACGGTGATCTTGTGTTTTGATTGCATTGTTGAACCTCTTAATGACTCATATTAGCTTGGTGAACATTGTCCCATCACTACCTTTTGTAGGTCATTTAATTACCATGAAATCCCCAACTTTTACCTCATTTCTCTTTGCCACCCTACTCACGTCTCAATTATTTTCCCTTTTATTTAGTTTTTTTGCCTCCCCATCTTTCCAAGAACTTTTTAAACTTCATTTTCCTAACTCAGTTTCATACTTGTTAACCCACGGTGGTTCCAGTGAAGTGTTCAGAAGCTTTCACCTAAAGAGTTTGAAAGGTGTTTTGCCAGTAGCACTATGAGGAGAGAATCTGTACATTTCAATCTTCTTTTATACTTCCAATTTCCAATCCATACAATTTGACTTGGCCAAGACAATGGTTTACCTAAGAAATCTATCCAACCTCTCAACCATGCCATTAGTTTCTGGATGGTATAGCGCACACTTCTTGTGTTGTATTTCTTTCTTGTTAAGAAACTCTTCCATTTCCTTAGAGACCCCATTATCTGTGAGCAAAGTTTCTGGGTATCCTTCTCTCACCATGAGTTCTCTCAAAAACATGGTAACCAGCCTGGTTTCTATCACATGCGTAAAACAAATCTCCGGCCATTGTGAAAAAACACCCAACACCACTGTTACATACACTGGTTGTCCCCCACCATGAATGGGCCCCAAAATATCTAAAGCTATATCCTTCAAGGGACCCCCCGGGCGTTGGGGTGTTACTTATTTGGGTGAGTGTGTTTTTCCACATTGTAAAACTAACAAGAAGCTTGCATGAAAAGGAAAAAAAACACTCTGGTTATGAGACGTGTAATGAAAAAGTAGGCAATGATAAAAGTTTCTCAGATGCAGCTTCCTCCAGTTCTTGCGTGACTACAGTAACGTTGTACTGTACGTGGTCTTATCACAGATCTTTTCCCTATTCCTTTCCACTCTCCTTTTTTCTATTCACGTATCCATATACGTGCACAAGAAGAAAAGTATTTAAGAAGAAAATAAAAATATAGAGAGAGAAAAAGTAAAAGAAAAGGAAACCATAAAAAACACTTACCTGAAAGGGATTTCTTTGTTTTGTTTTTTCCCCTTCGCTCGGGCCACAGGACAACGAACCACCACTGAAACCTCTGGGAACCTGGGAAAACACAAGAACAGAAAGCAGAATATCAACTGGAATAATCAAGTCTTGATAAAAATCCCTACCATAATTGAATAAAAAGAACCACAGCAAATCTCTATTTCAAGACTATTTCTTTCTACACAGGCCGAAGTAGTATAACCCTCCTTGATTAGGGTGGCGTCCTGTGACACACTCCAAAACATTTTGAAAGAACAGATCCCTGTTACCGATTGGACCACCCAGTCTGTACTAAGACTATCACTTCATACAACACTTTATCTGAGTTTAGTTCCTCTCTCCATCTCTGTTCAGAAATAATCTCACATTCCAATTCACACTCCTGCTCAGTATCTTAACCTGACTGTTCAGTGCTCATCATCTCCGTGTCCTTTTCCGGAATGAGTCTTGAAAGTGTGTCTGCAACTCCATTTTCAACACCAGGGATGTATTTAGCTTTGAAGTTGTATTCCTGGAGGGCTATCACCCATTTAGTTATCCTTCCCAAAACTAAATCTGAACCCTTTTTATTGAAAATTTCATATAGAGGTTTATGGTCGGTTCTGATTTCAAAACCAGCACCACACAAAAATGTCTTTAATTTCTTTACTGCCCAGTATACCGCAAGAGCTTCCCTTTCTACTCCTGAATAACTTGACTCCGCATCTCTAAATCCTCTGTAAATTAACCTAATAGCGTTCATACCATCACATGCTGCCTGTTGCAATACTGTCCCCAATCCTTTCATACTGGCATCTGTGGTGATAATTGTTTATTTCCTTTGGGCCAAAGTTTTTTCAAATTGGGCACCGCACAAAGTTCACCCATTATTTTTTAAAACTCATTTTCACAATAAGCGTCCCAGAGAAATTCAACTCCCTTACGCAAAAGAGACCTCATATTAACACTGAGATCAGCAAAGTTCTCAACATATTTGCTATAATATTCCACCATGCCCAAGAACTTATCAATTTCTGCTTAGACCTAGGCAAACTCATTTTCCGAATTGTCTCTACTAATTCAGCTTTGGATTTTATACCATCACCAGTAATGTTGTGGCTCAGATAATTTAAGGAGTTAGTATGAAATCTGCACTTTTCCAATCTTAGTGTGAGATTATTTTCATCCAATCTCCTTAACACCTCCCTAAGGTGTGCATTATGTTCCTCATCATCCTTTCCAAAGAGAAGTACATCATCTTGATAGGTATACACACCATCTGTTCCCTTCAAAGCCTTTTCCATCACACTCTGAAATACTGATGCGGTAGATACTAAACCAGAGGAAGCCTAACAAATCTGTTTCTACACAACACATTTGTTCTCTCCCCTTTACTAGAATGGGTGGGTTGCTATTTGGATCAAGTATTACACCTAAATCTCCTTGCTGCAACCAACTAATAATGCTGTCTCTTTTTTGTGAAACATATATCTTGCCTGAAACTAGACGCCCCTTATATTAAATTAGTCCAGTGACGTGCCCTTGTAATTTTATGGGCTCATCCCTATAAGCACATGGTTTTATATCTGGTTTCCGCAAGAGGGCTTTGTTTCCTAATTTACTGTGAAAAAAATATTTGAGACAATTGTTATTTTAGCACCAGAGTCAAGTAATACTTTGGTTGCTTCACATTCCACCATTATGGTGTTGACAGGGCTGGGTTTTCTTCTTCCTTCCGTATCAACCTGTAACACTATCCACATTCAAAATCTCCTTTGTCCGAGTTCTCAACTCATGATCCTCCTGAACTTCTTCCACATCCACACTCTTAACCTTAGTTTTGCTGTCTCTCTTCTTGCCCACCACCACCAAATGACCCTTCACACCACACTTTTTACAAGTGACTTTCAGGGCTAGGCAATTTTTCAGCCTTTACTATATGACCAAGTTTGCCACAACTGCAACATTTACACACAGTGGCCTTACAGCCTTTTTTCTCCTTCATTTTTAATGACAACACATTTTATAGAGTGCTTTATTCTTTTAGCAATAACTAAAACCTCATCAAGGGAGGGCTTGTCCCTTAACCACAACTCTTCCCTCACCTTCTCAATATTACACCGTAACATAAATGTATCCCACATGCGCTCATCTATTACATTTGCAAATTTACATGAGGCTACAAGTCTTCTAAGTTCAGTCACATGGGATTCAATAGATTCCTCTTCTCCCTGCATTCATTTAGTAAAATAGTACCTCCCTAAAATTGTACTTATTTTCAGCAAGTAATGTTTATCTACCTTTTTGAAGCATATTTCATATTCATTGAACCCCTCCAACTTATGTTCCTGAAGGTCAAGCTGATGATTTAAAACCTCTTGTCCCTCGGATCCTAAACAATGAAGGAGAAGGTGAAGTTTTCCTGTCTATACTTAGCAATGTACTTAACAATGTACCACATACCTTCACATCTTTTTCGAAAACCTTCTTCCACTTCTGCCATTTTATGGGAGGAGTGCCTGGGCTACAGAGGAAAAAGGCTGGTTCTAGAATATTTTTCATTATGATTCCTAATACAATGTACTTTCAGCAATAAGATATTCAATGTGCATCATAAAGTTGAGTTTCCCAATCCACTTCCTTTCCACAGAGTTTAAATAGAACTGTTAACTACTGCTCCTCACCTCATCTCATGCTACCCACAATGCACAATATTATTTGAAAACACATGGGAACAAGAGTGCACACTTCTGCAGTCCAAAGCCTAGGAAAAGGGATTAGTGAGAGAATCACTGAATTTAGTAACAAAACCTCAAATGTATAACTCCAATATTAACCACTCACAGTGCAAACGCGCATAAGACTGAAATGCAATACCAATATACTATGTGAAGAGAGCGTAATGCATATTGGAAGTAAGGTAACACCCCAGAAAGTAAGCGTATTACTGTGCTGTGGGCAAGTCTCTACGTCCAGTATGAATGCTCCATGCGATAACGCTCCATATAGCACTTGACGTTACGTATCAACTTTGCAGAAGAAAACACGCTACAAAGTGAGCGTATCACTGCATAAGAAGACATGCTACAAAATGAGCGTATCACTGCATTATGGGTGTGCCTCTTAATCAGTATGCCTTAACAATCAAAATGGAGTACGCTTGTCGCTCTCGGCCGGACATGCTGAAAGTGTGCCTGTCACACTGTAGACTGTGAATATCAGTGGATATGGCATGTGAACACGTTTCACTATACACAACTGGACAGGCTGAAAGTATGCGTGTCACTGTATGATAGGCTCATCTCCATCACTCTAAAATGTATGCACCAGTTTGTCAAAGTTTCAAGCGCTCTGTATGACGGCGGTGACATCTATGAAAGTTAAACCGTCAGCCTTTAGTGCGCTTACTCATCCGATACTCCAGTGCATGCAAACTGTTGGACCAAATCAGTGAGTAACTATAATATTGATCATATTTACAGATTATCACCAGGGTAGTCGATATATATTAAAAAAAAAAAAATACTGCTCAGCGCAAGTTTTTCCGTAATGTAACTTTCGCCTGGTGCAAAAGACAGATACCAAATGCGGCGTGCCGGGGAAAGCTCACATTAATCCTATTGCACCGAAGCAGAGACTACCAAGACACAGCGTTAATAAACATAATTTCTACATGCAGAGTTTGAGGCACCCAACCGCAAGGGAAGCGCTGTAAACAACACTCATCTCACCAGCCTTTGAAGTGCAGTTTTCAGTCTTTAACACCTTGAGCGGCTTTTGACGAACCCCAGTCTCTTTATGTGTTGATATCTTCTCGCAGCAGCCTTTATCCTGCCAACTACACCAGTTTGGAAATGTAGAATGAACTTCACACAGGTACGCTGAATAGCGTGGTTAAAAGGTAGTTTATTTGCCAAAGAGTAGATCCCATCCACCTGCCACAACTTCATCTGAGCAACTGTCACTTATTCCAATCATAACATTCTTTATCCTTTATGGTGACATGTTCAGTGTTCCATCTCTTCCCCTCAGATCCTGACATGTACATCATTACACAGTATTGAGTTGCTCAAATACTACGAGAAAAAAGAAAAATACTAAAATGAAAGCAACAGACGTTGACAACCAGTTTTAAGATGCAACTGAAAATTTCTTCATAGCAGTTCATTGTAAGGCCAGAGGCCAAAATGATGCTTATTGGATCCAGTTGAAGCTGTTGGAACTAGTAAATGAGTTATTCCACTTTAAGTGAAAATGGTAGCGATATTGGGATATTTTCCTGAAAATGAAGCCTGGTAACTCATAATAAATATCCACATTTTAGCAGTTTTTTCAAAGCTGAGGCATGTCAATAGGATCCAATGAGCAAGGGCTTCACAGTGAAGTATATACAAAAATGATGGTTTGATGATTTATATTAATCTTAGCTATTGGTAATTACTTGGGCTGCATTCCAGTCCATCGTCATTTCGCTCATCATGCTACCTCAGTGTAGATACAACTGCATGCAAATCAGTCTTGGCCCTGTTCCTTTAGGAACAGTCCAGCCTTAACTGGCAGGCCAGGTTGTTGCAGAACTGGAAAGCAAGCAACCCAAGACTGTTTTCATCCTGGTAGGAGCTCTTTAGTCAGGAGTGTTGAACATGGGACAACATCGGGGCATACTCGTTGCACTTGGAGCATCTCACTGATGAAGGTAATAAAGTAATTTGTGGAATTTTGAATTAATCTTAGCCACTGGTAATTATTCTGGCTGCATCTCAGTCTACTGTTATATTGAAAGGGTGGCAGTGTCTTATGGAACTTAAACCGCAAATGGTCTGCTCCTCTGTTTGATGGATGTAAACTTTTCGATACGCTATGGATGGGTTATCAGCAGGCTCATAGCTTGAGTCCATGTAGATCACAGTGCTATCAGATAGATATTACATACCTTAGAATTCCCCCAGGCATCAGCCTGGATTCAGAGATTTTTCTCAAACTGTACCCCTGAACCATCCACGCCAAATATTCCATTGCAGGTCCTATATAGGTGCCACCCCTGTGCACTAACATTAGTTCTTTCCTTTCTATTCCAGCCAGCACTGATCTAAAAGTAGAGCTACCTCTCAGTCACTTTTTGACTGGTCTTTTCTCAACTTTTGTCAAAGCTTATTTGAGTATTTCTACTTCTGGTGCATCAAGGGATGTTTTTGCATAAGACCAGGTTCAAGCCCTGCCGATCCTGCTAATGGGAAAAGTCCATGACGGATCCGCACCTTGTGTGCCTTTGGTTGCTGGAGCACGACGACATCCGTAAGTCGTGCTCCGAGTGCTGGGCCATGAATCCGAAGGCTTTGAGGAAGTAGTCCCTAAAGCTGATGGCAACCTGGCACTCAGCTTCTGGTCGCACTCTAGAGGAAGATCTCGGGATTGGCTGCGGAGCCCCCACCTCTTCGTCATCCCACACCAAGTCCTCAGGACGGTCTAGTAAGTCGAGGCATAAGAAGTCAAAGAAAGCGTAACGTTCTTTGACTTCACCTCTTCTTTTGGCCTAAAAGACGCGGGAGCATTGTCGATCTAGACCTCCCTCAGAGGAGCCTGCCAGATTCCACACCATATTTCACACCTCCCCAAGTTTCCAGGAGACGGAGCGACCCCTGCCCAACTTAAGGAGTTTTATGAGGCCATGCGCCACATTTTTGGGCAGTCCACCTCTGCTGGCACGCTGTTGGGCCCTGCAGAGTTGGAAGGGGCCTCTCTGAGTTCTGTGGCAGCAGCTTCAGCCTTAGCTTCGAGGGACACCTAATGGATCCGGACCGCCGCCGCCCTACCACTCTGACCTTCCCTGGTGCCGGTTGCAACGTCGACACTCAAGGGCGGTGCTGCCCCCATCCTTATTGCTGATTCTGACACAGAGCCGGATGAGCATCGTATAACGCTGACTCCGGCACCAACAGGGGCCTTGGCCCCTATGTTGGCTCCTGAGCCTTATTCCTAATGGCTAGGTTATGGTGAGGAATTGGAGGGGATCGCTGGACCCTTAGGAATACCAGCTCAAAGACTCCATTGACTGGTGTACGGACCTGAGTGAAGTCAAAAGGATTGGATACCCCCAAGATACTGGCATGCTCTCTATCATGGCTATGGAGGAGGGAGCTTCATATTCAGTGATTGTGCGGAGAGCAGCTGAGGTACTGGACCTTGAGCTGTCTTTGGTGGCAGTCAGGACTAACCTCCTGACAGAGGTGCTTCAGCCTGAGGCTTCATCCTCTGAACCCCTGCTTCCTTTTAATGAAGCCCTTACGGATGTCCTACTGAGTACCTGGTCCAAACCAAGAACAGATGCTCCTGTGAACAGGACAAATGCCTGCTGCCATTGCCCTGCACTGGGTGACCCAGGTTTCCTGACACAACACCCTACCCCTGAGAGCTTGGTTATCCAAGCCTCCACCTTCCAGGACGCGTTCCCTTCCGAATCCCCAGATAGGGAATTTGTTATGATGCATGTTGAATCTTGATGCGTCATAAGAGCTTGGGAGGGAGAGTTGCGGGATTCGTAAGAAGGCGGTTGGGCTGGAGTTGGAGGTGCAGCCAGACGCCAGGCTGTGCCTTGGGAAATAAACTTGATTCTTTACAAGTTTACGTGTTCCCACTGCATTCATTCTTGACATTTTTGGCGACAAGCTTAAAAAGGCACAACCTGGGTCGGCTCGACGCTCTGCGTTTACCTGGGGTTTTCCTTTGCTCGCTGGAGGGCTGGTTTCGGTGACCTGCTCAAAGAGATTCCCTTCTTCATCTCGGCGCTGTGCCCGTTGGCGAACAGCCTGTTTTGTGTGCCAGGAGTGAAGCGTGCAGCGGAGCACTGTGGAGAAGGGAGGGGCCACTGATAAAGACTAGACCGTGCTTTGCTGCTGGGCCCACCGACGAGGGTGGTTTTACGTGCACTTCCACATCAGAATGACTAGTCTTGCAGAAGGAGGGGCGTACATTTCCTCAACGCTCTTCCTCATTGGAAAAGACTAGGCTGTATTTTAATGCTGTGCCACTGATGTGAAGAGTACACGGACTCAGTGCTTCTGGAGAAAAGAAAGCTATTTTAAAGCACCGGTGAACTGTTTTTTTTCCCCATTCTTTATTTAATTTAATGCTTATTGCACGTCCATGTTTGAGGCTTCGTCACCTAGCAAGGTGTTACCATTTATGACCCATTAACTGTGTGTGGTGCTCTTGGCAGCTTCATAGTCACTCAACCAGTTACACGCAGATTTCAAAGACACTTGAAAATAAAGGATTGTTAGTTTCTGGTCTATTCAAGAGCAAAGGCGAACAGATCTTTACTGTTATGGCTTTTGTCGGGAACATTATTACACCACCCTTTTTCCTACAACATGCAGGCCAACCTGACATTTGTTGGGAGGATTGGATTGAAATTTTAGAAAATTACATCACGGCACTTGATGGTCAGGGCTTTTCGTCTGCCAGGAAAAAGGCAATTTTATTGAGTGCTCTTGGTAATGAAGGGCAGCAAATTTTTAAATACTTGCCAGTAGCATTAGGGCCTAACGGTCAGCCCATGGATGACATCTACAAGGTAGCTGTGAAAAGGTTGGAAAATCGTTTTGCAAAGGAAGTCAATTTAGTTATGGCAAGATACAAATTTTATACACAACCTCAGGGGGAACATGAGTCCATTGATGAGTTTGTGGCCAGGCTAAGGGAGCTTTCCATCAAATGCCGCTTTGGTAATATGACTGAGGAATTGATTCGTGATCAGCTCATCGTGCAGTGCAGGGAAAAGAAGATACAAGAGAGGCTTTGGGCGGCGAAAGACCCTTCTCTCATGGAGGCCATTGGAATGGCTAAGGTAATTGAAGAATCGCAAAGGTGCATGAAGGAACTTAGCAGAAGGGACAAGGCAATGGATGTTGCAGTGATTAATCCGGATCGACAAGACTCTGATGAAAATGAAGTTTGTGTTAAGAAGAAAGGCTATAGTCTGTCCAGGAGCAAGGTGGAACAGAACTACTCCAGTGTCAAGAGCAAATGGGACTTTACCCGTTGTGGCAGCAAGTTTCATGATTTTGACTCAAAGAATTGTTATGCCAGTAACAAAATGTGTAGGAAGTGTGGGCGGAGAGGCCACTATGCTAGAGTATGCAAAATGAACTGAAGTTCTAGTGTGGGAGTGGTTTAGAATGCAATGGGAAGGGTGAGTACGGACAGGGTTCTGGTAGTAAGGGAAAATACTAACTCTGACAGTACAGCTTACTTTGAAAAGAAGGGGAGGTTGTCTAAACCTACAGCGATTTTTAAGGTGTGTGGGAGAAGAGTTGAACTTATGGTGGACTCCGGATCCATGTACACAATCATACCCGAGCGTGTTTTCAAAATGTTATGGCAGAATGTCAAACTTATACCTAAGGATATAAACCCGGGAGGATATCAGGGTGAATCCATAGACATTTTGGGGTACATGGTGGGCAATATTCAGTATGGCTCAAGGTGTGTCAAAGGGAAAGTGTATGTGTCCTTAGAGGGACCGTCTATCCTGGGATGGATGCACCAGTTTGATTTGAACATTATTTTGGATCCCAGAGCCCCAAACCAGGTGTTGGTGGTAGACGAACTTTCCCTGGAGAAGGTGTTGTCTGAAGCAAGGAATGTGTTTAGCAAGAAGTTGGGTTGTCTGAAAGGGTACGTTCATAAAGTAAATGTGAAGTTAAATGCCATTCCAACTCGACATAAACTAAGACGAGTACCACTATCAGCACGTGAGGTTTGAAAGAACTGTTGGTAGAGATGTTGAGAGACGGTATTATCGAGCCTGTTGAAGCGTCGGAGTGGGTGTCGCCTGTGGTTATCACCAAGAAGGCCGATGGTCGTCTTAGGTTTTGTGTTGACTTACGCTCTGTGAACCAAAATATTGTGGTGGATGTCTTTCCGCTTCCCAATATAAATGAATTACTTACGTGGGTGAAAAATAAGAGATACTATTCCAAACTGGATCTAAGGAGCGCATGTCACCAAGTAAGGTTACATGAGAGCTCCAAGTCACTTACCACTTTTATCACTTCAGAGGGGACATTTCAATTCACTCGCTTGCCGTTTGGGTTGGCTTCTGCTGCCAGTGTTTTTCAACGGGTCATGACAAAAGTTTTAGAAGGGATAAAAGATGTGATTTATTTCCAAGATGACATTTTGGTGATGGGAACATCGGGGAGAGAACATAATGTCACCTTACGTTTAGTGCTGAGGAAATTAGAGAAGCATGGTCTCACACTTAATCAGGAGAAGTGTACTTTTCTGGCTGAGCAAGTGGAGTATTTAGGCTATAATGTTGCAATGGGTTCAATCAAGCCAAAACGTTCCTTATTGGATGCTATACGAAGGGCACCTGTTCCAAAAGATAGAGATCAAACAAGGGCATTCTTGGGATTGGTAGGATACTATGCTAAGTTCGAGGAAAAATTTGCAGAGAAAACAGAAGGCCTAAAGAGGTTGTTGCGCAAGGGCAGCAAGTTTGAGTGGCAAGAGGAGCAACAACTTTGTTTTGACAACATAAAAGAAGAGATATGTCAAGCAAGCATATTAACAGTGTTTGATGGGAGTTTAAAATCCGCACTTACTGTTGATGCTAGTGCTTCTGGTCTGGGAGTGGTTCTTTCTCAATTTCATGGTAGAGAAGAAAAGACTGTAGCTTTTGCTTCTCGTACTCTTACGACTTCTGAGCAAAACTACTCAGTCATAGAACGTGAAGCATTGACAGCAGCCTGGGGAGCTGAATACTGCAGTGTGTATCTGTGTGGTTTACTGTTTGTTATACGGACGGATCATAAGCCGCTGGTGAGAATCTTAGCTCCTGGTGGTGCAGGTAAGGGTTCAGCTAGATTAGCTAGGCTTGCATCATGGCTTCAAGAGTATATCTACACTGTTGAGTTTATACAGGGGTGGAAGAATGTTCAAGCAGATTGCTTGTCCAGACTGTCTTTGAACTGGAATGAAGTGGATGATGTTGGAGTGAGAGATACAAATGTGATGTAGTGGATAGTGGAAGTGGTTCATTTTCGGGGATGCAGTTGGGAAGAGGAGATGGCAAAGGATCTGGTGCTGGATGATGTAATCAAGATGATTAAGTTTGGAGCAGTGAGGGAGAGTGTGTTGCCCCCTGCTGTCAGACCATATTTAAAAGCGTTGGAGGAGTTGTCTGTTTGTGGTGGTGTTGTGATTTTGAAGGGAGATTGCTTTGTCCCTCCTGTCGGATTGCGCTTCCTAATTTTTCAGCTGGCACATGAGGGTCATCTGGGCCAAGGGTTGACTACCAGGAGGGTGAGGGAAAGCTTTTGGTGGCCAGGGATGGACAACCAAATTAAAGAATGGGTGCATGATTGTTGCTTTTGTAAAGAAAGTGAGAAGAGACTGGTTCTTGAAAAGTGTGAAGGTGGACATATAGAGGATCCTGGGAAGGCTTGGCATACTATTTGCTTGGATTTTATAGGACCACTGAGGGAATTGCCTCCAGATATGAAATTCGCAGTGGTGGTTGTGGATATTCACTCTAAACGGTTGGTGGTAGAATTTCTAAGAGATATCACTACAAAAACCACCATTGGGGTTTTGAAAATAATCTTCAAAGAGGAAGGGGCTCCGGCAGTTCTCATTACGGACAATGGCACACAACTTACCTCACATGACATGGTAGAGTTTTTAAGAGCTTGGGGAGTCAGGCATTCATGTACATCCTTATACAATCCTAGAGGGAATAGTGTGGCCGAAAGAGCTGTTAAACTTCTCAAAGGGTCTTTGCAGTTGGCGTTGACGAACCAGTGTGGTATCAGAGAAACCATTTTTAATATGATGTGGGCCTTCCGCACCACGCCACACAGTGCTACCCAGAGGATTCCTTTTGTGGACATGAGGGGGCGATTAACTGGCACCAAGTTAGTAGCCTGGTTAAAAAAAGTCTTTTATGATGGAACAGGTGTCAAGGACTCAGTCGAGTCTCCCAAGTGGAGTGACATACGAACAAGTGTACGAGTTAAGGTGGGTGATTGGGTCAAAGTGAGGTTGGGCAGAATACAATGCGGGTTAACCAAGTTCAGGGGACCTTTCCAAGTTCAACAGGTTGGTACATACTTTGTGATATTGGAGAATGGTGAGAGGTGAAATCTCAGAAATGTAGCATTATATCAGGAGGATGGAAGAGTTGATAAGGAAGTTGCTGAGGGTTGTTCAGGATTGATGTTTGAGTGATGGTGAAGTGGATAAGGAGACAGATGGGATCTCTTTGGATGATTGTACGGATGAGTGCGGGAATGGTTCAGTTGAGAGCATGAATGTACCGGTTCTTCAGAAAAGGTTTAGAAAACCACCTTATCTTGAGGATTTCATTAGATGATTTACGTTTATCGTAAGAAATTTTATTTATTGTAATTTGTTTATAGGTGTTTTGCCCTTGTTTCCGATTTATTGTGCTTATCTTTGACTTGTAATTTTTACTTTCTTTTATCTTTTACTGTTATTGTGTTGTGAATTTTTACTATTTTTGTAGTCTGTTGGTAAACGAGAGAGGATGTGTTATGATGCATGTTGAATCTTGATGCGTCATAAGGGCTCGGGAGGGAGAGTTGCGGGATTCGTAAGAAGGCGGTTGGGCTGGAGTTGGAGGTGCAGCCAGACGCCAGGTTGTGCCTTGGGAAATAAACTTGATTCTTTACAAGTTTACGTGTTCCTGCTGCATTCATTCTTGACAGAATTCAAGAGGCTGGACACATTTGGGAAGAAGATGTTTTCTGTCTTTGCGGTCTGTGAACACCCCATGCCTTTTGGGCCATTATTCCCACACGCAGTGGATACGATTGTGCAAGTGCTGCCACAGGTCCTGGAGGGGACCTGGGCTGTACTTTGCCAAACAGTTTCTGATGAGAGAGACGCAGCAAAGTTCGCAATCCGATGTGGACTGGACACAACCGACTCACTGGGCAGAGCAGTTGCTTCAAAGGTGGCCTCGGGGTGCCACACATGGTTGAGGACATCTGGCTTTTCAGGGGATATCCAACCTGTCTCTTCAGAGAGCTAAAGCAGACTTGGTGCTCGAGTGCTTCAATGATTCTCATGTTACGGACAGGTCCTTGGGCCTCATGGTGGCCCCTCGCCCCCTCAGTCTGCTTTTTGCCCTGTTTGTGACTATGGAAGAGGAACCCAGCCACGTCTGTTGCCCTCCAGCCACTGTGCCTCGCATGCTGCCCAGCCTCTGCATGGCCGGGTGTGTGGGATTCACCGTCCTCCTGGATCAGGTAGCAAGTGGTCTGGCCAGTCCACTATCCCCACCCCTGCAGCTGCCTCCAAACCTTCCTAGTCTGATGCTTCTCCAGGGAAGATCAGGGACCAGTCAGAGGCAGGGTCCGCCATAACCTGCTGCGCTGGTAGTCCATCATGTCAGACAGGTGGGTTTTGCAGATAGTCCAAAGAGGCTACCCCCTCCCCTTCGAGATAACTCCTACATCCATGCCACCATCCTACGATCTAATCACTTAGCACTTCCCGGAGAAGATGTTATGGCTCTTTTGGCCAAGGGAGCCATAGAGAGGGTCCCTGTGCCATAAGTAGGCCATTGTTGTTATTCCCGCTACTTTCTGGTGCCCAAAAAGGACAAGTGCCACCGCCCTGTCCTAGACCTTCGGTCCCTCAATCTCTTTCTCAAGAAGGAGATGTTCAAAATACTCACTCTGGCTCAGGTTCTAACTGCCCTGGACTCAGAAGACTGAATGGTAGCGTTGGACTTGCAAAACGCGTATTCCCATATCCCCATCCTGTCTGCCCACATACGTTACTTGGGGTTCACAGTAGGCCACAAGCACTTTCAGTTCACCATGCTTACCATTTGCCTTACCGACGCCCCTCAGGTGTTCACCATGATGATGGAGGTGGTCGCAGCTCATCTGCGCACATCAGTGGTTTCAGTTTTCCCCTATCTCAGCAACTGGCTGTTGAAGGTGGGCTCACCCTAAGCTATTGTCTTCCACCTCCACACTATGGCAGACCTCCTGCATTCGTTGGGGCTCACTATAAACGTGCTGAAGTCACACCAGATTCCCTCTGAGACACTCCCTTTCATTGGAGCTGTTCTGAACATAGGGCAGTTTGGGGCTTATCCTCCTGAGCAGCGAGTCCAGGATATTCAGGCTATGATACTGATGTTTCAAAGTCTATCCTGGATTTCGTGAGAATGACTCTGTGCCTCAGGACCTCCTGCATCCTGCTGGTGACACATGCTAGGTGGCATATGTGAGCTCCGGAATGGGGCCTGAATCTTTAGTGGACAGAGCAGAGTCCAGACTCCACATCAACCATATCAACCAGTTAGAGATCCAGGTGATCACACTAGCATTGAAAGCATTTCTTTCCTCTCTCAAAGGAAAGGTAGTGCAGGTGTTTACAGACAACACCACCATGTGGTACTGCAAGAAGCAAGGTGGGTTAGGTCATGGACCCTTTGTCAAGAGGCTCTGCGCCTCTGGACGTGGCTGGAACAGCAAGGCATTTCCCTGTGGTTCCACATCTGGCAGGCTGTCTGAATGCCAGAGCAGACAAACTCAGCCAACAATGTTTAGTCAATCACGAATAGCATCACTATCTGGAGGTGGTGCAAGGTCTCTCTCAACAGTGGGGAGAGCCTTGGTTAGATCTGTTTGCCTCCGCAGAGAATGTGCAATGTCAGCAGGATTGTGTATTGGATTTTCAAAGTCAGCAATCGCTCTGCGATGCTTTTCGTCTCAAGTGCAACTCAGGCCTACTGTACGCCTTTCCACGTATACCACTTCTGCCCAGAGTTCTCAAGAAGATCCAAGAATTACCAGAGTCAGGTAATCCTTGTGGCTCGGGGCTCCAGACTTGGCACGAAGAGTCTAGTATCCTGAGCTACTGAGCATGGCCATCGATCCTCCGATCAGACTGCCCCTTCAGGAGGATCTTCTCACTCAGCAGCAGTACTAGGGCGTCATTTTTGCCAAAAGTGTTACGCCCTTTCATGTAGGCCAGTCCATCACCTGGCCTACTTTATATGCACCTCCACATCCTTTCAAGGAAGAAGAGAGACTTCACAGTCTGGACTCAGAAAGAGCATTGGCATTTTACCTTGATCCTACGAAAGAGTTCCGGGTGGATGATCAACTCTTTGTTGGTTATGTGGGTACGAAGAAAAGTCAGGCAGTGCAGAAGAGAACCATCTCCAGATGGGTCGTACTCTGCATTAAAATGTGCTACACACTGGTTAAGATGCAACCCCCTGAGGGCTTGTGTACTCATTCTACTAGAGCCAAAGCTGCGACCAATGCATTAGCACGCGGTGTTCCAGTCCTTGACATCTATCAGGTTTCAACGTAGACATCTCTGCACATGTTTACCAAACGCTACTGCCTGGATGGCCAGGTCCATAGGGATGGGCACTTTGCTCATTCGGTCCTGCATGACTTGCTAGTATGATCTTAGTTCGCAGACCCACCTCAGGGGATGGTATTGCTTGCGTATCTATTCTAAGATAAGTAATTTGCAACTAGATGTCTCTATCAAATGGACAAGTTACTTACCTTCGGTAATTCCTTATTTGGGAGAGACAATATATAGTTGCAGATTCCTTACCAACCCACCCATCGTACCTACTCTGCAAACTGATTTCTAGGAAGAGGGGACTCCCTTTAAGGGCCCTTGTTCTGACACATCAGTGGTCAGTGTTCTTCATAGCTCTGCGCTTCTGATGTGGAAAATCAGATAAAGAAACTGATGTCAGCACGGCGGGGTAGTGCAGGACCCGCAATGTCATATTTTGTGCGGACGTTGATGGATGCAGAGCCGATCAATGCCACCTAATGGTTTGCAGGGGTACTGCTTGAGAAAAGTCTCCTGATTCAGACTGACGCCTGAGGAAATTCTTTGGTTCCCAAGACCCTCTAAGCCCTCCAACAACCCCCCAGATCCATCCCATCGAACCAACACAGACCCTAAACTGCTGGACCACCCTCACTACAGACGAGACCCGCACCATCATGAGCAGCATCCACTCCGGAGCCCCTACGGATCCCTTTCCTCACCACATTTTCAACAAGGCCAACACATCCATTGCACCCGAGCTCCGACATACCCACAACTGTTCCATAACTACAGCCACCTTCCCAGAGGACTGGAAGCACGTTGAGATCAGCCCGCTCTTGAAGAAACACACAGCCGACCCCTTGGCCCTCAAGAATTATTGCCCCATCTGTCTACTGCCTTTCCCAGCCGTGTTCATCGAAAGGGCCATCACCACTCAGCTCCGTAAGCACATTGAGGAGGACAACATCCTGGACAGCTTCCAATCAAGCTTCAGGAGCAATCACAGCACAGAGCCCTCTCTCCTCGCCGCCACCTACTGGACCTGTCGGCTACCTTCAACATGGTCTCAAACCTCGCCCTCTGCTCCAGGCCCCACTCAGCTGGCCTCTGCAGAAAGACCCTACAATGGATATACTTTTTGTCTGGCTGAACACCGAGTCAGACTCCCGCCTCATATGTCAGAACCTACAGAGATCAGCTGTGGAGTTCCACATGGCTTCTCCCTGAGCCCCACACTCTTCAACGTCTACATGGCCCTTCTCGCATCCATCGTCTCCTATGCTGGCGATATCCAGCTGATCATCTGACTGACTGAAAACCCCACTACTAACAAGAAGAATTTTCACAACAGGATGGAAGCCATCACCACCTGGATGAAGGACAGCTGCCTCAAGCTCAACTCTGACAAATCCAAGATCCTCATCCTGGGACCTTCTACATCAGCCTGGGACAACTCCTGGTGGCTATCGACCCTTGCCACCACCTGCCCACCCCAATAAACCATGCACGCATTCCGGCGCCACCCTGCACTCATCACTCACCATGACCCGCCAAGTTAACTCCGTTTTAATCCTCCTGCTTTCACACACTCCGACTTCTCCGGATCTACAAAGGGATCCAAAAGGACTTCCTCAAAACTGTAACCCATGCCCTGGTTACCAGCAGACTCAACTATGGCAACACCCTCTATGCAGGTACCACCCAAAAGAACCTCAAGAAATTACAGCAATTCCAAAACTCCTCCGCCAGACTCATCCTAGACATTTCCCACCGTAAACATATCTCCGTCACCTAAGAGGCCTCCACTGACTCCCTATCAAGAAGAGAATTAACTTCACGATCCTTGTCCACGCTTACTAGGCCCTCCACGAACTAGGACCTGCCTACCTCAACCACCACATCACCTTCAAGTCCCCCACCAGACCTCTCTGCTCTGCTGAACAAGCACTGGCTGCCGTACTTCTCACGCTGAAGACCTTGGCTGGTAAGAGATCCTTCACCTACCTTGCGGCACAGAGCTGGAACACCCTGCCCCTGCACCTCAGGCAGTCACCATTGCTACCCCAATTCAGGAAGGACTTCAAAACCACGCTCTTCGACTGAAGCTCAGGGGACAAACCCCCTTAGCGTCTTGAGACCCTTATGGGTGAGTAGTGGCTCTTTATAAACACTGATTTGATTTTGATAACCTATGAAATCTGCAGCTAGGTATTGTCTCTACCAGATTTGGCATTTACCGTAGGTAAGTAACTTGTCCTTCATCTCCTGATAGCCGAATGAGCCCGGCAACACCATTTTGTAAACCTCTGAGCATGCTTCAGATTTAAAATCTAGCCTGCTAGAATACCTGTCTCCCTCAATCGTGTTGTTAATACCTTAGTTATCGTTTTGATTTTTGCTTAAGCTCATGAACTGCATACAATAATTTGTTTTAGCGGGCATTCCATTTTCATGGTCCATTGGTACCAGCGCCTTTCATCTGGTCTGTAGCTTTGCTGTGGAATGTTGGCAGGAGCTCGTGAATTGAACCATATCTGCGTTCCATATAATGATGAGTGTTGAGATAAGTGTAAATATGTCCTGAAAATGAATCTGTGGTTTATGAAAACAATTGTGGAATGATGTGTAAGTCATCCCTAGAGCCAAACATCATAGGTCATGCCAAAGAATATTAACATAGGAGATTCATTTCTGAGTTACAGATTAACTTTACAGTAGAACAGAGGAAGTATTTCTAGATGTCGTATTTAGTCTGCATCTGAAAATGGTTTCTTTTGTATGGAGCAAGCTGCCATAGCTAAGAAGGAAAAACCCTGAAAAGTAGGAGTAAATCACCCTACTACCCCAGAAAGACAGAATAGTCGTGATAGGAGATTCTGCAAGAACCACAAGCACCAGCAAAACACTGAAGATGGATTCCTGGACCTGAGGACCTGTAAAGGAAAGGGACCAAGTCCAAGAGTCACGCAAGCGTCCAGGGGACAGGAGCCCATAAAACCCCAGATGAAGGTGCAAAAGGGCTGCCTCTGGGTGGAAGAAGCTGAAGATTCTGCAACAACGAAAAGGCCTAGGGACTTCTCCTTTGGATGGAGGATGTCCCACGGCGTGCTGGAGGTCGCAGAAGTGTTTCCAGGCAGAAATACTGCAAACAAGCCTTGCTAGCTGCAAGAGTCGCAGTTGAGGAGTTTGGGTGCTGCTAGGGACCAGGAAGGACCAGGATGTCGCCCCTTGGAGGAGGAAACAGAGGGGGTACTCAGCAACTCAGAGAGCCCCCGCAGAAGCAGGCAGCACCCGCAGAAGTACCGGAACAGGCACTTAGAAGATCTGACTCAGAGTCACAAAAGGAGGGTCCCACAATGTCGGATTTCAACTCAGCGAGTTGGGCAATGCAGGACGGAATGCTGGGGACCCAGGCTCGGCTGTGCACAAAGGAATCCTTGGAAAAGTGCACAGAAGCCGGAGCAGCTGCAGATCACGCAGTATACAGGATTACGGTCTGGCATGGGGAGGCAAGGACTTACCTCCACCAAATTTGGACAGAAGGGCTACTGGACTGTGGGAGACACTTGGACCCAGCTCCTGTGTTCCAGGGACCACGCTCGTCAGGATGAGAGGGGACCCATAGGACTGGTGATGCAGAAGTTTGGTGCCTGCATTGGCAGGGGGAAGATTCCGTTGACCCACTGGAGTTTTCTTCTTGGCTTCCAGTGAAGGGTGAAGGCAGACAGCCCTCAGAGCATGCAGCACCAGGAAACAGTCGAGAAAGCCGACAGGATGAGGCGCTACAATGTTGCTGGTAGTCTTCTTGCTACTTTGTTGCGGTTTTGCAGGCGTCCTGGAGCAGTCAGCGGTTGATCCTTGGCAGAAGTCGAAGAGGGAAGTGCAGAGGAACTCTGGTGAGCTCTTGCATTTGTTATCTGTGGAATAGCCCAGAGGAGAGACCCTAAATAGCCAGAAAAGGAGGTTTGGCTACTAAGAAAGGAGGCTTGGCTACTGAGAGAGGTAAGCACCTATCAGGAGGGGTCTCTGACGTCACCTGCTGGCACTGGCCACTCAGAGCAGTCCATTGTGCCCCAGCACCTATGAATCCAAGATGGCAGAGGTCTGGGACACACTAGAGGAGCTCTGGGCACCTCCCCTGGGAGGTACTGGTCAGGGGAGTGGTCACTCCCCTTTCCTTTGTCCAATTTCGCGCCAGAGCAGGGCTGGGGGATCCCTGAACCGGTGTAGACTGGCCTATGCTTTGATGGGCACCATCTGTGCCCATCAAAGCATTTCCAGAGGCTGGGGGAGGCTACTCCTCCCCAGCCCTTCACACCTATTTCCAAAGGGAGAGGGTGTAACACCGTCTCTCACAGGAAATCCTTTGTTCTGGCTTCCTGGGACTGGGCTGCCCAGGCCCCTGGGGGACAGAAACCTGTCTGAGGGGTTGGCAGCAGCAGCAGCTGCAGTGGAAACCCCGGAAAGGCAGTTTGGCAGTACCCGGGTTCTGTGCTAGAGACCCAGGGAGGCATGGAATTGACCCCCCAATACCAGAATGGTATTGGGGTGACAATTCCATGATCCTAGACATGTTACATGGCCATGTTCGGAGTTACCATTGTGACGCTACGTATAGGTATTGACCTATATGTAGTGCACGCGTGTAATGGTGTCCCCACACTCACAAATTCCGGGGAATTTGCCCTGAACAATGTGGGGGCACCTTGGCTAGTGCGAGGGTGCCCACACACTAAGTAACTTGGCACCTAACCTTCACCAAGTGAGGGTTAGACATATAGGTGACTTATAAGTTACTTATGTGCAGTGAAAATGGCTGCGAAATAACGTGGATGTTATTTCACTCAGGCTGCAGTGGCAGTCCTATGTAAGAATTGTCTGAGCTCCCTATGGGTAGCAAAAGAAATGCTGCAGCCCATAGGGATCTCCTGGAACCCCAATGCCCTGGGTACCTAGGTACCATATACAAGGGAATTATAAGGGTGTTCCAGTATGCCAATGAGAATTGGTGCAAATGGTCACTAGCCGCAGTGACAATTGTGAAAGCAGATAGAGCATAAACACTGAGGTTCTGGTTAGCAGAACCTCAGTGATACAGTTAGGCACCACACAGGGAACACATACAGGGCATACATTATGAGCACTAGGGTCCTGCCTAGCAGGATCCCAGTGACACATGGGAAAAAAACAAAAATACATACAGTGAAAATAGGGGTAACATGCCAGGCAAGATGGTACTTTCCTACAACGATCATAGATCTTGACATCGCAGAACGAAAAGCCATTTTCAGAGCGTACCAACCAAATTTGTATTTTAGGCACTCTCGGCTGATTCCATGCAAGGCTTTGTGTGCCAAACACAAAGCCTTGAACACAATTCTCGTTCTTATCGGAAACCAGTGGAGTTCAGCCAATGTGCCTGATAACGACTTAAATCTGGGAGTTTTCTTTAGTAAGCAACACGTTGCATTTTGCAGAATTTGAAGTTTGTTTATAGGTCTCTGTTTGATGCCCATTCAGAGAGCATTACAGTAGTTGATTCTATATGTAACTAAAGAGATAACGACAATTCTGCAAACTTGTGGAACTAAAAGATAACACCTTCCTCAGCAGCTGTTTTATAAAGAAACATGATGAAGAAAATGTTTTGACTTGTTCCATAAAAGACAACTCTGTCTCAAAGGTAATCCCCAGATTTCTTACTTTTGGGACAGGCACTGGAAGAGAACTCAGAGACTGGGGCCACCAGAATAGATTCCATAATGTTTTATCTCTAGAAAACAAGATAACCTTTGTTTTTTGAGAGTTGAGCTTTGGACAATTCCTACTCATCCAACCTACAATGGCTTTCATGCAGATATTAATACAATCTGCAGCTTCATCCACGTTATTAGTGATTGATACCACAATGTTTGTGTCATTGGCATACGCTATTGTGGCAAAGCCGAAGGAGTTAATATGTTTAGCTAATGGGGCCATGTTCGACCTGGCATCTTTGGTGTGGTCTCCCCTGTCTTTTTTGCCTCTGCTTCCCATGTTTTGACTCTGTGCTGGACTCTGTTTTTGCTGTTTTTGGTACTCTGGGCACTTTACCACTGCTGACCAGTGCCAAAGTTCAGGAGCTCCTGTGAAAATTGTATGGGCAATAGGCTTTTCCATGATTAGCATGCTTGGTTTACTAGAAAGTCCCTAGTATAGTGCATTAGAGGTGCCTAGGGCCTGTAAATCAAATGCTACTAGTGGGCCTGCAGCACTGATTGTGCCACCCACATAACTAGCCCTGTAAACATGTATCAGACCTGCCACTACAGTGAAGTACTGCCAAATTTGTTTTTCACTGTTGCAAAGCCTATCTTTCTCAAAGGTTAACATAAGGGCTGCCTTTTAATAACTTTCAAGTGTAGTTTCCCTTTGGGAGCAGATAGAAATCTGGAGTTTGGTGTCTCTGAACTCACAATTTAAAAACAATTTTTTGGTAAAGTTGGTTTCTAAATTGTCAGTTCGAAAATGCCACTTTTAGAAAGTGTGCATTTTCTTGCTTAAACCATTTTCTGCCTGTTTGTGCCTTTCCTGTCTGGGTCAGACTGACAGTTGGGCTGTTTGTGAATCCCCTATAGACAGTGAGACAAAGAGATCTGGGGTGCAGCCTTCATATCCTGATGAGCCATCTGGGCTGGAGTGGAAGGAGGATTGGTCACGTGAGCGGGCTGTGCCTGCCCTCACACAATGCAGACTCCAAACCCCCTGGTGCATGTCAGGGACATGGCCCGGGCAAGGCAGGATCCTGCAAACAACAGAGACTTTCATTTGAATGTTGTCTACTTCAAAGGCAGAAAGGGGTATAAGTAGTGAACCCAAAGCCCAAGATTTTCAAATTACTTCTGTAATCAAGAGGAACCTCTGCCAAGGAGAGGAGCTGATGAGCTGAAGGAGGAGTACTGCCCCTTTGCCTGTGACTGTGCTTTGCTGGGTTGGCCTGTAGTTGCTGCTTCTGCCTGAAAGAGGACAAAGACTGGACTTTGTCGTATTCCTGCTTGTGAAGAATCTCGAAGGGCTTGGACTGAGCTTGCCTCCTGTTTTGAAGTCTCAGGACCATCTAAGACTTCCTCTGCCAGCACCTAGACTCTCTGTTGAGATTCCTGCCCTGCCAAGTGGTGCCCCATCCAGTCCCTGGGCCCTTGAAAGGTTAAGTTGGCAGAACAAGGACTGAAATCCATGCACAGAACACCATGCGGGGAAAGTTTCATCACACCACCTACAGTGCGGCTGAAAAATGATGGTCCACCCACTTTGCGGTTAAAATCAATGCTTCACCTGCATCGCGGCTGAGAGATCGACACATCGCGGCTTGAGAAACGACGCAACACCCACTTGCGGCTGCTAATAAGTGCACAAACCCCACACAGCGCCGTTTTCCAACACCTTGTGCCAGATTTTGCATGCATCATCGCTGGGTGGCAAACGTCAACTCCAGCCCATGCGGTTCCATGGTGCCTGCCTTGACATCAATGCATCGCTCTCTTGCGGGAAGAAAAACGATGCATCACAGACCCAATTGTAGAAGAAATGTGGCACGGCCTCACTTGTGAGTAAGGAATCGACGCATTGCTGACTATTCCGACGCACGCTCGCCCGCGCAGCTTTATTTTTGACAGAAACCAGGTACTTTGTGTAAAATTAATGTTTCCATTGTTTCTTATGGAGTAAGACTCTTATTCTTTAGAAAATTCATATCTTGACTTGTGTATGTTGGATTTTTGTCATTGTGGTCTTGTTTGATTTAGATAAATATTGCCTATTTGTCTAAACTGGTGTGGTGTCCATTTTGTAGTGTTTTCACTGTATTACTGTGTGTGTTGGTACAAATACTTTACACATTGCCTTTGAGATGAGCCTGACTGCTTGTGCCAAGCTACTGAGGGGGTGAGCAGGGGTTATCTTCAGTGTGTATCTCCATTGCCCTGACTAGAGTGAGGGTCACTGCTTGGACAGAGTGCAAACCGACTGCCAATCAGACACACCATTTCTAGCAGGCCACATATAAATTAAGTAGCGTAGGACTGAAGGATGATCCCTGCGGGACCCCGCAAGGCAGTGTAAGAGTTTAGAACTGAACTCCCTCAGGGTCAACATATATTCTCAGCCACTTAGGCAAGAGAAGAAGAGGGCCAGAGCAACCCAAGAAACCCTTAATTCAGATAACCTATTCAGAAAAACTTTGTAGCTGGCTGTATTATTGTGTGAACTGAGCTGGCAACTGAATGCACTATGGGCAGGCCAGGTCTCCCTGTATGTAACCAGGCATTGTAGTCCCCTAGCCATTGACTATGATTGGCTGTGCAAAGACCCTCCACATAGCAGGATAAGGATGGAGATACACTTTTTCCAGTGACATGGAAAATGTACACAGGCTGGTCTTTGAATTACTTTCTGGACCCTGTCTGAACACACTCAGCAAGGCTGCCTACTTCAGTGGCCAACATGCTAGTGAAGCTTCTGGTGAAGTTATGCCCTGACAAAAATGTTGACGATTATTTATGTTTATGTCTGCTAGTTCCACATCCATGTTTTATGGCTTAGCTGTCTCTTTGCAGGCATCTTCATAGTGTATACTGCATGTGCTCCTCTGCATGTGCCAGCCCTTGGTGAGTGATCATGAATATCATTTTGTGTGTGCCTTGGGATGAGTGTCTGCCTGGTTGAGTGTTTGGTTATGTGTCAATGAGTGTCTACCTCAGCGTTGGTCTCCGTTTGTCTGGGTGAGTCTATGTCTTGGTGCAGATAAATGCCTGCCTGGTGTGGGTAAGTGCCTAACTGAATTACTGGGTTTCATTATGAGTACCTATGTTGAGTCTGTTGGTGAAATTTGGCATTGCTTACAGTGGGGGTCTGCTTGTAAAGCAACATGTCTTCCTGGCCAAAGATCATCCTCTCGGATGTCCCAAAATACATCCTGTCTGTTTATACCTGTGTTTCCACAGGCTTCACAATCAATGCTTCTGTTGCCATGGCTCTCGCAAAATAGTCCTATGCATGTAAGAGCTCTATACATGAGTTGCCTTTAGGTTTTCTGGACATTTCATTTGATTTGCTGCTGCTGGAGCACAAAAGTTACTCAAGCGGCAGCAAATCCACTTGAGCAGCAGCACTCTGACCGTAACCGTTCATGACGGATCATGTTAGAAATCTTGCTAGGGGGCACCAGATCTCGCTCGCATTTTCTGGAGCCTCACTAGAGAAAAAGTCTGCCACGCTGCGATATGCGGAATTAGTCCAGAACTCTGTGTTAAAGAGTAATAGTGAGTTACCAAAATTCCTCCAATGCCACAGGCAAAATGACACATTCCACCCACCCCTAGCATTCATCAATAGGAGCATTGAAAAACCAGTCTGTGTTCAACTCCAACACCACATCAGTGCTAACCATCACCTGCATGAAAATCAGTCTTACCTCAGATCATGATGCAGCATGAAACTGCTACTTTGCACATCATTGACAATGCCCTCTTGCCACAGATGAAGATGATCCTCTGTCTTCTGATATGGCTGGACCTCTCAGCTGTCTTCAACTCAGTCAGCCATCTCACCCTCATATGCACCATGAAGTATTGCAATGGGCAATGCCCTCCATTTATTCTCCACCTTCCTTTCCAGCCAACACCAGTTTGTTCACATGGGCATATCCATATTACAAAAATAGATATCACCTGTGGAAGTCCCCCAGGACTCCGTAATGTACCCTGCCATCTTAAACCTGTATGTGGAGCTGCTTGGTGTGATATTCACCGATAACAGCATCAAGATTCACCAATATGCTGATGATACACATCTTTACTTGAAAGTCTTCTCTGCTTCAGACATACAACACCTCATACAATGCTTGCAAATCAACCCTACCTGGATGTCCATCGCCTAACTGAAGTTCAACCCAACCAAGACAATCTGCTTGTTATTTGCCCAGAACAATAAATAGGATACAGTACAAACTAATGACGTGAACCTTGATGGTTTTGAATCCCAACTGTCCCTGAATTCTAAGTCACATGGATTCACTGTGAACACCAACCTCACCCTCAAGGAACACATTGCTAAAAAAACAAAGATGACCTGGTACCAGCTCTCTCTTTCAAAGAAAGACAAACTATTTATTTATTTCGATAGGGCCCTACTTCACAACCTTCCAGACCTCACACTGGCATATCTACATGCTGTTACGCACCTCATCCAGTCCCTGAAGAAATATGATCACATCACTCCCATCCTGATTGAACTACATTGGCTTCCTTTGCTGGCCCGCATCATCTTCAAAACTAGCTGCATCATTTACAACCAACATAGTTACGTACCTTGCAGGAAAGCTTGCCATCTCTGGTGGATCCTGGCATACCGGCAGCCAGGACACCACCATCAGACTGCAGACTAAGAAAAATTAAGAAAACAAGACATCAGACCGATTCCATTTGTGCACCCGGGATCTGGAACAATATCCCGTTATCCACCAGGACCTCCCCAATGTTGCCCCAGTTTAGGAAAGAGTAGAAGACTCACCTCTTTAAAGAGAACTACATCAAAATGCATTAACTGTTAGCAACCCAGCTTCCTTTCCTTTTACTTGTTGACTTTGACCATTTACAATATTCTGTTGCCTATTGGCTATGTTCATGCTATAGAACAATATAAATACACTCTCTCTCTCTAAATATATATATACATATATATATATATACACACGCTTACATACAATTTGGAGACTCCCAAATGTTTGAGTAATATTACAAATATGAACACACATATTTGAACATGGTGGAAGAATAACTGGCTGGTGGGGCAAATTTGAACATGCACTAATGATTACTGAGCAGTGGAGTAAATCTTAACATGTAGGGACCTATTCAGGTAGGAAAATCAGTACCTAAGCTGAAATGTCAACCTGGATGCAATTCACGTAATTTGAGGAAATTAACACCCCCAGAAGTCCCAGTCTGTTGCCCAAAGTAGTTTTGACAACCATCTATAAGGCACTCTGGAACTCTTGGCAAGTCACAGAAAGGTTGCCATATACCTTAATATAGACTATTCTATATCTCCCCTGATATTACACCAGATTTTGCTTTGCTCCTTAACACCGTCAAATGCACATTTGTGGAAAAACACAGGTGCAGAAATGTGCTTCAGTTCTCTGAGTACTGCTGTTGGGTACAGTTATCACATTGTCCTCAAGAATAAACCTGACCATGACTCATCAGCATAATTTACCTCCTTTCTAAAATTATTTAGCTAGAAAGCCAAAACTAAAACTGAAGGTTAATAAGTGGACCTCAGTTCACCAAAATGCCAGGGGTAGTGGAAGTGCCATTACACACCCTTTGACCATAATGAATTAACAGGAAGGGACATCATATAAACATTGTACCTGAAACTTTGAGGAAGTAATGTCACACGACAACCCTGATGACATTGCTGAAGTTCCATCATAAATGCTTTATGTATATAACGACAAAAGACAGACAAATGTCTAATTTGGATGCCACCAATATTAAGGTGTTGACATCATCCTTTATAGCAGTGAAGCACAATGATTACTCCAAAGTATAGCAAACAAGGAAAGTCAGTGAGCTAGAACTCTTTTAAGGAGGATTTCTTTGCATAGGTAGATGGGTTCTTCCCAAGAACATTTTGAATAAAATGGGGCCAAATAGTGCACTGTAAAGCACAGTGTTCACATACATTTCCCCATAGACTCATTAAATATTCAAGGCCTTTCATAGTGTGCCAAACCAATGAATGGTGGCACTCCACAGGAATTGACCCCATTTTCTTTTTTAAATGTGCTAAGGGTTTCCCTTATGTCAGTGTCTACTTCCATTGTGCCAGGTCCAGCATATGCCATAGGTTTCCCCTTAGGCCAATAATTACTTACAGTACACTAGTGCCAGTATTTTTGTCATAGGTGCCCGTCAAGCTAAGAATTTCCTCCAGTATGTCAGTGGCAGTATACTCATGGGGTGCCTCTATAAACCAGGAATTACCATCAGTATCAAACACACAAAAGGTGATAGAAGTAATGTGTGCAATAAGTCTAACCACTGACAATCACTTAGGGTAGCATTCCAACTCATTTCTCCTTTGCTACACTGGCTGTCTCTCATTGTCATTCATTCTTTATCACGCTGTTACTCAGTCACTTATTCTTTTTCATTCTCACTCACCCACTCTCACTCACTTGCAGTCGTTCTTTCTCTCGCTCACTCACACTCACTGACAATTCCACTCATTCTCAGTCACCACCTGAGTAGCACTCACTTTCCCTCATTCACATGTGCTCTCAGAAACATACGCTCATTCATACGAAGGCTCACTCATACATAGCCTGTCTTTCACACAAACACACTCTCACCAGCAAGCATGCACACAACATGAATTTAAAAGCATTTTTTAACTTTCCACAGCTGCTAGCAAAGGACTCGTTCCAGTTCCTGGTGCTCTTTACACTAATAGATAATAAGCTATATATGTAATAAAAATGGGCAGGAAACAGGGTGATTGGAGCCTCATTAACAATGAGAAAGCGCTGACCCTGTGTTCTAGGTACTGATTTTTGCAACTCTGAGGCAAGGGTTTGAAAATGCAGTACTGGGGTTACAAAGGAAAGGCCAGGGTTTGCAGCTCCAAGATCTGGCAACCTCTAAATGCCGGCCACTACAGGACACCTTATAACAGACATAGGAAGCTTCATCCAATCAGACTTGAACCATTGAATCCCCACACAAAGCTGTTGAAAAGACTTTGTATTTTATTCATTAGATTATGGGACGGTGTCAAAGATAATTCTGTATTTGGGATAGTGAACATTTTTAGTATATAAACCCATCCAGTCAAGGTTAACAGCAGTTCCAGCCACTTCGTTACTAAGAGGACTATTTTCTCGGTTACTCTTGCAAGATAATGAGGAAATATCTTTGCAAAATCTTTCTTAATAAAGATCCCAAGGTTTATTATCTCATTACGTAGCTGGTGAGAGGTATATGATGTATTCCCAGTAATAATTTCTGATTTAGAATTGTTCACCTGATAACCAGACACCCTACCAATTGTCTACCATAGGAATTGTCATCCATGGGTGTGATGTGTATATTATCAGATCATGGGCATGGAAGGCAATCTTCATTGCATAAGTCATTGTAACTAAAGAGGGTGACCTTTTTCATTAAGGTGTAATTAATGTTCCAACAGCTCTAACACTAGGTCAAAAAGCATAGGAGCAAGTGAATAGCCCTGTCTCGTATCTCTCCCTATTTAATGCTTTGTGAAAGACTTTTATTTACTACAGGCCCAGACCCCGGAGGTTTACATAAGGCCTTCCCCTCAGTCAGTCAGGAAGCCGAGCCCACACCCCCAATGCCTTAGCACAGACTAGAGGAATAACCAATTAACAGAAGCTTTGGCGACATCAACTATATAAGTACTCAGAGGTGCTGCTAACACTGTAGCCAAGTCTATTGATCCTACCAGTGTAGATATTAAGCCCATTTGCCTACCAGTAATAAGCTTGCTTTGTTTCATCAGATATTGAAATACTATGCACTTATGCAAGGATTACAGCAACAACCATTTAACGTCACAGCTAGGGGTGTAGCATCATGAGGGGTGCTTGGTGTGTTAAACCCACCTAATGAATGTACTTTCTGACATATATTTGGGCACAGGTGCTTTCAGTCACGCATGGTGAGCTGTCGGATTTCACCAGGAATGTTTACATAAACACAAACGCACACACAGTCTCTCCTTCTCTACTTTGAATGTCTTAAAAAAGTTTGGTTATTAAACAAAATATTGTTTTTTCTATCACTTACTACCCCTGCCAATCCACATTTGCCTCCCTTTTCACTGCCCCTTTAGCCCCTTTCGTGCCCATCTTGCAGTATTTGTTGGAAAATCTGAAGCTCACATGCCCACAATCTTACTGACCAAGCTGCGCCATAGAGAAATAAGTCTATAAGACTCACAATATTTTTGGATCGTTGCCTGGTTATAAGAAAAGAGAGATGGGTGCGTCTTGCTATGAATTAGAACTCCTGTAAACTTCTATAATGCAGTTTAACAAATCCAGCAATACAGGTGAAATCAAACCCTTCTATTTAGTTCTGTTTGGAGCCCAACTATGTCCAGCAGCTTTTCCCTATTTTAGTTTGCCAGATTTCATTTTAGTATTCTCTCCTGTAATCGGGCTATCAAGACAGTGCTTCAGTGTGGGAAGATTTGAGAGCTCCAATTCTTTTAGCCAGAGATCTTCCTCTGCTTTGGCTGGTGATGTTTTTTCAATTATAGATTGTGTTAGAATGGGGTCTCTAGTAGGCAGTCGGTTTACACCCTGTCCAAGTGGGGGGACACTCTAGTCACGGTAAGGGAGATGCACAGCTCAGATAATCCCTGCTCACCCCCATGGTAGCTGGGCACAGGTAGTCAGGTTTATCCCAGAGGCAATGTGTAAAGTATTTGCACAAACACATACAGTAATACAGTGAAAACTCCACAAAAGGACTCTTCACCAGGTTAGAAATTTAGCTACAGTTTATCTAAATCAAACAAGACCAAAATGACAAAAATCCAACATAAACAAGAAAAGATATTACTTTTTTAAGTTAAAAGAGTCTTAATCCAAAAAAGTCAATTGTTGCGTTGTTTTAGCACAAACTACCTGGTATGCATCAGAAATAAAGCCACAAGGGCGAGTGTATGTCAGAAAAGCCAGCAATGTGTCGATTCCTTACTCGCAAATGAGGCCATGCGTCGATTCTCCCCCTCCTCCCCGGGTAAGCGATGAGTCAATTATTTTTTCACAGGGAAGGGATGCGACAGGCAGCTTCAGGTCTGTGCGGTGATGTTGAAGTTTGGCAGCCAGGGACGATGCTTAGAAAATCCGGGCACACGGTAGTGATGAAGCCATGCTGAGTTGGTGATGTGTCAATTTCTGCAGCCTCTAGGTGGATGCTGCATTGATTTTACATCTGTGAGGTGGGTGCTGCATCGATTTTACAGCCGCGTTACGGGTGCTATGTTGATTTTTCTGTCACTCGGCTCTGGCGTGAGAATTTTCACTCACGTTTTACTAGCTGCTTCTTCTTCCAACTGCCCAGGGACTGGAGTGGCACCACTTGGCAAATCAATGGGGCCTGAGCAAGAGAGCCCAGGTGCTGGCAGATGAAATCTTTGTTGTCCCTGAGACTTAACAGGAGGCAAGCTCAGTCCAAGCCCTTGGAGAAACGTCACAAGCAGAATACACAACAAAGTCTAGTCTTTGTCCTCTCTAAAGCAGAAGCAGCAGCTGCAAGCCAACCCAGCAAAGGGGCAGTACTCCTCCTCACAGCTCTTCAGCACTTCTCCTTGGCAGAGGTTCCTCTTTATCCAGAAGTGTTCTAAAGTTGTGGGGTCAGCAATCCAATACTTATACTAATTTCTGCCTTTGAAGTAGGCAGACGTCAAAGGAAAGTTGTTGTAGTGCACAATACCCTGCCTCTTACTTGCCCTGCCCCAGCCACACTGTAGGGGGTTGAGGACTGTATTGTGTGAGTCAGGCACAGCCCTTTCAAGTGCAGGTGTCAGCTCCTCCTTCCCACTGAAGACCAGGAAGACCCATCAGGAAATGCACCTCAGCTCCCTTTGTGTTTCTGTCTAGAGTGAATTCACAAACAGCCCAACTGTCAGTCTGACCCAGATGTGGATTCAGCAGCCAAGCAGAGGCACAGAATGGTTAAGCAAGAAAACGCCCACTTTCTAAAAGTGGCATTTTCGAACTAAAAACCAACTTTACCAAAAGATGTATTTTTAAATTGTGAATTCAGACACCCTAAACTCCATATCTTTATCTTCCCCCCTGGGAAATTACACTTAAAGGTATTTAAAGGCAATCCCATGTTAACCTATGGGAGAGATAGGCCTTGCAATAGTGAACACCGAATTTGGCAGTATTTCACTATCAAGACATGTAAAACACACTAATACATGTTCTACCTTTTAAATACGCTGCATCCTGCCCCTGGGGCTGCCTTGGGCCTACCTTAAGGGTGACTTCTATGTACTAAAAGGGAAGATTTAGGCCTAGCAAGCAGGTGCACTTGCCTGGTTGATCTGGCAGTTTAAAAACTGCACACACAGTCCCTGTAATGGCAGGTCTGAGACATGTTTGCAGGGCTACTCAAGTGGGTGGTGCACTCAGTGCTGCAGGCTCACTGGTAGCATCTGATGTACAGTCCCTGGGCACCTCTAGTGCCCTTTCCTAGGGACCTACTAGTAAATCAAATATGCCATTCAGGGATAGCCAATCATAATCACACTTTAGATAAAGAGCACTTGCACTGTAGCACTGGCCAGCAGTGGTAAAGTGCCCAGAGTTCCAAAACCAGCAAAAACGAAATCCAGCACAAAAATAAAGGAAGCTGAGGCAAAAAGACAAAGGAAACCACCCAAGGATGCCAGGTCTAACAGATTGCTTCAAAGTATTTCAGAAATCCTGAACCATCCTCTAATCTGGATGTAACCTCCAACTGTGTATCTGGATACTGCACAGTTTTAAGCAAATTGCAAGTCCTTTCTGACTTTCCCTTCCAGGCTAATAAATGTCCATTTTGTTCACTGTATGCGCAGCTTGATAAGCTTCTGTTTCCTGAAACAGATACCATCTAGCATAGACATATTCCCCCTGCAACCTTCTGGATCTAAAATAACAGTTTGCCTCTCATGCCTCTCTGTGAACTTTGTATTCAGGAATCTACTCTTTAAATAAGAACAGCCACCTCTAAATCTCATCTATTACCTTTAACCAGCAGACGCCTTTCCGATGGCAGGTTGTGTGAGACATTCCCTTAAATATGCTTTATATTAATCCCAGACCACACATTTAGACATAGTTCCAAGATTTATTAGCAAGAATCCCACTACTTTACTTTTTATATGTATCAGCAGATTTATATAATATTCACCATGGAATTTCTTGGATAACGAGTGGAAGCTCTAGGATTGCTTAACTCTAGCATGGTTTGACTAATGTATTGTTGGATAATCGATTTCCTTTACTCAGTCTACAATAGCATGGTCAATCAAAAAATTATATTTGGTAAAAATTATCATATTTCTTTGTTTTGGAAGAGTACCCTTGCTGCAACCCTGCTCTCTTTCCCCAGATATCAACCAAATTTATAAGTCGTATTGTGCAGAAATCTGTGAAATTTGAGTTACAAAAGGAGGAGGCTGAACGTCTATCGAACACTATAGTTAAAGTAATATTAGAAACACTGTGAAAACTATAGGGAGGTCGAAAACTGATTTGTAAAATATTAAGCTTACTAATTGGGCTACATCATGATTATTGGGCATAAGAAGGATGATTGTATAATGATACATCTGGCAGAATATTATTACCAATGACAAAAACGATTTGCAATTTGCGACCAGTGTACAATTTTGGCAACCCATCTATGTATGAATGTATATGTCAGTTTGTAAAATTACAAATCAGAGTGATTATCAATCCGGGCCATCTAAATAATAATCATTAAGTAAGCCACAAATTGCAACTCACTTCAAGTGTATATAGTTCACAAGGATGGTGTCCTGCAAGAGTCAGGAGACCACCATGTCTGTGATTGCTTTTAAATAAAAAAAAACTTTTTTTTTAAAAGCAGCCTGATTCTCTTAAAGGAAACTGGGCTGCTTCTTTAAAAAACATGTTTTTTTGTTTTGAAAGTTTCTCAGTAAGCTGGCACTGATTTCCTGGACTGCTGCATACTCCCCCTGAAACTATCTTCACTATTCTCCGGTTGGACCCCTTCACTTTTACAAATAGGTTACCGCCCCAACTTGAGAGTCAGTATCTTTTCATTGGTTTGAGACTAGAATTACTGTTGCAAATCATTGATACATAGGTTACTGAATCACAAATTAGAGATGATGCTGACAGCACTTCCGTTCCACATTTCGATTCGTTATCCATTCGGAATTATATTTTAGGAGTGGGTAAACGTTTTTAACTCTAAAAATAGGATTCATAGAGAAAAAACATATTTTTCAGTTGTAAATTGAAGTGTTTTTGACCGCAGAATAGGATGGTACATCTGACCCGTTATTGTTGAATTTGCTTTTCGCTGCAGTCCTTCTTCTTGTATTGTTGTCCTGTGCTCCAAAACCTGGACTCCTGGTCAATCTCTGATCAAAATTGCAACTTCCATAGTAATACATGACTTAGTAGAGCTAAGAACTGCCATAAAACTGGGACTCTTTAAAAGACTTTCACATCCTTTATCTGCTAAGTGTTTCTGTTGCAAGACATTCTTGATATGTTTGTTCTACTTCTGTTACCATTAATATTCAGTGAGAGAAACAGCATATTCTTATTGAATAAATTCCCTAAAAGCACTAGATGTATCAAAGAGGGCACCCGAATTTCTGATCTCTGTGTTTCCTATAAAACTTCTAAGGAATTTATATTTTTTATGATCTTCCCTCTTGCAAACTTTTCCACCCAAAATTATCCACTCCACCCATTCCCTCATTTCTTTTCTTCTGTGGCACTTGGATGCACCGTTCAAGCCCTCCATAGCCAAGCACCTCTCCTCCAGGTTGGTGTGTCACTTCCCACTTCTTCCCTAATCCTCAAAATCAATGCACCCACCTTTGTGGCCCCTTTTTAGTTATTCGTCTGGATATACCAATACTCAAGAAAGCTCCAACTGTAGTATAGCTTCCAACTTTTCAATCTTTTTCCGAGCTTCCAGAGTCTACCATTTGGTCCTGAATATGTCTGATCGTGTTGTAAAAGTTGAGCATGGCGACTATATTAATTTTACACTGAAGAAGGCTGAAAATCCTCTCTCCTTTACTGTTGAGGTTAAGACATTCAGGAGAAACTTCCTAGGTTTTTTTCTGTTAGTGTTCAATTACAACAGATCTCCCTGCACAACTTTGGTTACTGGCCAGATCTATGTCGGCTGCTTCAAAAGTCCTGGGGATGTGGAAAATGTGTAACGTCAATCCTTGTTTCAAAGCACTTCCATCCTATCTGAATTATTTCTGTCCTTTGACTGTAGTCTTTGAATAGCCTAAGCATTCTTCCCAATAATTATTTTTGATTCTGTCACTTTAATTTAAAGATTATTTGTCCTCTGTATTAAATCGTTTATCTTCTTTTATAGACTAATGCAGAAGGCATGAATCTCTCTTTGATATCCCTCATATAATTCTAACTTGGCCATGAAGGTATTGAAAAGAGCTGTAATCCTATCGTTTATGGGCCACATGTCTACCAGCTTATGAGCATGTGAGATGAAGGACTACTCTGAAACATGCTTGTCAGTAGAGTAGACTTTAACAGATTTCTCTCCATCTTCTCTGTCCAGGAGTACACTGAACTGAATGTTAGCAGTGTCATCCACGTCATCAGCCTGCTGCCTCACCCCTTTGCAACCTTAGTCTCTTGCACCTGAGTTTGACATATTAGTTGAGTTTGAAGGGAGTATCGAGTCACTCCCTGGATCAGAGTTTTTGCAGTCAGCTTGCAGTGTTGGGGCTGCTATATTATCAGCGCTAATATCAGCTATCCTAGTACCTGCCAGGCAGATGGGCACAAGGATATTGATAGCTAATGAAAAAGGCATACGTAACTGCTGAAATAATGGGAGCTTAGACCTAGAGACTATTTCATGTAGAGCTTTAGCAAAAAGGGTACAGAGATAGCTCTGGTTTTTAATAGTACAGAAAGTCAGCAGCAGATGTAGTAGAAGGTCTATACTTTTATTTACATTTCTTTTTTTTTAAATTAAGTTTTCAGTAAGTACATCATAATCCAGTGTAACATTTAACATACAACAACCTTCCCAAGCCACATCCCATCCCTATCAGATGATTGTACAAGACCACTGTACAACATGTGAAAGTGTTTAGTAGTCATCAGTTCCCTCCCCAACGGGTGGGCCACCCAGCAACAGTCTCAGTGTCACCTCATCGCATCTCTGGTAAAGTCTACGTCCTCTCGAATAAAGAGGACATAGCTGCTGTCAGGCCATCTTAAATTCCGAGCACCCCGCAGGGGGGATTCAGGGCCTCCCAAGGCGTGGAGCGTATAGTTCTCAGGTCACTTAAGTCTTGCACTCTCCAGGGGGATCCTCATGGAGATGCAGTGGAAGGAGCTTGATGCTGAAGCAGGTATGTATCCAATGGGGCCCAGATGTCTCTAGGGCGGGATGAGGGAGGCTGCACTTCGGCGTATGTCTCCAGCTGCATTTTACTGTATAGTAAATCTGAGAGCCAGTCTTTGAATTTGGGTGCCCTCCCCCTACCCCACCTGCAGGCCACCCTTCGCTAGTATTAGGCTAAAGCTGAAATATCTGCGATAGCCAAGGGTAATCGCCTCAGTGTGTCCCAGTAGTGCAACCAGCGGTGTGAGTGTCAATGGAGCGGAGACCATAACAGACAGTTCCCCCCCAACCTCCCTCCAGTAGTCCAGTACCACGGGCAGGACCAGGCCAGGTGGCGGAAGTCAGCATTACCCGCTCCACACCTGTCACAGTTATCATTAGATCGGAGATTGTGTCAGCAGAGTCTCGCTGGTGTGTGGTAAAGACGGTGTAAGTATTTATAGTGTATGATTCGCAATCTACTACTGACTGTGAGTTTCCCCGTCTGCTGACAACAGTATGTGTCTCTGTGATCTGCAGCTGTAGCTCCTTCTCCCACCCCGCGTCCCCCCCCTCAAGGATTGGCTGCTCCCGCTGAATCGAGTGGTAAAGTATAGAAACTAAATGCTGCTGTAAACTTAATTGTAAAAGTGCATGGAACATGTGCAGACGGGCCGGTTCCAGGGGGAAAGAAGGCGAAAGAGCCCTGATGGAGCACCAAAGGCGCAGATACAAGAAGTTCCCCAGCGGGGAAAGCAATCCACCCGGGGAGAAGTGTCTCGCTCACGAAAGCGGGAGGAGGTATAGAGATCTCCCCATGTGAGAATATTAAGCCTAGTGAGCAGCTTCGTGCCTGCAGTCTCGCACGTCATCGAGATGATTTTGTGCCCCAGGAGTGGCATATCCGGCAAGTATAGCAGACTGCTTCCTGCTCGGGTAGCTATTTTTTTCCAGTCTAGCTGCGTGCGTCTTACCATCGAGTCTCGAGTGCCAGTGATAGCCAGGTCCCGTCTCAGATAAGCAGAGCTGGGGACTGGTGCATGTATCCCCGCTCCACCGCCAAATGCGCCATGTTCGGGCGTGGGCGATACCAGTAGTGTGCAAATTGTGCCTGTGAGCAGTGATAATACAGTTCAAAATCTGGGGCTTCAAAGACCCCGTAGGCAAAGGGTTGTGTCATGATCTCCCATTTGAGGCATGTCTGTTTGCCAGCCCAGGCCAGTCTAATCATCTGTGTTTTTAGTTCTTTAAAAAAAAGGTCGGGCTGGGGGAACGGTATATTCAGAAATAGGTAAAGGAGTATGATCATTTTCATTAGTGATATGCGCCCCGCGACAGAGAGGGGCAGAGCAATCCAACGTGTGACCATAGCCTGTATGTTATCTAGCAGTACCCCATAATTCAGGCACATCAGTTTGTGTCTTTCTCGGGTAATCTCTATGGCTAGGTAGCGGAGGGAGGTATCAGTCCACTGGAGGGGGAAG
The DNA here is from genome assembly GCF_031143425.1 of Pleurodeles waltl. Taxonomy (NCBI): domain Eukaryota; kingdom Metazoa; phylum Chordata; class Amphibia; order Caudata; family Salamandridae; genus Pleurodeles; species Pleurodeles waltl. The sequence goes on along the minus strand of NC_090444.1, from coordinate 1,510,802,078 downwards.
TCCGAGCAGGATCGTGCTGTGCAAGTAGTCAGGGGGTATACCTGCGACTTTCCCCAGTTAACCTGGATTCCTGACATGTGACCACATTTAGTGAATTCCCGCAATACAGGATTTAGTCTGTCCTCTGGGTTTCTCAAATATAATGTAACATCATTCTCATAGTGCAAAATTAGGATATGTCTGGAGGGGGTGCGGACTACATAGCGGTTATAATGTTGGCGGAGCATTGCCGCCAAGAGCTGCATCGTCAAAGCGAAAAGCAATGACGAGAGCGGGCACCCCTGCCTCGTGCCCCTCTCAATACGAACTGGCGTGGATCGATGGCTGTTAATCTGCACAGTGGCCAATGGGCCAGGGTACAGTAGGGCAATCCAAGAAAGGTACATGTGGGGGAATCCCATGCGCTTTAATATTGCCATTAGGTAATCCCATTCAAGAGTGTCGAAGGCCATGGTGGCGTCTAGAAAAGCAGCGATCGCCGGGATTTCGGGATCCATACTTTGCTAGACAGTGAAGAAGGTGCGCAAATTATGTGCGGTAGACCTGACCGGTATGAATCCAGACTGATCCGGCCTAACCAAGAAGGTTATCCGGAGACTCAGGCGATTAGCAAGTACCTTCGCCAGAATCTTAACGTCACAGTTTATAAGGGACAGTGGACGATATGAATCACAACTGGTAGCTGGCTTATTGGGTTTTAATATGGTAATTAAGAGAGCTTCCCTCATAGTGAGGGGGAGGGCTCCCTCCTGTCGTGCCTCACGATAGACCTCCCCTAGCCACGGAACAAGTATGTCCGCTTAAGTTGTATAAAAGTCAGCTGGTATGCCGTCGGGCCCTGGGGCCTTACCAGACTGGAGCTGCATCATGGCCTCCTGGATTTCTTTGTGTTCAAGCTCAGCCGCCCAAAAATCTTGTTGCGTGTCACTGAGCCAGGCCAGTGCCACCTCCGTCAAGTAACCATCGGCATCCGGAGGGTCTGTTCTGGTAGAGGAGTATAATTGTTGGTAATAGTCAGCAAAGGTTTTAAGCATTTCAGGGGTATCCCTAAGTAGGCAGCCGGAGGCATTGGATATTTCGAGTATAGTATTCTCGGGTCGGGCTGCGCGGAGAGTGCGGGCAAGGGACCTGCCCGGTCTCTCACCTTCCCCATAGGAGTGGGCATGGGCATATTTGCCCCCAAATAGGACTTCACATTCTGCAGTTTCCTGAAATTCAGTTAAAGTTTCGGCCCGCTCCAACTCCAGTCTTTCATGTTGCAGTTCCAGCCTACTAAGTGTGGATTGAAGGTCTCATAAGATTCATATACCCTTGGCCAAACAGAATCCCCTTAGGGTGACCTTAAAGGCCTCCCAAATTACCGCAACGCTATTCACAGTACCCTTGTTTCTGTCAAAGAAATCAGTTATCTCGTTCCTCAGTTCGCTACGTAAAGCATCGTCTAACAATATAGTGGGGGACAGGCGCCACTATGCAAGAGGGGCCAATGCTGAGGGGAATCTCAGCTTGAGCGCGACCAGGGAATGGTTGGAATGCGTGCGGGCCATGTGTGTGACCCCCACAAGCCAAGGTATCATGGATCGGGAAATAAGCCAATATTCCAGCCTCGACCAGCCTGAGTGCCCCGTGGAGTAAAATTTGCCCTCTCTGTCTCGAGGGTGTAGCCAGTGCCACCCGTCCACCATGCCCTGCGCCATAATGTCTGTCCTAAGTCTTTCCGCTGCCTTGTGGTGATGGGGTGTCGCCTCTATCCTCTCGGAGTCTAGTGCCAAATTGAAGTCCCTACCCCTTGCCAGATATTTCGAGCCTATCTCCGCAACACAGCGCCATATGGAGTCAAAGAAGGAAAGGTCATCGGCATTCGGTGCATAGCTGTTGACTATGGTAATAGAATGTTGCAGCACCCAGCCCCATATAATGGAATATCTGCCCTGCGTGTCATTCCTAGAGCCCAACTGAACATATGGGGTCCCCCTGCATACGAGGATGGGGGTGCCCCTGGAGTATGAAGAGTAGGCTGCGTGTTGACTGTAAGAGGACCAGCGACCTGCAAATGTGACTCGTTTCCCAGGTGTGAAATGTGTCTCCTGTAGGAGTGCAATATGTATTCTGTGTTGTTCCAGGTATGCTATAATGTGGCATCACTTGTGTGGATCTCCCAACCCCCAGACGTTCCAGGCCTCGCAAGACGTCCTCATCGCTAAAGCCCTGATCTGTAACCTTAAGTGTTGCTGTAGGTAAAAGCTAGGTTAGTTGACCATGCCTTGGGGAAAGTGCAGCCCAGAAACAGGGCCAATAGGGTGCCAAGTGCCAAAGGGATGTGTGTTGTGGGACTCCAAACAAACAGTAAACTCCCTTTACCTCCTTCCCTCCCACCTCAGCAGCCCAATCCCGCCTGGAAGAACCCTCCCTTTGAAACCTATGAACATAACCACAAACTGACAATTCTGCATCTCAAAGAGAAGATGGGGACTTCCTGGTGGAAGACTGTCCAGAGAGCCGCCATTGAACCCCCAAGTGTCAGGGGGCACCCGGAAAGGTATAAGGTGCCCAAGAGTGCCCTCAACACTAGCCCGCAAAGGGGCACATGCTAGTCGGATAGAGTGGAAGAGTGGTCCGGGCCCGTCCCAGCAGGATTTTCTGGAGTCCCTCCCCCGCAGCCTCATTTTAAATAGTCATTTGCCTGCTGTGGGGTGGTAAATATCACATTTTTATCTTTGTGGGTAATTCTCAGTCGTGCCGGGTATAACATAGCGTAAGTTATGTTCGCTTGCCGCAGTTTCTGCTTTACAGCTATGAATTTTTTCAGAGCCTCCTGTACAGCCTTGTTGAAATCTGGATAAATTGACAGTGCGTTACCCTCAAACTGCAGGGGATGTTTTTCTCTACACAGTCCTAATGCAGCATCTCTGTCCCTGTAATTCAGGAGGCGAGCGACAATCGGTCTGGGTGGGGTCCCGGGTGGCGGTCTGGCCGTCAGGGTCCTATGTGCCCTCTCCACCACCAGTATCCTTGAAAAAGCACCCTCGCAAAAAAGGGTGAGGAGCAATCGCTCCACATATTGCTCCATATGGCCAGTGTTTGCGGATTCCAGAATGCCCACTGTGCACAAGTTGTTTCGTCTGGATCTGGCTTCCAAATCTTCATTCTTGAGCGCTATGACTTTGACAAGTTTATCCATCTGGAGGAGTTGCTCACTTTTTTCTGCATGATGTCTTCAATGTGTGAAATTCGTTGTTCAGCTTCTGTTATCCGCCATGTTTGTTTTTACAGCCTATTGGTAAGCAGGTCCAACCTGGTAGTTATTGTGTCCATTTTTCTGTCAATCAAGGATAGGCTGGATTGCATGGTGAGTAAGAGTGCTTTAATTTTGCACATTTCTGACTGCTTGCCCTGAGGAGCCAGGGACACGGCGTTTTCCGTGCTCTCTGGTGGTGCCCTAGTCGACTTTTTGACTCCAAATTGCAGTTTTTGCTGCCTAGTGTCTGATCTCCCCATTTCAACCAGACGCAGGACCACAGCATTCATCTGGGCCACTCCCCGTCGCCAAAGCGCGCCACCAGTCAGTCCGCCCCTCGTGCTACAGCGAAGGGGCAAGCAGTCAACAGCAGCAAGGTGTGTTGCCTAGGGGCCGCAGCTCAGCCGATCCCCAGGAGCAGCCCCCAGACGCTCCCGCTTCATCGTGGCCACACCGCAACCCTGTCTCCAGCGGTGCCCCGCCGGGCCTCCAGGGGCTTACGCGCTCCTCACCTCCACTTGTGTTTTTTTGGCAGCACGATCCAGCTGGCCCCGGGCACCGGCCCTCTTCACTCCAGGCCGTCTGCGCCACTACAGCTGACAGGGCCCAAGCACTGCCAGTGTTCTCCCTCAGGAAGCCAAACCACCGGGATTCAGCCCGCGCTCCGGTTGGGGCACCCGCCTCATCCGATGGGCTGCCCCTCGGCGAAACCGCCCGCCGCTCATCTCAGGCCACGGGCCCCAGCCTCAGAGGCCCGGGAGCAGCGGCCACGCCAGTAGGCCCAACCGGCAAGCGTCACAAGCACGCTGATATCCAGCGGCGCCCCACTTCAATCTGGTACCAGGTAGGGGATCCCGACCACCAGCACGCGACCCTCGCCAGACACTGCACAGCGTTTAAGGCAGGATGATGTTGGGTAATCAGTTCGGGCTGCGGGAGCCTCACCGAGGTGTGGCCAACTTACACGGCTGCTGTCTAGCGCCCCCCCTTATTTACATTTCTAACAGTCATTTGTTGACTAGTAGTCCTACACTTGCCACATTATTTCCATACTGCCCTTGTATTGTCTTCACCATATTACTTTATAGTTTACTCTGTAACCAAGGATATTTAACAGTACAAACTGATACTTTCTGATTTGCCTATTGCAAGTATCCTACTTGCTTCCCTTGGAAAGTCTTGCTTTATGGGAAATTCTCTGGCTCTCTTCTGGGACCCCATTTTGCCTTTCCGAAAAACAAAATATCTCTGAATAGGACCAGACCCTGCATTGTTATGGGCACATGCATTTTCATGCTCCCTCTTGTGAGGGTGAAGGAAATAACATTGCTTTGGGCAACAGGAATTAGATTTTTTTTTATGTCAGTATTGGATTTAAAGGCCTTAAAAACTGGTATCCATCCCTTGGGCCTCCCCTTCACAAAGTAAATCAGGTGGCTTACCACTAAATGCACAGTCTCCATATTAGTTTCTTGACCCACCTGCTTACATTCTTTCAGGCTGGCTCCGGTAACACTGGTCGTATCCAGTTGATGATAAGTCCTAACCAAGCAACCAGCTCTTGCAGCTCACTTCCAATATCAATGGACCGTAATTCTCAGAAATATTAAGTAATGAGAGTATTATGAAGTCTAAAAGCTGAAAATGTGAGAATTAATAATGACATTTCCTGAGTGACCGCCAAAGTTCCAGACCAGCGTGTTAGTCGTCTGCCATGCTGTTAGAAATGGGGTCTTTAATTGGCAGTCAGGTTACCCCCTGTCCAAGCAAGGACCCTCACTCTTGTCAGGGTAAAGGAGAGTCACCCTCAGATAATCCCCGCTCACCCCCTTGGTAGTTGGCACAAGCAGGCAGGCTTAACTTCAGAGTGCTAGGTGTAAAGCATTTGTACAAACACACAGAGTAACTTAATGAAAACACTACAAAATGACACAACACAGGTTTAGAAAAATAAAAAAATATTTATCTAAACAAAACAAGATCAAATGACAAAAATCCAACATACACAAGTCAAGTTATTAATTAAAAAGCAAAAAGAGTCTTAATTCCTTGAGAAAACAGGTAAAACACTGTTAGCGTTGAAAAGTACCTGGGTAGCGTCAAAATAACACGCACGGGCGAGTGTGTCAAAAAAGGTAAGCGGTGCGCCGATTTCGCAAGCGAGGCGTGCGTCATTTCTCCTTCTCCGGTCTGCGTGCGTCGTTTTTCCTCCCCGCAGGGGAGTGATGCATCGATCTGGGCAGCACTCGGGTCCAGGCAGGCGTTGCGTCATTTTTCTGCACCCAGCAAGGTTTGCTTCGAAAATCCTGCTGCATGGTATCAGCAAACCCGCGCAATGTGGGTTGCGACGTTAACAGCCTCCGTCAGCGGGTGTTGCGCGTCGTTCTTCCAGTTCCGTGTGTCGATTTTCCAGCCGGCATGCCGGTGGAGCGTCGATTTCTGCCACAAAGCTGGCGGTGCATCTTCTTTCAGCCGCGTCTTGGAAGGTGCGTCAAATTTTTCCCCGCACGTCAGTCTGTGCGTGGATTTTCAGTCTTGGTCTGCCAGCTTCACCTTCCAAGGCCCCAGGAACTTGATAGGGCACCACTTAGCAGGGCAGGAGTCTCAGCAGAGAGTCCAGGTGCTGGCAGGAGAAGTTTTTGACGGCCCTGAGACTTCAACAACAGAAGGCAAGCTCAGGACAAGCATGAAGGCACACAAAGTCCAGTCTTTGTCCTCTTGCACAGGCAGAAGCAGCAGCTGAAGGATAGCTTCACAAAGCACAGTCTCAGACAGGGCAGCACTTCTCCTCATTTCTTCAGCTCTTCTCCAGGCAGAGATTCCTCTTGATTTCCAGAAGTGATCTAGAGTCTGTGGTTTTGGGTGCCCTTCTTATACCCATTTTGCCCTTTGAAGTTGGCTTACTTCAAAGGAAAGTCTCTCTTGTTTGTGAAATCATGCCTTGCCCAGGGCAGGCCCCAGACACACACCAGGAAGTTGGAGACTTCATTGTGTGAGGACAGCCACAGCCCTTTCAGGTGTAAGTCACCACTCCTCCCCCTACGTTCTAGCACAGATGGCTCATCAGGATATGGAGGCTTCACCCCAGCTCCCTTTGTGTGTCACTGCCTAGAGAGAGGTGCAAACAGCCCAACTGTCAAACTGACCCACACAGGGAATCCACAAACAGGCAGAGTCACAGAATGGTTTAAGCAAGAAAATGGCCACTTTCTAAAAGTGGCATTTTCAAACACACAATCTTAAAACCAACTTTACTAAAAGATGTATTTTTAAATTGTGAGCTCAGAGACTCCAAACTCCACATGTCTATCTGCTCCCAAAGGGAATCTACACTTTAATCATATTTAAAGGTAGCCCCTATGTTAACCTATGAGAGAGATAGGCCTTGCAACAGTGAAATCCGAATTTGGCAGTATTTCACTGTCAGGACATATAAAACACATTAGTATATGTCCTACCTTAAACATACACTGCACCCTGCATATGGGCTACCTAGGGCCTACCTTAAGGGTGTCTTACATGTAAGAAAAGGGAAGGTTTAGGCCTGTCAAGTGGGTACACTTGCCAAGTCGAATTGGCAGTTTAAAACTGCACACACAGACACTGCAGTGGCAGGTCTGAGCCATATTTACCAGGCTACTAATGTGGGTGGCACAACCAGTGCTGCAGGCCCACTAATAGCCTTTGATTTACAGGCCCTGGGCACCTCTAGGGCACTGTACTAGGAACTTACCAGTAAATCAAATATGCCAATCATGGAAAGCCAATTACACATACATTTTACACAGGAGCACTTGCACTTTAGCACTGGAGAGCAGTGGTAAAGTCCCCAGAGTAACAAAAACAGAGTCCAGCACGCATCAACAACCTGGGAAACAGAGGCAAAAAGTTAAGGGAAACCTCGCCAAGGATGAAAAGTCTAACACAAGCACTTTTCCCATCCTCCCTATGTGTGCCCAGTATTGCGTAGTTGGCAATGCAGACAACCCCCCCTTCCCATTGGGTGTAGGCATCAACCACTAACTACCCCTTGTAGACTTCACTTACCAGTCACTGCCACATCCTCATATTTTGTATATCTGGACTGACTTCACAGAACAATGCCCACAAAGATTCTCCCTGGTCCGGGTTGTGGGGCATATGAAATTTCAGTTTTAATGGGTCCCCGGCTTTCTGTCATTGGGTTCAGCTTTGAATATACATTAAAATGGAGAGAGGGTATGATACCAAGATCAGGATTCAGGCCTCCATTTGCTGTGCCTCCTAAGGCTGTGACTAGGCTGATTTCCAAGAGAAGGTCCTGCTGCTACATCTTTACTGGAGCACCACACTGACACGACATTAGCTTAAAACGGAGAAGTGAAGGAATGCAAGATGTTAGGGCTTTTGCCATTGGCTGCAAGATTTTGAGTTTCTTGTCACATAGATATGAGAAAAATTGAGTTTTTTTCATACATATTTTGACATTTGCAGGGCATTCTGTATTGGAACCATGGAAAGCACTCAACCGTGTATTTCCCCAGGTCACTAGTTTTGAGAAATGCCCAAGGATGGTAGATTTTCCTGGGGGCCAGCTGATACTGGGTCCAAGTACTACAGTCATCCCCCATGGAAAGCGATAAGAAACGCAGGGAGTTTAGGTATGTGTTTAACATTTCAAGGGCAATCTGGGTAAGTAAGCTTGCTTCCACACAGGCCATACCACTATGGATTTCCCTAGGAATATATTTATCTAACAGGACTAGGGTTTATAGAGTTTCCGGAGTGCTTGCCATTCCCAGGGCTGAATATTTCAGCTATCCCCTTCGAAAGCTGGAGGAAATTTGTGTTTAATAATAGTTTTGTTGTTTTTAGTGCAGTTTGCTTACGTCCCTGCAAGCTATGTCACCTTGGACTCTCCGTATGTCTAGTTTTCAAAAGCGTCGGGAGTTAGTAGGTTTCCCTGTACCCAAATACTAGAGCTACCCAAATCCCACAAATCGATGTAAGTTAAAAGCACAATTTGTGATTCTTCCCTGGTGTATTTCTGGGCCTCTCTTGTGTTGAGCAAAAGTCTTATCCACACAAGTGGAACACCAATGTTATCTGAAGTGTGAAAAACAAAAATGTACGAAAATTCAGCAATTTCTTCCAAAGTGTGATGTTTATTGGGAATTCTGCCTAAAACAAATCATGAGTTCTGTGCAACCCGTTCCACCCTTTACTCTCCTGAATGTTTACTGTTCAGAAATCTCTTGCGTTGTTAGGTTTCCAGATGTGCTGGCCTACCCCGGGATTATATATAGCATCTACAGACATCTCAAAAATTCATGTAAATTCAAAACAAAAATCTTGATGTTTCACAGTTTGTTTTGGGTCTTCCCTGTCCAAGATGAAATGCCCACTCACACAAGCCAACTGCTGTCTTAACTGGAGAAATGAAGGAGCGTTGGGTGGTAGGACGTTTGTTGTTCTCTACAGATTCGCGAAGATTCCGTCATCTCAGAAAATGTGAGGAAAATCTGTAGACATTTGTAGAGACTTATGTGCAAGAAATTTCAGTGGAATTCATAAAAGCTATTCCACTCTGAGCTCCAAGAAGACTAGAGTTTTCAGAAGTGTCTGAGATTCATACGGTGCCTTGAGTGGCAGTCACCAGTAGGTCCAAATACGCAGTCCACCACAACCGCAAAAGCCAGCCTTATTAAAACATTTCCTCTCTTCATATGGTTGCGTTTTTGGCCCTTCTGCCATAAAGGACAGGCCGACTCACACAAGTGTGTACTGTTTTTATTGGCAGAACTGTGTGGATGTATAACGGTAAGACAGTAATTATTATCTTTTGGATTCCTTTATAGTTAAGTCAGTGTATGAAAACAACTCAGTTTTGATAAAATGCTCAGAGAATTACCACGCATTAAGGGTAATAAATATTTTACTTGTGACCCACGTTCTTTGAAATAGGTATTTTAGATTAGTTTCACCATGAGTGCTGTCTGGTAAAGACTGTTCAGTGCTACGATATCACTTAGCCAGATTGTCAGGATTTGTAGTCTGAGAAGCTAAATTATGTCGCTGAAAGTCTGGCAAAGCAAGACTGCCACGCTCATATAAAAGATTTACCGTTTCCAATCTATACTGAGAGCAGGACCTCGCCCACAATGGTAGAAAAATCAGACTTTTCAGCTGCTTAAAACAGTTCTCGGGACCAGCCACATAGCACCCTGCAATATGCAGAGGCATCTGGGAAGCATCCACTTTTTCGTTGAGCATCTTCTTTCCGATAGCGTGTTTGTTAGACCTGACAGCCTTAGGGTGGTCACCCCTAACTTTTTGCCTACCTCTCTCCACTTTTTGGATACTGGTTTTGCTGGTTTTAAGACTCTGCGCACTTTACCACTGCTAACCAGTGCTAAAGTGCATATGCTCTCTCCCTTTAAACATGGTAACATTGGATCATACCCAATTAGACTATTTAATTTACTTATAAGTCCCTAGTAAAGTGCACTATATGTGCCCAGGGCCTGTAGATTGAATGCTACTAGTGGACCTGCAGCACTGACTGTGCTACCCACTTCAGTAGCCCCTTAACCTTGTCTCAGGCCTGCCATTGCAAGGCCTGTGTGTGCAGTTTCACTGCCAAATCGACTTGGCATTTAAAAGTACTTGCCAAGCCTAAAATTCCCCTTTTTCTACACATTATACTCCAAAGGTATGCCCTAGGTAACCCAAAGGGCAGGGTGCTGTGCAGGCGAAAGGCAGGACATGTACCTATGTAGTTTACATGTCCTGGTAGTGTAAAGCTCCTAAATTGGTTTTTACACTACTGTGAGGCCTGCTCCCTTCATAGGCTAACATTGGGGCTGCCCTCATACATTGCTTGAGTGGTAATTGCTGATCTGAAAGGAAAAGGAAGGTCATATTTAGTATGGCCAGAATGGTGACATTAACTCCTGCTGACTAGTGAAGTTGGATTTAATATTACTATTTTAGAAATGCCACTTTTAGAAAGTGAGCATTTCTCTGCACTTAACTCTTTCTGTGTCTTACAATCCACGTCTGGCTGGGTTTAGTTTACAGCTCCTTGTGCATTCACTCATACACACCCCAAACACAGGATACTCAGCCCACTTCCATACATCTGCATTTTTAATGGGTCTTCCTGGGCTGGGAGGGTGGGGGGTCTGCTCTCACACAAAGGACTGCCACACCCCCTACTGGGACCCTGGCAGACAGGATTGAACCGAAAGGGGACCTGGTGCACTTCTGTGCCACTCTTTGAAGTCTCCCGCACTTCAAAGGCACATTTGGACATATAAACAGGGCCTCTGCTCCTACCAACTCAGACTCTTCCTGGAGAAGAAACTTGAACCAGAACCTGCATCCTGCCAAGCTTTCTGTAAAGGACTGCTGCCTTGCTGTTGCCCTGCTGCTCTCTGGCTGTGGTGGAGAAGTGCTCTCCAAGGGCTTGGATAGAGCTTGCCTCCTGTTCCCTGAAGTCTCAGGACAAAAAAGACTTCATCTCAACAAGAAGGACTCCTTGTGCAGTGAAATTTGATGCACAACCTTCCAGAAACAACGCACAGCCTGCACCGCAGTGAAAATTTCCCCGCACGCTGAACTAGAACGACGCAGCCCGACTTCGCAATGAGAAGATCAATGCAGCACCAGCGTAGCGACCGGAACTTCGCCGCACGGCCCACTGGCTCGACGCATAGCTGACCCGGAACGATGCAGCCCGACTTCCAGAGAGGAATCAACACAGCACCTGCCATGCAGTAGAAAATTCAATGCAACGCCCACCCGATCGACGCAGCTCCTGTGACTTCATCCTGCCAGCGCAGGAATCCACGCACCATCCACACACCTGATACACATACACACACCACACCCACACACCCAATCCAATATAAAGCACACACCCACAAACCCTTACTACCAAAATTTCGAAAGAAGGCCAGAGAGAGAGCCTACCTAAAATAACACCAGCATCCACAGACACACAACACCATCACTTACACAACATCCACACACCTCAAACAACACACACCAACACATCCTCTCACACATCACAACAGACACCACCTCACACATCACCCACACCAAATCATGGCACCTCAAAGACACCCCAGGTTCTCTGAGGAGGATCTCAGGGTCATGGTGGAGGAAATCGTCCGTTTAGAGCCACAGCTATTCGGATCACAGGTGCAGCAGACATCCATTGCAAGGAAGATGGAGCTATGACGCAGAATTGTCAACAGGGTTAACGCAGTGGGACAGCATCCAAGAACACGGGATGACATCAGGAAGAGGTGGAACGACCTACAGGGGAAGGTGCGTTCTGTGGTATCCAGACACCAGATTGCTGTACAGAGGACTGGCGGTGGACCCCCAGCTCCTCCCCCACAACTAACAACATGGGAGGAGCAAGTCTTGGTAAGTATGCATCCTGAGGGCCTCGCAGGAGTAGCAGAAGGACTAGACTCTGGTAAGACATATCTTTACTACTTTATCCCTCACTCCCCACCTGCATGCCATCACATACCGCCACCCTTACCCTCACACCCATCACCCCAACAACCCACAGATACCCCACTAACACAACCCACACATCCCAAAACCAAGCCCTGCATGTAACACCAATGCATGGACACCCATCACCAAAGCATGTCCAGTACTGAGACTCACTCATGCCCCAAAATCACCAATCACACAAGGACCAAGCCTATAGTGCAAGCACAGGAGTAGAGGGTCACTCACCCACTGCACAAGATGGCACACACAGATACAATAACTTGACATTTACACCCCAACCGGACCCATACCAAACGTCACCGGACAGGAGGTGCCAGACATATCCAGTACCCCTACAGATGAGACCCACAGTGATGACAGCAGCTCTGCACGCCTGGATCAAGATGACCAGCCCGGCCCATCAGGGACCTTGGGACAGTCGGTTCCCCTGACACAGTCACAAACCACAACAGAGCCACCCTCCTCAGGAAACACCAGCACAGCACCCACCCAGCGGGCCCATCCCTCTGTCCCCAGGACACGTCAATCAACAGTGTGTCCACCACTACAGGGAACCCAAACAACCCCAATAACACAGGACGATCAGGGAACTGGGGGCAGGGGCAGTGGCAGTGGGCACACGGTTCAGGGGGCAGAGGCACAGGATAACAGGGTAGCTGGGAGGACTGCTGTGCGACAGGGGGAGGAAATGCTCAGGGAACCCACTCTCCAACATCATGGGAGCTTACCACCATTCCCAGGAGACCATGGGCACAGTACTGGCAAAGTTTCAGGAGACCCAACGGCTGCAGGAGGAACACTACTTGGGGATCAGGGGGGACTTGAAGTCCATTAACACCACCTGGTCACCATTGCAGGGGTGCTGGCAGACCTTCTCAACACTAGGAGGGACACAGTGGCACACCAACGGCCCCTGACACTAGCCTGGACGAAGAACAGCCCTCCACCTCTGCCGGTGCTAGTGGACAGGAGGCACCGCCACAGGAACAACTGGACACCAGCACCCCACCCCCTGCAGATGGTGAACCACCCCGCAAACGGTCCCTGAGAACCAGGAACAAGACAGAGAACATTGCCAAGACCCCGCCAGGAAATAAGACCCCCCTGAATGTCACCCTTCTGTCCCACTATGTCACCCTGTCCATCCTTAAACTGCCATTGCTCCACTTCCTATGCCCCTTTGGACAATGCACCTGTGAAACAAATAGACTGGATTCTGCCTTGGACATACCAACACCATCACACCAGCCCATTTTACAACCCCCTCCACTTATTTGCACAGGAATAAACACACTTCAATCACAAAACAATCTGGAGTCAGTCTGTGCTTTCACAAATGTGTAATTGCAATATCTATGAAATATAGCAATGTCAATTTACTTATTCACATACCAATGTAACACAGCTATAGGCCAGGAGTAAACATAGCAGAGGGCACAAAGTGGGACTCAGATCTGTGAAATGGAAAGTCAAAGTGACAGGTCAGTGTCCATATACTGACTGAAAATGACAGACTTATGCTAGCTCCAACAATAGTATGAGATGTGGGAAGCAGTGACATCTTCCTACCTGTGTTTCACTGGAAGTATTGCATGATGATGTTGTTTCGGTTGTCGATATCCTCTTCTTCTGTCTCCTCTTCTTCACTTTCCACAGGCTCCACAGCTGCCACAAGACCATCATCTGGCCCATCCTCCTGCAGAAAAGGCACCTAACGTCGCAAAGCCAGGTTGTGCAGCATACAGCAGGTCACGATTATCTGGCACACCTTCTTCGGTGAGTAGTATAGGCAAACCACCTGTGAGATGGAGGCACCGGAATCTGGCCTTCAGGAGGCCGAAGGTGCGCTCTGTTATCCTCCTAGTTCACCCATGTGCCTCATTGTAGCGTTCCTCTGCCCTTGTCCTGGGATTCCTTACTGGGGTCAGTAACCATGACAGGTTGGGGTAACCAGAGTTATTTGCAAATGTCGAAGGACAACTGTTAGACACACACTAACCCTTAGGGACAACCCCATACCCAGACACCTATGTCAACTGTATTGGGACCTTGGCCTCACCTATTAGCCACACACGGTGCCTCAGGAGTTGCCCCATCACATAAGGGATGCTGCTATTTCTCAAAATGTAAGCGTCATGCACAGAGCCAGGATACTTGGCATTGACATGGGAGATGTACTGGTCTGCCAAACACACCATCTGCACATTCATTGAATGGTAGCTCTTCCGGTTTCTGTACACCTGTTCATTCCTGCGGGGGGGGGGGGGACAAATGTCACATGTGTACCATCAATGGCACCAATGATGTTGGGGATATGTCCCAGGGCATAGAAGTCACCTTTCACTGTGGGCAAATCCTCCACCTGAGGGAAAACGAAGTTGCTGCGCATGTGTTTCAGCAGGGCATACAATACTCTGGACAACACGTTAGAGAACATTGGCTGTGACATCCCTGATGTAATGGCCAATGTTGTTTGAAAGGACCCACTGGCCAGGAAATGGAGTACAGACAGGACCTACACTAGAGGGGGTATCCTTGTGGGATGGTGGATAGCTGACATCAGGTCTGGCTCCAACTGGGCACACAGTTCCAGGATTGTTGCACAATCAAGTCTGTATGTGATTATGATGTGTCTCTCTTCCATTGTCGACAGGTCCACCAGGGGTCTGTACACCGGAGGATGCTGCCATATCATCACCTGCCCCAGCAGACGTGCCCTATGGAGGAGAACAGCGAGCGGAGAGTCATCCAACACTGAGGTATCACAATGTGTTATTTGCAGAAACGTTATTAATCCGCAATGTGCCGGTATCTGTCTGTATTCCCGGCCTAGATAGGTGTGACACAGTTTTTATCCATCCCATATGGCCCCCTGAAATGGCGGCTGCCTGACCTGTAAGGTGGGACAAGGGGATATGAGGTTACTGCGCTGGCGTTGTACACCGTCACGGTGGGCGGTCGAAAACCGCGGCGCAATTCTGCATTGGTTAACATTAGGCCCTATGGGTCCCAGGAGCCAATTACTATGTACGCCGGCAGTGACGGTACAGACCACCGCGGACGTGACTGCCATTTTCTGTCTGTTCACTCACTTGATACCTGACCTTCAACAGGAGAGGACCTACAATGCAAGTGCTGCTGCGACCTGTGTCTGGAAGCGACGATGGCTAAAGTGTCTGGGGAAAGGGCCCCTGCCTTCACTTTGGAGGAGTTGGAGAAACTAGTGAATGGGGTCCTCCCCAGTACACTCAACTGTACGGTCCTCCAGACAAACAGGTGAGTACACTGTGAGCATGCTGCATGGGCAATGCCTGCTTTGAGTGGTGTGGATGGAAGATACATGGGGGGGCAGAGGCCTGCTTGTGCGGATGGAGAGTGTATGGGCGTCGGGGCATGGGTGGGAACTGGTGGGCAATGAGTATGGCGGTCCGGACGGGTGAGTAATTTCCTTTCCCCCTGTACCATTCCTCTAGGTCAACGCCCACCAGAAGAAGGGCATTTGGCGTGCCATCGCCAAGGACGTCCGGACCCTTGGGGTCTACCAAAGACGGAGCACCCACTGCCGTAAAAGAATGGAGGACCTGCGCCGCTGGAGCAAGAAGACGGCGGAGGCCCAGCTGGGGATGGCCTCCCAATGTGGAAGGGGTGCCCGTCGCACCATGACACCCCTGATGTCCTGGATCCTGGGGGTGGCATATCCGGAGTTGGATGGGTGCTTGAGGGCATCACAGCAGCCATAAGGGGGTGAGTACACTCTCATTCAGCTGACTCTGCGCGCATTACGAGGTGTCTGGGTGGGGAGGTGGGCAGTGGGTTCCCCTAGGCCAGGGCGAACCTGGTAGGCAAGGTCCCTTGTGAGGCAGGCTATGTGGCACCCCAACCCCAATAGTGGTAAGAGCCATCTACACCTAGTCATGCTCCTGTGACTTCCAGGTATGCAGCAATTGGGCTTAGGCCTCGTACCCCATGGTCAGGTGAATTTTCTAGGAACTGTTAGTGCATGGGGTGGTGCTGAGGGCTGCTCCCTGTGTGTTGTGTCCGCCAACGGTAGTGGTGTTGCATGCACTGAATGTTTTTCTTCTGTCTCCCCTTCATCCCCCCCGTTTGTGGTCTCCCTGTTCTTGTGTGCAATAGCATCATCAGGCGGAGGAGCATTGGCACCGGAGCAGGAGGGAGCTGCAACCCACTTGGCCCTGGAGGGTGAAGCAATGGAGTCTGAAGCCACGAGTGGGACGGAGGGCGAGGGGAGCTCCACGGCGGGGACAGGAGTAGACACCAGTGACAGCGACGACTCCTCTGATGGGAGCTGCCCACCGCGTCAACAGGTAGAGCCGCCACCCCCTACCAGCACCCCCCTCCCAGCAGCCCCTCAGCGCGTGCCCCGTGCCCGCTCACCCAGGAGGGTGGGAATCTCCTTCGACCCAGGCACCTCAGGCCCTGCCCCAGTCAGCCCTGCTGCCCTCAGTGAGGAGGCTATTGACCTCCTGAGATCCCTCACTGTTGGGCAAGTTACCATTTTGAATGCCATCCAGGGTGTTGAGAGGCATTTGCAACAAACAAATGCATACCTGGAGGGCATTTATTCTGGGCAGGCGGCCCAACAGAGAGCATTTCAGGCTCTGGCCTCAGCATTGATGGCAGCCATTGTCCCTGTGTCCAGCCTCCCCCCTCCAACCAGACTCCTATCCCCTGTACCTCAGCCTATCCCAACTACACCATCAGGCCAGCATTCACACACATCAACACACAAGAGTGGCTCACGCAAACATAAGCACCACACAACCCACAGGGTCTCACACAAGCACCATCCTCACGCAGACCCAGCAACATCCACTGCTTCCACTGTGTCCCCCTCCTCCAGGTCGTCCTCCTCCCTCCCTGTCTCATCTCCACTCACACCTGCATGCACTACATCCTCAGCAACTACCTCCATCACCAGCACGCCCATCACCACACACCGCTCATGTGCAATCACCACCCCCACTACCATTCACACTTCCCCTGTGTCCTCTCTCAGTGTGTCTGTCTCCCAAAGTACACAAACGCAGACACACACACACCCAACAGCCATTCACCTCACAACAGCCTCCGGCCCATGCACCTTCACCCAAATTCAGCAGACGTACACCTCCTACAACCACTACCTCTTCCTCCACTCCCAAACCCCCTCTATCTTCCCGTCCCAGTGTGTCTAAAAAACTTTTCCTGGCAACCCTTGACCTCTTCCTTTCACCTCCCCACCAGTACTTCCCCTAGGGCCAGGCTTTCAAGGTCCCAGCCCAAATCCCCAGGCACAGTGGTGCCAGCAACTGCGGGGTCATCGAGTGCGCCACCCATCAGGGCTGCCAGTGTGCCACCTAGCGAGGGCAAGGACATTCCGCCACCTGCCAAGGTGAAAAAGGTGCCCACATCCCAGAGAATGACATCCACTACCTCAGTCCTTGGCAGGATGAAGCACTTTGGGCACCATGCCCCCTCCAGAACCAGTGGAGAATGACATCCACTTGAGAGACTGTGGCTTTGCACTCCCCAGGACCAATCAGTGGGCAACCCGCCCACTTGAGAGACTTGAGAGACTGTGGCTTTGCACTCTCCAGGATAAAGCAGTGGGCAAACCACCCACTGGAGAGTCTTGAGAGACTGTGGCTTTGCACTCCCCAGGATGCAGCAATTGGCAAACCACCCACTGGAGAGACTTGAGAGACTGTGGCTTTGCACTCCCCAGGATAAAGCTGTGTGCAAACCACCCACTGGAGAGACTTGAGAGACTGTGGCTTTGCACTCCCCAGGATAAAGCAGTGGGCAAACCACCCACTGGAGAGACTTGTGAGACTGTGTCTTTGCATTCCCCAGGATACAGCAGTGGGCCTGGAGCCCCCTCGTGCAGCAGTGGTGTCGTGCGTTCATCAGGCTGAAGTGCACCCCCCTCCCCCTAAGGTGCCTGTATATTTTCAGTCTGATGCCCCAGCATTGTTCTCTCCTTTTCCAGTCAGGTATCTAGTGTGGGCTTTGCCCATGCATTTTGGGACCAGTGGTCCACAGACAATGATTGGTACACTATCCGGACTTGTGTAGTTGTACATATTTGTTAATACTGAATTTTGGTTTATCTGATTTTTCATTATTACAATTGTTACAATAATTTCCTTTTGTCCTTGCGTTCTTCCAGGGGGTGGGGGGGTGTATATGTAATGTTGCTGCATGTATTTGTGTGTATGTTGTGGGTGAGGGTGGGGGTGGGGGTATTGCGTGTTGCGTATGTTTCACTCTCTCCCCCCGCGTTGTAGGTGCAGTACTCACCGTGGTCGCCGCCGCCGCCGCCTTTCGTACTCCTGGTAGATGAGTAGATATACAAACATTGGTAACAGCTGTAGCTCGGGCTCCATGGCGTCCTGGTTCCTCGTTGGGTGTCGAGAGGTGAGTGTTTTCCCTTCTGTATACTGTTTCCGCCGTGCTTTTGATCGCGTTGGTTCCGCCCCAGAAAAGGTGGTGGATAGGCGTCTTGAAATACAGTGGGTGGTACTTTGTCTTCCGCCTGTCTGTTGGCGGTTACCGCCACGGTATTTGGTTCTACCGCTGTGGCGGTCGGAGTGTTAAAGTGGCTGTCTATGTTGGCGGTTTCCGCCATGGTCGTGATTCCATTTTCTTTCCGCCGGCCTGTTGGCGGTATTACCGCCGCTTTAACACCGACCGCCTGGGTTGTAATGAGGGCCTTTATATCACTTTTCAGTGATATCTCTACATTTGCTTATTGCATCTTTGATAGTTTTGACCTGCATCTTATCAGATAAATATTAGATATTTTTCTAGAAACTGTGTGGTGTATTTTTGTGGTGCTATGTGGTGTTATTCTATGATTTATTGCACAAATACTTTACACATTGCCTTCTAAGTTAAGCCTGACTGCTCAGTGCCAAGCTACCAGAGGGTGGGCCCAGGATAATTTGGATTGTGCGTGACTTACCCTGACCAGAGTGAGGGTCCTTGCTTGCACAGGGGTTAACCTGACTGCTAACCAATGACCCCCATTTCTAACAGTGTTTATGTATGTATGTACGTACGTACCTGGTATTTCTGTGGCGCCAGCCTAGCCAAAAGTCAGTAGTTCGATATAGAAGGTCACAGACAAACAAAAAGTCAGCTAGTGGAAAGGTAGCTTAATGCATTGTGACGTAGTGTTCCTTAGAGAGGTGAGTCTTCAACTCTTTGCACCTGGGGCAGCTTTGAGGCAGTCCTGATGGATGCAGGCACCAGGGATGCTGTTCCTTATCCTGGGTACATAGATAGAAAAGGCTTGATGCCTTTTTTATTTCCTTTTTACACTTCTTAGACTGTAGTCTGATGATGCCCTAGCTGTGGACTTGTCGAAAGCCACCAGAGATGGTGAGCTTGAGTGCACGGCCATGTAAATGATGCAGGTGGTTTTGAAGATGGTAGGGGCCCTCAAGGAGAGCCAGTGGAGCTCCATCAGGATGGGGGTGATGTGATCATATTCTTTGGGGCCCTGTATGAGACATGCTGTGGTGTGTAGCACACCTCTAAGGGGTTGCCAAAGTGGAGTCTGGTAGGCCATGAAACAGGGTGTTACTGCCATCCAGATGCAAGAGTACGAGGGCTTCAACAGTAGTTTTGAAGTCCGTTTCCAGAAAAAACTGTTCTACTTTCTTTACAAGACAGTGATGGTACCAGGCTGTCTTTGTTTTTTTTTTGTTTTTTTTTGGCAATATGTACCTTGGGGGTGAGGTTGGTGTCTAGTGTGAATCCAAGTGACTTGGCATTCGTTGAAAGCTGGGGTTGGATGCTGTCAAGGTTCATGTCAGCTAGCCAGGTATGTACTGTTTCTTGTTTGCTGTTCTTGGCAAAGAACAGAAATTCTGTTTTGGCTGGATTGAGCTTCATTTAGGCGCTGGATATCCAGGTCTTAATGATGTGCAGACGGTGTTTCTGGCACTGGATGTCTGAAAACTTTCAAGTAGAGTTGTCCATCTGACCGGTTCCATTACATTGGCCATAGAAATAAACCTACCTCGTGCCTTTCACTCCCCAATAGCATCAGCAATGAAAATCACAGTTTTGTGGCAGACCAAGGATTGCATAGTAAATGTCTTCTCTTCTCCTTTCCCTATCTGATAGAGACTTCTAACTGCAGATTCTTTACCTTTTGAATTTCACCAGACGTCAGTCTGAATCCGGAGATTTTTCTCAAGCAGTACCTCTGTGTGCCATTAAGTGGTGGCGATTGGCTCTGTGTCCGTCGTCATTCAAGCCAGATATGACATCACAGTTCCTATATAGGTGCCACCCTGGCGCGCTAACGTCAGTGTCATGGGTTACTCGTTGTTTATGTCTCTGGCCCACTGGAACTGCACAGTGGTCTTGACCCTTGTAGGTTCTGCCTTGACCAAGGTAATGGCGGCCCTTCCTGGTGGCCAAGGTGCTGCTGACGAAGGAATGCCAAAAGGCAGTCCGTACCCTCCAGAAGGAGACACAAAGAAGAAAAAAGGGAAAAACCTGTATAGCAGGAACTCGGTGGAACAAAAAAGAAGCAAAAAGATAAGTCTTCCAACAAAAAAACAATACTGTAAGAAACTGGAACAAGCGAGGGAAAAAACTGGAGAAAAAACAACAGTAGCGAAGATCACCACCAAAGGAAGTGTTGCAGCGCAAGGAGAACAAGAATCATACAACTTATATACCCTAAAACAGGAAATGACCAACAGGAAGAAGAAAGTCACCATATTGGATTGGGAAAGAATCATAAGAGAATATAGAGAAAAGGCCCCATTTTGGAAAAGGGTCCTAAGGCATGCAGGGAAAAAGAAAGGCATATTGGAGAAAGGAGAACATGGCTGCTAAGTGTAAAAGTAAGGAAAAGAGGAAAAGGAGAAAGAAGAGAAAAAAGAAGAAAGGAACAGGCTGCACCAGGTAAGTGAGGGGTTGGGTGCTTATGTCTAATATTGAGGGTGCGCCACGCCCAAAACCCGCAGAGGCCCAATGCCCTCTTTGGGACCTCGTGCGAGGAAATAGAGAACAGAAGGGATGAGGCACGCCGAGCCGTCAGGAACCGCGGCCGCGGCGTGGCAGTCAGTCCTTTTCCTTGGACACCAGACAGCACTGATCCAAAGAGAGCTACCCCTCAGTCATTTTTTACTTGTCTTTTGTTTACTTTTTGTTAACTTTTTTAGAGTTGTATAACTCCTGGTGCGTCGAGGATGTGTGCCTTTGGAGCATGACCATGACCCGAAGTCATGCTCAGGGTGTAGGGTCGTGCATTGGAAAGACTGTGGCGGAGTGGTCTCTGAAGCTGATGGTGGCCCGATGCCCAAATCCAAGTAAGTTAAGTTCCCAGTCAAGAGGAAGGTCCTGGGAGCAGACTTGGAGTCCTCCTTCATCATCGTCCCACTCCAAGTCCTTGGGACTATCGGATAGTTCAAGGCACAAGAAGAAGTAGAAGAAAGCAAAACATTCTTCGGCTTCACCCCGTCCGTCAGCCGTTGAGACAAGGAAGCAGGAGTATCATCGTTCTAAGCCTCCATCTGCAGAGCCTGCACCTGGGCCGACTCTGCACCTCCCCAAGTTTCCAGGAGCTGAAGCAACCCCCTCGCCAGCTAAAAGAGTTTTATGAGGCTATGCGCCTCTTTTTTGGACAGTCCAACACCACTGGAGCGCCATTAGGCCCTGCAGAGTCAGACGGGGCCCCTCCGGGTTCTGCACCGGTGGCTTCGGCCTCAGCTCTGAGGGGAACCCATGGATCCATGCTTGGATCTGGGACAGTGATGGATATACCATCTCAACCTTCTCCGATGCCATTCCTGATGCCTGTGCTGCCCGTGTCCCCGGGCAGTGCCATCCCCATCCTCATTGCGGACTCCGACATGGAGCCAGATGGGCGTCATATGACGCCAGTTACAGCGCTGACAAGAACTGTGTCTTCTATGCCATATCCTTTGCCTGTTTCCTATGGGCTAGGAGATGGTGAGGGATAGAAGGGGTTGCTGGACCCTTTAGAAAATTAGCTCCAAGACCCTGTGGTCTGGCGTGCACGCGTGGGTGAAGCCAGTGGACTGGACACCTCCCCAGATAGACATGCTTTCTCCTTTTACTGTGGCTACAGAGGAGGGTGCTTCATATTCTATGGTGGTGTAAAGGGCAGCTGAGGTCCTGGACCTTGAGCTGCCTTCAGTGACAGTCAGGACTAACCTCCTGACAGAGGTGCTTCAGTCTGAAGCTTCCTCCTCTGAACCCCTGCTCCCCTTCAGTGAACCCCTTACAGATGTCCCACTTGGCACCAGGTCCAAAACCCAGCACAGGGGCTCCTGTGAACAGGAGAATTGCTTGCTGCCATTGCCCTGCTCCAGGTGACCCGAGTTTCTTCACGCAACACCCTACCCTGAGAGCTTGGTTAGCCAAGCCTCAACAACACAGCACGTTCCCTTCTGCACCCCAGATAGGGAATCCAAGAGGCTGGACACACATGGGAGGAAAACGTTTTCTTCTGCCAGCCTCGCATTGTGGTCCTTGAACACTGCATGCCTTCTTGGCCGCAATTCCCACAGCCTGTGGGATTTGGTTGCGCAAGTGATGCCATAGGCTCCGGAGGAGGCCCGTGCTGTACTCTTCCAAACAGTTGCAGATGGGAGAGATGCAGCAAAGTTCATGATCTGATGTGGACTGGACACAACCGACTCACTGGGCAGAGCAGTTGCATCGACGGTGCCCCTTAGGCACCAGGCTTGGTTGAGGAAATCTCGCTTTTTGGGGATGTTCAAGCTAGTCTTATGGACATGTTCTTTGATGGCACCCATCTCTTCGCAGAGAAAGCAGACTCGGTGCTCAAGCACTTCAAAGATTCTTATGCTAAGGCCAGGTCCTTGGGCCTTGCGGTGGCCCCTCTTCCCTCTGTCTGCTTTTCACCCCGTTTGTGGCTATGGATGGGGTAGCCTACCAGACTTTTTCCCGTCCAGCCACCATGCTGCGCATGCTACCCAGCCTCTGAGTGGCCCTCGACTTGGGATCCACCTCCCTCATGGATCAGGGAGCCAGCAGTCTAAACAGTACACCAACAGTGCCCCCCTGCCACCGTCCCCCCGCCACCCGTCCCCCCGCCGCAGCTACCTCCAAACCTTCCTAGTCTGACTCTCCCCCTCTAGGAATCAGTCAGAGGCAGTATCTGCCATCACCTGTTTCACTGGCAGTCCATCACATCAGACTGGTGGGTTTTGCAGATAGTCCAAAGGGGCCACTCCCCTCCCTTCGAGACTACCCCTCCATCCTTGCCACCATCCTGCAATCGCATGACTAAGGATCACTTGGCTCTTCTTTGGAAGGATGTTATAGCTCTCTTGGTCAAGGGAGCCATAGAAAGGATTCATGTGTCAGAAGTAGGTTGTGGTTGCTATTCCTGCTGCTTTCTGGTACCCAAAAAAGACAAGGGCCTCCGTCCTATCCTAAGCCTTTGGTCCCTCAAACTCTTTGTCAGGAAGAAGAAGTTGAAAATGCTCACTTTGGCCTTGCCATCACCCCTCGGGTGTTCACCTAGATGATGGCTGTTGTTGCAGCTCATCTGCGTAGGTCAGGGATTTAAGTCTTCTCCTACCTCGACTACTGGCTGTTGAAGGCGGGCTCACCCCAGGCTGTCATCTCCCACCTCCAGACTAAGGCGGACCTCTTGCATTCACTGGGGTTCACTATAAATATGCTGAAGTCACACCTGACTCCCTCTCAGACTTTCCTGTTCATCTGAGTCGTTCTGGACACAGAGCACTTTCTGGTTTATCCTCCCGATTAGAGTGTCCAGGATATTCAGGCTATTATAACCATGTTTCAGCCTCTATCCTGGATTTCAGTGAGAATGACTCTGAGGCTGCTGGGTCTCATGGCCTCCTGCATCCTGTTGGGGAATCATGCCAAAAGGCATATGCAGGATCTGCAGTGGGACCTGAAGTTCTACGAGTGCAACATCAGGGGTGTCTCTCCAACATGGTCCAGATCTGGGAGGTAACTACAGAGGTCTGCATTGGTGGCTAACAGACCGCGATTGGGTCAGAGGCAAATCCCTCTCCCTTTCCCAACCAGAACTGACAGTAGTGATAGATGCGTCACTTCTGGGCTGGGACAGCCATCTGGAAGAGGTGTAGATCATAAGCATTTTGTCTCCGGCAGAGTCCGGACTCCACACAAACTGTTTGGAGCTCTAGGCGATCAGGCCAGCAGTGAAAGCATTCCTTCCCTCTCTCAAGGGGAAAGTCATGCAAGTGTTAATAGATAACTCCACTACCATGTGATACTGCAACAAGCAGGGCTGTTGGGGTTGTGGATCCTTTGTCAGGAGGCTTTGCATCTCTGGATATGGCTGGAACCAGGGCATATCCCTGGGGGTTCAACATCTGGCAGACCGTCTGAACACCAGAGCAGACAAGCTCAGCCGACAATGCTTTGTTAGTCACAAATAACATCTCCATCCAGAGGTGGCACAAGGGGACTTTCAGCAGGGGGACGAGCCTTGGTTAGATCTGTTCACCCCCGCAGAGAACACGCAATGTCAGCAGTATTGTACGTTGGAGTTTCCAAGGCGGCAGTCATTTAGTGATGCTTGTTGTTTCGAGTAGAACTCAGGCCTCCTGTATGCTTTTCCACCCATGCCACTTCTGCAGAGAGTTCTCAGGAAGATCAAGAATGACCGGGCCTAAGTCATCCTTGTGGCTCCAGACTGAGCATGAAGAGTCTGGTATCCCGAGCTATCGAGCATGGCCATCAATCCTCTGATCAGACTGCTCCTTCGGGAGGATCTTCTGTCGCACTAGCTGGGGAGGATACTCCACTGGAACCTGTCCAGTCACTGCCTTCTTGCGTGGAGACTAAGGACGACAGCTGCCAGGTTTAGACCTTCCTCCTGAAATCTGTAACGTTATCTTGGCAGTTAGGCTTCCTACCACCAAAATGGTATACATCTGTCATTGGAAGAAATTTGTGGCATGGTGCACAGACAGACAAGTCTGTTGACCCCCTTTTTTCCCTCTCTCTGAAGTTCTGTTGTCTATCCTTTCTCTGGCCCAGCAGAGTTTACAATGGACACTCTCAAAGTTTATTTATCTGCTGCATCTGAGTTTTTGAGGTTACCTGATCAGCCTTCTTTGTCTCCTATTGTTTCTAGGTTTCTTAAATGACGTACTCATATGTTTCCACCATCCCCTTCCATTATGCCCCAATGGGATTTGAATTTGATTCGGACATTCCTAATGTGCGCTCCTTTTGAGCCTCTCTACAATTGTACTCTCAAGCTTCTCACCCTAAAAACAGTCTTCCTGGCGACTATTACAGCTGCCTGCAGGGTGAGTTAGCTGCAGGCGTTGTCATCTAAACCACCCTACCTTTCCATCTATCCTGAGAAAGTGGTGCTTCACACTAGGGCTTCTTTTTTGCCAAAAGTGGTCACGCACCTTCAAGTAGGCCAATCCATCACCTTGCCTACTTTTTACCCACCCTCACATCCTTCTAAAGAAGAGGAGAGACTCCACCACCTGGACCCAAAAATAGTATTGGCATTCTACCTTGATCGTAGAAAAGAGTTCCTGGAAGATGATCAACTCTTTGTCGGTTATGTGGATGCGAAGAAAGGTTGGGCTGTGCAGAAGTGGACCATCTCCCAATGAGTTGTTCTCTGTATTAAAATCTGCTATGCAAGGGCCAGGAAGCCAGCCACCTGAAGGTTTGCGGGCTCATTCTCCTAGAGCAACAGTTGCTACCACTGCATTTGCACATGGAGTTCCAGACACGGAGTTCCAGTCTTTATCTGTCAGACAGCAATGTGGGCATCCATGCACACATTCAACAAACACAACTGCCTGGGCAGTCAGGCACGTAGGGATGGGTACTTTGTTGGTTCAGTCCTGCAGGACTTTCTAGTTTGATCTTGTTTTGCAGAACCACTTCCGGGGACGATATTGCTTGGGTATCTATTCAAAAGGTAAGGAATCTGCAACTAGAAGTCTCTAACAGATTAACAAGTTACTTACCTTCGGTAACACCTTAGCTGGTAGAGGCATATTCTACTTGCAGATTCCTTACTGACCCACCCATCCTCCCCGTTCTTCTAACTGATTTCTAGGAACAGTAGCTCCCCTATCAGAGCCTTAGTTTTGATGTTCCAGTGGTCAGTGTTCTTCATGGCTCTGCACATCTGGCATGGAAAGTCCTAAAAAGAAACGGATATCAGTGTCGGGCGGCGCCTATATCAGAACTGCAACATCATATCTGGCGTGGACGGATGCAGAGCTGACCACACCACCTAACGGCATGCAGGGGTACTGCTCAAGAAAAATCTCCACATCCGGACGGATGCCTGGGGAAATTCAAAAGGTAAGGAATCTGCAACTATAATATTTCTCTACCAGATAAGGCATTACCGAAGGTAAGTAACTTGTTTATCTCGCTCAAATGAGCACAGACATAAATTCTAAGTGTGGGAAACTCCTTTATTTGGAAGTTACAACATATGGATGCAGATTGCACTTCCTTCGTAGGAGAAAATACTTTGGTAATGTCTCTAGAGCGGATATAGCACACCTACTTCTTTCAAGCCAGGTGTCTGGTCTTACCACACAAATCATCCTTCATCCTTATGGGATCAAATTCATAGGGACACTCCTGGCTCCTTTACATACAGCATTTAATAGAATGGTCAGATCCGGATAACAGCTGACTAATTTCCATGGTTTAAGAGAAATAAAAGGAAGGTTGTGAGTGGACAGTGCGATGACTTTAGGTCTGCGTTGAGTGGTTGGCCCTCCTATAGCCTTCTTTAGGAACTTTATGTAGGCATAGGTACATAGACAACTCAACTTTCACCTGGAAGACCACACTGACACCAAGCCACCAACCTACTGGAAGATGTAAGCATACTAGAACTCACCTAACTAGTGAACGGACCTACCCACATAGCCAAACACGTCCTCGACCCCCATTTACCAGCTTGTCCAAAATCACAGAGAATAAATCCATCTCACTCACCTGGACAGACCACTCCCTTGTCTGTTTGGCCTACCCAACAAAAACAGAACTGAACATCCCAAGAACAAGATCCCCAAAGAAACCTGGCCCATTGAGCTTCAGTCACAGCTCCTGCTTCACCACAAAGATCTAACATTCTCCTTCATGAGCTTCAACACCTGGATCACCTCATCCACTGGCTTCCTTATTCCTCTAAAATCCACCTCACAATCTCACTCCCAGCACAAGGGAACTGGTACCTAGAAGACATCCGACTCAACACGCTCCACTGCAAACATTTGGAGCACCACTGGCACCACACCCATGACAGAAATGATAAGTACACCTACAGATCAGCCCTCCGGATTTGCAACCAACAAAACAGAACCACCAAACATGTAGTGCTCACCAAGCGAATCCAACACCTCAAAAGAAATCTTTGCCATAGTGAAGGAATTCACATCCTCCGCCGCCAGCTCCACGTTTCTCACCTGCTTACAGAGGCTCTGCAATCAGCTCTCCTGATTCTTCACCATCAAAATTAACACTGTTTACAACTTTGTCCCCCAACTGGACCTCTCCGCCCTTTCCATCCTTCACCGTGATGATAAGAACACCCTGAATACTATCATGACCAGCAAGCCAGGCGTCAACCCACAGAAAACCGCTCGCGCCATACACTCATCAAATTGGAGCCCCTGCGGATCCCTGTCCGTACTTCATATTGATAGATGGACTTACCCCCATCTGCACAGCACTCACACCCCACCAAAATGTATTTTACAATTGCCACCTTTCCAGACTCTTGGAAACATGCCACCATCTTACCTCTCCTGAAGATATCCCCAACCGACCCGAAGACACTGGCAAACTACAGACCCCTGGACCTCCTTCCCTACCCGGTATTAAAAAAAACCTCATCAATATCAGATTGGCCAACCACCTCCCGGTCTCTCCCATTCTGGATTCAGAACCAACCACAGCACTGAGACTACCCTACTCACAGCCACCGACAAAATCCACCTCGCCAGGGGCAAGGATAATGCAGGGATACACATCCTACCCAATCTCTCAGCCACTTCCAACACGCTCTCCCACCTCATTCAATGCCTCCATGAGACCGGAATCTATGGACCAGCACTCTGATGGGTCAGCTCCGTCCTTTCAGGACGCACCCAAACAGTCAGCTTAACCATGTTCTCATCTACTACCTCCAACATGATCTGCAGGGTCTCCCAAGGCTCTTCTCTTAGCCCTATGCTTTGCAACATCTACATGACTCCTCTCAACATCATCATCCTCACCCATGGGCTCACCATCTATTACACTGACAATCCACAGCTTACCCACTCCTTCTCAGAAGAAGCCTTGTACAACCAAACATACTTCATCAGCTGCATGTCTAAGATTAAGAACTAGATGAAAACCAACTGCTTAAAACTCAACACCAACAAATTGGAAGTGTTCCTGTTAGAAAAAGGTCCTTTCTCTGGTCCTCAGGCTGTTGGCCCTCAGAAATAGGGCTGTCACCAAGCCCATCCCTTTCGGCCAGGAGCCTAGAGATTGAGAACGACAATCAAATCTCGATGCACAACCAATTCAGCACAGTTGCTTCCTTCTGCTTCCATGAACTCAAGTTCCTCAAGAAAGTCTTCAGATGGGTCCCCCTGGACACCCGAAGATCTGTTGTCACTGTAGCCAAGATCATCAGCAAACCTGGACTACAGCCATGCCCTCTATGTCAGCATCATGATTCAGCTCATCAAAAGACTCCAAGTCATACAGACCACAGAAGCTAGACTCATTCTCAAACTACCCCACATATCCAAACACATTAAGGCTATCCACAAACTTGCCATCTTAAAGCTCCTCGATTACACCTACAAAGTACTGCACAAGCAAGGCCCAGTATATCACAACAACCGTATACAGTTCTACAAAGCGACTAGATATCTCTGGAAAGCCAGCCTCCTCCTTGACCACCTCACCCACGTCATGCAAGCCAGATCCGAGGCAACTTACCTTTTTCAGCCAGGCCCCCAAAACCTGAAATAACCTCCCCTTCCACATCAGTCACCAGCTCCGTTTTCGAATACTCCAAGAAACTGAAAACCTGACTCATCCAATAGGCTTCAGTCAATCTTGCACAACCCTTTTTAGGTGGCAGGATACCCTTTTGGTTGATATATGCACAGTAGAAATGAGCATAACATAAGTCAAAAACCAAGCGTACTCGAAAGGATGAGGGGAATAGGTGTTAAAGACAGTGACCACAAGCCTCCAGCATTGTACTTGAGAGTAACACAACTTTTTTTGAGAATTACATCAGGCCTGGGTGGAATTTCAGTTAAGCCAGATTAATCAAAATAATTTGGGTAATTCTGCATTACTCTTTGACACGGAATTACTGATAATTACGAGATTATTTCTCCTTGAGTAATTAAGAGTAATTGGCAGGGGAAAAATCCTACCACAGAGACACATTTAGAAAGCACAAGTGGCCACTCATGCTCACTATTTGTTTTCTGCTGCATTTAGTGCTGTTCCTTAAAGTAAAATGCACTCTTGCATCCATTTTCGACACGAGTGTGCATTTTGTGCTAATAAAATAGCGCTGAATGTTGGGAGTAGGTTGGGGGAAAATTGTACACCAAGAGCCCATTTAGTGAGTGCGAGCAGCTGCTCACGCTCACTATTTGTGGTCTGTTGCATTTAGCACTATTTCTTAGCACAAAATACATCCTTTCATCCATTGTGGACACGAGGGGACATTTTTGCATTAAGAATAAGCACTAAATGAAGAATTACTCTTCTCACGTAATTCTGCGTAATCTTGCGGATTTCCTGGGTAATTCTGCATGACTATGCTACACCTAATTACACCACCCCTAAATTAGATGCCACACAAGAGAGTTTATTCTTATACACAGTAGTCATTTTTTGCGTCTGCGATTTCCTGACTGTTGGAATAGTCGACAAGACTCTGGCAGCTCAGAGAAATGTGATGGAGTCAGCTGGGCCACAGTGTGATCATCTGGGACCGGAACTGAGTTCTGGACTGACTGTGGCAATGCTGTGTGCAACAGGAGGGACGGTCTGTCTTTTCACGCACTTTAAGAATCCACCTGACTGCCCTTTCTCATCATGATGAAAGTATGTAAATAGCAGGTGTAATGCTATGGAAGCCCAGATGCCCAGAATGAGTCTTTCAAAAATCAAAAGGAGTGGTAAAATGGCACGCCACAGTGACTCTCCATGAGTGCACGTCATAGTTTTCACCATGCTAGATGCCAACAGTACCACATTGCAGGTGACTTTGTCAAAGAACAGGCCGAGCACTGCTACAGTGGCCAGGCCAACATCGTTATTCTTGAACACTTGTGTTCATTGGTGTTGCAAGGGTATCATGTGCCCTAATGCAAGCCTGGAAAATGGACCTCTTGCCCCAGGTCAGTATTAAGACAAACGCTCAAAATTCAGGCAGTGGGTCCATCACATCCCTAGGAACTGGTGTTGTTGCACTAATCATAGCTAGCCCCCCGGCTCCAAGTAGCTCAGTTTATCTGGCATTCCTATTATTTCGTTCTCCCCCATTTCCCACAATGTCTCATCTTTCTAATCTCCATCCCTAACATTTTCTTCTCTTCTTGTTCCCTTCTACACTCTCCTGTTCTTATTTTTCCTTTTCCTCACTTTTACACTTCTCCTTCATCTTTTCTTCTTTCTCCCTTAGTCCCTCATCACATTATCTTGCCCTGACTTTGATCTCCTCTCTCCCAGTATTTTCAGTTTCCTTACTTCTGCAAACTGTCTGTCCCCTTTTGCTCCTTTCTCATCTATATATTCTTTCCCGATCTCTGTTTTTCTCATCCCTGGTACCTTTATCCTTTTATGCTACCTTTCTTCTCTTTTTCTCTCTTATCCCCGACTCATGTTTTCTTCATCCCACATCCAACTTACCTTCATAGTTTATCTTTTCTCTTTCTATGCATGCTGCGTTTCTGCCATTTCTGTCTTGCCTTTCCGTACACTTGATTCTCCTCTCTTCCTTGTTTCTTCTGCTCCACATCTTCTTTTTCTCTGTCACTTCATGTTTCTTTAAATTAGTTGTGTCCTATTACTTTTCTCTCCCATCCTCTCTCTTTCCTTTCTCTCTGCTCTTTGTGTTTTTTGTCTTTTGCCATCTCCCCACCATTTTCTCTGACTTTTCCATTTCTGTCCTTCCATTCTTCCTCTACACACAAATCTCCCTTCTCCCTGTCTCCTCATGTCTTCTTCCTTCTTTACTTCCCATCACTTTCTTTCCATTATTTCTGCCCTTCCTGTTTTTGCTCCTTTCTTCTGCCAGCCATTCTTTCTTACCATTTCCTCCTTTCTCTTCTTATTGTGTATCTCTTGTCCTTCCTCTATTCCTGTCTCTGTTCTGCCTGCGTGCAGTCTTCTTCTTATTGCTTTGGTCCATTTTCTCACACTCCCAATCTCCTCCATATTTTTTTCTCCTGATCACATCCATGCTTTTATCTTCCACCTCTATCCATTTTTCTCCCTATCACTCCATCTTTTTTCTCCCTTCATGTCACAACCGTCACTTTTCTATCACCTTCCTAGCTTGTCTTGTCTTCAACATACCTCCTGCCCTTCCTTTCTAGGCTCTATCACCTTCCTACCTTCTTGCTATCCTCTTTTTATGTAGTTCTATTTCCATGCTCTTTTTTTCTCCTTGCTCACCTTCATCCTGTTATCCTTTTTCACGTTTTTGCCTCTCCTTTTCTCTGTAATTCTAATTGTGTTTATATAATGCTTACTACCCCTGATGAGACGCTGAAGCACTCTCTGGTGATAAGCACGCTACTCAGGAACCCAATGTTTAAATGTTTGATTTGCAGCATGAATCTTTTCTGGATTTATATGCTGTGCATTATTCCACCATGTAGTGGTTGGGGTCTGGGACCTTTTGTGTTTAGTAGTAGTCCTTCTTTCTTTTTTGTTGTTGTTGTTGTTGGGCATCGACAATCACCACAATTTGGTTCTTGGACCATCCTCCTGTGACGTCACACACCCTCTCCTTAATCTTTCTGTGGGTCGCCATCTTCAGATTCCTTTTTTATGCCATGGGGTCTGGAAGCATCATGAGATTCTTAAAGCCTGAAGAGGATTTAAAGAAGAAAAATAATTTTTTTTGTCTAAGATCTACAGAGAGAGAGAGAGAGACCAAAAGCTAAAAGAAGGAGCATATCATCGAGATGAAGTAAGCTTCTCTAATTCTTTTTTCCAGAAAGAGAGAGAGAGAGAATGCTCGAACAGAGGGCCACCTGTTCATCTTGAAATGGATAGTACGTCATTCTGTCTCTGCCCGCAGTGCCTTCAATAAGTTTGCACAGAGAAACAACCATCAGGTGTGCAACCTCTGCCTACCGATCGACCATGACACCAGTTCCTGCAAGGCCTGTATAGATTTTAAGACAAAAACCTTGGCAACTCAAGAGAAACAGAAACGTGCACACTATACCTTGCAGGGCCAGAAGAATACCACCTCACTTTATGAATTCGGGCTTTTGAGCAAGGAGGAGGGCAGTGCTGCTGAGGAACCCGAAGAAAGAGAATCGGATGTTAACAGAAGATAACTCCAAAAAAGATGGGGGTGGTTGAGTCGAAAACAGACAAAAAAAAGATTGCCTCTGTACCGAAGAGCTTGTTGACCCAAGGCAAGACAAAGCACAGAGAATTCTTCAGGCTCCAGTCAAAAGATAGCGCAGGAGGTAAAAGTGCAGAAAATTCTTTGACGTCGAAAGATGATCAAAATCAAAAGAAAAAGACAGCAACTATATCAACAGCAGCCAAGGCCTCGACATTGATGCTGAAAAAGAGAGAATAACAAAGATTCAACATCAAAGAACATACGCTTGAAGTAGAGCATAAGTAAAGAAGACTCAAGGCCGAAATAGCAGCCATACCCCCAAAAAAAGTAGCAGTTCGATGCTTCAATGCAACCCTTCAAAATACCATCAAAACCTTTGACGGAAGAAGCAAGGAAGGAAGCTTTCGGGGAACAAGAACCACCCCTCACCTCTGAGCCTCAAGAGGAGGAAGAACAACAAATCCTCTACCAGGACGAGAGAACAGAGGCACAAAGCTTCTACAGGGAGGGAGAAAAATACGAGGAAGTCAAAGAACATTGGCAAGACCTCGAGGGAAATTCACCCACCCGAACAATACCAAAGGAGAGCTAAGTCACTAGCAGAAGAAGGAAAAGATATTGCCAATGCATGCCTTAAGTCAGCACTAGATGCTGCAGGCATAGCAGTTAGGCAAATAGTGAAAGGAACAACTTTAAGACATCACACATGGCTCTGCATTTAAGGTTTCTAAAGCAAAGTTCAATCCATCATTGTAAACAGTCCCTTTGACGTGAAACACTTGTTTGGAAACGCTCTAGATGACACCAAGATCTTGAGACATCAAGATCTATGGGGGCACTCCAATTTAGAGGCAAGACAAGAAGAAAAACGCCTTCAACAAGAAGACCGACAGGGCAAGGGGATTTTTCATGCAGGAACACCACAACAGAGCTTTCAAGCTGCAAGCCAACCACAGTCTGTTCAACAACTGTGGCAGTTCCAAACTCCAGTAAGACAGTCCATTGAGGAGGAGCAAGTGATAGAAGCCAGCCAACAAGAGTGGCGGCAACACCTTCACAGTGACTCTCTAAAGTGGAATTCTCATCAACATATAACACCAGTGGGTGGAAGAATTGGAAACTTCTTCCAGGAGTAGAGGAAGTTAACATCAGACAAGTGGGTACTCAGTATAATACAACACAGACGCTGTATACAATTGGAAAAACACCTACCAAACTGTTAACCAAATCAAAAAATGCAACAGAACTAACATATCTTTAAAAGGAAGTGAAAGAACTGCTACAAAAACAAGCAGCAGAAGAAGTACCCCCAAGGAGGAAAATCAGGGAGTCCACTCAACATACTTTCTAATCCCAAAACCAGGCAAGATTCTGCGACCCATTTTAGAGTTACATTTTCTAAACAACTTTAAAAAAAACACAAATATGCAAGATGTCAACTCTACAAGAGGTGATTCCCCACATCCAACACAGGGATAAGCTGGCATCCTTATAAAAGGAAAACCAAAAGCATACTGTACAAGAAAGCAAGGAGCAACCATTGTCTTATTGGCCAACACACCTTTAAATGATATCTGCATGGTGGCCTCATGGTTGTCAGTACACACATTCACAAAACACTATTGCTTTTATCTTCAATTTAACATACAAGCTCAAGTGCGACAAAAAGTTCTAAAACATTTGTTTACAAGTTCTACCTCATCTTTAACCCAACCGCCACAATAATAACAACTGCTACAAAATCAAAGCACAGCATGTGAATCTAGAAAAGATTCATGCTGCAAAACCAAATGGTTACTTACCTGTCAGAGTTATTTTGAAGCTTCAAGAATTTTCTGGATTCACAAGCGACCCACCTGCCTACCCAAAATGAGGCAGAGACAAAAAAAAAAAAGAATCTGAAGATGGTAACCAACAGGAGAGTTTCTGGGAAGGGCATGTGAGGTCACAGGAGGATGATCCAAGAACAAATGGTGGTCATCGTCAACGTCTAACAGCAACAAAAAGGAAAGAAGGGCTTCCACTAAACAGAAGACGTTCCAGACTCAAACTGCTAGATAGCGGAATAACGCACAGCATGTGAATCCAGAAAAATCTTTAAGCTGCAAAACTTTCACTACAGGTAAGTAATCCTTTCGTCATTGGCCAGCCTGTTAAATAAACTGCAGCTGGTGCGGAGCACACTCGAGCCCCTCTCCCTTCTCCGCACCGATGTCCTTGCCCCAGCTTCACTTCTTAGGGCTACACCCATGCTTGTGTTTCACTTTAGTACATGAAGTAACTGCATTGATTCTGTGAAAACATCCTCATTTTGTCGATAATTGATTTCCCAAATGAACACCTCCACATATCTATTCAGTGCAGTTTTCTTTGTGGGGCTATTTTAGTGAGGTTTTTGTGTGATTTTATTCATTTTTTTTATTTGTTGTGCACATTTTGTAGGTGTGACTTCCAGTGAAGTTATTGGTGTCAGAGGTGCTGTTACATTACGTCCAATATACAAATGAGTTTTAGTCCCAACGATTTTTGAAAACTCAAGAGCACCTTATAGGAAGTGGTTTAAAAGAGGGGGCAACTCAGGAGTGAGGGAGTCCCTACTTCACTGGTAGAGAAGTACGCAGGGGAGATAGAATCAGAAAAAGGGGGAATTTTCGGCTATAAAACCCCGTAAAAAAGGGTGCAATTAAAATGAATCCGCTGTTGTGACTAAACCAATATGTAGTAGCAAGCAGGGGCGTACCTTCACTTGGTGCGGCAGGTGCAGTGGCAGTGGGGCCCAGTCGCTTTAGGGGACCACCGAACCCTATGACTGTATTTCCCAGTTCAAACAACGGCCAGTGTGCCTATTTCCTTCTTCACACTAGGGCCCATGACACACAGGCTACCCCATTGCTTAAGTACACGGACATTCACCTCTGAAGAGTCTTGAGAATACTCAAATAACAGGAAAAACAAGATGAGAGAGAGCTGTTATAGGCGGTTTGAACAATGTCCTGTAGCCTAATCTCAACACTCAGCTGTCCTGTAGAAAGGGGCCTCTTCAGGGCTATTATGCTATTTTG
This sequence comes from Pleurodeles waltl, assembly GCF_031143425.1. Lineage (NCBI taxonomy): Eukaryota > Metazoa > Chordata > Amphibia > Caudata > Salamandridae > Pleurodeles > Pleurodeles waltl. Next base: position 1,510,766,638 of record NC_090444.1, on the reverse strand, counting down.
CTGAGGGAAATAGTCCACTTATACAATTGATCTTTAAACACCTGCCTGTTAGGTGTTTCATTTCCTCTAAGGAGTTAATCGCATTCGAAGTCCAATTGTGTCTCATCCAAACACCTAAGTGCTAATGGAGACATCCTCATCAGCAGCTCTGCAAAACTTGTGAACTCAGTTGTAAAAATATTTTTTTTTAAAAGAGAGGTCGTTATTCGAGGGAGTGAGAGTCGAAGAATGCAGGTGTAATGCCAAAAACTGCAACACGTCATGTGCACGGACATGCTCTTTGATCACTGTGCTCTCCTCCCTCCCTAAATCATTTTTATGCGTCGCTTTATTATTCCTACATCTCTTGTGGGGATGGCTACTCCATTGCAGGTAACATTGCTCCTCACTGAAATTACACAAATCCCTTTTACTGCTCCCTTTATCTGACTTACGCCACTGTTTCTGACAGGAGCTAGTTTTATTGTATTGTTGCTGCCAACACCCTATACCGTTCCAAGGCCTGCAGGGGAAGGTAGCATGCTGTGAAGCTACTCATTCTTCGGTCTGGCCTAGATGTTGCTTTAGGGGTATCTTAGAAGTTCGAAACTAATCTAAAGGTCCTGCTTGCACATTCGGAGATAGGATTGGTGAAAGCAGAGATTGGGAGGTGACTCCAGAGCTTGGAAGAGGCAGCAGCTCTGGCCGGCTATTCTGTGTCTGGGCAGCACGCCGGGTGTAGTGCAGATATCTGCCCTACCTACCCTTATACTGTGCTGCCCCATCTCAGCCAGGGGCACCAGTGCACTAGGACGACCAATGCTTCGGGCCAGCCCTTTGGGGAGCGTGAAGATAGCTGTGCCATAGAAGCCCCAAATAGCCCCACAGTATGGGGCTGTGTCACCTGCCGTTAACTATGGCACCCTGTCCTTTGTGTCTGTATTTGCCCATCTACTCTACCAAGCCTTCAGTGCATGAGGATATTCAGTTGGCATTCTTTGTAAACTCTACACAAGAACTTGCTAGCCAACTTCTGGGCAATCAAACTATATGAAGCTAGAGTTATATTGAACCACCTGCTCACCTGTGAATGTTCACATTTATCACATTATATTTTTGCGTTCACTATAGTCTGACATTATTGAAATGCGTACAAGCTGTGCATGACACCATGTAAGGGGCAAAAGCAATCAGCCCAGCTTGTTTGCATACACGTGCTAAAACCAGATTGCTCCATGGGACCGGTGATGCATTTTTCCGGTTCTAAAATGCACTTGCAATCTGGTACTCAAGTCCAGTTGTTGATTTCAGAGAAACCTATTACAGCTCCTAGAAGGCATTATATTGTTTACTGACAACCCATTGCAGGTGTGGCTTCATTGTGTCGTACATGACATGAAGATAATAATGAATATTTATGTAGAGCTCACATAAAATTGAATAGTTTAGGGACACTTGAATAAAACCAACCGTATTTCCTAAGTGCCTCTTTTATCAACATCTGAAGGATGAAAGATGCAGTGAGCAATGTTGCTGTTCAAAAGTGTGGTTGTCAAATCTGAGGCATGCACTTGGGGCCCGATTTAGATCTTGGCGGAGGGGAATAATCTGTCACAAACATGAAGGATATCCCGCCCGCCGTATTACGATCCCATTATATCCTATGGAGATCATAATACAGTGGCCAGGATAGCCGTCTTGCGAGATCTAAATCAGGCCCTTACTCCAATGAGCTATATCCGAGGGTGTACAAATTTCATGCCATGCTTGTAGGTTTTAGACAATTGCGGACATAGTTCACAATCTACGACAGTTGCAATGATTGCCCTCTGTCATCAGGGGTTGGTTTGTGTCAGCGTTTGCCACTGGCATTTAATTTTGAGCATTAGAACACTTGCCATTATGCTGTGAGTGGTAGTTCTAAAGTCCTGTCTGTCCTGCCCTTCCCTAACAAGGCCCAGTCACTTAGGTTAAATTACATTATTGCAAACTCGTTCCTCTTGAACGGCGGTGCCACAGCTGCGCATAGTACCAGGATGACTCTTAAGCTTAATATATGGGGTGAGCAGCGGCCATGCGCATATGACATCAGTGCATACATTGGCAGTATCACCATCTACCTCTGTCCTCATGCCTGGTTGATGTCATGCTGCAGCACTAGCATGCTGCCATGCCCTGCTGGCCTGGCCATGCATGCTGCTCATTGCCATACCTCCAGAGCCACCATGGCCCACACTTTCTCTGGGAGTAGGTCCACAACATGCACTATCCAGCAACCACGAGAGACCTGATGTCTAATCTCCCCTGATCAGTGCTGTAGTGATCTTATCGGTCAGTTCTCCTGAGTCACCCAGAAATGCGGCATGGCACTCCGTAATAGGAGATGTGATGATAACTGGACACAAGAAGCCCATTGTAAACTCTTTGAGGATTAGATCCTTCTCCACCCGCTCTCACCCTTTGCTGTCTGCCATTCTACCACTCTTTTCTACTCTCCCTCCAATCTTCTAAACACTATTTACAGTGTTATCCTCCCTGGCACCTTACTTTCTTCCACTGCCCATCACTCTACTTTTTTCCTTCCCACTCTTCATAATCCTCACTCCTCTACCTCAGCTGTTCTCTTCTATCACTTTCTCATTTCCTCTCTCGGTCTCCAACACCCTCTATATGTAGACTACATCTATTATATCTGCTCTGCTTTCATAATTTCCCTTCTCCCACATTACTCCAGTCTTCCAGTATCATTCTCCACCTTCTATTCATCTTCCTTACAATCTCTACTCTCATCGGTTACCAAAGCCCCACTCTAGCTTACCCTCTTTTTTTTTTTTTTATCTCGAATGACTTCTGTGCACCTCCTCGACTTCCTGTGTGTCTGATTTTGGGTAAGGGGTTAGTCTAGTTCATCAACAAAGCTTAGAAGGTTACTAAATGTCTTTTAAGGGGGAGAGTCAAATGAATTTAATTAGGCATGAGTTGGTGGTCATGAAATGATATTACATAGCATTTAGTGGGAAAGACGCTTCAAATGACATTGTTTAGACCACGAAACTCTACTGCTTCCCCATTACTACTTGAGCACTTGGAACCTTATTGTGAGTTTGCCGGGCATGGTACCCTGTCAGAAACATGGCAGATGTCCCGTCCGTTGCAGGCACATGCAGCTTGCAAGCAATGGCATGGATTTAGGTTAGTAGGTTTAACGCTTTGAGTTGGGTAACACCTTATAGATCAGGCAGGTCTCGCATATGTTTTAGATGTGGGATTGGGCCACAGAGTATGTTTTTGTGCACGATTTATAGTGTAGTTTCCAGGTTAGGAGTTTAAATGTTTTGGTTTCATCTTGTGCATGATTTTGATTTGGGGATTTTGGCACAGATCATGTTTTTAAGCACTTTTGACTTCACAGTATGTGGCACTTGACAAAAGCAGTTTTGTTACAACAATTTATTTTGATTATCTGTATTTGAGAGAGTTAAGTTTTGTTTGTCCTACACGCATCTGATTTATTGGCAGTACTGATATTCACTATGTGCTTGGTGGTGGGTCTATTCCATAAAATTGGATAGTCATTTGATATGCGCGTGGCAGCTAAACTGAAAATGCGATTATGTGTCGGATAGTGCTGGTTTTGCTGGGATTTTTTGTTTCACAGTTACCCCTGATGAAGGGCAGTTCGCCTGAAATACATTGGGTCTACATTATCTACGTTGATTTATGGGAAATGGTGAACCACCAGCTGCTTTTGAGAGAAGCCTTATTTGGCATCTTTGTGAACTTGTGGATTAAAATGGAGTTTAAATGTATTAAAGAATGAAGAAATGTTGAAACTGGATTGAGATTGTTAATAATTTGAACTCATATTTGCTTCTAGACCGTGCATCATGGATTGGGGGTGCCTGATGAGGACCCAGTTGTGGACTCAGATGTCCTGTCTTCCATATTAGAACACTGGATTTTGTGAGCTCCATTAAAGGCAATGGAGTGATTCATGGCCAATAATGGCTAGCATAAGCCTTCTTCTCCAACAGTCCAATGTTTGTTTTTCAGTTTTTCCCTTTTTTAATGTGGAACATTTGCCTCTGAGTGGGTGGAATTTTCTAGCCTTTTATCCCTTCTACCTTGGGCTATACTAGTTGCTGATGGCACTGCCTATCAGTAGAGGCCCTCGCCTGTGATTCAGACCTGTAACTCGAGTTCAGAGCCTTTTATAACTGGCATAACACACAGCTGCGGGCTATCAGGCTATATTACACATACATTATAATTAATGGCACTTGTAATGTTGCGGACTCGAAATCTGCCACATTTTTTGTAGAGTCCCTCTACCAAACTCTGGAAATGCCCTTAATGCTCAACATTTTCTTTGCTATCTCACTGTGATAGTGCTGTGTCTGGCTGTCAAGCCTTTTTTTATTTTATTACCGATTTGTCACAACTCTGAAGTTTCTGGTGTAAGGCCTGAACCTCCTTCCGCAAGACTTTAGCCATTGTAACAGGTGCACAATAGCACCATCCGCGTTTTCAGTCCTCATCTACAAACTTGTCTTTCACACATGTAGTCTTGGAAGCTCACAGAGACACTTTTTTGCTTTAGACATCCACATATGTTTACACCAGAGGACAGAGGATTATAATGGCCTCCCACCCTGGCTTCAGTACTGACGAGGCCCCGAGGAAGCCGAAACATGCATGATTGGTACATAGATGGCACATCACAAAAGTAGTAGAATATTTCATAAGTGCCTTTTCAGAGCAAGAGGCGTTTAAGCAAATTTATATGAAAAGCTGTTTTCAACTGCATTATTTTACCCATTTTCTCAAAAATTATCTTTATGGGAGAAGTCCCTTCCTTCCTACCCTAACACTTTAAACAGCCAGGCTGGGTCACTTTCTCGAATCCATCAACAGTTATTACCCTCTACTTGAAAAGATCGCCAGGCACTACTAGATGCTGGAGGCACTACCAGCAACCCCACATTAGCAGTCTAGCATTGAAGTCACTGGGCAGTACCCTGCACCACAGCAAGCTGCCACCGGTAGTAAAAGTGGACACTGTTAGCAGGGGGCTGTGGCCCCCCAAGAGAAACAGTGGGCGCTAGCTTTTTTTTTTTTTGTTTGCAAACTATGCACTATCGGCCACTGAAATAATGACCACGTTTAAGATTTAAGTGGAAATGCTTTGAACTGGAGGAATATGTCAGGGAGCCCAGCAATAAAGATGTCACCCTTTGAGTAAAAATCAGGGTGAGGCCCAGTGTACTCTCGCATTTGGTAACATCACCTGTTATTTACGGTTCCACGAACTGGCAAAATTACTGTAGCAAGTGCTATTGAAAGACATTATTGGCATCATTAAAAGATGAGTAGCTGACTTATTATGGGCATCGAATGCTTTGGCAGATTATGGGCAACGACAACAAAGCATCAAGAAAAGAAAGAATACTGTACACAATTTTAGAGTTGCAGTGTCAGTGACAAAGAATTACATAGACATCGTAAAATGTGCATGTTTTATTGTTATTTGTCAGCTTGTTGGAAACAGCAGGGATGCTAATCATTGTGGCAAATCTACCCTATGTTGTGAGGGATAATATACCTATTGTGGTTGAAGGCGACCTATTTAGCTGTCGGCTGGCAAGTTTGGTATGCATGTTATGGCTCTGTGGCTTCCATGGGAGGTTTACAATGAGGCACACGCCAGGAATGTAGCATCACTTAGGAGTTACTTCCCTTCATCCTTCTTGGACAACACTGGTGACACCATCTGTATCCCTCAGGGGCAGTCTCAACTCTCTGGACTCTTGTCCACCTGCCATGGTCCCGTCCTCCAACACCAGGCTGCCTACGGAGCCCCAGGAAGTGAGACCAGGATCTCTAGCCCCATGCCCTACAGAAATGAACTGCGAGCCTATGCTTTTGAACCGGTGTGAATGTCCTTTTCAGGATAAGGATTTCTGTTGCTGCTCCACCACCTCAGTGTTCATCTAGGAAGTATTGGATGTAGAGTCCCTCTATAATTGAGAAAATTTAATGGTGCATGTCACTATTATACCGCAGTGGTGACCAGAGCAATGGGGTCCTTCACCCTCCCCTCCAAAAAACAAGGACTATGTAAAAGCTTATATTCCATTGATGAGAAGATATGTCCCTGCATACGATGAGTGCTCAAAAAGCCTGTCCCTGCATGAGACAAGTACATGGCATCACAGTCAATCATGTGTTCCCTGGTAAGTAGCTTGTGAGTGATGTTCCTTAAGTGCTTCGGACCTGGACACAATTTCGACATTTCCACTTTAAGTCACAGGACCAAAATGTTAATGGTCCTGGACTTAATGCCCTTGCGCCAAATGCAGAGGATTATCATGTAGGACCATGCAATAAAACCATTAGGGAACGTCCACCCCTGCCAAGCAAATTCCCATAGGATGGATTGCCTCAGTTCTTTTTTCAACCTAGCCGATTCAAGACATTACCACTTTGATATACAATGATCAGATCTGAGAACTGAAGCCCAGCAGGACCCTTATCTCCTCCGCCATTGATGACAGTGGTGTTATCTTGAGGCCTCCCACACCAGACCATCTGAAGCTGATATTTTGTAAGGGCACTGACTTAAGTCTACAGAGCTGTTGAACTGGTATGCTTCCAGCCAAGCAAAGGAATAGCTGATGATCTAGACGACATTGGAAGACAAGACTAGTACAAGATCAAAAGAGAAAAAGGTGTAGACAAAATAGCAAAGACAAAGCAAAAGTTCAGATTAATTTAACAGCTGAGGGCAGATGTTACGCTTGAAACAAGGAGATGACCATCAGCCAATATATTTGACTTTATGGTGTGAGAGCCCTGCTCTGGTTGCAAAAGTTGCAGCGCCTATTCTGAACGAGTTAGAGGACTACCTAGAAGGGGCCAACCCCATGGACCTAAGAGCTGTTGCCAAGACAGCAAAGAACTGATATACTTGAAAGGCATTTGCCATTTGCTTGAATGAACAATGCATGAATTCCCTCACTCGGACATAAGACGGGTAGGGACTCAGGTGGGCAACCAGGCAAATTACTGTAATAATAAATCTTTATTGTTTAGTTAGTTAAAACCAGAACAATGTTACAAATCTAACATTAAAACTAAAACACTTTTCCTCTGGAAATAAAAAGGAGATAAAAATGGCTGATTAGATCTGTCGACATGATCTACAGTGCAACCTATTAGCTTATTGTTTATTTGATTAATTGCCTCGTTAAAGTCCACTGGCCTTTTGATCTTGCTTCAGTGGAAGAGTGTCACTGCGGAATGCAGCCGGGTGAAGTCGCAGGTCGAGTGAAGCCACGGGACAGATCAGATGGGACAGAGCAGGTGGCGTTGGTAAGCGGGTTGCTTGGCTTGCATGGGTCGCACTGGCGGCAGGGGCCACCGATGACTCGTGCTCCGCAGGCGACCCAGCTGTGTGACGCGACGCGGCCGGAAGTGCCCAGGGCCTCAGTGCAGGTGTGCCAACCTGGTCAGCCTGCCTTTGGCCTTCCTTCAGCTGCAACTCACGGTGCTCCCACAGGGCCCCTTAGTGCCCCTAGCGCCGAACCATTGCCACCAGGCAAAGTGAAGTACTGTGGGCTGACCGGAGTTTGATGATAACCCCCTCCCAACCTAATCAGTTTTGGACCTCCTCAGCCAAATGACCAATTTGTCATGGTTGATTTGGGTATTCGAGACCTGCAAGCTACCTATGAGGTCATGTCTAGTGTTCCCCACCAATTCACCCACTCTGAAGTCACTATAGAAAGCCACAACAAATGCGACTGAACAGTGCCACCTCACAAAGTGAGCTGCATACTTTGTGTCAGCTGTCTAACATGGTGTCAAGCTTATTCGCATCTAGTGGCCTCCTGACATCACTTGACCTGACCCTCAGTCTGGCCCATCATACTATAGCTTTCCTTACAAGGTAGCTGTTATCCACATTGTGCACACCTCTCAACATAGCAAAGAACCCAATGGCTGAAACACGTGCCCAAGTGCAGGAAACTGACCTTTCTTGCTCACGCAGCACCCCCAAGAACAAACAAAGAGAATCAACTATGAAAGGATCTGAGATCTGAAATAAAAAAAAAAAATTCTATGAGGCCCCCCCCCCAGGAAATTTCTGAAAGCCCTGTAACTTGGATCGAGAAATAGCATCAGCAGCATTATTGTGAATCCCAGGCTTGTGTCTTATCTTTAAATAGTTTATTGAGTTGCAGGCACAGCAGAACAAAATGTTTCAATAACCTCAAAACCAACCTGTAAGAGTCCAGTGTCTGTTAATGGCCTCAGTTATCACCAGTTGTCAGACCAGAAGATAACACTCCTGTTCCTGAACATTTCAGATCAGAAGGGTGCTGCCGATTTAATAGGGAGCATTTCCAGAAAGGCAACGTTTTTCGTTACATCTACCTGATGCCAAAAAGGGGCCAATCTCCCCTACAACACTGAGTGCCCAATGTTGCCCCAAAAACAACACTGCCAACTGAGTCCTAAAAATAAACCAAGCATCTGATTGAGTATTGGTGGTTGTGCCAAACCACCAAAACATTGAATTTTATCAGAAAACTACACCAAATCCTCAAATCGTACCTGACCACCTACTGTGGTGGTGCTTGCATGTGAGCCCAACAATTGACTTAGCAATGAACCTGAAGAACGGTTGTGCCATGGGAATAATCCTCAGGCTGAAATTGAGCTGCCAAACCACAACCCGCAGCTGGTGTATGGTCACTTTCTTGATCGCTAACAATGTCAATTGATTTGGAAAAGGGACTCAATTTCTTTGGTGAGAAGTGACACTCCCCTGCAACAGTGTTGATCTCAGTGTCTAAAAAATGATACAGATTGGAGTGACTTTTTTACCAGGCGTGAGGGGCACTCCTAAATCTTGGAATAATGAAATTAAGGTGTACAGTGCAAGCCCATGTGCATATGAGCTGGGCATCCCTATCAGGAGGGAATTGTTAGAGGATGACATCTTGCTAGTCAGTTTTCTTTGTAAATACCCATTCCAATGCAGAGTTGAGCTGCTCAATGTAAGTGCAGGAATCAGAGGAACCCATAGGCATGTACCATCATAGTATTTCATGCCTCTGAATTTAAAATCGAACAGGTATTTGTCATCCGGGTGCACTGGGAGTGGTCTAAATGCAGATTCAATGTCAGTTATAGCCAGCAGGGCTCCAGCACCTAACTTCCTTAACCTTATCAGTGCTTGGCCCCCAGATGAATACCTCACTGAACAAGTCTGAGGATGTATTGCATCATTGACTAATTCCCCTTGCTATGCAGAGACATTATAACAGTATGAACTGGCCTGGCTGTTGTTTGGAGACCATTTCCGGTGGGTAGCAAACAAATGCATCAAAGGGTGGGTTGGGAAACAAGCCTGCAATTCCGCCAAGGGAGCTGTCCTTAAAGAGCTTCTCTGCTATTATGTTTGTGTGACTCTAGGATCACATTTGATTGTCAGAGTTGAGTAATGAGTACAGCACCCGGGGCTGGGATACAGAAACCAAAGTAAAAAACAAAATATAAGGTCTGTGCTGCCTATCTATTAGGTTACATGTTAAGCCATGGCAGCAGCTTATCGACCCTGTACTGTTGTAGGCAAAACCTGGCCAGCTTGAGGGCTTACAAGGTCTTTGCCTTTTGCTTTGATCTTCTTAATAATTTTAAAGTCTGGGTAGGATGCAAGGCCACATAAAACGATCTGTTCAAATTTGCATTACATTTCTGGATGAGTGCACACTTTTCTTAAAAGCCCAGCAGGATCCTTTTCTGTTGCCAGTGGATTAGTCAGGGGCATAGCTTGGTCAGTAAGATTAGGGGTGGAGAGGGAACTTCAGATTTCCTGACAAGCAAGCAGTACAAGAGGGGGTCTTAAGGGGCAGTGTGTATTGTTAGACACAATATTTTTTAAACTAACCAGCATTTTTTAAGACCTTCAAAACATACGCATGTGTGTGTTTTTGTCTTTGTGTATGTAAAACTCCCAGGCGAAATTGGACAGACACCTCACCATACTCTACTGGAAGCACTTGTGCCCAGCTAGTTACAAAAAATATATATATGTTTAAGGGGTGTTTAACATCCAGTCGCGGCTCGCATGAGGAATAAAGGGGCTGAGGGGAGGGTTGAAACGACCCCAAAAAATATTATAATACTTTTTTTAAACTTACCTTTCTCGCCATTCAGCCAGTCCTAATGCTGCTTTCATGCTGCTGGCAGCATGAAAGCAGCATTGGGATTGGAAGGAGTGCCTGGATGGGCACTCTGGGGCAGAGTGGAAGTCTTTGCCTGCTGTCTCTAACCCGGCAACACAGTGCCAGGTTGGAGAGAGTCTAGTGTGCATGTGTGTTTGGCCTGCCCGAGATGGCCAGCCAAACATATATACGCACTGGTTTGGTTTGAAAGGTTTGGCAGCTGCTGCTACTGGCAGGGGAATGGGGGGAGAGGAGGCAATGCTCCTCCACCCTAGTGGACGAGCCGCCCCTGGTGACACCACAAAAATCCCCCTTGAAGCTTTGCCCCTATAGTGAGTGCTTCATTTCCATAGTGTTGTATCACTCAATGAGCCATCAGGGCTCCTTAGTCACTGCCAGAAATAGGGGCATCGCAATGTGAAGAGGGACAGTCAGTGTTATAAACTGGAAGTGCATCAGACCAATAAAGAGAAGATAAAGTCTCAGAATGCTCCTTTTAAGGAAATAAATTGCCGATTGTGTATGTTTAAAATGTGTACATATCTACTGCTGAATTTGAACTAGTGGTAGCCAGTGGGGCCACAAGCATTTGTTTGGGGGGACCGGCACTTATCTTTCCACATCAGACATTTACAAAAGCTAGTGAGGAAAAAAGACACAAAACGAAAAGATGGAGGAAGAGAAAGATAGATAAACCATCACAAACGAGAAAGCAGAAACCTGCAAGAGTGAGATAAAGGGACAAGAAGTGGACTTAAAAGGCTAGAGGTGAATTTAGGGGTACACAGCTTTGGTGTTCTTTGCGCTGACATTCAGTTGTGCCGGCAGCGCTCTTCGGAGCAGAGCTTTGGGCACAGGTACACATTCTTTTACAAGTCAAGCGCTGTACATACCTGTTGTGTTCCTGTGGCATGGCCTGAAAGAATTGCCTGTATGTCTTAGTATGTGATTGTTTAAGCAGAGAGCTTTATGAACTCCTGCTTGGCTGCCATGAGGCTGATGTGAGTAGTGGACAGTGTAAGAGGTAGGGTTACCATTAAGTCTTTCACACACCACTCATCTTTCTATTGCTGTTAGAATGCACAGTGCTGCCAGACCAAGGACAAGCCACAATGTGCCACCAGGGTGATTTTGCTCACAGCCCCAGCCAACCGTTGTATCCCTAATCTGGTAACTGCCAACCTTACTGCCAACCAACCAATTCATATGCCAGTCCTTTATTGACTTTCCAGCCAATCGATATTGCAAATAATTGTCACTTAGCCTCCTTACGGACCCTCATCCATGGACTGAACAGATGAGACAATTAACTACTGCTATGGTCAAGCTATCCAACAAATAATGCATTCTAGTAATGTTATCTACCTAACTGGTGCTTAAAAATAATATTTTAACTTGTTTATTAGTAACTACGGCTTTTGTTCCTCTACTGGACAAACTTCGTCTGAGTTATGCAAGTATACAAATAACAGGGGAACCCGTAGACCCAGTTGAGACCTGGGTGTAGTCTGTGATATCAGCAACAATGTTTCAAAAGGTGTCAGTGAAAAATTAACATAAACAATGACAGACTCAATCAAAAACAAGAGAAAGAGGGAAGCTTTAGGTTGCATATTGCGAATCTATTTCAAGATCAATTCAACATGAGAAAATAATAGCAAACACATTTATCCAAAAATGTACAGTGATTAAAGAAAAGTGAACACGGGGTCATTATGAGTTTGGAGGATGGAAAAAGACGCCTGCCAAACTCCTGTGGTCAGGTTGCCGCCAATGCGGCCACCTTCCTGCGGGCCCCATTATGAGTTCCCCGCTTGATCAGCGGGTGGAAATGCAGGAGGGGAATAGCCTACAACATTGATGCTGGCTCATAACTAAGCCGGCAGCAATGCTGCAGTGCATCGGGTGCTGCAGCACCCGTCTCGATGTTCACTGTCTGCATTGCATCTGCATTGCAAACTGTGAACAGCGCGTCAGGACTAGCCATGGGGGCCCATGCCAAGTGCATGGGCAGTGCAGGGGGCCCCCCTGCACCTCGTCTCTGCCACATGGTGGCGCTACTGCCATGTAAAAGCTGGTGGAGCGGGGGTTGTAATTCCCAGGGTGGCGCTGCTTGCAGCACTGCCTTGGCAGATTAGGACCGCCAGCACTGCCAATCCCTAATGTGTAGGTAAACTGCCAGTCCGACCGTGGTGCAACCGCCATTGTCATAATGTGGCAGTCAGCCACTGCCAAAGCGGTTGAACCCCCACTTTAGCGGCGGCCAGACCCCCATCGAGACCACCAGTGTCGTAATGACCACCATACTGCTCGTGAAAAAGTACCCAATAAGTACCCAAAATAAGTGCATATGATTTACAACAGAATACGTAAAATTAAAAGCAACTAGCATATGGGCAAATTTTGTAAATTCAAGGTACATGAAATTAACAATATTGATAAAATGTTGAAATTATCATGTAAGACAGAAAGCCTTGATTTTTGCTGCTTTAGTTGTCGACGATGTTTTGACCATGTTAATTTACAGACATCATCAGGACCAAGAATGCACAAAGACAATATGGCGCTGTTCTTGGAGAAAGGACATCCTTTTAGAGAAAGAAGATAGAGATACTGAGGCTGCTGAGAAAGATTGTTATAGGGACTCACTGGCCTATTGAACCTGAGTTCTGACGGCCGTCAATTGGAATGTAATAATATTTCAGTTCTCAAATTGTCATCATAAGAGGTTGGAGGGCCAGTTATTAATCCATTAAAAACGAACACCGGAGAAAATCACTAATTACTTTCACAAGCAAAGGAGTGTATGCTGGTTCATCATCTCAATTAGTAACCATCCTGCCCGAACAAGGGGGAACAAAAATGACCAAATTATGGAGGCAGCGATCCAGAGGAGGGTCCTGTAGTTCACACCACTCCAGAGTCCACAAGTCCATCATAGTAATCTGGACAAAAATAAATCAGTTAAGCTTGATCCTCATGGATATAAAATGTGAAAATAACAATAACAAGCATTTGCAATGCAACGGGTCTCACGTTTGCTCATGTTAGAAATTATTGCATTGTAAACCCCTAACCTGACTTTTCACCTATCGGCAAAAGTGCTTTTATGTACGTAACCGAAAAAGTGCAATTAACTGTGTTACGTGCTGAACTTCTGCCAAACGAAATCGCGCTAGGAAAATAGAGAAAAAAGTAGTCCACGAGCCGGACAGAAAACAGCGGGCCTCGCATGTTTTCTGTACTTGTCGATGTGCTCGAGGAGAACTAGCCACCGGAAAAGGCATGATGTATGCATGCCTTCGACTAATGAAAGCCAGCAGATTTTAATAGGCAAGCCCAGGAACCAATTAAAAACACTGACGTGACGTCGACTGGGCTCCGAGCCCTTTTCTAATACCTAAAGCGTCTCGCTGCGATACGCATGCGCAAGCGCATGCAACGCAGGCTCGACCCTAAAACGGGATCTCAGTTATACGTAATAATGCCTCACCTTAGTACAAAGGCATTTGTATATACAAAAGCTTGTGTGGTGCAAAATAGAATTGAATTTCTAGTTGGGCTTAATCACTGCACATTTTTGGATAATTGTGGATTTTCTCCTGTTTAATTGACCTTGAAATATATATTTGCAATATACAACATAAAGCTTTCATCTGTATCTTGTTTCTGTATGATTCTGTCATTGTTTATTTTAATGTTTGATTGATGCCTGTTAAGACATTGTTGCTGGTATTATAATTATGCAAGTGGCAACCTTAACAAGCATTGGCAAAGTCAATAGGTATTGCGTTTTGGCTTTGCCAATGCAGATCTATTGGCTTTGTCATTGCATTATGCTGATGTTCGGAATTGGCAAAAAAGTAAAACATAAACATGCTTGTTTGGTAATGCAGAAAAATAACAGTAAATAAAAGATAGACAATGCATGCACTCCCATGGAATGTTAAAAGCAAAATAAATAAAAAAAAACTCTCTGAGTGTGAACAGTGGAAGGATACAAGTCATTCAATCAAAAGGGTGGTAAACCATGCAGACCAGAATAGTCTTTTTATGCTCTGTCCACCCTATGCCACGCAACAACTTTCCAAGTAGGGATGAGAGCCTGTCCCTACAGAACTCAATGTCGCCCTGTAACTAGCTTGAGAGTTGGTTTAATACCCACCTGCCATTCTCTCATGAGATGTGCTGAAAAGGACGGTGCAGTCATGCTGTCTATAGTCACCATGAAGTGGCATCTCATGCATCGAACCCTGACCGACCTTAATAGTCTGATGTCCAGACCAATCCATCCTACTGTCCATCTCTTCTACAGATCTCATATGTACTTGTTCTGAATCACATTTTCCATTTTTTATAGGCTTCTAAAAACGTGACATAGTGTTAGAAAAACAAAAATACACATATAGCAGAACGTCAAACTAAAACAAAGGATATGCAAAATATTGGGGCACTTTCACTCTGAAATGCCCACTGTTATCACTTCTGGTAGATTTAGTCATTCAAAAATCTTTGTGAGTAAACCCTTTTAAGAGTTCAAAAATCTGTTCAGAGTAGCACCCTGATTTTGTACTTGTAAAATAGCCAATTTGTGAATGTAAGACTGCTTACATAGTTTTGTGAATCGGGCCAGAATTATTAATAGTAATAATATTGAGTTATTTTTTATGCTGAATGGCTGCTGTCAGCAGTCCTTAGGTAGAAACAGGCTAAGGTGCTCGAACCCTAATGGATGATACATTGGAGCACGTGAAGCGCTAAAAAATTGAACTACTAATTTTTTTATGTCTTTGTTTCTAGATTCAATTACCCAGCACCGGGTCTGCTCCTTGGAAAGCTACTACCTCTAGCGCTGAGCCATAGAAAGGTTGGAAGTCGAACGTTGTGCAAAAATGATGAGATCCATTATCTCTACAAAGGCTGCATTTCACTTCAGTCATTTTTTAGATCAAAAGTATTGTAATATTAAAGTTTTAAAAAGTTTGGGTACGCAGAAACACATTTTGTGTTGTACTATACTAAAATGTTGTATCATGAAAAAGTAGGGCTGGTAAAATCTGTCCTGTTTAGGTAGAGTGCAAAATCTTGCCTCATCTTTTAAACAAAATGTATATTTTTTCTGGTCCCATAATAATGTGAAAACGTAATTTTTAAACATTGTTTTATTTAGAAAAAATGACACTGATTTGTAAATAAGAGTAACATCACCGTTGTTAGTGTTCAATTTTGTAATTTTATATTTTATTTTTCTGTTAGATTTTGAAATGCAAATCCCTTTTTTATTTACAAGAAATAAATTATGAAATCAAAAAGCCTGGCTCACTTTATTCACGTTATAGCTCAAACGCTACTTCTAGTATTTCATTTGCCATTAAGCCATTAGCTAGGTAGTTTTCCTGCTGATCTACATTAGCTTTGACTGCAAATAGTAGCTGAAAAATATTTTACAAATATTTCTTCAGAAGGCTGAGAGAAACGTGTGTGACACCTCTTTTTTAATATACTGGCTATGAAACTTTTTATCATACAATACATGCAATGCTAATGACACTCATGAATAATGACCACTTTGGCTAGAGTAATATGTCTACAAATTGACAAATAAAGACTTTGAAAAGTCATTAAAAAGAAATCAAAATAATATAATTTAAACAAATGATACTGTTATCTTTAAGCAAAAACCATACCTGTGCATGTCATGATATTGAGAGAGAATGTTTGCCTAATGCAGAAATTTCTTGGCAACTCGTTCCATGTGATCTCTCTGTACATGATACAGTTTTTAGTTTTTTTGCCTTTTGGGTGCTAGAGGTATTTTACAGAAGCTTTCAAGAAATATGATGATATACCATTCCACTTTGAGCTAAGACCCATACCATTGTCTATACATCTGAAAAAAAGGTCACAGTTCAAAGAACAAAGCTAATTTTGTCCTTCTCTCTAGAGATTTCACACACTCTAGAATGAACGTGAGTCTGAGTGTTACTTTTCAGAAACCTTGAGGTAAGCTACATAACTACAATCATTGACCTGTTATCATGCACTACAAATGTTGAGACCTGCAATAGTTTTCTCTTGCAAATAGGTTAGGGTTCTATTAATGAACGAGCACACTGCTTTAGAAATTGGACACGTATGTGCACTCACTCAGTAAAGGAACTAAGTAAGGTAATTGATGAAAGAAACATTTTGACTACTTTTAGCTAGTTGTGGTTGTACTAAATGTTTATTGTGTAATTTAAATAAAAAATCACTAAAATACAATAAATAGTGAATTAACGGCCAATTAAATACCAATTATATTAAAAGAAATGAGCATTATCGTCCATCTAACAGAGAAACTGTCCATAAGTAAAAAATAATTGTCATTAGTTATAACTTTAACATTTGTTGTATCTAACTAAATTATTTAAGCTTGGCCTTTAGATGCATCACCATCAATAAAAAAAATTCGGTTGTGCACCAAACAAAATAATACATTGTTGCGTCTTCAGCTGTTCTTGTACCAGCTTCTTGAAAGAGTGGTTTTCGATACTTGTTCCTCAAATCCAGTAAAGGAGGCTATATACAAAGAATATGATCTGGAGTTTTGGAAAGGGAATTACAGGAGTAACATTGTTAGTTCATACCACCAGGATTAGACCATAAATTGTATAGTAGCCTAAAATGTAGAAAGGCTTTTTTTTGCCCACAAATCCAAGTTAGAGTCCAGATAAGATTAACTTCTGTTTGTAAATGTCTCATAATTTAAAGGGAATTCCTATATTTAGTTGTGACAAACATGTCGATCTCATACAATACTAATTATCTTTTTAATTAAGAGCTTCCTAGTCCTCTTGGGAAGCGCTGCTAAGCTGATTATTGAAGGTAGGCGATAACTATCTAAAGCTGTAACAGCGTTTCAGTGTCCACCACTTTTACTCTTAGATGTAATTTCAAATCTTCGATAATGCGGTCCTTTAATCTTGACAGTGGTGCATTATAACAAGCACATTAGTGATTGATTACGTAAATATGATTTTAAAACAGACCACATTCTAATCTCATCAGAACATGCTATGTAGAATGTCTTAAGTTGAAAGTTTGCTGAAAGATTTTAATGTAAATAGTATTTAAAGGCTTAATCATTTGTTTATTAAAAGCTAGTGTCCCATGTAAAAGAACTGGGCAAATGTTCATAGTTGAAACTGTGCATGTAGGATTATTTGCTCCTCCTCCGTATAGACGTGCAAAGCGGGCAATATCGCAAGCTCTTAACATTAACAACCAAATCAATTTTAAGTCAAAGATTGCCCCTAAATAAGTACATTCCGTTTCTAGCTCTAGTTCCATATCCAATTGCCATAAAAATCTAGCTTCTGTCTTGGCAAATGGCATTATTTTTCTTTTACTGTGATTGATTGTCTGTGGTGTATCTCCCATTTATTTTAATTGGCTTTGAAGACAAAACTGGATACTCCTATTTAAAATGAGGTCATCAGCATATATTAAATGTGAAATTCCTCGTTTCCCAAATTTAGGAGATTTGCTGTTAACCTTGATTGAGAATTGGGGTCAGCCATTTAAAGAGCAAACAAAAGAGGTGGCAATATAGAACCCATAATTCTTGGTGTTAATCCTTGGCCATTGGTTAATCTAACTTGTAGTCAAATGTCTGTGATTATTGCCCCATTGAGATAGCTTTAGCTAGAGCTTTTGTTTAATACCTTGTCAAAAGCATAGGAAAAATCCACAAAACAGATGAACAGATTATTTATTTTTAAATCTATTGTACGGAAGACTAAAGTAGTTAAATGTGTTATCCATGGTTGAACAGATGGATTTAAAGCTGGTTTGATTAACTGGAATATGTTCCCCTGCTTCGGCCCAATTTAATAAATGGGACTGCAGCTATTTGGTAAATATCTTGCTGTCATCCTCTAGCAAAGGAATAAGACAGTAACTGCTGAACACTGATTTTGTCCCTTTTTTGTAGCGTAGTTCATTCTAGGAGCCTTTCCAGGTCAGTAAACTAGGGCATGCAAAACTGTTTGATTGAAAAGTAAATGAAGGATGTGTCTCTAGATCTTTGTATCAGATTTGATTACCATTATTGGAATGCTGTTAGAACTGGCGGCACCAAAGTCTCAACTATTTCATATTAAGAGTTCAACACCCTTAGATGAAATGTTATATGACTCAAAATCCTCATCTATGACTGAAACCATTGTTGAAACAGCACTGTCTCCGTTTAGGGATAACATAAAGGCTTTCCATTTACCACACAGTATGTGATACTCTAAATTGTGACTATGGTATTGAAGAATTTCCGAGTATTTCTGATTTTAATTCTCATCTGTGATGCTTACCCACTATTTGATTGTTTCTTTAATCTTGTTTGATTGGCCCGTTCTGTACTAATTTTTTAGTCATTTTTTGCTTTCAGACGTAATTTTCAGCTTTTTTTGGCAGCACTATGGCTTTTTCCCGAGTGATCTTTTTTTTTGGTTGGGTATCAGATAATCCATGGGATCCCATCTTTTCACCCTTTTACTTGATGGAATAGCTGATGTAGGTATGAAAACACAGATATTATCCAATAATGATTCCCAGATAGTGGCTCAGCTTTTAATTGCATTGACAAAGATACAATCACTCATCATTTCAAGAACATTATCTACCTAGATACTTGTTAAATACATGGAGAACCCGCAATTCCAGATTATTCTTCTATGAGTTCTCTCCATCCTTTGTTGAATATATTTCCCAATGTTAAACAAATTAACTTCCCAATCTAAAGATATACTTTGCGGGTCGATTGGTTTCTGATCTTTGATGATTTGAAAGCCAAAACATTTATAAGTATTCGACACATGGATCAAGGTGTAGTCGATGATTCAGCTGTTATCTGCTGACATAAATGTGGGCACCACAGGTTGGTCTGAATTGAATCTTCCATATTATTGTTGAAAGCCCAAGTTCTATAATGAATTATGGATAGATTTCCTGTTTTTAGAAATGTTAGTTTTCCTAAAGAACTGCTGTGGGCTAGAGGAAGGTTCTCCTTGCTCGTTAAAGCTGGTATTTTTGCTTTCTGCTAGCAGATTGATTTGCTTTAAAGTATTTTGTTAGTAGGAATATGCCTGATGGTGAATCATATGTTAAGGCTTCTAAATCTATTATGAATTGAGGAATTCGATGCTTATCCTTGATAGAAGTAGGCAGAATATAAATGTTCACTATGGTAAGTATATACATATATATTTTTAACTTTTAATGGGATAGCCAAAAAATAAACATTTCTTTTTCCATGTTTGCTACCTTAAGATCATTCCTTTTTAGTGCCATAAGCCGTCCGCTTGGTCTACCTCTGGTGGATTTTATTGCAGGACAATTAAACACACTAAAATTTGATGGAAAAAAGTTAGTGTCTGTCCAAGTTTCTTTCAAACAGATTATTTGAAACTGATTCAAAAAAAGTACCCAGGTCAGGATTCCTGCTTGTAAGTAAGGAGAGATAGCTCCTCTAAATCCTTGGGACATAATTCTCCATTGAAGTTTGGCAGTCACCACTAGGTAGTTATAGCTAGGACCATGTTTCCATAGAAAAAGCGTTTTTTGACTTGTCTATATCTTTGGTGGCGATTGAAGAATCTTCATCAAAGTTTCCCTCAAAAGTGTTGCTGTGATTTTTGTTACGCAAGAAAAGTTTTGGGATGATCTGTCAAGCAGGGGCAGAGAAAAAGGGAGGAGGTGAAAAAAGTTGTGTTTCGCTTGTTAGTTCCCACAGGACATTTAGACACGTTTACAGCTTTGAACCGCTGGTCGGAATTACACCAAATTTGGCAAAAAAGATAGCCTTCGGTATGCGTACGCTTTCTCTTATTTGGTGAAAATGCGTTCAGTAGGTTTTGAGAAATTAAAGGGAAAACACATTTGTATATCTCTGGCTGTGACATCTTTGCAAATAATTCACGAAATTCATGAATTTTCCCGAATTTTTCCCGAATGCATGTGCGAAAAGAAGCGCTGTAATTGTCAGACCGCAAGCTGACTAGAAAGTTGTGACCACCATTTTATTTCACGGGACATGGTCCCCAGGGGTGGAAATCCTGATTCAAAGTGGCATTAGGGTTCAGGATAAAGGTTCCCTCACCCCATGGGTGTGATGTAGGTTTGTTTTAGGGGCAAATTATGGGTTTAAAATAATTGTGCGTCACCATGCGTGATATTCGCAAAGGTTTGCATATTATTTGCAGAATATTCGCACATGTGATTTTTTTTTAAAGGAAAACCACAGACTCGTTCATACACTAATTCATTTATGCATAAATGCACTCAGAGGCTTATGCACCCACTCACACACTCATGCACCACTCAGACTCACACACCCACTTTCAGACCCACTCAAACACTCATGCACCCACTCACAGATCCACTGACAGAAACAAGCCTTGTGGCCAACCTGAGCTTCGCACTGCTAAAGGATGTGCATGACTTGGGGTTGGGTTGTTATAAGAGCTAGGCTGCAAGGCCTGGCTGCAGGGCAAGCCTTGAGAACAACCCTTGCCACCCACAGCTGAAGGCCATGCACAGTGATGGTTGGAACGACATATAGGCCCTCATTATGACATTGGCGGTAAGTACCGCTTACCGCCATGCTGACTGCCGCCAACATACTGCAGCCGCAGCAGATTACCGCTACCCATATTATGACACACACATAGCAATCCGTCACTATACAGCCACACACACAAGCCCGTCAGGCCAAAGGTCAGTGATAAACTGTTGGTAGCAAAACCCACACCGTTACGCCAAAAGAACTATGCCACAGCATTATGACCCACAAATCACTGCAGTGGACATTCAATGGCGGTAAACCATTGGCGCTACATACTGCCGTGCTCAAAATACACAAACACACTAACAAAACAACACTACATTGGACAATTTGAATAACACACACCTGACACCCATACAAACACCACACCCACACACCTACACCCCTATAAAACACACACCCACATTACCCACAACCCTTTACGAATACAAACAATTGCCACAAGAGAGATAGCAAGACCACAGACAAGACCACAGCCACACACCACCATCACCTATACACCATCCACGCACCTTAAATCACACACCCCAACACATCTCCCCACACACACTCACTTACACTACACCCATGGCACCACAATGACACCCCAGGTTCTCAGAGGAGGAGCTAAGGGTCATGGTGGAGTAAATCATCCGGGTAGAGCCACAGCTATTCAGATCACAGGTGCAGCAGACATCCATTGCTAGGAAGATGGAGCTATGGTGAAGAATCGTGGACAGGGTTAACGCAGTGGGACAGCACTCCAGAACAAGGGATGACATCAGGAAGAGGTGGAACGACATACGGGGGAAGGTGCGTTCCACAGCAGCAAGACACCAGTTTACTGTACAGAGGACTGGCGGTGGACCCCCACCTCCTCCCCCACAACTAACAACATGGGAGGAGCAAGTCTTGGCAATCATGCATCCTGAGGGCCTGGCAGGAGTAGGAGGAGGACTGGACTCTGGTAAGTCAAATCTCTATTAAGAATCGTGGACAGGGTTAACGCCGTGGGACAGTACTCCAGAACAACGGATGACATCAGGAAGAGGTGGAACGACCTACGGGGGAAGGTGCGTTCCACAGCAGCAAGACACCAGCTCACTGTACAGAGGACTGGCGGTGGACCCCCACCCCCTCCCCCACAACTAACAACATGGGAGGAGCAAGTCTTGGCAATCATGCATCCTGAGGGCCTGGCAGGAGTAGGAGGAGGACTGGACTCTGGTAGGTCAAATCTCTATTACTATCACCCCCCCTACCTGCATGTCATCACCTACCCCCGCTTTCACTCCCATCACTCCACCACCTCACACACAACCCAACATCACAACCCATCCCTCCCAATACCAAGCCCTGCATGTAACACCAATGCACGGACCCCCATCACAGACCTGCATGGATAGCCATCACTAAAGCATGCACACTAGAGACAATCACCTAGCCCACCAAATAACTACTCACACAAGGCAAAGCTGCCAGGGCAATAGCAACCATAGAGGGCAACACACCCATGCCCAAAATGTCACACGCAGAAACAATAACACTGCATTTACATCCCCACAGATCTCCCACCCAACGTCACCGGAGAAGAGGTGCCAGCAACATCCAGTCCCCCCCACAAGAGGCCCACAATGATGACACCAGCCCTGGACGCCTGGACCTGGATGACCAACCTGGCCCATCAGAGACCTCTGGACAGTCGGCACCACAGAGCCTCCTCCCTCAGGAAACACCAGCACAACACCCACCCAGCGGGCCAATACCTCTGTTCCCAGGACACGTCAATCAGCAGTGTGTCCTCCACTACAGGGACCCCAGACAACCCCACAAACACAGGATGATCAGGGACCTGGGGTCAGTGGCAGTGGGCACACGTTTTAGGGGACTGAGGCACAGGACAACAGGGAAGCTGGGAGGACTGCTGTGTGACAGTGGGAGGAAAGGCCCAGGAACCGACTCTCCAGGAGGCACTCACCAAGATCCTGGGAGCATACCACCATTCCCAGGAGACGATGGGCCAGATACTGTACAAGTTGCAGGAGACCCAGCGGCTGCAGGAGGGGCAGTACCTGGGGATCAGGGAGGACTTGAAGGACATAAACACCACCCTGGTCACCATTGCAGGGGTGCTGGCAGACATGGGCAACACCATGAGGGAGGCAGTAGCACACCAGCGGTCCCTGACACTAGCCAAACCACTAAACAGCCTTCCACCTCCGCTGCAGCTAGTGGACAGGAGACCCCGCCACAGGACCAACAGGCCACCTGCCCTCCATCCTCCCCCGCAGAAGGAGAACCACCACGCAAATGGTCCTGCGATCCAGGCAGAAGCCAGAGACTATTGCCAGAACTTCTGCCAGGAAATAAGACTCTCCTGATTGTCACCCTTGTGTCCCACTCTGTCACCCTGTCCACTTTGAACTGCCATTGCTCCACTTCCTATGCCCCCTTGGACAATGCACCTGTGATCCACATAGACTGGACTCTATCCTGGACATTCCTCCACCATCACCCCAGCCCATTGCACATCCCCCTCTACTTATTGGCACTTTAATAAACACCATTTGAATAAATACAAGTATGGAGTCTCTCAAATGATTGAACTATGTATTCGTTTTACAAGCTTTAAACACTGCAATACAACTGTTCAGTAATGTATGCATAGGAATGACCTGTATTTGACTGCAGTCAACACATCAGGAGCGATAGTGGGGCACAAATATCTGAAATAGAGGTGTCAAAGGGTACAGTAAGTGGCCATAGAAGTGGTAAAATCAGCCTGCCAGTGACTATGTCAAACACAAAACTGTCAATGAAAAGCGAAGTTACAGTGTCTTACCTGTGTGTCATTGGAAGTATTGTCGTATTATTGCACTTCTGTTGTCCTCATCCTCTGCCTCCTCATCTTCACTGTCCACAGGGTCCACTGCTGCCACACGCCCATCTCCAGCCTCATCCTTCTGCAGAAAAGGCACCTGGCGACGTAAGGCAAGGTTGTGCAACATACAGCATGCCATGATGATCTGGCAGACCTTCTTGGATGAGTAGTACAGGGATCCACCTGTTAGATGGAGGCAACGAAACCTGGCCTTCAGGAGGCCGAATGTCCTCTCTGTGATTCTTCTTGTTTGCCAATGTGCCTCATTGTAACATTCCTCTGCCCTTGTCCTGGGATTCCTCACAAGGGTCAATAGCCACAAGATGTTGGGGGAACCAGAGTCACCTGAAAATATTGAGGGACAACTGTTAGCCACACACTAACCCTTAGGGCCCACACCATACCCATACACCAACTGGGTGGGAAACAGGGCTCACCTATTAGCCACACCTGGGGCCTCTGGAGTTGAGCCATCACATTTGGGATGCTGCTATTCCTCAGGCTAAAGGCATCATGCACAAACCCAGGATACTTTGCATTGACATGGAGATGTACTGGTCTTCCGGGCAGACACTCTGCACATTCATGGAATGAAAGCTCTTTCAGTTTCTGAACACCTGTTCATTTCTCCGGGCAGGGGGCAAATGCAATATATGTACCACCAATAGCCCTAATAATGTTGGGGATATTGCATAGAAATCAGCTTTCACTGTGGCCAAATCCTCCATCACGGGGAAAACGATGTAGCTGCGCATGTGTTTAATCAGGGCAGACAACACTCTGGTCAGTACTATTGAGAACATTGGCTGAGACATTCTTGCTGCCAAGCCCACTGTCACTTGGAAGGAGCCAGTTGCCAGGAAATGGAGTACAGGTAGGACTTGGAGAAGAGGGGGGATCCTGGTGGGCTGACAGATAGCATAGATTAGATCAGGCTCCAATTGGGCACACAGCTCTGTGATTGTGGCCCTGTCCAGTCTATAGGTGAGGATAATGTGCCTGTCCTCCATTGTTGTGGGCCTGTACACGGGGGAATGTCTCCATCTCCTATTCATCCGCAGCGGTTGCAATCTAGGGGGCAAAATGGTGAGCAGCTGGTCAGTATTCCATATTTACAAACAGTACACTGCATTGCATGTTGTGACTGTAACAGTATATTGTTGGATAGGCACAAATGGTGCCTATGTGTACTGTGACGCAGTTAGGTGCCATGGCCTGCCCCTCCCCCTGACATGGCGTCCGCCTGTCCTGTATGGAGGGACATGTGGAAATGAGGTAATTCTGCTGACGTTGTGCACTGTTGTGGGAAGCGTCCGAGAACCGCCGTGCAACTCCTCATTGGATACCATTGGGCTCTATGGGTTACAGTTGCCAATGGTGATGTAAGCCGGTGGTGACGGTACGCACCACTGCAGACGTGACCGCCATTTTCTATCTGTTCACTCACTTGCTACCTGACCTTCAACAGGAGAGGACCTACACTGCAAGTGCTGCTAAGACCTGTGTCTGGAGCCGACCATGGCTCATGTCACTGGGGAAAGGGCCCCTGCCTTCACCACTGCGGAGTTGGAGAGACTGGTGGATAGGGTCCTACCACAGTACTGAATGCTGTATGGGCCTCCAGACCAACAGGTGAGTACACTGTGAGCACAATGCATGGGGCATGAATGCATGGAGTGCTGTGCTGTGTGTGAGGGCCTCGTGTAGGGGGGGTTGGTGGAAGGGCCCTGGGTAGCATGCTGCATGTATGGTGCACAATGTATGTGTGTAAGGGAATGTGAGGGCTGTGGTGGGCCCTGAGTGTAAGGCAGGACGGTCTGACTGATTGTAGGAAGGTAGCCTCTTTCTAGCCTTGTTACCCCCACTTTTGGCCTGTTTGTGAGTATATGTCAGGGTGTTTTTACTGTCTCACTGAGATCCTGCTAGCCAGGGCCCAGTGCTCATAGTGAAAACCCTATGTTATCAGTATGTTTGTTATGTGTCACGGGGATCCTGCTAGCCAGGACCCCAGTGCTCATAAGTTTGAGGCCTATATGTGTTCCCTGTGTGGTGCCTAACTGTATCACTGAGGCTCTGCTAACCAGAATCTCAGTGTCTATGCTCTCTCTGCTTTTAAAATTGTCACTGCGGGCTAGTGACTAATTTTACCAATTCTGATTGGACTAGAACATCCTTATAATTCCCTAGTATATGGTACCCAGGGTATTGGGGTTCCAGGAGATCCCTATGGGCTGCAGGGAGCTCAGACAATTCTTACATAGGACTGCCACTGCAGCCTGAGTGAAATAACGTCCACGTTATTTCACAGCCATTTTACACTGCACTTAAGTAACTTATAAGTCACCTATATATCTAACCCTCAGTTAGTGAAGGTTAGGTGCAAAGTTACTTAGTGTGAGGGCACCCTGGCACTAGCCAAGGTGCCCCCACATTGTCCAGGGCAAATTCCCCAGACTTTGTGAGTGCAGGGACACCATTACATGCGTGAACTACATATAGGTCAATAACTATATGTAGCGTCACAATGGTAAGTCCGAACATGGCCATGTAACATGTCTAGGATCATGGATTTTTCATGGTATTGGGGGGACAATTCAATGCATCCCCGGGGCTCCAGCATAGAGCCCAGGTACTGGCAAACGAACTCTCTGGGGTTTTCTCTGCAACTACTGCTGCTGCCAACCCTCAGACAGGTTTCTGCCCCCCTGGGGCCTAGGCAGCCCAGTCCCAAGAAGGCAGAACAAAGGATTTCCTCTGAGAGAGGGTGTTACAACCTCTCACTTTGGAAATAGGTGTTAGGGGCCTGAGAGGAGTAGCCTCTAATGGCCCCTGGAAATGCTTTGAAGGGCACAGATGGTGCCCTCCTTGCATAAGCCAGTCTACATCGGTTCAGTAATCACCCCAGCCCAGCTCTGGCGCGAGACTGGACAAAGAAAAGGGGAGTGACCACTCCCCTGACCAGCACCTCCCCAGGGGAGGTGCCCAGAGCTCCTCCAGTGTGTTCCAGACATCTGCCATCTGAATGCAGAGGTGTGAGGGCACAATGGAGACCTCTGAGTGGCCAGTGCCAGCAGGTGACATCAAAAACCCCTCCTGATAGGTGCTTACCACTCTCTGTAGCCAATCCTCCTCTGAGGGCTATTTAGGGTCTCTCCTGTGGGTTTCTCACCAGATAACGAATGCAAGAGCTCACCAGAGTTCCTCTGCACTTCTCTCTTCGACTTCTGCCAAGGATGGACCGCTGACTGCTCCAGGACGCCTGCAAAACTGCAACGAAGTAGCAAGAAGACTACCAGCAACATTGTAGCACCTCATCCTGCCGGCTTTCTCTACTGTTTCCTGGTGGTGCATGCTCTGAGGGCTGTCTGCCTTCACCTTACACTGGAAGCCAAGAAGAAATCTCCCGTGGGTTGATGGAATCTTCCCCCTGCCATCGCAGGCACCAAACGTCTGCATCACCGGTCCTCTGGGTCCCCTCTCATCTTGTCCAGCGTGGTCCCTGGAACACAGGAGCTAGATCCAAGTGTCCCCGACAGTCCAGTGGCCCTTCTGTCCAAATTTGGTGGAGGTAAGTCCTTGCCTCCTCACGCCAGACAGTAATCCTGTGTACTGCGTGAACTGCAGCTGCTAGGGCTTCTGTGCACTTTTGCAAGACTTCCTTTGGTCACAGCATAGCCCAGGTCCCCAGCAGTCTGTCCTGCATTGCCCAACTCGCTGAGTTGACCTCCGACTTCGTGGGACTCCCTTTTGTTGTGCTGAGACGACCACCCTGCTCAGATCTTCTGAACGCCTGTTCAGGTGCTTCTGCGGGTGCTGCCTGCTTCTGCGTGGGCTCTCTGTGTTGCTGACCGCCCCCGCTGTCTCCTCCTCCAAGGGGCGACCTCCTGGTCCTTTCTGGACCATGGCAGCACCCAAAATCCTCAACCGCGACCCTTGCAGCTAGCAAGGCTTGTTTGCAGTCTTTCTGCGTGGAAACAACTCTACATCCTCCGGCACACCCTGTGACAACTTCTGACCAAAGGAGAAGTTCCTGGTACCTTCCGTTGTTGCAGAATCTTCGGCTTCATCCACCCCTTCATCCGGGGTTTAGTGGGCTCCTGCCCCCCTGGACACTTTCGTGACTCTTGGACTAGGTCCTCTTCCTTTGCAGGTCCTCAGGTCCAGGAATCTATCTTCAGTGCTTTGCAGTCAGTTGTTGTCTTTGCAGAATCCCCTATCTCAACTTTACTGCCTTTCTGGGGTTGTAGGGTAACTTTACTCCTACTTTTCAGGGTCTTGGGGTGGGGTATCTTGGACACCCTTAGTGTTTTCTTACACTCCCAGTGACCCTCTACACACTACACTAGGCCTGGGGTCCATTCGTGGTTCGCATTCCACTTTTGGAGTATATGGTTTGTGTTGCCCCTGGGCCTATTGTCTCCTATTGCATTCTATTGTGTTCTACAGTGGTTTCACTACTTTTCTAACTGTTTACTTACCTGATTTTGGTTTGTGTGTATATTACTTACCTCCTAAGGGAGTATATCCTCTGAGATACTTTTGGCATATTGTCACTAAAATAAAGTACCTTTATTTTTAGTAACTCTGAGTATTGTGTTTCCTATGATATAGTGCTAAGTGATATAAGTGCATGTCTCCTAGTTCAGCCTAAGCTGCTCTGCTATAGCTACCTCTATCAGCCTAAGCTGCTAGAACACTACTAATCTACTTATAAGGGATAACTGGACCTGGCACAAGATGTAAGTACCACAAGGTACCCATTCTAAGCCAGGCCAGCCTCCTACACTGATACTTTTTCCTATGTGTATTTCTCTGCAGGTCCGCGCCCATCAAAAAAAGGGTATCTGGCATGCCATCGCCAAGGGCGTGCGGACCCTGGTGGTCTACGGCAGACGGAGCACCCACTGTCAGAAACGGGAGGACCTGAGACGCTGGGCACGGAAGACGGCGGAGGCCCAGCTGGGGATGGTCTCCCAACGAGAAAGGGGTGCCCGTCGAACCCTGACACCCCGATGGTCTGCATACTGCTGGTGGCCTATCCTGAGCTGGATGGGCACGTGGGGGCATCACAGCAGCCACAAGGGGGTGATTACAGTGCCCCAATATACTACTTGCGTGCGGTGGGGTCGATTCCGGGTGGGGGATGTGGGCCTGTGGGTGCCCCTTGGCCAGGCCAGACATTACCGGGTAGGTCCCATGTTGGGCAGGGTCTGATGTAAACCTCCTCCAACCAAGGTAGTAGGTATCCACTACTGGGCAAGGGTCTGTGGGTCTCAAGTATGCTGCAATTGGCGTTAGGTATCCCTGTCCATGGGCTGGTGACTAGCATTGTGACTGTTAATGCATTGCCTAGTGCGTAGGGCTGTTCCTTTGTGTGTGTGTGTCGTGCTACTGCAGGTGGGAGAGGATCCCGGGCACCAGGCAGCAACACTGAAAGGGTGCCTGCACCAGCAGTGTCTAGGAAGGGCAAGGAGGCACCACCAGCTGCAACAGAGAAGGGCAAGGAGTCACCACTGGCTGTGACAGGGAAGGGTAAGGGGGCACCAACAGCAGCATCTAGGAAGGGCAAGGAGGCACCACCAGCTGGGACAGGGAAGGGCAAGGAGAAATCCCCGGCTGCTGACAGGAAGGACAAGCGGCCTGCACCAGCAGGCAGGAAGGACAGGGGGCCTGGTGCTGGGACTCATTTGGACCCCCCCACCACCAACCATGGTGGGTCAACCGTCCGAGGATGCAGGGGATGGGCTGGAGCCTCTTCCCACCACTGCCAGCACCGCCACCAGCACCGAACCAGCACCACTGCCAGCAGCAGCAGCCCCAGTGGGTAGCCCTCCGAGGCTGCAGGGGATTGGCTGGAGCATCCCCTGCCACTGCCAGCACCACCGCCACCAGCACCACTGCCAGCAACAGCAGCCCCAGTGGGCAGCCTTCCGAGGCTGCAGGGGATGGGCTGGAGCATCCCCCCACCACTGCCAGCCCTGATACCAGCATCGCCCCTGCCACCACTGAGCAGCCATCACCGGCGGCGGACAGTGTGTAGTCCTGCATCCATGGGTTGTTGTGCGTCCTTGCCCCTGCAAATCCTGTGGGTCTAACACCCAGGTGAGAGACTGTGACCTTGCACTCCCCAAGATCTGCATCACAGGCACACTGCCCCCTCCAGACCCAGTGGAATAAGCCATCCACTAACCCCATCCTTCCCAGGATGAAGCACACAGAGAACAATGCCCCTTTCAGAACCAGTGGAAGAAGCCATCCACTCACTGCATCTTTCCCAGGATGAGCCATACTGGGCACAGTGCCCCCTCCAGAACCAGTGGAAGAAGCCATCCACTCACCCCATCCTTCCCACGATGAAGCACACTGGGCACAATGCCCCCTCCAGAACCAGTGGAGAAGCCATCCACTAGAGAGACTGTTGGCTTGCATTCCCCAGGACCGAGCAGTGGGCAAACCACCAACTTGAGAGACTGTGGCCTTGCACCCCCCAGGACCAAGCAGTGGGCAAACCACCCACTTGAGAGACTGTGGCCTTGCACTCCCCAGGACCAAGCAGTGGGCAAACCACCCACTGAAGAGACTGTGGCCTTGCACTCCCTACGACCAAGCAATGGGCAAACCACCCACTTGAGAGACTGTGGCCTTTCACTCCTCAGGACCAAGCAGTGGGCAAACCACCCACTTGAGAGACTGTGGCCTTGCACTCCCCAGGACCAAGCAGTGGGCAAACCTCCCACTTGAGAGACTGTGGTCTTGCACTCCCCAGGACCGCGCAGAGGGCATGTAGCCCCTTCCAGGACCAGTGGTGTTGTACCACCTTCTGGCTGAGTTGGCCCCCTAATTCCCCGTCCCCCTGAGGTGCCTGTGTATTTTCGACCTAATGTCCTTGCAGTGTTCTCTCCGTGTTTTTGCAGGAGTGAAGTGGGGCCTTGTTCAATGTGTTGTGGCCCTGTGGCCCTGTGGCCCACGGACATTGAGAACTGGGCAGTGTCCCTCTATTTGTAAATATGTGTATACGTTTGTATTTTGATGCACTTATTTATGTTATTTTATCGTATTACACTCACTTTCTTTAAATCATTTTGTCCTTGCATTATTCATGAGGCGTATGGGGGGAATATGTAATGTTACTGCATCTGGTTGTGTGTATGGTGGTGGGGGTGTTGCATGTGTGTGTGTAACTCTCCTTTTCCTCCCTTGTGTGCTAGGCGGCAGTACTCACCGTGGCCGTCTTCACCAGCGTTGCTGTTCATAATGCAGCGGAAGGTAGACTAGCATCGGAAATATGTGCAGCTCGGGCTCCATGGCATTGTGGATGTTCTCTGAGTCTCCACAGGTGAGTCCTTTGACTTCTGAGCTCTTTTTCCGCCATGCTTTTGCTGTTATTGGTACCGCCCCGGAAAAGGTGGCGGATAGGCCCATCATAATAGTGTGGGGGGTACATTGTCTTCCACCTGGCTGTTGGCGGTTACCGCTGTGGTGCTTGTTGATTCTGCGATGGCGGTCAGTGTGTTAAAGTGGCTGTCTGCCTGAGCGGTTTCCGCCATGGTCATAATTCCATTTTGGTTACCGCTGGCCTGTTGGCGGTATTACCGTCGCTTTATCACCGACTGCCAGGGTTGTAATGAGGGCCAACGTAATTACAATTACTTTACGTTAAAAAAAACATAGAAATTCACTGAAAAAAACAAAGGTTACTGGGATGTTATAGTTAGGTTCTGAATTTACTGGTACAAAGCCATTCATGTTGTGCAGGGAAGTTTTAGGGGGATCCATGAAGCGGAAGCTGAGAAAAAGGGGGGAGGGTAAAAAAACATGCATTTCCCATGTTAATTTCCATAGGAGGTATGGACACGACTACAGACCAAACCGCTGGATGGAATTCCACCAAATTTGGCAGAAAGCTAAATTTTGTTCTGCAGTTTGTGCTTTTGGTTATTTGGTGTAAAATTCAGTTAAGTAGTTTTTGAGATAGTAAAGGGAAGATAAATATGTATGTCTAGAGCCATGTATCCATCGCAACATTATCTCTGTGAATTCACGAATGCATGCGCCACCAGGAATTCTGTGATTGGCTGGCTGCAACATGACCAGAAGGGTGCAGCTGCCATTTTATGTTACGGGACACAGTCCCCGGTACTCAAAATAAATTTAATAAATGGTATAAGGGGTCAGGGTGAAATTACCCTGACCCCAGTGCTGTGATGTAGGGATGTTTATGGGTCAAATTATGCCCATAAGAACATTTTTTTTCAGGCTACCCGATATTCACGAATATTTGCAACTCTCAGAGCACCCCCCCATGTAAAGTCACGGCAAATTCATGAATATCAGCGACTACAAAAAAAATCCATAGACTTATTCATAAACTATTTCATTCACTCATAGTAGCAGTCAGACACTCATGCACCCACTCACAGACCCACTCAGAGACTTGTATACCCACTTTAAGACCCACTCAGACACTCACGCACTTATTCACAGATGCTATCAGACACTCACAAACCCAGTCAGAGACTGATGCACCCACTCACAGACCCTCTCAAACATTCATACACCCACTCAGTCAGGCTCAGACATGCGCTCACAGACCCACTCAGAGACTCATGCGCTCACTAAAAGAAACCCACTCAGAAACTCAAGAACTCAGTCACAGACGCACTCAGACTCATGTACCCACTCATAGACTTACTCAAACACTCACACACCCACCAGCTCACAGTCCCTCTCAGACATTCATGTACCCACTCACAGACCAAGTGAAGCTCACGCACGTACTC
Source organism: Pleurodeles waltl (assembly GCF_031143425.1). Lineage (NCBI taxonomy): Eukaryota > Metazoa > Chordata > Amphibia > Caudata > Salamandridae > Pleurodeles > Pleurodeles waltl. The sequence continues at coordinate 1,510,734,187 of NC_090444.1, read as the reverse complement.
ACAGACCCACTCAGACACTCACTCACAGATGCACTCGGAGAGACTCATGTACCCACTCACACACACACACTGACTCAGAGACTCACTTAGACACTCATGCGCCCACTCACAGATCCACAGAGGTACTCATGCACCCACTCACAGACCCACTCAGGCACACACTCACAGACCCACTCAGACTCATGCATGCACTCTTAGACTCATGCACCCACTCACAGAGCCATTGAAACTCACACACCGCTCACAGACCCACTCAATCATTCACTTTCTCTCTCAGGTTGGCTGATGTGTTGAAGGCTGTGTGCGTCAGTGGTTGGATTAATGTATAGTAATGAAAATTACTTTACTTAAAAAAAAAAAAAGACATTCACTGAAAAAAGCAAAGGCTACAGGGATGTTATAGTTAAGATACAGAATTAAAAAACATAGACATTCATTTAAAAAACAAAGGTTACAGGGACATTATAGTTATACTCACATTTTAAATGTACAAAACCACAGAAATTCACCTTTTATAGTTAAAATTATCTAAAGTAACTATAACTTGTGCCTTAAAGTAACTATAACTCGCACCCCCACCATGCACTGCTAATTATGTCACAGTTTATGGCACCCATGACATCACTGATAACATAATTCATAATATCAGTGTAATATCTGCAGTAAAAGTTTTGGTGAAAAAACAGTGCCTAGCTTCTTCACATTAATCTTAGTTCCAGTTTCCAGTTCCTGCTGTCTTAGATTCTAGGTCCCTGGTGTGGTTTGTCACTTGCCTTCTTCAAAGTACGCCCTTAGTTTTCCCTTCTTCCCTATTAATCCTCCTCCTTGCTAGTTCCTTGCCTTTCCTGGCTGTGTATTTTGGTACGATGCCCTTGATGTTACTGCCTTGCATGTTCCTGTTTGATCTCCAGGATTGATGGGTACAGCTGACAACCTTGGTGGTGTTTCTTGTCCATCGTGAGTATTGTCTTTGGGTTACGTTTATAACATCACCATAGGTATCAGCTCCATAGACCCTGTCTTTGTATGTTGATCCTGCATGTATGTATTTTCAGTCAGTATCTGTAACAGCAATTGGGTGAGAAATGTACTGAGCTTCAGAGTGTGGAGTGCTTATAATACATTCCCCTTATTGGTAATGTTGATATATATATACTGTATATATATATACATATATACATATATATGTGTATATATATGTATATATATATATATACACATATATGGAATTAATTAATTTTATAGTTAAGACTATGTTTCCATCGAAGAAGCGTTTTTTGGTTTGATATCTTTGGCACTGTTAGATGAATCTTCACAAAATTTTCCATAAAAGCGGCATAGTGATTCTTGTAGCGCACAGAAAGTTTTGGGGTGATCCATCAAGTGGTGCTCAAGAAAAAGGGGACCCAAAAAACGTTGCATTTCCTATGTTAATTCTCGTAGGACGTGTCAACATGTCTACAGCCAGAACTTCTGGACCGAATTACACCAAAGTTGGCAGAAAGCTAGCTGCCTGTACGCAGATTGTGCTTTTTGTTATTTGGTGTAAATCCGTTGAGTAGTTTATGAGATATTTAAGGCAAATACATTTGTATATCTCTGGCCGCGAATAATTCGGGAAATGTGTGAATTTTCACAAATACATGTGCAAAAAGAAGCATTGCAATTGGCTGACTGCTACCTGACTAGAAAGTTGCGAACGCCATTTTATTTCATGGGACATGGTCCCCAGAGATGAAAATTAAAATTGGAAGTGGCATAATAGGTCACGGTGAAGGTACCCTGGCCCCAGGGGTGTGATATATGTGTGTTTTAGGGCAAATTATGTTTAATATAATTTTGCACCTCAGCGCACGATATTCATGAAAATGTGTCAATTTTTTCAAATTTCTAGGAATTGTTCACAATATATTGGTGATTATGGAAAAATTGAAAGAAAACCACGGACTCGTTCATAGACTAATCCATTCACTCATACATACACTCAGAGGCTCACGCACCCACTCAAACATCCACTGAAAGAAACAGGCCATGTGACCAACCTGCACTGCACACGGCCAAAGGTCATTCATGGTGCAGGGTTGGATGTTTACAGGGGCTTTTGACCAACCGCCACCGCTCACGGCTGAAGGCCATGCATGGCAGGGGTTGGAATAACTTTTAATAATCGACATTACTTTACATTAAAAAAAACATAGAAATTCACTGAAAAAAACAAAGGTTACGGGGACGATATAGTTAGGTTCTGAATTTACTCGTACAAAACCATAAAAGTTCAGCAGTTATAGTTAGAGTTCTTTCAAGTAACTATAGCTCACGTCCTAAGGTCGCGGCTAATTCCTCTACATATTATGTCATTAATGAGATCTTGTATGGCATCTTTAACCGGTTCTGTGCCCAGGACGTAATGGTTATGTCCTGAGGCACAGTGCTGCTGTGCGCAAGACGTAACCATTACGTCCTGGTCACAGAGCCCAGAGGGAGCGCTAGAGCTCCCTCCGAGGGGTTCCCCTCACCCCCCCAAGTCAGGGATGGAAGGGGAAGCCCTTCCCCTTCCACCGCCGACCCCCTGTGACAGCGCGCGAATGTGCGCTGATTAGTCACAGGGTCTCCCCCATTGCGCTGGAAGCTCTGCTTCCAGCGCGATTGAAAGAGAAATGCAAAGCATTTCTCTTTCAATCAGGTGGGGGAGGCCCGGAGAGGCTTCAAAGGGAAGGAAATGTATTTCCTTCCCTTTGAAGTCTCTCCCAGGGTTTCAAAAGCAGGATTGCTTGCAATCCAGCTTTTGAAACCCCACTAGACGCCAGGGATTATTATTTTTTTTTTAAATAGACATAAGGGAGCAACCCCTTGGGCAAGGGTCGCTCCCAGGGGGGGCATTTTTTGGGAAGGCCTTTTCTGCCCCCCCTGGGGGCAGAAACCTCTGGGCACCAGGGATCATTTTTTTTTTTCTTTTTGTTTTGTTTTCGGTCCTTTTTAGGTGGGGAGCGACCCCTTAGGCAAGGGTCGCTCCCCTAGCGGGCAAATTATATTTAGGCCATTTCTGCCCCCCTTGGGGGGTAGATCAGCCTATTTTGATTAGGCTGATCTGGCCCCAAGGGGGGCAGAAACCACTAGGCACCAGGGATTTTTTTTTGTTTTTTTGTTTTACAGATGGGGAGCGACCCCTTGGACAAGGGTCGCTCCCCTGGAGGGGCAAATTGTATTTAGGCAATTTCTGCCCGCTTTGGGGGCAGATCGGCCGATTTTAGGTCACCACTAGGCACCAGGGATCTTTTTTTAAGCGTCGTCACGCAAGGGGAGCGACCTTGTAGGCAAGGGTCGCTCCCTGGGGGGGAGGGGGGCAAATTTATTTTAGGCCATTTCTGACCCCCCCTGGGGGCAGATCGGCCTATTGGTATTAGGCAGATCTGCCCCCAGGGTGGGCAGAAACCTCTAGGCGCCAGGGCAATTTTTTATTTTTTTTTGTCTGTTTGTTTTTTTAGAGATGGTGAGCGACCCCTTAGGCAAGGGTCGCTCCCCTTGGGGGCAAATTGTATTTAGACCATTTCTGCCCCCCTTGGGGGCAGATTGGCCGATTGTAGGTCAATCTGCCCCCAAGGGGGCAGAAACCACTAGGCACTGGGGATTTTTTTTTTGGCGCCAATGTCACGCAGGGGGAGCGACCCCCGTAGGCAAGGGTCGCTCCCAGGGGGGGTGGGGGGAGCAAATTTATTTTAGGCCATTTCTGCCCCCCCGGGGGGCAGATCGCCCTATTGGTATTAGGCCGATCTGCCCCCAGGGGGGCAGAAACCTCTAGGCGCCAGGGCAAATACTTTTTTGTGTTTTTTTTTTTTGTTTGTTTGTTTTTTTAGAGCTGGGGAGCGACCCATTAGGCAAAGGTTGCTTCCCTGCGGGGCAAATTTTATTTAGACCATTTCTGCCCCCCTTGGGGGCAGATTGGCCGATTTTAGGTCAATCTGCCCCCAAGGGGGCAGAAACCACTAGGCACCGGGATTTTTTTTTTGGCGCCAATGTCACGCAGGGGGAGCGACCCCGTAGGCAAGGGTCGCTCCCAGGGGGGGGGAATGGGGGTTGGGGGGGGGAATGTATTTTAGGCCATTTCTGCCCCCGCGGGGGCAGATCGGCCTTTTGTTATTAGGCAGAAACCTCTAGGCGCCAGGGATCTCTTTTTTTTACGTCCTCACGCAAGGGGAGCGACCTTGTAGGCAAGGGTCGCTCCCCGGGGAGGGTGGGGGGGGCAAATGTATTTTAGGCCATTTCTGACCCCCCTTGGGGGCAGATTGGCCGATTTTAGGTCAATCTGCACCCAAGGGGGCAGAAACCACTAGGCACCGGGGATTTTTTTTTGGCGCCAATGTCACGCAGGGGGAGTGACCCCGTAGGCAAGGGTCGCTCCCGGGGGGAGGGGGACAAATTTATTTTAGGCCATTTCTGCCCCCCCTGGGGCCGGCTGAGCTAGAGGCCAAAATCCACAGGTAGGCACTGATTTCTATGAAAAAATGTGATGTGTCCATGTTCTGTTTTGGGCCATTTCCTGTCGCGGGCGCGGGCCTAATGGATGCCCACACAAGTGAGGTATAATTTTTATCGGGAGACTTGGGGGAACGCTGGGTGGAAGGAAATTTCTGGCTCCTCTCTGATTCCAGAACTTTCTGTCACCAAAATTTGAGGAAAATGTGTTTTTTTGAGCCAAATTTTGAGGTTTGCAAAGGATTCCGGGTAACAGAACCTGATCAGAGCCCCCACAAGTCACCCCATCCTGGATTCCCCTAGGTCTCTAGTTTTCAAAAATGCACAGGTTTGGTAGGTTTCCCTAGGTGCCGGCTGAGCTAGAGGCCAAAATCTACAGGTAGGCACTTGCAAAAAACACCTCTGTTTTCTTTAAAAAAAAGGTGATGTGTCCACGTTGCGTTTTGGGGCATTTCCTGTCGCGGGCGCTAGGCCTACCCACACAAGTGAGGTATAATTTTTATCGGGAGACTTGGGGGAACACTGGGTGGAAGGAAATTTGTGGCTCCTCTCAGATTCCAGAACTTTCTGTCACCGAAATGTGAGGAAAATGTGTTTTTTTTTAGCCAAATTTTGAGGTTTGCAAAGGATTCTGGGTAACAGAACCTGGTCAGAGCCCCACAAGTCACCCCATCTTGGATTCCCCTAGGTCTCTAGTTTTCAAAAATGTACAGGTTTGGTAGGTTTCCCTAGGTGCCGGCTGAGCTAGAGGCCAAAATCTACAGGTAGGCACTTTGCAAAAAACACCTCTGTTTTCTTTCAAAAAATTTTATGTGGCCACGTTGTGTTTTGGGGCGTTTCCTGTCACGGGCGCTAGGCCTACCTACACAAGTGAGGTATCATTTTTATCGGGAGACTTAGGGTACCTGGGTGGAAGGAAATTTGTGGCTCCTCTCTGATTCCAGAACTTTCTGTCACCAAAATTTGAGGAAAATTAGTTTTTTTAGCCAAATTTTGAGGTTTGCAAAGGATTCTGGGTAACAGAACCTGGTCAGAGCCCCACAAGTCACCCCATCTTGGATTCCCCTAGGTCTCTAGTTTTTAAAAATGCACAGGTTTGGTAGGTTTCCCTAGGTGCCGGCTGAGCTAGAGGCAAAAATCTACTGGTAGGCACTTGCAAAAAACACCTCTGTTTTCTTTAAAAAAATGTGATGTGTCCACGTTGCGTTTTGGGGCATTTCCTGTTACGGGCGCTAGGCCTACCCACACAAGTGAGGTATCATTTTTATCGGGAGACTTGGGGGAACATAGATTAGCAAAACAAGTGTTATTACCCCTTGTCTTTCTCTACATGTTTTCCTTCCAAATATAAGAGAGTGTGTAAAAAAGACTTCCATTTGAGAAATGCCCTGTAATTGACATGCTAGTATGGTCACCCCGGAATTCAGAGATGTGCAAATAACCACTGCTCCTCAACACCTTATCTTGTGCCCTTTTTGGAAATACAAAGGTTTTCTTGTTAGCTATTTTTCACTCTTTAGATTTCAGCAAATGAATTGCTGTATACCCGGTATAGAATGAAAACGCACTGCAGGGTGCAGCTCATTTATTGGCTTTGGGTACCTAGGGTTCTTGATGAACCTACAAGCCCTATATATCCCCGCAACCAGAGGAGTCCAGCAGATGTAACAGTATATTGCTTTTGAAAATCTGACATTGCAGGAAAAAGTTACAGAGTAAATATCCCGCAACCAGAGGAGTCCAGCAGATGTAACGGTATATTGCTTTCGAAAATCTAACATTGCACGAAAAAGTTACAGAATAAAACGTAGAGAAAAACTGATGTTTTTTTCACCTCAATTTCAATATTTTTCTTTTTCAGTTGTTATTTTCTGTAGGAAAGCCTTGTAGGATCTACACAAATTACCCCTTGCTGAATTCAGAATTTTGTCTACTTTTCAGAAATGTTGCGGTTTCTGGGATACAGCATTGATTTCATGCCCATTTCTGTCACTGACTGGAAGGAGGCTGAAAGCACAAAAAATCGTAAAAATGGGGTATGTCCCAGTAAAATGCCAAAATTGTGTTGAAAAATTGGGTTTTCTGATTCAAGTCTGCCTGCTCCTGAAAGCTGGGAAGCTGGTGATTTTAGCACCGCAAACCCTTTGTTGATGCCATTTTCAGGGAAAAAACCACAAGCCTTCTTCTGCAGCCCTTTTTTCCCATTTTTCTGAAAAAAACGAAATTTTCACTGTATTTTGGATAATTTCTTGGCCTCCTTCTGGGGAACCCACAAAGTCTGGGTACCTCTAGAATCCCTAGGATGTTGAGGAAAAAAAGGACGCAAATTTGGCATGGGTAGCTTATGTGAACAAAAAGTTATGAGGGCCTAAGCGCAAACTTCCCCAAATAGCCAAAAAAAGGCTTGGCACAGGAGGGGGAAAAGGCCTGGCAGCGAAGGGGTTAATATCACTGCAGTGTTTACAAAAACATTATTGATAAGAAAACTGTGCATGGCAAAGGCGCAAGGTATAGTTACCTTAGGGCATGAGTTATAGTTACTTGAAATAACTGATTGCTGAATTTCTGTGGTTTTGTACGAGTAAATTCAGAACCTAACTATAACGTCCCTGTAACCTTTGTTTTTTCCAGTGAATATATATATATATATATATATATATATATATATATATATATATATATCTTGCTCTCATGTCCTTTGTGATAATCTGAATGCCAAATTGCCGCTTGAGTGGCTGTTCTTTCTAAGCTTTGACTTGCATATTCCCTTGTGTAGAGCGTTCCCTTTTTCCTCTGACTCCCTGCGTGATCTTAGCCACTTTTGTTGCCATTCTGTTTACTTTGTCCCTGACAGCACTCAGCATGAAGTTGGATGACCAACCCCCAGTACAAAGCATGGCCTTCGGCCCTGAGCATTGTGGGGTTAGGCACAGAGCCTCACCAACCTCTGGCTGACTATGTGAACAATAGAAAGGGTGTCTTTTCAAGTAAGGCCGACCTACTGCCTTTGCCAAAGGGTCAGAACACCAACGTATAAAAAGGAAGCCAATTGCTTTCCCCAGGGGTCAGCACATCAACATATAAAAGCAGACCTCTTATCTTTGTCAAATAGTCTCCAGTAATCTAATGCATATTTTATAAATGTACACATGGCAAGATTGTCGTAAAATATTTTTAATGAAGTCTTTCAAAAACCATAACATGTCTTTGAGTCTTTTTTAAATATTTTTTTAGGCTGCAAAATGCAACCGTAGAACCAGCCCTAAGAGATCTCTGCACGCCAGCTGAAGAGCATACAGCTCCAACTCAGAGTGCTTTAAAAAGTCTAGTAACCTCTCCTAAGGCCATGCACAAAGTAACCCAGAAGACTTACTGTGTTTTTTCTATGGTTGCCTGAGGCTGCTACACTCCCTACAGCCCTCCACAATATTAAATACATGGTTGGTGGTGTCCCCGCCTCTTCACCTTTATTTTTAAAGAAGGCTTTTAGAGGGCATTATGTTCATTGCCCCTTTCAGAAGGCCTCGGACCAAGCAGGGCCCCTACAGGGACAGACTTGTTCTAAGTAACAGGGCCAAGTAACCCTTCAGCACTTGACTCTCACTGGTAACCATCGTTGAGCAATCCAAGGCTTCTTAGGGAGGAAGTAGGTGTAGGGTGAACACGGGCTCACAACTCAAAGTACATCCAGCAATTCCTAATAACTGACTGCCCAGTCAAATGCTTTTTTATATATGAACACAAGTATAAAATGGCATACCACAAATAATACCACAGTCTTCTGAAGGAAGGCCCACTAGCATTCTCCAGGTCAACTTCACCAGACTCATCTCCCAGTTTGTTCTGTTGCACAGCACTGCACAGGGCAATGCATCAGGGCCACAGTCCTCAATTTTCTCTGCAGCCCCACCAGGCATGCAGTGATCAAAGCAGTACCTATAAGGCAACACCTTCATCAAGCCATGAAGCAGCAGAGGGCGATGGCCCTTCCCTCATCACAGCTCAGCACCAAGGGTGATGACCATTATTCTTCACTGCTGCCCCCTCCTAGCATATCTGGGTCACAACAGTGCACATAGACAGGCAGCTCAATCATTGTGACTGTCTTGTTGGACCTGAATCTCACACTCTACTTCTGGGACCACTCAGAATTCCCACTGAATCTTGCTCCCTCAAAGCAATCTCACAGGGTCTTCTGGTCTTGCATCAGACAGAAGCTGGTGATCCAGGTGAGGGCTCTTGTTTCTCGTGGGTGATGTCCCCTCACCTAGTCTTGTCATGTAGGCTCTCATTATTCTAATGAGACTACTGGATTTTGAGCAGCAGAATCGCATGTGGTGTGGGAGACTGAGTCTGATTCATTACAGGTAACACCTTTTACCCTAATTCGGGTTTTGCTTCGTCTAACTTGAGGTGCCATGGGCAGGGATGATTGGGCAGCCGAGCGCATTACATAATTGATTTCTCAGGGAAACCGTGGTCACTCAGGTCTCATCCGTTTCTCTCAATTACATTAGTCTCACATACACAATGACCAACAGAGGCAGTATATGTTTCAATAATGTTTTAATGAAGCGACTGCATCTTAACTAGCAAAGCATGGGCTGCATTAATCAGGATGATACTGCATGCCAAGATTAAAATGGTGACAAGGAGAGTAAAGCATAGAAATAACGCTACCATATTGTCCCTAGAGTCAATAGACTAATTCCTATGTAGGCTATAATACAGCACAGCGTGTTAACCTGTAATTCTGCCCTTCAGGTTTACCTGGGAAGGTATCATCCCTCATACCTGAGCAAAGGCCTGAAGTCTGCATAAGCAGCTGTAGCGAAGCGTTCAGAAATGAGCATACACTCGTGGTTCTCTGGCTGGAACCTCCCTCTAATGTGTAAGGGACAGGGAAGTGTTTTATAACAAAACAACTGATGTTCTGAGAAAATGTCCCTATGTAAGGATGTGTGATTTTCTATGAATATCAGAGACAAAACGTGTACCACATTCATCAGCAACCTATCTTACTACAGCCTTGAAAGAAGCACAGAGTGAACAAGAATGTCTTGTTTGAGAACGCAGTACTGGTCTAGGCAAAAACAGCTAGATGAAATAAAACAAGACTGCAAAAGTGGCTATTGTAATATTAATAAAATGAAGCTGAGTAAAATATATCTAGGTTAAAGTGCACAGCGACAGGCCTAGTATGCTAAAATAACGGGCATGGAGCTATAACTAAAATGGCTACACAACAGTCTACCCATATTTTTATGATATTTTCTTATAATGTTTGACAATGTGATATATATTGACCCATTCCAAATGGCTAACTGTAGTCATCCTTTATGAAATGTATTGACATAATAGGGAATGTTGAGCTAGGAAAATGACAGAGAGAAAGTTGGAGCCAGTCAGTGAAGCCCTATAACTGTTTGGTTCTAGTTGTGGTGCCAGGGCCTATGTTCGACAATAAATGTATTGTTGAAATCTTCTGAATTGTATCCAATACTAGAAATGTGTTGACCATTGGCCCTGGCAAGCGAATCCACTTGCGCAATGAAGCTACCTGCATCCAGGGAGAAAACTACATTGGAAGGCTGAAGTGACCTACAAAATTCATCATTTAAACATTACTATGGTGACAGATTGTAAGTGCTGGAAAGTTACTGAATTTATTTTATGCTTACCTACTTTTACGAAGTTCTGACATCTGTAATGGTTTTGCCACAGTGTTCAAAAGGAACCCACTATTCTATTGCACAAGCTGTTCTGTTGCATGGGCAAGAGTATGTCACCTAGAACGCACGTCTGACCATCTGCGTATCACATGCAAGATCATTATGAATGGGGTCATGTTGTGTGGCATGCATGCTGTCATATTAGAGACTTCTCAAAGCATTGGATTCTAGGATATGATGTTACCTCACATAGCTATTATCATAAATCTCCTTTCCACACATCGATATATTGTGTGAACCTAAGGAACCGCATTATGTGCAACACTGTATGCTACTGTTTTATTCTGGGGTATATTTCTTTACCATCAGACTGCAAGGATACACAATAAAGGCAAAATGAGGAACTAGAAGTTGCCATTATATTGTAAGCTGTAACATTTTTTGATTCACTACTTTTCTCTATTTTTCTGTTGTAATTCTATTGGTGTTCCGCCATGGTACATTAAATCTTACACCTCTCAAACCAGTAACCTGTTTCTCTAGTCAATCTTCATTGAAATGGCAAGAATGGCATGAATATTTTCTAAATTATATTTCTGCTTTTGATGATGTAGATTTTACTCCAGATAAAAAGAAGAAAGCTTAAATATTTACAATCATAATAAATCCCAAGACAACCAGGACACGGTGATGTATTTACTAATGTTTTTGAGGATCTGGGTACATATTACGCAGCTAACGTATGTGTAGGTATTAACAAGTATAAGGTTTACCTTAGGAAGCGAAATAAAGATGACTCTATCAAAAGCTGTTTTTGCTTTGAAGAATTTAGCATTATTATGTCACTTTGGTACACTGCACAATGAGCTGATAAGAGACCAAATTGTAATGCATCCTACAAATCCATCTATATAAGACAAACTTTAGGCTAAAGGTGAAGCCCAGTTGCAAGAACTGGTTGACACTGTGAAAAGAGAAAAACTTGCCAACAAATGCACCAAAGCAATTTTACCAGAAAAGGAAAAGGATCAGATGTTAAAATAAAATGGAATCAGTAGACATTGTTAATAAGATTAAATGGGAACAACCTACTGTGCACCACTGAGAGTCAACTAAAAAATCTATTAACTTTCAGAAATCTAAAAAGGAAAAAAAGTGATTTGACACTACTGCAAGATGTTACAGATGTGGTTTTGTTCGTCATTTTGCTAAGGCCAAAAAATGTCCGGCCCAGCAATAAAAAAAATTTGTGATGTGGGATTGTGGGTCACTTTTACAAATTTTGCAGGAAAAGGAAAGATAATGCCATAAGAGTGTTGGATGACCAATCAGCAGGTACACAGAAGATAATGACACCAACATGTGTGTTTTAGGTGCAGAAACATCTCAGAAGGTGTTAGACATATCTTACATCAAGAAAAAACCTTAATGTAATTTATCGATTGGGAGTATAAATGTGGTAATAATTGCTCTTTCAGGATCTCCATATATCTTTGTAAATAAAAAAATGTGGTCTAACAAATTTAAACCTGAATTAGGAGAACATTTAGAACCCCCTGATATTTCTTCTACGGGTTTCACTGGTTAACCTATTGTTATGCTAGGTTATGAGAAGTTATTATTCAAGTTCAAAAACAAGGAGGCTTAGTGTAAATTATATGTATCAAAAAGGTCCTTCTGTCTTAAGATGGTGCGATCAGTGTGATTTAGGTATTATTTTTGATCCTAGTAACCTACAACCTGTTCTGATTCTTCAAGAAGAAAATGCTGTAGGGATACAGATTTTAAAGTTGTATCATAAAGAATGTTCTGGTACCATTGGAAAACTCAATACAAAACTTAGCATAAGATTATCTTGAAAGACATTGCTGTACCATTTATTCATAAAGCTGAGATTAAACACTTCATCTCTAATATAAATAGGTATAAAGAGTTGGAGAAATTACATGCAACAGGCATTATAGAGCCTAGTGAATCGTCCTATTGGCTTGTACCATTAGAGGTACGTCGCAATGGTAACTGGAGACAAAAGTGTGGTGTAAACCTGAGAGACCTTAACAAGAACATTCTAGTGGACCAGTTGCCTCTTCCCAAAATTAATGAGATGTTATCCTTAAATAAGTGAGTCAAATGGTTTACCACCATTGATATATCTCCCATGTATCATTATATCTCTTCAAACCCCGATAGCTGAAGACTTACTGCTTTCATTACAATGTTTGGATATTTCCAATTTGTGATGGTATCATTTGACCTTGCATGGGCTGCTGTAGTGTTTCAAACATTAATGTTTAAATTGTTTAAGGGTGTCAAAGATGTGATTTTCTTTCAGGATGACATTTTAATAATGGGAAGGACAAAAAACACAATTCTAAACTTGTGGAAGTAATATACATTTTAAAGAAAAAGGGTAAAACTGTAGAATACTGTAAGTGTGAGGGTGCAAAATAGATTGTTACCTATCTAGGACATGAAGTAAGTGGTATGGGAATTAAACTTAAGCTGGAATTATTGAAGGCACCTTCTCCTACAAATAAGGATGCAGTGAGGGCCATCTTAGATTAGGCATAATTTTATTCAAAATTTGTGAATATTTGTTTTAGCAAAATATTCCATATTAAACTATTCAAAACATGAAACAAATTTGTATGGAGGAAAGTGTGTCAGCAAGCACTTCAGCAGCTAAAGGACAATATTTGTTGTGCATCACCATTGCAAGATTTTGATTCTTGATTAAAATCCATTGACACTACGAATGCCAGATGCAATGGGATAGGAGCTGTTGTAACACAGATTGTTAAGGGAATGAATGTGCTGTTACATTTGTGTGCAATTTGTTAACCCCAACAGAAGAAAAGTATTCTGTAAATGAAAAGAAACCTCTGGCATGTGCATGGGGGTTAGATCAGTACAGGCCTTAAATATGGGGTTTGTTCATTAATTTGTATCAATCATAAAGCACTTAATAAAGTTCTTACAACAAAAGGTTTGTTTAATGGTTCTCCTTATGTGGCTCAGATATCTATCAAGTTATTGGACTACAATTATGGTGCTAAAAGCAAGATTCCATATTGTTTAGTTGTTTTACCCCTAAAAACACATCTGATGATGAGTATGAAATATGTTGTGTGGCTGAAGTAACAAATGGAATTCAAAGTACTCACAGGAGTGAAGGGAAGGAAGCATCACAAAAAGATAATACCTTACTGAGTGTACAGGAGTTGATACAAAAACAGTGGCTAAGCAAGAATGAGTTAGGTAAAAGATGTGCATTTTTATTGGGAACTAAATAACAAACTCTCTTCTGATAATGATAATGTTTTATTCAATGGCAAGGTAATTCACCTCAAATTCTTAGTGAAAAATTACTGAACATATGCCATGAGGGACATTTAGATATCATTAAAACTAAATGTGGAGCAAAAAATGTATTGGTGACTATGAATTGATTTTGGAATTCAAAGGAAGGTGAAGGTAGAGAATGTGTATTTTGTAGTAATTTGGATTAAACCTTAGTGAATTTTAATGCTTTGCGGTGTCCTATTAAAAATCTGGAAATGTCATGGGAAAGGACTGGTTTTGTTATGGTCCTTTTTTATGAAATTGGGGAATACAAGTATATTATTGTCATTCATGTTCACTTTGCTAAATGATATGTCAATGAAATTATGTCTAAAGGTGATTCTCAAGCAGTCGTGAATGTTCTTTGTGGTACTTTCTTGAAAGAAGGTTTCCCAAAAGCTGTTTTAACAGGCAGTGGTCCGTAATTCACATCTGAAAATTTTAAGGCATATTTGTGAAGAAAATGTGTTTTGCACAAAACTACATCTGTATACCATCCTGCTGGCAATGGTACCTTTGAGCAGTCCAACAGAGTTCTAAAAGGCACTATACAGTTAGCATGTAATGCAAAAATGTGTTGGAAGAACATTTGGTGTATTCTATGGGCTTTTAGGATAACACCTTTCTCATCTATTGTTTACAGTCTATTCAAGCTCATGTGATGAGAAGTAGGACACCTTTCCTGACATACAATTTAGGCTGGATGCATAAATCTAAGAAGGGTAAGTGATCATCTGCAACAGGAATGGAAAATTTAGCCAGGACACAGGAGAATTGTAAAAATAAAATCTTATGACAATAAACACAATTGCAAGCATGTAAACATACGGGTGAAAGATCTTGTTAGAGTCAAAAACCTGACTTGTACAAAATAGGCAAAGGGAAACTATTCTAACCATTGAGAGTAAAGCATTATGTAACACAGTTTTACATTGCAATGGTAAAGTGTGACACCTCAATCGGCGTTATAATGTACAAAGGGAAGATGGAGGTTCCAGAAAAGGATAAAGATAATTCTCAAAATAACACTGCCACTAAAAGTTCTCGCTGGTTGTTCAAAGGAGTGGTCAGAAACAATCATAGTCAATAAAGAGATTTGAAGAGACAGGGATGAAATTGACAGAAATGTTCTGATGAAGATGAGTATCAAACATATGAAGATCATGAAGGTGTTCCTATAGAGTGTATGGTGAGATGTGGAAGATTTGGCATAGAGTTATAAAAACAACAAAGTCTAAGGATTTGCCCCTCCGTCCAGAGCAAAGTAGAAACCCCCACTCCCTCCCAGATCACAGCCCAAGGACCCTCCTACCAAACCTAAACCCCCACCCCCAGACCCTGAGGTACCTGCCTGCCCCATTGATGCCCTTACCTTGTGAAGGGCATTAATATGTCAGAAGTCAAGTTGGGGCCTTTGACAGGCACAGTTGTGCCAATTGGACATTGGACTGGCCTACAGGCCTTGGTGCTTTTGGTTGCACATTTACATTGCATTTGGTATTAATATATTTACACAACAGGATTTCTGTTGGTTTCCTTACCATACAGTTGTCGAGTCTTTCTGTTTTCTGGTGAGTTTCCATTCATCTATCATGTGCTGTAAAATATGTATTTATAGGCATTTTTTCATTCAGATTCACTGTTCTTTCTTGTATTTGGGCATTGTATGTAGTGTTGTGCCTTTGTATTGGTTTGTGTGTCTTTGCTTGTTGGTTCTATTGGTGTGGTTGTGTAGTTGTCATCCGGGGTGTTTGTATTTGATGTGTTTGTTTGGCATGGCTGTGCTTTGTGTGTGCATGAGCGTGTATGCGCGTTGGAGTCTATGTGCATGGTGTGTTTGTTGTGTGTGGGTTTGCACTCTCCCCTTCCCCCCTTGTGTGCTCTGCAGGTGTACTCAGCAATGGCGTCATCGGTCATAGAGGAGGTAGACAAGGAAGAGCGCTGGGAAGATTTCAAGGTGGCATTCCATGGCTTCGGCGGAGTTGTCTGTGTCTGTGGAGGTGAGTGGGTCCTTTTCTACTCACTGTTTCTGCTAGGATTTGGGTGGCGGGCGTCCCGAACTGGAAATCGTGGTGATCTGCAGTGTTGTAATAGAGTGGGCAGTGCAGTGGCTACCACCAGCCTAGGGATGGCAACCTCTGTCGGTGGTGGTCTGGCCGCACTGGCGGTACTGTCAGCAAACTGGCTTTGTTTCAGTGGGTTGACTGCCGTGGTCGTAATATGGTGGTCTGCACCACTGCCTTGACGGCAGTGCGACCACCATCGCTGGCTTTGCAGGACTGTTACCACCAACGTCATAATGAGGGCGATATATTTGTGGCTGTTATTCCTGTACTTAAGTGTATATTATATTGCATTTTATTGTTTTAGTGCATACACCTTCTTCATAATATTACCATATATATGGGAAAATTGGGTAAGTTAATACTTCTGATTGTTAAACATCATTTTATTGCTCTTTTCTACTTTTGGCAAAAAAGGGGTTGTTATGATGTTATCTTATAAGGTTTAACATTTTAACATATATTTTAATTTTTTGCATATTGTATTCATCATTAATGAAATGTATTAATAGAGAATGTTGAGGTTGGACGGAGGCATAGAGAAAGCTGGTCAGAGAAGCTGTGCGACCATTTGGTTCCAGTTGTTATGCCAGGGCCCATGTTGAACAATAAACCTATTTTGAAATTGTTATCATTGTGTCCAAAACTACACATTTGAAATATCCGAAATAAAAACATTTGGGGATCACTAGCATAATGTTGAGAAGGCAATGGAAGATAGGTAAGTGTACTCCCATCTAGACTTTAAATTGGAAGCATTGTATTGTAGTTGGTATATTCATTTAGCATGGAGACGTGGTGTTTCAACTACGCAACAGCTTTTGGAAAAAGCTATTTTGTTACATTAACACATACTTGTTTTGTTTTCTGGTGTGGTATTTATTAAGGCCAAGGCCTAGTCAGCCTGTTACTTACATACGGAGGATTGGAGGATCAATAAAAAGTATCAGTAATTAAGTTCATCTGATCCACCAGCCCGGAGTGCATGCTCACTTCATAATAGACACATTTGTGTTGTGGGCATGTGAAATTACGTTCCTCTGGATGATCATATCAAGAGATAATTCAGAGGGTTAGCATAACAAAACCTTCATATGAAACAACCTCACAAATGAAGAAGAGACAGCCTTGCAGAGAAGAAAATAAGAAGAAGTTACTCATATGTGAGACAAGCTGAGATTCCATTAGGCAATATGCTG
Source organism: Pleurodeles waltl (assembly GCF_031143425.1). NCBI lineage: Eukaryota > Metazoa > Chordata > Amphibia > Caudata > Salamandridae > Pleurodeles > Pleurodeles waltl. The sequence continues at coordinate 1,510,717,438 of NC_090444.1, read as the reverse complement.
TGTTATTCACTGTTAGCACATAAGGTAAAAGAGATTACATAAAAGGTTGAGACAAAGTAATGAAGTTATGAACAATAAAGAGTTATGTGTGGTCCCTTTATTGATGGGTAAAATAAAATCCCCCCAGCCTGTGTATGTTGACCAATGATGGTGATCTAGTGATATTCAGTGCAACTCCAAATGGGCCTCAACGCCTGTTGAATACACTAGAAATGTTCAGCCATAGTAATTTTATGACTAGTTCTTTTAAAACCAAAATAATGCTGTTTGACGGAGTCTATAAAATGTGTTTACATATTACAGGTAGCATTATAGGTTGTGTGCCCTAATAAGATTATTTAGGAAAGGAAATTTAATTTAAGCCGAGATGAAAACTGCAAAAGCTAAAATTACAGTTAAGGTGCCACAGAGATGGGGAAGCACAGATCAGGGGATTTCATCAAACCTGAAGTGCAGTATTTTCCACATCAGTTCTTAGGGTTTTCCAGACAAATTCACCTTTATTACTGCAGTGCTGTAGTAGATATATAGAGAGAGTTGTAATGATTTGCTTTAAGACATCCTTTTGGGTCTTGGCTACAGGCAGCTTTAGCAATCTGTTGGCCTTACCAATTTTTACCAATATACATAGAGGAACCTTTGAATGGGCATCTTGCTCGCTGTTGGGTGGCTTTGTTGTCTATCTCAGTTGCATGATCTTGATTTGATGGCATTTTTAAAAATTAGACCACCCTTTTTCATTCAGCGACATGTACTTCCCCCCCCCCCCTCCTACCAGCACAACCATTGCTCCCTCTTGCATCCCTATTTCCCACTGTCATTTTTTTGTGTACTATATGTATGTATTTTATCATTTGTAGAGGGCCTGGCAGTTGACTGTGCTATCAGGCCACTCTTTCTTAAAATGTACTTTTGTGCATACTTTTTTTTTTCAAATTTAGTGCTCCAACATTGATGTTCTTAGTCTTAGAACAGTAAATTAAAAAAAGCAAAGTATCAGTCACGTCATATAGCATGCACCTGCACCCGTCACACCACACATGTCACGAAGTATGCATCATCACGGCACATGACATGGGCTTTGTATGTCTAAATGCATCGTGATACATGGTGGCTATATTTTTAATAGGTCTAGGAAGCCTATTCCAAGATTGCCAATAATGCCTCTGTGTGCCAGTTCTAAACAAGCATTGCAAAGCCAATAGGGTGGATATTCAAAGATTTATTGACTTTGATAATGCTTGTTTCCATTAACTTGTTTTTGTTTTGGTCTAAGGCCAGGAAGACTATAAAATCCATTCTGGCAGAGTATTTGTTTTCTTTCACACAATATTTACACGCTATTTATTATTCAAAATTAATCTCAAAATGCCACAGGGAAATGGTTTAGTAGGGTCGAACCACTTTGAAAAGTGTTTTTTTTCAACAAAACATAAATCTGTGTTAGAATGAAACAAATTAAATTTCTATAAATTGTTTTTGTTTTTTTGGAACAGTAAACTTATGTTTATTAGCATTTTTCAACTTTTTGGCGTATACAATCAGTTTCAGTTACTGCCTATATTAATATCAATGCACTCAGGTATGTCCAATTGTTTTTTGTCCTATTGTCAGACTTAGGTGGGTTATTAGTGAGTTCACATACAATCCCTGCATTTGTTTTGCCTGACCTCGTCCCTGTGTGCAACATATGCAGTATCTACGTAGGGTTGTGCGATATGCATTATAACAACCTATCTCAATGTCACGCCAACCTAATACTTCTTAACTCTGACAACTGTCAACATATGGTGCGTCACGGGGGGGGCAGCCATTGACCAATACTTCGCTGGAGGGGAATGCCATGGGCCCAGCGCCGTGGAGAACAACCACCCTCAGGTATCTCCTCCGTGGCTTCGCAGCAGTATGGGGGTGTCCTGGGACTGGGGTGGGGCAATCCTGTACCCCTATCCACCCAAGGGGTCCGCGTCCTCTGTTATTCTCCAATTCTGCCCACCCCCTTTCCTTACCCTTATCCTTGACTGCTCCAAAGGGGGGTACAGTCACTTGTGTCCCCTAGTACTATGGCTCAGTGCGTTCCAGCTGTTCTGGTTCCTCTCCTTCTTCTTGACCTGTGTTGGGCCCGACCCTCTTGTCTGTGACCCCGCTTCCCATTCCCTACCTTCCCATTTGATCAGAGCTTCCTTCCATGAGGGGTCCAGGGGCGCCAACTGCACCCCTCAGGCCTCCTCACTTCTCAGCACCTGTAGTTCAGCCTTCGCCCATTTTGTCAAGTCCCGTCTCCAGTCCTCCACAAGTGGAGGCCTCGACAACTTCCATCCCAACGTGATTTGCCTTCTGAACAAAACTAAAGCCAGACTGAGGAATCGGTTGCCCACTTTTCCGAGTGAGGTACCCGTGTACAGGCCCAGAAGGCACAGAGAGGGGGTTAGCTCCAAAGCGGCACCCAGAAGACCCTCCAGGTCAGTCAGGGCTGCCCGCCAGCTCCGCTGGAGCCTGGGGCAGTGCCACGTCATATTGTCCAGGTCCGCGTCTACTTCCCGACATCTAGGGCATCCCCGGGGCTCACCTCCGTATATTAAGTTCAGCCTGTGTGGGGTGAGGTATGTTCTATGTATGTAGTTGTATTGTATGTATCGTAGTCTGGTGTTCTGCGAAACCACCTGTGGGTGTGCCAGGACCCTCCTCCACTCTGCCTCCGTTAGATCTTTCCCTAATGTCTTTTGCCATCTCTCCCTCAGTGTCTGCAATGGGTCTAGTGTGTCCTCATATTGTGCCTTATACAACCCGGATACCTGGTGCCAATCGGTTCCTGATGTCAACAGGAGGTGTAAGACCCGTTGTGTGGGAGGTTCTACATTAATTGTGTCCCAGTGTGTCTTTATGTGGTGTAACAGGTGATGATGTAGTAGGAATTGGCCGGATGGTATTCCTTTCTGGTCGGTCATTTCTGTGAAAGTTCTTTATATCCCATTATTGAAGAGATCCCCAATATTTTCTACTCCAGCTTTGGCCCAGACTCCCAGTTCGGGACCCAGAAGGACTCCTTCCTTGGTGCCCTGGGTCATCACACCCAGAGGCAGTGCAGCAGAGTAAGGGTGCCCGCCCCCCATGCGTCTCAGGCATCGTTTCCAGCACGACAGGGCTACCTTCGTCATGATGCTCTCTTCCTGTGCCTCCACTTGTCTGCCAATCATTTGTGCTATAATCCACTCTGTCTCTGTCACACCTCCGCGAGTGCACCTGTCAACCCGGCCCTCCCCCGAACACCATCTGGGAATCCACTGTAACTGGCACGCCAGATAGTAGAACTCAAAGTCCGGAACTCCCAGACCCCGTACACTAGTCGGTCTACACATAATCGTAAGTGCGGTACGTCTGCCGTCCCAGATGAGGTCTCTGAGGAGACGGTTCAGTTCCCTGAACCACGACAGCGGGAGTAATACCGATAGGTTAGTAAAGTAGTAAAGGAGACGCGGTAACATGACCATCTTGGACAATGCCACTCTGGCCATTATGGACAATTTAAGAGATCTCCAGAATCCCACAGAGTGATCAGAGTGCCCTTCCCACATTGCCTTCCCCTAGGTCCCTGAAGTCATGGAATACCTGTATGCCCAGGTATTTGAAGGTATGTGGTGCCCATACCATGTCTTCCGGGCAGGACTGGGGACGTGGACCTCCCGCCACCAATGGAAATACAAAAGTCTTACTCCTGTTAAGGCACAGGCCGGATAATCTACCAAAGCGGTCCAGGTTGTCGAGTGCCTACAGCAGTCCCGAGTCACCGTCTCTTAAGTAGATCAGTATATTGTCAGCGTAAAGGGAAACAATGTGTTCGTCCTGTCCCCACTCAATCCCTCTTCCCTTGCCTTCCATTTGTCGCCGCGCTCCAGTGCGTCAATCGCCAGCGCAAACAACAATGGCGAGAGTGGACACCCCTGCCTGGTGCCCCTATGTATCGGGTAGGTTCCCTATATCATCCTGCCTGTCCTAGCTCTAGCCAGTGGAGCTTCATATAATAGGTCTACCCATCTCACCCAGTCCTCCCCCAGGTCCATCCAGTGCATGACAGTCCTCAGATAGTCCCATCCGACCAAGTCAAAAGCTTTCTTGAAATCAATTTCCACCAGCTGGGATGCCATCAGGGTCGAATACTTCTTATAGAAGTCCATTGGGAGTCCGTCCGTGCCCGGGGTCTTCCCTGTTGCTAATTGTGCAATGGCTTCTTGTACCTCCCCCAGTGTCACCGGTCCACCCAGATCCTCTCTCCCTCTCTGATCCAACCTGCTTAGGGGCAATGGGTGCAGGTAGGTGTCTAGTGCTTCTTTCTCCAGCGCCTCTGGGCTCCTGTAGAGAAAGGTGTAGTTTTCTCTGAAGGCATCATTTATGGTCCCCGGCTGACTTCTATGTTCCCCCTTCATGTCTCTAACCCCCACAATGGGTTTCTCCCCTCCTCTTGGTCTCACCAGCCAGGCTAACATCCTGCCCGATCTGCCCACCTCCGCCTGCACTGAGGCCCAATGTCTCTGTATGCTGTGGCATCTCAGCTGCTCCTCAACCTGTGAGTAGTTCTACTTTGCCTCCATGTATCTTTCTCGCTCAGTTGCCTCTTTGCCCTCCCCTGTTTCACCCTCGTGTATAACCTTCTCTAACTCATTTGATTCCTGTTCCAGTGTGCGTCTGATTCCAATTGTTTGTCCCAAACAGAAACCCCTGGCCGCTACCTTAAGAGCCTCCCACTCCACGTGCCGCGCAGACGCCGTGCCCTTGTTAATGGTGATCTGATTTGCCAGGTGAGATCGTAGCATCTCTCTATACGCTTGGTCTTCTAGCGCTGTCGGGGAAAGTCTCCATATTGGGATTGGGGGTCTGTCACTGATCGCTTTCCATGTAAGCATGAGGGGGCTGTGATCAGAGAGGGTGCGCCCCAGTTATTCTGAGTGCGTCACCACCTGTGCAATTGTGGTGGAGCATACAATCCTATCTATCCTGGTGTGGACTCGGTGGAGGCAGGAGTAATAGGAGTAGTCCCTTTCTCTGGGTTGCTGACTACGCCATACATCTATCAGCTCCCAGGCCTTCACCCACTCTCTCAGATTCTTAGCTATTTAATGCACCTGGGTACCCACCAGTGGCGGAGTAGAACGATCCAGGTCAGTGTCCATTATGCTGTTAAAATCTCCCCCAATCAATAGTTCCTCCCCTTGTCTGCGCATGATATGGCTCGATAGACATTGCATAAAGGGGATCTGATCCTGGTTAGGGGCATATACACTGGTTAATGCTATTGGGACGCCATGTAGCTTCCCCCTCACTGTCTGTTGAGGTGACCTCAAGTGGAACCCCTGTTCTAATCCACACCAGGGCCCCCCTGGCGAATGCCGAGTATTTGGTGGCAAAAATCTGCCCCCTCCACCTTCACCTTAGTTTGTCAATCTCTGTCGCCACAAGGTGATTTCTTGTAGTAAGGCCACGTGTATACCCCCTCTTTTTAAGTAGGCTAGTACCCCATGTCTTTTGGTGGGCGACCCCATTCCTCTTATATTCCATGTTAATATGTTGTAGTCTGTCATGGTGACATGTCTGTAGCAGGTCCTGCGCCCCGCCGGACCCCACGGCCAGCCCCCCCATCCGTATGTCCCATATATCTGTGGCCCCGCGTGCGACACCACCATTAAAAATATTAACTTGTAACTCCCAACTCCTGTTCCCCAAGGCACCTCTCCAACTGTAGGTGGCCCATGAAAGAGCGCAACAGTGCGACTTAGACAACAAGTTAGATATAGGTCTCGCCATCCGTATCTGAGTGGACGAGACACCTGTGGGGGGGTGGGAGCTCCATGCCCGCTAGGGCCTGCTGTTCATACTGTACTTCTCACCGCAGGACCTGTTTATGGGCTAATTTATCCTAGTTCATCTGACGTTTGGGGGGTCACTATCGGAGCGGACGGTGAACATCCCGAGTCCCCCACCGAAGACACAGAGGCCCGGTCCGATTCTCTTCCACTGCTTTCCCGCGATGATATTTCCTTGCTGATGGAGGCCGCCCTCTTAGCGAGTTCCTTCTACACCCTGGTGGGTTCACCCCGTGTGTGGCGCCTGTTCCGTGGTCTCTTCTGTCCTCCGCTGGGGCTCCGCCCGGCCCGGGCACCGTCCCCTCAACGCTTCTCTCCCAATCCTCGTGACTCCAGCCATTCCCATGCTTCATCGGGTTTCAGGAAAAATATGGTTTTATTGCTGACAATTACCCTCAATTTGGCCAGGAAGAGTAGCGAATACTGGATCTTCTCCTCCCTCAGCACTCTCTTCACCGCCAAGAAGGAGGCCCTTTTGGTTTGCACATCCAACATGAAGTCCGGGAACAATGTCACCTCCCCGTTCGCTACATTGAAGGGTCCAGCCTCTCTAGCACGCTGGAGAAGAGCATCTCTGTCTCGGTAGTGCAGTAGCTTGGCCACCACCCCCCGGGGTGGTCTTCCCGGCTCTAGGGGTCTGGAGGGCACTCGGTGTGCTCGCTCCAGGGTGAAGAAAGGGGACAAGCCCCAGGGGCCACCACCGTCCGCATCCATTCCTCTAGGAACCCCACCATGTCCTTTCCTTCTGTGCCTCCCGGGAGACCCACCACCCGTAAGTTGTTCCTGCGGTTTCTCCCCTCTGCATCTTTTACCCGCCTCTCTAGGCGCAGGACCCGGTATTTTATCGAGGGTGACTTGCACTGTTGGGTGGTGTGGATCTCCACTGTGTTCACCACCGCGCTCGGCTGGGGCTCTGCGGCTCGCCATATTACCTCTGTTCCGGGCTCTGGATGGCATCTGCAGGTCGCTGCTATGTGACTGAAGCACCCGTTCAGGGTAGGTTCTCTCTGCTATAGGCTTCAGGTATTGATGTTCCCAGCACTTTCCACCAGGGCTTGCCGCGGTCGCTGCTACTGTTCTTTTGTCCGGGGGGTTCTCACTTCTCCACTCCCCGAGGGCCCGGAGCACTGTCTATTTGCTCCACGTGTTGCTGCAAGCTTTCTTATGTGGGCCAGCCTCCAGTCCCCGGTTCACTCTGTGTGCACGGCGCTGCCATATGTCTTCGGGCGTAGTCAGGCCCCCAGAGCAGCCATCCGGTCCCAGTCTGGTCTTGTCCGCCTCTCACCGACCTCCATCTCAGCCGCTGACCGTCCACCTCATTCCACCTCCTCAGAGTTGCTCCAGCACCCCCATTCACTCCCGGGGCAGATGAGCGCTGCCAGCCAGTCCGCCCACCCCAGGGCGTCCCTCGCCGCCCCAGTGGGCCCCTTCAGTCCTTGCTATCCTCTTGTGGGTGCCCGGGTCCCCCTCCACAAGGATTACATCACTCGCAATGTGGTGCAGGATCCGCTCGGGGGCGCTCACCTGTTCGGCACTTCCGACACAGGGGCGCTGGCAGCCGCCTCCACAGCTCCATGGGTCATTCGGGCCACCCCGGCAACTCCGGGGCGAGGGTCGGGTCCAGGGACATCCCCCATTGCGGTACAGCTCACTGCTGCGGCCTCGGGGACCCGCCGTGATCCGCGGCCTCCACCTGTCTTCTTCGTCGGATGCTCTGCTCTACCCTAGGCCAGAGCTCAAGGGGGCCAGCCGGTCACCCCAGCAACCCCGAAGCAAGGGTTGGGTCCGGGGACGTCCGCTAGCACGGCGCAGCCCACCGCAGCAGCCTCGGGGACCCGCAGCGATCCGCGGCCTCCGCCGTCTTCCTCGTTAGGCGCTCTGCTCTGCCCTAGGCCGCGGCTCCGGCCTCGCACACGGCGCGCTCCAGGGCCGCTCCTCAATCACCACGGCAACCGGGCCGCGGGGAATATCTCCAGGCTTCGCCGCTCCCCGCCGGGACAGGCACCCCCGCAGTGAGCGGATAGACCCGCTAGGTCCCCGCAAGGGATGTTTCAGCTGGATAAGTTTGCAGGCCCTGTCGGAGCTACGCGTTTACGTGTCAGACATCTTGCCTGGCTCGGCCACCCCCCAAAGTTCTAGAAATTGTTATTGTGCAATGAAAAGCATATTCGGCCATGCCATGAAGATCAGTTATGTATCACATGCACCGCTATGTTTTGTTAAGCCTTTTTAAGAGTTGCGCATAAAGGAAATTACGCCACATAATGTTTTTATTGCAAACTGGATTTGGGTCAAGGTACAGTTGTTCACAGTACTCTAGCTTGCGCGGCCTGGATAAATAATCTTTTAATCATGTTATATGCATATGTTCGGGGTTTGAATGTTTAAGTAAACTATTGAAGAACATTAAAAAAATGTAACAGGACAGTGATTGCTGCAGAAAGAATGATATTATTAGGCACTACTGATTACTTGATCTTTAAATTTGTAAGAGTTTTAAAATGTTTTGATTTGTTTCTGGCAGGTATAGTAATTCATGTTTATTGTACTTTTTGTAAATGGGTCTCTTCTGTTCATATGTCGATTTATGTTGCTTGCTTATTGTTAATGGAATATGTGTTTACCCAATATTTTTGCTTGTCAGTGTTTTCATTTTGCAAAAACGAAAAATAGATAAAAAAAACACTTGACTTACAGTACAGATAATATCGGAATGTCTGAAAAATAAACAAAAAAAATGCATATCCTGGTTTAAAGAAAAAAATAATGCATGAGGGAAGGAAGAGCAGTACCAGAAGAAAGACATATAGACCTTGCACCTATTGCTCAGCTTTTGATAGAGACGCATTATTAGATTATGTAAGAAAATGGTTTAGAAATCTATAGTATAATCCATACTTCAAAAAAGTTAATGTTTCACTTTGTGCATAGAAGAAAGAACCTGTCAGCCATACTGAAAGATATTCAGACATCATGACAAACAAATAATTTTATTTTTTTTGTACATTAGCGCTATGTGTTGTTTTTCCTAAATGTAATTGTGGTGGGTTTTTAATACATGTGTTTGCTATGGAAAGTCCTCATGTAGTTATCCTTTGTATGTGTAGGTTACAAAGGGCTGTGCTAGGTTTCGGATTAGGAAGGTAAACAGCAGGAAAGGCCTGCCTCTTGGAAACCTGGGCTTGCTGACCCAAACAAGCCCAGATGACCTAGTCTTTTTTGTGCTTCTATCACTACTCTTGTGTTTCACAAGGTCCCTCATAAGGGTAGAATTAAGCTCTTACCGGGTCTCCTGACTACAAGTAACCAGTCAAAACTTTCTGAGATCCACCTCCTCCCACAGGAAGGAGGAGAGCAGGGTTTGGCTGAGGATAGTTCTTCACCAACTCCTTGAAGCATAAGCTCTGACATTGAGTTAATATCCCTAAACCTGACTATTCTGTATACCATAAAATTGTCTATATCAGCTATACCATCTGCTATCTCACCCTATCACTCTGTATAATTTATAAATATATATTTATATAGTGCCTTGAGACCTGAACAGGTGATTATTCACGCTCTACAAGAACCCTCATTGATTGATTGATTGATATCACTCTATCAATCTGTATAATTTCAGAATGTCTGCACTATCTGGACTGAGACTGTTCACAGAGAATGCACTACAAAGATGTGTCTCAATAATTAACACAAATTCCCAGCATGCCATAAACTTTCGCATAGTTTGTGGAAATGATGTCCATCGTGGATCTGGAAAGAACTTCTGGCACATGACTCCGTTGCTAAACAATTGTGTTACAATATGGCTGCAGCGAGGATCTTCCTAAGGGGATCTCAGATTTGCTTTGCCATGACCCATTTGTTTTCCTATGGATTTGTGTTGAATGACATTGGGGAGACAGAGAAGTATTAAAAAAGTCTTAATGGAAACAACTTTGAACTAGTTTATAAATATTGTATGAACTCTTCCAAGACTAAAGGTTGTTACAGCAAGGATTCTTATCCTGGGCTGTGTTGTTCATTCTATGTGTGAATGTCAAAGTATAATGTGTTAGAGATTTAGCATGTACATATGAATTTCTAAGAGTAGTGAACATAAGAATATTAGCATTGGTGTTTATCTTGCAGTTCTGCATGAGTCAAGTAGAAACTATCACTCATCTTCAACAGAGAGTTCATTGTGACGAAGCTTGAGGTAGTTACTTACGTCATACGGAGAAGTATTAGTGAACATATATTTGAGGTACTCATCATTGAATGTTTAGTTTCCAGAAATTACATGTTCAACATTAAACTACAAAGATTTGGTTACAAAGTTATTGAAAAGTTATACAAATGAATATGATGACAAAGTGCAGGCATTGATGCAGTTAAGCATAGGACCTTATACGGCAGGATGCTTACTATATATCTATTTGTCTTTTTAAATATCCGCTATTATGTACAGACCTCCTGGATCAACAGAAATGACATATCTAGAATTTCTGTTTTCTCTCTTATCCCCTCCCTTTTCTGCCATTTGTCCTCATATTACTGTGCATGTGAAGCTGCCTTCACAGCTGATGGAAAACTAGACTCCTCAGCAATAAAAGGACCTGCCATGTTGAGTGAAGAATTTCAGTCTATTCCTATATCGGTAGTGAATAAGATGCAGTTAACTGCAACACATATTATTTCAACAAAGATCATTTTATCAGATGGTCCAGAGTTGGTAATTTTGGAGTTTTTATATTCGGGAGCTTCCAGCAATTATATTGATATTAAGTTTGCATGATCCTTGCAGATAACAGTTCTCAAGAAAGATTCCTGAGGATGTTAATACAATGGACATTTCTAATGTATGCTCAGGTCTAGTAAGGTGCCATACACATATGATGATTGATTTGTTTTGAAAATCATGAGAAAGGTTTTGATGTATGTCCCTCAATTTAAAGTAATTTGGGAAATGCCCTGTTTGACCTTACATAATGCTTGTATTGACTAGGCTGGTAGGATAGTTAAATTGCATTTGCATTCAGACTATTCACAGACTAGTTGTATGATTTCATACTAATCCAGAGAGTTTTGTTGTGCTATAGTGCTTACAGAAGTCAGTATTTTACCAGTTAGTGTACGTGCTACCTCCTGTTATGAAGAATTTAGTGTTGCTTTAGGAAGAAAAAGGTAAACGTATTACTTCCACAGAGAAGTTATGATTCCAGGATTGATTGGGAACCAGCTGCGCAAACCCCTTGTAGTCGAATATATGCACAAACGTGATCAGAAACAAAATATCCTAAATAGTATTTAGATGAGAATTTGGCTAATGTGCATATTAGGCCCTCACACTCTCCTGCTTTTCCTCCATTATGTTTTGTTATCTAAAAATCAGTGAGCTGAGATCATGCATACACAATAGACCTCTCAGTAGAATTACAGTGAAGAAGCATTAATCTTTGCTGTTAATATCTGTTCTATTGGATCATATCAGAAACACAAATATATTCGTGAAGTTAGCTCTTAAGAGTTTACAATCTAGTCAGGGTCTGAGAGGGTAGGGAGTAGAAAGCATCCTGTACTAAGTTTGGATTTTTGGAATAACAGGTACATTGTTTTTGTACTCTGCAGTGCTCTTGCATTATTACAGTATTTTGTTTATGCGCTATTGTAAGGATTTTGGATGTGTTCAGTATTGTCTGCTTGGATGTCATTTTGATCTACTATAACAACGTGAAAGATCACATTTCACATGGCAGTATTGAAAAGATCAAGAGAGCACCACTCTAAGGAAATGGCTCCCTGTTGCAGTTACCCCCCACTTTTGCCTGATACTGATGCTGACTTGATTGAGAAGTGTGCTGGGACCCTGCTAACCAGGCCCCGCACCAGTGTTCTTTCACCTAAAATGTACCATTGTTTCCACAATTGGCACACCCCTGGCACACAGATAAGTCCCTTGTAAAAGGTACCAGTGGTACAAAGGGCCCTGTGACCAGGAAAGGTCCCTAAGGGCTGCAGCATATGTTGTGCCACCCTAAGGGACCCCTCACCTAACACATGCACACTGCCATTGCAGATTGTGTGTGTTGGTGGGGAGAAAAAGGCAAAGTCGACATGGCATCACCCTCAGGATGCCCTGCAAACAAAATACTGCCTGTGGCATAGATAAGTCACCCCTCTAGCAGGCCTTTCAGCCCTAAGGCAGGGTGCACTATACCACAGGTGAGGGCATAGCTGCATGAGAAATATGCCCCTACAGTGTCAAAGTCTATTCTTAGACATTGTAAGTACAGTTGTGGCCATATTAAGTATAGGGTCTGGGAGTTTGTCAAAAATGAACTCCACAGCTCCATAATGGCTACACTGAATACTGGGAAGTTTGGTACCAAACTTCTCAGAATAAAAAGCCCACACTGATGCCAGTGTTGGATTTATTAAAAAATGCACACAGAGGGCATCTTAGGGATGCCCCCTGTATTTTACCCAATTGTTCAGTGCAGGACTGACTGGTCTGTGCCAGCCTGCTGCTGAGAGACGAGTTTCTGACCCCATGTGGTGAGGGCCTTTGTGCTCTCTGAGGACAGAAACAAAAGCCTGTTCTGGGTGGAGGTGCTTCACACCTCCCCCTGCAGGAACTGTAACACCTAGCCGTGAGCCTCAAAGGCTCAGGCTTTGTGTTACAATGCCCCAGGGCACTCCAGCTAGTGGAGATGCCCGCCCCCTGGACACAGCCCCCACTTTTGGCGGCAAGTCCAGGGGAGATAATGAGAAAAACAAGGAGGAGTCACCCACCAGTCAGGACAGCCCCTAAGGTGTCCTGAGCTGAGTTGACCTCTGCCTTTAGAAATCCTCCATCTTGATTTTGGAGGATTCCCTTAATAGGATTAGGGATGTGCCCCCCTCCCCAGAGGGAGGAGGCACAAAGAGGGTGTAGCCACCCTCAAGGACAGTAGCCATTGGCTACTGCCCTCCCAGACCTAAACACCCCCCTAAATTCAGTATTTAGGGGCAACCCAGAACCTAGGAAATCAGATTCCTGCAACCTAAGACGAAGAAGGACTGCTGACCTGAAGCCCTGCAGAGAAGACGGAGACACCAACTGCTTTGGCCCCAGCCCTACCGGCCTTTCTTCCCACTTAGAGAGACGCTGCAACAGTGACGCGCTCCCCAGGGTCCAGCGACCTCTGAAGCCTCAGAGGACTACTCTGCATCCAAAAGGACCAAGCACTCCTGAGGACAGCGACCCTGTTCCAAAGAAACTACAACTTGCAACAAAGAAACAACTTTTAAACGACTGCACGTTTCCCGCTGGAAGCGTGAGACTTTCCACTCTGCACCCGACGCCCCCCGCTCGACCTGCGGAGAAACAACAATACAGGGTGGACTCCCCGGCGACTGCGGCCCTGTGAGTAGCCAGAGTTGACCCCCCTGAGCCTCCCCAGTGACGCCTGCAGAGGGAATCCAGCAGCTCCCCCTGACCGCGACTGCCTGCTTCCAAGAACCCGACGCCTGGTAAAGACACTGCACCCGCAGCCCTCAGGACCTGAAGGATCCAACCTCCAGTGCAGGAGCGACCCCCAGGTGTCCCTCTCCCTTGCCCAGGTGGTGGCTACCCCAAGGTGCCCCCCCTTGCTTGCCTGCTTCGCTGAAGAGACCCCTGGGTCTCCCATTGAAATCTATTGCAAATCCGACGCCTGTTTGCACTCTGCACCCAACCGCCCCGTGCCGCTGAGGGTGTACTTTTTGTGCTGACTTGTGTTCCCCCGGTGCCCTACAAAACCCCCCTGGTCTGCCCTCCGAAGTCGCGGGTACTTACCTGCTGGCAGACTGGAACCGGGGCACCCCCTTCTCCATTGAAGCCTATGCGTTTTGGGCACCACTTTGGCCTCTGCACCTGACCGGCCCTGAGCTGCTGGTGTGGTAACCTTGGGGTTGCCCAGAACCCCCAGCGGTGGGCTACTTTGGACCCAACTTTGAACCCTGTAGGTGGTTTACTTACCTGCAAAACTAACAAATACTTACCTCCCCCAGGAACTGTTGAAATTTGCACTGTCTAGTTTTAAAATAGCTTATTGCCATTTTTGCCAAAACTGTACATGCTTTTTTGCTGAATAAAAGTTCCTATGATACCTGAATGAAGTACCTTTCATTTGAAGTATTGATTGTAAATCTTGAACCTGTGGTTCTTAAAATAAACTAAGAAAATATATTTTTCTATATAAAAACCTATTGGCCTGGAATTGTCTTTGGGTTGTGTTCCTCATTTATTGCCTGTGTGTGTACAACAAATGCTTAACACTACCCTCTGATAAGCCTACTGCTCGACCACACTACCACAAACTAGAGCATTAGAATGATCTCTTTTTGCCACTATCTTACCTCTAAGGGGAACCCTTGGACTCTGTGCATGCTATTTCTTACTTTGAAATAGTACATACAGAGCCAACTTTCTACAACCACCTATTTGCTAAGACCGATACATGTGTTTTTACACCACTATTGTGGAGTTTTTGGGGTACATCATTACATCTCACTTCAGGAATTGGCCTGTTACTATAAGAGTTAGCAGGATCTACAATCAAACAATAATCCACCAATCTCACCAAAAGGCCTTCCCGAGAGGTGGAATGGTAGAGCAACCTCCCATATCACTCTGGAAAAGGGGTGTATGGGAAGGGAAGGTGAGAGAGAAACATACCTTGTAGGAGCACACTGCACAGGAGCATCCCTCAGTATGTCCTCTGAGATGAAGAAACATACACTGCACATTTAAAATAAGATTGGATTGGATTGCAAATCAACAACATTGCATTGTATATTTAATGGAGAAGAATTTTGGAGTGCATGTTTCGGTGATGCTCACACCACATACTAGGAGCACGTGTTTGGTGATGTGCACACCACATTACTAGAATGCATGTGCGGTGATGCCCACAACTCACCAGGAAGTTTATTTAGAAAGAAGTGGCACAGCATAATAGTGATTGCATAGTGGAAAAGCAAATTTTTTATGACTCAGCATTGTGCAGTTGTGAGCAAATTGTCTTTAAAGGTGCATCGCTTAGTATTGTATGCATAATAATTACAGATAGTTGCAGTTAGTTTAAGGAAAACACTGTAGTATTTTGAGTGTGTGTTAACATAAAACTTTGCATAGCATAATGAGTTCACAAAATTGTGGACTCACACCACCTGTACTATTCCTTCCTTGTCCAGGTGAATCAGCCCGATTGGAAGGACTGTTTTTTTTTAACTACGTGTCACCATTAGAGGAAGAGAATGACAAATAATTTACTTCTTCAAGAAAAAAGAAAATCCTTTTACATAGCTTAGGACTTGAAGGATTACATGTATACAGTCAAATCAAATGGAGAAGAAAGTAAGACCTGGAGGTAGTGAAGATGTTTTCAAAGAGGCTTTAGAAGACTTGGATAATCACTACCATCCAACTGCTTGTACTGCTATAGATAAGGATACATTTTCTTTTTTTTTAAACAAGCTAAATCGGAGCATGTGAAGGACTAGGTTGCGCTGTTAAAAAATTAGCAGTCGTGCAAATTTGGAGCACTTCATGAGAATCTTATAAGAGACTAATTAATTATGCATTCTAATAATGTTGGGATTCAAGAAATGTTGTGGGTGTGTGGGGATTCACCCAGGACTGAAATAGTAGCAATTATAAAGAAAGCCAGAATGTCAAGGAGGTGTGCAAAAGAAGCTTTTAAAGGCAATAATGAAGAAGAAATAGTAGGTAAAATGACCTACTCGAAAAAAGGAGAAGAAAAGAATATAAGAACAAAGGGTGGAAAGGATTAAACAAAAATAAGCCAGAATTGGAAGACATGTGGAATTTTTGTTTCAAATGTGGGAATAAAGGCCATTTTGCTAGTGATAAATGTTGTGCAGCATTAAGGTCAAAATATGCATATTGTAGTGTTATAGGTCGTTTGCTAAAGTATGTAGGAAGAAATTGAATAAAGTAGAAAAAACAGTGAAGTATGTGATGGAGAAGGAAGAAGAAGAGGACGAAGAAATTGATTCCTTGATTGAGGAAGGAGTTTGATGTATAGAGGAAATGATTTGCCTGAATCAAACTGTTTTTGATGTGAGGAGCAATAGTAAATTAAAGAAAAAACCCTTCTGCAATATACATATTGGAGTAGTAAAAATACAAATTGTTGGGGAAACTACAGGTAGCAGAAAAATTACCTTCTGTACTAGGGTGGGTTGATCAGGGAACATCAGGTAGAGCTCTTGATCCCAATTGGAAGAGATCAGGTATTGCTTCTAAGCGAACATTTAAATGCCAAAATGTATGGAAAAAAAAACAATTTCATAGTGTTTTTTCAGGTGAAGCTGGGAGGTTGTGTGGTTTTGTGATGGGATTGGGTGCTCTAGAAAGCAAAGTGATAGTAGGACCTGTGGAATGTACAGAGTGGTTAGCTCCCCTAGTTGTAGTAAGGAAGTCCGATGGCCGTTTGCGTTTGTGCATTGACCTCAGGGACTTGAATAAAAATATTGTGATTGACAAATTTTCCTTACCTAGGATTAACGAGCTATGTTCACAATCAATAGGGATAAAATGTTTTTCAACTATAGACCTGACATCAGCTTATCACCAGGTGCAACTGCATCTTGAGAGCAGGAACCTTACAACATTTATAAATCAGTTTGGATGTTATAGATTTGTTTACATGCCGTTAGGTCTTACCTCGGCAGCTGCAGTATTCCAGCGGTAATGCATAATATTTTCAAAGATATTGAAGGAGTGACGTATTTCCAGGATTATGTCTTGGTGATGGGTCGAGATAAGTCAGAACATGATTTTAAACTAAATTTGGTTCAAGGAAAATTGGCAGAGAAGGGTTTAGCTGCAGTGAATTCAGTCACTGACTTAGGCCATGAAGTGAGAGGAAATTGAATTCCTCCCAAAACGGAAATAATAGAGGCAGTATGCAATGCTCCAGCACCTACTACCAAAAAGGAAGTTAGGTTTCGTTCTAGGAGTAGCAGAATTGTATTCAAAATTTGTAAAAAAAACTTTGCAATGAAAACACATAATCTTAGGCAATTGCTGAAATTGAGACAAGGCTTTGTGTGGAATGTTAAATTACAAAATGATTTTGAAGAACGTAAGCGAGAATTAAGTACAGCTCTTCCTTTGCAAGGTGTTTATACAAGAGCTATGAGCATAATTACAACTGATGCTAGCAGGAAAGGGCTAGGTGCGGTCTTTTAAAAAAAAAAATATTTTTATTGTTTTTGATTTAAAAAAAAAAAAGCAATACAGGGTTTGCAATGTTGGGTACACCAATGCATAGTGGGTACGTTCATAGGCGTATATCACTTATTGCATATTACCGCTGGGCATGTCCTCTGGACCAACATGGTGCTCTTTCGGCCTCTCCTGACAAGCTTATCTCTCACCCTTAGTCCCCTCCCTCTGCGATCTCCTGTAGGTCCTCTCCCCCACCCCCTCGAACAGTTGCCCAATCACCCCATATCTTCTCCCATTTCCTAGGAGAGCCCCGACCTTTGTATCTCACTCCCTCAGTCCGCTGGCACCAATCAGGGTCAGCCTGCCAATCTGAAACTAATGGGATGGCTATGTCCCCCCATTCTCTTGCAATATTGTGTTTAGCACCCATAAGCTAATCTTAACCAAATGTTGTGTATCTGGGCCAGGAGTGATTTCCTGATATTCCACGTATTAGCCAATTAGGGTTCAATGGTACAACTAGCACTACGGTCCGGGACATTTTACTGCTTATAATAGTCCAGTAGTCCCGTATCAGGGGGCAACTCCAGATTGTGTGTATGATTGTGCCTTCTTCATTGCAGCCCTGCAGATACTGCAAGTTCACAGTCCTACCGATGTTGTGTAGCAATGTGGGGGAATAGTATGCTCTATACAGGATTTTCAGCTGGACTAGCTAGAATCTGGCCCTAATGGCTATGTCCCTGGAATTGCCAAGGGTCCCTCGCCACTCATCTTCTTCTAGGTGTCTCACGTCTGTCTCCCATGCCTCCCTCAATTTGCTTAATCAGTCTGGGGAATTGTTGTTCAATTTTCTGTAAATCAGTGAGATTTCTTTTCTGGGAAGTGGTTCCACTAGGACTCTATCTTCTAGTGGTGAGGCATCTGGATGTCTCCTCAGGGCGTGCCCCAGCTACAGGTATCGGTAATGTTCAGTGTCTGTCATCATGTATTCCTCTCTGAGTATCTCAAAGCTGATGTTTACCTGTCCCCTCCGCACATCTCCCAGGCACTCTATGCCTATCATCTCCCATTCTGAAAGCCATGAAGGCCTCTCATGTCAGCGAGGGCATTACCATGTCACAGTGGGGAGAAGTCCGTGAGTGTCCCAGCCCACCCCAAATATTTAGTTGCTTCTTCCCATGCCCGGAGCACAACCCTAGTGTGGTGCGGCAGAGTTCATTCACATCTGGTGTCATGCAGTAGAGCTTCAGGACATCCCCTCCCCATCATGCACCTGTCCATCCTGAACGCCAGGTCCTGTTGGTCTCCGAATATCCACTCGTTAGCCATGAATGGCTGGTATTGCTACACCCCTGTCATACATCCCCCTTTGCAATTTGGCCAGGGTGATCCTGGGTGTGCCTGACCCCACAGCAGCCTACGCACCTCCAAGTCTATTGTGCTGAAGATTTGTCATGGAATATAGTAAGCAGTATTCTGCATCACGTATAGCAGTCACGGCAGACTCATTTTGTAGAGGTCCGTCCTGCCCATCCAGGTCAACGGCAGGCCATGTCAATGTGTTACATCAACTTTAAGTCTTTCTAATTGGGGAGCTAAATTTCTTTTCAAGAGGTCCAGAGGATCTCTAGTCACCTATATACCTAAATAACAGAAACCTTCCCTCACTACCGTGGCCTCGCAATCCCAGGGGAGGCTGGGACTCTCCCCAGAGAGGGGGAACGCCACGGATTTTCACCAGTTTATAGTGTAACCAGAATGTTCTCCGAAGATCTTAAAGATTTGCATCAGCCGACCCATTGTAAGGGAGGGCTTTCAGACATATAGGAGTATGTCATCGGCATAAAGAGATATGCACTCCTCCCAGCCATCTGGGACCTGCATTCCCCCTAACCAGTGGATCCTGGCGGATCCAGGCCGCCAGTGGTTCCAGAGCAAAGAGTAGTGGAGATAGGGGACAACCCTGACGGGTGCCACTCCCCAGAGTAAACTCCCTAGATACCACTCCGTTGACCCTCACACGTGCCTTGGGAGAAGTATACTGTAATTTGGCCCAAGCACAAAACTGTGGTCCGAAGCCCAGTCTCACCAGGACAGCAAACATATAATTCCATTCTAGTGAATCGAATGCCATCTTGGCATCCAAAGCCATTAAGGCCACCTGTTCCAACCCGGGATCAGCCGTCAGATGTAGTACCCATACAGGTGCCAGAGGTTAAGCCGCGTGTTCTGGTCTGGCATGAATCCGGACCAGTCCGGGTGTATCAGTTTCGCAATGATCCCGTGTAGTCTGTTTGCCAAGACCTCTGCCAATACTTTTGCTTCCATATTTAACAAGGAGATGGGCCTATAGGAACTACAGGCTGTCAAGGGTTAACCCTCCTTATGAATTACTACGATTGTTGCTGCTCTTTGGTCTGCTGGAAGGCAGTCCTTGTCCCTGGCATCTCTGAACATCTCTAACAGTGGGCTGGGAATTATGTTAGCCATCCCTTTATACAGATCAACTGGGATCCCAATCGGGCCTGGGTCCTCTCCTGACGCACGTTACCTTCTCTTCTGCCATATCTCCCTCCAAAGCGTCTCTGTTGACATCTTGTAACACCTGCAGATGTATGTCCTGGAGGAGATCAGTACAATCCTCCGTGGACATAGTGGATCTGGAGGTGTATAAATCTTTGTAGTAGTCTGCAAAGGTCTCTGCTATATCAGTGCCCGAAGTCTGCAGGACATGCCCTACTTTTTCCACCTTTAGCACCCATGTGCGCTCTATATCCCTCCTTTTCAGCCATGCTAGCAATTTGCCCACTTTGTCCCCAACCTCATACTGCTGACAGTGGACTGCAGTCACGTATTTCCTGGCATGATTTTCTACCAGGGACCGCAGCTCCTGCTGCCTCAGTTTAATTTTTCCCCAGTCCTTCGGATCCCCCAAGGCCAGGGCTATTCCCTTCAATTCCATCACTTCTCTCTCATTAGCTGCACACTGCATCTGCATTTCTTTCCTTGCCACCCCCATCAATGCCTGTGCCTGTCCTTGGAGGACTCCCTCAAAAGCTTCCCACAGCTTACTTGCTGAAGTTACTAAGCTTTGATTTTATTTAAAGTAGAGAACCGCCCCCTCTCCCAATTTGTCTCTGGTCTCCTGCTCCTGCAGCCCCCAGGCATCCAGGTGACCCCGTAGCGTGAAGTCTCACACTGGATCCATCAATGTGACCTCCACCGGGGAGTGATCTGAGATCCCCCCTTGCATGAATGACCACATCCCAGAACCAGTGGGTCTGAACGTTCAGTGTGAAGATATAATCTAGTATGGAAAAGCTCCCATGAGTCGCAGAGAAGTATGTGTATTTTCTCGTGTGTGGGCTTCCCTCCCTCCACAGATCAGTCAGACCCATTGCCCCAGCAAACTGAGAAAGTAATCCCTTGCCTCCCCCAGCCTCTAGACCCTCAGACCTGTCTATCCCTGCGTCCATGGTCAAGTTTAGGTCATCTCCCAATATCATGGGACCAGGAGGCAGCCCAAGGAGTAGGTCCCCTATCTCCGGGAGCGCTCCCTGCTGCAGGTGTGGGGGAAGGTACACGGAGCACACATTGAGTGTGGTTCCCTCCCAATTTCCCGACAGTGCTGTATACCATCCATTACTATCATGCCATATGTGGTGTATAATGAGGGCTACAGATTTCCCATCTAGTATGCCCAACTCCCTGGAGTCAGTGGTATACCCGGAGTGACCCCTGAACATGTATCCAAATCTATTGAGTGCCTTATAGTGATTCCCTCAGAGATCTGTTTCCTGGAGCAGAACTACAGTATGTCTGGCATGTGATGCTTTATATGCTGCATGACCAGTGTGCGCTTGATCCTGCTACCCAGACCATTGACATTCCATGACCATACAGTCAGGTTTTACAAAGGACTACCCATTTGTCACTGTTATGTAGATAATAGGGCCAGACGTGCTTGCCCCACTTCTTACTCTCCCAACCAAGTGCCTTGAATCCTCCCAACTGCGCTATGCCAACCCAAATTGCCCACCAACTAGGTTCCAAAACATAACTACACTCAAAGGCACAAACAGTAAACTTCGTTTCCCCAACTCCCCCCTCCCAGCAACCCTGCTCTGTGGGTCCAGTATTGCCCACCACCCCAACTTGCAGAGCGCCTGTTGCCTGAACTGTAACATGTTTCGCTGGGGGTATGCTTTGCCGCCTGCATGGTGTCTCTAAATGGATTTAATCTAGGCAATTGACCCATGATTCCCCCGTACATCTGTTGATTGTCATGCCCCTGGTCACTGTCCAGAGTCCGTTCCTTCCTCTTATCTGCAAGAGGCACCTCCCCCCTGTATGGGGTTGTGCCACTCCTTCTGTGATATTGGATCGGGGTTGGCCATTGTCTCCCTGCCTTTTGCCTGATGGCGTCCTGCCCTCCAGCCAGTCCCATGCCACCTGCAGGGTCCTGAAGTTCCAGGTCTTGCCATCTGACACCACTCACATCCGGGTCGGAAATAGCATCATGTACTTCAGCTCCTTGGCCCTCAGTGCTTTTTTGACTTCCTCAAAGTTGGCGCTGCATGTTAAGGGTAAAGTCAGGGAAGAAGTGAATTACGGTGTTGTTCTGTTTTAGATCCCCAAACGATCTGGCTGCCTGCCGGATGGTATCTCGATCCCTGTAGTTTAAGATTCTGGCTACTATAGTGCATGGCGGGGCCCCCAGTTTTGGCTGAGGGCCGGGTACCCTATGTGCCCTCTCCACTGAAAAGAAGTTGGACAGTCCTTTCGGCTTAAGTTTATTCAGGTCCTCCATGAATAACTCCAGCTCTAGCCTTCCATGCCCTCTGGTACTCCCACCAATCTCATGTTGTTTCTCCTGGACTTCCCTTCCTGGTTCTCCAGCTTGGCTTTCAATTCTGAACTCCTCTTGTTGAGTGATGTGACCTATTCTTCCAGACGTTTTGTGGTTGCCATCAGGCCATCTATGTGCGTTTCTGGCCTGGCCACTTTCTCTGAGATCTTGCTTATGCCTGCCGTACGGAGATTGACATTGATTCGAACTGCGTCTAATTTCAGTTGCAAAGGGGAGAGGAAGCTTCAGATATCCTGTATGGCAGCCATTATCACCAGGGCTCCCCGGTCCTGGCTCCTCCGCCCTCCTCCTGGCTGGGGTCCTCCGTGGCCTCCATGTGCACTGTGTATCTGTCCAAACTGTTCACTTGTATGGATTTGGAAGTTTAATCCTTCACCATGGTCCCATCCACCTATTTCACATCGCTGTCTGTCTTTTGTAATGGCTGCTCTGCTGTCTTCGATCTTCCCTCCAGTTGTCACCTGGGCCACCAATGCCCCTTCCCTGCTATCGTAGCACTTATTGTTCTACGAGGCCCTCCGGGTGTCACCTCCCAGTGGATCCCGTGGGCCCCCTTCCTCCCATCCCCTTAGACCCATAAGAATGATGTACTCCGGGGACCGGGGCACCATTCACCTCTTCGCTGCAGGCGCTGTGCTTCAGCTGGGCCAGGCCTTGCTGTCCTTGGTCCCGTTCTATGCGAGGGCTTCCCCTTTTACCTCCTGCCTGCCCCAGGCTGGCTGTTTATCACAGGCCCCCTTCCTCCCTTCTCCGGGGACCCGTGACACCAATGTATCCCCGGGGGCACCGCTCACCTCCCCGCTGCTGGGCTTTGGCTGGGCCGGGCCGGGCCTTGCTGTCCTTGGCCCTGTTCCGTGGGAGGTCACCCAATGTACCTCCTGACTGCCCCAGGCTAGCTGTGTTTCACGGGGCCCTTTTCTCCGCGGACCGATGTATCCCGGGTCCCGGGGGCACCACTCACTTCCTCGCTGCCACTGCTGTGCTTTGGCAGGGCCGCCACATGTCACTTGAGCCTCCTCACCCAGCCATGCCTCGCTGTGTATGCCTTCCATGTGCCTTGGATAGCTCTTCTCTCTTGGCCTCAGAGCCGCCGGGAAGGGGAACATGAGAGGACCCCCCCATGAGTCCAGCACCTCTTTGCCTCTCTACCCCCAGCCTCTTCTGCAGCGGCCTCGGCTCTTCAGTCTGTCCGCCATTTTGCCTTGAAGCTGTGGAAGGTGCTCTTTTTGCCGCCTCCGGTGCGCTGGCGTCATCCCCGGCGTTTTTTTCTCAACCCTCCAGGACCAGGCCCACAGGGCTCACGTCATGCCCTGTTGTTGACAGGATTTTACCAGATTTTTGGGGGGTATTCACACTGGCGGCTGGGGTGCTCACCTAACTTGCAGCCATCTTTGATGGCGGTAAACTCCACCCCTCCTTTAGCTCCCTCAGAGGAAAAGTTTTCTGTTATTGAGAAAGAGATGGCAGCTGTTTGGGCCATTACACTGCGTACTGACCACAGCGGACTACCTAAGTTGCTCACCTTTGCCTTTCAAGGAAGAGAAAAATGTGGATTGAGGGAACTTCAGCGTTGCTGTGGTCAAGGATGACAGTTATGCCATAGTGAAGGATGTATGGGAAGAAGAATATAGCAAGGATGTGATGTTAAATTGAGTGAAAGATTTCATAACTTATGGGTGGACAAGCAAGAGGGATCTACAGGGAGA
The DNA here is from genome assembly GCF_031143425.1 of Pleurodeles waltl. NCBI lineage: Eukaryota > Metazoa > Chordata > Amphibia > Caudata > Salamandridae > Pleurodeles > Pleurodeles waltl. Next base: position 1,510,693,801 of record NC_090444.1, on the reverse strand, counting down.
ATACAGGAGTTTATGGGAAATCAATGATGAACTGTCCCTTAATGAAGAAGGATGCATTTTTAGATGGACAGAGTGATACATCCTAGGGAATTGAGATAAAGGATTTTAGAAATTAACCATGAAGGGCAGTTGGGTATTGTGAAATTAAATAAAAGAATGAAGTTGGTGTATTGGTGGACTGGAATAGATGTTGATACAGAGAAATGTGTGAATAATTGCCAAACTTGTAATGACGCTGACAAAACTCAATATGTTTTTAAACCCCCACTAGGGAATATGTGGTGTACGGAACATCCATAGAAGGATTTCAGTATAGAAATAGAAGTATAGTATAGCTAGATAACCAGGGAGAATATAGGCATGTTCTTCAAAATGGCCTGAAGCTATAGTAGTGGAGAAATGTGATTCTACATCTATAATAACTTTTCTGGAAAAATTGTTTTGAATGGAGGGTATTCCAAAAACCTTACTGAGTGATAATGGGCCACAATTCACCACAGAGAAATGTAGGATTTTGTTAAGTAGGAATGGAATAAGTGAGAAACATAACTCCTATACATATCACCCTTCAGGGAATGGTATAGTAGAACGTTTCAATAGAGTGATAATGGGAAGTATTCAGGCTTCTATAAATGCCGGGAAGAATTTGGTGAAGGAACTGCACAGAACCATATGGGGTTTTTGAATAACACCTACAGGGACAGGTTATAGGCTATTAAAAATTTTAGGAGGAAGAGAACCATTTACAAAAGATAAGGTTGCTTGGATGAATATGAAAATTTGCGGTAAAAGTTCCCCTGCAGTAGTGAAAGCTAATTTAAAGAAAATGCTGAACATACATAAGACGAATTATAATAAGATGCATGGTGTAAAGGATGTTTACTTGATGCCAGGTGACTGGGTGAGAGTGAAATTGGGCAGTAACAGTAAGAAGGGGGACAGTACATTTTCAAAACCAATGCGAGTTGAGGAAGTGTAGTCCAGATCAGCTAGATTAAGGGACAAGAAAATATGGCATTTTAGTAGAATGGCCAACTGCAATAGAATCCTTGATTGGCAGTTTAATAAAGATAACAGGGATTCACATGTAATGGACTGGATGTGGGAGGAGGTGACAGACATGAATCAAGAGAAGATAACTTCCACATTGGTAGAAAGGAGTGAAAGTAGTTGTATTGAGAGTCAGAGTTCTATAACTGAAGATGTGCAGAATAACTGTTCAAAAGCAACTTGTGTGGGTAGAGCAAATGCTCTCCCTAGGAGTTTTGTTGATTGCATAATGTGATTTATCTAAAAGGAATAAGTACAAAAATGTATGTATTTGGGTGTTACGTATATTCTTATTTGCTTACAAATTTAGTTTTGATATATGTTATTTTACATGTTAATCTTTAGGGATAGGACAATTAAAATAGTTTTGTATTAAAAAAGCTTTTGTTAATTATTAAAGAAGGGAGATGTGATATCTTAGCTACCAGTGCTATAGTTATAGAATGCCTGGGGAAAGGAATTCTGGAATGTGATAGCAGGAGGGTTCGGGGAAAATGACAGAGGAAGTCGAGGAGTGGAGTGCAGAGTGTATGTTAGCTGCTTGCTCTCCAATAAAGTATCTGCTTACTGATTGTTGGAAAATCTGAAGCTCACACCCCACACATTCTAAATGATCAAGCTACACCCCTGCCTCCATCATGTCCACACCCTCAACTTCTTCCATCTTCTCATCATTGCTTAATTCAGCCATATTACTTACTTGACTCTCGCTGCAACATGCTTCTTCAATGACTTTCACATTCTCAAACATTCCACCACTTACAGGTGGTATCTCTGCTAAATCCACAATCCCTTCTACTTTAAAACCCTAGACTTTGACCTGTGTAGGGGCTTATTCTTCTGTAAGGCACCTATAAATCTACATGCTGCTTCCTGTAGAGATCTTAAGATGAATACATACTGCTTGGTGAATGGTATGTTTTTTTTTATTTGCAAACTCGAAATGTTTTGGTGATTTAGTAGGCATCAAAACAACTTTCAGCATTGACTTCCTTCTGTCGAAGAGTCAAAGTTTTCTTAGAACCCTACATTCATACATTTTAATGGTGGAAAATATCCATTTGTTTTTTTCTAAGCTAATGTAGTTTTTGCTGGTGACATTTTTGATCATTTTAAGCTCTTAATTACCTTTAGAAGTCTTGAGTTTTTCTTGTGGATGTTTTTATTGCTGCTTCTTTATCCTTCAACAGTTGAGCCGCTTAGCATGCTTTTTTTACATTTATGATTTATCTTTCTTTTTACATTGGTATCACTAAACTTAAACCAGTTAGGATAATGAAATTTTTGTTTCTCACAATATTGTTGTAATAATACTTTTTTAAATACTTTTTTATTGAGCGGTGATCATACAAAAACATAAACTCTCAATAGTCAAACATGAAAAGGATTCAAAAACCCAGAATTAAAGTACTTTCAGTGCTAAATGCGTAACAGTACACAATATTTACCCCATATCATGATGCATCCTTTTCTGTCTTATTTAAGGTATATCAACCCATTTGGATAACTCAGATGTGGCCCAGACAGCAGAATATCTAGAAAGAGACCCCACCCGCTGTGCATACTCTTCCTCAAAAACTTCCGTCTTTTTCATATTGGCAAGCCAGTGTTCAAAACTTGGGCTCTAAGCCTTCCTCCAATTCTGTAAGATTAAGCTATGAGCAACTAATATACCTATGTACACTAGATATTGCAGTTTTTTTATGCAAGTGACCAAGAGTATGTAATACACCAAATAGCGCTAGTTAAATCTCTTGCGCTACTGAACATGGAACCACTCACTCATTTCTTCGAAAGTTGTACTCTAGAAATCACACAGTATTGGACATATGAAAAAGTGCGAGGCCAATCCCCTACCATACTAGACTGGCAATGAAAGTAGTAGGCAGGAATGGAATTTACCATTTTATGCATTTGATAGGGGGTAGAATTTGCCAGTCACCTTGACATGAAAGCCATCCTTTAAAAGCCACATGTAGCGTTTTATATCCCATCTCAGAAATATATAGCCTCTCCCCAGAGTTATTTTATATCCAGCTGTACTCAAAATCCTATCCAAGGATCTAGAGACTAAGTTGGAATCTATATTTTTATGTAATATCAACACCAGTCAATTTGCTCTTGAAAATGAGGCACATTACCACATTAGTCCCTTTATTCATCTCCTGATAGTTCTTCGTTAACAGGCTAATTACTTGCCGATAGCTAAACAGGAGCAGATGTGCGGCTCTCACAAAGCGTAGGACAACTTCTTCCCATCTAACACACCTCCACCCACAAAGAAGTCCTCCCATCTGGCAAACCCCTTATATTGCCACTTCTCCACTATAGTTTTAGACAGGGCAAGGCCAGACAATCTACAATCTTGAATTGGGGTGAACGCTTGGTATTTTGGAACCTGCCATACATCATAAAAGGTCTTAATATGATATTGTAGTGATTGAAAAGTCTTATCTCATGCTTTCTTGTGGAGCTTGGCTGAGCTTAAAAAAACTGTAAATCAGTTGAAGATTCTTTAACCATTAATGTCATGAGGGAATTATCAAATGCACTGTGTTAGAGATGGGGTCTTTGGTTGGCAGTCAGGTAACCCCTTGTCCAAGCAAGGGCCCTCTCTCTAGTCAGGGTAATTCACACACAATCCAAATTGTCCTGTGCCCACCCTCTGGTAGCTTGACACTGAGCAGTCAGGCTTAACTTAGAAGGCATTGTCTAAAGTATGTGGGCAATAAACCATGCAATAACACCGTGGAACCCCACAAAAATACACCACACAGTGTTTAGAAAAAAATATAATATTTATCTGGTAAGATGCAGGTCAAAACAATCAAGATTCAATAAGTACATGTTGAAATATCACTTACAAGATTATATAAAGAGTCTTTAGTTCTGAAAAAGCAACAAATGTTTCTTGCAAGCACAAAGTACCTGATTTGTGCTCAAATTCTCCACAAGGGACCACAGAGGAGGAGTTGCGTGGAAAACGGGGAGGTGTGTGTTGATTTTCCCAGCGCACACAGATGATGCGTCAGTGAGTTTTCACGCAGGGCAGGCTTTGCGTCGATTTCCGGCGCAGAGACTGGGGTCCTCTTCGGGTTGCCGGGTTTTCGAACGGCCCGGGGATGGTGCGTCAAAATCCTGGGCGTGCAGGACAAAGTCACAGAGGCTGCGTCGATCCGGTGGGCGATGCATGGAAGTTTCTGCTGCACGGCAGGCGCTGCATCGATTCCTTTCAAGAAGTCGGGCTGCACCGCTCCGGGTCGGCTTTGCGTCGATCCGTTGGGCCTTGCATTGAATTTCCGGTCGCAATGCATCAATCTTCTCCTTGCGAAGTCGGGCTGCGTCGATCCAGTTCAGCGTGCAATGATTTTCTCACCAATGATGCAGGCTATGTGTCATTTTGGTCCTGAGACTTCAGGAAACAGGAGGCAAGCTCTATCCAAGCCCTTTGAGAGCACTTCTCAGCACAGCTGGAGAGCAGCAAGTCAGCAGGGCAACAGCAAGGCAGTAGTCTTTCCCAGAAAAGCAGTCCAGGTGACTCGTTTGGGGAGCCAGACAGTTCTTCTTGGCAGGTTGCAGGTTCTGGTTCAGGGTTTCTTCTCCAGGAAGTGCCTGAGTTGGTAGGGTCAGAGATCCTGCTTAAATACCCAAATGTGCCTTTAAAGTGAGGGAGACTTCAAATAGTGGCTTAGTAGTGCACAAGGACCCCTTTCAGTTCCATCTTGTCTACTAGGGTCCCAGTAGGGGGTGTGACAGTCCTTTGTGTGAGGGCATGCTACTGTCCTTTGACATGTAAGTGTCAGGCCCACCACCCTCCCAGCCCAGGAAGACCGATTCAATATGCAGATGTATGCAAGTGTGACTGAGCATCCTGAGTTTGGGGATGTCTGAGTGAATGCACAAGGGAGCTATCAACTAAACCTAGCCAGACGTGGATTGTAAGGGACAGAAGGATTTTAGTGCAGAGAAATGCCCACGTTCTAAAAGTGTAATTTCTAAAATAGTAATATTAAATCCAACTTCACCAGTCAGCAGGATTTTGTATTACCATTCTGCCCATACTAAATATGACCTTGCTACTCCTTTCAGGTCAGAATCTGCCACTCAAACAGAATATGAGGGTAGCCCTAATGATATCCTGTGACAGGAGCAGTCCTCACAGCAGTGTAAAACTAATGTAGGAGTTTTACACTACCAGGACATATAAACTGCACAGGTACATGTCCTGCCTTGCATCTACATAGCACTCTGCCCTATGGGTTACCTAGGGCCTACCTTAGGGGTAACTTACATGTAGAAAAGGGGGAGTTTAAAGCTTAGCAAGTACTTTTAAATGCCAAGTCGAAGTGGCAGTGAAACTGCACACACAGGCCTTGTAATGGCAGGCCTAAGGCATTGTTAAGAGGCTACATGTGTAGGTGGCACAATCAGTGCTGCAGACCCACTAGTAGCATTTAATCTACATATGTAGTGCATTTTACTGGGGTCGTACAAGTAGATTTAATAAGCCAATTGGGTATTAACCAATGTCACCATGTTTTAAAGGAGAGAGCATATGCACTTTAGCTGCGGTTAGCAGTGGTAAAGTGCTCAGAGTCCTAAAACCAGCAAAAACAGTGTCCAAAAAGTGGAGGGAGGCAGGCACAAAGTTAGGGGTGACCACCCTAAGGCTGTCAGGTCTAACGCACTGGCCTCAGAAGACACATGAATGTCATTGTCAAGCAGAACAGCATGATTGTACGTCTGATAATGAGGTAAAGCGAGGCCTATCTGAGCGTTATCTAATTGAAGCACTGAAAACTTAATTCTTAAGTGCTTGTTATTCAACAAGAATTTCTGAAACAGCTAATCTATCTCATTAAAAAGTGGTACTTTGATCCTGTTAGAGAGATTGGTCAGCAGAAATAATAGTAAAGGAAGAGTTGTCATTTTGATCGGAGCAACGCGATCAATAAGTGATGAGGGAAGAGAAGCCCATCTATCTAAAAACCCCTTCAGCTTAAAAAAAAATGGCCTGTTAATTAAGCTGAAACAATTGCGAGTAATCGTGGGTCACAAAAACACCCTGATTTCTGACAGGTGTTGTGGTTTATATAGATGTTGCAACAAGCCAGAAAGATCCACGGCGGAAGTATCAAATAACAAGATTTCCGTCTTCGCCTGGTTTACCTTATATCCCCCCACCCTGGCATATTTCTCAATTCTATTCAGCATCCTTTGGATCAGCTCTTAATTACAAAATGATGTCAGCCGTAAATAGATTAATTTTTGATGTCACTTGTAATAGAGGGACGATCAGTTGGTCTTCCAATACTTTCAACGTTAGCATCTCTATAAATAAGGCAAACAGTATGGAGGACATCGGGCACCCCTGACGGGTGCCCCTGTGGATTTTTACTACTCCTGTTTCACTAGAGCTGACTATTACTTTGGCTTCTGCTCCTTGATAAAGATGCCCAAACATATTAAGAAATTGACAGGGAAAACCAGATTTCCTAAAGTAAAGAAAAGTGGTTCCCAGTTGACCAAATCAGAGGCCTTTTTCTGCATCCATCATTAAAATGGCAGCCTTCTATTAATTCTTTCAGAAATAGTCAATTGCTTGAATAAAAAAAAAAATATTAGCACAGATTTGTCAATTTGGTAAAAAACACATTGATCTTCGTGGCTCATGCTCTGTGCCAGCGGGGTAATTTGTGATGCCCAGACTTTAATAAATAGCTTATAAATCAGCAAGTAAAAGATTAATAGGCCTTTAGGAGTTCACATTCATTGCTAGTTTTTCTTTAAAAAAAAAAAAAGAACTATAATTGATTCTTTAAAAGCTTCTGGAATGTCTAGACCAACTCTATACTGATTGAACAAAACCACTAAGAAGGGGAGGAGCTCTATATCAAACATTTTATAAACCTCTGTAAGAGTCCCATCACTGCCGCAGGCCCTTGCATCAGGCATACTTTTCAAAGCATTAGCGCCTTCCTCAATCTGAATTTTCCCTAACACCTTGTCTTTCCTTTGTCTCATGATTTGGGTAGAGTAAGAGTATTAAAAAAAACTGCTCCAACTTGGATTGATCATTTCCCTTTCTTGTTCCATATACATATCTGTAATGGTTTAGAAAAGCTCTGCCATTGCACTGTCCTCTTCTACCTGAGTAGCTGGACTTTGAATTTCCAGTTTGTTCTTACCAAGTTTTGTTGACCATACTATAAAGTTGCCAATGTATTAACTTTCCTCATACATTTTTTGTTGGTAAGCTCGATGGCCACAAATCTCCTTAGTCAAAAGAAATTGTGAATCTCTTGCTTAGCTATACTGAGCTGTTGCTTGTTTCACCTCCTCCCCCATGCCCTAGGTCAGACAAATGTTAGTAGCATGGTCAACAGCTGCTTGCAACAAACGCGCTCTTTTATAAAACTCCTTGTTTTTATGAGCTTGATATGCTATTACATGGCCCCTAACAGTGGCCATAAAGGCCTCACATACAACAGGGTCACTGGCTGAATTTTTATTACTCTTAAAAAAGGCTTTAATAAATATTCTTGAGTTATCCAGCCAGGCCTGATCGTTCAACAGTGAATTGTCAAAACCCCACCTGGGCCTTTTCTTGGGTTAGTGTTTAATTTCTGTTGGAGGATAACTATTGAATGAGCTGGAAAAGCATTTGCCCTTATGTCTACTACTCCTCTTTAGTTGCCAGCAATAACAAAAAAAAATCAAGACGTGTCGCCGTATTAAACTGACGAGAAAAGTACATAAACTGCACAAGCTGCAGATGGTCTGCTCACCAGGGATCCTCCAGAGAGAAATCATGCGTAATAGTTGCCATCATTTTTGATTTTCGAGGTTAAAGCTGTTACATAGTTGTATTAGAAGTATCTAAGCTTAAATCTGTATAAAGGTTACCCCCGCTCCAAAATATGGGACACACCACCTCCTTTTTGCTATATTATATAGTTGGGTTAGAGATTCTACATTGTCACTGAGAGGCCCGTAATAATTTGCCAGATTCATGACATTGTCTTTAACTAATACCTTAATCCACAACTAACTCCCTTTTGCATCACAAAGTACCTCCTTAACTTGCCAATAAATCGAACTTGACATGTAAATCACCACTCCCCTAACCGCACTGACTGACATTTCTGGGAATAGCTATTATTGGACTGTTCCCCATGTGGTGCGTTTCCTGAAAAAAGATCACTTGTGATTTAAATGAGGATAGCCAATTGATCATTGCTGTGCTTTTCCGCTTACTGATTAGCCCATTTGCATTGCATGTGATAACCTTGAGATGATGCTGACGATTCAGTTTCCACTTCCAGTTCACTGGTGTGCCTGAGGACAATGCGTGCTCTGCATTTTGGATCTTTGGGGTCGGGAGATAAGCATGGGAGAGATATGGGATGGTTGCAGTGTAGAAACACTGGAGAGACACTGGCAGGAGTAGGAAGGACGCCATGATGTCAGGTGCCTCCCCATGGTGAATAAGGCACCCTGTCACAAGGAGTTGCGGCAGGTGAGTCGGTTATCACCCGGTGGAGGTTCCCTAGGTAGAGGGCTTCTCTCACTTTTACCAGTGTTTTACTCCCTTTCACCCATGCAAGAAGCCTCACAAAGATTACTGAAGGCATAGAGTTTTGCAGCAGATGGCCTGAGCCTTGATGGTAATTCTATAATATTGGAAACAGAAGATGAGGCCGACTTACGGGGAACTCTTGCCACAGACCTGCCTCTCACACAAAAGCAGGAAGGAGATGAGTGGCACAGGTACGAAATTTACTGCCCGTAGAGAAAAGGTAGTGTTGCACAGAGACAATCTAACAAGTACCAGTATGGAGAAAGCAAACAATTTTGATGGATAACTGTGAGTCATTGACCTTGCTGGATTTCGGGAGCACTACATCCGGCAGTACAGCATCATCAAGCAAGGACTCCAGCATCTGGCAAGATCAGTCCCAACCAAGTGTTCCCAGTTCTTGGGGCAAAGGGCATGGCAAAAACTCTTTGGGGGTGATGTTGCGGGAGGCCACATGGCAAGGGGCCAGATAGCTGTTCCACATGATCAGGAGGTACCAAAGAGCAAGATAAAGTACTGAGAGACTATTCACTATGTACGAAATGTCACAAAAGCAGGACAGATGCATCAGGTACTTAAGAACCACTAGTGGCCTTGTCAGGGCCGACCCTAGTGCCACCAAATGAACCTAGGACCAGTCAAGATCAGTCTCCGCCACAGGCCACACGGAATCAGTCTTTAGAGTAAATGGGACTAGCCTCAGAGCAATTACTTTAGGACAGCTATTGAGGGTGGGTCAACACCGAGAAGAGATTCAAAAGGAAACAAGGGGTCAATGCCATCTATTTAAAATGGACACTGTTCCTATCATTTCACCTTCAGATCTGCCAAGTCACACGACCCAATAAGTGTTGCTCTGGCCCCTGGTTGAAACCATTTTGGTCCAGATTCTGGACCTCAAGACTTCTCAGGCTGAGAAGATTGCTGCACTCCATCAAAGATTGAACAAATAGAGGAGATTGTTTTAAAGATTCCTGAGTGGTTACAAGGAGCCGAGCAAATGGTATTTGAACTTGAGAATAACTCGCTTCTATGGGATAAAGAGATAGGCAGTATTCAAAAGGACCTGGCAACCTCACAGAATAAAATTGACAAACTGGACAATTATGCTCAGAGATCCAATCTGCATTTTGTGGGGGTGCCAGAAGGTACAGAAGACATTGGGAACTATAAAAGTACTCTTCATTTTATGGGATCCTTGATTAGATCTTATATTCTTGAGGACACCCCTTGGGATCTTAATATAATGCATGCTCATCGGGTTCCCACCCAGCGCTTAACCAACTCAAAGTATCCCCATGCCATCATCGTGAAATTCTTACAAAAGTCATCCAGAAGAGGTTTTTCAATGCCCAATGAGGTGCAGTTTCGATCTTCGATATGTCGGCAGTGGCGGCTCGAGGGAGGAGAGACTTTTCTGGGTTAATTACACAATTTAGAACTGTTGGTGCCCAGGCCTCATTAGTAAAGCTATTGAAACTAAAAGTCTTGCTCAAAGGCCAATTTCATTTATGTGCCACTCTAGAAGAGGCACATTCCCTATTGCAGAAGGGTGCAGAGTTAAGAAGGCATATGGGGAAGGTAATTTTCTAGGAGCTGCTATGGTAATGCACCAGACCCGTTAATAGAATTGAAAAGGAACTTTGAGTCTGGGGGGGCGGCTTTATTGGAGCCTATACAATTAAGATCATTCTGACTATGCACTTTTCACTTCGTCAATGTTTTTGTACTGCATACATTTCTACTATTGATTGGTCCATGGGGATAAAGGGTATCAAGGAGAGGATAGAATGTTACTATGTACTTAGCTCCTTCTTTCTCATTGGCGAGTTATGCATTCTCTGTTGTTAGGATTATATGTAAGACCCTGCGCACTTTCATGACTACAACTTTTAAGTGTGAATTAGGCATATGCACTTTGCACTTTTTTAGTAGCATTAAGTTAAGGTTAAACATTTGTTTTTTAGTAGGTCAGGGGCTTGTTTTTTTTTCTTAAAATGAGACCGATTAGGTGCTATACACGTTGCACTTTTTCCCTTGAAAATACTTGCACAGATCACTTTAAGGACCATGTTTAAAATTTTGAGCTTTTTGGAAGAATTAGCAGTGGAAAAAAAGAAAAATATTGGATTTAGGCAGATCAGATGTTAATGCCGCTCTCCAACTGGCTTCACCTGTCACACTTAACTTGCAATTGCATCTTGTACCTTTTCATGTACCTTATGGGGAGATCAGGTTAATCTAGAGCCCCCATTCTTTTTCTTATGTTTTTATTCTGTCCTTTTTCTCTCTTTATTTAGCCTTGGGGAGGATGGGTTGTGTCCAGAGCACAGTCGGGTGCAGTACCATACAACCCGGCAGGCAGCTAGGGGTGACAGGGAGCAAGGTGGACATGCCTTCCTTTCAGGGGGGGGAGTGTAGGAAAGTACCATCTTGCCTGGCATGTTACCCCCATTTTCACTGTAAGTATGTTTGTTTTTGCCAATGTGTCACTGGGATCCTGCTAGGCAGGACCCCAGTGCTCATAATGTATGCCCTGTATGTGTTCCCTGTGTGGTGCCTAACTGTATCACTGAAGCTCTGTTAACCAGAACGTCAGTGTTTATGCTCTCTCTGCTTTCTAAAATTGTCACTGCAGGCTAGTGACTAATTTGACCAATTCTCATTGGCACACTGGAACACCCATATAATTCCCTTGTATATGGTACCTAGGTACCCAGGGTATTGGGGTTCCAGGAGATCCCTATGAGCTGCAGCATTTCTTTTGCCATCCATAGGGAGCTCAGACAATTCTTACACAGGACTGCCACTGCAGCCTTAGTGAAATAGCGTCCATGTTATTTCACAGCCATTTTTCACTGCACTTAAGTAATTTATAAGTCACCTATATGTCTAACCCTCACTTGGTGAAGGGTAGGTGCCAAGTTACTTAGTTTGTGGGCACCCTGGCACTAGCCAAGGTGCCCCCACATTGATCAGGGCAAATTCCACGAACTTTGTGAGTGCGGGGACACCATTACACGTGTGCACTACACACTATGTGTAGCGTCACAATGGTAACTCCGAACATGGCCATGTAAAATGTCTAAGATCATGAAATTGTCACCTCAATACCATTCTGGTATTGGGGGACAATTCCATGATCCCCCGGGTCTCTAGCACAGAACCCGGGTACTGCCAAACTGCCTTTCTGGGGTTTCCACTGCAGCTGCTGCTGCTGCCAACCCCTCAGACAGGTTTCTGCCCACCTGGGGTCCGGGCAGCCCAGTCCCAGGAAGGCAGAACAAAGGATTTCCTCTGAGAGAGGGTATTACACCCTCTCCCTTTGGAAATAGGTGTGAAGGGCTGGGGAGGAGTAGCCTCCCCCAGCCTCTGGAAATGCTTTGATGGGCACAGATGGTGCGCATCTCTGCATAAGCCAGTCTACACCGGTTCAGGAATCCCCCAGCCCTGCTCTGGCGTGAAATGGACACAGGAAAGGGGAGTGACCCCTCCCCTGACCGGTAGCTCCCAGGGGAGGTGCCCAGAGCTCCTCCAGTGTGTCCCAGACCTCTGCCATCTTGGATTCAGAGGTGTTGGGGGCACACTGGAATGCTCTGAGTGGCCAGTGCCAGCAGATGACGTCAGAGACCCCTCCTGGTAGGTTCTTACCTCTCTTGATAGCCAAACCTCCTTTCTTGGTAGCCAAACCTCCTTTTCTGGCTATTTAGGGTCTCTCCTCTGGGCTATTCCTCAGATAACAAATGCAAGAGCTCACCAGAGTTCCTCTGCACTCCCCTCTTTGACTTCTGCCAAGGATCGACTGCTGACTGCTCCGGGATGCCTGCAAAACCGCAACAAAGTAGCAAGACGACTACCAGCAACATTGTAGCCCCTCATCCTGCCGGCTTTCTCGACTGTTTCCTGGTGGTGCATGCTCTGAGGGCTGTCTGCCTTCACCCTGCACTGGAAGCTAAGAATAAATCTCCTGTGGGTCGACGGAATCTTCCCCCTGCCAACGCAGGCACCAAACTTCTGCATCACCGGTCCTCTGGGTCCCCTTTCATCCTGACGAGCGTGGTCCCTGGAACACAGGAGCTGGGTCCAAGTGTCTCCCACAGTCCAGTGGCCCTTCTGTCCAAATTTGGTGGAGGTAAGTCCTTGCCTCCCCAACCTGTGTACTGCGTGATTTGCAGCTGCTCCGGCTTCTATGCACTTCTCCATGGATTCCTTTGTGCACAGCTTAGTCTGGGTCCCCAGCACTCCGTCCTGCGGTGCTCAACCCACTGAGTTGGACTCTGACGTCGTGGGACCCTCCTTTGGTGACTCTGAGTTCAGAGATCTTCTAAGTGCCTGTTCCGGTACTTCTGCGGGTGCTGCCTGCCTCTCTAAGTTGCTGAGCCCCCCGTCTCCTCCTCCAAGTGGCGACATGCTGGTCCCTCCTGGGCCACAGCAGCACCCAAAAACCTCTACCGCGACCCTTGCAGCTAGCAAGGCTTGTTTGCGGTCTTTCTGTGTGGGAACATCTCTGAAAGCTTCATCGCGACGTAGGACATCCATCCTCCAAAGGAGAAGTTCGTAGTCCTTTTCTTTCTTGCAGAACTCCAAGCTTCTTCCAACAGGTGGCAGCTTCCTTGCACCCCCAGCTGGCATTTCCTGGGCTCCTGCCCACCCTCGACACTGTCCCGACTATTGGACTTGGTCCCCTTGTCTTACAGGTACTCAGGTCTGGAAATCCACTGTTGTTGAATTGCTGGTGTTTGTTCTTCCTGCAGAATCCCCCTATCACGACTTCTGTGCTCTCCTGGGGTAGTAGGTGCACTTTACACCTACCTTTCAGGGTCTTAGGGTGGGCTATTTTTCTAACCTTCACTGTTTTCTTACAGTCCCAGCGACCCTCTACAAGCTCACATAGGTTTGGGGTCCATTCGTGGTTCGCATTCCACTTTTGGAGTATATGGTTTGTGTTGCCCCTGTACCTATGTGCTCCTATTGCAGTCTATTGTAACTTTGCACTGCTTGCATTACTTTTCTTGCTATTACCTGCATAATTTTGGTTTGTGTACATATATCTTGTGTATATATCTTATCCTCATACTGAGGGTACTAACTGAGATACTTTTGGCATATTGTCATAAAAATAAAGTACCTTTATTTTAGTACTTCTGTGTATTGTGTTTTCTTATGATGTTGTACGTATGACACCAGTGGTATAGTAGGAGCTTTACATGTCTCCTAGTTCAGCCTAAGCTGCTTTGCCATAGCTCCCTTCTATCAGCCTAAGCTGCTAGAAACACCTTTTCTACACTAATAAGGGATAACTGGACCTGGCACAAGGTGTAAGTACCTCTGGTACCCACTACAACCCAGGCTCCTACATTGGTTGTGCAGCAGTGGGATAAGTACTTGTAACTACTTACCACTTTGTCATTGTGTACTTTTCATAAGAGAATAATATACAAAACAAGTTCAGTGTATGTACACCTAACCAAAAAGTTTTGCTTGTCTCCTCTTAAACTGTTTACAAAGTTCTGAAAAGTTTCTCTAAACTTCTAAAAGTTTGAAAAAGTTTTTTTTTCTCTGTTCTTTAAAAAGTTCTGAAACTTTTTCTCTCTTCTAAACTGTCTCTAAACCTTATTATATCATGTCTGATGTAGAGTCTGCTCTTAAAATGGTCAATACTACCTGTAACAATTTGAATTACAAGAGCCTAAGGAGTCTCTGCTTAGATAGAGGTTTAGTGATAGGAAAAAAAACCACAAAAGAGTTTCTATATAACATGCTTATTGTGAATGATGAGTCCCAAGCAGGCACTTCAAATGAGAGGTTAATAGAAGGCTCCCATTCTGACTCAGGGGATCACCTTGAGGGAGGTGGGGAGGGTTCTGTTCCAAATCTGCCCCTTAGCAGACCACCTAGTAATGCTGGTAGTAATGGAGGCTCCCATCATAGTAGGGGTGTCTTTATTCCTGGAGGCCAAGTTATTAGAGTCCAGTCAGTTAGGGACAGATCTCCCTCTGTTGTTTCCAATTTATCTTCTGTGTCCAAGCATTCCCAACCCACCCACCCTGAAGACAACATGTTAGAAAGGGAACTCAAAAGGTTGAGAGTGGAAGAGACCAGACTGAAGCTTAAACAGCAACAGCTGGCCTTAGACAGGGAATCCCTAGACCTGGAGAAGGAAAGACAGAGGTTGGGGTTTGGACCCCATGTTGTCAGCAGCAGTATTCCTGATAGTAATCCTGTTAGAGAACATGATTCCAGGAATCTGCACAAGATAGTTCCCCCTTACAAGGAGGGGGATGACATCAACAAGTGGTTTGCTGCACTTGAGAGGGCCTGTATGGTACAGGGGGTCCCTCAAAGGCAGTGGGCTGCTATATTGTGGCTATCTTTTAATGGAAAGGGTAGGGATAGGCTCCTTACTGTTAGAGAAAGTGATGATAACAATTTTGCAGTTTTGAAGGATGCACTCTTGGATGGATTTGGCTTAACCACTAAACAATACAGGATTACGTTCAGAGACACCAGAAAAGAGTCCTCACAAGACTGGATCGACTTTGTTGACTGTTCAGTGAAGGCCTTAGAGGGGTGGTTACATGGCAGTAAAGTTACTGACTATGAAAGCCTGTATAATCTTATTCTGAGAGAGCATATTCTGAATAACTGTGTCTCTGACTTGTTACACCAATATCTAGTGGACTCAGATCTGACCTCTCCCCAAGAATTGGGAAAGAAGGCAGACAAATGGGTCAGAACAAGAGTGAACAGAGAAGTTCATACATGGGGTGACAAGGATGGCAAGAAGAAGGATGGAAATCTTCTGACAAGGGTGGGGACAAAAGTAAAACTGAGTCTTCATCAGGCCCACAAAAATCCTCTGGTGGGGGTGGTGGGTCCAAATCCTCTTCCAATAATCAAGTTACAAAGCCTTGGTGTTATTTGTGTAAAGTCAAAAGCCATTGGACAACTGATGCCAGTTGTCCAAAGAAAAACAACAAACCTCCCACTACCACAACCCCTGCTGCAAATTCTAGTGCCCCTAGTAATAGCAGTGGTGGTGGGAGCAAACCTACTAATAGCCAATCCAAGGGAGTAGCTGGGCTCACTTTTGGTAATTTAGTTGGGGTTGGTCTTGTTAGGGAGACCACAGAGGCTGTGTTAGTCTCTGAAGGTGCCATTGATTTGGCCACCTTGGTTGCTTGTCCCCTTAATATGGATAAGTACAAGCAACTTCCCCTAATAAATAGTGTTGAGGTTCAGGCCTACAGGGACACAGGTGCCAGTGTTACCATGGTAATAGAGAAACTGGTGCACCCTGAACAACACCTACTTGGTCAGCAGTACCAAGTGACAGACGCTCATAACAACACTCTTAGCCACCCCATGGCTGTTGTGAATCTAAACGGGGGGGGGGTTACTGGTCCAAAGAAATTTGTAGTTGCCTCAGATGTACCTGTAGACTGTCTACTAGGGAACGATTTAGAGACATCAGCTTGGGCAGAAGTGGAGTTGGAGGCTCATGCAGCAATGCTGGGCATTCCTGGGCATATTTTTACTTTGACAAGGGCTCAGGCCAAAAAGCAAAAAGGACAGGGTGACTTGGATCCTGGAACAATGGACCAAGTGCTCACTAAAGCTAGGGGTAGCAAGGGTAAATACCTACCCAATATCCCTCCCTCTACAGATGATTCTCCTTCTGAGGAAGAAGAATTTCCTCCCTGTGCAGAACCTTCACCAGATGAGCTGGCAGCAGACACTGCTGAGCTTTTGGGTGGAGGGGCGCCTGCCAGGGAAGAGCTGAATGTGGCACAGCAATCCTGTCCCACTTTAGAGGGTCTCAGACAGCAAGCTGTCAAGCAGCAAAATGGGAATGTCAGTGACTCACATAGAGTTTACTGGGAGGACAACCTCTTGTACACAGAGGCAAGGGACCCAAAACCTGGAGCAGCCAGGAGATTGGTCATTCCCCTGCAGTACAGAGAGATCCTCCTAACTCTGGCACATGACATTCCTTTGGCTGGGCATTTGGGCCACATCAAAACATGGGAAAGGCTTGTCCCCCTGTTTCACTGGCCTAGGATGTCAGAGGACACTAAAGATTTTTGCAAGTCTTGTATGACCTTCCAAGCCAGTGGCAAGACTGGTGGCACACCAAAGGCTCCCCTTATTCCACTACCTGTGGTTGGGGTCCCCTTAGAAAGGGTAGGGGTTGACATAGTTGGCCCCCTTGACCCTCCTACTGCTTCAGGCAATAGGTTTATCTTGGTGGTTGTGGACCATGCCACAAGATATCCTGAAGCAATTCCTCTAAGGACCACTACAGCACCTGCAGTGCCAAAAGCCCTCCTGGGAATCTTTTCCAGGGTGGGTTTCCCAAAAGAGGTTGTATCAGACAAGGGTAGCAACTTTATGTCTGCATACTTGAAAGCTATGTGGAAGGAACGTGATGTAACATACAAATTCACCACTCCTTATCATCCACGGACTAATGGACTGGTAGAGAGGTTTAATAAAACTCTCAAAGGTATGATAATGGGACTCCCTGAAAAACTCAGGAGGAGATGGGATGTCCTGTTACCTTGCCTCCTTTTTGCTTACAGGAAGGTACCCTAAAAAAGGAGTGGGCTTCAGCCCCTTTGAACTCCTCTTTGGACACTCTGTAAGAGGTCCACTAACACTTGTGAAGGAGGGTTGGGAACAACCTTTAAAAGCTCCCAAACAGGAAATAGTGGACTATGTACTTGGCCTAAGATCCAGAATGGCCGAGTACATGAAAAAGGCCAGTAATAATCTTCAGGCCAACCAAGAGCTCCAAAAGCAATGGCATGACCAGAAGGCTGTTCTGATCCAGTACCAAGCAGGACAGAAGGTGTGGGTATTGGAGCCTGTGGCCCCAAGAGCACTCCAGGACAAATGGAGTGGACTCCATCTAATTGTTGAGAAAAAGGGTGAGTTTACCTATCTTGTAGACCTGGGCACTGCCAGGAGCCCCCTTAGGGTGATTCATGTCAACCGCCTAAAACCCTACTATGACAGGGCTGATCTCACCCTGCTCATGGCAACAGATGAAGGACAGGAAGAAGAGAGTGATCCTCTCCCTGATCTCTTCTCCTCCACTGAAGAGGATGCTTTAGTGGAGGGAGTAGTGTTAGCAGATTGTCCGACCGCAGAACAGAAAGACAACTGCATAAATCTCCTTGGACAATTTTCTGAACTCTTTTCAACTGTGCCAGGCACCACATCTTGGTGTGAACACACAATTGATACTGGAGACAGCTTGCCTGTCAAAAGTAAAATCTATAGGCAGCCTGACCATGTCAGGGACTGCATAAAACAAGAGGTTCAGAAAATGCTTGATCTAGGAGTGGTTGAACCTTCTGAAAGCCCATGGGCGAGTCCTGTGGTGCTTGTACCAAAGCCTCACTCAAAAGATGGAAAAAGGGAGATGAGGTTTTCTGTAGACTACAGAGGTCTCAATCAGGTAACAAAAACTGATGTACACCCTATACCCAGGGCAGATGAGCTCATAGACACACTGGCATCTGCCAAGTATCTAAGCACCTTTGATTTGACTGCAGGGTATTGGCAGATCAAATTGGCTGAGGATGCTAAACCTAAAACTGCATTTTCAACTATAGGAGGGCACTACCAATTTACACTGATGCCCTTTGGTTTGAAAAATGCACCTGCCACTTTTCAGATGTTAGTGAACACAGTCCTGCAAGGGTTGAAGGCTTTTAGTGAGGCATATCTTGATGACATAGCTGTCTTTAGCTCCACCTGGGATGAGCACCTGGTCCACCTTTGGAAAGTTTTGGAGGCCCTGCAAAAGGCAGGCCTCACTATCAAGGCCTCAAAGTGCCAGATAGGGCAGGGAAAGGTGGTTTATCTGGGACACCTGGTAGGTGGAGAACAGATTGCACCACTTCAGGAGAAAATCCAGACAATCATGGATTGGGTTCCCCCTACAACACAGACCCAGGTGAGAGCCTTCCTAGGCCTCACTTGGTATTACAGGAGATTCATTAAAAACTATGGCTCCATAGCAGCCCCACTTAATGATCTCACCAGTGAAAAGATGCCTAAGAAGGTATTGTGGACAGCTAGTTGTCAGAAAGCTTTTGAGGAGCTCAAACAGGCCATGTGCTCTGCACCTGTCCTAACAAGCCCATGTTACTCCAAGAAATTAATTGTTCAAACTGATGCATCTGAATTAGGGGTAAGGGCAGTCTTATCACAACTTAATTCTGAGGGCCAGGATCAACCACTTGCTTTTATCAGCAGAAGGTTGACACCTAGAGAAAAGTGTTGGTCTGCCATAGAGAGGGAGGCCTTTGCTGTGGTCTGGGCACTGAAATAGTTGAGGCCATACCTGTTTAACACTCACTTTATTGTTCAGACAGACCACAAACCTCTACTTTGGCTAAAACAAATGAAAGGCGAAAACCCTAAATTGTTCAGGTGGTCCATATCTCTACAGGGAATGGACTATACAGTGGAACATAGACCTGGGAATACCCACTCCAATGCAGATGGACTCTCCAGATATTTCCACTTAGACAATGAAGACTGATCAGGTCATGGCTAGTCTTACTGTCCTTTGTTTGGGGGTGGGGGGGTGGTGGTGTAGGAAAGTACCATCTTGCCTGGCATGTTACCCCCATATGTCACTGTATATATGTTGTTTTAGTCTATGGGTCACTGGGACCCTGCCAGCCAGGCCCCCAGTGCTCATAAGTATGTGCCCTGTATGTGTTCCCTGTGTGATGCCTAACTGTCTCACTGAGGCTCTGCTAACCAGAACCTCAGTGGTTATGCTCTCTCTGCTTTCCAAATTTGTCACTAACAGGCTAGTGACTAAATTTACCAATTCACATTGGCATACTGGTACACCCATATAATTCCCTAGTATATGGTACTGAGGTACCCAGGGTATTGGGGTTCCAGGAGATCCCTATGGGCTGCAGCATTTCTTTTGCCACCCATGGGGAGCTCTGACAATTCTTACACAGGCAGTGCAGCCTGAGTGAAATAACGTCCACGTTATTTCACAGCCATTTACCACTGCACTTAAGTAACTTATAAGTCACCTATATGTCTAACCTTCACCTGGTGAAGGTTGGGTGCAAAGTTAATTAGTGTGTGGGCACCCTGGCACTAGCCAAGGTGCCCCCACATCGTTCAGGGCAAATTCCCCGGACTTTGTGAGTGCGGGGACACCATTACACGCATGCACTGTACATAGGTCACTACCTATGTACAGCGTCACAATGCTAACTCCGAACATGGCCATGTAACATGTCTAAGATCATGGAATTGTCACCCCAATGCCATTCTGGCATTGGGGGGACAATTCCATGATCCCCTGGGTCTCTAGCACAGAACCCGGGTACTGCCAAACTGCCTTTCCGGGGTCTCCGCTGCTGCCAAGCCCTCAGACAGGTTTATGCCCTCCTGGGGTCCAGGCAGCCCTCGCCCAGGAAGGCAGAACAAAGGACTTCCACTGAGAGAGGGTGTAACACCCTCTCCCTTTGGAAATAGGTGTGAAGGCTGGGGAGGAGTAGCCTCCCCCAGCCTCTGGAAATGCTTTGATGGGCACAGATGTTGCCCATCTCTGCATAAGCCAGTCTACACCAGTTCAGGGATCCCCCAGCCCTGCTCTGGCGCAAACTGGACAAAGGAAAGGGGAGTGACCACTCCCCTGACCTGCACCTCCCAGGGGAGGTGCCCAGAGCTCCTCCAGTGTGTCCCAGACCTCTGCCATCTTGGAAACAGAGGTGTTTGTGGCACACTGGACTGCTCTGAGTGGCCAGTGCCAGCAGGTGACATCAGAGGCTCCTTCTGATAGGCTCTTACCTCTCTTGGTAGCCAATCCTCCTTCCTAGGTAGCCAAACCTCCTTTTCTGGCTATTTAGGGTCTCTGCTTTGGGGGTCTCACCAGATAACGAATGCAAGAGCTCATTAGAGTTCTTCTGCATCTCCCTCTTCAACTTCTGCCAAAGGATCGACCGCTGACTGCTCAGGATGCCTGCAAAACCGCAACAAAGTAGCAAGACGACTACTAGCAACCTTGTATCGCTTCATCCTGCCGGCTTTCTCGACTGTTACCAGGTGGTGCATGCTCTGGTGGTAGCCTACAGGTACTCAGGTCCAAAATCCACTGTTGTTGCATTGCTGGTGTTTGTTCTTCCTGCAGAATCCCCCTATCACGACTTCTGTGCTCTCTGGGAGTAGTAGGTGCACTTTACACCTACCTTTCAGGGTCTTGTGGTGGGCTATTTTTCTAACCCTCACTGTTTTCTTACAGTCCCAGCAACCCTCTACAAGCTCACATAGGTTTGGGGTCCATTTGTGGTTCGCATTCCACTTTTGGAGTATATGGGTTGTGTTGCCCCTATACCTATGTGCTCTTATTGCAATCTATTGTAACTTTACACTGCTTACATTACTTTTCTTGCTATTACCTGCATAATTTTGGTTTGTGTACATATATCTTGTGTATATATATTATCCTCATACTGAAGGTACTCACTGAGATACTTTTGGCATATTGTCATAAAAATAAAGTACCTTTATTTTTAGTACTTCTGTGTATTGTGTTTTCTTATGATATTGTGCTTTTGACACCAGTGGTATAGTATGAGCTTTACATGTCTCCTAGTTCAGCCTAAGCTGCTTTGCCATAGCTACCTTCTGTCAGCCTAAGCTGCTAGAAATACCTCTTCTACACTAATAAGGGATAACTGGACCTGGCACAAGGTGTAAGTACCTCTGGTACCCACTACAAGCCAGGCCAGCCTCCTACACCTGCCATGTTCCTCCTGGGTTCCAGCACCTATCAATCCCTGCATCTTCTGCTATAGAGCCACCATCGGTGTGTTGCCATCAGCCACCAAGCATTGTCCCGGGTGAGGGTGACCAGTGACCACCCCAGGCTCCAGAGTCCACCTGCGATTCTGCCGCCTCAACCCTGAGTCCAGAAGCTCAGTCTAGCAACAGGCAGCTGATAGGCCCCTGGACCCTCGCCACCTCCACCTGTCCCAGAGGGCCCTCAATTATGCAGCGCTCCACTGCTCCTTGCTGCCCAGCCCACATTGTGCCCTATAAGGGCTCTGCTGCAGGGCTTCCGGTGCTGCAGATCATCCATCGTCCTGGTGACTCAGTCAGCAGCAGGACTCTGCCGCTGTAGGGCGCCTGCTTTCTACGATGTAGTAAGGGCTGGGAAGAGGGCAATCTTCACTGCAGACTAGGGTCCACTGTGTTGGGGGGCCATCGTATGCAGCACCTCATTCTGCCACAAGGCCTCTCCCTCGTTTAGCTCTAGGCAGCTGCCATCTTAAGGTCAGGCAGACCACAGAGCGTGCTGTCGCGGCACCAACAGAGGCCACAAGGCACTTTCTTTGGCCGTAAAGTGGTCCCCCTCCCTTAAGCAGTGCTTGTACCGACTGAACTCCGCCAGTAATGTCAGGCCAATAGCAGAGCTCCGAAAGTCTGCTAAAGTGCAGTCGCCATCTAGGACACTCCCCCCTGTCAAATACTTTTTTGACACAAATTAAGGTTCCCAAAATAACTGATGAACAGGCAGGAGTTGTTAATCTAATCACCAAAAATGAAATAGCAACATGCCATGCAGCTTAAGCTAATGGGAAAGAATGTGTCAGTAATGGGCCTCCCTGTGAACTTTATAATACCTTCTACAAAGAACTGAAAAAGACATAAAAATTACTATTTCACCAAATGCTGATAGGCAAGTCTGTTCCAGTTACCTATTTCAAGGCCAAAGAACTACAAATATACACTGCAGAAGGTCTAAGTTCTTATCAATCGTTACTTTTGCAGAATTCTGATTACAATTCTTTTTTTTACCAAAAGTCTGACTAAAAGAAGCATGTAAGGCTTCGACTCATAAAGGCCAAAAATAGTTTTGTTTCTGGAAGATAAATAGCAGCCAATGCTAACTATTTATCAGAGGTCGTTGATTTAAGGTCGCCAACGGAGAAAGTGGCAATTGCAATGGTCAATGTAGAAAAATCCCTCGACCTTGTAAATTGGGATTCGCTATTCGTGATCCTAGAAAAGTCTGGTTTCCACCCTAGTTTACAAGATTCATCAGGAACTAGTCTAAAAGTAGCTCTACAACAATAACTTTTATTTTAGTGCAAACTTTAAAAATAAATATTATGAGAGGCGCCCTACAGGTGCATCCCCTTTCACCAACCCTTTTTGCACTTATTTGTAACTTTTAAACAATTGGGGTATTAATTGAGGGGTTGAGAACCCACCTCAAATAATAATCATAATCCTTATTGGGGTGCATCAAAAAAGCCACTAATTAAACTTGTGCTTAACCATCTGGTAGCTTCGAATAAAAGCAGGAAGACTTAACTGAGAGGCATAAACTGAGTATTTATGCAGCACTCAGACAGGAATAAAAACACAACACAAGAAAAAATCCAAAACAATTTGGAAACATGGAGTAAAAGTTAGAAAATAAAGTGACACCATTAAGACAAAAATGCAATCAGTTGAGCTGTATTTATGAGATTTTAAAATTTTAGGTAAAAATAGCCCCAAAAGCTGTAACGTGCCAACTGCGGGTATCAGATTATGCCGGTCCGGGACAGCATCACAAGTTTAGGCTACAGCACCAGGTTCGTCTCATTGGAAGTTTGACCTTTTGATTATGAGGTGAAGATGGTACTGCAGGACTCTGTTTCCTTCTGTGTCGAGCTCTGTTGGATCCAATGAGGTATTCAGATGGGAGCGGCAAGGCTCTGTGGAACGCTGCATTGCTCTGCTTCACATCCAGTGAAGCTGGCAATCAGGACCTGCATGGTGCTGTGATGCAAGACTCTACGCTGCTCTGCCATGGATCCGGTGAAACTGATGGTCAGCAGCTGTGTGGTGCTTCATTTAAGAAGAGGGAAATACATTCCGACTCCAGGCAAGGGTCCAGGAACTTGAAGACAGCACATCGGGTCAGGACACACACCCAGAGAGGTCATCTGAGGGGACCATGACAAGTCCTGTTGGGTCTGCTTAGTTGGAAAATAGGAGGCTTCTGGAAGACTGTTTGTCGATGTAACTTAAACTGGAGTCACTTTGAAGATCCTGGGTACAAGGCAAGCAGATCAGTGTTTCTTTTTCAGGCAGCATGTCCAGGAATGTTCTCATTTCAGGTTCTTGGTATGCCACTTTTATGCCCAGTACTCCCTTTGTCTAACTCTAAAACTGGTTCTGGTAATTTTATCCACTTCCTTTGAGTTTGGCTCCAGCCTGTCTAGTGAAACAAAGGGGCAGATTCAGGCGTGAGCAGCATTTGCCAGTTACAGGGTAGACATGTTCTGAAGCCAGGAAAGGTCTGGGGACAGCCATTAGATTTGCCATTGAATCTCATGAAAGATCTAGGAACAAAACTCCAGGCCATCCTGCTCAGAAGAGGAATACCTTTTCCCACATTTAAGGCCATTTTGTCCACTGTCTTGGAGGAATACACATCACACCACATCAGAGCCATTAACAGTAAGGTGGCCCTTGACAGATGCAGAAAGGCACATGTGTCTTAGGCGGGAAAATGCTAACTTTCTAAAAGTGCAATTTTCAAAATAGTAATTTGGAAACCAACTGCACTATTAAAGAGAATTTTAAATTGCAATTAAGATGACTGGAAGAAGTATTGCTCAAGCTGTTCCCACACTTAATTTAGCCCTTAATTAATGTAATAAGGTAAACCAGTGTTAATCTATGGGAGGCCAGCCTTGCTGCAATGAAAAACTACTTTGAAGATACATCACTGTCAGGACATGCAACACTTTAAATATACATGTCCTACTTTTTAAATACCATAAACCCTGCCTTATGAGCACTTAGGGGGGGTGTCTTATAAATAGTGAAGGAAGGGTTAAGCCTGGCAAAAAGGTTTATTTTTCAGGTTGAAATGGCAGGTTTGAAACCGCACACACAGGCTGAAATTGCAGGCGTGAAATATGTTTTACAGAACTACCTTAGTAGGTGGTACCATGAGTGCTGCAGCTCACTAGTAGCATTTAATTTACAAGCCCTGGAAATATGTAGTACCATATACAAAAGACTTCCACATATGTTAAATGTGTAAATAAGGAATATGCCAATATAACCATGTTTAAAGGAAGAAGCACATGCATTTTGCCTTTGGTTGACAGTAATAAAGTGCACAGAGTCCTTGGGCTAGCAAAAACGTGTTCAGCCTAGGAAGGTAAAAATCTGTGAGAATACTGTGCAAGAAATGGCCCTCTCCAACATGGGTTCCCACAGCAGAAGAACTACCCACCCCTGGAGTGATCATCTTCTGGGGCAATGCTCACCAGAAATGTCCATACCATGTAGTGAAATGGACCACTTCAACAGTTTAGGATTCTCACCCTGGGGCGGGTTTTGGGGTATCACCCCTCAACAGCCAGGCTAGCTTGAATCCAGTGGCACAGCAAGCCCGGGACCCATGTATGGGCATACCTAGTGGACTTAGGGCGGCAAATGCAAAAACAACAAGGTGGTGGATCAAATGCTTGAAATAATCTCAGCCACTGGTAATCACCCGGACCACAGAACAATCCATAGTGTTTTTGTCCACCATCCCATGGGAGCATTCCAACCCGAACAGCCACGCCTGTTCATCCCTGAACTGGAAACAAGCATCCTGGGACCAGTTTCGGGGTATCACCCCTCATCAGCTAGTCTAGTTTGAATCCAGTGGCACACTGAGCCCAGGATCCACTTCTGGGCATACCTGGCACACTGAAGGAGGCAAATGCAAAATCAAAAAGGTGATGGATGCAATGTTTTAATTAATCTCAGCCACTGGCAATTGCTCAGTGCCACATCCCAAGCCATCATTTTTTGTCATCCATGCCACTCCAGTTTGGACCCAGCCATATACTAATCAGCTTGGCCCGGCTCCCCATGGGAACAGTTTAGCCTGAACTGACAGATCCTCCCAGGACCGTAAACAAGCATCCTGGGATCGGTTTCGGGATATCACTCTTCATCAGTCGGGCTAGTTTCAATTCAATGACACAGTGAGCAGGGACCCATGTCTGGGCATACCTGGTGTACTTAGGGTGGCAAATGCAAAAACAACAAGTTGATGGATTGAATGCTTGAATTAAACTCAGCTACTGTCAATTGTTTTGTGCCGCATCCAATCCATAATTTTTTGCCCACAATGCCACCCCAGTTTGGACCCAGCCATATGCAAATCAGTCTTGACCCTGCTCCCCATGGGCACAGTCCACCCCGAATTGCTAGGTCAGATCCTCTCCACACTGGAAACAAGGATCCTGGGACCAGTTTTGGGGTATCACCCCACATCAGCTAGGCTAGCTCATATCCAGTGACACAGTGAGCCAGGACCCACTTCTCGGCATACCCTGAAAACTTAGGGCGGCAAATGCAAAAACAGCAAGGTGATGGATGGAATGCTTAAGTTAATCTCAGCCACTGCCATTCGCTCAGGGCCGCATCCCAATCCATCATTCTTTTGTATCCTGGAACCAGTTTTGAGGTATCCCCCTTATCAGCCAGGCTAGCTTGAATCCAGTGACACAGTGAGCCTGGGACATACGTCAAAGCATACCCGGCGTACTTAGGGCAGCAAATGCAAAAACAGCAAGGCGATGATTGGAATGCTTGAATTAATCCCATCCACTGGCAATCGCTTGGGCTGCATCCAATCCATTGTTTTTTTGCCATCCTAGTTTGGAGCCAGCTATATGCAAATCAGTCTTGACCCTTCTCCACATGGGAACAATCCAGCCCGAACTGCCAGGGCAAGTCCTCCCGGCACCTGAAGCAAGCATCCCAGAACTAGTTTTGAGGTATCAGCCCTTATCAGTCAGGCTAGCTTGAATCCAGTGACACAGCTCAGTGTCCACTTCTGGGCATACCCGGCACACTTAATGCAGTAAATGCAAAAACAAAAAGGTGATCGATGGAATGCTTGAAATAATCACAGCCACAGGTAATCGCTCTGGTCGCATCCCAACCTATTGTTTTTTTCCCCACCATGCCACCTCAGTTTGAACCCAGCCATATGCAAATCAATATTGACCCTGCTCCACAGGGGAACAGTCCAGCCTGAAGTGCCAGGCCAGGTCCTCCCTGGACTAGAAACAGGTATCCTGGGACCGGTTTCAGGGTATCACCCCTCATCAGCCAGGCTAGCATGAATTCCAGTGGCACAGGAAGCCCGGGACGTACGTCTGGGCTTACCAAGCATGTTTAGGGCAGTGTAACGAGACCCCCTACTGACCCATCATCTCACCTGTATTGGATGCACAACATTCCTTTCCACCTCAACTCCATTCTGGAGAGCAATGAGACCTAGGGAAGGAAAACATAGCAGAATCATGGTTTACGGAAACAGGAGTAGCGTCAAAACTGACAACAGACGTCTCCCAACAGGTGCCATGAGGTGGGGCCGACTCACACAAAAGGCCTGTTGTTTGAGCAGAAGAGGGGAACACTTGAACTGCTGCAAAGCCGGAAGAGGAAAGAGAAGGCAACGTCAGCCTTGGAAGAGAGGGCGAGTGGGAGACCAATGCTGACTGAACAGAGCAGGAGAGAGGAGGAAAGTGGAGCAGTGTGGCCCAAACTAGAATGGGAGCAGAAGAAGTTGCACAGCGCAACGGTTCAGGCAAGCAGGAAGCGGATGCTGACATATGGTACGATGCCGGCTGGGATATGCCACCGGAGACTCTGGTACATCCCACTAGAAAGGCTGAGGTTTGAGTGGTGAGCGCTAGAGTCAAAGAGGGGAAAATGTAAAAACCTAAACTAATTGCTCTTTACTAAGTGTATTTTGTTTTATGATGGATCCTCTGGGGTGAATCCCTGTCACTTATATATTAGAGAGAGAGAGTAAAACACAAGTTTATTAGTTAATTAAAACCATAAAACTTTCCTTCCACATAAACATTTAACAGAACAATTTTAGTGTAAAAAGGCAATTACAGTTCTTTAGCTTAAGGTGAAGTGGTTAGTGAGTTTTTCTTCTATATAAAGATTTTAAGAAAGGAACATACTAGTGCTATAAGTATTAATAATGAGACAACAGAACAATCTTTTTGTGTGTAAAATGAATACAACGCCAGATAAAATCCTGTGTTTAAAATGAAAAGCTATATGAAATATCGTTCCCCCGAGATATTTAACGAGAACAGTGGCAGACAAATGAGGCATTGGTAAAAATAGGACAAAGTGGGAGGAGGCCTTCTATCAGTTTTATCTACCCCTACTTACGTCTGATTGTTGAAGTCGGACTTTATTACGACACGAGCTAAGCAACTCTGTGGACTACATAGGAGCCTTCCCTTCTTTAGGATGTTCAAAGCAGGTTATAGGGATTTCGCTATCGTTTCCGCCCTCCCTCTATCTGGTCATTTCGAGAGGTTGTGGTTTTATGAGTGAAAATTTCCAAAAATTGAACCAGCCTAATGTTCAATATTGTATTTTGAGGGTTAAAAGCTGCAATTAGTGCTTGTCTGCAGGATCTAATTCTTAAGCCGTTAAATTCTTTTTTCAGCAAGAGTCTCCTTTCGGCCGCCAGGGCTGGACAAATGCAGACCACATGCATCAAGTTTTCATCTGCTAGATGGCAGAGACAGCACTCCTGGGAGTCTACTTGCCGCTCCTTCTTCCATTTTGGCATGAGGTCTAAAGTAGGGACATCACCCAGCCTAAGTCTGAGAAAGGATTGCTTGATTTTCCGTGAGTACGGGCCAGCCATAAGTGGTGATTCTTTAAATGTTTTGTAGGAGTTAAGGATCAACCAACTATGTTCCCTTTTGGTCAATGAGATCTTATCTTCTAGCCAGCTCTGTAATTTACTCACTTTATTCACTGCTTTATTGAAAATGGGGATGGGTAAGGACCTGTTCCATACCTCATCTAATTTCAAAAGACTCTTACTTTCTTCTAGAACTTTTATGTAGTTGGAGTTCCCTCTTTCTAGGATAATTTCCTGCCAGACTAGATTGGCTAAAGACCCCTTTGAAGCGCGGCTCAATTTGTAGCAGCATTTAATGTATGCCGCCGGTCGGGCTAACGACTGTTTGACCAGCATGAATTCCAGTCTGACCTGGGCTGGCGATGCACGCCCAGGTAGCCGAAAAACGCGTTTATAGGTTTTTATCAGAAGCTTTTCCAGAAGACCTACTTCCATCCCCCTCATTATTTCGGTCCCATAGGTGATAGTTGGAAGTAGCTTCGCTCTCATTACAGCTGTTAATGGGTTCAGAGCATGACCACAGATTGAGTTTGCTAGCTTACAAAAGGCGTAAGTAAGGGCCTGCGTCTTGTTTTTATTGCTTCTTTTTGTGCCGTGTAATTACCTCTAGCATCCACCACCAATCCTAGGTATCTGTATGATGTTACTTCCTCTAGGGTTTTCCCATTCATATGCCATTTACCTGCGGTTTAAGGTAATCATTTTAGATTTTTTATGATTAATTTCTAAATCATTGGTGAACCCGGTTTGATTGAAGGGTAGAATATTGTTATCTGTGATCCAGGCTTCTAGATGTTTTAGCACACAGCAGGAAAAGTACTTGAGGTCAACGTCTAAAAGAGTGATTAGTCTGTAGTTGCTTGGGGAGAGCACGCACCCACCCTTATATATGGGGTGGATTACTGAGCCTTTCCAGGATGCCGGGACGTTGCCTGTTGTGATCACGCCATTAAACATTGCTGCCAGGAAATTGGCCCATCTTTCCGTTTCTTGTTTAAATAGTGCTTGCGGTAGGCCATTGGGGCCGGGGGCGCAGTCCATTCGTGACTTTCCAATGATTTTTAATAATTCTGGTGCCGTAAATTTCAAAGGTTCCGGGATGTTGGGATCCCAGCTAATCATGTGCGACTGAATTTGAGGGCCTTCTTCGATGATCCGTTCTTTTAGATGGGACTTTAAATGGGATACCCATACTTCCTCTGTTATGTTTGCGTTATTGCCTGCTTTTGCGCCATTGTCTATTGTATTGATGATTTTCCAAAATCTTTTGGAATCAGATGTTTTAGTCGCAAAATGTAGTTTGGCCCACAAGACCTCCTGTTGGCCTTTTTTAAAGGTCCATAGATCCCTTTTGTACAATTTCATTTGCTCTCTCAGGGCAGTCAGTATTGATACATTATCTGGGCATTTACGTAGTGACCTTAGTAATTTCCCTACAGCTGCTTTCCTTTTGCGCACTGGCAACGGTAAAAGTGAACTTTGGCGGTGATTCAATTGCGCTCCCTTTCTTGTGTTACGTAAGGAATCTTTTTTAATGAGATCTAGGGCAAAGTTCTCCCAGACTGTTGTCAGCTTTGCCCCACTTGTGGTATTTGATTCTAGTTTTCGTAGGGCCTCTTCTGCCTGGGTTTTGATGGTGTCTGAGGACCATTTGAGTCGCTTTAGATTTTCGGTGTCTAGTGTCCCGTTTAGGGCTGCTACTTTCTCCGGTTTTTGCGGTGATGCACAGATCCCCAATACCTGTGGCTTATGGTCGCTTTCCGTGCGGTCCATGATGGTGAAGGTGTTTACTAACTTATATAAAGCAGGGGACACTAAAGTGTAGTCTAGATAGGAGACTGATTTCCCGGAGAATCTTGTCCATGCCGGTGGGATATAGGGGCACTTCCGTCCGTTTAGCGCGAAGAGGCCTACTAATTCACAGGTGCGTATGAAACTCTCCCCTATTTTGTCTTTCCTGAGTTTTTTGGGGAGGGTTTGGCTGGGCATTCTTGCCACTGTTTGGGTGTGATCCTCACTGGGGATGTGGAATAAGCCGAGATTGAAATCGCCCGATATTAACCAGAATGCTGATTTTACTGTACCATTTATCCTTAATAGTTGAGTTAAAAATGTATTTGCTTCGATTTTTTTATTTTTAGGATTGATGCATGTGTTGATCAGAATCAATGGCTCCAGTGTGTTTTTCCCCCAATCGTCTAGCTGGAGAAATTGGAAAGGTTGGTTTTCCTCCTTACGCTCAGAGATTTTTACTAAAAGGCTGGTACTAATGTAGATGGCAAGGCCTCCCTTTGGCCTACCGGGCCTATTTGTTTTCGTTGCTGGGTTAAGATATTCCATGAATCCGATTATCGGTATTGATTCCATTGCCCAGGATTCCTGTATGAGTAAGATGTCGAAGGTGCTGAAAAAATTTATTACTGCGGGATCCTCCAGTTTTGACCGAAGGCCACCGATGTTCCAGGAGCAGATGGATAAAATGCCATGTGCGGGTTGATCCTTACCAATTCAATTGTTGCCCATCGGTCTTGGAGGTAAAACCGTTGCTACCCATTCCCTTTCTGGGTACTTTTGTTGACCCAAAACCACTCTTTCCCTCCCTTCTTCTCTCCATACTTGGACTGTCAGCGTGTGTGTAGGTGGGTTCTCCTCACTGCACCTTTCTTCGATGGGTCTGCTGGCCTGATGTACTCCTTTCAGAACCGACCATGTGCCTTTGGAGGTTCCCAGGTATTGTGGGGCTAGTAACGGAGTTGGATAGCGGTCTCCTTTGTAGATGGTTACCTCAATGCCCCAGGCTTTCAAAAGGTCCTTTCTTTTCATGATCCGCTTTGGGATATCTGGAGCCGAGAAGATGGTGAGTGTTGGATCTGTGTGTTGGTTGCCTCTTGCTTGAATAAATTTTATAGCTGCGAGGTCCTCCGAGGCCACAAACTGAAGATCCGGTAAGGCTTTTATGATTCTTAAGATAGAAGATCGATTAAGAACATCTGTGGAGGACCTGGAGGTGAATTCTGGAATCCAGAGTAACTGGAGGGTATTCGTGTCTGTTATAAGTGACTGATTTTGCTCTATGTGCCGGTCTTGAACCTTATAGTCATCTTCCCTCTGACTAATTGCAGTCTTGCTGTCCACATTGACCAGTGTTAGTTGGGGGGGCAGCGCAGGCGTAATTGGTTTTAATTTTGTGCTCTGCTGACCCCTTGTGGGGCTAGGTCTTACGTTCGTTGTAGTGCCAATTGTTTCGGGTGGTCTCAGGGGGGACTTTGTTAAGTGGGTAGTGTCTGCTGAGGCGGGGAATGTTATCCCATCTACTATTGTGTTAGAGTTTGTACTTATGTGGGTAATAATGTCTCTATTGTACCCTCCATTTGACGTCGCCTGGTCTTTAGGTGGATCCTTTGACGAGTTGAGTTGATAAAGTTGGGCGGACTTCCTTCCCTTCCTTGCCCGCTTTCGTTCTCTTTTTGAGAGGGTCCAGGTTGTGGTAGACTCAGGATTCCCGGGCTTATTGATGGACTGTAGCGGAGGATGATTCACCATGGGTTCCATACGAGCGCTTGCTAGTTGGCGGCTGTCAGCCAAAATTCTCTCCTCACTTAAAATTGATGGAGCGGGCGCCAGGGAGGGAAGGGGCTGCTGCTCTTTTTGTTTCTGCTCCCTCAGGGTGGATTTCAGAATGGTGGCGAGCGGTTTAGTACATGTATATTCATCCTTCCTGGTGGAGCGGATTTCTTGAAGTATTCCCTCTAAGATTTGCGGCAGTTGAGATATCTTTTCTACTACTTCTTTACAGGAACAGATTGTATAGCCATTAGAGTGATTGACTTGCGCCCTTGTTATAAGTGCGTTTAATTTTTCCAGCTTACTGTCGATCCCGGAGACAAATACTGCCAGGGTGTTTAGCAGGTCAACTTGAATGTCCATTTTATTTGAATGAAATTGCAGCGCCATGACCGTTGCTTGCATTGAATTTAGGATTGCAGCCCACATTTCTTCTGATCTGACTGCCCCTGGGGCTTGGGATTTTGAGTCGGGCTCTTGGTTATCACTTGATAGTACTTTGTTTATTGTTGTTTTATGGGGGGCTTTCTGTGCGGCTGTCACTGTTTCTGCTTTTGCTGGTCCGTTTATGAATACCTGTTCTATACCCCAGAGGTCCTGTTCTTCTTTTTCGCCGTTGTACGTTGGGAATGAGTGAAGTTTTGGACTTTGACAGAATGGACCACCTTCCTGAGATTCTTGTTCTAAATGTTCTGCAATTGCTACCAGTTCTGAGTCCAGGATAGGTAGTTTCGCTGGACTAGATGTCCATTGGTACTTAGTGGCGTCTAGGGAGTTATTACATAGAGTTATGTCTTGCCTAGGATTGAAGACGGATGCTGGTGTAGGAGTTGCTGGTACCGCATTGTCCTGGACTATACGTGATGCGTCTAGTTTCGTGGGGTGATTTTTCCTGATCACTACTGTTGGCGATAGGGGGAGGCAAGGGGGTGAATTCATTCTGAGTTTCTTTTCGCTGCTTCCTTGCTGTTGCCAGTCTTGGCATGGTGAGGTTATTTCCCCAAAACTTGTTTGGGATGGAGCCAGGGAGTCGATCCTTTTTCTGGTGGTGTTGGTGCCAGTAGCAGTGAAATAGTCGGTTATCTTGTGATGTTTGTGAGAGACTACGGACTCTGGAGCCCCCTCCTGCGGGGTCGCCTCCTTCCAAAAGCCGGGTTCTCTCCAGATCGTTTCTTCCATGCTGGAATTTTGTTCGCCTCCCCGCGTGTGCCCTTTGTTAGATTTTGCCTCCTGCATGGGAGGGAGAGGGGGAGATCCTGTTCACTGCTTGCTCTCCTTTTTGGGGCTGCTTCATCCAGAGCCAGGTCTCCTTTCCTTTTTCTCTTTCCTTGTTTTGCTGGACGGTTTGTAATACTGCCTCGTGCTTTGCCTGATCTCATGGTCGGTAGGTTTTGCTGCCTTTAGAGCGGGGTGGTTTTGGGCGGGCTGTTGGGGTGAGGGAGAAGGGCCTTGTTGAGTTTTTTGTGCCTTTTTGTTGTTTAGAGGCAGTTAAGGGTGCCGTCCTCTAAAAAGAAACTTTAATGGACGTTTAAGTTCTGAGTGTGCGATCACCCCCGGGGGAGTTTGGAGCTTTTGAGGGCCTTTTGAGGGCCTGGGTCCTGGGGAGGTGCAGAGAGTTCAGAGTTGCTGGACCGTGCCAGTCCTTGATGGACCGTGTTGGTCCCTTCCGCTCCGCTCCTGGGCCTGGCTACCCTGGGGAAGGTGCCGGGTGCGGGGGCGGGAGGGGGAGCAGGGCAAGGGGGAGGGGTGAGGCAACAAGCTGCCTGGTGGGAGTACCGGGGGTGTGTCGGGTGAGGGGTGCTGCGCGCCCTGGCGGGGAACCAGTGCCAGACCCTGGTGCGGCTTCCCCCCACCCTGTTGCCCTCCTTGACCCCCCTTAGCCCCTTTGCCCCTTTGGCCTCTGTTGCTCACCGCACATTTGCCTCCTTCTGGGGGTCACGTCGCGGGCAGCACCTGGAGCAGAGGGCCGGTACCTGATGGCCTGAAGCCTGGTGTCGTCCTCGGAGGGGCCCTCCTTTCTTGCCACCAGAAGTTTGGATAGAATATATGATGTTTGATGTTTGTGGCCCCTAAGCCCCTCCGCAAGCCGCACCTGCGATCGGGCCGCTTCCGCGGGGGTCCGCAGAGGGGGGGGGGGGGGTGAGTAGCCCTCTGTGTGCTGCGGGGCACCGGCGGCTCGGGTGTCGGGTCTCGGATGTCAGGCGAGCCGCGGACCCCCGTGCTAGGGGGGAAGGGAGGGAAGGAGCGCTGGGTTGCTCCGTGCTCCGGCGCGCTGATTCCGTGCTGTTGACCTGGAACCCGGAACCGGAACTGCAGTGAGTAGAAACTCTTAAGTTTCCTGAACACCTGTATATTAGAGAGGGTATTGAAGAACAAGGGATATCCTGTGAGATAATTTAACAGGTCCCCTTGGT
Source organism: Pleurodeles waltl (assembly GCF_031143425.1). NCBI lineage: Eukaryota > Metazoa > Chordata > Amphibia > Caudata > Salamandridae > Pleurodeles > Pleurodeles waltl. The sequence continues at coordinate 1,510,659,450 of NC_090444.1, read as the reverse complement.
GGTTGTAGTTTTGTGTTGAAAACCTTGTTGCATTTTTTGTTTTGTGAGTTTTTTTTTATATTTTCAAGTATTATTTTCTTTTAGATGCCTTTTTTCCCAAAGAGCCTTTGTCACTTGACCTTGTGCCCTGACACCACCCAAATCTCCCCCTATTAAGCACAAAGAATAAGAAAAGAAGGAGGAATCCAAAACCCCTAACACATTTGACTTGGTGATCTGGTTATGGGAGATCTATAAAGAAAATAATTAGCATACTCGCCACAGTATTCGTTGTTGTTCTTCTCCTCAGAGGGCTCTGCCAGCAGTCCGCACTGGAAGATCTGGAAAAAGGAGAAAAAAGGAAGCCGAATAGAATAAGCTCAGCACATGCCGGACCGGACAGAGAAGAAGCAGACCATACAACTAAGTTTCTGAATATTCCTGTCTCACCTTGAAGCATAATATTGATCTCATTGATAAAGAAAAACCATAAATAAAGACACCATTAATTGACACAATAAGTCTCTAAGCCATAATTCCATCCTGGTCTCCCACAAGTAGCAAATGTAAAAACAACATTGTGATGGATGGAATGTTTGAATTAATCTCAGCCACTGGCAATTGCTCAGGGCTGAATCCCAATCCATCATTTTTTTGCTCACCATGCCACCTGAGTTTGGACTTAGCAATATCTAAATTACTCTTGACCCTGCTCCGCATGGGGGCAGTCCAGCCTGAACTCCCTGGACCAGAAACAAGCATCCTGGTACTGATTTCGGGGTATCACCTCATCAGTCAGGCTAGCTTGCATCCAGTGACACAGTGAGCCCAGGGCCCATATCTAGGCATATACGGTGCACTTAGGGCATCAAATGCAAAAACAACTAGGTGATGGATGGAATCCTTGACCTAATATCAGCCACTGGCAAACACTCAGACCGCTTCCCATTCTATAGTTTTTTGCCCACCATGCCACCCCAGTTTGGACCCAGCCATATGCAAATCAGTCTTGACCCTGCTCTTCATGGGAACAATCCAGCCCGAACTGCCAGGTCAGGTCCTTCCTCGAACAGAAACAAGCATCCTGAGTTTAGTTTCGGGGTATCACCTCTCATTAGTCATTTGCCCTTCATGGAACCGCAGCTTGGACAGAGCCATATGCAGATTTGTGTCCACCATGTCAATATCATCAATGTACCCTTTGGTGTAACCTAGGGACAGCAATAAAAGGGAAGCTAACTGCCCCAACAATTGGTGGCAGTCCTTCTGTTTCTCTGGGGTTAGTGCAGGGGCAAGTACAACACCTTCCACTGACCCATCTTGCTCCTTGGAGAACAGGAGGTCTTTGAGGGGTTAACTCTCCTCCTCCTTACCATCATCTGTCACCATGAGCATAGTCAACTCAGACCTCACAAATAGGGGTTTGACATGTTTCACATACAGGACCCTTAAAAGGCTCTGGATATCTTGAAGTCCACCAAGTAGATGACCTCTCTCTTCCTATTCTTGATCTCATAGGACCCTGTTCACCAGTCCTGTAAGGCTCGGGCTCCATGCACTCCATAACCAATAGCTTTTGGGCAGGTTGGTATTATACCAGAGTGGCCTTCTAGTCATACAACTGCTTCATCAGTTCATGGCTTGACTCCAGTGACCTCTTTCCAGAACCATTTCATATGAGATCAAAGGGCTAACATGTATCTCACTATATCAGCTCACTACATCTTGTAGGGTTTCTTGGAAGCTTGCTACCACCCCTTCTTGACAAGGCTATGAGGTCCTCTCACAGGATGGTCAAACCGGAAGTTGAAGGCGCTAAAGCCTACTCCCTTCTGGAGTACTTCCTTGTAGATGAACAAAAGGCATGGTACGAAGATGTCCTACTTATACCTATAGGCTGTGGAAGGCCCATAAACAGTACCTTTAAGATCCTGTTGAATCTTTGAAGCCATTGGTTTCGGGTGGCATGGCATAGAGAAGTTGTAGGCTACCCCACCCTCATCCTACATGACGTTCATATAGGCAGACATGAAGTTGGTGTCCCTGACAGACACTACCTCCTGGGGAACCCCACTTGGGTAAATAGCCCCATCAGTTCCCTGGTCACCACAGGCGCAGTCCTTGACGTCAGAGGGATGTCCTCTGGGTACAGGGGATCATGGTCCACTAAGGCCTGGATGAACCTGTTACCCAAGGCTGTGTTGGGGTCCAGAGGGGGCTCCCACTACAGGAAAAGGTTGTAGGAGAGCATTATGCTTTGCCCCAGCTTACCAGGTAACACATGACTGGCAGAATGCATCTGTGTTGGCTCTCATCTGGGTCCTGTAGAAGTGGGTGACCAGGTAGTCAAGGGTATTGTTCCACCGCAAATGTCATAACCCCTAATAAATTAAACTAATTCTAGAAGATAATCTCAGATGTATCCCATCAAAGAGCAGATAAGAGGGATAGATTATACCCACTTTCGGAGAGTCCTGGACTTCAGGTGAGTGGATTGGCCCTAACAGTACTCAAGCTGCTTGAAGCATTTTGTAGCTTCATCCCCCTCTTATTACACAACTTCATAATCTCTGCCACAGGAAAGCTTTCAATCTTGATGAGATCTCCTTCCATTCTTATGAGGAGGAAACTCAATCTGAAATAAGGAAAACTGCCCAATTAAAAAAATGAAGGTGCATTTAAAAATCAAAAAACGATTTTTAAGTCAGATTATAACAAGGTATTTTTGGTTTTACACAAATCACTGTGTGCCACTGTAAAAACAGAAGTACTGGATTCCACTGCCAAACACTATTGTAAGAGATTGGGGTACTAGTTGAGGGGGATCTCTTACATGAACCCTTAGCAAATTTAATATGTGACAACAAATGTGTTATTCCACTTATCCCAGAGATGGCAAAACTTTAATTGTATGTAGACAACATAACATTATATCAAAGAATATAATGTTAATGATGAAAAACTGTGACTTTATTATTTGTCTTATATACTGTCTGCAACTTTAAAAGAAAAGTAGATTGTGGATCTGATTGTGAAGTATATTGGAACTTTTGTATCACACAATTATGATGGTCTGTTTAAATTGAAGTATAGCCCTATTTTGCGTAAGACAAAGTCTATTTTGCCTAAAGGGCAGTCCTGCCCAAATTCTCTAATAAGGAGATTTGCTTTAATTAAAGTGTCAATTCTACCTCTTTTTACATTTGCCCCTCCTAATGTTCATTGTAGATTACAGTCAAAATTATTTATACAGGAAGAACACATTTTTTTACATCTTATATAGAAAATGAGTAGACCCTACTGGCAATTCTCTAAACTAATAAAACAAATGGTGGATTAGCTGTGCCAAATTTAAGATTATATTATTTGAGACCCTTTGGAAATTTGATAATTTGATTTAATAATGTGAAAAAGCCCATCACTTATCATAATAACTATATTATTCTGCAAATGACTACAGATCAGTCACTAGCTCTGTTATTTTTTTCACAATGAAGGAAACTAAAAATCTGAAAAGAATAAGAGTTAAAACTGTATATGCTGTTTTTCAGAACAAAGGATTGTTTTGAAATACTGTAATCACACCAATATATATTGATGTACAGCATTAAGGGATTTTAGATATTTAGGGCTTGATTTAGCACTTGAGGCTACCATAAAATGGGAAACATTAGTTAATTTAATTTCAGATTTTTTTCTTGGTCTAAGTGGGAATAAATTTAGTCTTGGAAAATAAACTTTGATACTGTCTTTTGTTTCTGCAATAATTAACAAAATCATTATCCCTTTTCCACAGATCCCCAGTGAATATTCAGAGGATTTGGGTGAAGCTTTATTTAATGATAATGTTTCCGGTTTAAAGTGTTAATACTTGGATATCAAAAGTGAAGCATGTGAAAAGGCTTTGAGATATACACATTACAATGGATAACGGGGTGGGCACTACAATCTCTTATAAGATGTGGACAGAAGTCTCTGGATCTTCTAATGAATCTTTTAGGAGCACTAATATTAAACAAATGCATTAATCTGCCAGGTGGATGGTATATTGTACAACACAAGTCCTTAAAAATTGTAATTGAAGAATTTCTCCTAGGTATCAGAATGACAAAGGTTGCGATTGGTGGTGTGTTGTCCAAAACGTACATGATATTGGGTTTAAACTTGCACTTTTTTCAGTGTTCATCTAACATGAGACAGTCATCTGCAGTAGTTGGATCAATCAAGAAGACAGTTTATTTTTATTTCCACACTTGCCTGATCATTTACCATCCAACTTTGGAAAACTACATAAGTGCGAACTCTGCAAGACTGGATTGTTGATATGGGCGGAATTAAACTAAAAGGAAAACTACATGCCATTCAAAGTATTAATTATTAAAGAAAACGGCAAAAGCTTAGAAATGTATATCAAATAAAAACATATTTAGCATTTATTGAAATCATTTATCGGAATACTTTTTACCCTAAGACAAATAAACTAATGTATGTCCTACCTACATCTCATTGTTAATATGGGGCATTCAGTAGGAAAGGAGAACTGATTTCTAAACGTTAAAAACATTTTTGTAATTTAAACATGTGTTCACTTCCTTGGCATTTAATAAACTCTTAAAGAAATACTAACATAACTAAAATTAGAACAAATTCTATTCCAGGTGAAGCGTTTTAGGTAGTGAGCATGGTTGTTGATGATGCTCTTGCTTCAGTAATATTTATTGTGAATCAGATAAGCAAACCTTCTTTTATCCAGAACTCCTAGGACTGAAGAGGTGGCATGCTTGCATAGTCCACATTAAAAACTGAAGAGAAATTGAATAATATAGACATGCTTCCCAGGTGATATAGTATCACTATGTTTTGTAATGTGAGTTATAAGAACCCTGACTACTCATAAGCATATGAACCTGATGCCCTAACAAAAGCAAGCACCTCATACCACCAGTTAACTGTCTGATTTTCAGAGGAATCTGCTTAAGACTGGACTGTTTGCCATTATCTTTCATGTTCTGCAAGCCACCAACATCACTTGACTTTAAGGACCATGCCATCATCTGAAAGAGCGTTAGATAAGTTGACCCATTGTGTGAGTTACATTGCTGTGAGTGGATACAGTCATGATTTCTTTTCAAGTAGGAAATAATTGGAATCATCTTTCAAACACTGTGTCAAGAATATTAAATTTGGAAAGTAGATTTTACGGATCTTCACTAATGCTAGTATATATTGATGTGCAGCAAGTAATATTTAGCAGTGGCATGTGTGATTGTAGCTTGGAATGTGGCCAGAACAGCTCTGCTGTTTAATGAGGCCTGGTACTTAGACATCAAGTTCATATTTTAACTTTGAAGAAAATATATACCATCAGTTTGATAATAGCCTTGAAATCTGGATCTGTATTAGTAACTTTGAAATTGCATTACCCTTGGCTAAGATTAATTCAAACATTCCATCCATCACCTTGTTGTTTTTGCATATGCCACTGGAACCAAGTTATATCTGACTGAAGAGCCCTAACTAGGGCAAAACCAGTCCTAGATTGCTTGTGTTCCAGTTTGGGGAGTACTGGGCCTGGAAGTTTGGGCTGGACTGTTTCCATGAAGAGCAGGGTCAGGACTAATTTGCACATGGCTGGGTCTAAACTGAGGTGGCATAGTGGGTGAGAAACAATGGATTGGGATGCGACCCAGTGGCTGAGATTAATTCAAGCATTCCATCCACCACCTTGTTGTTTTAACTACAAATGATAAACATGAAGAATGTATATGAAGTAGAAAAGAAAATCTTGAAAACAATTTTAGTTTTATTTATGCCCTGAGCTTTTAAAACCGGCCCCAAAGGCTCTGGGCCACAAGGAAATTACCCTGTGGAACAAAAGGCCTTTCTGGCAATTAAACTTGCATATGTTTAAAGGAACTGACATATTAAACGTCTTCTAACCCTTGTATTAAAATCTTTGCAGTAGTGTTCCTAAATCATATGACATTGATACAGATGTGTTTGCATTGGTAATTTTTTGTCCACAACCCAGAAACCTCTATTCTTTCTTGTTGACTTTATGCTTTTCTTTCATCCTGTACAGCGCTCTGTTGCCTTTTGGCTAGTTGGGGCTGTAGAAATACCATATACATACATATCTTCATTTCAATATTTTAAATTCTTTATTATTTTGTAGGGATTTCTCAGGTTGTACAACATTTTTATTTTTCAAACCCATATTGATCTGGAATTTAATTTACATATGATTTGTCCAAAACTAGAGAAATATTTCAGTATCGACTGGAGCTAACACTAGTCCTTAGTTGTTACCTGCATGACATGTAGGACCTTGCATTCACTGAATAAAGACAGTTTAGAGGAGATGTAAAATAAAGTGTTGGAAAATGGCATAGCCTTTATCAATACTAATATAATAGTCTAATAACATTTTCTGATTTAGGGCCTGATTTAGATATTGATGGATGGGTTACACTGTCACAATGGTGATGGATATCCCGTCCGCCGAAATCTCATTCCCATTATTTCCTATGGAATTTAGATTTCTGCGGACAGGATACCCGTCACAGTTCTGACGGAGTAGCCCATCCTCCAATATCTAAATCAGGCCCTTAGAGTTACTCAGCAATAAACCTTTTCATGTATCTCTATTTTTCAGACCGGGCAAGAAAGCTCTTATTTATTCTCTTCCAATTTCCCCTAACAGCATTGAATAGGTCCATATGTTTAAATCAACCAATTGAGTGAAACACAAATAAACAGAGCTTTACCTAAGTGCATGTTAATTCTTAATTCAAAACGGTTTGGATGGTGTGCTTCCATTTCTTTGCAGTTTTTATTTTGTCAGATGTTACATTGCAGTGAAGAGCTTTGGGAGTCTTTACTTCAACAGTAAGATTCCAGTACTTTACTTCATAGTACTTTACTTCCTTTACGTCACATGCAAGGTAAGTAGTTTTTGATTGTTTAACTGGCTTAAGTTACATTGTATATATATATATACATACATATATATATATATATATATATGTGTGTGCTTGTATATTTATACATGAATACACTAAAATACATATATTGGTAAGACTGTCACTTAATATTTTTATGACTTTTATATCCATTTTCAAATTAATACAAGTAATTATATGAAATAATTTATTTTAAATTAATTACATTTTAATTAAATTTAAAGATAAATATGTAATTACGATTTGGGTATATGGTATATATTTTAAATGTTTAAGTGTTTACAGAAGTAGTAAAGAGTTTTTTGGGCTCAGGCATGGGTAGTGCATAGGGGTATTAAGGAGTTTTTAGGACTCGTTTATGGGTAGTGCATAGGGGTAGTTAGTAGTTTTTAGAGCCCAGGGATGGTTAGTGCATGGGGGTAGTCAGGCGTTTTTAGGACTCAGTGATAGGTAGTGTAAAGGGGTGGTAAGGGGTTTAGTTCAGTATTGGGTAGGGCACAGGATTAATAAGGCGTTTTAGGGAGGGACAGTGTATGGGGTAGTGAGAAGTTATGGTTCAAGGATGAGCCGATAGGGTTATTAAGGAGTTTTTAGGGCTCTGGGATGGGCAACTGTGAGAAAGTAGCCTCTTTCTAGCCTTGTTACCCCCACTTTGGGCCTGTTTGTGAGTGTATGTCAGGGTGTTTTCATTGTCTCACTGGTATCCTGCTTGCCAGGGCCCAGTGCTCATAGTGAAAGCCCTATGTTTTCAGTATGTTTGTTATGTGTCACTGGGACCCTGCTAGTCAGGACCCCAGTGCTCATAAGTTTGTGACCTAAAGGTATGTGTTCCCTGTGTTATGCCTAACTGTCTCACTGAGGCTCTGCTAACCAGAACCTCAGTGGTTATGCTCTCTCTTTACAAATTGTCACTAACAGGCTAGTGACCAATTTTACCAATTTAGATTGGCTTACTGGAACACCCTTATAATTCCCTAGTATATGGTACTGAGGTACCCAGGGTATTGGGGTTCCAGGAGATCCCTATGGGCTGCAGCATTTCTTTTGCCACCCATAGGGAGCTCTGACAATTCTTACACAGGCCTGCCACTGCAGCCTGAGTGAAATAACGTCCACGTTATTTCACAGCCATTTTACACTGCACTTAAGTAACTTATAAGTCACCTATATGTCTAACCTTTACCTGGTAAAGGTTGGGTGCTAAGTTACTTAGTGTGTGGGCACCCTGGCACTAGCCAAGGTGCCCCCACATTGTTCAGGGCCAATTCCCCGGACTTTGTGAGTGCGTGGACACCATTACACGCGTGCACTACATATAGGTCACTACCTATATGTAGCTTCACAATGGTAACTCCGAATATGTCCATGTAATATGTCTATGATCATGGAATTGCCCCCTCTTTACCATACTGGCATAGTTGGCACAATCCCATGATCCCAGTGGTCTGTAGCACAGACCCTGGTACTGCCAAACTGCCTTTCCCGGGGTTTCAATGCAGCTGCTGCTGCTGCCAACCCCTCAGACAGGCATCTGCCCTCCTGGGGTCCAGCCAGGCCTGGCCCAGGATGGCAGGACAAAGGACTTCCTCTGAGAGAGGGTGTTACACCCTCTCCCTTTGGAAAATGGTGTGAAGGCAGGGGAGGAGTAGCCTCCCCCAGCCTCTGGAAATGCTTTCATGGGCACATTTGGTGCCCATTTCTGCATAAGCCAGTCTACACCGGTTCAGGGACCCCTTAGCCCTGCTCTGGCACGAAACTGGACAAAGGAAAGGGGAGTGACCCCTCCCCTGACCTGTACCTCCCCTGGGAGGTGCCCAGAGCTCCTCCAGTGTGCTCCAGACCTCTGCCATCTTGGAAACAGAGGTGCTGCTGGCACACTGGACTGCTCTGAGTGGCCAGTGCCATCAGGTGACGTCAGAGACTCCTTCTGATAGGCTCCTTCAGGTGTTGCTAGCCTATCCTCTCTCCTAGGTAGCCAAACCCTCTTTTCTGGCTATTTAGGGTCTCTGTCTCTTGGGATTCCTTAGATAACGAATGCAAGAGCTCATCCGAGTTCCTCTGCATCTCTCTCTTCACCTTCTGCCAAGGAATCGACTGCTGACCGCGCTGGAAGCCTGCAAAACTGCAACATAGTAGCAAAGACGACTACTGCAACTCTGTAACGCTGATCCTGCCGCCTTCTCGACTGTTTTCCTTGGTGGTGCATGCTGTGGGGGTAGTCTGCCTCCTCTCTGCACTAGAACCTTGGGTCTCCTCTCAGCACAACGAGCGAGGTCCCTTGAATCCAGCAACTCTGTCCAAGTGACTCCCACAGTCCAGTGACTCTTCAGTCCAAGTTTGGTGGAGGTAAGTCCTTGCCTCCCCACGCCAGACTGCATTGCTGGGAAACGCGACTTTTGCAGCTACTCCGGCCTTCGTGCACTTCCGGCGGAAATCCTTTGTGCACAATCCAGCCTGGGTCCACGGCACTCTAACCTGCATTGCACGACCTCCTAAGTTGTTCTCCGGCGACATGGGAATCCTTTGTGCGACTTCGGGTGAGCACCGTTTCATGCATCCTTGTAGTGCCTGTTTCTGGCACTTCTGCGGGTGCTGCCTGCTGCTGAGAGGGCTCCTTGTCTTGCTCGATGCCCCCTCTGTCCCCTGACGCAATTGGCGACATCCTGGTCCCTCCTGGGCCACAGCAGCATCCAAAAACCCTTACTGCACGATTTGCAGCTAGCTAGGCTTGTTGGCGGTCTTTCGGCGGGAAAAAACTTCTGCACGACTCTCCACGGCGTGAGGGATCCGTCCTCCAAAGGAGAAGTCTCTAGCCCTTGTCGTTCTTGCAGAAACCTATGCTTCTACTGTCCAGTAGCAGCTCCTTTGCTCCCACAGCTGGCATTTCCTGGGCATCTGCCCATCTCCGACTTGCTTGTGACTTTTGGACTTGGTCCCCTTGTTCCACAGGTACCCTCGACTGGAAATCCATTGTTGTTGCATTGTTGGTTTGTGTCTTTCCTGCAGAATTCCCCTATCACGACTTCTATGTCCTTTGGGGAACTTTAGTGCACTTTGCACTCACTTTTCAGGGTCTTGGGGTGGGCTAGTTTTCTAACCCTTACTATTTTCTAATAGTCCCAGCGACCCTCTACAAGGTCACATAGGTTTGGGGTCCATTCGTGGTTCGCATTCCACTTTTGGAGTATATGGTTTGTGTTGCCCCTATCCCTATGTGTCTCCATTGCATCCTATTGTAACTATACATTGTTTGCACTGTTTTCTAATACTATTACTGCATATTTTGGTATTGTGTACATATATCTTGTCTATATTTGCTATCCTCATACTGAGGGTACTCACTGAGATACTTTTGGCATATTGTCATAAAAATAAAGTACCTTTATTTTTAGTATATCTGTGTATTGTGTTTTCTTATGATATTGTGCATATGACACTAAGTGGTACTGTAGGAGCTTCACTCGTCTCCTAGTTCAGCCTAAGCTGCTCTGCTAAGCTACCATTATCTATCAGCCTATGCTACTAGACACCCTATACACTAATAAGGGATAACTGGGCCTGGTGCAAGGTGCAAGTACCCCTAGCTACTCACTACAAGCCAGTCCAGCCTCCTACAGCAACACTTAGGGTTAGTTAGGAGATTTTAGAACTCCTGCATGGGTACTGCATACGGTTAGTAAGGGGTTGTTAGGGCCCAGAGAGGGATAAAGCATGGGGCAGTTAGGAGTATTAAGGCTCAGGGACAGATAGTGCAAAGTGTTATCAAGGGTTTTTTAGAGCTCACGGAGTGATGGTCCATAGGGTTAGCAAAGGGTTTTAGAGCTCAGAGATGGTTAGTCCATTGGGGTAGTAAGGAGTTTTTAGGACCCAGGTTTGGGTAGTACATGGGGATAGTAATTAGTTTTTAGGGCTAAGGGATGGGTAATGCATAGAGGCCCAGTGATACGCAGTGTAAGGGTATAAAGGAGTTGTCGGTTCTTAGGGGTTGTGTCAGAACCCCGTTCAGAGGGCCACTGGACACGCAGGAGCTACTGGGCTCAATCATGTGGGTTGAGGCCTTTTACTCCTGAGGTCCCGTGGCCCGACCTACTATGTATCCTGAGCAACTGGGCCAAGTACCCCTTCAGCCCTTGACTGTCAGTGGTAGCGTGGGGTGAGCAGCCCAAGGCTTTTCAGGGTGGGGGCGGGCAGAGACAGACAAAGGGCATGATCACAGGCTCACAATTCAAAATACGTCCAGCAGCAATAAATGATTGTCCAGTCAAATACTTGCTTTTATGAAAGAAATATTTATAAATGAACATAGTGTAAAATAGGACATTTACAAACAATACAAATAGTCTCTGAGGTCAAGACTCTTGAATTTTATAGGCAGGTCCCTGAGTCCCCCTACCATCTCACTAGCGGTAGTGGTTATTCCCATTCACTGTAGGCAACATACAGGTTAAGCCCCACTAGAAGTCTGAGCCTCAAGAGTCCCATTCTGACTCTTTATGAAAGTCAAAAGTGTTTCAGCACTGAAGGGCAATATGGCAGGCAAGTACCCTCAGGGCTGCCTGGCCCATAAATCAGTCTTACCCACACCAGCAGGATCAGAGTGACCTGGATCTCCAAGCGCTCCCCCTTCGCAGGCACTGAAGCTGCAGTGACTGTCACTGATAAGTTCCTCATATGCAGCCCAGAAGGGTCCACAGTCGGGTGTCCTTGACTTCCTTACTTACGATCCTGCGGCATGGTTTTGTACGTTTAAAATGTTAACCTAACTGTCTGTTTCATCCTTGTAACCTTTGTTTGTTTAGGTGACTACACACACACACACACATATATATATATATATATATATATATATATATATATATATATATATATATATATGTATGTATCCCAGTGGCACTCGCCACCGGGTAGTTATAGTCAGGACCATATTTCCATAGGAAACACAGTTTTTGGTTTGCTTATAACTTTGGCGCTGTTTGACAAATCTTTACAAAACGTTCCCCAAAAAAGTCTCATCCACTTCAGCTCCTTCCTGGACGGATTAGGGATGATCTATCAAGCAAGGGCCAAGAAAAAGGGGGAGGGGGAAATTGAATAGTGATACCACCCAAACGTCCAAACGGAATTACTCCCAATTTGGCAGAAAGCTAGATCTTGGTTCAGAAAGCATGCTTTATGTGACTTGCTGTAAAACCATTTAGTAGTTTTTGAAAAATGAAGGTTCTTAAACTTTGTATGTTTCATGCTGTGGAGGATACCCGGATTTGACAGACCTTGACGTAAGATCTGCTTGGCTGCCACCACGTCAACATTTTAGGACTCAGGGACTCTATCCGACAGCAAAAAGTTTAAAAAACATGCAGGGGACAGGTAGGGATATCCTGTCCCCCTAGTTCAGAGGGACAGCATTTTTTTAATCAGGTGCGCAGATCCTTTTTGCAGACTTTTTTTTTTTAAAGACAAGGTGGTCCAATACCTGTGGAGTGGTGCATATTTGACATTTTTTTGGGTGGGGGACATAGAAACCCCCCTTTTCAATCCATCATTAAGCTACATGAATCCCATCCCTCGGGCAGGTATTTTCATAATGGGGAGGGGGCACACATAGCCTCCCCTCCCCAAGCCTCAAAGAGCCCTTGGGGGACCCTAAACACTGGGGTTGATATTTTTATAAAGGGGAGAGGCACATGCAGCCCCCATCCCCGAGCCTCAAAGAGGTCCTAGGGACCCCATCCCTGGGGCTTGTGTATTTATTTTGGAGAGTGTGTGTGTGTGGTCCCCCTTCGCTGAAGACCAGCTCAGAGGCCCCATCCCCTGAAGCTCGATCACAGTGTCCAGGGGACCCATCCCGCAGACGTCACTGTGTTCCCTGCCTGTAAGTGTGCCGGAGTGGAATAGAAATCTATTCCCTGCCCACACTCTCCTGAGCAGGGAACACAGGGTGCTCATGGAACTGTGTGCACGTGGGGTTTGACACTAGTAGGGAGTTGGCCTAGGCCCTGCATCTAAACCCACGTCAGACACGGCAAAGTATATTTTACGTTACGTTAAAGAAACATAGGAATTCACTGAAGAAAGTTTACGGTTACATTATAGTTATGAATGGTAATTGTATCTTACTTTACATTTAAAAAACCATTATAAATTCACTCAAAAGAGCAAAGGTTAAAGGGACGTTATAGTTAGGTGAAAATGTCAGTTACAACATACCATTTTTAATTAACAAAAAACACTGAAAGTGGATATATACATCATTGGCCAAAGATCCCTCAAGCCAACATTATCCACACACACATCACCATCCTCTCCTTTGTCAATGACATACAACTCATACTCCATCTCTTGGACAAGGCTCCTAACACAAAAAACACATTCACCACCTGCATGACCTAAGTCACTAACTGGGTGAAAGCCAACTGTCTCAAGCTCAACCCTGACAAGACAGAAGCAGTCATCTTGGGCTGGAACACCTCATGATGGGATTCCAGTAGGTAGCCAGCCAAACTTAGACATATTGGCCGTCACTATGACATTGGCGGTGAGTGATAAAGTGGCGGTAATACCGCCAACAGGTTGGCGGTAACTACCAACAAATAATGACCATGGCGGTGAGAACTCCCATAGACAGCCAATGTACCACACCAACCACCAGGACTTTAACAGCACTGACCACAGCGGTAGCCATCAACAGCCAGGCGGAAGACAAAGTACCGTCCACCATATCATGACACAGGAAACTGCCACGATTTCCGGGGCGGTACCAACACCATCAAAAGTCTGGGGGAAAACACATCACAGAAGACCAAAGACTCACCATCAGAGACACAGAGAAGGACAAAGCTGCCATTGAACCCGAACTGCAAGTCTTACCCATGCTCATCTACGCCATGCTCCACCTGGAGCACCAATGCCGACGAAGACGACGACGGTGAGTACAGACGCCTAGCACACAAGGGAGAGAGCAAGGAAAAGGAGAGTGACACACACACACATGCACGACACACACCAGACACACACACACACCATACACACAACCAGCTGCAGAGTAAAACCAATGTCACAGGACCCACGGCATAATAATGCAAGGACAACAAGAATGCAGTAATGAGAATGTGTTGATTGTGAACAGCTACCAATAAACCAATTGTACAAAAAACAGATATGTACCAATGTACTAAGGGCCCAAAGGGCACAGTCCAAGGCCCAACTTGAATCCTGACATCATCCGGATAGAACTCTGCAGAGGCATCAGTTTGCAAGTGGGCAGGCACCTCAGGGGGATGGGGGCACCTAAACCGAATACAGTAACATGCCCACTGGTTCCAGAGGGGGCTCCATGCCCATTTCTCTCTGCTGGGGAGTGCAAGATCACAGTCTCTCAGGTGGGGAACATGCCCACTGCTTCTGGAGGGAGCTCTGTGCCCATTTCTCTCTGCTGGGGAGTGCAAGGTCACAGTCTCTCAGGTGGAGAACATGCCTACTGCTACTGGAGGGGGCTCCATGCCCATTTCTCTGTACTGGGGAGTGCAAGGCCACAGTCTCTGGAGTGGGTGACTTTCCCACTGGTTCTGGAGGGGGCACCATGACAATTTCTCTCTGCTGGGGAGTGCAAGGCCACAGTCTCTGGAGTAGGTGACTTTCCCAGTGGTTCTGGAGGGGGCTTAATGACCATTATCCTTTCCTGGAGAGTGCAAGGCCACAGTCTCTTGAGTGGATGACTTTCCTACTGGTTCTGGAGGGGGCTCCATGCCCATTTCTCTCTGCTGGGGAGTGCAAGGTCACAGTCTCTCAGGTGGAGAACATGCCTACTGCTACTGGAGGGGGCTCCATGCCCATTTCTCTGTACTGGGGAGTGCAAGGCCACAGTCTCTGGAGTGGGTGACTTTCCCACTGGTTCTGGAGGGGGCACCATGACAATTTCTCTCTGCTGGGGAGTGCAAGGCCACAGTCTCTGGAGTAGGTGACTTTCCCAGTGGTTCTGGAGGGGGCTTAATGACCATTATCCTTTCCTGGAGAGTGCAAGGCCACAGTCTCTTGAGTGGATGACTTTCCTACTGGTTCTGGAGGGGGCTCCATGCCCATTTCTCTATGCTGGGGAGTGCAAGGTCACAGTCTCTCAGGTGAGGAACATGCCCACTGGTTCTGGATGGGGCCCCTTGTACAGCAGTCCCTGAAGGGTGGCCTACATGCCCTCCGCTAGTGTTGAGGGCTGCACTGTGTCATCTGAAGGTGGTGGCTGCACTGTGTCAGCAAGTGAAGATGCCTCCTGGGCAGCCTCTGCTGGAGGTGAGGGCTTCACTGGCTCAGCAGGTGAAGGTGCCTCCTGGGCAGCCTCTGCAGGAGGAGTAGGCTGCACATCCTCAGCTGGCAGTGAGGGCCCGTGACCACTGGTGTTGGTGGGACCCTGACAGCTTCTGCTGAACGTGAGGGCTGCACAGTATCAGCTGGTGAAGGTGCCTCCTGGGCAGCCTCTGCTGGAGGTGAGGGCTGCACTGTCTCAGCAGGTGAAGGTGCCTCCTGGGCAGCCTCTGTAGGAGGTGTAGGCTCCACTTCCTCAGCTGGCGGTGAGGGCCCTGTGACCACTGATGGTGGTGTCACCCTGACAGCCTCTGCTGGAGTTGAGGGCTTCTTCCCCTTCATGGCAGGAGGTGTGGGATCCTTCGCCGTCCTGGCAGGGTTTGAGGGCTTCTTCCCCTTCATGGCAGGAGTTGAGGGCTTCTTCCCCTTCACGGCAGGAGATGCAGGCTCCTTCACCTTCATGGCAGGAGTTGAGGCCTTCTTCCCCTTCATGGCAGGAGGTGTGGGATCCTTAACCTTCCTGGCTGGTGGAGTGGGATCCCTCACTGTCTTGCCACCACGACTAGGAGGTGCCTCCACTGTCCGCGTGGACTGTTTGGCTGAGGTGCTCGGCTGGGTCGTTAGGACCCTGCTCTTACGGGCAGGACGGGGGGAGGGAAGAGGTCAAGTTGGGCAAGGAAGAGCTTCTTACTGATGGTGGGGAGGGATGGGAGTGGAGGTTGAGGGAGTGGTTGTTGGAGGTGTATGTCTGCTGGACTTGGGTGCAGGTGCATGAGCAGTGTGCTGGTGTGAGGTGGATGGCTGTTGGGTGTCTGAGTGCTTGCATGTGTGTCCTTTAGAAAGTGAGGGACAGACAGGGTGGGAAAGGACACAGGGGATGCGCAGATGGATGTAGTGGAGGTGTCTGCTAGTGAGGTGTGTGTTCTGCTTGGTGTGGTGATGCTGGTTGTGGATGTTGATGCAGTGCATGCAGGTGTGAGTGTGGACGTGACTGTGAGGGAGGTGGAGGAGGAGGCGGCAGTGAATGTGGTTGTGTCTGCAACTGTCTGGTGTTTGCGTCAGTGCCTGTGGATGAAGTGTGGTTCCTGTGTTTAACTGTGCCACTCATGTGTGTTGCCTTGTGAGCATGCTCGTCTACATGTGTGCATGGGATAGATTGGGGCTGAGGAGACTGGGACTGGGAAGTGGTAGTTGGAGGGGGGATGGTAGAGCAACAATGGCTGTCACCCGAGAGGAGGCCAGAGCGTGAATCGATCTCTGTTGGGCCGCCAATCCACCATGGATGCCCTCCAGGAATAGATTGCATTGCTGCATCTGGGATGCAGCCCCTGGATGGCATTCACAATGGATCACTGCCCTACAGAGATGGATCTCTGGAGGTCAATAGCCTCTTCACTCATGGCAGCAGGGCTCACTGGGGCAGGGCCTGGGGTATCTGGGGCGAAGGAGATGCCCCCCTCCTGGGTGAGTGAGCATGGGCAACTCACTGAGGGGCTACCGGGAGGGCAGTGCTGGTAGGGGTGGTGGCGGCTGTACCTGCAGCTGGGGTGGTCACAGAGGTGTCTGTCATCACAAGGGAGCTTCCATCGGATGAGGTATCAGAGTCGGTGTTGTCACCTCCTCTCTCTGCCGTGGTGCTCCCCTCGCCCTCCGTCCCACTGGTTCCCTCGGCATCGGTAGACTCTGCCTCCAGGGTCATGTGGGATACAGCTCCCTCTATCGCTGGTGCCCCTGCTACTCTGCCAGATGATGCTAATGCACCCATGGACAGGATGACAGAAGAAAAAAGGGGGTCAGAGAGAGAAAGGAAACACTGGGTCACACTGCACCAACACCACAGTTGGCATGCACATCACCGTCATACACAGGGATCAGGATTAACCACTTTGCATTGCACTGACCAGTGATTTGGATAGATGCCACCGCAATATGAGGGCCACACACTACCAACTGCACCCCTCCTGGGACCCACAAAGCCCTGACTGACATGGAATGCTAATAAGCTAGATTACCTGCATTTGCCATACACCCATTACCCTTGAGCAGGATCACGCTGCAATGTCTGATCTGGCATTTAGGGGCACCCACTAACTCACACCCACCACCCAGATCCCATGCCACCTAGCAATTATTGTAGTAATGCCCACTGTACTCACCGCCTTGTGGCTGCTGTGATGCTCTCAAGCTCCTATCCAGCTCTGGGAGGCCAACGCCAGTATGCCGGTCATCAGGGGGGTCATGTTCTGACGGGCACCCCTTCCTCGTTGGGAGGCCATCCCCAGCTGGGCCTCCACGGTCTTCCGTGCCAAGCGTCTTAGGTCCTCCCACCGTTTCTGACAGTGGGTGCTCCGCCTGCCATAGACCCGAGGGTCAGCATGTCCTTGGCACACCATAATCCCTTCTTTTGATGGGCGCTGACCTGTAGAGGTAATACAGACAGGGCAACACCATTACACATATGAACCACCAATCCTGTTTCCATCACCATTGGCCCACACATCGCCCAGCACACAACATGTACACCTCCACAAGACGTTCCCCCCCCAATGACACGATGTTTGCACGCAGATTTCCATGTATCCTTCACACATGCATTGTGTCCAGGGTGTATTCACCTGTTGGTCTGGAGGCCCATACAGCAGTCCGTACTGGGGTAGAACCCCATTCACCAATCGCTCCAACTCCTCCGCAGTGAAGGCAGGGGCCCTTTCCCCTGTCACACAGGCCATGGTAGGTTCCAGACACAGGTCACATCAGCACACGCAGTGTAGGTATTGTCCTGTTGAAGGTCAGGAAACAAGTGAGGAATCTGATGTGAAATGGCAGTCACGTCCATGGCGGCGGCATACACCGTCACCGCCAGTGCTGATCTCCATTGGCCACTGTACTCCATAGAGCCCCATATTATCCAATCAGGAATTGCATAGCGGTGCAAGACCGTCTTCCACCACGGCGCCCAGCGTCGGCGAAATTACCTCACTTCCACCTGTCCCTACATACAGGACTTTCATGGTGGTGGACAATGAGCATATCATACTTAACTGTGTCACAGCCTAGATTAGCTCATACCTCGCCATTCCTACTGTCCCATCACATAAATGCACTATGTACACTGAGGTGGTGGTTCCATTGTTCAAGTTGTGACAGCCTACTCCCTCTTGTTTCTCTTAGATGCCTACTGCTGTGAATGAATAGGAGAAGGAGACAATCCCCTGTGTACAGACCACTTGTGGACTTGGCTACACTGGAGGACAGGCACATTATACTCACCTATAGACTGGACAGGGACACAATCACAGAGCCGTGTGCCCAATTGGAGCCTGACCTGATGTCTGCTATCCGTCATCCCACTGGGATCCCCCCTCTTATGCAAGTGCTATCAGTGCTCAATTTCCTGGCAACTGGTTCTTTCCAAGTGACAGTGGGCTTGGCAGCAGGAATGTCACAGCCAATGTTTTCAATCGTGCTGGCAAGAGTTATGTCTGCCCTGGTGAAACACATGTGCAGCTACATAGCTTTACCCCAGGTGGAAGATTTGGCCACTGTGCAGGCCGGATTCTATGCAATGGAACATATCTCCAATATTGTTGGGGCGACTGACAGGACACATATAGCGTTTGTCCCCCAGCCAGAATGAACAGGTGTTGAGGAATCGTAAGAGTTTCCACTCACTGAATGTGCAAATGGTGTGCCTAGCGGACCAGTACATCTCCCACGTCACTGCCAAGTATCCTGGGTCGGTGCATGACACCTTTGTCTTGAGGAAAAGCAGCATCCCAAATGTGATTGCCCAACTACAGAGGCACAGGGTGTAGCTCATAGGTGAGCCAGGGTCCCCACCCACTGTATGTTAGTGTATGCTTCAGGTGTCATCCCCATAGCATTGTATAAGGCTAAATGTTGTCCCTCATACTTGCAGGTGACTCTAGCTACCAAAACCTATTGTGGCTTCTGATCCCTGTGAGGAATGCCAGGACAGGGACTGAGGAACGTTATAATGAGGGACATGTGCGAACCAGAAGGATCATCGAGAGGACCTTCGGGCTCCTGAAGGCTAGGTTCAGGTGCCTCCGTCTGACAGGCGGATCCCTGTGCTACTCACCCGGGAAGGTCTGCCAGATAGTAGTGGCATGCTGCATGTTGCACATCCTGGCCCTCAGACATCATGTGCATTTTCTGCAGGAGGAGACTGGAGATGCCCCTGTGGCAGCAGTGGACCCTGAGGACAGTGAGGATGAGGAGGCAGAGGATGAGGACAACCAAACATCAGTTATACGCCAATACTTCCAATGACACACAGGTGAGACAGAGCAACTGACCATTCCTCTGACTATTGATGTTTTCTGTGTGGCTGTATCATGTGGCATTAACTTCCTTTGCATCTCAACTTAATGTCACCTATGGCTGGTCATTTTACAGATGTTGGTGAGATAACAACTGTGTATTGATGTGATGACCAAGGACAGCTACAGGTCATTATTTCTATGCACAGTGTTCAGATCATTTTCACAAGATGTGACTCTTTCCATAAATGCACACTTTCAACACATAAAATGCTAGTAGTCAAGTTGTGTTCAATGGTGTTTATTGTAGTGCTATGAAATTGAGGGAAAAGTGCAATGGAATGGGGTGATGGTGGAGGAAAGTCCAGGGTATTGTTCCAGTCTGTTTGTAAGACAGGTCCAATGTCCAAGGGGCCATAGGAAGGGGAGCAAAGGTATTTCAAAGTGGACAAGGTGACAGTGTGGGACACAAGGAGGACAATCAGGAGAGTCTCCTTTCCTGGCGGTTGTCTTGGCAAGTGTCTCTCGCTTCTATCTGGGTCGCAGGGAACGTTTGCCGGGTGGTTCACCTCCTGCAGGGGGAGAGATGCTGGTGGCCTGTGGGGCCTCCTGCCCACTAGCTGCAGTGGAAGTGGAGGGCTGGTCAATGGACTGGCTAGTGGTAGGGGTCCTCTGCTGTGCTGTTTCTTCCCTCATGATGTTGGCCATGTCTGCCAGCACCCCTGCTATGGAGATCAAGGTGGTGTTGCTGGCCTGCAAGTCCTCCCTGATGCCCTGATACTGTTTCTCCTGCAGCCACCTTTTCTCCTGCACGTTGTCCAGGATCTGGCCCATCGTGTCCTGGGAATGTTGGTAGGCTCCCAGGATCTCGGTGAGTGCCTCCTGGAGAGTCAGGTCACTGGGGTTGCCCTCCCCCTGGCGCACAGCGGTTCTCCAAGTGTCCCTGTTGCCCTATGCATGTGTCCCCTGACCGGTGTGCCCACTGCCCCTGACCCCAGGTCCCTGATTGTCTTGGGTATAAGGTGTGGACTAGGGTCCTAGCACAGGTGGGCACACTGCTGATTGACGTGTCCTGGAGACAGAGGTGTGGGTACGCTGGGTGGGTGTTTTGGTGTTGGATTCTGAAGTGGGAGGCTCTGTGGTGGACTCTGAGTGGGCTGGGGTGACAGACTGTCCAGTGGTCCCTGATGGGCCAGGTTATTCGTCCAGATCCTGACATCCAAAGTTACTGTCATCACTGGGGGCATCTTCTTTTGGGGGACTGGATAGACGTGACACCTCTTCTTATCTGAGATTGGCTGGGGCACCTGTGGGGATGTAAGTGATGTGTTATGCTTCATGTCTGTGACATATTGTACATCCCTGGCTTCCCCTCTATCTTTGCTGTTGCCCTGCCACCTTTGTATGTT
The DNA here is from genome assembly GCF_031143425.1 of Pleurodeles waltl. Lineage (NCBI taxonomy): Eukaryota > Metazoa > Chordata > Amphibia > Caudata > Salamandridae > Pleurodeles > Pleurodeles waltl. The sequence continues at coordinate 1,510,638,522 of NC_090444.1, read as the reverse complement.
TATGGTGATGGTTTGTGGTATTGTTAGTTTCCCTATGGTGTACATGCTTTAGTGATTGGTGTCCATGCATGGCTGGAAGAGTTGTACATGCATTGGTATGGCATGGAGGGCTTGGCATTGGGGTTAGTCAGATGTGTAGGTGCAGTGTGTGGGATGAAGTGGAGTGATGGGAGTGAGGGTGAGGGGGTGTGATGGCATGCAGCTATGGGGGTGATAACTAGTAAATATTGACTCACCAGTGTCCATTCCTTCAGCTACTCCAGCGAGTCCATCAGGATGCAGTAATGCCCAGACTTGCTCCTCCCATGCTGTGAGCTGTAGGGGAGGAGGTGGGGGTCCACTCACAGTCCTCTGCATGGCAAGCTGGTACCTTGCTGCCATGGAATGTACCTTCCCCTGTAGGTCGTTCCACCTCTTCCTGATATCGTCCCTTGTTCTTGGATGCTGTCTCATGGCGTTCACACTGTCCATGATTCTCCACCATAGCTCCATCTTCCTGCCAATGGATATTTGTTGTACCTGCGCTCCAAACAGCTGTGGCTCTACCCTGACAATTTCCTCCACTATCACCCTTAACTCCTCATCAGTGAAACGGGGGTGCCTTAGTGAGGACATGGGTGTTGTGTGGTGTGTGTTGGTGAGAGTGTGTTGAGTAATGTGGTGGGGTGTATGATGTGGGGTGCGTGAGGAATGTATGGGTGTTTGTGGTGTGTCTGTCTAGTTGTCTCTGTGCTGTACGTGTCTCTCTCCTGGCAGTAATAGTTGTTTGTAAAGGGTTGTGGGTCATGTGGGTGTGTGTTTTATGGTGCTGTGGGTGGGTAGGTTTGGTGTGTGTATGAGTGTCAGGTGTGTGTTTTTCGCATTGGCCAATGTAGTGTTGTTTTGTATGTGAGTGTCCATTCTGAGTGCGGCGTTATGAACCACCAATGGTTTACCGCCATTGAATGTCCGCCGTGGTGATTCGTGGGTCATGATGTGGTGGGCATGTTTTTTTTAGCGTAACAGTATGGGTGTTGGTACCACCACTTTAGCACTGACCTTTGGGCTGGCAGATTCATGTATGTGGCAGTATTCTGTCAGATTGGTGTGTGTGTCATAATCTAGGGAATGAATATTCGCCACAGCGGCGGTATGTTGGCCGCCGTCCCAAGCGGGATTTACCGCCAATGTTAAAATGAGGGCCATACTCACATCCAGCACTCATGCCAGGGATCTCAGAATAATCAACATCATCAAACTGGACATACCTGCACAAGTAAATTCCATCACTGCATCCTGCTCCCAGACTCTGAAGATGCTGAGGAAAATCTTCAAATGGCTCCCAAGCAAACCTGGAAAAACTGTCACTCATGCCCTAGTTACCAGCAAGTAAGACTATGGGAAAATCATATATGCCAGGATAATCAAGCAGCTCCCTTGAAAACTGCAAATCATCTAGAACATGGCAGCCAGACGCATCCTCATCCTCCCTAATAGAACTCACTTCACACCACACCTCAGGGGAGCTATATTGGATCCCAATACACAAACGTGTTCATTCCAAACTCCTCACACACACATTCAAGGCACTACACAACTTAGGGCCTACCTACCTGAATAGTTGCTTCTCCTTTCACCAACCATCCAGACACTCTGCTCTGCAGGATTCCTACAGGCACACTTCCTACATGTAAGCAGAACTAGCTCAGGAGGACAAGTGCTTACATCACTGCCAAAGCATGGAATGGTCTCCCACTCCACATCAGAGCCTCCTCCTCTGTTCTTGAATTCCACAAGTATGTGAAGATCTGGCTTTTCAATTAGCCTGCCTGTCATAGGCAGGTTACGCACACACCTGCTTAGTGCCTTGATACCCTTGCAGGAGATAGGTTGATTTACAAATACTCATAACATAACACATTAATTAAGATACCTCAGTAAAGGCAAGAGTGGGCCCACATGACTTTCCCAAGCCTTGAAAATGGTGGTGGCCATCTTGAATGTCTAGAGTATAAGTCCCTCATAATCCACAGTGACAGCTTTGAAATCAGAGACGTTGTTGCTAATTTTAGACAAAAACATTCTCTTTCTAGCACTGAACGTTTTTTTATTTTTGAAAGATATAAACCCATTTTGCCATATTGTGGACATTTTCACACATCTCTCCAGAGAAAAACCAAAAACACTGGTTATCTTTACAGTCACTAACATTGGGCCTCTATATGATTTGTGGACTCATCGGGTTGTAAGTGCAACCTGTACCAAATGCCAAAAAAAGACCTAGCACCATGGGGAAAAAAAACTTTAGCATTCAAATGGTTAGCATACAGATGCGAGGAGGCCTTGGAGGCCACTGCTCTGAGCATAGATAAATTAGCTAACAGAGATTACATCTTCAGAGATGACTAGTAAATTAGTATTAAATATTTCTATGGAAAATCAATATAAAAATCCCTGACATAACATGTTCCTGGAATTCTAAGGAAACGATCCGGTCTACATTCCTCGGTTGTTTAAACTTCCAGGATTACTTTGATTAAAGGGAAACAATCAATTTGACGGTGATAATTCTGAAAGGATTCCTTATCATCCTCGGTTGACATTCAGAAGAAAAAGATTTCTAGGTAGGAACTTAAATACTCAAGCTTTGCTAATAAGTGTTCCTAAGCAAATATTTGCCTTAGGATACTCCCATTCATGTGCAGTGCCTACTGTGCCTTGTGATTCTGAAAGAGGAAGTTTGGAGACTTATAGATGTATTCTTAGGTTCTTGGGGTTTCACTTAAGGCAGCAAGCATTGTCTTGTCAATAACATTCACTAACCCTTGCTGTGACGTGTAGGCAGGATCATCTTTGGCACCTGGTAGGTGTCTCATAGATGATAAAGAATGCTTCTGGCAGTGCCTTCTGGCATCAGTGGCAGAATTCCTCTGAGCCTTATGGAACTGTCTGGAGGCCAGGAAGTGATGCTTATGTTAATGCTGTGTTCCTGGCCCACTTCAGAAAAGCCTGTTAACCTTTCTTTACTAATATTCCAACAGTAATGCCAGCAAAGAAGAAAAAGTACTAGAAATCTGTCTCCCCTGGTATAGAGTAGTGGCACGTAAGGAGGAGCATGTTGACCATACTACTCAATTAGAGTCACCAATGGAGAAGACAAGCCCTCAAATGAGCACTGCCATGCATTGTGCAGGACTCCCCTTGACCTAGGAGACTTACATGTGAGCATTCAAAGCTGAAACACAGCTCACATGGAGCAGAGCAAATTAATTTTTTGTGAAGCAAGGCATGAGTGAATACTGGGTGAAGAATACAAAGGATTGCAAAAACAAAACAAAGAAATGGTGTGATCAGCAGGACTTAGTTACAGTTCCCCTTCCTAACTAGGTGTTTAACCGTCCTTTATCTCTCAAGGCGTAGATGGAAAGGCCTACACATGAAATGGGGATACAAAGGTAACTGCAGTATGTTCATTTATTGTACTGCTGTAGTTCACAAAAGAAATCTACCATCATGCTGTCACACTTTGTAAAGCAATATAACAACGTTCATAGCGATTAACATCAACATCTTGGAAATATCTTTCAAACATATTATACGCTGCTTATGGATGAGTTTATTTCTAAACATATTCTGCGGATGCACAAGCCTAAGACCTCTTCCAATAGAAGGAGCGCGAGAAAAAGGGTTTAAAGGAAGTTGAGGACTGAGATTTAACCATGTATAATAAGGAATAAAATACCCTCTGCTACAGTTTAAAGGATTTTGCAGGAGTTCACACAGTTCTCATGTTTTTTCTGCTAACTGCTAGGTTGCCGATAGGCCATAACTATACTTCCAGAAGCATTTAATTCAAAGTTGAATATTGTCCTATATGTGTCTTATCATATTGTTCATTAGAATATCTTTAAAACGTCTAAAAGTAATAACTTAGAAAAGCTCTTAGTACCTTTGGTACAATTTAATTCTCGCTTTGGGCCAGATTCGCACATGTCATTCTGCAAGTAGATGTGACTTACTCTTGAATTTAGATAAATAGGCCACATTTGTCCATGACAAAAATCTTTCCGTATTATTAGGTTTTCATGCCATAATTTCAGTGCTTAATTTGCGGCAGTGGTTGCAGATGGGGCCCACTGGCGTTTTTTGGAGGGACTGGCTCTTATTTTTCTTCATCGGAATTTGAGCCAGAACAAGACAGAGAAAGGTACAGAAGGGGAGAGTAGGCGGAAAGCGAAAGACGGGAAAACAGTGAAAAAGAAAGTATTAATAAAAAGGAGTTGGTGGAGGAACGAGGCACGAGGTGGAATAAATCTAGCAACCTTGGTATCCGGCAACCGTGAGGTTCGATAACCAGGCTGTTGGTTTCTCAGCTAAAGTTTGGGAACAGGCACATATTCTTTTTTAAATTAAGCACTGCATAATTTGCCTTAGAACAATTTAAACGTCACCAGAAGAGGAGTTTTATTGGCTTCACTGAAAAGCCTAGAAACATAAATTGTCTCGTCCAATAAGGGATGTGCTTGTGTTTTTGTTTTTCTAAGTGTGTTTGATTAAAGCAACAGTCTTGCCTTAGTATCCCACAATACACGACCGGATGTGAAATTATTTCTAAAGCTCAATAGGTTAATCCCATATCCCACTAAGAATGCTGGTTATAAACTGCACCGCCTGCTCTGTTAAAACTTTCAACGTGATTTACATCCTCGTCTTGAGTAGATGTCACTGACACTCATATTTTTTAAGAGTAATCTGGCTAAGGGCATTTTTTCCCAGTGCTTTGTGCCTGTAGAAAAACATTAATATTTATTCCGGGCCTTAAAATCATCCGTAGTCAACTGTATTTTAATACTCTGAGCGGTAATAAATGTAATACGTATATTTGGTTAAAACAGGAGTTTTAAGAAATAGAGGGTAATGTCTGACAGTTACAATAATGTATATACGTTGGATAGGTATCTTAACAGTTCTTTCAAATGTATCAAACGTCTCTCAGACAGTTAGGGCCTCATTACGAGTATGTTGGCGGTCAGACAGACTGGTAGAGAAGACTGCCAAATTATGACTTTGTCGATATTCCCCACAGAATACAGCCAAAGCACCACCAGTGCGGTCAGACCGCCAAGGACGGATGATGGCACCAGCAGGCCGGCAGAGACCATGTTTCCATCAGACCTATCACAAGGCTGCACACTGCCAAGATTTCCGCCACGGCCGCACCAACAAAGAAACCCAGGCGGAAACAAACTGTATAAAAGGAGACACTCAGAAACCATACTGGTCCGGAGCTGCCATGGAACCACATCTAGACATCATCCCCCTGCTCCTGTTCACCAAAGCACTATGGAATCTTCGCCGCTGCCGACAAAAACAACCGTAAGTACACACACTTGCCTGTTATTGTTGTATATTGTTACATTTTGTGCACTTACATAACATACCATAGGGAAGGGGGTGCGAGGGCTACACTCACACATAACAGTACACTGACACATTGTAAAGAAATGGCTCCCTGTTGCAGTTACCCCCCACTTTTTGCCTGATACTGATGCTGACTTGACTGAGAAGTGTGCTGGGACCCTGCTAACCAGGCCCCAGCACCAGTGTTCTTTCACCTAAAATGTACCGTTGTCTCCACAATTGGCACAACTTTGGCACCCAGGTAAGTCCCTTGTAACTGGTACCCCTGGTACCAAGGGCCCTGATGCCAGGGAAGGTCTCTAAGGGCTGCAGCATGTCTTATGCCACCCTAGGGACCCCTCACTCAGCACAGACACACTGCTTGCCAGCTTGTGTGTGCTGGTGGGGAGAAAATGACTAAGTCGATATGGCACCTCCTCAGGGTGCCATGCCAACCTCACACTGCCTGTGGCATAGGTAAGTCACCCCTCTAGCAGGCCTTACAGCCCTAATGCAGGGTGCACTATACCACAGGTGAGGGCATAGGTGCATGAGCACTATGCCCCTACAGTGTCTAAGCAAAACCTTAGACATTGTAAGTGCAGGGTAGCCATAAGAGAATATGGTCTGGGAGTCTGTCAAAAATGAACTCCACAGCTCCACAATGGCTACACTGAATACTGGGAAGTTTGGTACCAAACTTCTCAGAATAATAAACCCACACTGATGCCAGTGTTGGATTTATTAAAAAATGCACACAGAGGGCATCTTAGAGATACCCCCTGTATTTTACCCAATTGTTCAGCGCAGGACTGACTGGTCTGTGCCAGCCTGCTGCTGAGAGACGAGTTTCTGACCCCATGTGGTGAGGGCCTTTGTGCTCTCTGAGGACAGAAACAAAAGCCTGCTCTGGGTGGAGGTGCTTAACACCTCCCCCCTGCAGGAACTGTAACACCTAGCAGTGAGCCTCAAAGGCTTAGGCTTCGTGTTACAATGCCCCAGGGCACTCCAGCTAGTGGAGATGCCCGCCCCCTGGACACAGCCCCCACTTTTGGCGGCAAGTCCAGGAGAGATAATGAGAAAAACAAGGAGGAGTCACTGGCCAGTCAGGACAGCCCCTAAGGTGTCCTGAGCTGAGGTGACTCTGACTTTTAGAAATCCTCCATCTTGCAGATGGAGGATTCCCCCAATAGGAATAGGGATGTGCCCCCCCTCCCCTCAGGGAGGAGGCACAAAGAGGGTGTAGCCACCCTCAAGGACAGTAGCCATTGGCTACTGCCCTCCCAGACCTAAACACACCCCTAAATCAAGTATTTAGGGGCTCCCAGAACCAAGCAAGATAGATTCCTGCAACCTAAGAAGAAGAGGACTGCTAAGCTGAAAAACCCTGCAGAGAAGACAGAGACACCAACTGCGTTGGCCCCAGCTCTACCGGCCTGTCTCCCCACTTCTAAAGACACTGCTCCAGCGACGCTTTCCCCAGGGACCAGCGACCTCTGAATCCTCAGAGGACTGCCCTGCTCTAGAAGGACCAAGAAACTCCAGAGGACAGCGGCCCTGTTCACCAAAGACTGCAACTTTGTTTCAAAGGAGCAACTTTAAAACAACTGCGTTTCCCGACGGAAGCGTGAGACTTGCTACTCTGCACCCGACGCCCCCGGCTCGACTTGTGGAGAAACAACACTTCAGGGAGGACTCCCCAGCGACTGTGAGACCGTGAGTAGCCAGAGTTGCCCCCCCTGGTCCCCCACAGCGACGCCTGCAGAGGGAATCCCGAGGCTGCCCCTCACTGCGACTGCCTGACTCCCAGATCCCGACGCCTGGTAAAGACTCTGCACCCGCAGCCCCCAGGACCTGAAAGATCAGAAATCCAGTGCAGGAGTGACCCCCAGGAGGCCCTCTCCCTTGCCCAGGTGGTGGCTACCCCGAGGAGCCCCCCCCCTTGCCTGCCTGCATCGCTGAAGAGACCCCTTGGTCTCCCATTGATTTACATTGGAAACCCGACGTGTGTTTGCAAACTGCACCCGGCCGCCCCCGTGCTGCTGAGGGTGTACTTTCTGTGCTAACTTGTGTCCCCCCCCGGTGCCCTACAAAACCCCTCTGGTCTGCCCTCCGAAGACGCGGGTACTTACCTGCTGGCAGACTGGAACCGGGGCACCTCCTTCTCCATTGAAGCCTATGCGTTTTGGGCACCACTTTGACCTCTGCACCTGACTGTCCCTGTGCTGCTGGTGTGGTAACTTTGGGGTTGCTCTGAACCCCCAACGGTGGGCTACTTTGGACCCAAACTTGAACCCCGTAGGTGGTTTACTTACCTACAAGAACTAACAAACTCTTACTCCCCCTAGGAACTGTGAAAATTGCACTGTCTAGTTTTAAAATAGCTATATGTGATTTACTTGAAAACTGTGTATGCTATTTTGATTATTCAAAGTTCCTAAAGTACCTACCTGCAATACCTTTCATTTGAAGTATTACATGTAAATTTTGAACCTGTGGTTCTTAAAATAAACTAAGAAAATATATTTTTCTATACAAAAACCTATTGGCCTGGAATTGTCTCTGAGTGTGTGTTCCTCATTTATTGCTTGTGTGTGTACAACAAATGCTTAACACTACTCCTTTGATAAGCCTACTGCTCGAGCACACTACCACAAAATAGAGCATTAGTATTATTTATTTTTGCCACTATCTTACCTCTAAGGGGAACCCTTGGACTCTGTGCATACTATTCCTTACTTTGAAATAGTGCATACAGAGCCAACTTCCTACACACATACACACAACAACAAATACAAAAACACATGCACAGCATACACACTGCAGCCACCACACACACACACTACACGTCAAAAACATACTCTTACGCATGGCAACACAGCACAGGCCCAGTCTCATACAATACCATACAACATAACAACACGTCACAACAACAGCGCAACCGCACAATCAGAAACAAATTGGCAATCACTCACAACAGACACTACCCAGGGACACATCACACATACAACACAATGTACAACCACCAGGCAACAAACACATACAATTACACAATCATACAACTTACCAATTGGCACACACATTGCTCGCAGCACATCGTACCTATCATTCCATGCACAATACACACACACTCACACAGTCAAAGCACACAAAGCCACACATTCCACAACAACAAACACATGTCAACACAAACATCACAGAATACCATCACAAAAACATGTCTGCTACATACACATGCCCATCACCCAACACACACTGTCCCTTGAGGACAAAAGCACTGCACACACCATCACATACTGCCCATACAATACAGGAAGCACAAGCACTACACACACAAAATACTGGTAGACAACCAATGTCAGCCAGGAACAACTTTAACCTAGAAAAAGGAAATGCAGGACCAAAAGGTAACCTGTAAAACAACAACAGGTGGTATCCTTATATGTTTTGGAAGCAAGAAATAGATAAATACAAGACCATTAGCCAGTCTAATATTCAAGCAATTGTAAATTGCCAAAGGCACATATGGTGCCCCCACTTGACTCCTGATTGCCACGTAACCTCCACAGGTAGGGGCATCAAGGGGACAGGCAGGCAACTTAGGGATGATCGGGCAGGGTTGGTGGTGGAGGGGGGAGTTTGGGCTTAAACTTGGGGAGGTGGGATTTGGCTTGGGACGGGGTTGTTTTAGGCTTGGGGAGGTTTGGGTCTTCTTAGGAGGAGTAGTCTTCTTGGCAGCGAGAGGGGGATGGGTACTTGTAGGTGGTAGGGATGGCCTTGGGGAGGGAACCAGAATGTTTAGAGGTTGCACAGGGGAGGAGTAGTGAAAAGGGCAAACTCAGAAAGGAAGGATTTCGTATACACATGGAGAAGGTCATAGCAAAAGGGTTTTTTTGTGGAGGCAGAGGCAGTGGTTGTTAGAGGTGCTGGTGTGAATGCCTTGGGTATGTGCTTGTGGGAGATATGCTTGTGTGTGTCTGTTGGGTGGGTGAGTGAGGGTGTTTATGTGTCTTGGGCTGGGGGTGGAGGTGCTGGGGATGCCATGGTAGGTGGGTGGTTTCGACTGTCTGTTGGGGTGGTGACTGTGGGTGTGGTGACTGGCGTGGCTATCTGAGGGTCTGCTGAGGTGCTGTCTGCAGGCAGGATAGGTGTGGCTGGATCTGTGAATGTTTGTATGGTGTCTGCAGGTATGCTGTCTGTGATGCCTGGGGCAGTGAGGGTGTCAGGGCAGGTTGTGACTGTTGCTCTGTGTGCATCGGAATGTTGCTTGTGTGTATGCTGGTGGTGTGTCCTGTGGTGCTTTGGTTTGTCTGCTCTACCCTTTGATGTTAAGGTGGATGCATGTCTGTCTGTTTGTGTGCTTTGGCTGGGTCTGGGAAGGGGGGTATGGGATTGGGAAGATAAAGGTGAAGGGGGGATGGAAGACAAAGGGTGACAGGCAGCCATCAGTGTGGAGGCCAGAGCCTGAAATGATCTCTGTAGGCCAGCCAGTGCACCATGAACGCATCATTCTGTTGTATCTGAGTTGCCAGTCCCTGGATGGGATTCACAATGGTCGGCTGACCCAAAGAGATAGATCTTAGGAGGTCAATAACCTCCTCACTGAGGGCAGAAGGGCTAACAGGGGCTGGAGCAGAGATGCCTGTGGCAAATGACACGCTCACCCTCTTGGGTGAGCGGGCACCACCTACTGGGTGGGGAGCTACAGCGAGGGCAGTGATAGAAAGGGGAGTGACAGACAGAGATGGTGCTGGGGTGGTCCAAGATGGGTCCTCCACTACCAGGGAGTGTCCACTGGAGGAGGATTCTGAGGGTGATGAAGTGGGTCCAGTCTCCCTCGAGGTACTCCCCTCACCCTCTGGGCCACTGGGTCCCTTGATGTCAGTGTTCTCCTGACTGGAGGTCCTGTGCCCAGCAGCTTCCCCACTCGGCTGTGTCCCATCTCCTTTGCCTACTGATGCTGGAAAACAGAAAGTGAGGTAGGTTCATCACATTCTTTACATACCACTTACATCACACTGTACAAATCAATAACATTACATCTAGTTATTCTACTCCCCCAGGTAGAACCAGTTTTGTGCCAACATCATGTCACAACAAGATACAATGTACACCACTACATAAAGACCGTGTCACATACCAGCTAAGCCACCTGCTCACATCTACAATATCATCATATCAGTAGAGCACTAACCATTCCATGACAAGTTCATATGGCCACATGATACTGGGTCCCAATCCACAGCAACCAATAACCAAGCTAAGGGAAAGAGTGGCAACATTGTTTTCCACATATCACATACACAAAATCTACGCATACTAACATATTGACCTGATGTCATGTAATAGGGAAGGGACCATATCATATGCTAAACACAAGACAACGTGTTGCATAAACTTAAAACGTAAACTTCGCACTTGTATAGCACAATACTCACCCGTTAGGGTCTCAAGGCGCTGTATGCATACCGCTGTGGAACCCCTCCTGGCTTTTCCCTGTGAGGTGCCCACTCCTGGGCAACCCCTAGGGTGAAGGCAGGCATCCAAGCACTGTAAGGGCCATTGTGGAGATTAAGCAAGCTATTGGCCAGAGGTACAGAGTGGGACCCATTAATTAGATTAGGCACCAAGGTGAGAATTATCTGGTCCAAGGGAATTGAGCCCAAGACCCGCCAAGGTGGTAATTGAACCCTGGTCCTGGGCCAGATCTCTGCATCAGGGTCTGCTGCTCCAACCATTGTATTACACTTCTCCGCAATGCATACGAGGCAAGACCATTTCATGTCACTGAGTTCACAGCCTTCACAATGGAAATCAGCAAACTTGCAACTATTCTAATTGCCATTTACAAATTTGGAGTTTTATAGACTCAGAACAGGTCACCTACACATGAACTCATAGTGATGTAGGAAAGGATGATACATACTTTGTGGACCATGTCATCTAAGTCATTGTCCTCCCGTAAACAAAGTATTGCACACTTTAAGAGCCTTATTAGCTCTGAGCATTTACCCACACACAACCACAGGTAGTATAACAACTCTTTCAATACAATGGACACCTGTCGTGTGCATGGAGGTAACACATAGTTCAGCATATTATGCTATTATTCCATCAATAGCCCAATGACTGAGTGGCAACATCACCATCCACACATCAGACATGACTAAACTTACATCTGTTTGTTTAAACATAAGGGACACAAACCACATCTGAGGCTGCCATGATTGGTACATACACCTTGATGGAAGCCAAATGCCTGAATACACATACCATTCCAACAACATGTGTATACGAACTCCCATAACTGCACCACAATGTAGTCAGTGCAAACAATAGGTTTCCATAAAAAAAGCATTCAACCCATATCCAAATAGCAAAAGAAGGTATGTTTAAGACACATTACAAGTATGATTTTAGACCAAAACTTGCAATGTACACATGATGTTGGCAAAAACCTGTTCTGAGTATAACTGTAAAGAAGAGGTTTGGACTATTAATCATGCCTACAACCTTATGGCTAAGGAAATAGCTGTGTAGCTCTGCTATCAATGTAGATGATCCCATAGGAGCCTAGCAATATCTCCATGGTAACCTACATCTCGGATGTCCACTCACATGACACATTACAGAGGCCTATGTACATCCCTCACATACCAAAGGGGTTCACCTTGTAACTGTTCAGATTAAGTTATGCAAGTATGGCATGTGAAATGTCAGATGGACATCACAGCCTCACATGATGCTGTCACTCATCAGAAACCTTATGAAAAGTATGGATGACTTTAACTTGTCTGACTCAATGTTGCACATAGACATGGATCAAGGGACATTGTAATGGACAGAGGGCAGAGACCTGGACAACTTACCATCATGATATTGGGAGTATAGACCTGCAGGTGGGAAGGGACAGCCAGCAGGGTATGAAAAGCTGTATAGTTGTGCACATATGACACGGTCACATGTGCTTTTTTATATGCTTCTTTACAGAGGGGACAAAAAAGATGAATAGGTTGTTCCTATACAAAATGGAATGTGCTCACCTATGTACCAATGTTGATCTATGAGTTTTGTAGATACTTTTTAACCCTTTGCACTTATCACATTGTGACAGCTTAGATTCTTTTACATCTTACACTAACCTGGTAAAGGAATGAAAATGTGTTGAGTCTGTACTTACCCGCTTTTGGCTGCTGTGCTGCCCTCAAACGCCCATCCAGCTCAGGGTAGGCAGCAGCCAATATGCGGGCTATTAGGGGGTCAAGGTCCGATGGGCACCCTATCCTCCTTGGGAGGACATCCCCAGGTGGGCCTCTGTGGTCATCCGGGCCCAGCATCTCAGGTCCTCCCACCACTTCCGACAGTGGGTGCCTTGCCGGCTATTTACCCCCAGGGTCCACACTTTCTTGGCAATGGCATGCCAAATCCCCTTCTTCTGATGGGTGCTGGCCTGCATGGATGACACAGACAAAGAAGAGAATGTCATGTCCACATGCACCATACCAAAACAAGCAGGATGAAAATATACGTAAGTATAAGTAGCCATAAACAGACTTCCTTCTACATCCCCTTATATGGGGAATGACCATCTGCAGTCAGGCCATGTGTGAGGTTGAAACAGGCGTACATCATGCATATCCAGCACCACATGTTGGCTTCAAACATATGACCAGACCACAAGCATGTCTCTGACCATGGTATATCTGTCCAAGTATTTTTCACACCACCTTCAAATATAATGTAATACAGTTTGTACATGGGTCAAGGTACATACATCACACACTCCCTACTGTGTCTCAGGACTCAAAATATATATATGAACATCCACCCACACATATCACCTCAATCCTTCATTCAACCACATTTCCAGAACATCATCATAGACTCAACGATTCAAACTTTGGTATTGCTATGTACTTACCTGCCCCTCTGGTACATCATCGAGCTGTTCTTAAAGGGGTAGGACCTCCTCCACAAGCTTGTCCTGCTCATCAGGCTAGAAGGCAGGAGCCCTATCACCTGTAGGGTGTGGCATGATTGCTCCCAGAGGCACTACACAGCAGCTCAGGTCTTGCTTCCAGCAGTGTCAGGAGTCAAGTGAGGGATGAAGTTTGAGATGGCTATCATGTCTGTCACGTACAGAACCGTCACCACCGGTGGACATCGCCATTGGCCCAAGTCCGCCAAAGGCAGCAATGTGTTCCAATGGCAATGTCGACCGGGGTTGTATTCTCCTGCGGCCATGACAAAATCCACCAGTGGGCTTAGGTCACTTCCTAATGTTCAAATATGTAGAAATGTGCATGTATCATGTAGAGGATGCTAAATAGATGTATCCTGAGTTATGTGCATGAAATAGTATTGTCAGCAGAGTAATGACAATCATGTTACGTAAGTTAATGTCACATCCACATTCAGTGACCTGTTTCTCCATTCAAAGAACATGATAGGTGATGGGGGATCTGAATGCAGTTCAGTTATAAGCCAAATGTTGCCTAGATATGTGCTGACTACAAAGTTTTCGCAGTTTCATGTGTCAAGAAGTAGCATTATATGTGACGTAGGTGTGATCATACTTATGCTGTACAGATTGTGTGATATAAACACATTCTGCTGTTGTACCACATTGTTACCCTGGCTTGAGAAGAGCAAGGCAACCTTCAGTGTACCACCCACTAGCAGACCTGCAGACCATAGACGAGTGACACGTGATTCAAATCTACTGATTAGATAGGCAGACAATCATGGATCTCTGTCATCAGTTCTGATGCTTGCCATTCGTAATCCCAATAGCATACCTCTGATGCACTTCCTGGCCACTGGGTCCTTTCAAAATACAGTGGCCCTAACTGCAGGGATGTCTCAGCCTATGTCCAGTCTGGTCTTGAAGGCTGTACTGTCTATATTGTTGAAACGCCTGGACAGCTACATCAGATTTCCACAACGTGAAGATTTGGCCCATTTAAAGGCTGATTTTTATGCTTTGGGATACATTCCACATGTGGTGGGAGCCATAGATGGCATCCATGTAGCCTTGGTTTCCCCAGATGGCAATGAACAGGTGTATAGGAACAGGAAAAACTTCCACTCCATCAATGTCCAAGTGGACTGTTTGGCTGACCTCTGCATTTCACAAGTTTGTGCAAAGTATCCAGGCTCAGTCCATGATTCCTTTATCATGAGGAACATCAATATCCCACTGCTGATGACAGAACTATCCACCGAGAGGGCCAGGCTGGTTGGTAAGTTACATATGTCATGTGTATCTGTAACTTATATCTGCTGCCAGATATGGCGATATACAAAATGTATGTGAGGCTTGTTTTAACTATTCCTTACAGGGGACTGTGGATATTCAAACCGTCCAGGGCATGTCCACTTCAATGAGGCCCACGGAAGGACAAGGCTTGTCGTGGAGCGGACTTTTGGGCTCCTGAAGGAAAGATTTGACTACATTGATAAGTCTGGAGGATCCCTCCTCTACTCGCCCAACAAAGTATGTCAATTTAATGTTGCCTGCTACATGCTCCATAACCTCGCCCTAAGATGTCAGATACCATTCATACCAGATGAGGTTGAGCCAGCAGTTCCTGTAGGTGGAAATGCAGATTTGCCAAGTGAGGATTAGCATAATGAGGATGAAGCTGGACACATCAGGGCTGATCTCATCAATCAGTACTTCACCTGACTTAAGGTATGTGATGTGATGTAATTAAAGTGAATCAGTGGGGAATTGGTGAAGTTAGGAATGCCTGATGAGGTAATTAATGTGATCATGAGAGAGGTCATAAGTGGCTCCAAAGCCCATGACTCAGATATGCATGCAGATTGTTACATGGAGCTGTGTACAGACATGTAATAACTCTAGTCTAAGTTTTACACAATGCATAAACAGAGTTACATTTGTATATATGAACTGGCTGTGTTATGTATATGTATCAATGTGGCCTATAACGTATCTTTGTCATTTACAGATTTTAGATTGACTTTTTGGCTAATCCTCATTTGGCAATATAAGACAGTGTCACAGGCAGGTGGGATTTGCAGACTGACATGTGACGTGAACATGGATTCAACCTTGTACTGTCAGGCATGGGATTTGTGATGTGTGAGTTCTATGCCCAGACTGTCAGGACAGTGGGATGATAGTGTCCTATTCCACACTAAAGACCTGTTTGATATTGAAGGTGGGGCCAATGGTGCCATGTGTGTGTTCATTTGTCTCGGACACATGGCTTAGTGTGATATTCATAACCTCTAACATCATGATGGTTTGTATTGGATGACAACTAACTTGTGTGTAGCTGTCAATGTGTTTCCTCTTTGCAGACCAATGCAACGTCCATCACTTGTTGTTTTTGCTTTGTCGCCCTAAGTGGGAAGGTTATGCCCAGACGTGGGTCCCGTGCTTCCCATGCCACTGGATTCAAGCTAGCCTGGCTGATGAGGGGTGAAACCCCTAAACCGGTCCCAGGATGCTTGTTTCCAGTCCAGGGAAGACCTGGCCTAGCAGTTCGGGCTGGACTGTTCCCATGGGGAACAGGGTCGAGACTGATTTGCATATGGCTGGGTCCAAACTGGAATGGCATGGGCAGCAAAAAAACGATGGATTTAGGCCCAGATCACTGTACTGGGGGTGAATGTTTGACAATGTTCAGCATTCCGTCCATCACTTGTTGTTTTTGCTTTGTCGTCCTAAGTGGGTAGGGTATGCCCAGACGTGGGTCCCGTGCTTCCCATGCCACTGGATTCAAGCTAGCCTGGCTGATGAGGGGTGAAACCCCGAAACCGGACCCAGGATGCTTGTTTCCAGTCCAGGGAAGACCTGGCCTAGCAGTTCGGGCTGGACTGTTCCCATGGGGAACAGGGTCAATACTGATTTGCATATGGCTGGGTCCAAACTGGAATGGCATGGTCAGCAAAAAAACGATGGATTTAGGCCCAGATCACTGTACTGGGGGTGAATGTTTGACAATGTTCAGCATTCCGTCCATCACTTGTTTTTGCTTTGTCACCCTAAGTGGGAAGGGTATGCCCAGACGTGGGTCCCGTGCTTCCCATGCCACTGGATTCAAGCTAGCCTGGATTATGACGGGTGAAACCCCGAAACCGGTCACAGGATGCTTGTTTCCAGTCCAGGGAAGACCTGGCCTAGCAGTTCGGGCTGGACTGTTCCCATGGGGAACAGGGTCAAGACTGATTTGCTTATGGCTGGGTCCAAACTGGAATAGCATGGGCAGCAAAAAAACGATGGATTTAGGCCCAGATCACTGTACTGGGGGTGAATGTTTGACAATGTTCAGCATTCCGTCCAACACTTGTTGTTTTTGCTTTGTCGCCCTAAGTGGGAAGGGTATGCCCAGACGTGGGTCCCGTGCTTCCCATGCCACTGGATTCAAGCTAGCCTGGCTGATGAGGGGTGAAACCCTGAAACCGGTCCCAGGATGCTTGTTTCCAGTCCAGGGAAGACCTGGCCTAGCAGTTCGGGCTGGACTGTTCCCATGGGGAACAGGGTCAAGACTGATTTGCATATGGCTGGGTCCAAACTGGAATGGCATGGGCAGCAAAAAAACGATGGATTTAGGCCCAGATCACTGTACTGGGGGTGAATGTTTGACAATGTTCAGCATTCCGTCCATCACTTGTTGTTTTTGCTGTATCTGTAGACTGACATAGATGGATGGCAAGCCTACAGGTAGCTTACCATGGTAAATGGAAGGTTATATCACTGGGGACATTATCACTAACCTCTGTCTGTTTCATGGGGTCTGTTAATTTGGGAGTTGTGGTATGAGTATGTAATAAGGCTTTAGCTGATGATACATTGAAGCAATATGTTTGACTCCTGGGATAGTGATAGACTGACATGTCCCTAACTTCAGTAGTCTGTGGGTTGGGATTGTATGACACCCATGCATAAACACTGAAGTTAGCAGCAGTAGTTCTCTGTGTGATATTTGGCATTATCCCGATCTATATGTGGGAAAGTGCAATTCAAGTGATTTGAGTAATGTCTATTGTGATTATTCAATACAATACATGTTTGATGAATATGACAAAGGTTTTACATTTGAGTGAATTATTTTTGTGCAAGAGGTGTCATACATGACAGTTGTATATGGTTGATAAACAACTATAACACCTGATCTGTGGTTAGGTGGTATTTATTGGGGAGTGCACAGCTAATTGTGTGAAATGTAACACAAATAACAAAAAGTAAACAGTGAATGGTTCAATCATGTTGGATGAAATCATCTGGATAGCTGCTACATCATTTGGAAACACAAGTGGAAGAGGCCAGATGTTGGGTACAAGCACTACTCAGGATGGTATTCATGTCTTTCAGCACCCCAGCAATGAACACCAGGTGGGCATTTAAGGCCTGCCACTGCTGCATGACTTCCTGGTGTTGTCCCTCTGCTGCTGTGTGATCTCCCCCATCATGGTCAGTATCTGGATCATCACACCTTGCAATTGTTAGTAAGCTCCCAAGACTTGGGAGATGGTTTCCTGGCCAGTTGTGTCCCTTGGAACCTCCATCCTCTGGCCCACATCATCCCTGCCACGCACCCTACCCCCACGTGCCTGTGCCCCTGGCAGAGTCTGCCTACTCCCACTGGTGGCTGGTCCATCATTGTCTGGGTTTACGACAAGTGGCTCAGGTACCTGTGCTGGGGGGCACAGGATAGAAAACACTGGCCTTGGGACACAGGTTTGGGGGTGAATGGTTCCTTGTGATGTAGATGCGACAGGGCTGGGAGGAGTCGTTGTGGTCAAGGTGAGGCTCACAGTTGTTAACTGACCAGGTGTCCCTGATGGCCAGCTTTGTCCTCCTTGTCCAAACATCCTGGTGTGTTTTCCTCACTAGGGCCTTCATTACCGAGAGTAGTGTCTGGTGTCCTGTCCATGGTGAGAATGGCAAGGTTACCTGTAGGAGAAGTGGGACACACAGTTGCTGAAAGTAATGCAACAAGTGATATTTAAGTTTGCCCACTAGATGTGCTATGTGACATGCACACAAAGCCCTTACATGATCCCTTTATATGACGACAGCTGCTTCAAAATCTGGGTTAGAGCTACGTGGGACTCAGAGATTTCCAATTGCATACATCATTCTCCAAGCTCTTGGAGTACCTTGGTGGTTAGATGACAGTTGATTCACTCATATCTTGTATGAGTAAAGACATGACAATGTAAAGTTATCTCCTGTTAAGGTGTATGGCATCATTGAGTCAAGTAACAGCTGCACAATGTACAATGGTAATACAGTTAGCCAACAGAATGGTTGTTGCCATTTAACCTGGGACTCTGTATGGGTGTCCATGAAGTGCATCCAACTTCCTACATAGTCCCCTCCCCCAAGGTGAGTACATGGCATTGTTTGGATGGTAATTTCAAAGGCCAGTTTAGTAGAGAACACAGCTGTAGCTGTGGTTTGCTTGTAATAGTACTGGAATTGGGCCATAGCATTTCTGCCATTGCCACAGACTGTTAAATTGTGTAGCATTCAGGTGGGTTCTATTGATTGTTAGTCAAGGCAATTTCACTTGTAGTACACTGTTCTGGTTTTCTTACAGGTAGAACAGTGCCTGCTGGGAGTTGTAGTGCTGTCAGTCCCTATACTTCGCATGCCATACACAAGCAATGTGGTCCCAGGTGAGTTTAGTTGACATATGGCATGCCAGAAAGGGGAATTTAGACATTTGGACACAGGGGTGGTTTGGTCATTAAGGTGGGAAAAGGTGATCAGTAACCATGCAATACAAAACTGTTTGTGACATTATTGGTGTAGTGACTTACCAGACCCCACTCTAACAGGCATTCCTGTCAGGCCCTCAGATTGCAGGATGTCCAAGTCCTTCTCCTCCCATAATTTGAAAGTAAGGGGAGGAGGTGAGGGTCTACCGCCAGTCTTGTGGACTGATAGCTGGTGCCTGGCAGCCATGGAATTTACCTTCACCCTGAGGTCGTTCCACCTCATCCTGAAGTCTTCCCTTGTGCATGGGTGGTAGCTGCCTTCAGAATTCACCCTGTCGACTATCCTTTGTCACAACTCAATTTTCTCCAAAAATATATGGTTCTACTCTGATAATTTCGTCCACCATGACCCTCAACTCATCATCAGTGAAACATGGTTGTTTTTGTTGGGACATGGTAGTGGTGGACGAGGCAGTGAGTTAGTGAGAATTGTGAGGAAAACAGAATAGGTGATGAGGTGTGGGTGCTATGATGTGTGTGGGGGATGTTTGGTGTGTATTGTGTGGGGTACTAAAGTGTGTGTGTGTTGTGCAGGTGTGGGATGTGCTGAGTGAAATGTGTAGGGATGCCTATTGTGTGCTTTGATATATTTTTTGTTTTGCTTTTCTCTGGCTGTGTTGCGTTCTGGTTGCAAAGGATTGTGGGGTGCAATGCTTAATTTGTAAATAAAAAGATGCCAGTGCCCAAAGCTCCCCTCTTAAACATGCGGCTGCTGCAATTAAATGTGTGAACATGGAATACTGAGGCGGCGTAATCCTGAAGCCATCTCAGGCTTCTTCAATCCATATAAAGCCACTCCCCCCCCCTTTCAGCTCAGTCTTGCAGCTTTGTACTTTCTCCCTTTGTGACGCTTTTACGTTTTTCTCTTCATTCGTCTTTCCCATATGTGTCTTTTGCTCGCAGCATAATGCTGGAGGCCAAAGAATAAGCCCCGGCCCTGAAAAATAAGTGCCAGTGCTCAGCACCGGAAACAACAAACACAAATTAAGCACTAGTGGGGTGAGTTATATACTGCAGTTTTTAGGTGTGTCGGGAGTGGATGTGTGTCAGATGTGGGGTTTTCAATCTAACCAATGTGGTGAGGTGTTTAACTAATGTGACCGCCGACTGCGGTGGTTCGCTCCATCAATGGTTTTCTGCCATGGTAGAACCACTCTTGTAATTTGTGGATCATAATATGCTCAACGTTTTTTTGGCAGGCTGGCGGTGCTTGTAGTGAAACCACCTCTTTCCTACCCTGCAGTATCCTGGCGGTTTCGGAAATTTGCCTAGATTTTGGCAGACTTGGCTGTTTGACTCTTAAAACGGGGTCAGATCACCTCCAACATGGTGGTTTTTGGCAGCCGCCACAGCAGCGGTCTTGCCAAAAGACCACCAAACTCATGATGATGCACTCAGTAATCATTTGAGCAATTCATTGTCATGCTATGACACTGCAATTTGAGTTAGTAATGACATAGATCTGCAGGTCGACTCATTCCTTATTTAGTCCTATGTATATCAACGCCATTATAGCGGTTTTTACTTGTAAGAGAATTTCATATTTTTTATGCTTATTTTTTAATAACATACACTGTATGATTCGGCAGACAGGTTAAACCGAGCTGGCTTTGGCACTAATTACCAGAGGCCTGTAATTTCAGATGGGATCTGTAACATTATTACTAGCCTTAACAGGAATTAAAATGGGGTCCAGGAATGTCTTGTGTTTCTCCTGGAGATTTCTGAAAGGAACTTTATGGCAGAAGGAGCGATTACGAGGGAAGTGACCCAGAATTATAAGTCCCCATGGTATATCCACATTTTCAGTGGGATTCTCAGGGTTCAATTTCGTATGCCCCTTTAATTTAATAGCCCCGGAGTTAACAGCACCCAGTATCATTGGCTTTAAAGTAGCCTCCATGTACCTTGTAATTAGAGGTGGGCGGAACTACATAAAAACTCAGCAAGATTCAGCACAGTTCTGCCAGCGGGTAGAAAATAGGCATGTTGCACTGCAATTTAGTGCCAGTAGTGCAAGCAGTGCTGATAAATCAGCGTGAATGGCACCATGGGGTGCACAAGAGCACATGCCTATCAAGTTGATTTTGCAGCTGCTTGAGAAGAAAATGTACTTGAGGGGCAGCAACTCTACTCGAGAAGCAGCCCTTTCACTGCGACCGTCTGCAACTGCCTGTGTTAGAAAAAAGGCACTATGGGGCGGCAAATCTCACTTGCTTTACTGAAGCCAACTCTGAGAAAAATTCCACCATGCTGCAATTGGCAGATTTTGACCCGAACTCTGTGTTACAAGAGTAATGCGGAGTCACCAAATTCCGCCAATCCCGCAGGTGGAATGAAACATTCCACCAACTCATACGTGCACTCAGGGTCAAACTTCCCTGTATCACAAGCTGTTAGGGCTGGCCTGACAGGTCAGTGTGTGTCTGTGTTTTTTGCTATTTGTGGGCATGTTTTAAGGTCTGCTGGAGTGTTTTGTTTTTACTGTTGATTTCTCTAATATTTAAACAAACATTGATTGTAGCCAAGTTCAAATCCATGCAGACTTCGATACCTTGCAAAATACTTATACAGCAAGTTCAAAACTGCTCCTATTTGTAAACATGGACCACGTTTTTAGCTATCTAATATACTAATGGGGCCAATATTACTTTGGCACCTGTACCTGTGTTCTGTCCAAGTCCAACCATGCTTGTAAAGAGCCCCCTTATTATGAACATCACAATTTCAGCATTTGCAATTTTAGAACATTTGGTTTGCATAGTAATAAACACTCAACATTATACAAAGCATAGTCATCACCTTTTGCTCCATGCTGTGCATTTCCTAGACATCATACATTACTGAGAGACAGAGTTTACAGTACAACTATAGTGTGAGTCACATTACTGCTTTAAAGAGCATTAAAAATATAACCAGCCGTTGGCCTAAAGGTTTCGAATGTTACCAAAACCCCACAAAAGGAATATAGGACCAGGTTACATGGTTACCAGTTAAGTATTCACATAGTCGGACTGGGATTAACAAAAAGAGCCCTGCACACCAAAATAAAAGTGATCCACATCAGTGAGCTAGATAGCTTTAAATGTGGGCCTCACTTGCAAATCAGGCCAGTTTTGAACTTCTAAAGACACCCTGTATGACTATTTGGCAAATTATGGGAGATTATGCATTTGTGTTTGCTGCAGGCAATGTTTTTTTTTTTTTGATAAAGAGCTTTTATTGGTTTTGCAAAAACAACGAAATTAAAATACATACAACAAGGCACCAAACGGTGCCTAGAGACGGTCACCTCACCTGTCCCCGACAGGCCACCACAGATAATATTTACACATAGTACTGATAATAGGCTGCACGGAAGATTCGGTCTGCTCTTCTCAGTCCCACTTCCCCCATGACCCCCAACAGGAGTGGCAATGGAGCCACTTCCACCTCACCGTGAAGGACCCCGAGACCTCCCTCATAACCGCCTTCCAGTAAGTCACTATGACTGGGCATGACCATACCATGTGGAAAAAGTCAGCGTCCGGGCCCAAGCATCAGGTGGCCATAGTCAGGATCCAAGGGGCCATTAACGCTTCCCTCCAGTCCTCCTCCTCCATGGGGCCCACCCATTCCTCCCACTTCCGGCGAAGCCCATCAAGGGGACAGGTGGTGTTAGCAATCAGAGAGCGATAGATTTGAGAGACTCCGCCCTTGCCCAGGTTCCCCATTAGGACCCTCGCCTCCATGGGACTGTATTCAGGTATACTTTCTCCTGCGCGGATATGTACCAGTAGAGCATGGCGAAGCTGAAGGTACCTGTGGAATTGAGTCTTGTTCAGCGAAAAGAGTTGCTGTAGCTCTTCAAAGGACCGCATGTGTGACCCCCCCCAGACATCACCTAGTGTGGAGATTCCTATGCTATCCCATCTCTGGAATCCCTCCAGCGCCCATACCTCTGCCAGCTGCCTTCCCTGCCACAATGGGGTTTGTTGGGTGAGGCGGCCTCACCAACCCAACACTCTCTGGGCCTCGCGCCAACCCACCAAGACCACCCTAGTCACTTCAGGGGTCACCCGGGGGATTGGACAACCATACAGCGCACCAAAGACCTCGGGGTAGCCCATCGTTTGGAGCTCCAGTCGGTAAGCCGGGTCCATCCAACCGCCTCCCATCCAGTCATTAATTACGAGGAGGTGCATCACAAGGTGATAGTAATAAATATTGGACATTCCCAAATCTCCATCATAAACATCTCTTTGGCAGGTATTAAGGGCCAGTCTAGGATGGGTGCCGCACCACAGGAACTGACACGCTATCGTGTCCATTTCCCTGAACCATTTCCGAGGAACTGGATATGGGAAGTTCTGCAGTAGGTAGAGGAGCCTAGGGAGGATCATCATTTTGTAAAGCGCTATTCTACTAAGTAGATTGAGAGGTTGGATCCCCCAACATTGGAGGCCGTCATTGACTCGTCTGGTAAGTGGTGCGACATTGAGCGCCCACGCTAGTTCTGGTAGTAGGGCTATCTGCACTCCCAGGTACTTAAAACTGTTACCTGAATTAGGATGTTATGTTGCCACTCGACGCAGTCTCTGGAGGGGTGCAGGGGGACCAGTAGAGATTTGCTGGGGTTCAAAGCCAGGTCCGAGGCCTCAGAGAAAAGATCTAGGCCCATATTTATATTTTTTGACGCAAAACTGCGCTAACGCAGTTTTGCGCCAAAAAAATTAGCGCCGGCTAACGCCAGTCTGAACCACCATGCGGGCGCCGTATTTATTCAATGACGTTAGCCGGCGTTAGCCGCCGGCGCTGTCTGGTGTGCGTTAAAAAAAACGACGTACACCAGGCAGCGCCGGCGTAGGGGGAAAATGGCGTATGGGCGTCCAGAAATGGTGCAAGTCAGGCTGAGGCAAAAAAATCGCCACAACCCGATTTGCGCCATTTTTTTACGACGCCCATCCCCCATTGAAATGACTCCTGTCTTAGCAAAGACAGGAGTCATGCCCCCTTGCCCAATGGCCATGCCCAGGGGACTTCTGTCCCCTGGGCATGGTCATTGGGCATAGTGGCATGTAGGGGGGCACAAATCAGGCCCCCCTATGCCACAATTTTTTTTAAAAAAAAATACTTACCTGGACTTACCTTAATGTCCCTGGGGTGGGTCCCTCCATCCTTGGGTGTCCTCCTGGGGTGGGCAAGGGTGGCAGGGGGTGTCCCTGGGGGCAGGGGAGGGCACCTCTGGGCTCATTCTGAGCCCACAGGTCCCTTAACGCCTGCCCTGACCCAGGCGCTAAAATCCGGCACAAATGCGGGTTTTTTTGAGACCCGCCCACTCCCGGGCGTCATTTTTGCCCGGGAGTATAAATACGACGCGTATGCATCGCAGTCATTTTTTAAGACGGGAACGCCTACCTTGCATATCATTAACGCAAGGAAGGTGTTCACGCAAAAAAATTACGCTAACTCCATGAACTTTGGCGCTAGACGCGTCTAACGCCAAAGTATAAATATGGAGTTAGTTTTGCGTCGAATTTGCGTCGAAAAAAATGACGGAGTATAAATATGCCCCCTAGGATTTGCAGAATTCGAGGACCACTTTTGGCCGGGTTGGAGAAATATATAAGGACATCGTCCGCATATAGAACCACGCGGTCTTCCGGTCCAGCGGGCCATGACCAACCCTCAATCAGGGTGTCCTCTCTCAGTAGCTTTGCCAAGGGTTCTATCGCGAGTGCGAAGAGCAACGAGGACAGTAGGCATCCTTGGTGGGTGCCCCAACAGATAGGGAATGGGTCCGAGACCACACCGTTCACTTGGACTCGAGCGGTCGGGTTAGAGTAGAGTTTCACCAAACCTTGGAATTTGGGGACAAATCCGTTACTTAGCAGGACGTGATCCAGGTAGGACCAGTCCACGGTATCGAAAGCTTTCTCAAAGTCCAGCAAGAGAAGAGCCAAGGGAGATCGGGTCAGAGCCCCGCGGTGCGCCAGGGCTACGTGCAAGCGCCTGATGCAGTGTCTTGTGCTTCGTGTGGGCATAAACCTACATTGGTCAGGGTGTACCAACAAGGGAAGCGCCTCCCTCAGTCTAGTGGCAAGGATCGTGGATAACACCATAATCTCGTGTTTAAGAGAGAGAAGGGTCAGTACGCTGAGCAATGTCCCGACGGAGGTTGGGTCTTGGGGATCACCACAATTGTGGCTTGGTCGATACCAGAGGGGAAACAGCCTGTTTTTTCTGCCTCCTCATTCATATTTAGCAGGTGAGGGCCCAAGATATCGCCGCATCTACTGTATAGCTCTGCCGGGAAGCCGTCTGGGCCTGCTGTCTTACCTGGTGACAGTTTGGCTATCGCATCAGTGATCTCTACGAGGCTTATGGCCTCGCCCAGGCTTTCTCTGGTCGCCTGCGGGATCTTGGAGAGGACAATGTCATTTAGGAGAGGGGACTCCCTTTCGGCTGGTGGCCGGGGGCGCTCTGCATATAGCCGTGCATAATAGGAGGCAAAGCTCTGTGCAATGTCGCCTGGCGCCCTAGAAAGAGTACCCGACTGGTCAACAATTTCAGAGATAACTCTATCAGCTAGCGGTCGGGTGGCTAACCAGTGTAGGAGTTTTCCGTTTCTGTCCCCCCAGCCGTACACCGAGCTGCCGACGCTCTCCAGATATGCTTCACAGACTCCAGCATTAAGGCCCATATTTATACTTTTTGACGCAAAACTGCGCTAACGCAGTTTTGCGCCAAAAAAATTAGCGCCGGCTAACGCCATTCTGAAGCGCCATGCGGGCGCCGTATTTATTCAATGACGTTAGCCGGCGTTAGCCGCCGGCGCTGTCTGGTGTGCGTTAAAAAAAAACACGTACACCAGGCAGCGCCGGCGTAGGGGGAAAATGGCGTATGGGCGTCCAGAAATGGTGCAAGTCAGGCTGAGGCAAAAAAATCGCCACAACCCGATTTGCGCCATTTTTTTACGACGCCCATCCCCCATTGAAATGACTCCTGTCTTAGCAAAGACAGGAGTCTTGCCCCCTTGCCATGCCCAGGGGACTTCTGTCCCCTGGGCATGGTCATTGGGCATAGTGGCATGTAGGGGGGCACAAATCAGGCCCCCCTATGCCACAAAAAAAAATTAAAAAAAATACTTACCTGGACTTATCTTAATGTCCCTGAAGTGGGTCCCTCCATCCTTGGGTGTCCTCCTGGGGTGGGCAAGGGTGGCAGGGGGTGTCCCTGGGGGCAGGGGAGGGCACCTCTGGGCTCATTCTGAGCCCACAGGTCCCTTAACGCCTGCCCTGACCCAGGCGCTAAAATCCGGCGCAAATGCGGGTTTTTTAGACCCGCCCACTCCCGGGCGTCATTTTTGCCCGGGAGTATAAATACGACACGTATGCATCGCAGTCATTTTTTAAGACGGGAACGCCTACCTTGCATATCATTAACGCAAGGAAGGTGTTCATGCAAAAAAATTACGCTAACTCCATGAACTTTGGCGCTAGACGCGTCTAACGCCAAAGTATAAATATGGAGTTAGTTTTGCGTCGAATTTGCGTCGAAAAAAAACGACGCAAATTTGGCGCAAACGGAGTATAAATATGCCCCTAAATGTCTTATCTCATCTCTGACTATAGTAAGTTGCCTCAAAGTGGAGGCTGATGCAGAGGCCGCATGTCAGCGCTCAGGTCGCAACGCCCTAACCTCTAGTTCCGACACCCGCGTGTTGCGTGCGCATTCCAGTATGCGAAGGAAATGTTTGGCATGTCCTCTGAGAGTAGCCTTACATGCAGCCTAGACTGTACCTGGTGACCGCACTGTTCCTAAGTTTTGCTCAAAGTACTGACTAAGATGGTCTCTGACCGCTAGGGTGTACTCACTATCTTGCAGGTGCCAAGCATTCAGGCGCCATATCGGACGCTAAGCAGGGTCCGCACCTCCCAACCGGATTTGTATTTGTGAGTGGTCTGAGACCCCGTGCGGCAGCATCTCCGCCCCGGTGACACTGGCAATATCTAGCACTGGCATAAACACGAGATCGATTCTGGCGTGTGTCTGGTGGGCTGCTAATGTGTGTGTGTATTGTCGCATCCTGGGATGCCAGGTTCTCCAAACCTCGCATAGGCCAAGGCTCTCAGCCCAGCCACTTAGGCTTGACGCTCGGCATGAACGACGAGTGGATATGGTACCTGAAACATCCAGCCTGGGGTAAAGTCCCCTCCTATTAGAGTAGTCCCTTGGGGGAGTCCCGCCAGCACCTGACAGAGTGAAAGTAAGAAGTTATCAAACCCGGTTGGGGGAGCGTAGGCACATACAAGATTAAACGGTAACCCATGAAGTGATCCAGTCACTGCAATGAATCTTCCTTGTGGATCGGATTGTGTGGCAGTGACATCATGGGCAATGAATGATGTAGTAGAATAGCCACCCCCCTGGAGCCCTTTGAAAATCTTGAGTGGTAGACCCTATTGTATCCTCCTCGTGCAAGCATGGGGCATTTAGTGCCAAATAGATGAGACTCCTGGAATAAGACCACTGAGGGGGCGTACCTGCGAATCGTGCTATACACTGCGGACCTCTTGATCTTCTCTAGGAGGCCATTCACATTCCATGAGAGGACCCGCGTCAGTAAGGTCCACGTGTGGATTGCGTTAGTGTAGTGGAATGTTGAGCATCCGTCAGGGGACCTAGGGGCGACCGTCTCAAGCAAAGGGATACATTTAAAAAAACGTAAAGGAAACTTATTGAAACATCATTACTTAACCCCTCGATAAACTTCCTGCCCCCAACCACCCCCCACCCCATACTTCTACCCTGGAAGCATCTGTCGCCCAACAACCCAACGAGTGGAGTGGAGTGGAGTGGTGGACCCCTCCATGCAGACGGATCATTTACAATCTATAGATGGAAGCCCAAAAATCACAGGTGTTAATCAACAGACAAAAGCATTGAGCAGTAGGTAGGGCCCGCTCTAGTCCACCCGTGCATGTGACAGGCGGTATCAGTCATCCCCGGCATACAACGGGTAAGAACCGTGTATCCGCAGTCAGCCAAGTGCAGGGGTCCGGCTCAGGCGATCTCTATCCATCGCACATGTCGGGCCCTGGGCATCCTGAGTATCTGTGGGGTCCCCATCCGCCCAGGAGCTGGATCTTAGTCCCATGTCCTCGCCTACAGGGCTGTCAGGAACCCCCTGTCTCCCATGTTGGGACCTGGTGCGTCTTCGTCCTCTTCGCGTACCTGGGGCCACCCCCGGAGAGCCTCCTACCGGACCAGGGGGGCCCCTCCGAGCCCTGACGCCCTTCTCTGTCAGCCAGTCCCATGCCTCCTCTGGTGACTCGAAGGAATAAGCCTTTCCGCCCATGAGGACTTTTTGGCTGGCAGGAAAAAGGAGCATGTAGGAAAGTTGCATCGCCCTGAGCTTTTGCTTGACGTGTTCATATGACCGGCGTCTGGTTTGGACCTCTCGAGTGTAGTCTGGGAATATTAGGATTTTGTGGTTGTCCCAGTGGAGGTCGGCGGAACGCCTGGCTTCCTTAAGGATATTGTCCCGGTCCTTGAAGTTTAGGAAACGTGCAATCATCGGTCTTTTGGGGCCGCCTGGGGGGGTGGGGGGCGCGGAGCTAGGGCCCTGTGTGCACGTTCGATTGCAAACCAGGGTGAAAGAGTTTGTTCTGGCATCCAGGACCTGATCCAGCGTTCCAGGAACTCAGGGGCCCGGTTTTCTTTTGCTCCTTCCGAAAAACCAATGAGGCGCAGACTATTACGTCTGGAGCGGTTTTCGGTATCTTCGGCGCGGCGGTGCAATTCGCCAGTTCGGGGTTGCAGTTGGGCCACCTTGGTCCTGAGATCCGCCAGATCGTCTTCAGTTTGGGAGACGCGACCCTCTACCTCGGTGATTCGGCCCACTGCATTCTTGAGATCTTGCCTTATAAGGCCCATGTCCTCACACACCTCCCCGATCTTGGTCTCCACGGCCAATTGCGATGACTGGATAGCCTGAAGGATGGCATTCACCCTGTCCGGGTCAGGGGCCCCGGAGGCCACGTCCTCATCATTCCGGGAGGTCGCCGGCGTGGTAAATTGGTCAGTCTTCTGTTGGGATGCTGGGGGCTCTCTGGCCGATCTGTCCTTTCCCATGTCGCCTCGAGGAGTCAGGCTGGGCATCTGCTGCACCACGTATCAATCACAACTGGGCCCTGACCACACCGTGGCTCTTTATAGTCACTGACTCCCAGAGGGGATGTCTCCAGGTGGGACCCCCGGCTCAGCCAGGCAGTCGCCAAGAGAGTCCTCCGACCTGCAGATCCGTGTAGTGGGCCTCCAACCACAGGACTTGTCTCGCACTGTGCCCGGACAGCGCTCCCAGGTGAGGCACCGGGGTCTCGGGGGTCCCTTCTTTAGTCCAAGAGGCAGCTGACTTGGTCTCGCATCGCCTGAATTCAAGCCCCTCAGGCCGGCCTAGCCAGGGGCCTCTCATCCCCCGGAGATTGCTGTGGATAATTGCTCCTCTGAGGGGGGCCTTTTGGAGGTGGGGTGCTCACCTCCGCTGCTGTCTATGGCTCAGTCTCTATGGCAGCTGGCCCACTGCCACATGCTACACCCTTTGCTCCGGCGCCTCCGCTCCTTCTCGGCCCCCTCAGGCCCCGGACGCACCTTCAGCTCGGCGAGGTGCAGACGATTCGTTGCTCCAATCAACTCCCCTCAGCAGGTCAAATGCGGCATCATCAGTTGGTGGGGAGGCCAGGGCGCCCCACAGTCCACTTGCTCTTCTTTGGTAAGGGCCCTGTCCCCGGGTCCACAGGCACCCAGATGGGCCCAGTCGCTGTCTCGCGGGCCCTCCGTGCCGACGCATATCGGGCCAGCCAGCCACCGCCTATCGGCACACGACAGGCAGGGCTGGCGCTTCTTTCTTCTCTTCTTCCCCCGGGGGGCCGCACCTCCGTCTTCGCGGACAGCTCCCCGAGTCCAAGGGGCCGGTCCGCGGCTGTCGGGGCTCCGCCTCCTCGACCACCACCGCCGCCGCAATCTCACAGGGCCTGCGTGAAGCACCGCACGCCGGGCCCCCACAACAGCCTTCCCTGGCCCACTCGCTTCCTCTCTGGATCTGCGCGCTCGGCCCAGGTAGCAGCTCCGCACGCAGGAGCGCGAGGGGTGGCCTCGGTCCCCGCCGACATTTTGGCCGCCGTGTCAGCTCAGTCGTCTGCCAGTGTGCGGTCTTCGCCACGCAGCACTCCAGGCTCCCAGTCGGTCAGGGAACCCGCAGGGGTAGTGTGGGATGCGCAGCAGAACGGGGCAGTGAAGGCTTCCTCAGACGGATGACGGAGGGGTCCGGAGCACTCTCAGAGTGAGACGGCCATCTTGACGCCCGAAGCCAGGCCCCCCCCAATGTTTGTTTTAATATCAAAGAAATCAACAGTAGAAAACGGCCCAACGGGCCCTAAGATAGGCCCACAAACTCCTGAAAAACAAACCAATACGCTGATCTGTGAGACCAGCTCATCAGGCACTGCCTGATTTCCCGGTAGGCCAGCCTGACCCTGTGTATTCAGGCCCTGATATACTAATTCTCTGCATCAGGTTTGCATTACATCTGTAATGCAAACCTGACTCAAAACGTTAATGTGGGATTTACTATCCAATGCAAATCTTGGATTTGTTTTGGGTAGTATCCTAAAGATGTGCAATGGGTTGCCTTGTGTTTATTTGCATTAAAGGGACATTCCATACGTGCTGCCTGGGCAGTCCATTTCAGCCACCCATGGGGTTTGATGCAAATCCACATCTACAAAGAATCGTAGATAGGGATTTGTGCCAAAATCCCATGCCGTCTCGAGGTAGGCGCAACAAGGAGAAATGTTCTCATTTCTCCTTGTTTTTCCTTCTTTGCATGTGTGCTGCATTGTACAACACACATACAATGTGGGAACATCTTTAAAGCATAGTTTTTGTACTGCAAGGGGCCCCTTCCAGTACAAAGCCTACACCTCCCACTATGCAGACACCCTTACACTATGGTGCAAGGGTGTCTGTGTTTTCGCATGGCTGCCAATAGAGTGCAAGCATAGGAAGAGAGAACAGCTCAACATCTTAGTAGATATGGCACTGTTTGCTCTCTCCCTTACACTCAGCACAGTTGCTGTGCTGTGTAACTTCATAGTAAGTCTGGCCCCATTCTTTATTAATGCCAATGGCCCCAAATATTACTATGGTATAACTAGATGTAAATGTGACTTAAGTTAAACTAAGTTTTTTTCAGTGACCTAGTGTATTTTTAAAACATATACAGTAGTTCTTAAATCAAGAATGAAACTGCAGGACTTAACATAGCAAGATTAGGCTTGATGGTCCAGTGTTAGTTTTGCTAAGTGTGGGTCCCCAATTCCATGACCTTTTGTAATATGGTACATCTAGTCCCCTTACGATATTATCTAACGGTTTAGGTCCTAAGTTGGCAGAAATAGCTCAAAATATAAGCCCTGGTATTTAGCCATCTCCACAAAAGATATTGTGGAAAGCTTTAGTCCTTATCCAGTTAGATCTGAGTTCAGAGCCAAGACAAATTTGTTAGCATGTCAGTGGTTAAGCTGGTTATGTTCTTCAGAATGCCATGAAGGATCAACATGCAAGCATTCTAAAAATAAATAACGAAATAACATTGCAACACGTTTACAACTTGCTTTCAGTGAAGCATCAAACCTTTCATGTTAGTGTACACTGTGCTACCATACCACATAAGTTCAATAAAGTAGCCATGACAATTAACTTTGCAAAGTGGTATTATGAGTTTTATCTTCAATTTTATGTTTCTACTGTAGAATATCCTTTCTATCTACTTATCCATCTCTTCTTTTAGTTTTAGATCTTTTTCAAGAATTTTCATTATTATTTTGTAGAAATTTTTAATTTTAAAATTCACAAGTATTAGTTGATCTTGTTGCTACATGTATTTGCCAAGTATTTTTGCAATATCATCTAACTCCATAAACTCCCCTTTCTATCAAATAATAGTTATTATGCCCTTGCTCCCATATTGTCCCACAGACATTTTCTTCTATGGTAAAATCAGGGTTTCTCCTCAAATTCATGTGTTGGCTACCATAAGTGTAGGAAATTGGATTATTGCTTGAAGGTGGTGAGAACCCATCTCAAATAACAATCACAATCCTTGTCAGGGTGAACCAAAAAAGTCACTAAAGGAACCTATACTTAACCCTCTGGTTTCTTGCCATGAAAGCAGTCGGGCTTAACTTAGAGGCAATGAATAAAGAATGTATGCAGCACTCAAACAGTAGTAAAGTGAAAACACAACACTAGATAAATTCCAAACTTATTTAGAAAAACTTTGCACACTTAAATAAATAAAATGACAATAAGCCAACAGAAATCCAATCAATAGAAACAGAGGTAGTGCAGGTCCTGTCAGTGCTCTATTTCCTGGCTACTGGGTCCTTTAAAAAAACAGCGGCCATGTCATCAGGGATGTCACAGCCAATGTTCTCTAACGTGTTGTCCAGAGTGTTGTCTGCCCTGCTGAAACACATGCACAGCTATGTCGTTTTCCCTCAGGTGGAGGATTTGCCCACAGTGAAAGGTGACTTCTATGCCCTGGGACATATACCCAACATCACTGGTGCCATTGATGGTACACATGTGGCATTTGTCCCCCCGCAGGAATGAACAGGTATACAGAAACCGCAAAAGCTACCATTCTATGAATGTGCAGATGGTGTGTTTGTCAGACCAGTATATATCCCATGTGAATGCCAAGTATCCAGGATCAGTGCATGACGCTTACATTTTGAGGAATAACAGCATCCCTTATGTGATGGGCCAACTCCAGAGGCACCATGTGTGGCTAATAGGTGAGCCCAAGGTCCCAACACAGTTGACTTAGGTGTCTGGGTATGGGAGAGTCCCTATGGGTTGGAGGATGTCTAACAGTTGTCCCTTGATATTTGCAGGTGACTCTGGTTACCCCAACCTGTCATGGCTACTGACCCCAGTGCGGAAGGCCGTTGCTTCCATCTGACAGGTGGCTCCCTATACTACTCACCGAAGAAGGTGTGCCAGATCATCGTGGCATGCTGTATGTTGCACAACCTGGCTTTGCGACGCCAGG
Organism: Pleurodeles waltl; assembly: GCF_031143425.1. Classification (NCBI taxonomy): domain Eukaryota; kingdom Metazoa; phylum Chordata; class Amphibia; order Caudata; family Salamandridae; genus Pleurodeles; species Pleurodeles waltl. The sequence continues at coordinate 1,510,605,287 of NC_090444.1, read as the reverse complement.
TGCCTTTTCTGCAGGAGAATGGGTCTGATGATGGTCTTGTGGCAGCTGTGGAGCCTGTGGACAGTGAAGAAGAGGAGGCAGAAAAAGAAGATCTAGGCAACCGAAACAACTTCATCATGCAATATTTCCAGTGAGACACAGGTAAGAGGATAGCACTGCTTCTCTCATATCATACTACTGTAGGACATGGCATAAATCTGCCTTTTTACCTCTGTGTATGAACCCTGACATGTCACTTTGGCTTTCCATTTCACAGATCTGGGTCACACTTTCTGCCTTATGCTATGTTTACTGCTGCCCAACAAATGTCTAACATTGGTATGTGAACATCAATATTGACATTGCTATATTTCTGAGAGGTTGCAATTACACATTTGCGAAAGTAAAGACTGACTTCAGATTCATTTGTGATTCAAGGGTGGTTATTTCTGTGCAAATAAGTGGAGGGGGCTGTACAATGGGCTGGGGTGATGGTGGAGGAATGTCCATGGTAGAGTCCAATCTATTGGTCTCACAGGTGCATTGTCCAAGGGGGCATAGGAAGTGGAGTAATGGCAGTTTAAAGTTGTCAGGGTGACAAAGTGGGACAAAAGGGTGACAATCAGGAGAGTGTTATTTCCTGGCAGGGGTCTGGGCAATATTCTCTGTCTTGTTCCTGGATCTCCGGGACCATTTGCGGGGTGGTTCTCCTTCTGCAGGGGATGGGGTGCTGGTGGCCTGTTGTTCCTGTGACAGGACATCCTGTCCACTAGCGCTGGCGGAGGTGGAGGGCTGTTCATTGTCCAGGCTAGTGTCAGGGGCCTGTTTGTGTGCCACTTTGTCCCTAATGGTGTTGGCCAGGTCTGCCAGCACCCCTGCAACGGTGACTAGGGTGGTGTTGATGGACTTCAAGTCCTCCCTGACCCCGAGGTAGTGTTCCTCCTGCATCCGCTGGATCTCCTGGAACTTGGCCAGTACTGTGCCCATGGTCTCCTGGGAATGCTGGTATGCTCCCATGATGTTGGAGAGTGCCTCGTGGAGAGTGGGTTCCCTGGGCCTGTCCTCCCTCTGTCACACAGCAGTCCTCCCAGTTTCCCTGTTATCCTGTGCCTCTGTTCCCTGAACCGTGTGCCCACTACCACTGACCCCAGGTCCCTGATTGTCTTGGGTTGGTGGGTTAGCCTGGGGTCCCTGTAGTGGTGGACAGACTGCTGATTGTCGTGTCCTGGGGGACAGAGGGATGGGTCCGCTGGGTGGGTGCTGTGCTGGTGTTTCCTGAGGGGGGAGGGTCTGTGGTGGTTTGTGACAGTGGTAGGGGAACCGACTGTCCAGAGGTCCGTGATGGGCCGGGCTTGTCATCTTGATCCAGGTATGCAGAGCGGCTGTCATCACTGTGGGTCTCTTCTGGCACCTCTTGACCGGTGACATTGGGTATGGGTCCTGTTGGGGTGTAAATGCATAGTTATTGTATCTGTGTGTGCCATCTTGTGCAATGGGTGAGTTACCCCCCTACTCCTGTGCTTGCATTATTGTGTTGGCCCTTGTGTGATTAGTGATTTTGGGACCTGGGTGAGTATCTGTACTGGACATGCTTTGGTGATGGGTGTCTATGCAGGGGTGTTGCATGCAGGACTTGGGATTGGGATGGGTAGGTTGTGATGGTGAGGAATATGTGAGGTGTTGGAGTGATGGTGGTGAGGGTGAGGGTGGGGGTATGTGATGGCATGCAGGTGGGGTGCGGGGATATAGTAGTAAAGATATGACTTACCAGAGTCCAGTCCTCGTGCTACTCCCGCAAGGCCCTCAGGATGCAGTATTGCCAAGACTTGCTTCTCCCATGTTGTTAGTTGTGGGGGAGGATTTGGGGGTCTACCGCCAGTCCTATGTACTGGTGTCTGGATACCACGGAACGCACCTTCCCCCGTAGGTCGTTCCACCTCTTTCTGATGTATTCTTGTGTTCTTGAATGCTGTCCCACTGCATTGACCCTGTCGACAATTCTCCGCCATAGCTCCATCTGCCTAGCAATGGAGGTGTGCTGCACCTGTGTTCCTAATAGCTGTGGCTCTACCCAGATGATTTCCTCCACCATGTCCCTGAGCTCCTCCTCGGAAAACCTGGGGTGTCTTTGATGTGCCATGATGTGGTGTGGGTAATGTGTGAGGTGATGTTTGTTGTGCTGTGTGATGTGTTGTGTTGGTGCGTGGATGTTGTATGAGTGATGGTGTTGTGTGGCTATGGATGCTGGTGTTGTGTTTGCTATTCTCTCTCTCTGCTTCTTCCAAAAATGTCATTGTAAGGGTTTGTGGGTAATGTGGGTGTGTGTTTTATAGTGTTGTGAGTGTGTGGGTGTGGTGTGTGTATCAGGTGTGTGTATTTCGAATTGTCCAATGTGTTCTGTATGTGTGTGTGTATATTGAGCGCGGCGGTACCGCCAATGGATTACGCGGTTGAAAGACCACTGCGTTGATTCGTGGGTCGTGATAGTGTGGGCGTATTCTTGTTGGCGTGACGATGTGGGTTTTGGTATCGCCAGTTTATCACTGACCTTTGGTGTGGCGGACATGTGTGGGTGTCTGTATTGTGGCGGATTAAGAGATGTGGGTTGTAATACCTGAAGCAGATTTCCGCCGCAGCCACGGTATGTTGGCGACCTTCAGGACGGCGGTAAGCGGGTTTACTGCCAGGGTTGGAATGAGGGCCTAAATATGCATGTCCTACTTTAAATATCCTGCCCGCTGAACCTTTAGGGCCTACCTCAGGGGTGACTTATAAGCATTAAAAAGGAAGGTTTATGCTTAGCAAGGGAGTTATTTGTTCAAATCGACATGGCAGTTTAAAACTGCACTGCTGTCTCCAATGTCAGGCATGAAACATGACTTAGTAAGCTACTTTCATGTGTGGCAAAATGGGTGCTGCAGCCCACTAGCAGCATTAAATTTACAGGCCCTTCATACAAGTAGTACCAGATACTAGGGACTTATAAGGAAATTAAATGTCCTGAAAAGGAGCGCCTTGCCAAACGCATCAAGGCCATTTCCAACCACAATATTCATCATCGTCAGAGAGTTCTCCAACCCTTCAGCCTCTGAAATCATAACCACTTCCTCCCAGGAATTCTGTGACACACTGGCAGACTTCTTCCACAACATGATCTCTGACATGTACAAAAATTTCAAGCTCCATTCCGCCAACTACGGTCTCATCGCTCCCACAGATGCAAACCCCGACCACTTGCTAACAACCTGGGACCAGCTCACCACTCAAAACACTGCCATCTAGAACTTCGTCCATTCAAGAGCACCTACAGACCCCTGTCCCCACCACATTTTTAATCAGGGAAACAAGTCAATCAGTACAAACTCAGCACCATCTTCAATGCATCCATCATCATGACCACCGTCCCCGACAAATGGAAACACGCTAAAGTCAACCCCCTCCTCAAGATATCATGCCCAACCCCAGCAAGCTTGAGAATTTCTGTCCAATCTCCCTGCTCCTGATTCCTGCCAAGGCAAGGTCCTCGAGAAAGACATCAACCGCCAACTCACAGAGCACCTGGAGAACAGCAATCTTCAGGACATCTCACAGTCGGTATCCTGCACGAACCAACACTACTGAAACCACCCTCATCACTTCCACCAACAACATCAGAGCCCCCCTTGACCGATGGGAAAAAAGCAGCCCTGATCCTCCTTGACCTCTTAGCAGCTTTTCAACACTGTATCCCACCACACCCTTATCAAGGGGCCCCACCAGATCGGAATGTATGGAGACATCTTCCGATGGATTGCCTCCTTCCTCTCTGGAAGAACACAGAGAATCCACCTTCCTCCCTTCAACTTCACCTAATTTTATCGAGTTTCAAGAAAATGGCACACACTTTACCTCTGATTGGCAGGGAGGAAGTGTGCAGAATCCTAATGCCAACAAAAGTGAGTTCAGATACAGAAGGCAACAGTCTGGGAAATACCACACAAAAGATGGTAATTTCAAATTGCAAGTTTCACAGTGTTCTCTTACGCACTATATGGTTTATATTCATAGATGGTGCATATATATTGCACTTTATTCTTTGAAAAATGTTTTTATAACACTTGCAAGGTTATTTTGAAGTGCCTATTCCTGCCCGACTTTCTTATTGACTGAACCCAACTCAAAGGCTAATGTAGGAGCCACCACATAACTTTGCAGAACTTTCAATGCAATACTTTAAAAAACAGCTTGCAATTGCATACCTTTATTTTCTTTTTACCTTCTTTTTGTTTTTTCACATCCTTCATTTTTCTGTTTTTTTAATTTCTTTTCTACTTTTCATAGAATTAGCAAAACAATACGGGTACTGGGGCTGGCAGGCTAGACCTCTCACCAGCCAACCTCCTTCCCTGTCCCCTCCTTTTAGGGGCACGGTAGAGAGGGCCAAGGGGACCAGCAGTAATAAAGAGTAAGTAGCTTTGATAGAGTAATGAGAGCATGGGAGAGAGAGTGGGTGGGATTTCTGGAGGTGTGAGGCAAGACTGAGAGAGAAAGAAGGTAACTCTGGCCTCGGAACACAAGTGATTCATGGGCAGAGGGATACAGTGGCAGGAAGTCTAGAAGGAGGTTGATGTCTTTATTAGAGGAATTAGGATTATGGGAACGGTTCAGGATGCCATACTCGTGCTGCTGTAGGCCCCTGGGCTGCAGCTCTGTGCTGACAATGCCGTGCCACACAGCAGCACAACAGTTTTTCTTTTAGGCAGCCTTCTGAGCACAGGTGGGAGACAAGGTGCCAGGCATTTGATATCAGCTTTGCTGGTGATCACCTGCGGCTAAGCCCTCTGCAGAAGTGACCAGACCTGATAAGACTCCTGCAGACGGGGCAACAGACCCTCTTGCAGTGGATACGTTGAGGCAGTGATCCCATCCTGGACCCATGTGAGAGAACTGGTAGGCTGCAATCACTTCTGGGTAGCCAGGGCCCAGGAGCAGGACCAAGGTATGCAGGGGCACTACCAGGGAGCCAACACTCAGGTGTCCCGCATGAGAGCCAAGCCCTGGGTGGGTTGGGAGGTGGGGATCATTGTTGCCAGTGGAACTTAGGCATGTTTTACCAGTACCTGCAGGATGCCATTGCCTTGCAGGGTACAATGTCTTGTCTGAAGTGGTGCTAGAGGCTGCACAGGCTAGAAAATCCTGCCCATCTGGCTATGTCTGCAGCTTCTCAACCTTCAACTGTTCATGAGTGGAACTGTTGGAGGTACCAGAGAGACTCATGCCCCTGCCACAGTGAATATGTGAGTACCCGCCAAACCAAAAGCATATCTGTCTCAACAAAACCTGTACCAGGGTCGGCATACTCCACACTATGATTAAAAGGGCTGTCCTAGGGTTGGAGCACATCAGGCTAGACTCTTAACGTTTAAGTGATGTGTACACTCAGACTCGTGTGTTTTAATCTGTCTACCCCAGACATGAAGCACTATGTATCATGTTCTCTTTTTACTGTGTACATGCTCAGTTTGCTTTCTACATCTTACACTGCTTGCTATCTTAGAATTCCACCTTCCACTATACTCCAAAAACCCTGCATGAAGAAACTGGATCTTTTGGCTTAATTCCTTACTTTTTTTCTTCAGAGTGACCCTCTTCTTACCTTCCGTCCTCCACATGCTTCCTATTTCTAAATATAGCATCCTCTCAGTCCCATGCCTGTCTGCCTTATTTGGTTTCTATGGCAAAATTCGAACTAGCAGTTTAAAAATGTTCTTCCAGTCTGCAGTGACAGGCTGTCATTTTGTAGATTGTCACACTCAGGCAGGGTAGCAAAATCGGTGCTGCTGCCCTGAGTGGCCACTTGAACCTACATGCTCTTGGTACCTTTGTACCTTTATACCATATTTTAGGGATTTAAAAGTACGTTAACTTATACCATTTGGGGGTAGCCAATTCAACATAAGTTTTGTAAAGGGTTAGAACACTGGCACTGAGATCTGGTTAGCAGGCCTCTGTGCATTCTGAGTCGCAAAACCAGCAGCATCAGTCCAAAACCATGTCTGTGATCATGCAAAGAGGCATTTTCTTACAAGCAGCATCCTAACGTTCAAACATGTTTCTTCCACCACCATGCTCCAGCCAACACCAAAGGCTACAGACATGGGAGTCCAAGCAGGTGTTAACCTGTTAAATCTAATATAGGGAGAAATAGCAGTTGGAGAGCTATGTGAAGACTCACAAATTTAAAGAGCTGGATAATGGCTAGCACTGTGATTTATTTACAGTGTACTGTAATGTGATTTATAAGCCACCAAGCTATATATGAGTTATGCAGTAAAAATATTGAAATCTAAAAGTGCACATAAGTGTGCTTTTATGCTTGGTGCCGTTTTGTAGCCCCAGCTTCTTTGTGCCCTAAACAGCCCAGTGAGCAAACAGACAAAGACGGTAATAAGAACACAGTCTTGTGCTGTGTATTCTTGAAACTTTAAAACTGCTTTTTTCTCCACCCATGACTGTTTACATTGAGTGCCTAGTTTCTGTGCAGTTTGTACTTTTAAAACTGCCATTTTTTTCTATCCGACTGTTTAAATCTCTCTCCTAGTTTTCCCCTTACTGTGCCAAGGCTTGTGTTTTTAAAAGGTAAAAAGGCAAACTAAATCTCAGGGGCTAAGCAGAGTGTGTTTAAGGGACTGCTTAATATGCTTTATGGTTTAATCTGTGTTTGGAAAGTGTATGTAGCACTTGTTTCCGACAAGACAAAATGTTTTCTTAAAGTGTGCGAAAAGCAGTATTTGTAGTGGCCTTAGAATTGGGCCTTACCTGCAAGGTTGACCTACAAAGTGTGGATTGAGCAGGTCTGTATTCAAGGCGATTCTGACTTGAAGAGCAGTTCCCTGCCCACCACCCTGTGCTTAAGGTCACGTACCCTTTATATAAGTTTCTTACTGGTTGTTGCATCTGTGCTCTGAATATTTCCTATGGCTAGGGTTTCTATTGGAGTCAGGGTTTAGGGTTTGAGTTCTAATAGGCTGATAAGTCTGGGGATCCGATTTGTTCCTAGGGCTAGGGTTTCTGTTGGAGTCAGGGATTAAGTTTAGAGTTCTGATTGGCTGATAGGTCTGGGGTTCTGATTGGTTCTTGGGCTAGGGTTACGATTGGATATAGGGCTTAGGGTTTAGCTTTGGATTGGTTGGTAGGGTTAGGGGTGTGATTGGTTGAAAGAACCAGGTCTCCCATTGGCCCTAGGGCTAAGGGCTAAGAGCTAAGACTGTGATTGGTTATGGATACTGCTAGGGTTTCCATTGGCCAAAGGTATCACCTGACCTAGGGTTATGTAACTCTTAGCCTGGACATCGAACCTAAGGGCAGAGAGAGCAAGGGCAGTTGCCTGTTTGGGCCACCTTGGGCCAGAAATACTGCCCTTTTTTATCATTCACCAGTCACCATCTTAACTCATCAAGATCCTAAAACATAATAAAACACTTTCAACAAATGCAAGCTACTCATTTACAATAAAGACTATCCACATTGAAAAATGTCTCACTAACCACTACTTAACCCCACAAACCACAATTATACAACCTTCTGCCCCATCTACCACACAATGGCACCTTCACTCTCACACAAAATTACACTCTGTCCTATATCATTAACAAATCCACATATCACCAACACAACACAATGCCACTGTAACGGGCCAGCCGACAATGAACCAGGCCAACAGTGCCCCAGGGGCACCTTCGTGTCTGGCATACCTGACCCGGATGTATTGCTGGTGCCACCCAATCAGGCAGCATATCTGGGCGAGGGTGGGGATTTTAAATCCCTGACAGGATGGACTAGGTCAACGATGGCGGGCAACGACAGCACCAGCAGGAACACCTTGGGAGGTGGCCCAGGAGGGGAACGCGGCGGACACCACAGCCACGAACGATGTGCCGTCCAAGTCGGCACCAAAGGAGAAGACCCCAGGCCCAGCAGGAGGAACGTGACGATGGCAGCCTATTCCTCATTCGAGAGGCAGGTGGAGGAACAGGAGGCGGCAAGACCAGCATACCCGCCACACTCTGGCCCTAAATAGGACACGTGTATAAAAAACCCTCAGAACTGGTGGGAGGCGGCGAAGGACGGCTGAATGTTTAGCACTGTTTTATTGTTTTTCTTTAGTTTGGGGTATTGCAAGAGGGGTTTTGCCTACAAACTCAGCATAGACTACAGCGACAATTCCAAAAGACTTACAAGGCAAAGACAGGACAGGATGATGTCAGACTCTTAGTTTGTTTTTGTGAAAACATTTTTTATTTTTTTATTTTTGGGGGGTTTCTACAAAAATCTGAGAAGAGCAAAGGCTAGAAAAGGGGTAGGAGAAGATACCTCAGAAACAGAGACAGGAAAAAACTGAAAAATAGAAGATAGCAGAGAAGAAAAGAAGACAAGGAAAGCTAGTAGCAGATAGCTATACCAGAACCAGAGAATAAGAAAAGTAGACAGTAAGAGGAAGTCAGAAAAGAGAAAAAGAGAGAGCAAGACAGCCTAGGAAAAGCAGAAATAACAATTACCCGTCCACCGTTCTTCTTCTTTTCCCCATGCGCCTCCTGAGACACCATCTGGAAGGAAGAGAAAGAAGAATATGAACACCTCATGAGCCCACAAAGAAGAACAGGGAACAGAAACCATAACCAACCAACCAAAAGGAAACGAACAAAATAATAAACTATTAGTATAATAGTACTAACTAATAAAGACAATATACAGAGGAACGCCTGGCTGCGAGTCTTCCTTACGGTATCACTGTAACAGCCACATTATACATAACTGTAATCTATCCGGACACACACTCCCTGTTCATAAACAAACACCAGCTCTACCCTCTACTTGCTCCTAACACACCCCTTTCTGTCACCCCCAAACCTATACTCAGCCTTACATCAGATCATCCACCAGCACTCTCCTCCTGCTTTTACCAAAAACACAGAACCAAATGTTGGAAATTACCCTTTTTGGAGGGTTATCCCCAACCGTTCTGTTTTTGACTGTGTACTGTATTTTGTTTTTTCTGGCTTTAGGACTCTGGGCACATTACCACTGCTGACCAGTGCTAACATGCAAGGGCTCTGTGTCTAAATGGTATTGGTGACTGGTTTATCAATGTTTGGCATAGTTGATTTACTAGTAAGTCCCTAGTATAGTGCACCATGTGTGCACAGGGCCTGTAAATGAAATGCTACTAGTGGGCCAGTAGCACTGATTGTGCCAGCCACTCGAGTAGCACTGGAAACATGTCTCAGACCTGCCTTTTCAGTGTCTGTGTGGGCAGTTTTAAACTGCAATTTCAACCTGGCAAGTGCACCCACTTGCCAGGCCTAAACCTTCCCTTTTACTACATGTAAGTCACTGTTAAGGTAGGCCCAAGGCAGCCCCATGGGCAGGGTGCAGTGTATTTAAAAGGTAGAATATGTACTGGTGTGTTTTACAAATCCTGATAGTGAAATACAGCTAAATTTGTTTTTCACTATTGCAACGCCTATCTTTCCCATAGGTCAGTGGTTCCCAAACTGTGCGCCATGGCACTCTGGTGCGCCGTTAGAAGTTGCCAGGGGCGCCGAGCGCATTTTGGAAACACGATAGAACAATTTAAAAAAGATTTATGCGTGCAGTTTATAAATTACCTGCTTACGATGAGTTAAATGTATTTTGCGGCGGAGTAACCCATTAGCATTTCATGTGGGGGAGTTACATAAGCCCCAACCTCTTGCCGTCTGCAGCATGGTTTCACCAAGCATGATTACGTTCTTAAATAAAAGCCTTTGTCATTGCCAGGTGCTCGGCAATTCAGAAGAGAGCACTGGAATGTTATTGCTCCCATGGGATACTCATTGAAGTGTGCAAATCGGACGTGTTCCTTGACGAATTTCCGATAATCAGGTAATTATTATTATTAGGATTTTTAATCTAGGGTGAGAGACAGGGCACGGCAGGACCGGAGATCACAGGAAATTCTCCTAACCAGCGCTGATATAGTAATTATAGTACTATTAATAACTAATGTTCTGTTTTTAAAACAGATGGAAATTTCCCTGGGGTGAGCACTCCAAACGAGGCCCCTGTGTAGTTGCAAGACAGGAGAAAACTGCTAACAGCTTGATTCAGCACACACACACAAGTTGAGTTTGTTTATTTAGATTAGGAGACATGATTAGAATTTAGTTCCTTGCTGATGACAAGTCCAGGGGAAAATTGCAGCGTTTCTGCTTTGTGAAAGATTAGCCTTCCACCCTTTTCTCATTATAAAGCACACCTTTCCTTTTTTCCCCCCATTTGTGTTTACAAAATGCTAGTAAATTGTCCAAAATAAATTATAGGCCCACAGTCCTCCCTCACTTGCATTACTTACTGAGTCTTACTGCCAGGGGAAGGCAATTTTCGTTGGGAGGCCAGAAAAACGGCTATGGGAGGTACAGACCAAGTGGAACTTGGAAAGCACAGTTTTCAAAAGCTGAAGACTTTGAAATAATTTGAGGTAGCAGTGCCACCTAAATTCTCACGAAACCGCAGAGTGGGAGTGAGAACGACAGTGCTTAATTTGTCAATAAAAATGTGCCTTTGCCCAAAGCCCTCTTCTTAAACATGTGGCTGCTGCAATTAAATGTGGGAAAACGGAATACTGAGGCAGTGTAATACTGAAGCCATCTCAGGCCTCTTCAGTGATTTTAAAGCCACTCCCTGCCCCTTCAGCTCACTCTTGCAGCTTTCTGTTTTCTCCCATTGTGACACTATTTAGTTTTTCTCTTCCTCAGTCTTTCCCATATGTCTTTTGCTCGCAGTAAATGCTTGAGGCAGAAAAATAATTGCCCGCCTTCAAAAATAAGTGTGGGTGCTCTGCACCGGAAACAAGCACTGGTGAATGATCAAGTACTGTTAAGTAGTGTTAGAGGACAAAGTGTCCAGACTGAAGGCAGAATGTGTGCTCCAAAGGTGAGGTGTGAGGTGTGTGTGGTCAAGGCAAAGTAATGACGTTGTAAACAGAGAAGAAAATACGTGCACGGAGGACAGCAAGTGTGACAGGGAATGGAGATGTGGCTACATTTTTAGACATTTAAGAATGAGAGGTTGAATTGGAGGAGATGTGGTCTGGCAGGGACAAGGAAACATACATGTTATGCTCGTTCTTATAATTGAAGTACTCCTGAGGCTGGGCTTACATCGCCCACCCGGAAAAAAAAAAGTAACATAATGGGGAGCCGTGGGCAATAGCCAATATAGGTGAAGGGAGCTACGGGTCGAAAAAGAAATTGGGAACCACTGCCATAAGGTTAACATGGGGATTGCCATGAAATATCTTTTAAGTGTAATTTCCCATTGGAAGCAGATACAGATGTGAAGTTTGGGGTCTTTGAAATCACAAATTAAAAAATAAATTTTGCAGTGAAATTGGTTTAGCGATTGTAAGTTTGAAAATGCCTCTTTTAGAAAGTGGACATTTCCTTGCTTAACCATTTTGTGCCTCTGCCTGTCTGTGGAATACATGGCTGGGTCAGGATGACACTTGAGCTGTTTGTGAATTCACTCTAGACAGTCACACAAAGAGAGCTGAAGTGTTCCCTGTATATCCTTATGTGTCTTCCGGAGCTAGAGTGGTGGGGGGAGCTGACACTTGCACCTGAATAGGGCAGTGTCTATCCTTACACAAAGCAGTCCCCAACTCCCTGGAGTGTGTCTGGGGCCAGGGTAGGAAAGGCACAGTCCTGTGCGCTACAAAGACCTTTCTATGAAGTTTGCCTACTTCAAAGGTAGAAATGGGTATAAGTACTGGACCTCTGACCTCACAAAGTTGGAACACATCTGGATTGAGGACATTCTGTCAGAAAGAAGAGCTAGATGCTGCAGGAGGGACTGCCACTCTGCCTTTTGCTTTGTTGTGCTGGTCTGCTGCTTGCTGCATCTTTTCTGGGAGTGAAAGGCCTGAACTTTGCTTTCTACAGTTCTCCAAGGACTTGAACTGAGATTGTGTCCTGTTAGGAAGTCTCAGGGATATAAAAAAACTTAGGCCCGTATTTATACTTTTTTTGCGCCGCATGTGCGTCGTTTTGACGCAAAAACGGCACAAACTTGCAAAATGCCATTGTATTTTGTAGGTTTGCGCCGTTTTGCGTCAAAAAGCGGCGCAAATGCGGCGCTAAAAAAAGTATAAATACGGGCCTTAATCTGCTAGTACTTGGGATCTTCTGCTGAGAGTCCTGACTTGCCAGGTGGTGCTAACTCCAGTCCCTGGGCCCTTGGTAAGGGCCTAGTATAAGCTGGTGACCTAAAGGATAAAATCCATGCACCAACGTGCCGTGCCATAATTATTGATGCAGCGCCTGTCCTGTGTCTGCAGCATCAAGCCAGCACCTGTCTTGTGGCTGCAGAATTGACGCAGCACCTGTGTCACCAGGGCTCTATCAACACAGTGCTTCTGGATTCGAGGCATTCTGGATTCGAGGCATTAATTTATCTTCGTCCCTGCACCGCAGTAAGGAACCAATGCTGCGTGTCCAGAAATCAATGCATCACCTTTCCTACAAGGAAAGAAACAACACATCACCTTCCCTGCCAGTAAGTAACCTATGCATCGCCTCTCCTGTGAGGAAAGAATCAACTCATCACCTCCCTTGCACAGGAATGAACCGACGCATTGCTTTGCTTTTTGATGCCTCACCTCCCCTACGGCCTGCATTATCTTTGTTTTTGAATCATTGATTACTATGGATTAAGACTCATTTCAACCTTTAAAAAGTGATATCTTTACTTGTGTATGTTGAATTTTGTCGTTTTGGTCTTGTTTTACTCTGAAAACTATTGGCTATTTTTCTAAATTGATGTGGAGTACTTTTGTGGTGTTTTCACTGTGTTTGTGTGTGTGTGTGTGTTTGTACAAATACTTTTCACATGGCCTCTGAGATAAGCCGGACTGCTCATTCCAAGCTACCAAGGGGGTAAGCAAGGGTTGTTTTAGCTATGTGGCTCCCTTACCCTGACTAGAGTGAGGGTCCCTATTGGACAGGGTACAAACCACTGCCAACTAGAGACCCCATTTCTAACACCAAACAATCCTTACACTTCAATCCACCACACATACTACCTATTCCAGCTATCAAATCAAACACACTAATTACTTTTATCAATCCCCTCTTACATACCACATACACTCTTCTCCAAAACACACCACCACCCCTTTTACCGTTCAACTTCTACTCACGAGCAGTACTTTACAAACAGATCCTTCTCAGAAAACCACTGTATCAATATCTTCTCTCACTACCCCACAAAAATAAAACATAATACACACACCAACACATCAAAATCATACACACACACAGAGTTTCATAATGCATCCTGTCACAAATTAGAAACATACACCCAGTCCCACCCTCCTACCTTCACAAGTAAGACACATCTAAACCATCTCTGTACCCAAATGCTCTCTCTTCACCAACACCTATCGTGAATACGCCAATACAACAACTCTCATTTACCCGACTCTCATTTATTGCACAATTTAGAGTCTTTAAACATGACCCACATGCTCCCCCCTAACCCATGCACTTTCTGCCCTAAACAAACGTAAACAAAATAAACAACATGTCACCCTTCACAGCTTTGCATCCCCATGTTTATTAAACAAGGCTATTCTACAAAAACAGTATAGCTCACCAACTCACTCTCAACCACTTCATCCACCACCTACACAAGCAGACCCTTCAAAGTGACTTTCAAGTCTCCTGGATGACTAATACGATATAGAAAAATTAAACTTTTGCTATCCTCATACAACTAATACCACAACTAATGACATACCTGCTACAAGTTCAAATAGTCCTGCTTTGTCTTCTACAAAACAAAGTTGCACCACCACCAAAATAAAATCTCTAAACTGCCTACTAATAAATACTTGATTACTTTCTATAAACAAACACCACATCTACGACCCACTCACTGACATACAACCTGACTTACTCTTCATAACTGAATCATGGGTGGGAGATGTCATGGCCCCAGTATAGCATGAAGCCATCCCTCAAACTATCACCCAAAATCATATGAGCAAAAGAGGAGGAAGACTACCTGTTATTTTCAAGCTAACAATAAATCTCACCAAAGCCAACAATGTTTCCATACAAGGTTGTGAGGCCCTCATCATCACATGCAACCCGACAACAACTTCCTCCTGTAACTTCCTTCTCCTTTACAGACTGACGCCTAGCAATGCAACATTCCCAGAAACATTTCTAGACACAGTTTCAAACCTTACAACCCTACACTCCAACCTATGCATTCTTGGCAACCTAAGCATTTGGTTTGACAAACCCAATATGCCCTATTCAAAAACCAGCATCGCTGGCCTAGTCACAAAGAGCCCACATCAGACTGTACACAAACTCACACGCATCAGATTGTACACAAACTGACACACATCAATGGACCCATTCTAGATATGATTTTTGCTAATCCCAAACTAGTTACCTTTCAAAGGGTTACGCCGGTAACCTGGTCAAACCACCATTTGCTAGCTTTCCAACATAAAACACCACAAATCAACACCTAAGGCCACCTTACATACATTTACCTATCAACTGTGGAACAAGCTCAGTTTCGAGTACTTTGAAATGCAACTAACATCCAGCACAAATCTAGACAAAATACATTCTGTCCAAAAGCTTTATGAGCGGCTACAGAAAGCTTTGGATATCCTCATATCACTAAGAATAACAAAACAGAAAAATGAAAACAAGAGTCTTGGAAAAATACAGAACTAAAAGAGATAAAACAACAAATTAGAAAGCTGCAACACACCTTGCTCAAAACAAACAGCAATCAATACAACCTTCACCTATACAAACTTAACAGAATATACAAGTCAGCAATCAAATAAGCTAAAGAAAAGGTACTATTCAGACAGAATTCAAAATGATAAATGTGTACATAAAGAATTTTATAAGAATCTAACCAAATTGTGTAATCCTAAATGCCCATAGGAACTCATCACATTGGTCAAGAATTCACTGACAAGCTGTCAAATCATTACACGATCAAAGCAGACACATTGGACTCCTATTTAAAACAAAGGGAAATCACCAGCAACAACCCACCTCCAAAAATCCCCTCTAAGAGTAGCCTAACACAGCCTCTGCATTCCTTCAAACAAATATCACAAAGTGAATTTGTGGATCTGGTCAAGGCAAGCAGGCCAGCGAGCTTCTCTTCTGACCCCTTATGTGTCACAAATCTTCAAGAACATTCTTTTAACTACCTCAGCTGTCACACCAGTAAGAAGACTCATCAATAGTTCTTTTACTATGGGAATCTTTCTGAAAGACCTAAAAAGTGCATACATGTGCTCATTATTAAAGGAAACAAACCTGGACCTGCATGACCCCAACAGCTACAGACTGATTACAAATGGCAATTTCCTGGGCAAACTGAAAGAAAAAGCAGCATTTGCACAGATGTCACAATTAATTGAAGATAACTCCCTACTTTCCAGGGAATCTGCTCAGGAAGAGGCACATAATCTGCCCTCATCGCCATCTGGGATTATCTTAAAAACACAGTAGACCCCAATGGGGTAGCTGTACTACTTCTCTTGGACCTCTCAGCTGCTTTAAACACAGTTGTCCACGACTGTCTAATACAAAGACTCCACGAAGCCGGCATAGAGGGGACTGCTCGCGACTAGATCACATCCTACCTTCAAAATAGAACAAATGTCATTTATACCTCCACTTTCTCATCCAAAACCTACTTCACAAAAGCAGGGGTTCCTTACGGCTCTATCTCCTCACCCATGTTTTTCAACATCTACATGAAATAATTCACAACAATAATCAATGAATTTCAGCTAGAACTATGCAGATTACACACAAATACTTCTAAACTAGAAAGCCCCAAAGACATTGGAAATGAAAAAATCTTCAGTTGCCTCAAAGCCGTTGATCAGTGGATGGCATGGAACCATCTCAAATTGAATGCCTCCAAAACCGAAATACTAATGTGGCAAATGAAAGAATTATGAACCACTCTGCGCCTGGCCTGGTGATCTGGGACCCCTTCCAAAAGTATATAAAGAAGAAAGAAACCTTGGAATAACCATGGACATAAAGTTATCAATGAATGCCCAAGAAAACAAATTAGCAAAGCCAAGCTTCATTATTATGAAAAATCTGCGACGCAACCCCCCCCCCACCCACCTGGGATTTCCACATAAAGTCCAGGCTACTATCTCTCTTGTACTGTCTAAACTGGATTACGCCACAGATCATCTTTATCAACTATGGAAAGACTACAACAGATTTGGAACTCAGCTGCCAGACTACACCTACAGGTAAAGCCACAAGCTCACATCTCCCCTGCCTTGATGGCCCTACATTGGTTTCCGGTTGCCAGAAAAACCACCTTCGAGCTGCTTTGTATTGGCCACAAAGCAATACATAGGATAGGACCGCTAAAATTAGCACTACTCCAGATTGGCACCTCACCTCAAAATCCCACCATACAAGAAAAAAAACATAAGTGCCACATCCTTCTCTGTCCAAGCAGAAAAACTATTGAACTAATTACCTAAAACATAACATTAGTTGATAACTATTTTATCTTCAGGAGACTATTCAAGAGTTGGTTTGCTTCTACATAACCACCATACTCAAACGCTAATATACAGCATATCCCTCTCTATATAAACATTTATAATTTGATTACATGTACGTATACAGACTGATTCGCAAATGGTGGGGCCCAAACTGGCATGGCGAGCAAAAAATCAATGGATTTAGGCCCAGATCTGTGACTGGGAGTGAATTTTTGACATTGCTCAACATTCTGTCCATCATCTGTTCTTTTTGCTTTTGTTGCTGCAAGTTTGAAGGGTATACCCAGATGTGGGTCCCATGCCTGCTATGCCATAGGATTCAAGCTAGCATGTCTGATGAGGGGTGATAACCCAGAATGGGTCCCAGGGTGCTTGTTTCCGGTTCCGGGAGGACCTGGCCTGGCAGCTGGGGCTGGACTGTTTCCATGGGGAGCACGGTTAAGGTTGATTTGCATATGGCTGAGTCCAGCAAAAAAAATGATTTAGGCCTACATCTGAGACTAGAGGTGAATGTTTGACATTGTTCAGAATTCTGTCCATTATCTGTTCTTTTTGCATTTGTAGCCTTAAGTGGGAAGAGTATGCCCAGACATTGGCCCCGTGGTCGCCATGCCACTGGACTCAAGCTAGCATAGCTGACTAGGGGTGATACCCTAAAAATGGTCCCAGGATGCTTGTTTCTGATTTAGGGAGGACCTGGCTGACAGTTCTGGCTGGACTGTTCCCATGGGGAGCAGGATCAACTGATTTGCATATGGCTGCATCCAAACTAGAATGGCATAGTGAGTGAAAAAAAAAACAATGGATTCAGGGCCAGGTCTGTGACTGGTGATGAATGTTTGACATTGTTCAGCATTCCGTTCATCAGCTGTTCTTTTGCAGGAATCCAGGATGGCATCACAAGAAAGAATGGACAACTTCTAAAGCAGACATGACTACCCCAATTATTTCTCAGAAGTAAGATTTCCACTGACTATTCAGAGGAGAAAAAGTGCTTAAAACAAAGACTCTATAGCACTCCAGACAATGAGACCTAGAGATCAGGATATGTTGAGTATTCTTGAGCCTGGATAGTGCAGCTGAAGTCATGGAGGGAGAAGATGCCCACAAAAATATGTTGAAAACCTAAGAAAATTCCACGACTCACTCCCTTTGATAAGTCCAGTGAATCACAGCTCCTTCCCTTTGCTTGGATGTATGACAAAAGGCAAAAACTGAGATGTGGGGAGTGATCTGTGATAACATTGTATATATGTCATTTAGAATAGTGCTTAGTGTTAGGTTTGGATTAACATTTACTGTTAGTAATATGGTTGGAGTGTTTTGAAAATGGGTAATTCTAAACATTCCATGTCATTTGTGCAGTAAATTTGCTTCAGCGGTAAGCCTTCGAGCAAATGTACTTGTATTCAGATTGTAAACAACACAATAACTATGTTGCTGACAGGCAACGTAGTAACATGGAATAAACTAAACTGTGTGTTAACAAATAGCCCAACATTTTAAAACAGAACATGTTTCCTCCTCTGAACTTCAAAAAACACACTTAGTTATTAGGTTTTTTTTTTTAACTAATACTTTGTCACTATATTAGGTTTGTCGTTTTTGATAAATCATACTTCATTTCCATTTCTTTAAACATCCCAAAACCTGGTTTCTATTTTTTGGAGCACATCAGCAATTAATACCCTCAATTACTTTCAGAGGGTAGAATTTCACATTGCTTTATTTCTTTGGTAACCTTTGTGAGCTTCTGTACTTTTATTCTCTCCTTCTTAATTGCCATTTATGTACATTATTATTTTATGATTTTTAGTAAAATACTTCTGTAATTGCTTCCTTTGTATTTTCATGTTTGATCTGCTTTTCCTTTGTTAGATTTTACTCAGTGCAGCTTTTTGCTATCACACAATGTTTGCTTGAGCAAAGTTAAGTAAGCATTCCTTTATTTCTTTGTTAATCTATGCTTGAAAAAGATATTGGCATAATTGCACCCAAGACAACATGCTTCTCAACTAATCCAGTCAGTGGACTGGCCTGAGGTGGTGCGGTATCCTTCATGACAAGTTATGCCTACTGTTTTGCTACCCACAGAAACTTGCCCTTGATTGAAATCCTGTAACTTCAGCATTGATGTCTATAACGCCATAGCAGTGCAACTACATAGCGTGTATTTTTGTCAATTCTAGGCGGCAAAGTTATGAATCGCAATCCCAAAAAGCTACTTTCAAGTGGCTCTGCCTTTAAGAAATTTTTTACTGTTTTCGTTGTAATATAAATTAGATCATTTTGAAACTCTGTTACCTTGATACAGATCGAACACGTAGTCTTCTTAACTGTGCTAAATTGTAATGTGCGCCATTGTATCTTCTTCTATGTTCATGGTTAGAATGCAATAACAATTTGTATCAGTGTTATTTTGAAACTGTGATGGAATATCATTAATAGTATTGACTAAATCTGAGAAGTTTTGTTTTGTGCCTATCTAACCAGTTTATTTTCTAAAATCTCAGTTTTTCCTTCTGTGTAAATGAGTTTTGAAGATCACGTTCTTCTCTTCAAAGTACATTCTACTACGTCAGGTGTATCCTATCCTCCTAATCTTTAGACACAAAGATGTGTCTTTACTTTTGTCTCCTCCAAATTCAGAAGGTGCAGACCAGCCAATGTCTGCTCAGATGATAATGCTATAAATGACATGCCCCCTTGAATACCTTTCGGCCTACACCCAGAAACTGTCAAGGCTCAGCAACAGAAACGTGAATAGTGATAATGTAGGCAGGTCAAAATGATAATTATTCTCTCCATGCATAAATTTCTTTCAATAATAAAAATCATGAACTGCAATGTTCCATTTTCTTCTTGTTTGAGATTTTGTGAAATTTAGCAAAACCTCCAAGTAAATAGTTTCACTACAGCACCACTACCCCTCCCCCATTGTCCAGACTATATTCCAGGTTTAGACTCCACCTCAACATTGGCAACTGAGCTCTGTATCAGCATTTAACGACACTGACTTTTGCAGGTCATTATACACGAGTATGTTCATGCAAAGTGATTGTAACTTTTTGGATAACTTCCGACTCCCCATCAGTCGTCCTGCTAATTGTAGCATTGTCAAGATAAATTTAAATTTAGTGATGCCATTAGGTAAACAGTTTGCTGGTTTTCCTACTGCAGCTCTTGCTTTACTTATACAATACTAGCCTTTTCTCCATAAAGCGGTGTGACTACCCAGTGTGCCAAAGCTTCCTTGCATTTATTGCACATTGTCAGTTTTCATATTCCTAATTAGGAATTTCATAATAGGAAATCTCTTCAGCTTGTCTTCTATTTTGTGTTATGAGCTCCATGGGCCAAGAATATCAGTCTGACTCATGTTGCTGTTACCTCACTGCACAGTCTCCTGAATTGTCAGGGGACACCCTAACATGTATCCCACCAACCCCTGTGTTTTCAACCGGACACTGGTGTACGGAGAGCCGCCTTATATTTCTGTGCTCATGAGAACCGCTGTACTCAGAATGACTTATAAAGACTGCGTCTCAGTAATGTACAGCGAGTCCCTTGAGATCTCTTATTCATGCGGGAACAGAAGCCATCTTGGACACAGCTCTATAATGTAAGCCACGGCAAAAGACAGCACCCTTGTGCATTCTGGTCTTCTTCCAGTGTCAGTGTGTCACAACTTGTTAGTTTTATCACACTTCTGAGTCCAGCGCTTCAACGTTGCTTCAGATTTCAATCCTGACTTCATTGCTTCTGCATTTCTTCAGTTGCTGCAGGAAAAACAATTTCAGAATCAGAACACTGGCAGCGGAAGCCAGTAATTTTAGGAGGGAGGGGACACACATGCAAACATACACACTAACTTACACTCATTCATCACACAAACGTGTGTGCACACATACACATACACTCACAACACTCTACCAAATATCTAAACATACATGCACACATGCACCAAACTTTAATTACAACCACACACACACCTGCAGCTCAGCCTCGGAGGTTCAAGAAGGGTTGGGACTCATTTGGTGATCTTAGGTCAGCCAATGAAGGAAGGCAGTAACCCCAACTTCGTCAGAGAGTGGGATGGGGTCAGTGAGACTGCTGACCCCACCCTACTCAGTGACAATGTGTCACTGATTGTCACTCAACTCTGGGTGCTTCAGGGCTTAAAACTGAAGTGCCCAGGTTGGAGTCAATGGGTAAGACTACCCTGTCACTGAGAAGGAGGTCCTCAAGGACCTTTGCTGAGCTGAGGTGGTCACACCCACAGGATCTGTGACCTCCTCAGCCCAGCAAAGTTTAGCTCATGCAGCCAGGAGCCTACACAAATAGCACATGTCTAACTCCTGGCTGCCTGACCTGAAAATGAGGAGTGTATGTCAGGCTGACCTTTGCTCAGCCTGATAGACACTCTTCTTGAGGGATAAAAGTCAAGGCGGCATGGCCCCTCAGTCCCAAAGGATGGGCCACATCCGAACACTTGCACTGCATATTGCTTTAACAGACAAAACCAATGAGAGCTGAAAGCACTTTACTTAGTTTGTGGGCACTTCTGTCTTTTATGACTCAACAAAAAAAGCACAGCATGATCACCAATAGGCCTTAGTAACAACATTAACAAATAGTTAAACAACTTTAGAGCAGCATACATTTCGTTAATGACAAAAATTGCAATACAATAGTCAAAGACAAGAACAATACATAAGCAAGCAAAAGGTGCAGTGAGGATGCTACAAAAGAGCTAATTAAACTCTAAGCAATACAATCCACACTTATGAATATACGAGGGGATATTATTTTTCAGTGAAAGCACAGTAGTTGAAAGAGTCAAATTGTATCATACGTGTTTGTAGTTCTTATTAATGGATCATTATTGTCTCAAGAAATTGAAGGTCACCACAATACCAGAGAAGCAGCTGAGGCCCTTCACTAACCGCAGGCACCTGCCTACGCCTCATCCCTCGTGGCCTGGTGGTGGCCTTCTGCCCGTCTCTGTTGCCTTTCTGCCTCTCTCAATTTTTTCTGCCTTTTTTGCCTTTATTTTTCTTCTCCCTTTTGTCGTTTTTTTTCTTATTTTCCTCTTTTCTTGCACCTGTTCCCTGCCGCTCCTACCCCACCCCTCTGCTTGTGAAACGTTTCCTGCCCTCCCGCCGCGTAGCTGACTAGCTGCACCTCATCCCTAGTGGCGGCCTTCTGTCTGTCTCTGCTGCCTCTCTTTTTTCTGCCTTTTTTGCTTTTTTTTTTTTTTTTACTCTTCTCTCTTTTTCCTTATTCTGCTAATTTCCTGTGCCTGTTCCCTGCCGCTGCTGCCCCTGCGGCCACGCCCCCTCCTTGCAACTTGCTTCCTGCCCTCCCAGCTGACTGCCCACTCCCACTTCCCTCCCCTTCATAATGGCAGCCGCTGCGCTGTAAAAGGGGACACTGACACTGACCTTGGTCATCATTTGTGTCACTCTCCCAGCACAGCACCACCTGTTGCTGCTGTTCTGCTAGTGTGAGCCTGCCTGGCTCTGAGTTCTAGGCCCTCCTCCACCTGCAGGCACCTGTTTGTGCTGTGCCTCATCCCTGGTGGCCTATTGGTGGCCTGTCTGTATCTGCCTCTCTCTCTGGTTTTTCTGCCTTTTTTTTCTTCTTTTTACTCCTCTTTCTTTTGTCTCCTTTTTCCTTATTCTACTAGTTTCCCAGCCTGTTCTCTGTCGCTGCTCCCCCTGCGGCGCCACCTCCCTCCTTGCAATGAGCTTCCTGCACTTCTGCTGCCTAGCTCCCTCCCCTTCTTAACGGTGACCACTATGCAGCCATGCACCGAAGGCAAGCCGGTATGCGCCAGTGTGTGCCTGAACCACACTTGGACTGCGCCCAGCGCTATGGAGCCTCGTCCCCATAGCATCCATTGGTACGACGCCAGCACCGTGCATGCCTTCAACATTGAAGGCTTTGTTGCATGCCACCACGCCTCTCCAAAGGACACACAAGGCCCTTTCTCCTGCCACAACTGTGCCTTCACCTGCCTTTGCACACCACAATGCCTGACCCAAGCCCTGCCAGACACCTCAGATACATAATTCTCAACACCTGCTCCCTCAAACACACAGTAGAAGTATGGGACCTCTTCGACTCAATCATCCCTTAGGTCACCTTCCTTATGGAGATGTGGATAACGGCCACCTGAGACCTGGAGAGCGCCACCACCATCCCTGATGGCTACAAAATCATCCACAAGGGCCACGTCAACTGACCACACTCTGCCTTATGATCATCACCGAGGCCGAGGCCCAGACCCAGACAAACACAACCAAACACCTGCACTTCCAAATCCAGACTGACCCTAACACCTTACTCCACAGCACCTTTGTCTACAGACCTCCTGGACCCTGCCCTCAGTTCAGCAAAGACATTGCTAACCTCATCACCCCCCCACGCTCTCACCTCTACCGACTACATTGTGTTTGGCGACCTCAACTTTCACCTCGAACACTCCAACAACTCTAACATCACATCTCTCCTGGTGCTGCCTGGACCCAGGACAGACCTGGGGGCCTCAACTCGGACTGAGGAGGCAGAGGGGGCTCCCAACACTGGAGGGAACCCACCGATGACCAGGCAACACCCACAGAGGTCCCAGGACACGGGGACAAAGAAGGTGCAAATTGCAGTTGCTGCAGCACTACAGAGGAAGGTCCCACACCGCCGTAGAACAACTCAGCGAGTTGTGCGTTGCACGATGGAGTGTTGGGGACCTGGGCCAGGCTGTGCACAAAAGATTCTTGCAAATAGTGCACAGAGGCCTCAGGAGGTAAAGATGACGTGGTGCACAGGGGTACTGTCGCAAAGGGGAATGGCAAGCTCTTACCTCCTCCAAATTTGGATAGCTAGACCTTAGGACTATCTGTATTGAAAGGGCTCACCACCTGTGTTCCAGGGAGCAAGCTTGTCACCAGGAGAGGAATCCCAGAGAACCGGTCCTCGTCTTCGAAGGAGCCTGCTGGAGCAGGGAAGTGACTCCATCACTCCACAGGAGATTTCTTCGGCCCTTCTGGTGCAGGGTGAAGACATGGAGTCCTCAGAGCATGTATACCTTGGAAACTGTTGCAGTTGCTGGCTGGAGCTGAAGTTGCAGAGTCACAGTTGCCTTCTTGGATACTTTGTTGCAGGTACAGTGGTTCCTGGAGCAGTCTGCGGTTGATCTGACGGTCAGAGGATGAAGCAGGAGTTGCAGAGGATTCCTGGTGGAAACCTGCAACCCAAATCTGAAGAGGAACCCACAGGAGAGACCCTAAATAGCCCTGAGAGGGGTATTGGCTACCTAACCAGGTATGCACCTATCAGGAGGGGTTTCTGACATCACCTGCTGGCAATGGCCACTTTGAGGTCACTAGAGTGTCCCCCACACCTTGAAAAACAAGATGGCTAATGCCAGGGACACACTGGAGGAGCTCCGGGCACCACCCATGGGGTGGTGATGAACACGGGAGTAGTCACTCCCCTTTCCTTTGTCCAGTTTCACGCCAGAGCAGGGACTGGGGGTCCCTGAACTGGTGTAGACTGGCTTATGCAAGGAGGGCACCATCTGTGCCCTTCAAAGCATTTCCCAAGGCTCTGGGAGGCTACCCCTTCCAATCCTGTAACACCTATTTCCAAAGGGAGAGGGTGTAACACCCTCCCCCCCAAAGGAAATGCTTTGTGCTACCTTCCTGGGACTGAGCTGCTCAGACCCCAGGAGGACCAGAACCCTATCTGTGAGGTGGCAGTAGCTGTAGCTGCAGTGCAAGCCTCAGAGAGCTGGTTTGGCAGTAGTGGGGGTCCATGGTGGAGTCCCTAGGATGCATGGGATTGGCCCCCCAATACCAAATTTGGATTGGGGGGACAATTCCATGATCTTAGACACCTTACATGGCCATATTCAGAGTTACCATTGTGAAACTACATATAGGTATTGACCTATATGTAGTGCACACGTGTAATGGTATCCCCGCACTCACGAAGTCTGGGGAATAGGCCCTGGACAGCATGGGGCACCTTTGCTAGTGCAATGGTGCCCTCACACTTAGTAACTTTGTACCTAGTCTTCAGTAAATGAAGGTTAGACACATAGGTGACTTATAAGTTACTTAATTGCAGTGAAAATGGCTGTGAAATACCGTGTGCATTATTTCACTCAGGCTGCAGTGGCAGTCTTGTGAAATGGTTTGTCTGAGCTCCTTATGGGTGGCAAAACAAATGCTGCAGCCCATAAGGATCTCCTGGAACCCCAATGCCCTGGGTACCTAAATACCATGTACTAGGGACTTATAAGGGGGGCCCAGTGTGCCAATTGGAATATGTA
Source organism: Pleurodeles waltl (assembly GCF_031143425.1). Taxonomy (NCBI): domain Eukaryota; kingdom Metazoa; phylum Chordata; class Amphibia; order Caudata; family Salamandridae; genus Pleurodeles; species Pleurodeles waltl. Next base: position 1,510,580,370 of record NC_090444.1, on the reverse strand, counting down.
AATGAAGTCACTAACCAATATGACTGATTTGGAAGCAGAGAGAGCATAAGCACTGAAGTTCTGGTTAGCAGAACTTCAGCGACACAGTAAAGCACTACTTACGACACACACATTAGGCCACAAACTATGAGCGCTGGGGTCCTGGCTAGAAGGATCCCAGTGAGACAGGCAAAACACACTGACAAATAGGGTTTTAACTATGAGCACTGGGGTTCTGGCTAGCAGGATCCCAGTGAGACAGTAAAAACACACTGACACACACTAACAAACAGACCAAAAGTGGGGGTAACCATGCTAGAAAGAGGCTACTTAGGCGCAACCACAGCACCAAAATTGCCCTACTCACAGCCACGGATGAAATCCACACCATAATGGACCACAGAGGCATGGCTGTCCTCATCGTCCTTGCCCTCTCCGCCGCTTTCAACACCCTCTCCCACACCACCCTATGCACCAGACTTCATGACGCCAGCATCCGCGGCAAGGCCCTTGAGTGGAACCAGCTCCTTCCTTACCAGAAGGCCCCAGAGAGTCAGACTCCCGCCGTTCATTTCTGAACCTACAGACACCTGTTGTGGAGTCCCCTGGGACTCCTCCTTGAGCCTTTCCCTCTTCAATATCTACATGGCACTGCTCACCAAAATCATCAGACATGACGAACGCAACATAGTCTCCTATGCAGACGACACATGTAGCTAAGTCCCTCCCTCACCTACGAACCATCAATAGTCAAGAGCAACTTGCACAATGGAATGAGAACAGTCGCCAACTGGATAAAAAACAGCTGCCTCAAGCTCAACTCGAACAAGACTGAGATCCTCATCCTGGGTCCCACTCCCTTCACCAGAGATCCTCATCCTGGATCCAACCCCTCCTGGTGGCCAGCTGCCCTTGGAAGTGCCCCCCTCACCGACCATGTAAGCAACCTGGGCATCATCCTGGACTCCACGCTGTCCATTACCCACCAAGTCAATGCCGTCTCATCATCATGCTTACACACTCTCACCTCCTCCAGAAGATCTTCACTTGGATCCCCACCTAGGCAAGAAGGACGGTCACTCACACACTTGTTAGCAGCAGAATCAACCATGGCAACGTCTATACATCAGATTCATGAAAAACTCCAATCAAGACTCCAGAGAGTTCAGAATGAAGCAGCCAGACTCACCCTAGACATCACTTGCCACAGCCACATCTCTGCCCACCTTAGAGACCTACACTGGCTCTCCATCAACAAATGCATCACCTTCAAGCTCCCTACATGTGCCTGCCAGGCCTTGCACAATATTGGACCAGCTTACCTCAACCACCATCTTTCTTTCTACACTCCCACCAGACAACTCTAATCTTCTCAACTCACCCTTGCCTCCACGCCTGGAATCGGGAAGAGCACAGTGGGAGGCAGATCATTCTACCTCAAAGCACATGGAATGCACTACCCACCCACCTCAGGCAGGCCTCCTCTCTTAATCAGTTCAAGAAGAACCTCTAGACCTGGCTCCTCGACTGACCGGCACCCTTACGACAGCACCTTGAGACCCCATGGATGAGAAGCTGCGCTATACAAATCACTGATTGATTGATGATTGAGGACTGAAAAGGTAAATAGGAATTGCAGATTTCTATTATTACCCCAACATAAGGCAGCAGGCTGATGCATTACCTAAAAATGTCAACCTAGAAGTGGTGCAAATTTCTGTTCTTGTGATGTGTATAAAAGCTGCTACACATTAGAGTAGCAATACATCCTGTGAACCTCCCTTTGTGAGTGAGATCTTCATCTGGGACAGAGGGATCTGATGACAATGGCTCTCTTTAATCTTACTCCTCTTCCCCTTTTCATTCTCTATCTTGCTTTTAATAGATAAACGGTGGAAGTTCACCCCAATATGAAGTCTCTTTGAACTAATGAAGCAATGTAAGAGGAAAGAGAAAGCAGATCGATTTTGCTAACGCATTTTCTCCTCCCAGTCAGGATTCAAAAACGCTTTCTCCTGAGGTCAATGGGATCTTTGGACCCAGTGAGGAGCGTGGTTAACCGCATACAATCATTTTAGTCCCAATCAATACAGCAACTAATTTTAAAACCATGACTAAGGTAGCCACAGAATTAAAACTCCAATCCTAAAAAGTTTCAGAGCTCTATTATAACCACAGAGCCAAAATAGCATAATTTGTGTGCAGGACCAGATTGAATTATAAAAGTAAATTAAAACCATAGGCTGGCCAATTCTACCAAAGAAGTTTAATATGTGTAGTATCAACACCAGTAGGTATTCCAAAAGAATTGCACATACTAGTAAAGAAACAATTTGTGCAACAGTAATAGATTTCAAATAATTTGTTAATGACATTAGTCAAGACAATTTCACAGATCAGTATATTAAATTAGATGGGCAAGGTGTAAGGGCAACCTACTACTATCACAAATTAGGACAAGCATGTGTGAGAACGGGCTAGCACATGCAGGCAAAAGGAAAAGAAAATGAAGACAAAAATAATTTGGAAAAATAATCTATCTCAAAATCATCTATCTTGGGCTCGGTTGGTCTAAAATAGGCAGGTGTCAACATGCTAACTCTAATTAGAAATACAAGTCAGGGGAACAATTAACATTGCATTTGAATACACCTCTCCTGGGCTCAGCATACAATTCAGATTCATCAGCAAAGCAATGAGTCTTCAACAAAGTCTGTTGGAAGCACCATCAGGGGGGGGGGGGGGGGGAGTGCAGAATACAGGCTGTACATGGAAATCAGGAAAGGTCCGAGGGGAAAATTTAACAGTTTCAAAGGGGCTCTGCTACTAAACGTACAAGTCCATTCCCTACTTAGCGTTACTCTGAACAGTTTGATTGGTCAGTTTGATGAGCCCACATTATGCAAAAAGCAGAATATCCAGTGAGAATGAAAACACAAGATGAATTTGCAACAATGATGAAGATTCCCAGGTCTGGGTGAAGTCAGCTCTCCTTCCATGTAACACCGTCAATGACTACTATCTCTGTACATTACTTAATACATGCCACCATCTTCCCATGGCTCACTACAGTTCCAGTAGTTCTCATGAGAAAGGACAGTTAAACTATAGGGTCTGTCTTGGTTCCCAAATCTCCAATCCCCTATGTACCATATTCAAGGTCAGTGGGGGAAAAGCTTACACAATACAATTGGACTCTATTATTCATGTGAAACAACCTAATGGAAAAATTCATGTTAGAGGAAAAAGATGACTCAACAATTCATGTGACAGCATTATGAAAACGTAAGGCCTAGTTATGCTAACCCAAGAAATTCAGTGCATTAATATTGTCGTTAATAAAACAAACATAATTTGCAAACTTATAAATGCATCATTAGTAATATATCATCAAATATGCAAAAAGCATTTTAATATTAATTGCAATCTTTGTTAACACTTTACATTACATATGACAGATGTACATTTATTTTTCTGCACACACGTAACTTTAAACTAATTAATTATAAGTCAGCATAAATCATATTAATTCTTCTTATAATAATTCATTTTAATGATTAAAATATTTCAACATTGTTAAATCATTTTAGCACATTGTCAGTTCTGGTGAGCACAACATTTGTCATGGTAGGCACAAATTCGACTACAAATTAAAACGTGTACACTTTTAAAATACATGTTAGTGCAACTGCCTACATTTGGGCTTTTAAATGTAAATATAAAAGTTGCCTAGTACTGACGTCTGTCACTAGAGCATTAATAAAACATTAGTTCCAACAATAGCAAATACTGAAATCGTAAAGCCAGGATGCAAACAGTTTTATAAAACAACTACTCCACAATCTTCAATGAAAGTGGAAGATTACTTCACAGTTTTGAACTCAAAACACAAAGAAATATATTGCCTGGACAGGATCCTCTGAATCTGGAGATAAGACGTTTATCGAAAGCAGACTGAAGCTTTGAAGCAGGTTGATATTTAAAAAAACAGACATTTAGGGGCCGATTTACAAGAAAGTGGTGAATCAGTCCTGATGCGCCACTTTTCTAGTGTCCACCTTGCCCCCCTCAAGGACACAATGGTTGCGCATGATACTGTAAATACGGCTCACCATGGTGGTCACTACCACAACAGCGTCACTTTAATGTGTGTGCTGAGCCGGAGTTAAAAACAGAAAAGATGGCTCAGTGAAATTGTTAATTTCAATGCTCCATTTTTTAGGGCCTCCCTGGGTGGGAATACCCCCCCCCCTTGCATACATTATGCCTGATGCAGGCATAATGTGGTGCAAGGGGTTGCAAAGTGGCACAATGCATGCATTGCGCCACTTTCTAAATGTGGTGCAGGGGACTGACCACCTTAACGCCGCCTTTGGGTTAAAAAAATAATGCTAAGGTGGCATTAAGGCGGCGCTAGGGGCTTGTAAATATGCCCTTTAGACTTACTTCGATTAAAGATTCTATTCATAAGTGTGAGAAATGGGGTTGTTGGTTGACTGGGGGGTGAACCATAGTCAAACAGCAACTACAACTCTTGTCAGGGTAAGGCACAAGCAAACCTTTAATTAACCTGTGCTCTGTGCCAAGCTACTAGAGGGTGAGCAATCAGGCTTAACTTGAAGTCAGTGTGTAAGGTATTTGTGCAACACTTCAAACAGTAAAACAGTGAAAACACCACACAAAAAGATCCTCCACCAGGTTAGAAAGATAGAACATAATAAGTTAATCCCTGTCAGCCAATAAGGGTTGCCCTGGACTATCTTCATAGTGTCCTTTTATACTTGAACACTACAAAAATACCCAGCTTCCTACAGCCGCACTGGATGGGGACAAAGTCAAAAGTTTATGTTGACCGCGATGGAGCATGCACCAGCTACAGGAACTCAGGTAGACCACTGAACAAAGTACCTTAAATCCTGGTTGCGAAGCGTTACATGGAACAGAGGTGAAGGTGCTTCACAAGGCTGATGCAATTCATTGGGTCCAAGATGTGACAAGGCTGTGGTGTGAAGTCATGTTGTGTCATCGAGGATGCCGCTGACAAGGCTTGAGATGCGAAGGGCAGTGTGGCGGATGAGGTGTGAAGCCGAGACATTGCGTCAGTTCCAATGAGCAGTGACGCTGCGATGCAGAGTTTTGGCGTCGCAGCTGCAGTTGAGGAGAGAAGTGAGGACCTGCTCCAGGGAAACATCATGCAGCAGCAGTTCTGAAGGGAATGTGACAAACCCAAGATGTGGGATCTAGCAGAGGTGTGAGTCTTCTGCGCTGGGTGCAATCCACGCAGCTGTGACGATGCATCAGTTCTGCTTGAGGATGTGCCGCTCAGGTGAAGAGATGCGCAGAGTCCAGGTGCAGAAGGAGGGTGGTTGGAAGTATTTTATGTCCCTGGGACTAAAGATCAGAAGACCAGCCAACCTGTCCTTGGAGACACTCTGGCTTCTGGGTAGGAGAGATGCAGGTCCAGTCCTTCTCACTCCCACACAAGAGGGCAGCAGGCAGTAGGTCACCACAGTAAAGCAGGAGTCCATCAAAGTACAGTCCAGAAGAGTGGCAGTCCTTTAGCAACTCATCATCCCTTCTTCCTGGCAGGGTAACCATAGGTCCAGAAGGGCACTGAAGTGGTGAGGTCTGAGGTCCAATTCTTACACCCAATGGTGCCTTTGATGTAGGAGAGACTTCAAAGACGTGCCTTTGAAGAGCACAGATGTCTTCTCCCCTTGTCCTGGCTACAGACTAACCAAACAGGGTATGCAACCCTTTGTGTGGGGATGGGACACAGCCTATTCAGGTGTAAGTCCCATCCTGCCCAGGCTCATCAAGTCACAGATGGCCCATCACACCTAAGTTCCCATTGTGTGTCTGTCTTGGGGGAATACACAAAGCCCAACTGACAATTATACCCAGTCATGTGACCAGACAAAGGCTGCAGATCGGGGCAGATTTACAAGAAAGTGGTGCATCAGCCCCGATGTGCCACTTTTCTTGTGTCCCCGTGCCCCTCTAAGGACACCATGGTTGCACCGCATTTACGGTATGGTGCACCATGGTGGTCGTTACCACAACAGCATCACTTTAATGTCTGCGCTGAGCTGGCATTAAAAACAACTGAAAAAATGGTGCAGTGAAATCTTGTCAATTTTATTGCGCCATTGTTTTGGGCCTCCCTGTGTGGGAATGTCCCCCTTCCATACATTATGCCTGATGCAGGCATAATGCGGCACATGGGGTTGCAAAGTGGCACAATGCATGCATTGCGCCACTTTCTAAATATGGGGCAGGGAATGACCACCTTAACTTCGCCTTAGGGTAAAAAAAATAATGCTAATGTGGCATTAAGGCATCTCTAGGGGCTTGTAAATCTGCCCCTCAAACTTACATTGATGAAAGATTCTATTCATAAGTGTGAGAAATTGGGTTGTTGGTTGACTGGGGTGTGAACCATGGTTAAACAGCAACCACAACACTTGTCAGGGTAAGGCACAAGCAAACCATTAATTAGCCTGTGCTCACCCTCTAGTAGCTTGGCACAGAGCAGTCAGGCTTAACTTTAAGTCAGTGTGTAAGCTATTTGTGCAACACTTCAAACAGTAAAACAGTGAAATCACCACACAAAAGGATCTCACTCCAGGTTCGAAAGATAGAACTTACAAATAAAACAAGACCAAAACGACAAACATCTAATAAGTAGAACTTGAGTTATGAATTTTTGAAGAATAAACTGTAGTAAAGCTCTTAGAATCAAAAAGTGAAACCAGTGACATCTGGTCTCTGTAGGAAGCTAGACTTCTTTGCAGATGCCCCCCCACCTTTTGCTCCTTCTTATAATTACTAGAGGCTGATTTTCGACTCTGACGGTGTACTGAGGCCTGCTAAACTTCTCAGCCCTAGTGCTCTTTCCTTAAAAGCAAAGTATGTCTAATTATTTGCAATTGACACAGGACTTTTGCACCTGTAAGTCCCTAGTAAATGGTACTCTTAGTGCCTAGGGCATGGGTACTAAAGAGGATCCTTAGGGCTGCAGCATATCTTTTCCCACCCTAAGGGACACTAATACAAATTGCACATAACCTGCCATCGCTGACTGCGTGCCAGGGTACAACTCTGGCATGGTACACAATGCATGTTGTGTTTTCACTCAAAGTCACTGCATGCATTATATGTAAGTCACCCCTACAGCAGGCCTTAAGGCAGGGTGCATTATAATACATGTGAGGGCATGTCTGTATGAGCAGATATGCCCCTGGGATTTCTATTTGCATTAATAGATATTTCAAGTGACCGTGCAGTCACCTTAAAGCATGTACTGGACACTGGCTAGTACGAGTGACCCAGCTACATGATGACTGCATGGAAAATAGTGGTGTTTGGTATCAAACACCTCATCTTAATAAATCCATACTGATGTAGGTATTGGATTTATTATGACATGCATCCAGAGGGCACCTTAGAGGTACCCATGAAACATACTAGTCTTCTAGTGTCCTGGCTGACTGGTTTCGACCACAGAATGGGTCTACCACAGATGAGTTTATAACCTCCTGGAGGTGAAAGCCTCTGCTCTCCGAGGTTAGAAACAATGCCTGCTCTGGTTATCACCTCCACCAACAGGATGGATAGTAAATCTGCATACCGAGGTGAAGGACTTCAAAGCCCCTGCCACCTTTGGTATGCAGCCTCCCCTGGTCCCACAGACCTGGGAGCGGTAACCCACTGCACTCAGGCCCATTTCACACCAGGACAGGTGGGGCAATTCGCTTTGCAGGAGGCTTCTTGCACTGCTGTTAGAGGGAAATCTGTTAATACAATTAGACAGATCAATTTGACACAGTAACATAGGTTTAATTGATTTGCAGCTGGGAACAGGCAGTCTCAACAGAGGCAATGACTGAAGTTCAAAGTTCTAGTTCACAAGCAGTGGAACTTATACTGTAAAAACCACAAAAAAACTATGCTGACAAGTGACGTAAGCAAGAACAAGCAGTACAGATAAGTTAATAGGGGAGAGGTACCTCTTGACAAGAGCACATGCACGATTATTGATCACCTCATGGGTGGGTAAGTAACATTGACGTCATTCTGCATCTCTAGCTTTTCTGCACAACAAGTGATATGTTACAGGATGCGCACGGTAGCCCTGCCTTGTGCTAATGCTTATCTGACCCTTGCACAGTTCCCCTCACCAAGATATGAATGACTTGTGGTTTTTAGGACCCTTGTGCTAAGGCAGGATACACCCTTTTGTTCCACCAGGTTTGTGCTAAGTGAAGATTTTGAAAGCGACAGTTGGTGCAGCTTTAAAGAAAAACTCATTATAATGTGGCTTGGGCCTCTTGTGTGTTTCAGCACAGCTAACTTAACAATGCAGCATGAGTACACGTTTCCTAAGTAATAAGGGTTTGTTTGTCCTAAATATGACCTGCCTTTTCTATTGAACCCACAGTCTGTCTTTTTTTTTTAGCATGTCATGTATTAAGCCTTTCACTACTTACATTAGTTTACAACTATCCCTAGAATAAAATGTTTGTATTGGGATTTGGGGACTTATGTTTGTATGTATGTGATGTATGTGATGTGATCCCATTCTTCCTACATCATTCCCCCTCTAGTTGATCATTCAACTACTTTTGCTACCTTCCCATCTACTAATGAAACTAGGGGAATCACCACATACCCACTACTCTGTCCCTCCCAATTTAGCTGTCATCCTTTTGCAACATGCTATTATTTCCTGAAAAATAAGACATCAAGAGCAACAACACGATCAAAGGCAACAAGGCTTTGAACAACCCCAACATCCAGGACGGCACCCATTCGAACCAGCCCTTGAACCACCCATCAGGGGCACCCCCTCGTCGATAATTTTCTTTTGTAGATCATGCAATGTCTGAATGGCCTGATTAATGTCCCATTGTCCGCATCATTGGCCGGCACACCCCTCCTTCCATAGCGGTCATTAAATCAAGTACATATCTATGTTGCATTACTATCAGCCTAAGGGCTCAGAGTTCTTCCTTGATAGCATTGAACCCATCTTCGGTTGCACTTATGGTCTTCATCAATTCAAAGAGTGTGATCTGCAGCCAAAGTGCAGTTGCTTTCACCTGAAAAAAGTTAGGATGCTACCAAAAAAGATTTGGGCAACATTAGTCTATGTTCCTGTGGAACGTCTTTCCACACTTCAGTACCAAAAAACTGAGCAGCTTGTTTTGTCCGGTAAAGGTGAAGCAAGGTTGTTGGACGGCACATGGGATGGTCATGTAACAGAGATGTCCACACCTGGTATCACCAGGGAGGGGGTGTGCAAATTCACTAGGGATCAGAGGCCATTCCTGTTCTGGGGTAGTTGCATGTGGAGCCAGGCCCCACACATCCAGTAATGATCCATCAGGCTGGAGGTGCCGCCATGCATATCAGCGTTGTAGGTGGTGATGTTGCAGTTGAGGTTACTCCCTACCTTCACTGTCCCATTCCCTCTGAAACAAAGAGAAAACTGTTAATTTCATTGCTATTCTAGGGTTTATGATAGTTCTTGTCCATGTATATCTGTATGTTCGCATCCCATATTTCCTGACATTGGCCTATTATCTTATTAAAACTTAGTGGACCTTGTGTCTCAGTGCCATTCCATAATGATATTGCTCTACATATGACTTTGGCTTGGTATGCCATTTATCATGGGCAAATATTGATCCTGTGATACTAAGAACTGGCCTGCCTGCGCAATCAGGGGGCAAGGGTCTAGCTAAATAGTTACTACATTCAGATGATGGGTAAGACCTTCCAAAAATACCTTGATGTCATACCCCTTTTTCCCAATCTGGGTGAGACCTTTTTTGCTCTGCTTTCTTCATTTTTGATATCTCTTCCATTATCTCTTGTTTTCCTGTCAGGACTTGTAGGACTTCTGGGGTGGTGTCAAATCTAGTTGTGTTAACCAGTGCAGTAACAGGACTAACGTGAGTTGGTTGTAGCTGTGCTCTCATTCTGCATAAAAATAGGTGTAGGAGACAATGTGTAATGTTTGAGGATACCTCTTTTGGGAGATGCAATCTATCTACTCTAGCAGCATGGGGGATGAGAGAGCATACATAACTGCTGTTCGACGTGGATGTGCCTATACTATGCATGTGCTGGTACCATATGTTATCACACCAAGTAGTATGGAGAAGGTGATGGTCAACATCATTATCAACAGTTCTACGCATGCGTGTAATAATTAATATGGGACAAGGGTCCTTCACCGTGGGTCAGACTTAGTCCCCCACACTGCGAACGATCTTGCCGCTCAAAATCCAGTAGTCTCATTAGGATAATGAGAGCCTACGTGACATGGCACTGCCAACATTTGGTCAGGCTCTAATTTTCGGGTCCACCGGTATATCTCGGTCTCATTTAATATAATGACCCCTCGGTTCTGTATACGGAGACGTCCGTGGTATTGAGGATTTCCACCACCGCCGTATAGGTAGCCCTATTTTACAGCGGGTGGTTGTTCAAGCTTGAACCTTAAAAGGAAAAAAGACCCTGTTTTGGTGTGCCTTCTCTGAACCTTTAGTGCCTTTATTATGGCAAATCCCCAGGCTGTACAAATAGCTCTTAATATGAGACAACCACTTACGACACATTTATTAGCACATGGACTTACAGCACAGGAAGGTCCAGTCACATTTGTGGTGGACTCTCACGCAGCCTATAGAACAGAGCTGTTTTACTCTTGGGTCACATTTCCAGCAGTAGATGGGAACACAAATACATTTCATACATATACAGTAGCGAACGCGCATGGGCAGTACAGGGCGTACGCATACTTAGAGATACCTTTATCTTATCAAGAACATAATAATTGGCTTGATGGCACCCTAACCCATACAATATTACCAGTAAGGTTAGGTCCACTAAGTAATGATGGTCCGACCTGGCCTTTATTGGCCACATACACACCTCATCCTGCGGTTGTGAATATGACGGTAGCCGAGGTGCGATACTTATATACAGAATTAACAGCAATATATAGACGCTTAGTATAATTTGTGAAGCAGACACTAAATACAAACCCAACGCGTGCTGCTCCAGCACACCCACATGCAGTAACACCAGGTATAAATCCGGTGACTGTACACTCTATTATGGGTAAAGTCCCAGCAAAACGAGGAGACTCCGTTTTGGCTGGCACAAAAAATTAGTACGCTGGAGGCGGTATTTCCCCATACGGGACCTCAGGATAAACATAGAATATTAACTGTGTGCTTGCCCTTTGGGATGGTTTCCACAGTTGAACACTAATACATGGGGCACAGTATTTGCCGCGCTCTATACAACGGCACACGGTACACCGACACTAGCTAACCTACCGGAAGCGCTTAAACAAATTCAAGATGAATACGGGGCTGCTCCAGCCTTAGATTTAGGAATGCAACTGATGGGCAACTTTGCCACAGTTTCTTCAGTTATCCTAAGTAATCTTAAAGGGGAAGCAGTTGCACTTGCAGTGCGCATGCATCTTCGTGACGTTCCGCAACAAGATCAGGAGTGGGAACTGCCTAAAATAATAGCAGAAACATATTCCAGTATTGGTCGAGATAGCCTTGGGGCCAGACCACAAAAACCTCAATTTCAGGGTAAAATTAATAAAGACAATACTAAACAACAACTTGAGGGCAATAAGAAACGCTGGGAGAAAAAACAACAAACCCCTAAAAAAGAAAGGGGAGAATCTCCACGCACAGAGACCCCACAGAATAGGTATAATCTCAGAAATAGAGAGAATATAAAAATGCCTGATAGATATCAATATACTGATACACGCCAATCTCGTTCCTTTTAGGACTCATCGGAAAAGAGAAATGAGAGAGGTGGGCGATCAGAGCAGAGAACAGTACGTGAAACCGAGACAGGAATCGCAACGCTCTTCGGAGGTTTCTGTTAAGAAGGAAGAGAAACCAGTACAACAAAAACAACAGTTTAAAAAGAAAAAAGTGGCAGCTGTTTCATTTAGACATGCCACTCAGGAAGACGGTTCTCTTGAAGAACAAGAACTGGGCTCTAGCACTGCTAGACAGCGTGGCAGAGGTCACAATAGTTCACCGGAATCTTCTAGAGCATCTGGAGGTGAAAGCAACTGATGACTTCATACAAGTAGAAACAGCGGATATGCGTGTCTCCGAACCCGATAGGGTGTATAGAGTAACTCTACAATTGGAAGGAGATATTAAACACACCATACATGCAATCTTCTGGGATCGTGTAGTTAAAATATATGACAGTTTGTTGGCCGATCAAGATTGGCCGCCTGATTTTGTCTGCACCTGCCCAGCTGGGGAGGAGGTTATTAATCCTTGCTTCTCGCCCCTTGTTCCAGTGGAACTCGCTGAGTCCTATTCTATAGAATGGGCTCTCGCAGAAGCACCTGCGTTATATAGAAATCACGTAGGGTGGGACAGGGGTTCTCCATACCATGTAATTCCCATTAAAGGTGAACCTAAGGCCACAACCGCAGTATCCCATAAAACATGAAGCAAGGGCACCGGTGAGAGAAATACTTACGCAATTAGAATACCAGTGGGTGATTGAACCCTGTGTCTCACTGATGAATAATCCCTTATTCCCTGTAGATAAACAGGACCATTCATACAGAATAGTCTTAGACTACAGACATTTAAACAGACATACACGTACATATGCTATAAAAAATTTGCATAGCAATGCACTAATGAGCAATATTGTGCGGAGAAAGTATAAAACAACTTTGGACATCTCGAATGGATTCTTCTGCCAGAATATAGCGCCTGAAAGCAGAGACTTAACAAGCTTTAGCGCACTAGGCTCCCAAAAAAAATTATGTTGTTTGCCTCAGGGGTATAAGAACAGGCCCGGACTGTTTGTAGCTTGTGTGACTGCTATTTTACACGAGTTGGACCCTGAAGCATTGTCATATGTGGACGATATATATCTCACGGATGATGAGTTACTACAGCATTTAAGACGGGTGACCCGCATTGTTGTAGGGTTTGCAGAAGCTTGGCTACAAATTTAACTTCAAAAAAATCAAAAATTGCCTTCCTCCGCATCCTGTTCCTGGGATATGAGCTGTCGAGTGAAGGGAAGAGCTTAGCGCCACAAATTTTAGAAAAGTGTTCACAGTTGCAACCACCAAATATGATTAAAAAACTACAATCATTGTTGGGCTTTCTAAGTTTTGGCAGGACATACATTCCGGATTAAGCGACACGCATAAAACCTTTATATGAATTGATACGTACTGATTTTGAGCAAATTCTGGACAATTGAATATACACATACTCTTCAGGATTTACAGGCAGATATGCTAGCAGCAAAACATTTACACACGGGACAATAAGACACATTTGGTCATCAGGGTGATAGCTGGGGCTATTGGGTTTACTTATGTCACATTTAATGAAGGTGAGACAGTCCCGATTGCATACAAATCACACCTGTATTTTGCTGCTGAGCAACGATTTGCACCCACAGAGAAAATACTCACTGCTGTACAAATGGCTGTTATTAAACGCATCGTCATTTCTCCTACCCTGGCCCTTGAGGCTGTTACAAAAGCTAGCGTCCCGAACGCAAAAGCACTTCATCCAAGATGGATACAATGGGCTACGTCTCTAACAGCCACTGATGTAGACTACATTTTTGACCCAAAGTTACAAACTCAAGAATTTCTACAATATGAAGTTGAATATCCAGTTCCCGCTGACACCTTGCCAATTGATCAATATAATGTAGTCATGTACACCGATGGCTCAGCTCAACCAGCGATTCGAACTAATCAATATTCTGCTGCATGTGCGGTCGTGAGTGGCTATATGGAGGGGGAGAAATTCTGTCCCCAACATACCTATACACAGACCTTAGGGGATTGTACAGAGCAATTGGCTGAGCTGAAAGCCCTACTAATGGCACTAGAACATACAGATCCGACAGTTCACACTGATTGTTTGTGATTCATATTATTACATCTAGTCATTTAATGAATACCTGCATTACTGGCGCTCGAATGGGTTCAGAGATTCGAAAGGCAACACCATAAACCACAGATTACTGTGGGGGAAGGTAGCAGACCTGAAAGAGACGCCACCCAAAGTCCATGTTGTGCATATACTTGGACACCAGCGTGTTGGGATACACGTTGCTGGAAACACTTTGGCTGATGAAGCCGCAAAGTCGGCAGTGGCAGTTGCCACTGTAGCTGCTGTGACTCGTTCGAGTTCCAAACCAGACAGGCATTATGGCTGCCATAAAAGCTACGGTTGATGGTACGCCTTATCCTAAAGGATTTCCTAATAAATACCAATACTTGATGGGAAGTATGCTGAACGCTGAAGTTAAAATTCCAGGCGTACGCGACCTCCTCAATAAAGATGTAAGACCACAGTTGATTAAAGCAGCCCATGAGGGGGGGCATCTGCACATGCTGGCGTGGCTGCTACAATTTCACTCTTGCAGGCCCATTATTGGTGGCCTGGTTTCTATAAAGAGACTAAGCAGTATGTCCTTTGTTGTGACATCTGTCAACAAATTAAAGTTTCCACAGCTAAGCGCCCGCCGCAGACACCTCTTAATGTCAAATAGACCATTACAATGTGTGTACTTGGATCATTGCGGTCCACTAACACCGGATAGTGCATATAAATATATACTAGTCGCTGTTGATTCTTGCTCAAGATTTGTGTGGGTGTGGCCACAACGCTTGCCTGACGCTCTGACTGTTATTAAAGATTTGCGAGTCTGTCGGAACATATGCAATTGCGGCATTCCATTCGGACCAGAGCCCTGCTTTTGCCTCAAGGGCATTCAGGGACACCATGGCTTCGTTGGGGGTCCAGCTCCAGTACTCGTCTCCATTTCATCCTGAGGGAAATTCTGTTGTGGAGCGATTAACAGCCAGAGTCTTAGGTACAGGTCGTAGTTGGCTAACCCACCTGTATGGAGTTCAGAGAGCACTAAATAACCTGCCTAGAAGGTCCCTGGGGGGGTCGTACTTCATATGAGTGCCTGTTCGGAACACAAATGTTTGTTCCGGATCTTGATGGTCCTGGTGTGGAGGCGGCGGAAACACCTTTTGACATAAATGATCGTGTTACTGTCTTACAGGAATTACAGCAGTTCCGTAAAGATAACTCTTCTAAAAGTGCTGCCTCCACAGGAATTAAGGATGTGCCTGTAACACCTACCGGCTGGATTCCCATGGTTGGGGATCTTGTACGTGAAAAGGTCGCAGTGAAAAAAGAATTTGGCCCCTTTTATCGAGCACCAGTCCCTGTGTTTGGGATACACGGAACTAGAACTGTTATTCTACCACCGTTGCCAGGTACCAAAGAAAATCGCTTTGTTTCTATTGGCAATGTCAACATGTGGCCGATTCTACACCGCCGACCAAGAGGAACGTCCAGTAGTTCCTGAATCCCTCACACTACTGGAGAAGAAGTTCCGCTTCAAGTTATCTGTACTAACACCGATGCCTCTACGAGCTTGGGGAGGGTGGATGATGAATATCTCGCATTGGTTCCACTAACAAGGAGCAACTTAGAATCATTTGATCAAGTCACTATGACTACAAACGTGACGGATGGTGCTGTCTACAGTGTCCCACCACAGGAAACACCAACTCCTCCATTGACTAAGGCAACGCCTTTTGCACAAACTGCCTCTGGTTACTTTGCCGACAACAACGATGGTCTATCGGACTCGTTTGCCTCTTCAACTGCTGACCTGTCAGGTCCACGTAAGCTGATGCATTGGCTTAAAGATACGTATTTTATTTTTCCATGGAACTATCTGTGGCTTTTATTGACTGTCCTAGCATTTTTTCTTTGGATTGGGTTTGTCATTACCTTTTTTCTGTTAATACATGGTCATCTCCTTCCCGAGAGATCAGCGGTTGAACAAGTGGAGGAGGTATTGAAACCACATTTATCACATAAGGTTCGAAGAGACTTGCCCTTTGTGAACATTTCTGCAGTGCCAATTCCAGATGGGATTGTGTGGGATAAAGTAATGTTTGATATATACGGCCCCACTGAAATAATTCAAATGCCGTATGTGTTAAAGTTATCCATGAATGATTTAGTTATACCAGGCATTGTATCTGATGATTGCGATGTGAAAACAGTTCTTTCATTGATGACAGACTTGCAATATTATACTGTCTATGAAAATGAGGATGTTTACCAGTTTAAAGACAATTATGGTGACATGTTTTGCTATAATTATTATGGGCACCACTTCATACATAAAGCGAGCAGTCCAAAAACAATATTTGATTATATGCAATGGGAACACTGCCCAACTCCCCCGCAAGGGAGTTCAAAAACATATTTTGAAAAATGTGAGTATTATTCTGGGCATCATCAAAAAAATGCTGAGTCATTATTTTAAGATAACTCCGACTAGGGATAAACAAATGTTGTTGACCAACACGAAATTTATATATTCAGACTACTTTGTTCCTCAGTTATCAATTGAAGGTTATGAATATTGGCCACAAAATGTTGATTTGAGAAGTGTTTGGGGAACAAAAAATTGGCAGATCAAGGTTAGAGAAACATTGTTTGGAGCATGTCTCATACCTGTTCAAATTATTTTTTTTAATGAAACAGTACAACAGACCAATTGCTTATGCTTAGCTACAGTCCGAGAATTAAACATGCCCAGCATACCTGCCCCTGTAAAATGTAATAACTGGCAAAAGTACACAAATGCAACTTTTATTGAGCTTAATGAATGGGTCCAGAATGGTACATTTAATACTTCACTGACATGTCTTGACGGGTGGTTATTGTGGTCAATAGATACCAACGGGTGTCAGCTGTTTTGTCACCTCCTCGGGGGGTTTCCGAACGAGTGGGTCAGACCCTCGCTATATATCACCAGAACATGCTGAAATAATTACGACATAGTGTGGGACAATTGTGCCAACAGTGGCTAATATCATCCTCACTAGATGCAGTTAAGACACATCTCACTCTCCTGTCTAATAACACTGACTTACAAGATTTTTTGTCAGTCCCAAAGATACCACGTAGGAAGCGTTTCTTGTATGAGGTATACAATGAAATATGGAAACTTTCCCAACAAGAGGCTGCAGTACAGTTAAGGCAGATAGATCAGGATAATCTGAAAAAGGCATTAGCTGTTGTGGATAATGGGATTCACACCTTGTCCGACCGGATATATACAATTAACAACATTGTATAATGTCTATAGCAGAAGAAACAATCTGATATGTCTTCTTTATATCATGGACAGAGTCAGACCAGGTCCATAATGCAGTTGGGTTGGATGCTTCAAACATTGAAGGCAGATCGCGTTCCGTGGCAGCACATCAGTGCCAGGGAAATATTTTTTCTTTTAATTTAACGCGACAACAACAACTAATGGCTAAGAAGGAGGCGACTTATGTTATGCTCAAAATTGAAAAGATAGAAAGATTGCCTTTTTCCATGGCCGAGATTCCCTCAGCAGAGTGGTTGATACACGGGGTCATTAATCTGCCTATTTCCACATTACAATTCACTTCTTGTTTGAAACATGTTCCGGTAGGCAGATATGAAAAGTTGGGAGATAGTTACATCCATGAGGTGTGGGAGCTTCCCTTCTCGTACAAATGCCTCAATGGCATGAAAGAGGTCTTTCTTAGCGGCAGTGAATGTGAGACTTCAGTCAGCCATTCGTTGATTTGTAAGCAGCTGTCCTTGCATGGGGCGTGTAATGCCTCGGTTGCGAACTTGGCTTGCTATCTGAAGGGAGTTCCAGTCCCCTATGCTCAGGTCTGAGGATTGATGTCCTCCCGGGGGAACCTGAAAGGCAGGCTTAGAACTTCACAGGCTGTGCTCGAAATATAACTTAGAGAGAACATAATCTAGCAGCACTATGATAGCTTTATTCTTGTGCTTCACTTTCATCGTTACTATTTTAATCCTACTGTGTTTTGTAGTTCTGGTTATTGCAGCTCACGCTTTGCTACCTAAAATGCAGTAGTTTTATTAAACCAATCTTTAAAACTTAAACTGCCTCTGTCATTTATATACGAGACCGCACTGTGTATGAGAGAACTGGTTGTGACCCGAGTGACCACGACTTCCCTGGGAAGTGCTAAGATGTCATGCGCTCGGCTGCCCAATTGTCTCCTCCACTTGGGAGAGATGAGGCACTGCTAGTTAGCCAGAGCAAAACCCGGATTTAGAGTGACAAGGGTCCTTCACCGTGGGTCAGACTTAGTCCCCCACACTGCAAATGATCTTGCAGCTTAAAATACAGTAGTCTCATTAGGATAATGACAGCCTACACGACAAGTTGAAGTGGGAAAACAGTGCCAGCAGGATCCCCAGACTATCCAGTGCCATAGCCCACCTTGGATTTGCCAAAAGGGGACTTCCTGATGCAGCCTGCAACCTTTTTGTGCAGGCCCCCTCTACAGTGAGGGCCTCCGATGGCAGAAGCTTGACGCCTCAGGACACCTCTGCACTGGGCTTTCCTGGTCTAAGAGGATCAAATATGTCACCACATCCTCGGCATCGTGAGACCTGAGCCCCCTTGTTGCTTCAGCTGGACTGGTCCCTCAGTCCCTAATTGAAGCCTCTTCCTGACTGGACCCATCTCCATTAAAGTGAAAGGGACACCCGACACCATAACACACCTCTGCACCCGGATGCCCCAGAGCTCCCCCCCTCCCCCCCAAGATGACCTGTTGGTGTGGACTTGGACCTTGCTCTGTAGTCACCTCAAGTGCAGAAAAACAGTCCTGGAAGTCGTTGCCAAGTACCCATATGCAGTGTCTGGTTCTTTCCCATAGGATTACCTTTACGAGGCTGATGCAATGCATTGGGTCCAAGATGCGACAAGGCTGCAGTGTGAAGTCCTGTTGTGTTGTCGAGGATGCCGTCGACAGGGCTTGAGATGCGAAGGCCAGTGTGGTGGATGCGGTGTGCAGCCGAGACATTGCGTCAGTTCCAATGAGCAGTGACGCTGCGATGCAGAGCTTTGGTGTTGTCGCGGCTGCAGTTGACGAGGGAAATGAGGACCTGCTCCAGGGAAGCATCATGCAGCAGCAGTTCTGAAGGCGATGCGACGAACCCAAGATGCGGGATGTAACGGCGATGTGAGTCTTCTGTGCTGGGTGCAAATCACGCAGCTATGGCGATGCACCAGTTCTGCTTGAGGATGTGCAGCTCAGCTGAGGAGATGCATAGGTTCTGCTCAAGGATGCACTGCTCAGCGAAAAGGATGTGTTGGTTGCCCTGGGAAGTATCTTAGGGCATTTCCAAGTGTCCAGGACTGGGGTGGCACCACTTGACAGGGTAGTCTCACAGAAGGGAGATTCCAGGTGCAGAAGGAGGGTGGTTGGAAGTATTTTATGTCCCTGGGACGAAAGGTCAGAAGACCAGCAAACGTGTCCTTGGAGACACTCTGGCTTCTGGGCAGGAGAGATGCAGGTCCAGTCCTTCTCATTCCCACACAAGAGGGCAGTAGGTCAGCACAGCAAAGCAGGAGTCCATTAATGTACAGTCCAGAAGAGTGACAGTCCTTTAGAAGCACATCATCCCTTCTTCCTGGCAGGGTAACCACAGGTCCAGAAGTGTACTGAAGTGTGAGATCTGAGGTCCAATCCTTATACCCAGTGGTGCCTTTGATGTAGGAGAGACTTGAAAGACCTGCCCTTGAAAAGCACAGATGTCTTACCCCCTGGCCCTGGCTACAGACTAACCACAGGGAGTATGCAACCCTTTGTGTGGGGACAGGACACAGCCTATTCAGGTGTACGTGAGGCTATGTCCAGCTCCTCCGTCCCATCCTCCCTAGGATGGCTCATCAAGTCATAGATGGCCCATCACGTCACAACTAAGTTCCCATTGTGTGTCTGTCTTGGGGGAATGCACAAAGCCCAACTGCCAATTACACTCAGTCATGTGACCAGAGACAGGCTGCAGGGTCAGAATGGGTAAGGCAAGATAATGGCAATGTTACAAAGGTGGCATTTTCAGAACTGCAATTTAAAATCCAACTTTACCATAAGTTAAGACTTTTAATTTTTAATTGTGATTCCAGAGTCACCATACGTGAAGGGATAATCTCTTCCCATTTGGAAATTATGCCTATAAAGTGTAATAAGGCAATTCCAATGTTAACCTAAGGGAGAGCTAAACCTTGCAGTGGTGAAAAATACATTTAAGAGTTTACCACCAGGACAGGTAAAGCTAAAAAGTGCATGTTCTACTTTTTCACTGTATTGCACCCTGCCCTTTGGGCTCTCCAGGGCTTCCCTTAGGGGTGATATAAGTATTAAAAAGGAAGGTTAGGGCAGGGCAAAAGCTTTATTTTGCCAGGTCAAAACTGCACGTACAGGCTCTACAGTGGCAGACCTGAGACATGTTTAAAGGGCTACTTAAATGGGTGGCACAATCACTTTTGCGGGCCCACTAGTCACATTTAATTTACAGGCTCTGGGCTGTAGTCCAGTTTACTAGTGACTTGTAAATAAATGAAATGTGCCAATTCGGTATATGCCAATGTTACCATGTTTTAGGGAGCCCTTTTTAGCCCTAGTCAGCAGTGGTAAAGGGTGCAGAATCCTGAGGCCATCAAAAAATGAAGCCAGCAAAAACAGGTCTGAAGTCAAAATGTTAGGGGGAACTACACCAAGGATGCCAGGTGTAACACGTTTCACCCGCACCCCCCCCCAACTGAAAGTGGGGAGAACTACCCAACCCTTCAAGAACCTGGACAGACCATCAGCACTGGAGTGGTCTGTTCCAGTACTGTGTTCCATGGCAAAGTCCATTCCCTGTAGACCTATGGACCACTTCAACAGTTTGGGATTCTCATCCCTCATTCAAATTAGGCATCTGAGGGGTCTGTGGTCTGTCTGAACATGAGTGAGCACCAAACAGGTATGGTCTCAGCTTCTTCAGTGCCCAGACCACAGCAAAGGCTTCTCTGTCTATTGTACTCCACCTCTATTTCCCAAGAGGTAACCTCCTAATGAGGAAGGCTGCAGGTTGACCCAGGCCTTCTTCATTTAGCTTTGAGAGCACAGCCCCTGTGCTATGCTGTGAGGTGTCTGTCCGCACAGTAAATTCTTGGGAGAAGTCAGGGGCCTTGAGCACTGAAGAGAGCACGGGACCTTCAGGGTGTCAAAAGCCTTTTGGCACCCCTTTGTCCAGATCACCTAGTGTAGCTACTTCTTGGAAGTCAGCTCTGTCAAGGTGCAACAATGGTGCCATAGCACTTGTCAAATCTCCTGTGGTAGCCAGTGAGGCTTCAGAAGGCTCTCATCTCTGACTGGGTTTTGGAGGGTTCCCATGCCAGAATAGTTTGAATTTTGGCCCACGTGGCAGCACCTTGCCTCCTCCCAATTGGTGACCCAAGTAGACCACTGACCCCTGTCCTATCTGATGTGTGCTGGCCTTGACAGTCATGTCTGCTCTCTGCAGAGCCCGAAGCACTTCCTTGAGGTGGCAGAGGTGGTCCTCCCAGCTAGAACCAAAGATCGCAGTGTAATCCAAAAGGCGGCACTAAAGTTCTCCAACCAAGCCAGGACCTGGTTTACCAACCTCTGGAAGGTGGCAAGGGTGTGTTTCAACCAGAAGGGCATTACCTGAACTGGCAGTGCCCTTATGGGGCAGAGAACACAGACCTCTCTTTGGCCCCCTCTGTCAAGGAAATCTGCCAGAACCCAGATGTTAAATCAAACTTGCTGAGGAACTTGGCAACTCATATCTAATCTATGAGCTCATCCGCTCTGGAGAGGAGTTGTCCATCAGTCTTGGTGACTGCATTGAGCCCATGGTAGTCCACACAGAACCTAAGATCTAGAGTGACACCCGGAGGGGAAGCCTTGGTAATCAACACCACAGGGTTGGGCCAAGAGCTGTTTGAGGGCTTAATAATCCCTAACTCTAGCATCTTCGAGACACCCTCCTTAATGCTGGCGCTCACCTTATCAGACAAATGGTACATTTTGCTCTTTACAGGCATGCTTTGCCTGGTATCTATATCATGGGCACACTATGTAGTGAGTCCTGGGATAAGGAAGACTAAGGAGGCAAACTGCCCCAACAACTTGCAGCAGTCTCTATTGTTTCAGGGTCAGAGTAGGACCCTTCACAGACCCATCCTGCTCTGTGGAAGGAAAGAGGTTGGGGAGAGGTTCACACTCCTCTTCCAACTCGTCATCCGTGACTAGGAGAATGGTTAACTCAAACCTCTCAAAGTGGGGTTTGAGGCGATTGTCATGCAGGACCCTCAAGGGGTTTGTGTGAGTCTTGAGGTCCACCAGGTAGGTGGCATCACTCTTGCACTCCTTCACCTCATAAAGCCCAGAGTAGTGGTCTCTCAGGACACTGGGCTTCACAGGGTCAATCACCAACTGACAAGGATGAAACTCGACCAGAGTGGCATTCTGATCATACCTCCCTTTTATGTCTTTCTGGCTGGCTTTCAGATTTTCCTGGACTAGCTTCTGAAAGCGCCTTGTCTGTTTGTGGAGGGCCAGCATGTGGCTGAGCACATACTGGGGAGTCTTCCTGGGAGCTTGCTCCCAGGCCTCCTTCACTTGACTGAAAGGTCTTCTTACAGGGTGCCCATGCAGAAGTTTAAAGGGCCGAAGCCAATCCCTTCTGCAATACCTCCCTGTAGACAGATAAAAGACACTGCAGGAGGACATCACACTACCACCTCATTGGATCTGACAAACCAACTTTCATGCCTTTGAGTATTCTTTTGAAACTTTCAGCAAGCCCATTAGTTTAAGAGTGGTAAGGAGTGGAGAATTTGTAGGTTGCCCCACACTCCTTCCACATGGGCTTCGTGTACCCTGACATGAAGTTGGTTCCCTGGTCTGAGACAGCCTCCTTGGGGATCCCCAAATGGGTAAAGATCCCCATTAGCGCCCTGGCTACAGAGAGTGCAGTGACTGTCCTCAGAGGGATAGCCTCCATATACCAGGTGGCATGGTCCACCAAGACCAGGATGAACTTGGTGCCCATGGATGTCTTGGGGTTCACAGGCCAAATGATGTTCATGCCCACCCTTTTAAACGGGATACCAACAACAGGAAAATGTTGCAGGGGAGCCTTGCGCTTCCCACCTGACTTGCCACTGGCCTGATGGATAGATAAGACCTGCAGAACGCATTCAAGGCCTTCCTCATTTGAAGCCAGTATTAGGGGGTATTAAGCCTGTCAAAGGTCTTGTTCTACCCCAAATTACCTGGCCCAGCTCCAGTAGGAAGGTCTTGTCGCACTGGGGGTACCACCAACCGATGGTTTGCACCAGGCTCAGGAACCTTAGGCTTGTGCTACAGGAGACCATTCTCCCAGTAAATTAGGTGGTCACCAGAGGTGTCGCCACCAGCCTGGGCCTGAGCCTGCTGCTGTGGGCCCACAAGAGTAGAGCATTCCCTCAGCACCTTGCTGAATTCTTCCCTGGTGGGACCCTCCTCCTTCTACCAGTTGGTCAGTTTGGGTGCTTTCCACAAGTCAGCAACATCTTTCCCTGTAGGCCTTGGAACATCCTCCTCAGGGTCAGCCTCCTCCAGGACCATGGGAGTCTCAGGAATGGGTTTCCCATGCCCCTTGCCCTTCCTCTTCTTGGCAGGTAACTGGAACATTCTTCCAGGCTTCAGGTGCTCCTAACTACCCTCTCGGGCTGCCATGGACCATATGGTCAGGCACACCCTCTCAGGCAACCCTAACATCTTCAAGTAGGACCTGAGCTCCACCTCTTTCCAGATGGAGTGCTCCAGTTCAAGCAACCAATCCATAGGTATGGACAGTTACCCTGAAGGAACCTGGGGACCCCCTCCCCACGCACTCAAAGCGAACTAGAGCCATTGGATAGTGACTGTCATGGTTCTCAGCAGCAGCAACTTCGTGGAAGACACTAGGGACTACTTGCTCTGAGGTCACCAGATGACATCTGATGGCTGTCCTGCTGGTTCCACTGTCTCTCAGAACCCATACACTTTGCCCATTGATGGTAACCCAATGCCTGCATTTCCTGGTATTACTAGGCATGTGCATTTGTTGCACCATCTCTGTCATTCAGGGACACTAGGGTAACCTCTACTCTGCCCCTCACACTATTTGGGGCAATCTCCTCCCCTTGCCCTATTCCAGCTAACCCCAGTGACTACCCACCAGTGGGGGCTGTGCCCATTTGGGACCTTTGGCATTCCCCTTGCAGTGCCCTTCCTGTTGACACTCATACCACTTGGAGGTGCCTTCCCTGAAGACATACTGTCAGAGAACCATCTTTTCTTCTCAGTTGGGGGGTGGAAGTCCTGACCCAAAGAACTAGTTTCGGGCCTTCTAGAGAACTTCTTGCTTTTATGTTTATCCCTCCTTCTTCTGATGGGAACCCTGCCAACCCAAATATCCTCCTATGGACCGTAGTGCTGACCCAACGGTCCGCCTCCTTAGCAAGCTCTCTGGGGTCAATGAGCTTATTATCCATCAAGTTTTGGTACAGATCTGTGAAACTGAACGTGTTTCTCTTTGCAATCATATTGTACAGTCCCTGATTATATTTTACTTCACTGACCTTTCCCCAACCATCCAGTGACTTGCAAAAGGAATCTACACAATCCACCCAGGTCTGTTGGGCCAGCTTTTGACTGTCCCTAAACTTCTGTCTGCAGTTTTCTGGGGTCAGACCCTACTTTCTGACAAGGGTTTCTTCATGAGGCTACTTCATCCTGTCCTTCTCTGGAGCCAGTACGGTGACCCTCCCCTCACTTGGGATATGCATCCACAGATTAGCCCCCCAAATTCCCTCAGCAATCTTGTGCATCTGATAACGCGTCCCTTTATGATATTTTATTACACATCAGGACTCGTTTTAGGCCAATGAATCTTTTGATCCAGTTGAGAGACACCTTAGGACGAGATAGCTAATCAATAAAAATCAATACATCAATAATGTCATCAATATTTATCACGACAATGCATTTCACTTTAGTCAAAGTCATTAATCAATTTAAAGACACTACCATGACCTTTCAGCCATGAATAACCACACCTTGATTAGTAGAATTTTATGAGTTTTATTCCCTATTGCTTACAATTCTAATATCAGATACGTCAATCTCAAAACCAAGAAACAAAATAGCATAGTCACGATGTGGCAACTTTGATAAGATTTCATTAAAGCAAGAATTACAAACATCAGAACATATCACGGCATGAACATAGATCAAGTTTAGCAGAGTGTCAATAACGCGTCAGTTCAACAAAGCATAGTCTCGGTCGTTTGTCTATTTGCATCAGTTTTGGTGAACACCTGTCCTAACCTCTGATTAGCATTCGCATGTTGGGCTTCATGCAAAACAATTTAGAACACTAATTTGGAAAACATCTATCTAAGGTCTCTGTCAAAAGTAAGCAGTTGGTACCTAGAAAGGAAAAAACAAACAGACAAATCACAATTGCATTGTCATAATTATCCTCCAAAGTTTAGGTCAGCGCACAGGCTCAGTCTTCATCTTCAGGACATCAATCAATTCGCCATCAGTCAATACTCAGCTCCAGGGCAAAAGGGCACTTCCCTCATAAGGAGGTAAAGTGTAAAATGGACAATTCTAAGGGCGAGGATGGTTTTAAGTAAACCAACAAGTCACCAAACAGAGTGACAAAGTTTCTGGATAAAATCAATAGCATTCCCTAACCCACCTACATAACTCCCCGTGACATGGGTTTTTATCCCTTTTCCATTGTACATTCCCCCAAAATTCTATTGGACACTTGTTATACCCCACTATCTTTAACCTATCAGAAAGTACATTAGGTAACCCAACTCTTCACCCCATATTATTTTACAAGTCTTTGATTGGTCTTCATAATTGACGTCTTCGGAGGTGGCACATCCGGTATGATTTCATCTTTCTGTAATTCTTTGCACATCTTTTGGTCAGCAGTTCCATTGTCTTCACCGGTTTGAATGACATTGTACATTACATTAATCTACACTGTTTCAATTTTCTTTTAACATTTACTCTGCACACACTGAAGAATGCTTGAGAACGGATCTAACATGGTTACATTCATCTTCTAATTTGAAGGAAAAAGAACACGCAGGGTCGTGTCCCTTTGTGAGTCAGCACACTGCAAAATAGAAAAATGCATTTAATATGAGAGCCAAGCAGCTAAGCTTCGGCTCATGCTAACTTAAGGCCTATGAGGATTTTAGCACAGATTCAATAACGCAATCATTAGTATAAACTTATTTAAACATAATAAGCATTTGGTCATTATTAGTCTACGTATACATTGGTGGCCACTCCCGTGGTCACAATTCAAGTGCACGTCTAAGCAAATTACTATCATTCTAGTTTCTGTGCAGCATCATCACACATTGATTCATAAACATTTCATGTTAATATAGATTATATAAGCTACACTCACATCTATAAGGCAATCTGATATGCCTCAAACCACTTGTCAATGTTGTTCCCCACAACAAAGTCAGGCACCAGACGGTTAGGAATGTGGACTCTCTCGTCTCCAGAGGGCACTAAAGAAATGCTGCCACCGTCATTGCTGGACTCTGCCTGTCTCACCATGAAGTCTAGCCCCTTTAGACTCATCATGTGAGCTAGTAACTTTTTCTTCTTTAAGGCTTTCTCAGTTTCCAACTTGAGTATAGGTAGTTCTAGTGTGAGCTTTCTTTCCTCCCTTCTGTCTTTCGACTCCTTTGGGGTCAGGCCCCTGGAAGACACTGCTCCCTGCACAGGGAGGGATGTCTAGTCCTTGGAGTATATTACCCTCCTCCTCAACAGACCATACTCCAACTCCGCCTGTAATTCCTGCTTAGATCCTTCCTTCTCCTCATCATCATCATCTGTTGGTGACTGGTGGGCTTCTGTCTATGCCTCCAAGGCCTTGTTGAGCTTTGCCTTTTTTGTGCTCTGCTTAGCAGGCAGCCCCCTCTCCTGACTAAACTCTTTGAGCTGGGCCACGGTGTAACTCTCCAGGGTGGTCAGCTCCAACTCCATTTAGTAGGTGTTTACAGACATCAGATAAGCAGAGTGAGAATTTAGAAAACAAAAAGGCCAATCCGGTAGAATTTAAACTTGAATTGGTCTTAAATATGAGATGGTAGTGTACATCTAATCACTGCATGGTTCTGCACAAACACAAGTCCTAATCTCACCGCTGACCACCAATGTGAGAAATTGGCTTCTTGGTTGCCTGGGGTGTGAGCCCTGATCATCAGCAAACACAATTCTTGTCATGGTAAAGCACAACCAAACCCCATATTAACCTGTGCTTATCCTCTAGTAGCTTTGCACAGAGCAGTCAGGCTTAGCTTGAAGGCAATGTGTAAAGTGCTTGTGCAACACTTCAAATAGTAGAACAGTGACAACATTACACAAAATAGATCCCATACCAGGTTAGAAAAATATAATTTAATTTAGTAAATAAAACAAGACCAAAACAACAACAATCCAATCAGTAGAACTTGAGTTATGAATTTTTAAAGCATAAACTGTAGGATAGCACTTAGAAGCAAAAAGCACCAACCAGGACTATCTGGTCGACACTTGACCCAGAAAAAGTCAAAAGTTCAAGCCAACTGGGATGGAGCGTGGGCAGGCTACAGGGACCCAGTTAGGCCCACTGAACAAAGTGCCTTGTATCCTGGTTGGCGAGTGTTGCGTGGATCCAAGGCGAAGATGCGTCGCACAGCCGATGCAATGCATTTGGTCCAGATTCTTAATGGTCGAGGATCCCGTCAATGGGTCTTGCAATGCAAAAGCCAATGTCAGGGATGTGTTGCACAACTGAGTTGAAGCATCAGTTCCGATGAGCAATGAAGCAGCAATGCAGTGCTTTGGCATTGTCATTGTGGCTATCGTCTGAGGGATGCAAGGACCTGCTCCGGGGATGAGTCACGCAGCACGGTTCTGAGGATGATGCGTCAAACCCAAGATGAGGGATATGGCAGCGATGCTAGTCTTCTGCACTGTGTCCAGTTCACACACATCAGCAGTGTTGATGCATCGGTTCTGCTCAGGGATGCACCGCTCAGCTGAGGAGATGCATTGGTTCTGCTTGCGGTCCTGGTGCAGAAGCAGGGTGGTTGGAAGTCTTTTATGTCCCTGAGACTAAAAATCAGGAGACCAGCCAACTAGCCTTTAGAGTCATTCTGGGTTGGAGAGATGCAGGTCCAGTCTCTCACTCCCAGGCAAGAGAGCAGCAGGCAACAGTTCAGAACAGTAAAGAAGGAGTCCAGGAGAGTGCAGTCCAGCAGAGTGGCAGTCCTTCAGCAGCACAGCAGGCCATCTTTCTGGCAGAATATCCATATGGCGAAGTGTACTGAAGTGGTGGGATCTGAGGTCCAGTTCTTATACCCAGTGGTGCCTTTGATGTCAGCAAAAACAGGAGGTCTGAAGGCAAAAGATTAGGAGGAAACCATGCCAAGGATGCCAGGTCTAACACTAAGATAGATGAGTTTACATTAATTTGCTTCCAAAAATGAAGCCAGTGTGGCTACCTACATTTAAGAGAAAACTGTCAAATGTGCCTAGATCTAGCTATGGCATTTTAAATATGCTGAAGACTTAAGATTTGACATAAACATGCCCAAATACAAAGTATTAAAATAGCTAGTGTATAAATGGATGAAGGCATTAGCAGCCGTGCTCTTGTGGGAAAAAGAAAAAGAAACCTACATCGGAGCTCAATATACAAACAGCGATACCTCGGAACTGCTGTAACCTGTGCATTGAGGGTCAGATCCTAGTCAATTTGTACACCCAAATTTCTCACTAACACAAATTACTGAGCTGTGAGTCCATGGAGCTAGGCCAGAGCCTCCCATCCCAGGAATTGGGGGAATTTTGCATGAAGAGAACTTCTGTCAGGCAGATTCAGTATGAGAATGTTAGAATTCATCCTCGAAAGAGCCAGACCCTCTGCTCAGGCTTATAGTCACTCTGTCCGCTTATACTAACGAGAAACTGAGTATCAGCTTACGGTTGTCTGACAGTAGTCCAAAAAGTTCTTCGCCATAAATAATTGCAATTGAGATGTAATTGCCTTTCAAATTAATTTTGCAAAGAAAGGAAGGAGTGAAATCAGGCCTAAAATTGGTGCAGCATTCAGAAATGTCTGAAATACAGGCCTTAATGAAAGACAGATTTGTTTTTAAATCAAAACCCGGGCAGGACAGAAGAGTGTCAGATAGTTCTTCATTAACAATGGCTTACCTTTAGAGAGTGTGCATTTTGAAATCATCCAAAGAACTCGAATGAGCAAGACTGCACGAATATTTATACAAACTGTAACTGCTTAACAGAGTTTATTTTTACAATTTCATCCCTTTTGTGTCTATGTAGAAATGTTCTCTCATCTGTAAAGCCCAGGAAAAAACAACCACAAGTGATTCCTGGTCCCTTCTGCTGGCATGTGGGGGAATGGGCACTTGCTCCTGTGAGCTCTTGGTTGTGTTCATAGTGTACTCCTTCCTGCCTAACTGCAAGCTGTGCCAGATTCAACAGTGACAACTTTTATCGAGAGCTTCACTGAACTCTGGGCAGTACCTAATTGACACCAACAACTTTGTCGGTGGTTTGATGGGGCCGAGCGTTGAACAGCCACCAGTCGACTGCAAGACCGTGCCAAACAGCTCCTTGTCATCGTCAACTCATTCCTTGGATCTAGCTTCCAGCTTGTCTCAGACAGACCCTTTTTCTCTAGCCAAATTTCTAAGTCAGAAGCTAAACCTTCACCGGGGACAAACCTGATCCATGTGTCTGACTGCTTTGTTCCTCACGGTTGGCCTTAAACTTAACTTTGAGCTGGCCAAGCTCAACCAGATACTGCGGTGGGTACTTAGTGGTTTTTGGTGCTATTTTTACCTCAAACTGTAAAAACTCACATCTCCAGTTCTATTTTTGGATGTTTGTCATGTAGGTGTTATTTTATTTATTAAAATATTATCTATATTTATAAGTTGGTTTGGAATTGTTCTTATTGTGTGTTTTCACTTTATTACTGATTGAGTACTGCAGAAGTACTTTATACATTGCTTCTAAGTAAAACCTGACTGCGTTTGTGGTAAGCTAGCAGAGGGTCAAGCACAGGTTAATCTAGTGATTTTTTGTGGTTCACCCTGACAAGGATTGTAGTTGTTGGTCAAATATGGTTTCATCCTCAAACTAAAAATTCAGTTTCTCATAGTTAATATTGCTGGTAAATACATAACATTAGCTATTGATCCACCATCAACCTGTATGAAAGTATCACACTCTATAGCTAATGTAAGCTATGACATAATGAGCAAACATTACATTTCTAATGATTAAATGAATGCCGCGAGGAGCTCAAAAGCAGGAAAAGCACAAAACACATGACACCCTGGGGCCAGGACTGAATCTTCATCCAGCCCTGGGCAATTTGTCTGATCACTGGTGTAGGCAACTACATGTGTGTGCAGCAGCATTCAGCATTCGTTGTAGGCTAATATTTACTTGGTATAATGAAAGAGGGTTAGAAAGGGCATTGGAACTGCGAGGCCCACAAGGGCTAGCCGCCAATGCTTTTGAAATGGTGTGTCCTGAAGAAAATTATACTGTTTCTTCTCCATAACACACATGTTCAGGTGGGGAGTTTCCCACCTCAACTATTGTGATGCATTGCACCTTGCTCTGCCAGCCACCGATGTCTGCAGGTCACAAAGTATTCAAAATATGGCACTGTAGATGGTCCCGTAGACTTTGCAAATTCTATCACATCTCATCTACTCACCCTGCACTACATTGGCTCATGGTCCAACAATGCACTCAATTGAAGGTGCTGTGTCTAGTGGACTGATCCTAGGCTACTTTTCAACCAGCTTACACCTCATTTCCCATATACCATCTAGAAGTCTGACTCTGTGGGCCCTTTTTCTTCTCAGTATCCCAAGCTACAACAAGGAATGCTATGGAGGCAGATCCTTTGTGATCCTTGGGCCAAGGTCTGAAATTCCCTCCCTACGGGGCTTACACATTACCTTGAACATTGCTCTATTTAGGAAAAAGTGAAAAACACATTTTTCTCAATCAGTGGTTCCTGTCCTCTGCATTTCCTTTGCTCTCTCTGGTGAGCTGATGGTTCAAGCACCATCAAGCCCTTTGGTGGCTGCTGCACTGTATAAAGTTTAGAATGAGAGTGAGATGGGAGATCCTACCCCCATCATGATCCAGATTTTCAAATACTTTGGGGGTCATTTTGCCCTCGGCGGTCTTTTGTTAAGACCGCCGAGGGACCGCTGTGCTGCAGACCGCCAGTGGTGGTGGTTTTCCGCTCAGCGTATTATGACTGTTGGCAGCCCTCCGTCCTTTTTCGGACGGAGAGCCGCCAACAGCCATACTGGCAGTCGGCGGGGAAGTGGAGGTTGCTCCACCTCCACATCAACAGAACACCGCCCACCGAATCACGTCCTGTGATTCGGCGTGGTGGTGTTCTGTTGACGGTGTGGTGTCGGCAGAGCAGCCCCCATGGATCCCGTCTCCTCCCGGAGGATCAATGGACCAGGTAAGTTGATCGTCCATTAGGGGAGGAGGGTGAGGGGGTGTTGTGTGTGTGCGCGTGCATGGGGGTGTGCATGTGTGTATGTAGAGGGGGGGTGTGAGTGCGTGTATGCTTGCGGGGGTGTTGTGTGTTTGGGAATGAGTGCATGTATGTCTGTAGGTATGTCTGTATGGATGTGTGCGTGTATGTTTGAATGTGGATGTGCGTGTCTGACTGTCGATGTTGGCATGTATGTCGGTGTGTGCGTGTATGTGTGTCAGTGGTGCCTGCGTGCGTGTCGGGTGTGAATGAGTGATGTGATGTTGGGGGTAGGGGTGGGGAGGGGGTTCCTGCCACCTTTGGGGGGTTGCAGGGGGTGTAGGGGAGGGAGTGGGGGTGGGGGAGACCCCTATCAGTGCCAGGGAGGGAATTCCCTGGCACTGATAGTGCTTACCGCCATGGATTTCATGGCGGTTCCTAACCGCATGAAATCCATGGCAGTCAGCCGGGTCCAAATACCGCCGGCAGTATAGTGACGAACGCCGGGCTGGAGACCCAGGTCTCCAGCCCAGCGGTCGTCTCCGCCCTGGTGGGCGGAATGGAGAAGCAGCGGATGACCATGGCGGTAACCGCCATGGTCATAATTGCAAACAGTTTACCGCCAGCCTGTTGGCGGTCTTACCGCCGCTTCTCCGCCGTCCACCAGGGTCGTAATGACCCCCATAGTGTCTGGCTTGCATTACTTATTAACGCAGACCCAATGTGAAGTGTTGGGTTGGTATTTACAAGTGAACACTAATCACAATTTGGGTTAGATTGCAACCCAAATAATGCAATGCAATGCAGTGCAACACAATGCATTGCCTTGCGTTACTTTGCGCAAAAGAGGCACTCCCATGCATTCACCCAGTGATTTTGATGCACATCCAAAAAAAGATTTGTAAGCATGAATTTGCTCCAAAATCGTTAGCCTCCTTGAGGCTGGTATAATGCTCTGTCTCAAATAGCACCTATGTCTCGGTCTACTGCGACCATTGACTATCGCTGCTGCTTTGCACTTTTTGGTGCTATTATCCCTTAAATCTTTAAAAATTGATAGCTTAGATTCCTTTAATTGGATTTTTGTTGTTTTGGTGTTATTTAATGTATTCAAGTTTATTTTATTTTTCTAATTTGGTTTGGGATTTTTACTGTTGATGTTTTGACTTGATTACTGTGTTAGTACTGCATAATTACATTACACCTTGCCCTAAGATAAGGTTGTCTGCTCTGTGCTATAGCTGCCAGATGGTTGAGCTCAGATTAATTTATTGACTTTGATGGTTCACCCTGACAAGAACTGTGATTATTCCTTGGGGTGGTCAGTCACCCTCCCCAAATAATAATCCTGCTTGGTACACTCATCCTCATGGAAAGGACTAGCTAAACAATTCCAGGTTACTCTAACAGAAAGCAAATTTGGTAAACTCCCAAACCATTTGGGGATTTGTTTTCAACACTTTTGAGGTTCAGCACTTTTCCGTACAAATCTAAACAATTCAAACATCTGGTCACTACTTTATTCAATACCAGAAGCTTGGAGATCAGCAGTACAAAAAGAGATTGAGTCTATGCTGCAACTTGAGATTGAGCCCTCATATAGTAAATGGTACTCCCATATTGTTCTAGTTCCCAAAACGGACAGAACAATGAACATCTGTGTTGACTTTAGTAGTCAAGTTACCCTCATATCTATTTTTGATGTGTGTTATACATCACTACTGTGGAACTCACCAATGGGTATTGGGAGGTATCTAGTAGAGATCAGCCTACTCAACATCTCAGGTCCTTTACCAATTTAACATTCTACTTTTCCAACTTCATGAGACCCAGACACTTTTCAGAGATTAATGGTTAAAATATATTGCTCTCACTCAGGATCTCCTGCTGACCAAGGCTTCAGGTTGGTTCAAGCTTTTACTGTGTAGCTGTGACATGACAGCCCCAATGCCATGTTCTGACGTCTCAATCTGAACTAGGAATTCCTTTAAGAAGCCGGGTGCCTTGAGCAATGGTGCACTATCCTTCATCTAGAATCCACATACAACTTTTTTTTTTTTTTTAACTATGTCAAGGGTACTTGCCAATAGAAGGAACCATTGGTTTTACTCTTAGATAGTCTTAGATATTTTTATTACTAGATCCCAGCTTATGTCGAGAACAAAAATGATGTAAGAACTCACAATTTGGTGGAGTCTGCCTGAGTGGTATTCATCTAGTCTGGTAAAGTGATGCCTATGTTGAAGCATGCCACAATAAGTTGTGGGTGAGGCATCTTCTCCAATATCCTTGGAATACCTCTGTTTGATAAAGAGTCTTAAATAGGGTCGTGTAGATTTGACTCCACAGATCCAATCACCCACTGAATTTATGGTAAGAGGATACCACATGCATGTCTCAAGGGCTCAGATAGGCCTATATTTATGGCTTTCAGGGTCATGCTGCATCTCTCAACAAGCCCATTGGTATGGGGGTGTTATGGTGTGGAGAACATGTAGGTTACCCCATTTCGACATCATATATTTGGCATGGTCCAATAAGTCTAGGATGAGCCTGTTGCCTAAGGCTATCCTGGGATCCAGGTGCCCAACCAAATTGATGCCCACCATTTCAAAGGGTGTGCCCACAACAGGGAAAGATAGCAATGAAGCCTTTTGCTTTACCTCTGACTATCCAGTAGTCTCCCAATTTAAGCAGGATCTGTAGAATGCACCTGAATACATCCTCGGCCAATAAAAGTGGGTGGCCAATAGGCCTAAGATTTTGGCCTGTCTCAGATGTCCTGCTAGCTGCAGTAGGAAAGCCCGGTAGTACTGAGGAACCACCAATACACAGGTTGACCTGTGCTGAGTGACCTTAGGAAACCATTCCCTCAATAAATGAGGTGATCACCAGAGGTGTTGGCAGCTGTGGGGGTCTTGGCCCTATGCTGTTCGCCCTCAATAGTGGGCCACTCCTTCCAAACCTTCCAAAGAATTCTGCCGGGGACAGTTCTCATTCAGCGTACCACCTGTCTAGCTCAGACAGATCTAAGGTAGCAATGTCTTCCTTGTAGGTTTTGGGGTGTTACTCTTGGGATCACCCTCGTCCTGTACAGTGAGAATTTCCTGTGCCACTTGCTCTTCCTCTTCGTGACAGGCACCTGGGCCACTGTTCTAGTCTTCAAGCCATTTTGACTCCACTGACGGGTTGCTGTGAACCATGTGGTCTGGCACGCCCATTCTGGCATTTCCAGCATCTCCTAGTGGGACCTGAGCTTCACCTCTTTCCAGATCATTTCCTCTAAGTCATTTCCTAACACCTTCAACAGGCATAAATGGAATAACAGCTACCTTTAAGGAACCTAAGACACTCCCCCAAAGGAGACAAGAGACACTGAATAGTGATTTATCTGGTTATCAGCTGTCACATCCTCGTGGACTAGATTTCAAACCACCTGCTCTTGAAGCACCAGAGGACACATTACGGTTGCCATACTGGCTCCTGTGTCTCTAGGAGTAACCACCCCCTGCCCATTGATAAGCCACTACCTGTACATCTTGGTGTTATCAAGAATGTGATCATATGGCAATATCTCCTTGTCACCCAGGGACACTAGAGTAATGTCTATACTCTAGAAAACTAACTAGGACAATATCTTCCCAAACACTACACTGGTATTTCACAGGGTAGGCCCACCAGTGGGAAGCTGCTTCCTGCGGGAGCAGATGACATCCCTTTGAGCCTAAGCTGGTAACATTCATAGCACTTGAGCTGGAAAAAGCCCATGGTTTTCTTCCCATAAAACCCTACCTTCTTATGGTCAGAATTAAATTAGGATTCATTCTCCTGAAAACTCTTTGGGGCACGTTAGAGAACTTCTTCGAATTTCCCAGTTCCCCCCCTCTTCTGCTGGTGGGCCCTGGTCCACCTTTCCTCTGGTCCCCCCACATGTGCCATCTTTGACACCTTAATATTAATCCACAGGTCAGCCTCCTTCACTTGCTTTCTGGGCATAGAGGGCTTGTTGTCAATAAGGTATTGGCTCAGCTCTGCAGAGCAATTACTGAACATGTGGTCTCCCATAAATAGATTGTGCAACCCATCATTGTCACGGAGTTTGATGTCTTTCACACAGCCATCTAGTGTCTTACTGGAGTAATCCACGAATCTAACCTAGGTCTGGTGTAGCTAGTTTTGGCTACCCCTGAACTTTATTCTCTATTTCTCTAGGGTAAGACCAAACTTGACAAGCGTTTCTTTAATGAGGGTATACATTATCCTGTCAGCTTTCTTTAGGACCAATAGGGTGTCCCTCTCTGTGACTGGCATATGTTTCCAGAGACTAGCCCCGAATCCTCTTTTGGGCCTCTGCACTTGCACAAAGCTACCTCATAGGCCTCAAATCACTTGTCAATGTCATCCCACACCAAAATGCTAGGCACTATTTGGCATATATTTTACTCTGTTTAAGCATCATTTTTCTACGCTAAAATAGCGTAAACTTACCATATTTATATTTTGACGCTAAACCCATATATCTTCAAAACATTGGAATTACCGCCATTTATTGAATGCGTGAACCCACCTTTGCGTCAATGAGATGCAAGGTAGGCGTTCCCATCCAAAAAATGACGCTATCCCCCATGCTAAAATGGTGCACGGGTGGGAGGCGGACCCAAATAATGGCTCTACGCTTGCTTAGCGCCATTATTTAACACCTGGGTCAGACCAGGCGTTAGTGGACCTAAATGCCATGGAATGGGCCCATAGGTGCCCACCTCATGGCCCAGGAAAACCCACACCAGAGGGACACCAGAGGATGGGGTCCTCATCCCAGGTAAGAAGGACAAGTATAGGTAAGAATTTGTAAAAAACTAAATGTTTAAGTGCCATTGGGGGCCCTGACATGGGGCCCCCTGCATGGCACTGGGTGCGATAGCCATACCCAGAGAACACTGGCCCCCTGTGCTGGCCACTGGGGGGGTGGCCATGACTCCTGTCTTTTACAAGACAGGAGTCAAGTGTTATGGATGGTTGCGCGTCAGGAAATTATGCTATGCTGGTTAGCGGAATTAATTTTGCCTCTAACCAGCCTAGCATCATTGTTTGATGCTCAACCTCCATCTCCTCTACCACCACCCCCACCTGGCTAGCATCTTTTATTTTGACGCTAGTGCAAGCTTAGTGCCGGCTTGCGCCATGCCTTACATATGGCACTCCGCTGGTCCTGTAGAATGGCGCAAGCCACCGCTAAACTTTTTGATGCAAAACTGCAGTTTTGCACCAAAAGGTATAAATATGCCCCTAGGTGTTTGAAGATGTGGGCTATTTTACCTCTTTGGCACATCTGTGTCGCTGCCATCATCACTGAACACTGTGGCCTTCTTTCCTCTAAGGCTTTCTCAACTGCTGCCCCCTTCTCCTCTGCAGCCAGTGTTAGCGTCGCTAACTAGAGTTTCATGGCCCACTCAGCTTTCCCATCCTCCAACTCTGATAAGTTCCGACTGGTGGGAGAGGCACAGCTCCCAGCCACAAACAGAGCCGATTTCATCCTTGGGGGCACCTCCTCTTTCTCTGGCCCTAGCACCCGGGTCTATGCCCATAGCCAATTCATTCTCTTGTTCCTCCTCCTTGTTTCCCTCAGCATCATCTTCTATTTGAAAATTTTGTTTTGTGGATGCTTTCCTCACAGTCAGCCCCCTCTCCTTCCACAGCTCATTTCTACTATGTTGAGGCCTTCAATGCTGCCGAGGTTTACCTCCAGTCTTGCAAAATATCATGGTGCACAAAATGTGAGTAATGGAACTTAGAAAAATAACCAGACAAATTGACCAATTAAAAATAACAGAAAATTTAAAATTCAAAAATCGATTTTGATGTCAGATTATTGCAAGAGTTTCTTGGTTTTACAGCAATAACTAAGTTGCACTGCAAAAACACAAGTCCTGCATCCCACCTCTGAACGCCAAAGTAAGGAATTGGATTAGCGGCTGAGGGGGTGATAACCCACCTCAATTAATAATCACAATCCATGTCAGGGTGAACCACTAAAGCCACTTAGTAAATCTGTGCGCAGCCCTTTGGGAGTTTGTCACAGAACAGTCAAGCTTAACTTATAGGATAGAGGTTATTTTAATGAATTAAATGACACCAAAATAACAAAACTGGAGTTATGAGTTTTTAAAATTTTAGGTAAAAATAGCAGCAACTGCGGATATGTGGTCACGCCCTGGACTGGAACAAAGTCACAAGTTCAGCCCGACAGCAATGGAGCACAGGCCATTACGGGACTCAGTTCATTCCACTGGGAGTTGTACCTTCTGTCCTTGCTGTGGGGCTGTGCAATGCTGCGATGCAAGGTTCTGCGTCAGAACTGGTGAAGTATCTGATCAACAGCAACGTCCTGTGTTGCTCTGGTTCACTCTGTCGGGTCCATTCAAACCTTAATTTAAGCAAGGAGAAGTACACTCTGACTCTAGCCAAGGGTCCATGACCCTCAGGACAGCTCTTTGGGGTCAGGTGTCACTCCCACCAAGGGCAACATAGGGGTCCGGGTCAGGTCCTGTTAGATTTGGGTACCTGGAAATCAGGAAATGCCTCTGGAAGCTTGATGTGTCCCTGTAGCTCAAACATGGGGTCAGAAGGGAAGTCCTCTTCTGAATCTTTTCATTTTAAGAAGTGTTCAGATTTCATGTTCTAAGGATACACTTTTAAACCCAGTGGAAGCCTGTGGGTGAGGGACATCCCTTTGTCTAACACTAACTGGTTCTGGTCAATTTGTCCCCTCCCCCTGAGTTTGGTTGCAGTCTGTCTAGTGAAACAAAGAGCATGCAGACTGGCTCAAGTGTGAGATTCATTTGCTAGTGACAGTGTGGGCATCTGAAGTCAGGAAGGGGCAGCCTACCCTTTGAAACACAGGAAGGAGTTGTGTACAACAAGGCCGGAATGGCTGTGCTGGGCATCGGGCGTTTCCCCGAGACGCTAGAAGAGTGGGGGGCCCTTTTGCTACTGCGGTCCGTTTTTGTAGCAGTGCAGCAGTTTTAAAAACACTGCAGAGTTCTTTGTATATACAACAGTTTCAGGCAACAGTAAAAACACCAAGATAATACTGGTGATTAATGTACCTTCTGGAGAAAGATTGGAGTTTTGTCTAGTGGCAGTTTTGACTCATCTAAGGTAGCGAGAGGCTAAATGTGCCTGCTGCAAAGAGTGTGTACTATGCAGATCAAAGATCAATATTTCATGTGCAGTGTTTAGTGGGATACTGCTTTTGTCACAGAGATCCTTTTGTTACACTGCAGTTCATAAATTACAATCATAATCTAGCACATTGAGCTATGAACTGACATCAAAGAGCTGCATGCAAAGTGCATAGTACAGGTTAGAAAGTTATGTTTTTTCCCCAGTCTTTGATTATCCTAAATTTGCTAAAACATTTTGTTTGGACAGAAATAAATTGTTATTACTAAAGTCAACACTTAAACATTGTGTTACTTTCATAATCCTGAGTTTATGCTTCCCCAGACTAAGCACTCTTAAAATGGCTACCAGTATGGATGACATGTGAATCCTGCACTTTATAGTCACCTTTGTCTTATGTAACATTTGGTATGCACTGATTTGCACACATATGATTCATTGTCTCTGTATGTGTGTGATGTAAAGTGCTGCAACACCCCCACGCTGGTAAGGAAGGTGCTATAAAACAAATGAAATACATGTGAGGGGGCTATGGAGAGTTGAAAGGTGCTGTGGGTCATGGGGCGGGAATCTTTGAAGAGCCACAATGAAGACTACCATATTCTGGTCCACAGTAAGGTCATCCTTTACTATGCTTTAAAATAAATACATTTGAATGTATAATGAAAAATGTGTTGTAGAATGTCACTGTTTTTAACCATATTTATTGGTTTTGATAGTAACAGACAGATGTATATCAAGTACATAAGATGAAGGGCCCTATCACCTTACCTGTTCCCAT
The DNA here is from genome assembly GCF_031143425.1 of Pleurodeles waltl. NCBI lineage: Eukaryota > Metazoa > Chordata > Amphibia > Caudata > Salamandridae > Pleurodeles > Pleurodeles waltl. The sequence continues at coordinate 1,510,540,869 of NC_090444.1, read as the reverse complement.
TGGGTCCAGATATGATGAGCAAATAAATCATACACTACAGGAGGCATTGCATACCGTGCATAGATAAACTTGTGAACAGTCACAACTAGCAGGTCATATCAGACAGTTAATCTTAATAGTAGTGAGTAGAATTCACTTTTTTGCTATTTTTTCCCCAAAGTCCCTTTGTAGTGGTCAGGCTACGCTATGCACCCTATGGGGACTGGCCTGACAAAATTTGCAAGGGTTTCTTTGAGATCCCTGTGCAGCCCAGTGTTCAATCCCGCAGGCCATCCAGCTCAGGAGAGGAACATACTTCCCCATGCCCATGACCCTTTTGTCCACTGTCTGCCATGAAGACACATCACACTACAGGAGGACCATTAACAATTAGGTGGCCCTGGACACTTGCAGAACACCACATTTAGCTTAGGTGGGAAAATGGTAACATTTTTAAATTACTAATTTCAAAATAGTAGTATAAAATCCGACTTCATTACTAAAGAGGATTTTACGTAATAATTTAAATGAGTGGAAGGAGTATTGCCCAAACTGAATTCAGCACTCACTAAATGTAATAAGGTAAACTAGTGTTAGTGTATTGGAGGCCAGCCTTGCAAGAGTGCAAAACATTGGAGGTTTTTCACTTTCAGGACATGTAGAACTTTCAATGTGCATGTCCTATCTTTTAAAAACCATGCACCCTGCACAATGAGCATTTAGGGCCTACTTTGGGGGTGATTTAGGAGTGTAAAACTGGAAAGCTTAGGCCTCGCAAAAGTTTTATTTTGTCAGGTTGAAATGGCAGTTTGAAAACTACACACACAGGCAGCAATGGCAGACCTGATACATGTTTACAGTGCTACTTTAGTGCGTGGCACATTGAGTGCTGCAGCCTACTAATAGATTTTAATTTACAGGCCCAGGGTACATGTAATACCATATACTAGAGACTTGTAAGTACATTTAATGTACCAATCAGGTGCATACCAATTTTACGATGTTGAGGAGGGAGAGAACAGGCACTTTGCAACTGGTTAGCAGAAGTAAACTTTGCAGAGCCCTAATGCGAACAAAAACTGGCTCAACAAAAATAGGGTAGTGAAGTCAAAAACCTGAAGTAGGACCACCGAGAAGATGACCATTTCCAACAGTCCTCCTCCCAACATGGCTCCCTATCAAGTCACGAAAAGAAACAAAGGACAAGGAAAAGGGCAGAGGAGAGCCTTGTTCATCTCAGATTAGAGTGATGGAGTTCCCTAACTGATAGTAACAATGGGACAGAAAAGAAGGTAGGCAAGCAATGTTGAACACAAAATACTTAAAGTGCACCCAGTAATGAGTTTAAGATTAGAAAAATGTCCACCTGTACCATGCCCAGACAACACTGCAGTAAAAGCTAGTAGGGAAGACAGTTCGGAATTCTGTTCAGGGTCACCACAGTATGTAAGCAGCCACTATCATCCAATCTGTAAGGAAATACCTCTTTTTGCATGATAACCCCAAAGTTTGACTGATGCTGCTGGTTTTTCAGCTATGAAGATGCACTGAGCCCTGCCAAACAGGCATCCGTGTCAGTGCTCTGACCCTAAAGGTGCATGTCTAACTGGCTCACCGACAATTGGTATAGATTAACTTAGTTATATATCTCCAGTATATAGTACCAGGGTACCCAAGACTTGTAAGCTAAAGTGTCCCTCGTGGCATGAAGCACCTAGGGTCAGATTTATGGAAAGTGACGCTGCGCCAAGTGCAGCACCACTTTCCCTGTGCTTCTAGCACCCCCTACCACCACCATGTGTGTACCGTATTTAAAATACAGCACAAAATGACACAGGGTAGGGGGCAATAGTGTCAATTTTTATGATGCTATTGATGTACTTTGCAGGAATAGTGCCAAAATATTGGCGCTACTCCTGCAGAGTACATAGGGGCCCATTCTAAAAAATGGAAGCCCCCTTTTAATGCCTGCTCTTGAGCAGGAGTTAAAAGTGCCGTAATAAATGGCGCAAGGAAATCCCATAGATTTCCTTACGCCATTTTACCCGCTTCCCTAGTGGGGGAACACCCCGTTTGCATACAATTTGCTTGCCGCAGGCATAATGTAGTGCAAAGGGGTACAGAGTGGCACAATGCATGCATTGAGCCACTATGTAAATACGGCACGGGGATTTTGGCCTCGTTGGGCAACATTAACATCAAAATAAATTACGTTAATGTGGCACAAGGTGGTGCTAGGGGCCTATAAATATACCCCTTATTGTGCCACCACGATTGTGACAAAGCAAAACATGATTCGCAGTCTGTCATTGCTGGTTGGCAGAGCAGTTAAGCTGCTAACTCGACTTTAAAGTAATGGCTAAGCCAAAACCTTCCTTTTTAATATATGTAAATCACCCTTAAGGCAGGCCTAACAAGCCCCAAGGCAGGGTGCAGTATATTAAAAAGTAGGATATGTGTTTCCCCACATTGCAATTTTATCTATATAAAGGTTAGTAGCGCCATTGATGAGTACAAGGTTACATGCTGATAACTCAGAGGTACATTACAAACCACAGAGGGTAACCCAAATAAACCCAGAATGGGCTGGGTGAAGATTATCAAAAGACTACAATGCCCACTAGAGATTCACCTATACACAAAAAACATTAATACACAGCAGCATAATAGGTTTAGAAAAGAAGCCACATCATTTATTATTAATACATAGCAATTCAATTACATCCAAGAGTCTAAAACCCCCGCTATCATAACCTAAAAATATACAGGACAGAATAAAGTGCTCAGAATAAAGTGCACGTGATCATCAGAGAAAGGACAGAAAAGTCCATTCAACCAATACATAAATTTACCAACAAACATGGAGCCTGTTTCATCTTTCACCACATTTAATCATTAAGACAGGAAATAATCAATCCTCAATATTGTCCAAACAAATCATTGCATCCAGGCTCAAAAAATTATCGTCGACGTTTCGACCAATCAAATCACGGGCTAAATCCGAGCTCACATCAGGACTAGAACGAAAGGGGTCTAATCAAAGCAATCACAAAAAACTAAAATCAAACTCAATCCACTCTTATACACGTAAACATCACAATTATGCTGCTGCCTCGCCATAAAAAACAATACTTACATTCGTCACAGATTTTGATATCGAGCCTTCATCCACATAACGCCACTATTCCAATCTAAAAACATACCAAAACCAATTAATAACTGCAACATCAAATCACCAATTATTGCTAAATTAACTAACACAAATCACAATCTTACCAAAAAGTATCACCAAATGGTCCTCTTTATACGCTTATTGAAGTTGTTTCCATCCACAATATCATCCTAAGAATAAACATAAATCCATCATCAATATTAGAGATACAACTCTCTCCTATGTAACAGCCCTAATTACACAAAACCTCCTATTCTAACATTTACTAATCTATAATCAGTCATAACATCCTTCTTCACTATTATTCCCAAAGAGGAAAACTCTCAATCATTCATCAATTACCTTAAAAAATGTTAGCGCATGTTAACAGCAATGCGACCTCGATACGCTCCTTCCTGTCCATGAGGAAAAAGCGCTGTGCCATCCCCGTATTTATATAATCTCCACAAATCATTTAGGCAGCCGCAGGTGCAAACCATTATGTTGCAGAGGTTCCTTTCTGGTCCGCCTGATGGACCGATGTTCCTGTCTGGTCCGCTTTTCTTCAATCCAGTCACACTACATATCCGGTAAGTATTGTGCAAGAGAGAAACATCCGCTTTCTCGTAAACAACTCCTCACGTGCTCGCACAAACTCTAAATACCATTTCAGGTTAAGCGAACGGAATGGGGCCCGTTCCTTTCAATCCTACCACAAACCGACACTCGTTGAGCTAAAAAAAGAATAACAAATAAAAATGGAAAAGTTATATTTTTACGTTCTCACTAAGAAGCGAGCAACCTCCAGCACCATTTGTAATCCATTCCAGAAACAACAAAGGACACATTCATAAAAAATCTTTCGATGTTATAAACCATTTCTACCATATCCAAATAACCACAATGGGTAATTAAAGCGACTATCTACTATCACATCTTTGTCAGAGCCAATCATCCCAATAATTTATTTTTATGATTTCAGCATATGGTGAGCTTCACTAGCCCACGGCACAGATAGCCTCATACACCATTGGTCCTAGATATATTAATTAAGGACATAAACTCCTACCTTATTACTCATCACCTCTACGGGCCCTCATTAGCGTGTTCAAATACCATATCAAAATCATGATAGCCTAAATACTGGTTTAACCATTGGACAAACTGGCTATCTGCCTGACTATCTCCTCATATTCGTTCAGACCTTGTGCAACAGAATCCAAAAGAAGGATCCATTTGCATTCTCGCAGGTTCAGTATATTGGTCAAGTTTCCACCCCGAGGGGTGACAGTGATCTTATCAATCACCCCCAATTTAAGGGAGTCCACTGTATGATTCAATGTGGAGAAATGTTCAACCAACGATGCCCCTTGCACCTTACATCTTATCCGACTGCAATGTTGTTAAATACGCAATTTGATTTTCTGTTTGGTTTGTCCCACATATAACTTCTGAATGGGACTACTAAACATGGTACTTCAAGGTATCAAATGAATCTCTGCATTAAACCTGACTTGTTGCGCAAGTCAAATTTAATGTACCTTTTGCATAAATAGCAACTCTAGAAGGTTGCCATTTTCTTTATTGCCCAAAGTTTTGCAGTGACCGGATCACAGTTGCTGACCTCGAGACAGCATTTTGCCCTCCTGGGGAGAGGTGTGAACAACTCTCAGAAAAGGAACTGAAGAGATTGCCCTCAGAAGAGGTGTGACCTCCTCTTGGCAGGATGGTCAAACAGAGTGTGAGCCCAAAAGGCGAGCTTCAAAGGGGAAGCTGTCTTTGAAGGGCAACTAGTAGTCACACACACGTGGGACTGCTCTTTTGTTTTTGCAGACAGACTGGCATCATGGACAGAAAGGGGAAGACCATGGCCAAACCGTTTTTTCTGTGAGCTTGTAGTGCCCAGGTATCCACACTTCTGGGCTAGGGAACTCTACACTTCAAGAGAAGGGTTCTTCCATGTTAGCAGTGTGCAGAATGGTGCATTCTGGGCTAATAGATGTCACTCTTCACAGGAGGTGGTCACTAGACAGGAGGGAACCTGATAGCCCATTGGCTAAAAGTCACCACGTTTCCTGAGGGGAGAAACTCTGCATGAAACTGGCACCTCTAGTGCCCAGACCTGAGATCACATCTTTACAGGAAAGAGGACTGAAGAAGAACTGCTCTCCTGTTCCCTGGACCTAGCAAAGAGAGGCTGCACCAAAGACTGGACTGTACTTGCTGCAGCTTGGCCTAGCAAAGAAAGGACTGTGTCTCGCTGAAGGGAAAGCCATCCCGAGCGCCAGACAGAGAAGGTGACTGCAAGGGCCTGTTGGCTGACTCCCTGTTATAGGACTTTAAAAGTTGAAGAAGACTGCCTTGGCAAGTTGGTAGCCAAGATCGCCTGACTGTCGCCGACCACCAAAGTGCAGTGTGAGAGACCAAGTCTCGACCATCAAAAGTTTCACCTGAGTCTGCTGGACCCGGTAGAGTCATCAGAGTGCACTTTGGTTGCCCAGCAAAGAAGTTACTGTCCGTTAAAAAAAACTGCTGGTTTTGCTGTAACCAGAGACAGGTAGGCTAGTGGCAACTGATTTTGGCTGGACTTTGAGGGACATCGAACCCTTTGGCCAAAGTCTCCGCACTGTGTTCATGGACTGAGGGGAGGCCCCAGGAACACCCCCATCATTGGCTCAGCATACTCAGGATCCTTGAACATTTTCAGCACCCCTTGCATCAGGATCACTCCATTAAAGTAAATGGCAGAGTCTGGAACTGTACTGGAGACTGCTTTGACTGTGAGGTAACTGTTGTGCTCAACCTTATTGGTCCCAGTGACTGGCTGGAGTTAGTCGCCCCAAGTGTGCCATTTTTAAGTTACTTGTCATGGCTAACCTTAAACCAGGAATTGCAGATGATTACATTAATTTATTCACTAAGTGAAAAACTGTGATTTATTGTTTCCTATTGTTATAATTGGTGTCAGATTTGTATTGTGTTGCATTTTCTGCTTATTTAACTGTTTTGGTTCTTCTAAGTGCTTTGCACGTGTTCCTTTGATAAAGCCTCACTGCTCTGAGCCACAGCTACCCAGGACTGAGCTAAGCTTTTCCAAACAAACTTGACTGGATACAGGAAACCTGATACAGGTTTGTGAGTTCATTACACAGTGAGGTTGCACAGCAACACTATACAATAAACCGCTTTCCTCACACAAACACCTAGTTTTATGGACTTTGCCACTTACTTCACATTAGTTGGGTTGATGTGTCAGTGTATTTTCTCCAAAATATTTGCCAGTTAATCCCACTAGCATGAGGTTAGGGTTGTTATTGAAGGACTCGGGTGTTGTTTCAAACAGCATAGCATAGCAGTAGATAACGCCTCAATAAACAGTTTGAGGATGATCTCATTCTCAATATCCTTTAGTATCCTATACTGTAGTAGTAATTGTACATAGCCATTTGTCAGCCAAACCTTCCACAAGCTGGCCCTATGCTCCTCCAATTTCACCTGGGCACACTGGAAGCCCCTGGGGCATAGAATGTCATGATCACTGTAGGAGGCTTGCCTGGCTTATAGTGGGTACCTGATGGTACTTACACCTTGTGCCAGGTCCAGGTATCCCTTATTAATAGATTAGTAGTGTTCTAGCAGCTTAGGCTGATAGAAGTAGCTATAGCAGAGCAGCATAGGCTGAACTAGGAGACATGCAAAGCCCCTACTATACCACTTACACCATATAGCACCATATCATAAGAATCACAATACTCAGAGTTACTAAAAATAAAGGTACTTTATTTTAGTGACAATGTGCCAAAAATATCTCAGAGGATATACTCCCTTAGTAGGTAAGTAAAATACACAAAATATACACCCAAAACAAAATCAGGTATGTAAACAGTTAGAAAAGTAGTGCAAACACTGTAGAATACAATAGGATGCAATAGGCCTAGGGGCAACACAAACCATATACTACGAAAGTGGAATGCGAACCACTCAGGCCTAGTGTGGTGTTTAGAGGGTCATTGGGAGTGTAAGAAAACACTAAGGGTGTCCAAGATACCCCACCCCAAGACCCTGAAAAGTAGGAGTAAAGTTACCCTACTTCCCCAGAAACATTAAAGTCGTGATAGGAGATTCTGCAAAGACAACAACTGACTGCAAAGCACTGAATACGGATTCCTGGACCTGAAGACCGGTAAAGGAATGGGGCCAAGTCCAAGAGTCACGAAAGTGTCCAGGGGGGCAGGACCCCACTAAACCACGGATGAAGGTGCAATATGGCTGCCTCTGGGTGGAAGAAGATGAAGATTCTGCAAAAATGAAAGATGCCAGGAACTTCCCCTTTTGCTCAGAAGATGTCCCACGGCGTGCTGGAGGATGCAGAGTTGCTTTCACAAAAAAATACCGCAAACAAGCCTTGCTAGCTGCAAAGGTCACAGTTGAAGAAAATGGGTGCTGCCCGGGCCCAGGGAGGACCAGGAGGTCATCCCTTGGAGGAGAAGACAGAGGGGGCGCTCAGTAGTACAGACAGCCCAGGCAGAAGCAGGCAGCACCCGCAGAAGCACCTGAACAGGGTTCCAAGAAATCTGAGCACGGCGGTCCTCTCACACTACAAAGGAGGGTCCCACCAAGCCGGTGGTCAACTCAGCAAGTTGAGCAATGCAGGACTGTACTGTGCACAAAGGATTCCTTGCAGAAGTGCACAGAAGCCCTAGCAGCTGCAGATCACGCAGTACACAGGATTACTGTCTGGCGTGGGGAGGCAAGGACTTACCTCCACCAAACTTGGACAGAAGGACCACTGGACTGTCAGGGTCACTTGGAACCAGCTCCTGTTTTCCAGGGACCAAACTCGTCAAGAGGAGAGGGGACCCAGAGAACCAATGATGCAGAAGTTTGGTGCCTGCATTAGCAGGGGAAAGATTCCGTCGACCCACAGGAGATTTCTTCTTGACTTCCAGTGAAGGGTGATGGCAGACAGCCCTCAGAGCATGCACCACCAGGAAACAGTCAAGAAAGCCGGCAGGATTAGATGCTACCATGTTGCTGGTAGTCGTCTTGCTACTTTGTTGCAGTTTTGCAGGCATCCTGGAGCAGTCAGCGGTCGATCCTTGGCAGAAGCTGAAGAGGGAGATGCAAAGGAACTCTGGTGAGCTCTTACTTTCGTAATCTGACGAGAAACCCACAGGAGAGACCTTAAATAGCCCTCAGAGGAGGATTGGCCACCTACCCAGGTAAGCAACTATCAGGAGGGGTCTCTGACGTCACCTGCTGGCACTGGCCACTCAGAGGTCTCCACTGTGTCCTCACACCTCTGCATTCAAGATGGCAGAGGTCTGGGACACACTGGAGGAGCTCTGGGCACCACCCCTGGGGTGGTGATGGACAGGGGAGTGGTCACTCCCCTTTCCTTTGTCCAGTTTCGTGCCAGAGCAGGGGCTGGGGAATCCCTGAACCGGTGTAGACTGGCTTATGCAAGGAGGGCACCATCTGTGCCCTTCAAAGCATTTCCAGAGGCTGGGGCAGGCTATTCCTCCCCATCCCTTAACACCTATTTCCAAAGGGAGAGGGTGTAACACCCTCTCTCAGAGGAAATCCTTTGTTCTGCCTTCCTGGGACTGGGCTGCCCAGACCCCAGGGGGGCAGAAGCCTGTCTGTGAGTTGGCAGCAGTGGTAGCTGCAGTGAAAACCCCGGAGAGCTAGTTTGGCAGTACCCGGGGTCCATGCTGGAGCCCCAGGGATGCATGGGATTGGCACCCTAATACCAGATTTGGCATGGGGGGACAATTCCACGATCTTAGACATGTTACATGGCCATATTTGGAGTAACCATTGTGAAGCTACACATAGGTATTGACCTATATGTAGTGCACGCGTGTAATGGTATCCTCACACTCACAAAGTCCGTGGAAATTGTCCTGAACTATGTAGGGGCACCTTGGCTAGTGCCAGGGTGCCCTCACACTTAGTAACTTTGCACCTGACCTTCACCAAGTGAGGGTTAGACATATAGGTGACTTATAAGTTACTTAAGTGCAGTGTAAAATTGCTGTGAAATAACTTGGACGTTATTTCACTCAGGCTGCAGTGGCAGTCCTGTGTAAGAATTGTCTGAGGTACCTATGGGTGGCAAAAGAAATGCTGCAGCCCATAGGGATCTCCTGGAACCCCAATACCCTGGGTACCTAGGTACCACATACTAGGGAATTATAAGGATGTTCTAGTGTGCCAATTAGAATTGGTAAAAATGGTCACTAGCCTGCAGTGACAATTTTAAAGATAGAGAGAGCATAAGCACTGAGGTTCTGGTTAGCAGAGCCTCAGTGACACAGTTAGGCACCACACAGGGAACACATTCAGGCCACAAACTATGAGCACTAGGGGCCTGGCTATCAGGATCCCAGTGAGATAGGCAAAAACAAAGTGACACACAAGTTAAAATGGGGGTAACATGCCAGGCAAGATGGTACTTTCCTACTCAACCCCCCCGACGAGGGACAATAAGGCTAACCTTGCCCAGATGAGTCTTCATTGTCTAAGTGGAAATATCTGGAGAGTCCATCTGCATTGGAGTGGGTACTCCCAGGTATATGTTTCCACTGTATAGTCCATTCCCTGTAGGGAGATGGACCACCTCAACAATTTAGGGTTTTCACCTTTCATTTGTTAAAGCCATATTAGAGGTTTGTGGTCTGTCTGATCAATAAAGTGAGTCCCAAACAGGTATGGTCTCAACTTTTTCAGTGCCCAGACCACAGCAAAGGCCTCCCTCTCTGTGGCAGACCAAGGCATTTCTCTAGGAGTCAACCTCCTGCTGATAAAAGCAACAGGTTGATCCTTGCCCTCAGTGGTAAGCTGTGATAGCACTGCCCCAACCCCTAATTCAGAAGCATCAGCCTGGACTATGAGCTTCTTGGAGTAGCAAGGGCTTTTTAGGAAAGGTGCAGAGCACATGGCCTATTTGAGCTCATCAAAAGCCGTTTGACAGCTAGCTGTCCACAATACCTTTTTAGGCATCTTCTTACAAGTGAGGTCATTAAGAGGAGCTGCAATGGAGCCATAGTTCTTACTGAACCTCCTATAGTACCCTGTGAAGCCTAAGAAGGCTCTCACCTGGGTTTGAGTTGTAGGGGGAGCCCATTCCATAATGGTCTGGATCTTCCCCTGCAGTGGTGTAATCTGTTCCCCACCTACCAGGTGGCCCAGATAAACCACTTTACCCTGCCCTATCTGGCACTTTGAAGCCTTGATAGTGAGGCCTACCTTTTGCAGGGCCTCCAAAACTTTCCATAGGTGGACCAGGTGCTAATTCCAGGGGGAGCTAAAGACAGCTATCTCATCTAGATATGCTGCACTAAAATCTTCCAAACCTTGCAGGACTGTGTTCGCCAACCTCTGAAAAGTGGCAGGTGCATTCTTAAAACCAAAGGGCATCACAGTGAACTGATAGTGCCCTCCAGTGGTGGAGAATGCAGTTTTAGGTTTAGCATATTCTAATAATTTAATCTCCCAATACCCTGCAGTTAAATCAAAAGTGCTTAGATACTTGGCAGAAGCCAGTGTATCAATGAGCTCATCTGCCCTGGGTATAGAGTCAGCATCAGTTTTGGTTACTGGACTGAGACATCTGTAGTCAACAAAAAAACTCATTTCTCTTTTACCATCTTTACTGTGAGGTTTTGGGACAAGCACCACTGGGCTAGCCCATGGGCTTTCTGAAAGCTCAATTACTCTTGTTTATGGAATCCCTGACGTGGTCAGGCTGCCTAGACATCTTACTTTTGACAGGTAAACTGTCTTCAGTATTGATTGTGTGCTTACACCAGGTAGTGGTACCTGGTATTAGTGAGAAGAGGTCAGAAAATTGGCCTAGGAGATTTACACAGTTGTCCTTCTGCTTAGCAGTAAGGCAATCTGCCAGCACCACTCCCTCCACTAAGCCATCAGCTTCAGTCGTGGAGAAGAGATCAGGGAGAGGGTCACTCTCTTCTTCCTGTCCCTCATCAGTTGCCATGAGCAGGGTTAGGACAGCCCTGTCATAGTAGGGTTTTAGGTGATTGACATGGAGCACCCTAAGGGGGCTCCTGGCAGTGCCCAGGTCTAACAACTAGGTAACCTCACCCTTTTTCTCAACTATGAGATGGGGTCCACTCCAGTTGTCTTGGAGTGCTCTTGGGGCCACAGGCTCCAATACCCACACATTCTGTCCTGGGTGGTACTGGGTCAGGACAGCCTTCTGGTCATGCCATTGTTTCTGGAGCTCTTGGCTGGCCTGAAGGTTTTTACTGGCCTTTTTCATGTACTTAGCCATTCTGGATCTTATGCCAAGTACAAAGTCCACAATGTCTTGCTTTGGAGCTTTTAAAGGTTGTTCCCAACCCTTCTTCACAAGTGCAAGGGAGTCCCATAATCATACCTTTGAGAGTTTTATTAAACCTCTCAACCAGACCATTTGTCTGTGGATGATAAGGAGTAGTAAACTTATAGGTTACACCACACTCCTTCCACATAGCTTTGAGGTATGCAGACATGAATTTACTACCTCTGTCTGACACCACTTCCTTAGGGAAGCCCACCCTGGAAAAGATTCCCAGGAGGGCCTTTGCCACTGCAGGAGCTGTGGTGCTCCTTAAGGGAATTGCTTCAGGATACCTGGTGGCATGGTCCACCACCACCAGGATAAACCTATTGCCTGAAGCTGTTGGAGGGTCAAGTGGGCCAACTATGTCAACCCCTACCCTTTCAAAGGCCACCCCAACCACAGGAAATGGAATTAAGGGGGCCTTAAGTGTGCCACCAGTCTTGCCACTGGCTTGGCAGGTCACACAAGAGCAACAAAACTCTTTTGTGTCCTCTGACATATGAGGCTAGTGAAACAATGGAACAAGCCTGTCCCAAGTTTTACTCTGGCCCAAATGCCCAGCCAAAGGAATGTCATGTGCCAAGGTTAGAAGAAACTCCCTATAATGCAAAGGGATGACCAATCTCCTGGTAGCTCCAGGTTTAGGGTCCCTTGACTCAGTATACAGGAGGTTTTCTTCCCAATACACCTTATGGCTATCAGTGATATCCCCATACTGCTTTAACAGCTTGCTGTCTTAAAACCTCTAATGTGGGACAGGTCTGCTGTGTCACACTCATCTCTTCCCTAGCAGGCCCCCCTGCACCAAAAAGCTCAGCAGTGTCTGCTGCCAGCTCATCTGGTGTAGGTTCTGCACAGGGAGAGGATTCCTCTTCCTCAAAAGGGGAATCCTCTGGAGAGGTAGGGATAGTGGGCAAGGATTTACCCTTTCTACCCCCAGCTTTTGGGAGCACTTGGTCTATTGTTTCAGGATCCAAGTTTCCCTGTCCTCTTTGCTTTTTGGCCTGAGCCCTTGTCAAAGCAAAGATATGCCAAGGAATGCCCAGCATTGCTGTATGAGCCTCCAACTCCACTTCAGCACAAGCTGATGTCTCCACTTCATTGCCTAGTAAGCATCTACATGTAATTTAGTGGCTACCACAACTTTCTTTGGACCAGTAACCCCCTCCCCCCAGTTGAGATTCACAACAGCCATGTGGTAGCTAAAAGTGTTGTTATGAGCATCAGTCACTTGGTACTGCTGACCAAGTAGGCGTTGATCAGGGTGAACCAGTTTCTCAATCACCATAGGGACACTGGCTCCTGTATCCCTGTAGGCCTCAACCTCAACACTATTTATTAGGGGAAGTTGCTTGTACTTACCCATATTAAGGGGACAAGCAACCAAGGTGGCAAAGCCAATACCACCATCAGAGACTAAAACAGCCTCTGTGGTCTCCCTAACAAGACCAACCCAAACTATACTACCAATGGTGAGCCCAGCTCCAGCCTTTGATTGGCTATTTGTAGTAGACTTCCCACCACCACTGCTATTACTAGGGGCACTGAAGGACGCAGTTGGGGTTGTGGTAGTGGGAGCATTGGTGTTTTTCTTTGGGCAGGTGGAATCACTTGCCCAATGGCCTTTACTTTTACATAAATAGCACCCTGGCTTCTTTTGATTGTGGGAAGAGGATTTGGACCCACCACCCCGAGAGGATTTTTGTGCACCTGATGAAGACTCAGAATAGTTTTTATCTTTGTCCCCACCCTTGTCAGAAGACTTACCATCCTTCTTCTTGCCATCCTTGTCACCCCCTGTATGAACTTTTCTGTTCACTCTTGTTCTGACCCATTTGTCTGCCTTCTTTCCCAATTCTTGGGGAGAGGTCAGATCTGAGTCTACCAAGTACTGGTGCAACACATCAGACACACAATTGTTCAAAATATGCTCTCTTAGGATTAGATTATACAGGCTTTCATAGTCAGTCACCTTACTGCCATGTAACCAACCCTCAAAGGCCTTTACTGAACAGTCTACAAAGTCTGTCCAGTCTTGAGAGGACTCTTTTCTGGTATCTCTGAACTTTATCCTGTATAGTTCAGTGGTTAAGCCAAATCCATCCTACAAAACTTTGTAATTATTAGCATCCCTTTTTCTGACAGTAAGGAGCCTATCCCTACCCTTGATAGTGAAAGATAGGCACAAGATAGCAGCCCACTGCCTTTGAGGGACCAACTGTACCATACAAGCCCTCTCATGTGCAGCAAACCACTTGTTAATGTCATCTCTCTCCTTGTAAGGGGGGACTATCTTATACAGTTTTCTGGAATCTTGTTCTCTTACAGGATTGCTATCAAAACACTGCTGCTGCTACCATGGGGAACTAACCCCTACCTCTGCCTTTTTCTCTCTACATCTAGAGATTCCCTGTCTAAGGCCAGCTGCTGCTGTCTTAGCTTCAGCCTGGCCTCTTCCAACCTCAGCTTTCTGAGTTCCCTTTCCATAGTGTTATCCTCAGGGTGGGAGGCTTGGGAATTCTGAGACACAGAAGAAATGTGGGAATTGGCAGAGTGAGACCTGTCTCTAACTGGCTGGACTCTAGTAACCTGGCCTTGTGGAGTGAAAGGTGCCCTCTAGTGTGTGACCCCCTCCCACTACCAGTGTCACTAGGAGGCCTGTTAGCTGACAGGTCTTTGGATGAACCCTACCCAGCATCCTCAGGGACTCCTCTGAGTCTTGCTTGCTGAGTCTTGCTTGGTACCCTCCTCCTCCTCTACCTCCTGATCCTGGTATGGGCCAGACTGGTTCTGGTCACTTTCTAGGAGAAGGCTAAGGAGAAGATCTTTGGTAGGGTTCTTACCAATGCTTAAACCTCTTTCTATGCAGAGACCCCTCAAACTTTTAAAGTTTAAACTACCATAGGTTGCCTGGACAACTGTGGGAGTAAGTTCTACTGCAGATATGAGTGTTGGAAAGGGTTTAGGACAGAGAGAAAAAAGTTTTCATGAAAAGAGAAAAACTTTTTCAAACTTTTCAAAACTTTTCAGAAAGTTTTTAGAAAGTTTAAAGAAAGAAAGTTAAACTGTTTAGGTTAACTGTGTATATTTGTATGTATTTGGTATATGTCTTTCTTATGAAAAGCACCAATGACAAAGTTGTGAAGCAGTTACAAATACCTATCCCACCGCTGCACCACCAATGAAGGAGGCTCGCCTGGCTTATAGTGGGTACCTGATGGCACGTACACCATGTGCCAGGTCCAGTTATCCCTTATTAGTAGATTAGTAGTGTTCTAGCAGCTTAGGCTGATAGAGGTAGCTATAGCAGAGCAGCTTAGGCTGAACTAGGAGACATGCAAAGCTCCTACTATACCACTTATATCACTTAGCACTCTATCATAGGAAAACACAGTACTCAGAGTTACTAAAAATAAAGGTACTTTATTTTAGTGACAATGTGCTAAACATATCTCAGAGGATATACTCTCATAGGAGGTAAGTAATATACACAAAATATACACACAAACCAAAATTAGGTAAGTAAAACACTTAGGCCCATATTTATACTTTTTGACGCAAAACTGCGCCGGCGCAGTTTTGCGTCAAAAATATTACCGCCGGATAACGCCATTTCTGTGTGCCGTGCCGGCATCAAATTTATACTTTGACGCCCAGCGGCGCAAACCACAGGTGTAAGTAATTTTTTTACGCACACCGCAGCGTCAAGTCGTAAAGCAAAATGACGTTAACGCGGCAGAAATGACTGTGGGTCATGCACAACGGATATGCAGCGATTTTTTGAAGCAATAGCATCAAAATTCCCCGCAAACACAGCCATTTCAGCAGAGGAGAGCCAAAATGGATCCCAGATCCCTGTACAGACCCCAGGAAGATGACAACAGACCAGGAACCAGTCAGGAGGACCCACACAAGACCCAGGACAGTTTTAAGAATAAAAAAAAGTGTTGCTTTAGTGCAGAGGAACAAGAAATTCTGGTAAAAGAGGTCACGGAACACCAGCACCAACTGTTTGTCACCTCAAAGTTGCCAATCAGTAGGAGAGAGGCAATATGGCAACAAATTGTTGACAACATTAACAGTGTGGCAGAAGTATGCAGAACAGTCATCGAGTGCAAGAAACACTGGCATGACTGCAAGCGCAGGACCAAGGAAAAGATGGCCAGGAACAGGAAGGCAGCACTGCAGACTGGAGGTGGGAGTCCAGCACACCAGGAGGCCCTGAACCACATGGAGGAGATGGTCGCAGCCGTCATCCCTGAGGAGATCGTTTCAGGGATTCAAGGACAGGACAGCACAGACTACCAGGAGACAACGCACATTCAGGGTAAGTTGCATGGGGAATTAAAATGCACTAATGTCAACTATAAGCACGGGGGGATACGGACCACAAAATGCATGGAAGTCATCATATACATGGAGTGGCATGGGTAAAGGGGTATGGCATGGGGGCATGGCCTGCACAGAGAGAAGCTGGGGCACACGATTACACTACACCAACAACAGTCCCATGGGGGCATGCTGCCATGCCAACGTAGGAGCAAAGGTAAAGCCACACCAGGAGGGAAGGGCACAATGTCAAACTGACATCCCATCACACATCAGCCACTATACCCCCTACATTAACTAGGGCCCAATTAACAACCTCTAGCCATATCGACAACTGGAATGTAACAGTGACAACAGTTGCCACTACCACCTCCGCTGTGTTTGCTTGTCAAGTAGCCAATGGCAGTAACGTCCCCATGTATCATACACACCTAAATTAGTGGGTTGAGGATGACAACTAAAACAATCCCCTGAAACAAGACAAAGGCTCCAGTCCTGTCAAATGTGAATGCCCATAGTTGCCGCAAACATCAGCCAATGTCATCAACAGTAGGAGCTACACAGCACTAAGGGCACACCCATGCTGCATATGCCAGGGTCCATCCTGTGCCTGGGTCACAATGCAAAATCCCAAATGTCATACTGCTCAGACAACAGCATTGAGGGGGAGGACACATGTAACTGGTCACTGAAATACACCTGCACAGTCAGAGGAGGAAATAGGACACTGCTACGACTATCAGGGCAATCCAGTCACCACACATTCCCCAACATCAGCTGTACACATTACCAATGCTAACATCCATATTGTGCCATAACAATGCTATGCATAGGATACGCTACATGTCAACTACATATAAGTGGATGTGAAAGATCAGAGACTGGGGCAGGTCCAGATTGTTAAGTGTGCTGCTAGTGCCATCAGAGCACCCACAGCAAGTGAAAGGCCTCACCATGAGAATGGATGTAGACGGAGGCTTGAGTAGGACAAGAAGGTGGCAATTCACTATTTGGCCTAAAACAACACTAGAGGAGATGATGCCGACAAGTCTAATAACTTAATACAATGCATGTGACATGCAGGTGGGCCAAAGGCCTGGGAGAATGCCCATCTGAAAGACTGGAGCAATGAACAGGAAATAAGATCACAATGTGAATTCATCACAAATCAGGCATGACACATCCCCAATGCCACAACACAGACACACTAATTGTACCCTATTTCATTGCAGAGGATGATGGAACTCCTGTGGATATGCCTATCCAGGACTACCCTGATGACATGGATGACGAGCTGACAAACATCACCCAGCAGACCATCCAAGATGTCCTTGGAACCCTCCAGACCCCACCTTCAGTCACAAGGAGGAGCTCAGAACAAGCAGCCATCACAGAGGACCCACCCACAACACCAATTGTAAGACCTGCCAGCTCCAATACAGCTGAGGACGCAGATGACACAGGCACCAGATTTGAGAGAACTGTAGTCGGAGTACAGCGGGATCTGGCCAAGGAGGTGCGGGTGGGGATGCGAACTATGGCAGCCAGCCTAGAGGGGGTGCGTTCGTGCATGATGTCATCTGCAGATCAGGCAGCAGCCATGCAAGCCCTAACATCCATCCTGCAAGGACTACAACAAACTGTCAAGGAATTCACCACTGCAGTAAGGGAGTTGCCACAACACCTCGCACCCCAAACCTTCCACTGCATGCACGAATGCAATCATGTCCCCCTCAGGGCCGACCTGGCTGCCTACCATTGTGATGTGGCTGCTATTCTTAAGAATCAGCAGATCCTCCTTGCAGCAGTACTGCCCTTAAGACCTTCACAGGTAGCAGCGACCGGGATGTCTGACTCCACGTCTTCTAACACTGAGGCCTGTGTTGCCCCTTCACAACCACCACCACCAAGAACAGAGGAGGCAACACACACATCAGAAAAAGAAGACATGGAACAGATCACCTTCACACGGAAAAGTACCCGGGTGCACTAGTCCCTGCCACATGGCCAACTATTACCAAGGTCCAGCGCTTTGTAACATGCCAGTCTTATAACAACTGTACTCAATGACTGTTCTGCAAACCACTGTTTATCTTGTCATCCTGCCCAGTGATTGTCTCTCACTTACTCATTGGCAAATCATGTCCCTCTGCACTGTCCGACACACCACCCCAGCATGTCAAATGCATTGTCCTTTAGCACTTGTGTAGGATCACAGTGGAAGATGTCACTATAATGGACTCACAATCATGGACAATGTACATATACCACTACAGCACTTTTCAATAAATAGCACTTACACAACCACTTTGTCTCTGTGTAATGTGACACATCAACTGTGCAGTAGATAACTGAAATGTGCCTCCTGTCAAATAACGTAGCTTGTCAATACAACTGTCCTGAAATTATGTAGTCAGATAACTTTGCACAGTGGCCTGGATTGTATCATACTCTGCCCTTCCTGAGGGTAATATCTGATGAAAAGAGAAAACACACACCATCATGCTGTGTTGGACAGAATAATGTTTCCTCAAGGGATATCTAAGTCATCAAATAGTGGCAGCAAAATGTTGTCACCATGCAATACTAACACATATAACAGTGCCCACAAATCTAAGCAAACACTCAAAAAACTGCATGAATGAAGGTGTCTGAGTTTCCATCCAAATAAGTAATCATGCTCAACAGTGTCACAAATGATGTCTTTGAGTCATGAAGACGATACTACAAGAGTGCTTACGACCACTCACCTTATAAGGGTTTCCTCGAACATCACACTGGAGTCAGACCTAAAACAGTTCACCAATACCAAATCTGGAAGCACTGTTTGTGACTTTGAAAACATACTTATTGAAAAAAACATGTTTGGATCCATATTAACTGTGATTGGTGGTTGCAATGAATAGTGGAATCTTTGCAAGGTAGCTCTGGGGTTTCTGCCAATCTTACAGCTCAGTTGGGAATTGTTTGTAGCATAAGACACAAATGTAATAGAACAAAATTCATGTACACTTATGCCAAGGCCCTGATCAACAAGCATTTAACACATACTGTAAAGGGTTCACTATATATTTATTAAACAGAAATAACAGAAGAGGAAACTCGTGGAAAAGTCTTACCTACCCTAATCTACCTTAACTACTCATTACCCACAACTGTCCCTAACTAACCTAAGCTAAACTTACTTATCACATGTAACGAAACGTTCTAAACATCAACCCCCACTCCCCTTATGAGACGGGACACATGGAGGACAACAGATACTAACCTAAACACATACTATCCTATACTAAACAAATATATATTTTTTTGTATTTTTTATTTTGTAAACACACAAGTAGCCCAACATAGCCCCCCAACCACCCACCCACACACCCACACACTCAAAAAAAATAAATAGAAATAATAAGGACCCCCCACCCACTAACACTAACTAAACTAACAGCCTATACTAAGCTAACACTAAGCCCTCTAAGCCCATTAAGTATAAGAACAAGGAAAGAGGAGGGAGGGGAGGGAATCATGTCCATCTAAAAAGTCTAGAGGTTGGCCCTCCGGAGGGTCCGCTGTATGGACCGCACACGCCTGTTCATATGGCGAACATCCCGGCTCAGGTGACTAATTTTCCATAGGACACGGTCCATTTTGCGTTGCATGTCCTGAAAATCTGCAGGGTCAACTGTAGCAGCTGCGGCGGTCTGGGTACCAGCTGAGGATGTGTGTGGGCGTGAATAGTCTATGCCTGTGGGTTGCCCTGAAGGTGTTCCACTGCTAGGGCCTAGAGCTACTGCAGACGTTGTTGTGACAACAGTCCCGGCTGTGGTTGGTGCCACCTGGGTGGAAGTGGTGGTTGTGCTGGTAGTGGCTATGGTGGGCAAAGTAGGGCCACCCTGTGGGAAAGCCCTCCATGCTCCAGAGGCCCGTTAGTTCCTGTATCTTCGGGCCATACGTCTGAACCCCAACTCTACCAGCAGGATATGCTGGTAGCGCATTGCCCGCCTCTGGAACTCACGGACCTGGATGGGTGTCATGTTAGCAGCTGTAAAGACAAAGGCAAAAAATTACATTAGGAACTGCATTGTGTGAAATGGCACAAGAAGTAAATCAGACAGTACATCTACTGTACATGTAACAGCTCCTATCATCATACAGATCATTGAATGTCCCTGAGGAAGTACATGGCAGGCCAGCCTACAAAGGTCGTATCACACATAGCACATCCAAACCCTACAAGATGGGTAACAACCGGCATTAATTTGGCATCAGAGTTCTGACAGTTGTCAGCTAACAATCATGCAGCACATCCTGCGCCAATTCCAGGGCTACAAATGTCAGTGTACGGGATGGAAATCTAGGGCCACATGATCTGCAAGTCGTAAATGGACTTGCTAGTATAGTACTCATGTGCTAAACCTGAGTGTGTATACTAGGTTCCGACCAAAGATTCACTGATTTACATGTCTGTGTAACATACTTGTATCATCGGTCCTAGGTACACTATTCACAAAGCCATGCCTGTGTTTGAGGGTGGGGGGTGGCGAAACAACTAACAATTTCAAACAACATGGACACCCAGGAAGCTATAGAAAGCTGGACATGTGTTTGACTCTACACACACACCACAGGTAAGGTGTATCAACAAATAGGAGACAGCAAACCCTTGACCAATCCCAGCACCACACATGTCTGGAAATGCAGACCTTTTGTCCACATCATATACTTCCAGTAAGGCATGACTTACAACAGACACAGAGTTGCAAGAACACCCATGGACATGATTTGCATGCACACCTAGGCCATTGCACTCAAGTGCCACATACTTGTAGCACTAAATGTGGAGCTACATGCTGCTAGGAAGTTCACCCTACAGTTTCATAAGTACTTTGGTGAATAGGGAAGCAGAAGTCTGTGGGTGGGCATTTTGCAGCCCCAATCCTGGGAGAATGTGGGTCTGACAGGCAGACTAAATCTGAGATTAGTTCCAGTGCGACTCTTGTTGATACTAGTGTTGTCCACATGACTCACCCCAGTTCACATTGCAGGGCCTACAGGAATGACCTAGAATCCCTAGATGAGACAATAGGATAAGCATTGGCAAATCCAAAATGCTTAGAAAATTAAATCCCACTCATGGAACAAGACAAATGATGGGCCAGCGCATCATACCTTGCTATGTGTTCAACACACAGGAGTCCATCACACATCACCAGCAAACACAACACATAACAGACATACCAACACTTACTGGAGTTGTCGGGGTCCTCAAATGAAGCCACCTCGCCCACAGTGTAGGGTGCCGGTCCACCTGTAAGGCATGGAAGGAAGAAATGTGCTCAAAATCTGTGCACTGACCAACAATTCCAAAGACAAAAACTATGTGTAAGATGACATAATTAGGTAAAGCCACTCAGACATGATGATACTGCATCCGACATAACATGGCTAACATGTACATAGCATGGGTCTCCTGTGACAATTACACACATATCTGCACACATGCAGTGGCCCTAACTATCATGTTGTGGCAAACATGCTCCATCATTAGTGAGCAGACATAATAATGGTGTGTATTTGTCTCATTATGTGCATCCAAGAGAGACATCCAAAGCCTGGTTACTTGAGGACTGCATTACCAGTCAAACAGCCTATGCGGCCATGACACATTTATGACACATAGGTACAATGTACAGAGGGGCAGGGACTTTTGTAAGCCCTCATGTTGTTACAGTTTCTTCATTTGATGTGGCAGAGCTATGGTGATTTGCACCAACCATAGAGATATGAACCCATGCGCATACCTTTGGCCTGCCATCCCTAAACAAAAGGTGGAACACCAAATACCAGTGTAAGATGTTAGCTGAGGGCACCTTACACCTTTTCCCTATGTTTCCAAATCCAGATCTGACATGTATCCAAAATGATGAAGGGCCACAATAATCCCTAACATTCATAGAACTTTCAAAAACGCTTTCCTTACACACTCACCAGACACACATGAGACATATGTCTGGGCTACATTGCTATCATCAATTGACGTGAAGCCAGCACTCAATTTCTGCATCATGTAGTGTTCAGAAAGTCAGTCTAGCTATTGCGTCAACAAAGGTTGCCAATATTTTTTTAAATCTATACTTCACTGCCAAATGTGACCTATATAGACATGACTGGCTCCTAATTTGTGTCGCTGTCTGACACAAAGGCGGCACCAAATTACATTAAGCAAAAGTATTCTGTAAGTTTGCAGAGCACATGCTTCCTGACAGCTAGCAATTGTGGTCCTTCACATAGTCCATCAATGACCCTGTATGTTTCCGAAGAATTCCACACAGTCAGCAACTTAGCCGGCAGATATTGTACAAATCATCTGATGTCACTAAAGAGCTTTTAATTGTGCTCATTTACATGATTTGTACTCAACAACAGGGCCACCAATCACTATTCCCAGGTGGTCCAGCAGATCTTACTCCCTGGTGATGAGGTCAGCCTAGCGGTGCTTCAGCTGGTGGTCATTCCTCTGGCTCCCATACACGCGCTGCAAGTGATGCAGGACCTTTCCCCACCGGATTCGTCGCGCCTCGGTGTGATACCCCTGTATCACCCTGCCCCCTAATCGATCATCAGTGGGAGGAAATGGCACACCAGCCACATAAACCCCCCAAGCTCCTCCTCACCCAGCCTGCCAAGACGTGGCCTACCCAACATCTCAGCACAGAAAACAGGAATAGGGGATAAAGAAGAACAAAGGAGAAAAGGGGGAAAGTAGAAGTACAAAAAAGTAAACTTAACAACTAAAAAAGCCCAACTATCCCCAAACTAGCACTACCCACAACAGACTCCCACAAACAACAAATACAATACAATACTGGACAATTGTACACAAAACACACTCAGACAGTATACAACAACAATATTTATTTCACAAACAAACAAGTAATGGAGCACACAGGAGACAAAAGCACAAATTCACTGGACAAAACTCAGAACACAGCCACACAGTCTAGAAGAATCACAGACTGCAAACTGAAAATGAAAGTACAGAATCTGTAAACAGGATATCCTATTACATCACTTCCTTCATAAAATGGCCGCCGTTTTTTTCGTTATGCATCACATTTTTTCATGCATACAGTATGTGCGTCATTTTTTTCGACACACAGGAGTAAAAATTAGGCTGCATCCATATATTTGTAAATAGTCTTAACACTTAACTAATTTTCAGGGCATTATGTGTCGTTTTTCAGGCATAAGCGTAATTTTTTTACGCTTATGCGTCAACATTTCAGAGCATGAACTGTTTGGGGTATTTTTTCCATTTTAATGTTATGTTACATTTGTGACACAACTGAGATAGGCTGATTGCACCCACTTTGGTGTTGATGGTGTATGTTCACATGTGAGACATCATACTGCTGCGGACCATGACCTGCTACTTCCTTAACAGGATTTTCACGCTTGGCTGACGCACTAGATGGCCATATGTGTAGCCTACATATATGCATTGCACAATTTGGGCATGTTTGGCATCAGGAGAGGATAGCAATGTGACGCACATATGTACAATACCTATGGCTCAATGTGTGTGCATTGGCTACTAATGTATTTGTCGACCCAGTGTGTGTGCATCACAAGATGCATTATTGCAAATATGCTTGTATGAATGTGAAGTCAATGTGTCCAAACCTTAGATACAAGTCATTGTGGAAATGAGAGAGGACATGTGCTAGTCATACATGTAGCAACATCTGTTGTGTGCACTTCCAATATTTTTGGTAAAGTAGACACCACAAATGGCAAAGCAAGCACCGGATAGATGGCAGACGCTTGTTCATGTCAATGGTCCACAAGTTGGCCATCCCATGTCCTACAACTTTGGTAACTGCTTCCTAGGCACTTGTTGGTGAACCCACAGTGAGTCAGGCACATGCATAGACGAAGTGGATACCATGTTATTGGCACAGACAGCCAAAGGTGAACCACAAATGTAATATGACGCCACAGTTGTGGTCATATGACTGAGCCACAACTCTCCAGTGGCAGTGGTGGACCAGCAGACTAGGCAGCACGTGTCCACATATTTCCAGTGATCAATTGCACAAAGATGTCTTGTTCATGTGTGTGGTCCAATGTTGATCCTGTATATTTTTAGGGGTGTATGTTGTCACAGTTACGTCTAGGTCTCATCATGAGTCAGTGGCAGCTATTTCTGTATCTACTGAGTAACGTTTGGAGATCAATGTGAGTAAAGTGGATGAGGACATGAGAACATGGGGATGGTCCCATCCTGCCACTGACGACGTGTAATGGGACTGTCAACAGGGCAACCTTGGTGTGCTGAGTCAGATAATGGGGGTCATTCTGACCCTGGCGGTAATTACCGCCATGGCAGACGTCGGCGGTAGCACCGCCAACAGGCTGGCGGTGCACCGCTGGGCATTCTGACCGTGGCGGTTCAGCCGCGGCCAGAAACGGAAAGTCGGCGGTGTACCGCCGACTTCCCGCTGCCCTTGAGAATTCTCCATGGCGGCGGAGCGCGCTCCGCCGCCATGGGGATTCTGACACCCCCTACCGCCATCCTGTTCCTGGCGGGCCTCCCGCCAGGAACAGGATGGCGGTAGGGGGTGCCGCGGGGCCCCTGGAGTAATGTTCCGTGTTCCGGCAGGTGTCATTACAACTTTTTTACACAGGTTGGTCTGTGAAGTTCCCACTGCATCTGGGAACATCATAGCCCCTGTGTTGATTAATCTTGCAGCTATTCAGCACGCACAGCCCATCAATATGTTGTGAGCAATGTGATTCAGCGTGTGAACTGTCAGGGTCCTAATATGTGTGGACTTTTCATGCACATTATCAGAGGTAGCTGGTTCTGCTGGAGGCACCATACCCAATCCCTGCATACGGCCCTGGTATACTGTCACACTTTGTTGTTCATGCATACATGAGACCCAGACAAGGGATGGGCCATGATTTTAGTATTCAAAGACAAATTTACTAATATGGTACATTTAAAAAGCAGATGGTGCTATAGAATGTATTTGGGTATGCATTGATGAAGCACATGACAAAATATCCTCTGAGGAATGAGAGGTTTGCTAACGCAAGTGTGGTACATATGTAGCCACAAGGAACGTTTAGGGTAACGCACAGACAGGTGCCAGTCAGGCTGACAGGATGCAGGGTCAATCTGGATCCAGCAATTTCACAAGGTACATAATCAGTGGTCTGACTAAGACTGGTCGGAGGAAGAACAAGACAGTTGACAAGGAAAACTGTGTATGTCCTGTGTTTTTGAAGGTGACACATAAACCCAAGGGCTGTGTTACACGGCTTAATCAGTAACAATGAATAATGGTGTATTTGACAAAATGGAAACTTCTATGCTGTTCCAGGCATCAGCAGGGGCAGTGCATGTTCAAATGGGTGGTGTGTATGGAGGGGATCACAGGTGTGTGACGCATCAGTTTCTCACAAGTCCTGTATGTGAGATTTGAATTCAAACGGGAAGCAATCTACAGGTGATAACAGGGCTTAGAAACTACAAGCCAGTGTAGTAATTGACCTGACGTCCATGCAGTCAGATGTACTATGACAATGGCATAACATAGGAAAGGGTGTAGCACACAGGATTAGTATTGTTTGTTTGTGTGTGTAGAGGAGGGAATATCAGGGTACACATATTACCATTCCAGGGACCTCTTCAGACAGGTGGGTTGTGACCAGGAGCATGGGTGTGTCAGGAGTTAGGAAATGGGCTGACATGGAATGTCATGTGCGCAATTCTTCTCATAGGTGTGGCACTTGTGCTGTCTATGTTCTGCTTATATGGAACTCTAGTCACAGATAGTCCTTGCAAAGATCGGTGCAGTTGGACTTACTGCTGTCAAGGGTCTGGTCATACATTCCCATTACCAATGCAATAGCACATCAACTGCCTCATGTATGAGGCTTGTTTTTCCCTTATTGAGTGATGATGTCTTACTTGTGTGCAATATGCTGCGATGAACCTTGTTGCCAACACGTATGTGTGAAATAGGTGTGGTCCTCTGCTATTGCCCTTCAAAGGTGAAATGTACAGGATATATGTCATTTACAGTGTGTGTGTGTATGTGACTGTTGTATGATACGCATCACAATTGCTCTGTGATTTTCTGTGTCCTGATCGGTATGTCAGCAATGTTCCATGAGGCTATACTCTTATTCTGATAGTTAGAGATAAAGGTGAGCAAAAATTATTAGCAGACCATGATATGGGGATTATTATCGGTGTTTATTTACATTAGTTAATACAGTGGTGATTAGTTTTAAAAGAAATTGTTCACAATATGTTGGCGCCTACGCACTCCAGCAGCCGTGTTTTGTTGTTCCTCCTCATGTTGCTTGCCACCATCCTCCTCTTCCTCCTCTTCAGGCATGTGTGGCTCTAGTTCCAAGAGGGGAATGTTCCTTCTTATGCAAATGTTGTGCAGGATGGCACATGTTAGAATGATCTAACAGACCATTTTAGGGGAATATAGGAGGCAACCACCAGTGATGTCGAGGCACCTGAATCTCGACTTGAGGATGCCGAAGGTCCTCTGGACTATGCTGCGTGTCCTCCTATGTGCGTCATTGCAGGCACGCTCTGCTGCAGTGCTTGGGTTGCCAAATGGTGTCATTATCCATGGCTGGATCCCATACCCCTGATCAGCTGAAAAAGAAAATGAATGGGATCATGTTGATGTAGCTTGCCCCATTGAAATCACCTTGCATGGCAGTAGTTCTCTTGTGTTGTCTGTGACTCTTTTGTATTATTGTGTTCCTTCTTAGGCTTGTAGGATGTAACATCTGCATTGTGTTGTTTCCTTGGCTGAATGAGTGTTTGGCTGCTGACCGGTTGTCAGCAGTATGGTTTGAGATTTGCAGTACAGTGTGCACTCACTAGCTTTGTGACTTGTGATACAGGTGTCCCTGTGTCTTCACTGGGGATGAGATGATAGTTCCATACACAGATTAATTTTTACAGTGTTGTTAACATGTTCACATCAATGTACCCTGGACATCCCATACCTTTAGACTTATGCAATGGATAAATTTAAACATCAGTGAGACGCTTACATTTTGCAAGGTGACAATTAGGCAAACCACTCCAAACGTTGTGATCATTGACGTCTTAAAATTAGATTGTACACTAGTTTCAGCTGTGTGACAGGTTCAATGCAGACCTATGAAACATGGCGAGCAATGTCACGACCTCAGTGTGTTCCTGTCAACATGTTGCTGTTGTGGTGTATGTGTTGTGTGTCCTAGAAGGTTGCAGTGCAGTGTGTATATAAGTAGGTTTCTGTACATACCAACAAGTAGTCCATTTCCATACCGTCCATCCTGGAAGTGCTGATTGATGGTAGATTGACGGTAGATGAATAAGCCATGGACACTCTCAGGATATTTTGCCACAATGTTGGTGATCAATCCTTGGTGATCAACAATGGCCTGCACATTGATGGAATGTGTGTGCTTCCTGTTGCGGTAGAGGTGTTCAGTTGCAGCAGGTGGCACAAGGCGTACATGTGTGCAGTCGATGGCACCAAGGACGTGTAGGAAGCCACTTATGAGGTAAAACCCCTGTTTTGTCTCCTGCTGCTTCTGCAGTGTGTTTGGGAAGTGGATGTGGCGGGTGTGAGTCCAATGATGGCATCCAGTACTTTGGGCAAAAAGGCAGAAAATTATGGCTGTGATATTCCGGGAACCAGGGCACCAGTTGTTTGAAAAGAGCCACTTGCCAGCATGTGAAGTACAGCTAGCAGCTTGGTTTCTGTTGGGATGATGCGGGGTGTCTGCAAGGTGGGTGCCAACTGTGGCTCTATGTTTCGCAGCAGCTGCTGAATGGCCTGCTAGTTCAACCTGTACCTCTGGATGATGTCATGTTCCCTGAGGCCATGAAGGGTTGTTCTGGTGCGGAATATCCTCTCCTGCCTTTGGGGTCCCTGCTGGTGTTGTGGGTAGAGGGTCATTGGGAGTGTAAGAAAACACTAAGGGGGTTATTCTAACTTTGGAGGAGTGTTAATCCGTCCCAAAAGTGACGGTAAAGTGACGGATATACCACCAGCCGTATTACGAGTTCCATAGGATATAATGGACTCGTAATACGGCTGGTGGTAAATCCGTCACTTTTCCGTCACTTTTGGGACGGATTAACACCTCCTCCAAAGTTAGAATAACCCCCTAAGGGTGTCCAGGATATCCCCACCCCAAGACCCTGAAAAGTAGGAGTAAAGTTACCCTACTTCCCAGAAACACACTAAAGTTGTGATAGGAGATTCTGCAAAGACAATAACTGACTGCAAAGCACTGAAGACGGATTCCTGGACCTGAAGACCTGTAAAGGAAAGGGACCAAGTCCAAGAGTCATGGAAGTGTACGGGGGGTAGGAGCCCACTAAACCGCTGATTAAGGTGCAAAATGGCTGCCTCTGGGTGGAAGAAGCTGAAGATTCTGCAACAACGGAAGATGCCAGGAACTTCTCCTTTGCATAGAAGATGCCGCACGGTGTGCTGGAGGATGCAGAGTTGTTTCCATGCAGAAAGACTGCAAACAAGCCTTGCTAGCTGCAAAGGTCACAGTTGAAGAAAATGGGTACTGCCTGGGCCCAGGGAGAACCAGGAGGTCGCTCCTTGGAGGAGGAGACAGAGAGGGCACTCAGCAGTACAGAGAGCCCAATCAGAAGCAGGCAGCACCCACAGAAGCACTTGAACATTGGTTCAAGAAATCTGAGCACAGCAGTCATCTCACACTACAAAGGAGGGTCCCACCAAGCCGGTGGTCAACTCAGCAAGTTGAGCAATGCAGGACAGAGTGTTGGGGACCTGGGCTGTGCTGTGAATGAAGGATTCCTTGCAAAAGTGCACAGAAGCCCTAGCAGCTGCAGATCACGCAGTACACAGGATTACTGTCTGGCATAGGGAGGCAAGGACTTACCTCCATCAAATTTGGACAGAAGGACCACTGGACTGTCGGGGTCACTTGGATCCAGCTCCTGTGTTCCAGGGACCACGCTCGTCAAGATGAGAGGGGACCCAGAGAACCGATGATGCAGAAGTTTGGTGCCTGCGTTAGCAGGGGGAAGATTCCATCAACCCACTGGAGATTTCTTCTTGGCTTCCAGTGCAGGGTGAAGGCAGACAGCCCACAGAGCATGCACCACCAGGAAACAGTAGAGAAAGCTGGCAGGATTAGGTGCTACAATGTTGCTGGTAGTCGTCTTGCTATTTTGTTTCGGTTTTGCAGGCGTCCTCAAGCAGTGAGTGGTCGATCCTTGGCAGAAGTAGAAGTGGGAGATGCAGAGGAACTATGGTGAGCTCTTGCATTCTTTATCTGATGAGAAACCCACAGAAGAGACCCTAAATAGCCCTCAGAGGAGGATTGGCCACCTATCCAGGTAAGCACCTATCAGGAGGGGTCTCTGATGTCACCTGCTGGCAATGGCCACTCAGAGGCCTCCACTGTGCCCTCACACCTCTGTATTCAAGATGGCAGAGGTCTGGGACACACTGGAGGAGCTCTGGGCACCACCCCTGGGATGGTGATGTACAGGTGAGTGGTCACTACCCTTTCCTTTGTCCAGTTTCGCACCAGAGCAGGGGCTGGGGGATCCCTGAACCGGTGTAGACTGGCTTATGCAAGGAGGGCACCATCTGTGCCCCTCAAAGCATTTCTAGAGGCTGGGGGAGGCTACTCCTCCCCAGCCCTTAACACCTATTTCCAAAGGGAGAGGGTGTAACACCCTCTCTCAGAGGAAATCCTTTGTTCTGCCTTCCTGGGACTGGGCTGCCCAGACCCCAGGAGGGCAGAAGCCTGTCTGTGGGTTGGCAGCAGCGGTAGCTGCAGTGAAAACCCCGGAGAGCTAGTTTGGCAGTACCCGGGGTCCATGCTGGAACTCCGGGGATGTATAGGATTGGCACCCTAATACCAGATTTGGCATGGCATGATCTTAGACATGTTACATGGCCATATTCTGAGTTACCATTGTGAAGCTGCATATAGGTATTGACCTATATATAGTGAACGCGTGTAATGGTGTCGCCGCAGTCACAAAGTCTGGGGAAATTGCCCAGAATTATGTGGGGCACCTTGGCTGGTGCCAGGTTGCCCTCACACTTAGTAACTTTGAACCTAACCTTCACCAATTGAGGGTTAGACATATAGGTGACTTATAAGTTACTTAAGTGCAGTGTAAAATGGCTGTGAAATAACGTGGACGTTATTTCACTCAGGCTGCAGTGGCAGCCCTGTGTAAGAATTGTCTGAGCTCCCTATGGGTGGCAAAAGAAATGCTGCACCCCATAGGGATCTCCTGGAACCCCAATACCCTGGGTACCTAGGTACCATATGCTAGGGCATTATAAGAGTGTTCCAGTGTGCCAATCAGAATTGGTAAAAATGGTCACTAACCTGTAGTGACAACTTTAAAGACAGAGAGAGAGCATAAGCACTGAGGTTCTGGTTAGCAGAGCCTCAGTGACACAGTTTGGCACCACACAGGGAACACATTCAGGCCACAAACTATGAGCACTGGGGTCCTGGCTAGCAGGATCCCAGTGAGACAGGCAAAAACAAACTGACACACAAGTAAAGATGGGGGTAACTTGCCAGGCAAGATGGTATTTTCCTACAATCACACATTGACAGTAGCTGCCTTCAGCAGCTGCACAGTTCGCTCTGCTTCAATTTTTTCCTGAGGCCCACCAACACCAATCATGTCAGGCCTAAGACGTTAAAGGATAGCTGATGGGCACAGCCATGCCACCAGTTAGTTTTCCCTTCTGTCTTGAGTCTGCGCTCCATGACAGTACACTGTACAGGAATTTGACCATTTCCAATACTTACAAGGGTGTTTCAAACATCATCTTGACTCAGAGGTCCTCATTATGACATAGGTGGTAAATGCCACCTACTGCCACGGCGACGGCCACCACAAGACCATCGCCGTGACTACCTACCGTCCGCCATATTATGACCGTAGCCGGAATTCCACCAGAAGGCTGGCGGAATTCTGGCTACGGTCATGGCGGTGGACGGCCGCAGACTGTATCATGACACATCATATGGCCTGGCGGTGTTCTGCTGGCAGGCGCTGTTGCTGGCAGCAGCGCCCCGTCACCTGCTGGAGGACCCCCTGCAAGCAGGTAAGTCAGGTGCTTCAACAGGGGAGAGGGGTGGAGGGTGTTGTGTGTGTGTGGGGGTGTATGTTTCTGTGTGCCTGCATGCGGGTGTGGGGCATGTGGAATTCGTGTGCGCTTGAATAGGTGTGAGTGTGTGTGTATGTTGTGTTAAGTGAATGCGTGTGTGCTTGTATGTATGTAAGCGTGTGTGGATGTTTGTGTGCATGGATTTAGGCATGCGTGGGTGAATGTGGGTATGTGTGTGTGTATGCATGTCTATGTCTGTGTGTGCAGGTGCATGTATGTCGTGGGGGGGTTGGGAGGGGAAAGGGAGTGGGTAAGGGCTCTGGGAAGGGGGGCAGGGGAGACCCCTATCAGGGCCAGGAAAGGAATTCCCTGGCACTGATAGTGCCTACCGCCATGGTTATCATGGCAGTAAGAAAGCCACGGAAACCATGGCGATCGGTGGGGTCATATTCCCGTGGGTGGCCTATGTGACGGCCGCCGGGCTGGAGACTGATGTCTCCAGCCCGGCGGTCGTTGTCGCTGTGGCGGTCGGTGTGTTCCATTGGCAGGTTGGCTTCTGCCAAACCGCCAATGTCATAATATGGCGGTATGTACCGCCAGCCTGTTGGCGCTAATATCGCCACTATAACATCAACTGCCGGTGTCATAATGACCCCCAGAATGTGAAACATTGGCTGGCCTTTAACAAGAAGCAATTGTTAAAAAATCAATAAACACTACAACATATTTATCTACTAACAGTGGATTGCACACAGTCCTTACTACTCTCTGCATCCTCAAATATATGAATGCTAAGAAAGGATTGGAGGCCATACAGACCTTACCTACAATTGTAACTTTCATTACTCTAATTATTTTGCCACTTTCATGAGCAGCACGACCAAACAACATTTAGAATTCCAATTTATTTTCATGCTCAACTGGTAAGGTGAACACCGCCAATACTGTTGACCACTAAACCTTTTGGTGCTCCCTCAATACAAACCAACAAAACTGCAACCTGTTTCCTAAATCTGATACCAGTTTACTACACATATAAGAAAACTCTTACTGGTTCCTATATGCCTTCTAACATACAGCAGAAGAGTCTCAAAATGAGAGCACAAGAACTGTTGATCCTCAGGGAGCATGCCATGTTGCAATAGCATGTTATGTTCCTAAATACTATGTTGCTCTGTATAACTAAACTAGCCAAGTCTGTTTCACCCTCCATTGCAACTTAAACCTCATTCAAAGAAACTTCACCTTCTCTAAGAGGCTTTTGGTTTCCTTTCAGAATGACTGAGTACCCTCCAGTCTAGTTTGAAATTTCAGTTGATACCAAGTTCTTCCTATCTGATATGTTCCTCTTTTATGGTCAAGTATAGTATGAAACTTGAACATTCAATCTGATCCTTCATGATTTCAAAATGCCTCTTGCAACTTCCATAACGAATCTGTTCTTCACCAGACCCCCAAGGTTTACATATTGGCACCAAAGTCATGGCTTGCATCTCTTTCTTTTCTGAAGTACGTGGGTTCGTTTACAATTATCAACAAGTTTGAATATTTCTTGTTTCATCGAACAACTTTCCCAGTGGTTGACAGAGTAGTATGCAGCTTTTTATGTAGTATCACAATATTTTGAAATACTTACCTATGTGGAATGTCATAAAGGCAAACGTTTTCTAAACTACGACTTCTCTTGGATAGTGGAAGTCCATTAAAATTGTCTTTAAACAATATTGCAGCCTCATGTGTAATGTACCCAGTTTTTGGACATGACTTTTGAACTCTTTTACATGAAGTTGCGGAACCAATCAGAATCTATGCAATGATTCAGTTAAACAATCCACAGCTTCTTATTTGCCACACTCAATGTGGGAAAACATGTCTTCATAGAGGAAGAGCAGTGGAATTGTCTGTAAAAAAAATGTGAATGCCTACACTAGCATTGGACATTGATTCAATGATAAGATTGGAATGTATGTCTTTAGAACACAAGCAATTTACCACGCATGTAAAACAATCTGTTGAACTTTACAACATGTTGCATGACATTGTGGACCTTTACTAGGTCTTTTTGTGGTAATATATACAAATATATATGTATGTGTGAACACACACATGTACACACACATATTTTTATGTGTGTGTGGGTGTGTGTGTGTGCATAGACATCTTCAATCATCAAATATATCAACAACAGTGTGGAACTGAGATGGGGATCTCCTTCTCTCCAAGTCATGACAATCTTACAAATGAATAGTGGGAGAAAGAGATAGCCTGGGGCCAGAATAATTGGTCACATCTAACTAAAGTCATTTTGTGGTTAAGGTATATTGACAACCTGTTTCGTAGTTAGAATGGGACTTTATGATGTACTTCCGTGACCCAAACAGCAATGACTGTGAACTCAGATTCACACGTACAACAAATAAAAAAACAAGTAGACTTTCTAGAACTCAGAGTTTACATGTGTAACAACGTGATTGAAACCACACTATTTAAGAAACCAATCTGCAGCTAATAGTGTATTACATGGCACAAGCCTTTATCCCAAAGCCCTTATAAAAAGTATGCTGTAAGGTCAGTTTCTGCATGTAAGAGAAAACTGTTCCAATGACCAGAATCTTGAAATCCACTTAAAAGAGGCAACACAGAGATTTAAGAAGAGACAATATCAATGAAAGGACATTGAGAAAGGTCTGGGGAGAGTGAAACAAAAGATTCAGAATCAAACTTTCATTACTTTAAAAATAATTCGGTTCTGATGTGAAATAGGAGGCCGACATAAGATTGCTCCAAACTTTCAGTAAGGAAAGCCAAGAAATTTGAAAGATCTGTAAAAAACATTAGAATTTAATCAGTCGGGATACAGTCTAAGATTACAGATAGGAAAGTTCCATTATTGAGAGATAAATTAGTAAAAAAGTAATTTCTGTGAAATATCATCAAGTACTTGGTTGGATGATGAGAAAGTCAGGGTTATGAAATGCAATAAACGTAAGGCTTGCAAAATTGGAAAGAACATGATATCTATCACTGATCATAATAATCTAACAATAGTCATTAAACAAAGGATAACCTGTGAACCACACTATGTGGTATATGTCATAGAATGTGAATGCAGCTTTAAGTACGTTTAAAGTACAATCTGATCCTCGAAAAAGAGAATTTTTGAACGTATAAGGGGAGTGCAAAGGAGAGACAGCAGATATGTCATTACTAAACACTACATGAATTATAATGACAATGAGTGGCGAACAATGAGGAATTATGACATAGATACAGTAGAGAAAAATTAAAGAGGCAGAAATAGGACACAATAGATCCTCCATTTGTAATCAAAATACATCATATGGCTGAGAACCAATGCTCCATCCAGACTTAATTTTGATGAAGAATTACACGTACATCTCCAAAAGATCTGCGTAGATCAAGTTCCCAGATAAGTCATTTTGACAATCTCTACAAGATCTTTAATAACTATTATGAAGGCATCTCACAAGAACACACAAGAACTCCATATCTTGCACGATGAGACATTGCTCCAAATTGATTTATAGTTTGGACACAGTAAATAAATCAGCATTTGAGAAATCAACCACTAAGGTCACAAGAATCACATCGATGTGGACCCTTTAGAGAACATCCATGATGGTCTTAAAATAAAACCAATAATTTTAAGTAATTTATGCATCTATGTGTATAATATAAAACACAATTTATTGGTTTTTCAAAAAATCTAATCTCTGAGAATATGCAGTGATGTAAAAATGAAGAGTCTGTAACAGTCAGTAATAAACTGGCTGTTACAGAGAACATCATGAGTTTGGTGCAAAAGACTTTGATATAGGATAGCATATACAAACAGTAAGTGCCAACTGGACATTATGAGGTCAATGAGGGAATTAATTGTGATGCGTGATATCTAAGATAGTGCTTCTCCACAGTCCACTTTCATACAGTTAGCCTGGAGCTGCTACAGAGTACCCGAGTTCTGGGAAGAGGTATCTTAAATCATATGCAATATCATTGGCCACGCTGTACCTCCCACCCCCTTTGTGACCCTCCTAGGCTATATCAAAGATGCTCCACAAGCATTCGCCACCTCACCGCAATACTACTCCTTTTAGCTATGTGCAAAGTGGCTATACACTGGGGCCAGAGACCTTCCCCCACTGTGCCCATTTGGCTTCAAGATACATTGTATTGCCAGGAACAACTGACTAATTTCTGAGACCTGATGCTTCTGTGATCTTGCCTAAAGGATATTTGGGAACTGTTTGTTGCATATATGCTCCAAGGAAATTCACTTGCAACCTCGCCCCAAGGGCCTGAACCTGAGGTCAGTTCTCTGTCCTGTGCTCCACCATGCCACCCCTGGCATACCTTGTGGGGGTCTCAGACAATCTATCACAGCAGCTGGAGTAGTGTCTTTCTGCTACCTTGTCATTGACCCCACATCCCTCCTCAAGCAATGCCAGTGAGTAATTGAGGTCATGTGCCCACTCTGCTGTCAATGGTTGTATGTAACCACATGTGTGAGAGTAATCGTTCTGCTATTGTTTACAGATATACATCATTATGCTACCATGCTCATTCGTTCCCTCCCTTTTCCTTCCTTCCCCCACTTTTTTCCCCACTCCTCCTCCCCACTTCATGTTTTACAGCTGTGATACGGTTCTGTGTTTTTCACTATAAATGCCAATAAAAATCATTTTAAAAAAATGATGGAATTAATTATGAATCAAATAAAAGGGACACTTCTAATTAGGAAGTAACAAACGTAATGTGATTCACTGAGCTTTTTTTGGTATTGTTTTCAACTACATTTCTAAAAATGCCTCACTAAAGGCAGGATGAGCTTATACATAGATTGGAAAGAGATGATTTAGTCATGAACTGTGACAAAGACCTGTTGGTGTCGAAACACGTCAGTTGTTTGTTTGAAGACCCGATTAAATTAACTTAAAACTTTTGAGTTCCTGGAGTTCCACTTTTTCCTGATAAATATCAGAAGGTTGGTGTCTTGCTTCCACATGAGCGCCAGCAGTTACAGTATGCTGCCACCTTTCACTGTATTGTGATGACATATATTACCTACTGGCTCTGCTGCTCGGTAGTTGTAGTTAGGACCATGTTTCCACAGGAAATGGATATTTTTGGTTTGCTAATAAATCTGGCAAAGTTTGACGATCTTCAAGAAACATTCCAAAAATAAGTCTCATCCACCTCACCTCAGCTCCTTCTTGGAAAGTTTCAGGGAGGTCCATCAAATGTGTGCCAAGAAAAAGGGGGGTAACTAAACACATTTTCCTCATGTAGATTCCTTGGAAACCTAGAAACAGCTCCAGTTAAAACAACTAAACAGAATTAGACCAGATTTGACAAAAAGCTAGATCTGTATCCAGAAAGTGTGCTTTTTCTAATCTGGTGTAAACCCATTTGATGGTATTGAAGAATTAAGGTTCAAAATGTGTATATATTTTACGCCGCAGAGGATCCTCGGTGCCTCAGAAAGCTAAGACCTAATTGACTGCCACAACATCAACAGAGATGTTGCAGCAGCCAGTTTAGTACTCAGGGACTTAGTCCTCATGTACAGCAACAAATATATCAAAAATATATGGGGGCAGGGTAGGGATACCTTGACCACCTTCCCCCCAGGACACAAATGTTTTTGTTGTTTTGATGGTACAGTAACTACAGACCTTTTTAATTAAAAACCAGGGGCTGTGGGGGTATTTGGTGCTTGTGTTTTTTTCAACAATGAATTGGGTAGAGGGGAATGCTTAGGACACCTGAGCCGGCATAGGCCACAGGCACCCCATGCCCCAGGACTGAAAAATATGTTCTTGATTGGGAGGCCTCCCACCACAAGGCCAATATTCGCCCTGGGGACCCATCCCCCAGACACCAGAGTGAGAACCGCTCCCACCTCCCATTTACTTTCCTCCCCTCTCCGTGTGGGCAGGGAAAAGTGTTTGCTCCCATTACAGCATCAGAAGTTGGATCTGCTCCCACAAAGATAGAGCACTTTCGTTATTGCTGACTCCTGACTGCACCCAGTATTGGTGCTGTCTGGATAGCAGGCAGGGGCAGCAGGAGCCCAGGGGTTGTTCCCACAGCCCCCAAGATTTTTAAAAATTGTGAGAGCTCGAGATGGGGCAGGGGAACCCATTGGTAAAAACAGAAATGGCAGGCTCTCACCAACACCCAGGATGTGTGCTGGCTGGTAAGCAGACAGGGACTTCTGGGGATTTAGGACTTCCGCCACAGTCCTGAGCTATACATAAAACTGTGGGTGTCCTGGGTGGAACCATGACACCCAAAAATATTTTTAAGAAATTAATAATAAATGAGTGGTAGGTGCTGCTCATTTATTATTTACTGCTCCCTTCTAGGAGTGCCCCATAAAGGCCTTCAAGGGCTCATTTACACATTTTTACCTTGTTTGTGGTGCCTGAATCTTGCCAGGGTTACCACCAACATATTACAAAAGTGTTGTTGAGGACGAAGGGAGCAAAGTGGACCTTCCACCTAGAAATATAAAAAAAATTACATCTCCTGGGTCATTAAATCCATGGCTGGAGGACAACTTGCAATTATTTTTAGAGCACTCTGTGGAAGTTCTGTAGGCTCTTCAGGTGGAATGTTAGAATTTCTGGTGGATGGTTCTATGGCTGTATTTTGTGGCCTGAAAAGTATAAAAGAAAGACTCATACAGACATTAAAGTTGTTTGAAATAAAAATGCTTTCTTTTAAATAATTTTCAAAAAATAATTATTATGCATCACCATGTGTGTATTTATAGGGATTGCTTTGGAGTATGGCTTTTGATAAATTACTGTGGTGGCTTTTTTACAAAGCAAGTCTATTTTATATGGATTGATGTGCTGACCGCGTGCTAAAGGCATTAGGTCTGTTTTTTATATTTTGGTGCTTTAACTTTTTACCAAAACCAGCATGTCTGCCTTACTTAAAGTGACATTTCTTTGTTCTGTTACTGTACATTAAAAACACAGAATTCCCCTGAACCAACAAGGGATAAAGTGATGTTCTAGTTAGTTCTGACAACAATATCTTACTTTACATTAAAAAATAAATCTCAGAAAATCACTACAAAAAGGTTAAAGTAATGTAATAGTTAGGTGAAACATTATGTTTCACCTAAAATTCACTTAAATTTCCCCAGATATACTAAACTAAAGTAATTATAACTCAACCTCTCGGTCTAAAATATTTATTCTTTCTTTTTCTTACCTTCTATTACTCTGTCTTCTGAGTTTATTAAACTTGTTTTGGTGATCTCTCCATTCTGTTTTGGATATCTTTTTGTGTATAATAATGTTTCCTCTCTCAAAGGATTGACTTTGTTGTTTTGTTAGTGTTCTGAGATTTTACTTCTACTCTTCTTTTTTGTAGTTGTACTCTACCTTTTCTTTTCATGTGTGCTTTGTTTCTCTGCCATGATTGTTATTAAGAAAAGGCCGGCAAACAAGACATTCTTGTTCACTCTGTGCTTCATTCAAGGCTGCAGTAAGATAGGTTGCCGGTGAACGTGGTAAAAGTTTTGTCTCTGGTTTTCACAGAAAAACACACGTACGGACATTTTCTCAGAACATCAGCTGTTTTGTTATAAAAAACACTTCCCTGTCCCTTTCACGTTAGAGGGAGATTCCAGCCAGAGGACCACGACTGTGTGCTGATTGCTGAATGCTTCTTCAGCTGCTTATGCAGACTTCAGGCCTTTGCTCTGGTATGGGGGATGATGTCTTCCCAGGGGAGCCTGAGGAGCAGTATTAGAGCTTAACATAGAGCTTAGAGCTTGCTGCAGTAACCCCCTTAGGTGCAAAACCGGACAAGGACATATGGGTTGCCGTGAAAGCTATGGCTGAAGGTGCGCCCTACCCAAAAGCATTTCCTGCTAAATATTCCTACCGAATGGGAGGCTACCTAAACGCTGGGGTTAAGATTCCAGGCGTAGGGGTTCAAGAAATTCCCAACAGAGACATAAGATTAGAGTTGATTAAAGCAGCACATGAGGGGATAGCATTTGTCCATGCTGGTGTGGCTACAATATCATTGTTGCAAGCCTGCTATTGGTGGCCAGGTCTATACAAAGAAGCCAAGCAGTATGTCCTTTGTTGTGACATCTGCCAACAAATGAAAGTTTCCACTGCTAAACGCCCACCACAGACACTCCTCCTAATTTCAAACAAAACCATTACAATGTGTGTACTTGGACCACTGTGGTCCCATGACACCTGATAGTGCATACAAATACATTTTAGTCGCTGTTGACTCCTGCTCCAGATTTCCATGGATGTGGCCACATTGCTCGATTGACGCTCGGACTGTTATCAAAGATTTGAAAGTCTTTATCGGTACATATGCAGCTTTCCACTCGGACCAGGGCCCTGCTTTCACCTCAAGGGCATTCAGGGACGCCAGGGCTTTGGTAGGGGTCCATCTCCAGTGCTCGTCTCCATTTCATCCCAAGGGAAATAGTGTTGTGGGGCGACTAACCCGTGACTGAAAGCAGTCTTTAACAGCCAGAGTCCTAGGTAAGGGTCATAGTTGGCTTAATCACCTGTATGGAGTCGAGAGAGCACTTAACAATCTACCTAGAAGGACCCTGGGGTGGGGGTCATACTTCATATGAGTGCCTGTTCGGAACTCAAATGTATGTTCCAGATCTTTATGGTCCTGGCATGAAGGCGGCAGAAACACCCTTTGGCATAAATTAATGTGTCACTGTCTTATAGGAATTGCAATAGTTCCATGATGACAATGCTTCTGCCAATGCTGCCTCTACTGGAATTAAGGATGTACCTGTAACACCTACAGGCTGGATTCCTAAAGTTTGGGATCTAGTACATGAAAAGGTTAGTGTGAAAAACGAGTTTGGTCCTTCTTATCGTGAACCGGTCCCAGTCTTGGGAATAGCACGATACAACTGTCATTCTACCACCGTTGCCTGGTGCGAAAGAAAATCACTTTATATCTATCAACAATGTTAAACTACACCATGTGGCCGATCCTGCACAGCAGACCAAAAGGAACAGCCAGTAGTTCCCGAATCTCTCTCACTACTGGTCAAGAAGTTCCTTTACAAGTTGTAAGCAGCAACACTGACACCTCTCCGAGCTTGGGGAGGGTGGAAAATGATCTTGCATTAGTTCCACTAATATCTGTTTCAACAAATAATACTGAAATAATTGATTGATTTGACACAACTTCAACACAGACGGATGGCATCATTTGTTCTGAACCACCGTGGGAAATACCCACTGGTTCTCCACCTACAAACACGGTTCCAACTTTTTCACAAACTCCTTCTAGATACTTTGCCAACATCAACAACACCATTTTGGACTCATTCACCTCTTCTACATATGAGCTGCCAAAAACACGTAAGCTGATAAACTGGCTTAAAGCAAATTAGTTTATTTTTCCATGGAACTATCTGTGTCTTTCTTTGACTGTACTGGCTTTCCTTTTTTGGATAAGGTTTGTTATAAACATTCTTTTTATTAAAACCTCGTCATTTTCTTCCTGAAAGATCAACAGTCAAATTGGTGGATGAGGTCCTAAAATCACATTTTTCTTCTCATAAGGTCCACAGAGACTTGTTTTTTGTGAACATTTCTGTGATACCAATTGCTGATGGGATTGTTTGGGATAAAGTAACATTTGATTTATATGGCCCAATAGAGTTCATTCAAATACTATGGGGGTCATTCTGACCTCGGCGGTAAAAGGCGCTTACCGCCGGTCAGAAGGCCGCCACAACACCGTCGCGGTAAACCGCCACGGTCATTCTGACCTGCAACAGGCAAACCGCCAAAAACCCGACATCCACAAAAGTCCGCCACACCAACAGCCAGCGTTAAACTGGCGAAGACCAAACCTCCACCGTCACGCCAACAGAAATACGCCCATGCCATTACGACCCACGAATCCACGCGGCGGTCTTTCAACCGCGGTATTCCATTGCCGGTACACACCGCCGCGCTCAAAATACACATACAGCTCCAAAACACAGCCACATTGGACAATTTGAAATACACACACCTGAGACACATACACACAACACTCCCACACACCCAATTAACTATAAAACACACACCCACATCACCCACAAACCCCTACGACCACAAATCAGAGACGAAGCCCAGAGAGAGACAGCACAGAATAGAGAACACCATCACACAGAGGCACACTACACCATCACCCACACAACAACCACGCACAAAACACCACACTCATCACCGCAAACACCACCCCACACCTCATCCACACCACCCCATGGCACCCCAAAGACACCCAGGTTCTCAGACGCAGAACTCAGGGTCATGGTGGAGGAAATAGTTCGGGTAGAGCCCCAGCTCTTCGGGACACAGGTGCAGCACACCACCATTGCCAGGAAGATGGAGCTATGGCAAAGAATAGTGGACAGGGTCAACGCTGTGGGACAGCATCCACGAAATCGGGACGACATCAGGAAGCGGTGGAACGACCTACGGGGGAAGGTGCGTTCCATGGTATCCAGGCACAACATCGCGGTGCAGCGGACTGGCGGCGGACCCCCACCTCCTCCCCCAGAATTTACAACATGGGAGGAGCAGGTCTTGAACATCCTGCATCCTGAGGGCCTCGCAGGAGTAGGCGGAGGAATGGACTCTGGTAAGTCTCATCTTCACTACTTCATCCCCCCCACCCCACCAGCATGCCAACTCATACCCCCACCATCCCCCCCACCACCATCACACATCCTCATTGCTAATGTCTCACCATCACAACCCACCCATCCCAACACCAAACCCTGCATGCCACCACAAACCATCGACAGCCATCACCTAAGCATGCCCACTGCACATACCCATCTCCCCCACAAACCGCCGTCACAACAGCCCCCACAAAGGAATGCCAGCACTGGGGTACACGGGCACCCACCCATTGCACGCTATGGCACACACAGAAGCAATAACTATACTCTTATACCCCTGCAGGACCCGAACGCAACCACACCGCCCAGGAGGGTCCAGAAATGTCCATCCCACCCCCAGAAGAGGCCCCCAGTGATGACAGCAGCTCTGTCTCCCTGGACCCAGATGACCAGCCCGGCCCATCGGGGACCTAGGGACAGTCGGTTCCCCTCAGACAGCCACAGGCTACAGCAGACCTACCCCCCTCTGGGAACACCAGCACAGCACAGCACCCACCCAGCGGGCCCATGCCTCTGTCTCCAGGACACGTCAATCAGCGGTGTGTCCACCATTACAGGGCACCCAGGTTAACCCACCACCCCAACAACAACAGGGACCTGGGGGCAGTGGTAGTGGGTGTAGGAAAGTACCATCTTGCCTGGCATGTTACCCCCATTTTTCACTGTATATATGTTGTTTTAGTTGTATGTGTCACTGGGACCCTGGTAACCCAGGGCCCCAGTGCTCATAAGTGTGCCTGAATGTGTTACCTGTGTAGTGACTAACTGTCTCACTGAGGCTCTGCTAATCAGAACCTCAGTGGTTATGCTCTCTCATTTCTTTCCAAATTGTCACTAACAGGCTAGTGACCATTTTTACCAATTTACATTGGCTTACTGGAACACCCTTATAATTCCCTAGTATATGGTACTGAGGTACCCAGGGTATTGGGGTTCCAGGAGATCCCTATGGGCTGCAGCATTTCTTTTGCCACCCATAGGGAGCTCTGACAATTCTTACACAGGCCTGCCGCTGCAGCCTGAGTGAAATAACGTCCACGTTATTTCACAGCCATTTTACACTGCACTTAAGTAACTTATAAGTCACCTATATGTCTAACCTTTACCTGGTAAAGGTTAGGTGCAAAGTTACTTAGTGTGAGGGCACCCTGGCACTAGCCAAGGTGCCCCCACATTGTTCAGAGCCAATTCCCTGAACTTTGTGAGTGCGGGGACACCATTACACGCGTGCACTACATATAGGTCACTACCTATATGTAGCTTCACAATGGTAACTCCGAATATGGCCATGTAACATGTCTATGATCATGGAATTGCCCCCTCTATGCCATCCTGGCATAGTTGGCACAATCCCATGATCCCAGTGGTCTGTAGCACAGACCCTGGTACTGCCAAACTGCCCTTCCTGGGGTTTCACTGCAGCTGCTGCTGCTGCCAACCCCTCAGACAGGCATCTGCCCTCCTGGGGTCCAGCCAGGCCTGGCCCAGGATGGCAGAACAAAGAACTTCCTCTGAGAGAGGGTGTGACACCCTCTCCCTTTGGAAAATGGTGTGAAGGCAGGGGAGGAGTAGCCTCCCCCAGCCTCTGGAAATGCTTTGTTGGGCACAGATGTGCCCAATTCTGCATAAGCCAGTCTACACCGGTTCAGGGGACCCCTTAGCCCTGCTCTGGCGCGAAACTGGACAAAGGAAAGGGGAGTGACCACTCCCCTGACCTGCACCTCCCCTGGGAGGTGTCCAGAGCTCCTCCAGTGTGCTCCAGACCTCTGCCATCTTGGAAACAGAGGTGCTGCTGGCACACTGGACTGCTCTGAGTGGCCAGTGCCACCAGGTGACGTCAGAGACTCCTTCTGATAGGCTCCTTCAGGTGTTAGTAGCCTATCCTCTCTCCTAAGTAGCCAAACCCTCTTTTCTGGCTATTTAGGGTCTCTGTCTCTGGGGAAACTTTAGATAACGAATGCAAGAGCTCATCCGAGTTCCTCTGCATCTCTCTCTTCACCTTCTGCCAAGGAATCGACTGCTGACCGCGCTGGAAGCCTGCAAACCTGCAACATAGTAGCAAAGACGACTACTGCAACTCTGTAACGCTGATCCTGCCGCCTTCTCGACTGTTTTCCTGCTTGTGCATGCTGTGGGGGTAGTCTGCCTCCTCTCTGCACCAGAAGCTCCGAAGAAATCTCCCGTGGGTCGATGGAATCTTCCCCCTGCAACCGCAGGCACCAAAAAGCTGCATTACCGGTCCCTTGGGTCTCCTCTCAGCACGACGAGCGAGGTCCCTCGAATCCAGCGACTCTGTCCAAGTGACCCCCACAGTCCAGTGACTCTTCAGTCCAAGTTTGGTGGAGGTAAGTCCTTGCCTCACCTCGCTGGGCTGCATTGCTGGGAACCGCGACTTTTGCAGCTACTCCGGCCCCTGTGCACTTCCGGCGGAAATCCTTTGTGCACAGCCAAGCCTGGGTCCACGGCACTCTAACCTGCATTGCACGACTTTCTAAGTTGGTCTCCGGCGACATGGGACTCCTTTGTGCGACTTCGGGTGAGCACTGTTTCACGCATCCTTGTAGTGCCTGTTTCTGGCACTTCTCCGGGTGCTACCTGCTTCAGAG
Organism: Pleurodeles waltl; assembly: GCF_031143425.1. Classification (NCBI taxonomy): domain Eukaryota; kingdom Metazoa; phylum Chordata; class Amphibia; order Caudata; family Salamandridae; genus Pleurodeles; species Pleurodeles waltl. The sequence goes on along the minus strand of NC_090444.1, from coordinate 1,510,496,576 downwards.
AGGGCTCATTGTCTTGCTCGACGTCCCTTCTCTCTGCTGGTCCAATTTGCGACCTCCTGCTCCCTCCTGGGCCTCAGCAGCATCCAAAAACGGTAACCGCACGATTTGCAGCTAGCAAGGCTTGTTGGCGTTCTTTCGGCAAGAAAACACTTCTGCACAACTCTCCACGGCGAGTGGGATCCGTCCACCAAAGGGAAAGTCTCTAGCCCTTTTCGTTCCTGCAGAAATCTCAGCTTCTTCTGTCCAGTAGAAGCTTCTTTGCACCCGCAGCTGGCATTTCCTGGGCATTTGCCCATCTCCGACTTGCTTGTGACTTTTGGACTTGGTCCCCTTGTTCCACAGGTACCCTAGATTGGAAATCCACAGTTGTTGCATTGTTGGTTTGTGTCTTTCCTGCATTATTCCTCTAACACGACTTCTTTGTCCTTAGGGGAACTTTAGTGCACTTTGCACTCACTTTTCAGGGTCTTGGGGAGGGTTATTTTTCTAACTCTCACTATTTTCTAATAGTCCCAGCGACCCTCTACAAGGTCACATAGGTTTGGGGTCCATTCGTGGTTCGCATTCCACTTTTGGAGTATATGGTTTGTGTTGCCCCTAACCCTATGTTTCCCCATTGCATCCTATTGTAACTATACATTGTTTGCACTGTTTTCTAAGACTATACTGCATATTTTTTGCTATTGTGTATATATATCTTGTGTATATTTCCTATCCTCTCACTGAGGGTACACTCTAAGATACTTTGGCATATTGTCATAAAAATAAAGTACCTTTATTTTTAGTATAACTGTGTATTGTGTTTTCTTATGATATTGTGCATATGACACTAAGTGGTACTGTAGTAGCTTCACACGTCTCCTAGTTCAGCCTAAGCTGCTCTGCTAAGCTACCATTATCTATCAGCCTAAGCTGCTAGACACCCTATACACTAATAAGGGATAACTGGGCCTGGTGCAAGGTGCAAGTACCCCTTGGTACTCACTACAAGCCAGTCCAGCCTCCTACATTGGTTGTGCAGCGGTGGGATAAGTGCTTTGAGACTACTTACCACTCTTGTCATTGTACTTTTCATAAGAGAAAAATATACAAAACAAGGTCAGTGTATATACACATAGCCAAAAAGTTTTGCATTTCCTCTTTTCACTCTTTTCTAAGTGCTGAAAAGTACTTCTAACTTTCTAAAAAGTTCTAAAAAGTTAAAAAAGATTTTTTTCACTGTCTTTCTAAAAGCTCTGACAAACTTTTTATTTTTTACTATCACTTTAACTCTCTCTAAAAATGTCTGGCACAGGCCAAAATGTTGATCTGTCCAAACTTGCATATGATCACCTTAGCTGGAAAGGAGCAAGGAGTCTCTGCATAGAGAGAGGTTTGAGTGTAGGGAAGAACTGTTAATTAACATGCTTAGAGTACAGGATAAGGCCATAAGTGCCCAATCTGTTGAAAAAGTAGCTAATGGTTCTCAATCTGATCCAGGGACTCCCCCAGGAAAAGATCCAGGAAAGAAACTTCCTAGCCTGCCCATTACTAGACAGTCTAGCATAGTTGGTAATGATGATGAGCCACACCATATAAATAGTGTTGTCTCACATCATAGCAAAAGCATTTATTCTCACCATACTGGTAGTGATGTTTCTGTTAGCCAAGCTGTTAGGGTGGCTTCTGTAAGGGACAGGTCTCCTTCTGTCCATTCTCACCATACTTCTGTTTCAAGGCATGTCCCTCCCACCCACCCTGATGACAGATTGTTAGAAAGGGAGCTCAATAGATTGAGAGTGGAACAAACCAGACTGAAGCTCAAGAAGCAACAGCTGGATTTGGATAGACAGACTTTAGAAGTAGAGAAGGAGAGACAGAAACTGGGTTTAGAAACCCATGGTGGCAGCAGCAGTATTCCCCATAGTCATCCTGTAAAAGAGCATGATTCCAGGAATCTGCACAAGATAGTTCCCCCTTACAAGGAGGGGGATGACATTAACAAGTGGTTTGCTGCACTTGAGAGGGCCTGTGTTGTACAGGATGTCCCTCAAAGGCAGTGGGCTGCTATCCTATGGCTATCATTTAGTGGAAAAGGTAGGGATAGGCTCCTTACTGTGAAAGAAAATGATGCTAATAATTTCCAAGTTCTTAAGAATGCACTCCTGGATGGTTATGGCTTAACCACTGAACAATACAGGATAAAGTTCAGAGAGACCAAAAAGGAGTCTTCACAAGACTGGGTTGATTTCATTGACCATTCAGTGAAAGCCTTGGAGGGGTGGTTACATGGCAGTAAAGTTACTGATTATGACAGCCTGTATAACTTGATCCTGAGAGAGCATATTCTTAATAATTGTGTGTCTGATTTGTTGCACCAGTACTTGGTGGACTCTGATCTGACCTCTCCCCAAGAATTGGGAAAGAAGGCAGACAAATGGGTCAGAACAAGGGTGAACAGAAAAGTTCATACAGGGGGTGACAAAGATGGCAACAAAAAGAAGGATGGTAAGTCTTCTGACAAGGGTGGGGACAAATCTAAAAATGAGTCTTCATCAGGCCCACAAAAACACTCTGGTGGGGGTGGTGGGCCCAAATCCTCTTTTAATCAGAACAAGGAAAAGAAACCATGGTGCTATTTATGTAAAATAAAAGGCCATTGGACAACAGATCCCAGTTGTCCAAAGAAAGGCACCAAGCCTCCTACCACTACAACCCCTACTGCTACACCTAGTGTCCCTACTAATAGCAGTGGTGGTGGGAGCAAACCTACTAATAGCCAATCCAAGGGAGTAGCTGGGCTCACTATTGGTAACTTAGTTGGGGTTGGCCTTGTTAGGGAGGCCACAGAGGCTGTGTTAGTCTCTGAGGGGGCTATTGATTTAGCCACCTCAGTTGCTTGTCCCCTTAATATGGATAAGTACAAGCAGCTACCCCTAATAAATGGTGTTGAGGTTCAGGCCTACAGGGACACTGGTGCCAGTGTGACTATGGTCATAGAGAAACTGGTCCACCCTGAACAACACCTACTTGGTCACCAGTACCAAGTAACCGATGCTCACAACAACACACTTAGCCACCCCATGGCTGTTGTAAATCTCAACTGGGGGGGGGTTACTGGTCCAAAGAAAGTTGTGGTAGCTTCAGATTTACCTGTAGACTGTCTATTAGGGAATGATTTGGAGACATCAGCTTGGTCAGATGTGGAGTTGGAGGCCCATGCAGCAATGCTGGGCATCCCAGGGCATATTTTTGCTTTGACAAGGGCTCAGGCCAAAAAGCAAAAAGGACAGGGAAGCTTGGATCCTGGAACAATGGACCAAGTGCTCCCTAAAGCTAGGGCTAGTAGAAGCAAACCACTTCCTACTATCCCTCCCTCTACAGTGGATTCTACTTCTGAGGAAGAAGAATTCCCTCCCTGTGCAGAACCTACACCAGAGGAGCTGGAAGCAGACACTGCTGAGCTTTTGGGTGAAGGGGGGCCTGCCAGAGAGGAGCTGAGTGTGGCACAGCAAACCTGTCCCACATTAGAGGGTCTCAGACACGAAGCTGTCAAACAGGCTAATGGGGATGTCAGTGACTCTCACAGAGTTTACTGGGAGGACAACCTCTTGTACACTGAGCATAGGGATCCTAAACCTGGAGCTGCCAGGAGATTAGTGATTCCTCAGGAGTACAGAAAGTTCCTCCTAACACTGGCACATGAAATTCCCTTAGCTGGGCATCTAGGACAAATGAAAACTTGGGACAGGCTTGTTCCCCTGTTTCATTGGCCTAGAATGTCTGAGGACACAAAGGAATTTTGTAAGTCCTGTGAAACCTGTCAAGCCAGTGGCAAGACAGGTGGCACCCCAAAGGCACCCCTTATTCCACTTCCTGTGGTTCCCTTTGAAAGGGTAGGGGTTGACATAGTTGGCCCCCTTGACCCTCCTACTGCTTCAGGCAATAGGTTTATCTTGGTGGTAGTGGACCATGCCACAAGTTATCCTGAAGCTATTCCTTTAAGGACCACTACAGCACCTGCAGTGGCAAAGGCCCTCCTGGGAATATTTTCCAGGGTGGGCTTCCCAAAGGAAGTGGTATCAGACAGGGGAAGCAATTTCATGTCTGCATACTTAAAGGCCATGTGGAAGGAGTGTGGTGTAACGTACAAGTTCACAACACCCTATCATCCACAAACAAATGGACTGGTGGAGAGATTTAATAAAACTCTCAAAGGCATGATTATGGGTCTCCCTGAAAAACTCCGCAGGAGATGGGATATCCTTCTACCATGCCTCCTTTTTGCCTACAGGGAGGTACCCCAGAAAGGAGTGGGCTTCAGCCCCTTTGAACTTCTTTTTGGACACCCTGTTAGGGGTCCACTCACACTTGTAAAGGAGGGTTGGGAACAACCTTTAAAAGCTCCTAAGCAGGATATTGTGGATTATGTACTTGGCCTCAGATCAAGGATGGCTGAGTACATGAAAAAGGCCAGTAAAAACCTTCAGGCCAGCCAAGAGCTCCAGAAGCAATGGCATGATCAGAAGGCTGTTTTGGTTCAGTAGCAACCAGGGCAGAAAGTGTGGGTCTTGGAGCCTGTGGCCCCAAGAGCACTCCAAGATAAATGGAGTGGACCCCACACAATTGTTGAAAAGAAGGGAGAAGTCACCTATTTAGTTGACTTAGGGACTGCCAGGAGTCCCCTTAGGGTGCTCCATGTCAACCGCCTGAAACCCTACTATGACAGGGCTGATCTCACCCTGCTCATGGCAACTGATGAGGGACAGGAAGAAGACAGTGATCCTCTACCTGATCTCTTCTCTTCCACAGAACAAGATGCTCTGGTGGAAGGTGTAGTTTTGGCTGATTGTCTTACTGCTGAGCAGAAAAACAATTGCATAAATCTCCTAGATCAATTCTCTGAACTCTTCTCTACTGTGCCAGGTACCACTTCTTGGTGTGAGCACACTATAGATACTGGAGACAGCTTGCCTGTCAAAAGTAAGATCTATAGGCAGCCTGACCATGTCAGGGACTGCATAAAGCAAGAGGTCCAGAAAATGTTAGAACTAGGAGTGGTTGAGCACTCTGACAGTCCATGGGCTTCTCCTGTGGTACTGGTACCAAAACCCCATTCCAAAGATGGAAAGAAGGAAATGCGGTTTTGTGTAGACTATAGAGGTCTCAACTTGGTAACCAAAACTGATGCTCACCCTATACCCAGGGCAGATGAGCTCATAGATACACTGGCATCTGCCAAGTATCTAAGCACTTTTGATTTGACTGCAGGGTATTGGCAGATCAAATTGTCAGAAAATGCTAAACCTAAGACTGCATTTTCTACCATTGGAGGACATTACCAGTTTACTGTAATGCCTTTTGGTTTGAAAAATGCACCTTCCACTTTTCAGAGGTTGGTGAACATAGTCCTGCAAGGGCTGGAAGCTTTCAGTGCAGCATATTTGGACGATATAGCTGTCTTTAGCTCCAGCTGGGATGATCACCTGGTCCACCTATGGAAAGTTTTGGAGGCCCTGCAAAAGGCAGGCCTCACTATCAAGGCTTCAAAGTGCCAGATAGGGCAGGGTAAGGTGGTTTATCTGGGACACCTTGTTGGTGGGGAACAGATTGCACCACTTCAGGGGAAAATCCAAACAATTATTGATTGGGTTCCCCCTACCACTCACACTCAGGTGAGAGCCTTCCTAGGCCTCACTGGGTATTACAGGAGGTTCATTAAGAACTATGGCTCCATTGCAGCCCCTCTTAATGACCTCACATCCAAGAAAATGCCTAAAAAGGTATTATGGACAGCAAACTGTCAGAAAGCTTTTGAGGAGCTGAAGCAGGCCATGTGCTCTGCACCTGTCCTGAAAAGCCCTTGTTACTCTAAAAAATTCTATGTCCAAACTGATGCATCTGAATTAGGAGTAGGGGCAGTCCTATCACAACTTAATTCTGAGGGCCAGGATCAACCTGTTGCTTTTATTAGTAGGAGGTTGACCCCTAGAGAAAAGCGTTGGTCTGCCATTGAGAGGGAGGCCTTTGCTGTGGTCTGGGCACTGAAGAAGTTGAGGCCATACCTGTTTGGCACTCACTTCATTGTTCAGACAGACCACAAACCTCTACTTTGGCTAAAACAAATGAAAGGTGAAAATCCTAAATTGTTGAGGTGGTCCATATCCCTACAGGGAATGGACTATACAGTGGAACATAGACCTGGGAGTAGCCACTCCAATGCAGATGGACTCTCCAGATATTTCCACTTAGACAATGAAGACTCATCAGGTCATGGCTAGTCTTATTGTCCTTCGTTTGGGGGGGGTTGTGTAGGAAAGTACCATCTTGCCTGGCATGTTACCCCCATTTTTCACTGTATATATGTTGTTTTAGTTGTATGTGTCAATGGGACCCTGGTAACCCAGGGCCCCAGTGCTCATAAGTGTGCCTGAATGTGTTACCTGTGTAGTGACTAACTGTCTCACTGAGGCTCTGCTAATCAGAACCTCAGTGGTTATGCTCTCTCATTTCTTTCCAAATTGTCACTAACAGGCTAGTGACCATTTTTACCAATTTACATTGGCTTACTGGAACACCCTTATAATTCCCTAGTATATGGTACTGAGGTACCCAGGGTATTGGGGTTCCAGGAGATCCCTATGGGCTGCAGCATTTCTTTTGCCACCCATAGGGAGCTCTGACAATTCTTACACAGGCCTGCCACTGCAGCCTGAGTGAAATAACGTCCACGTTATTTCACAGCCATTTTACACTGCACTTAAGTAACTTATAAGTCACCTATATGTCTAACCTTTACCTGGTAAAGGTTAGGTGCAAAGTTACTTAGTGTGAGGGCACCCTGGCACTAGCCAAGGTGCCCCCACATTGTTCAGAGCCAATTCCCTGAACTTTGTGAGTGCGGGGACACCATTACACGCGTGCACTACATATAGGTCACTACCTATATGTAGCTTCACAATGGTAACTCCGAATATGGCCATGTAACATGTCTATGATCATGGAATTGCCCCCTCTATGCCATCCTGGCATAGTTGGCACAATCCCATGATCCCAGTGGTCTGTAGCACAGACCCTGGTACTGCCAAACTGCCCTTCCTGGGGTTTCACTGCAGCTGCTGCTGCTGCCAACCCCTCAGACAGGCATCTGCCCTCCTGGGGTCCAGCCAGGCCTGGCCCAGGATGGCAGAACAAAGAACTTCCTCTGAGAGAGGGTGTGACACCCTCTCCCTTTGGAAAATGGTGTGAAGGCAGGGGAGGAGTAGCCTCCCCCAGCCTCTGGAAATGCTTTGTTGGGCACAGATGTGCCCAATTCTGCATAAGCCAGTCTACACCGGTTCAGGGGACCCCTTAGCCCTGCTCTGGCGCGAAACTGGACAAAGGAAAGGGGAGTGACCACTCCCCTGACCTGCACCTCCCCTGGGAGGTGTCCAGAGCTCCTCCAGTGTGCTCCAGACCTCTGCCATCTTGGAAACAGAGGTGCTGCTGGCACACTGGACTGCTCTGAGTGGCCAGTGCCACCAGGTGACGTCAGAGACTCCTTCTGATAGGCTCCTTCAGGTGTTAGTAGCCCATCCTCTCTCCTAAGTAGCCAAACCCTCTTTTCTGGCTATTTAGGGTCTCTGTCTCTGGGGAAACTTTAGATAACGAATGCAAGAGCTCATCCGAGTTCCTCTGCATCTCTCTCTTCACCTTCTGCCAAGGAATCGACTGCTGACCGCGCTGGAAGCCTGCAAACCTGCAACATAGTAGCAAAGACGACTACTGCAACTCTGTAACGCTGATCCTGCCGCCTTCTCAACTGTTTTCCTGCTTGTGCATGCTGTGGGGGTAGTCTGCCTCCTCTCTGCACCAGAAGCTCCGAAGAAATCTCCCGTGGGTCGACGGAATCTTCCCCTTGCAACCGCAGGCACTAAAAAGCTGCATTACCGGTCCCTTGGGTCTCCTCTCAGCACGACGAGCGAGGTCCCTCGAATCCAGCGACTCTGTCCAAGTGACCCCCACAGTCCAGTGACTCTTCAGTCCAAGTTTGGTGGAGGTAAGTCCTTGCCTCACCTCGCTGGGCTGCATTGCTGGGAACCGCGACTTTTGCAGCTACTCCGGCCCCTGTGCACTTCCGGCGGAAATCCTTTGTGCACAGCCAAGCCTGGGTCCACGGCACTCTAACCTGCATTGCACGACTTTCTAAGTTGGTCTCCGGCGACGTGGGACTCCTTTGTGACGCTTCGGGTGAGCACTGTTTCACGCATCCTCGTAGTGCCTGTTTCTGGCACTTCTCCGGGTGCTACCTGCTTCAGAGAGGACTCCTTGTCTTGCTCCATGTCCCCTCTCTCTGCTGGTCCAATTTGCGACCTCCTGGTCCCTCCTGGGCCTCAGCAGCGTCCGAAAACGCTAACCACACGATTTGCAGCTAGCAAGGCTTGTTGGCGTTCTTTCGGCGGGAAAATACTTCTGCACGACTCTCCACGGCGAGAGGGATCCGTCCACCAAAGGGAAAGTCTCTATCCCTTTTCGTTCCTGCAGAAACCTCAGCTTCTTCTGTCCAGTAGAAGCTTCTTTGCACCCGCAGCTGGCATTTCCTGGGCATTTGCCCATCTCCGACTTGCTTGTGACTTTTGGACTTGGTCCCCTTGTTCCACAGGTACCCTAGATTGGAAATCCACAGTTGTTGCATTGTTGGTTTGTGTCTTTCCTGCATTATTCCTCTAACACGACTTCTTTGTCCTTAGGGGAACTTTAGTGCACTTTGCACTCACTTTTCAGGGTCTTGGGGAGGGTTATTTTTCTAACTCTCACTATTTTCTAATAGTCCCAGCGACCCTCTACAAGGTCACATAGGTTTGGGGTCCATTCGTGGTTCGCATTCCACTTTTGGAGTATATGGTTTGTGTTGCCCCTAACCCTATGTTTCCCCATTGCATCCTATTGTAACTATACATTGTTTGCACTGTTTTCTAAGACTATACTGCATATTTTTTGCTATTGTGTATATATATCTTGTGTATATTTCCTATCCTCTCACTGAGGGTACACTCTAAGATACTTTGGCATATTGTCATAAAAATAAAGTACCTTTATTTTTAGTATAACTGTGTATTGTGTTTTCTTATGATATTGTGCATATGACACTAAGTGGTACTGTAGTAGCTTCACACGTCTCCTAGTTCAGCCTAAGCTGCTCTGCTAAGCTACCATTATCTATCAGCCTAAGCTGCTAGACACCCTATACACTAATAAGGGATAACTGGGCCTGGTGCAAGGTGCAAGTACCCCTTGGTACTCACTACAAGCCAGTCCAGCCTCCTACAGTGGGCACACGGTCCAGGGGACAGAGGCCCAGGGAAACAGGGGAACTGGGAGGGCTGCTGTGCGACAGGGGGGGACAGGCCCAGGGAACCCACTCTCCACGAGGCCCTCACCGTCATCATGGGAGCATACCACCACTCCCAGGAGACGATGGCGACGGTCCTGGCCAGGTTCCAGGAGATCCAGGTACTGCAGGAGGAACAGTTTATGGGGTTCAGGGAAGAACTGAGAAACATTAGTTCCGCAATGGGCACCATCGTTGTGGCTCTCAACCAGATTGTCACCACATTGCGGGACCATGTGGCACCACAAAGGGCCCCTGTCACTAGCATGGACCAGGAACAGGCTACCACCTCCGCCGGCGCTAGTGGACAGGAGGCCGCGACACAGGAACAACCGGCCCCCAGAACCCCACCTCCTGCAGAAGAAGAACCACCCCGCAAGCGGGTCCTGAGATCTAGGAAGAAGACAGAGTAGGATGCCAAGACCCCCGCCAGGAAAGGATACCCCTGATGTCATCCCACTGTCCCACATTGTCACCCTGTCCAACCTTAAACTGCCCCTGCTCCACCTTCCACAGGCATATGGACAATGCACCTGTGAGACTGAGAATCTGGACTCTGCCATGGACATTCCTCCACCATCACCCATCACTGATTTTCAACCATGTCCCAAAATTGAGCACTTTAATAAACACACTTATTGCACACAAATAATCTGGAGTCTGCCTGTATTTTTGAAAATATGTATTAGACATAAACATGCCAAAATGACCAGTTACATTGTGATGACAACATACCACTGTCCCACAGCTGTAGTCCATGGGCAAACAAAGCAGAGGTCACGCAGTGGGGCCCACATCTCTGAAATTGGAAGGGAAAGTCACAACTCAGGTAGCATACACTGGGTGAAAAGGACAGACAGTAGAGAGGCAGGAGACTGTAAGTAAATGTAAAATGCCGGTGTTGATTCTTACCTGTGTGTTATTGAAAATACTGCTGTATCACTGTGTCCCTGTTGTCTGTGTCGTCCTCTTCGTCTTCCTCCTCTTCACTCTCCGCAGGCTCCACAGCTGCTACAACACCACCATCTGGACCATCCTCCTGCAGAAAAGGCACCTGGCGTCGCAAAGCCAGGTTGTGAAGCATACAGCAGGCAACGATGATCTGGCACACCTTCTTTGGTGAGTACATTAGGGATCCACCTGTCATATGCAGGCACCTAAACCTGGCCTTCAGGAGGCCGAAGGTTCTTTCTATAATCCTCCTAGTTCGCCCATGGGCCTCATTGTAGCGTTCCTCTGCCCTTGTCCTGGGATTCCTCACTGGGGTCAGTAACCACGACAGGTTGGGGTAACCTGAGTCACCAATTAGCCACACACGGTGTCTCCTTAGTTGTTCCATCACATAAGGGATGCTGCTATTTCGCATGATGTACGCGTCATGCTCTGACCCAGGGAACTTGGCATTTACATGGGAGATGTACTGGTCAGCCAAACAGACCACCTGGACATTCATGGAATGATAACTTTTTCTGTTCCTGTACACCTGTTCACTTTCACTGGGGGGTACCAAAGCCACATGTGTCCCATCAATGGCACCAATGATGTTGGGAATATGTCCAAGGGCATAGAAATCACCCTTCACTGTAGGCAAATCCCCCACCTCAGGGAAAACGATGTATCTCCACATGTGTTTGAGCAGGGCAGACAACACTCTGGACAACACCTTGGAAAACATAGGCTGAGACATCCCTGATGAAATGGCCACTGTTGTTTGAAATGACCCACTTGCCAAAAAATGGAGTACTGACAGCACCTGCACTAGAGGGGGGATCCCTGTGGGTTGGCGGATGGGTGACATCAGGTCTGCGTCCAGCTGGGCACACAGTTCCTGTATAGTGGCTCGGTCAAGCCTGTATGTCAGAATGACATGTCGTTCCTCCATTGTCGACAGGTCCACCAGCGGTCTGTACACGGGAACATTCCTCCATCTCCTCGTAAGTCCCAGCGGACGGTGCCTAGGAAGGACAACAGCGAGCACAGAGTCAATCAACCCACAGGTACGTAACCACAGCTTGCACAGTACACGATTCTCTATGCATTGAATGGTTTGTATGAGTGTCGATGCAAGGCCTAGGCATGTGTGACGCAGTAGAAATTAAGCCATGTGGGCCCTTGAAATGGCAGCTGCCTGACCTGTGAAGTGCGACAATGGGATGTGAGGTCAATGCGCTGGCGTGGCAGACTGTGGCGGTAGGCGGTCGAAGAGCGCGGCGCAAAGCCGCATTGGTTAACATTGAACCCTATGCGTTTCAGGAGCCAATGACGAAGTGCGCCGGCGGTTGCGGGACTCACCGCCGCGGACGTGACCGCCATTTTCTATCTGCTTAATCACTCGAGACATGATCATCCACAGGAGAGGACCTATACTGCAAGTGCTGCTGTGACCTCGGTCTGGAAGATACAATGGCTGCTGCGACTGGGGAAAGGGCCCCTGCCTTCACTTCTGAAGAACTGGAGAAACTCGCGGATGGGGTCCTCCCCCAGTATGCGCTACTCTACGGTCCTCCAGACCAGCAGGTAAGTACACTGGGACCATGCTTTGTGGCCAATGCCTGGGTTGAGTCGGGTGGATGAAAGATGGTGGGGAGGGGAGCGATTGAGGCATGCATCAAACGACGGATGAGAGCATGTGCCACATGGCAAGGGTGGGGATGGGGGGCCACTCACATTGAGCATGCAGAAAATTATAATAATGTTATTTCTCCCCCTGTACATGTCACATAGGTCAGCGCCCATCAGAAAATCGACATTTGGCGTGCCATCGCCAAGGACGTCCAGACCCTGGGGGTCCACAACAGACGGGGCACCCACTGCCGCAAGAGGTGGGAGGACATCCGCCGCGGGAGCAGGAAGACCGCGGAGGCTCTGCTGGGGATGGCCTCCCAACGTAGGAGGGGTGCCACTCGTCAATTGACCCCCCTGATGTCTCGGATCCTGGCGGTGGCCTACCCAGATTTGGATGGGCGCGTGAGGACATCACAGCAGACACAGGGGGGTGAGTACCAGCACATTCTGCTATCTTAGCGCGCAGTGGAGGTGTCTGGGTGGGGGAGGAGGGCTGTGGGTATCCCTAAGCCAGGGCGATTTCTGTAGGCTAGGCCCCTCCGTAAGGCATGGCCCTGTGCCCCCGCCCCCACCTCTGTAGGGTGCCAAGTACAGCTATCCATGGCCCTGTGTCACCTACGTGTACAGTTGTCGTCCATAGGCTTGTAGACCAAGTCCCAATGATTGAGTAGTGTACCCCAAGTGCGCGGCGTAGTGCAGGGGGCTTCTGTGTCTGTCCTCTCCGCCAACTGTGTTGCCAATGCATGCACTCAACATGTCTTTATTTCCCCCCCTTTTTTGCTGCTCTTCCTGTTCATGTGTGCATTAGCATCATCAGGCGGATGAGAAGTGGCATCGGAGCACGAGGGAGCTGCATCTCACATGGCCCTGGAGGGCCATGCAACCGACTCGGAGTTCACCAGTGAGACGGAGGGCGAGGGGAGCTCCACAACGGGGACACGTGGAGACATCAGCGACACAGACACGTCCTCGGAAGGGAGCTCCCTTGTGGTGGCGGCAACATCCGTGCCCACCGCAACAACAGGTACAGCCGCCACCCAGCGCACCAGCTCCGCCCTCCAAGCAGCCCCTCAGCGTTCGCCCGTGCCCGCTCGCACACGAAGGCAGGCATCTCCTTCACCCCAGGCACCTCAGGCCCTGCCCCAGTTACCCCTGCTGCCCTCATTGAGGAGGTCATTGACCTCCTCAGGACGCTCATTGTTGGGCAGTCTACCCTTTTGAATGCCATCCAGGGGGTAGAAAGGGAGGTGCACCTGAGCAATGCATACCTGGAGGGCATTCATTCGGGTCAGGCTGCCCATCAGCGATCGTTCAACGCTCTGGCCTCAGCACTGACGGCAGCCATTGTCCCTGTCTCCTGCCTCCCTCCTCCAACTTCCTCCACCCAGTCCCACTCCCCTGTTCCTCTGCCTATCCCAGACACACCTACAGACCAGCCTGCACACACCTCAACACCCAAGGGCAGCTCATCCAGACATAAGCACCACACATCACACAAGCATTCACACAAGCAACAGCCACATGCAGAGATACCAACAGCCACTGCCTCCTCTGTGTCCCCCTCCTCCTCGTCTCCCTCCTCCCTCCCTGTGACGTCTCCACTCACACTTGCATGCACAACATCATCAGCCACTACGTCCATCACCAGCACACCCACCAGAACACTCCGCACACGTGCAGTCACCACCCCCACTGCCATTTACACGTCCCCTGTGTCCTCTCCCAGTGTGTCTGTCACCCCCTCTTCCAAACCACACAAACGCAGGCAGCCACCCACCCAACAGCCATCCACCTCACGACAGCCTCCGTCACAAGCACCTGCACCCAAAGACACCACACTTGACTCTCCTACATCCACATCCTCTTCCTCCACTCCCATACCCACTGCACCTACCCTTCCCACTGCTCCTAAAAAGTTTTTCCTGTCCAAAATTAACCTGACCCACCCCCTCCATCTCGTAAGAGTCCAATCAGCACCTCAGCCACCATAATCCCTGGACCTACAAGGACCATAGTACAAGGATATTGGAGTCCACCACCTTCAAGGGCAGCTACATCGGCCAGCAGTAAAGGGACAGCCAGCCCACCTCCTGGGAAGAAAACCAAGAAAGGCAAGGCCCGGCGCGAGAGGGCAGAGACGGCAGTCTCCAAAGGCACTACCCTGGCACCGTCAGGAAGTGGGGTGCCACCTGGCACATCTACAAAGGGAGGCAAGGGCCACAGAGAATCACGGAAGGATGGCAAGGGCAGCACGGCCGACAAGTCCGGCAGCAGGCGAGCTGCCCAGGAGGGCCCCACCAGCCCCATTCCTGGTGTGAAGGAGGACACCCACGGGCCCGGGACTCCAGCACAGGAGGGCCCGCAAGCGAGAAGTCGGATGGCGAGTGAACTCCATATATTGGCCGGATATGGTGCCCTGGAGACACATGTCAAGAACCGCTGAACAGGGCCCTTCAAGACAAGCACCGCTGAACAGGGCCCTTCAAGACAAGCACCGCTGAACAGGGCACCACCGTCTCAAGAACCGCTGAACAGTGCCCTTCAAGACAAGCACCGCTGAACAGGGCACCGCCGTCTCAAGAACCGCTGAACAGGGCCCTTCAAGACAAGCACCGCTGAACAGGGCACCGCCGTCTCAAGAACCGCTGAACAGGGCCCTTCAAGACAGGCACTGCTGAACAGGGCCCTTCAAGACAAGCACCGCTGAACAGGGCCCTTCAAGTCAAGCACCGCTGAACAGGGCACCGCCGTCTCAAGAACCGCTGAACAGGGCCCTTCAAGACAGGCACCGCTGAACAGGGCACCGCCGTCTCAAGAACCGCTGAACAGGGCCCTTCAAGACAAACACCGCTGAACAGGGCACCGCCGTCTCAAGAACCGCTGAACAGGGCCCTTCATCTCAAGCAGCTGGGCCCTTCATCTCAAGCACCGCTCCGCTGGGCCCTTCATCTCAAGCACCGCTCCGCTGGGCCCTTCATCTCAAGCACCGCTCCGCTGGGCCCTTCATCTCAAGAACCGCTCCGCTGGGCACCGCCGTCTCTGCACCGCTCCGCTGGGTACCGCCGTCTCTGCACCGCTCCGCTGGGCACCGCCGTCTCTGCACCGCTCCGCTGGGCCCTTCATCTCAAGCACTGCTCTGCTGGGCACCCCCGTCTCTGCACCGCTCCGCTGGGCCCTTCAACTCAAGCACCGCTCCGCTGGGCACCGCCGTCTCTGCACCGCTCCACTGGGCCCTTCAACTCAAGCACCGCTCCGCTGGGCACCGCCGTCTCAAGCACCGCTGGCCCATTGGCAGAAGGGGCAGGCCCGCATCTGTGTCGGGCAGGGCTGCACGAAGCACTCTGGGCACCATGCCTCCTCCAGAACCAGTGGAGTCTGTAATCCACTTGTGGGACTGTGACTTTGCACTCCCCAGGATGTAACAGTGGGCAAGCCACCCACTGTAGAGACTTGTGAGACTGTGGCTTTGCACTCCCCAGGATGGCACAGTGGGCAAGCCACCCACTGTAGAGACTTGTGAGACTGTGGCTTTGCACTCCCCAGGATGTAACAGTGTGCAAGCCACCCACTGTAGAGACTTGTGAGACTGTGGCTTTGCACTCCCCAGGATGGGACAGTGGGCATGGAGGCCCCTCGTGGATCTGGCGTCGTGGACTCATGTGGCTGAGGTGCCTCCCCTTCCCTTCCCCCTGAGGTGCCTGTAGTTTTTCTATCTGATGCCCCTGCAGTGTTCTCTCCAATGGATTTGGGTCTCCTGTGTGGGCTTTGCCCATGTGTTGAGGCCCATTGGCCCACGTACAATGACTGGAACCCAATTTGGACAGGACAATTTACATAAGTGTATATAGTTATAGATGTTGGAAAAAATGTTTTACTTAGCCTTACAATATATTTGAATTTCATGATCATTTTATTTTGTCTTTGCATTCTTCCAGGGGGTTTGGGGGGAGTCACTCTGAGTTGTTGCTCTGCATTGATGTGTGGGTAGTTGTGGGTGAGGGTGGGTGTGTCGCGTATGTGTGTGCCCGTAATCTTTTCTCCTCCCCCCTCCCCTGTGTCGTAGGTGCAGTACTCACCGTTGTCTTCTGCGCCGGCGTTGGTGCTCCTGGTAGAGGAGCAGGTAGACAATAGCTGGTAGGATGTGTAGTTCTGGTTCCATGCTGTCCAGATTCCTCGTGGAGTGTGTAGAGGTGAGCGTTTTCCCGTTCGTAGTCTGTTTCCGCCGTGTTTTTATCGGCGGGGCTCCCGCCCCGGCAAAGGTGGCGGATTGGTGAGTTGTGATAGGGTGAGCGGTACATTGTCTCCCGCCTATCTGTTGGCGGTGACCGCCACGCTGTTTGTTTGTCCCGCCGTGGCGGTCGGAGTGTTAAAGTGGCGGTCTCTGTTGGCGGTTTCCGCCAGGGTCAGAATTCCATTTTTTTGACCGCCTGCCTGTTGGCGGGTTGGCCGCCGCTTTAACACCGACCGCCAGGGTTGGAATGACCCCAATATGTATTTAAATGTTCAATGAATAATACCCGGAGTTGTTTCTGATGATTGGGATGTGAAAACAGTTGATTCTATGATGACTGAGTTGCAGTATTGCACTGTATTTGAAAACGAAGATGTTTACCAATCTAAAGAGAATTATGGTGATATGTTTTGCTATAATTATTATGGGCACCATTTCATCCACAGAGCAAGTACTCCAAAGACTGTTTTTAATTACACACAATGGGAACATTGTCCGACTCCACCAGAAGGGGGTTTTAAAACATACTCTGAAAAGTTTGCATATTTGTCTGGGCACAATGTTAAAAATGCTAAGTCATATTATTTTTAATTGCCATTGATAGAAAATGTATGCATATTATTGACAAATACGAAATTTATTTATTCGGATTCCTTTGTTTCCCGGTTGCCTATAGAAGGCTATGAAGATTGGCTGAAGTCGATTGACCAAAAAAGTGTGTGGGGAACTAGGCATTGGCAAATACAGGGGAAGAAACTTTATGTAGAGCATGCCTGATACCTGTTCAAATGATATTTTTAAATGAAACTGTACAACAAACAAGTTGTTTAGGCTTAACAAAGATTAAGGAATTGAACGTGCCCCGTATTCCTACCCCTGCAAAATTTCATAAATGGCAAAAGTATATCAATGCAACTGAAGATCAGCTCGATGAATGGGTCCAGAATGGCACGTTTAATGCTTCACTGTCATGCCCTGGAAGGTGGTTATTGTGGCCAATACATACCAATTGGTGTCATAAACGTTTTATGAACTCCACTGGGGGTTTTAGAACTAGTAGTCCAGATCCTTGCTATATACCATCCGAACATGCAGGTATAGTAACAACATACAGTGTAGGGAAACTATGCCAGCAATGGCTGAAGAGTTCCTCACTAGATGTGGTTAAAGAACACCTCAGTCTCCTGTCTAATAACACCGACTTACAGGACTTCCTGTTAGGCCCCAGGAAAAAAACACAGAAAGCACTTCTTATATGAAGTATATAATGAAATGTGGAAGCTTTCGCAACAAGAAGCTGCTGCCTGATTAAGGCAAATAGACCAGGAAAATTTACAGAAGGCATTAGCTGTTGTAGATAATACACCCTAAATAACATTGTCTCTTCTGCAACAGACATTATACAAACTGATATGTCTTCATTACACCAAGGACAGTGTCAACTAAGGTCCATTATGCAGTTGAGTTGGACACTTCAAACACTGAAGGCAGGTCACGTTCCCTGGCAACATGTTAGCGCAAGGAATATATTTTTTACATTCAACTTAACACAACAACAACAATTAATGGCTAGGAAAGAAGTGAAGTATGTCATGCTAAACATCGTAAAGTTAGAAAAGTTGCCTTTTACTGTGGCTGAAATACCATCTGCTGAGTGGTTAATACACGGGTTCATTAATCTGCCTATTTCAACACTGCAATTCATGTCCTGTTTAAAACACATTCTGGTAGGCAGATATGAAAGGCTGGGAGGTAGTTACATCCATGAGGTGTGGGAGCTGCCCTTCTCGTACAAATGTAGCATGTGGCATGAAAGAGGTCTTTCTTAGCGGTAGTGAATGTGAGACTTCTGTCAGCCACTCAATGGTTTGTAAACAGCTGTCCTTGCACGGGCATGTAACGCTTCTGCAGCAAACTTGGCTTGTTATCTGAAGGGAGTTCCAGTCCCCTTGATTAGACCTGCGTTCCAGGTGCTTTCAAACGGCGGCTATGCTCTCCTCAATAGTGAAGACTGTTGTGGGATGCGACCCGGAATAGTTTATGTAGTTTCGGAATCTAAGATTGTTATATGCTGCAAGAATTTACTTTTTCCTCCCACCATACAGAAAGAGGTAGCTGACAACTGGCTCCATACTGCTACTTCTAATGTGAATTTTGACAAGGTGAGCAGACTCAAAGCTTTACTGTTTCAAAAACATATGGCTCTCACATGTGCATGTGAGACCTACGCACTTCAGGTGGCAAGGTCATCAGCAGATATACAGTCCCTTTTAAGTACCAACTTTCCGAGACACTTTGGTGAACTTGTGGGACGAATATTTAATGCATCCAGTACTACTGGAAACGCAATTTTTTTTAAAGCTGTTGGTTCTGGTTTCATTCTCACCTTCTCCTCCGTATTCGGTTTAATTTAATACCATTAGCCATCCCCTCAATATTCTCCAGTATTTTGGGGGGATTTCCAATAACTTTGGCTATAATAGTTGGCATCTTACTGTTGCACCTTTTCATGCACAATGGCTGTCCCGCTGCAACAAGGAGGAATGATAGTGCTCCCACCAGCGCAGCTGTGTCGTGAACGCATGATGCAGTATTTTGGAGCAACACTCCTGAAGCAATTGGAATGTGACAGGGTCCTGTCATTCAGACCGGTTTTGCATTGTGTGCAGCCTGTGTTTTGGTGCCTCTGGTGCTCGTTCGAACATGCACTGAAAGTTTGTCCTTCTACGCAGCGCTTGCTTTCATTGGACGCTGATCTGTTGATGTTGCCAGACATGCACGTTGAGGGTGCGTTTGCTACAGGAAGCTGCTTACGAGTTACCCTTCCTGGAGGATGCGGCTCTGAACGAATTACTGGGCACACCACGTAACGCTGCTGCCTTGGCTGAGGCTCAGGCTATGGAACACAACTGCACCTTGGTCCTTCTCGGTGATGCCTTTCCAACTTTAACACCTGTAGAAGTGGAAGATTTCCTGTCATCCATTGTCACGAATTCAACTGGCAACTTTAAAAATGACTCTGACTCTTGAAATTTGGCCCTTTTTATGCCACATGTTAACATTTTTAATTATACTTTTATATTTGCTCATGTGTCCTTTCAACTTGTCATTATTGACACTTTTTACACATATATTTAAGGTTGAATTTTAGTAGCTTGTATACATATTTAGGCTTTGAACCACCTTCAACCAACAAGGGATGGGTGTTGTGTAGCCATTTTAGTTATAGCTCCATGCACGTTATTTGAGCATACTAGGCCTGCCGCTGTGCACTTTAACCTGGATATATTTTATTCAGCTTTGTTTATTATTTTAACAATAGCTACTTTTGCTGTCTGTTTTAGTTTTCTCTATCTAGCTGTCTTTGCTTAGGCCAGCACTACATTCTCTGTGCTTCTTTCAAGGCTGCAGTAATATAAGTTGCCGGTAAACGTGGTAAAAGTTTTGTCTGTGGTATTCATGAAAAAACACACATCCTTACGTAAGGACATTTTCTCAGAACATCAGCTATTTTATTATAAAAAGCACTTCCATGTCCCTTTCACGTTAGAGGGAGATTCCAGCCAGAGGACCACGACTGTATGCTGAATGCTGAGTGCTTCGCTACAGCTGCTTACACAGACTTCAGGCCTTTGCTCAGGTATGGGGGATGATGTCTTCCCAGGGAAGCATGTGGAGCAGAATTAGAGCTTAACATGCTGTGCTCTATTATAGCGTAGGTAGGAATTAGTCTAATGACTCTAGTGACAATATGGTAGCATTATTTCTATGCTTCACTGTCCTTGTCAGAATTCTAATTCTGTCATGCTGTGTCGTCCTGGTTATTGCAGTACATGCTTTGTTATCTAAGATGCAGTTGCTTCATTAAAACCTTATTGAAACATATACTGCCTCTGTTCGTCATTGTGTATATGAGACTAGTGTAACTGAGAGAAAACGGATGAGACATGAATCACCACGATTTCCTTGAGGAGTCAATTGAGTCATGCGCTCGGCTGCCCAATCATCCCTGCTCTTGATGAGGCACTACTAGTTAGCCGGAGCAAAACCTGGTTTAGGGTGACAGGTGTCACCTGTAATGGGTGAAGACTCAGTCCCCCCCACCGCAGGTGATTCTGCCGCTCAAAATCCAGTAGTCTCATTAGAATAATGAGAGCCTACGCGACACTTGTATATCCTAAGTTGGTTCTGTACATTTCTTTATCCTTTGTGTAGTGCCAGTGCTTTAAATAATCCTCATCGGTTGTAGCTATTGTCTCTAGGGAGATGCCTGTAATCTGCTTGCCATATTCTTCATATTACTATTTAGATTTGCTGTTCCTCGTGCACAATACAAGGAAGGTATTATGGGGCATATTTATACTTTGTAAAGCAAAACTGCACTAACACAATTTTGAATCAAAAAGTTTTGCGCCGGCTTGCGCCATTCTACAGTGCCAGCCGGGTTCCATATTTAAGGAATGACGCAAGCCGGCGCTAAGCATGTGCTAGCGTGAAAAAAAAAATGCTAGCCGGGTGGGGGTGGGGTGGTGGTATGTGAAAAGGAGGTTGTGCAACAGAAAATGACAGTAGGCTCCTTAGCGGCACAAATAATGCCAGTAACCAGCCTGGAGTCATTTCCTGATGGACAACCACCCAAAAAGGACTCTTCTCTTAATAAAGACAGGAGTCATGCCCACCACCTCAATGACCAGCAAAGGGGACCAGTGTCCCCTGACCATGGCCATTACACCCAGTGCCAGGCAGGGAGCCCCATGTAACGGCCCCCAATGGCACTTAAAAAAATATTTAAAAAATACTTACCTTACTCATCTGAGATGGGGTCCCCCATCCTATGGTGTCCCTATGTTGTTGGTGGAGGTGTTCCAGGGGCTTGGGGTGGGCACCTGTGGGCCCATTCCATGGTGTTTGGCCATGGAAATGGGTCCACAGGTACCTTAACGGCTGGTCTGGCCCAGGTGTTAAATAATGACGTTAAACAAGCTTAGCATCATTATTTGGGTCCTCCTCCCACCCATGCGTCATTTTTGCACAGGGGTATAAATATGGCACTAAGACCTTAGCGTCATTTCTAGATGGGAAAGCCTACCTTGCATCTCACTGATGCACGGTGGGTTCATGCATTCAAAAAATTACGCTAACTCCAATATCAATATCTCCAGGTCTAGCTTAAAAATATACATCTGGAGTTAAGTTTACGACATTTTAGCATAAAAAAATGAAGCTAAAATGGCACAAACAAAGTATAAATATACCCCTATATTTTTTATTTAATGTATCCTGACCATACATAGACCAACAGCTTACACTGATGTTGAGCCATTTTGAATGAAGGTACTGTAATTGTAATTGTATTTTGTAGCGCTTACAACCCCTGAAGAGGCATCAAAGCACTTTTCGTCGAGAAGCACGCTACTCTTGAACCAGAAAGGGTTAGTTGTGGATTTGTATAGGGAAAATTTAGTTAATTTAAGCGGTAGACATAGGAGTCTGTTAGTTGAATTGAATAGAATAATGGAGGGATAGAAGAGGGAAGAATCTAGTAAGTCAATGTGTTTTGGTATGGTGCTCTATAAACCCTCATCAACCCTCATGCATTCTGAATAAATAAATTCAAATCATTTCAGGACCAAAGACACATTTTCTCAGTGACTATTCATTGCTCTGTGAATAGGGAAATTTACTTAAGCTTAAGGTTAACTAGTCAAATTATGTAAATCCGTGACAAAAATAGCCAGGTTCACTAAATTAAATTCAGTAACCTGGGGTAAATGTGAATGCAATAATCTCAAACATTCGAATAAGGCCAGACGGAAGACTGAGGGCCCAAATCACAATTTTCCAGGCTGATGACATCACAGTTGAAGCATCTGGAATGAAACCCTAAAATGAATTGGAAGTTACAATTTCCATCCCCTGACACATCCTATCTAGATACTCTTCGGTTCCAGCAAAATCAAGAGTTGCAACTGCCATGCTTCCAGAACACTCATCTTTTTGTCCTTGGGTAATTCTTCCCAGGTTTTCTTATCTTTCATGCACAATGAGCTTCTTGTTGACTCCGTCCCAGCTCCTAACACCTGCGTCTCAAAAGAAATATTTTGAAAAAAACAACTCCACAATGAACGTTAAATGGAAAAAGAAAATTACATGTGTAGGTTTTTACTTCAGCCAAGTTAATAAAACACAAACATATTTTCAAATTACATAAATTCTAAAAACTACATATAAGAACATACAAGATGGGTATGCAAAATAGTACTATTAAAACACTAGTCTCAAAATGATAACCATAAACAAAGATGAACTCTACTCACTTGCTTTGCAATGCAGGAATTACATAAATCACATTAACTGTTATACAAAATGTGGCCACCATCTTGTGACCACCAAACAATTATCATCCCTTTACATTCTTGTTGGATCTGGCCCTTTTTGCAGGGTCATCCCCAAACTTTTTGCCTCCTTCCTCCTATCTTATTCTCACCTGTTTCTGTTGGCTTTAGCTCTCAGGGCACTTTACCACTGTTGGCCAGTGCTACAGTGCAAGTGCTCTCTATCTAAAATGTATTGGTGATTGAATTTTCCAGGATTGGCATACTTGATTTGCTAGTAAGTCACTAGTAAAATGCCCTAGAGGTGCCCAGGACCTGTAAATCAAATGCTACTTGTGGGCCTGCTGCACTGATTGTGCCACCCACGAGTAGCCCTGTAAACATGTCTCGGACCTGCCGCCGCAGTGTCTGTGTGTGCAGTTTAAACTGCCAATTTGACTTCGCAAGTGTACCCATGACATATACGTCACCCCAAAGGAAGGCCCGAGGCAACCCATGGGCAGGGTGTAATGTATCTAAAAGGTAGGACATGTACCGGTGTGTTTTACTTGTCCTGATAGTGAAATACTGCTAAATTCATTTTTCACTATTGCAAGGCCTGTCTTTCCCATAGATTAACATTGGGATTGTCTTTAAATATCTTTTACGTGTAATTTCTCATTGGGAGCAGATAGAGATTTGGACTTTGGTGTCTCTGAACTCACAATTTAAAAATGCATTGTATGGTGAACTTGTTTTTTAGATTGTCTGTTTGAAAATGCCACTTTAAGAAAGTGAGCATTTTCTTGCTTAACCATTCTGTACCTCTGCCTGGCTGTGGAATCAAAGTCTGAGTCAGACTGACAGTTGGATTGTTTGTGAAGTCAGTGACACAAAGGGAGCTGAGGTGTGTCCTGCATATTCTCCTGTGTCTTTCTGGACTAGAGTGGGAGGGAGTAGCTGATACCTGCACCTGAAAGGGCTGTGCCTGTCCATACAGAATGCAGTTTCCAACCCTCTAGAGTGTGTCTGGAGCCAGGCATGTGCAAGGCAGGATCTTGTGAACAACAGAGACATTCCTTTGAAGTTTGCCTATTTAAAAAGCAGAAATGAGTATAAGTAGTGGACCAAAACCCCCGACCTTTAGAATACTTCTGGATCAAGAGGGACCTCTGCCTAGGAGAAGAGCTGAAGAGCTGTGAGGTTGAGTACTGCCCCTTTGGTGTGTGTGCTTGTAGGAAACTACCCTCTTTCTTGGCATGAATACCCTCATTGTCAGTGACGTCAGTGATGTCAGATGTCAGTGTGCTTGACTGTGTCTATTGGGATCCTGCTAATCAGGACTCCACTAGTTATTCTCTCTCCCTTCAAAATGGATGTTGGATACTGTTAATAGAGTATTCCACTCACAATTGGCATACAGGTCCCCCTTATAAGTCCTAGTATATGATACCTAGGTGCCCAGGGCATTGGGGTTCCAGGGGATTACCATGGGTTGCAGCATTTATTTTGCCTCCCAGAGGGAGCCCATGCAAAGGCTACTGCAGGACTGCCATTGCAGCCTGCATGAAAAGGTGCAAGCTCCTTTCACTGCCATTTATACTGCACCACGTGACTTATAAGTCACCCCTATAGCAGGCACTCCAGCCCCGAGGGCAGGGTGCAAAGTACCTGTGTGTGAGGGTACCACTGCACTAGCAGAGGTACCCCAATGATCTCCAGGACCATTTTCCTGGACTTTGTGAGTGCGGGGATGCCATTTTACGCAAGTACTGGACATAGGCCACTACCTATGTCCAGCTACACACTGGTAACTCTGAACATAGGCATGTTTGCTACCAAACATGTAGGAATCATACCCCATGCTTTTACAAGCATTGGTTGTATGATCCCATGCACTCTTGGGGCTCCTTAGAGGACCCCCAATACTGCCATTACAGCCTTCTGAGGTTCTCCAGGCAGCGCCAGCTGCTACCATCTCACAGACAGGTTTCTGCCCTCCTGTTCCTTGAGAAGCTCAAGCCCAGGAAGGCAGAACAAAGGATTTCCTTTGGGAGAGGGGTGTTACACCCTCTCTCTTTGGAAATAGGTGTTAAAGGTGTGGGAGAGGTAGCCTGCCCAAGCCACTGAAAATGCTTTGAAGGGCACATTTGGTGCCCTCCTTGCATAAACCAGTCTACACCGGTTCAGGGAACCCCAGTCCCTGCAAAACTGTACAAAGGAATAGGGAGTGACCACTCCCCTGTCCATCACCACCCCAGGGGTGGTGCTCAGGGCTCCTCCAGAGGGTCCCTGGGTTTTGCCATCTTTAATTCAAGGGTGGCAGGGAATTCTGGGAGCATCTGAGTGGCCAGTGGCAGCCGGTTAAGTCAGAGCCCTGTCCTGATAGGTGCTTACCTGGTTAGGTGACCAATCACCCTTTCAGGGCTATTTAGGGTCTCTCCTTTGGGTGATTCCTCTGGTTCGGATTGCAAGACTCCAGCAGGAATCCTCTGCATCCTCCACTTTGACTTCTTACTGAAGAAACTGCATCTGGACCCTCCAGGAACTCTACAAACTGCAACAAAGAAGCAAGACGCCTTCTGCAACATTGTGGGGGTCATTCTGACCCCGGCGGGTCGGCGGTAGCACCGCCAACAGGCTGGCGGTGCTCCGCCGGGCATTCTGACCGTGGCAGTACAGCCGCAGCCAGAAGCGGAAAGCCGGCGGTGTACCGCCGACTCTCCGCTGCCCATGGGAATCCGCCATGGCGGCTCCGACCCCCTCACCGCCATCCTGTTCCTGCCGGTTCCGCCCGCCAGGAACAGGATGGCGTTGAGGGGAGTCGTGGGGCCCCTGGGGGCCCCTGCAGTGCCCATGCCAATGGCATGGGCACTGCAGGGGCCCCCGTAAGAGGGCCCCACTTTGTATTTCAGTGTCTGCTTTGCAGACACTGAAATACGCGACGGGTGCCACTGCACCCGTCGCACATCCTCCACTCCGCCCAGGATCCTCATGGAGGGGTGTTTCCCACTGGGCTGGCGGGCGGCCTTTTGGCGGTCGCCCGCCAGCCCAGTGGGAAACCCAGAATACCCGCGGCGGTCTTTTGACCCCGCAGCGGTATTCTGGCGGTTCCCTCCAGGCGGGCGGCTCCCGCCGCCCGCCGGGGTCAGAATGACCCCCAGTATCTTCAGCTCCTGCCAGCAACTGCAACTGTTTCCCGGTCATGCACCCTCTGAGGATAGCCTGTCTTCAGCCTGCACCAGAAGATCAAAGGAATCTCCCTGGGGTTGAAGGAGTAACTCCCCTGCTTCGGTAGGCACCAACTGCAACAACGACTGGCTGCGTGGATCCCCTCTCCTGCTGAGCTACGTGAATCCTGCATCATGGGTTGTAAACTGAAGTGGTCCTCACGGTCCTGACGTCCAACTGTCCAACTTTGGTGGAGGTAAGAGCTTACCTCCCCACGCAAGACAGTACCTTGGTGCACCAAGTGTTTTGCAGCAGCCAAGGCTTGTTGCCATCCTTTCATGAAGTTCTTCATGCATCTTGCAGCTTCGGCCACCAGCACTTTATCCTGTGACACACAGCTTCCTGAGTGGTTCTCTAGCGGCGTGGGAGCCTTTGTCGTAGTGCTGCATGGGCCTCCTTTTGCACCTTCTTTGTTCCTGTGGGACTCCTGTGCAGGCTGCCTGGTCTTCTGAGGGCTCTCTGAGTTGCTGAGAGCCCCCTTCGACTTCCCTTCCTGGGTAGAGTCCACCTGGTCCTTCCCAGTCCCGGGAAGCACCATTTTCCACTAACTGCGAGCTTCGCCAAGTCTTGTTGGCAGACTCCAGCAACGCAAACCAAACTGAAATATTCCATCCTGCGTGGGACATCACTTGCACCAACCAGAAACCTGACTCTGTCTTCTTGGGTGAAGTAGTGACTGTTCTTCTTCACCGGTGGTTCTTCTTTTGCACCTTCACCTGGGTTAGCAGGGGCTCCTGTTTTCCCTGAACTCTTCTGTGCTTCTTGAACTTGGTCCCCTTCTTCCACAGGCCCTCAGGTCCAGGACTCCACTGTTGGTGTCTTGCAGTCCCTTCTGGTTCTTGCATAATTCTTCTTTTCATTTCTGTGGGTGTTCTGGGAAAGTTACTGTGTTTCATTCCTACTTTCCTGGGCACTGGGGTGGGTTCTAGTACTTACCTTTGGGGTTTTCTAGTACTCCCAGCACCCATCTACACACTACACTTGCCTAGGTGGGGGACTGACTTTCGCATTCCACTTTCTTTGTATATGGTTTGTGCTCCCCCTAGGCCCATTTCTAACTATTGTGATTTTCACTAATTGGACTGTTTTCTGTTTTTATGCTTAGTTCTGCATACTTGCGTATATAATTTGTGTATTACTTACCTCGTAAGGGAGTAAAGTCTTTAAGGTATTTTTGGTATTTGTGTCACCAAAATAAAGTACCTTTATTTTTGTAACACTGAGCATTTTATTTCATATGTGTGAGTACTGTGTGACTACAGTGGTATTGCATGAGCTTTGCATGTCCCCTAGATAAAACTGGACTGCTCATCCACAGCTACCTCTAGAGAGCCTGGCTTTTAGACAATGCCTACATTTTAAGGAATAACTGGACATGGTATAAGGTGCAAGTATCATAGGTACCCACTGCAAACCAGGCCAGCCTCCTACAGTGCTTTGCTGGGTTGGCCTACAGTTGCTGCTTCTGCCTGAGTGAGGACAAAGACTGGACTTTGCTGTGTATCCTGCTTGTGAAGTTTCACCAAGGGCTTGGATTGAGCTTGCTTCCTGCTAAGAAGTCTCAGGGACGGCAAAGACTTCACCTGCCAGCACTTGGGTACTCCTGCTGAGTATCCTGACTTGCCAAGTGGTGGCAATCCAGTTCCTGGACCCTTGAAGTGAAAATAAAAAAAAAAACAGGCACACCGACTCCGGACGACTCCAGAACCAGCACTGGTGCACAATTCCACGCCGCTGTCTGGAACCCAAAGCTGTGGTCCCCACTGGATGGTGATGACCATGACCGACGCGACTACAGCCCGCTCAAGTCCTGTGACATTGTGAGTCCCGAGTGCCGTTTCACCGATGTCCAATGACACCCGACTCTGCTGCAGGGCCTGTAGCTCCGTGGCATGACTGCAACCCCAAAAGGTCCCCCGACAGTTTCTTGACCCGCTGGATTCACCAATCCCGCCAGATCGTAAGGGATTGATGCCTTGCACCGACGCCTCACACCAACACCATATCACCTCCCCTGCTATGTAGTAAGGAGCTGATGCCGCACCAAGTCCCCGCGAGTGGCATCGGACTGTTGGGAACAACTCCTTGAACGACGTTGTGATAGCCCCAGTTGGAGCTATTGTGTTCCTTAGTGTTTTTATTGGGATTTAATCTTTCAAAATGTATATTTTTGATTGTGGATGTTGGATCTTTTTCATTTTGGTCTTGTTTGATTTAGATTAATATTGGCTATTTTTCTAAACTAGTGTGGAGTCCTTTTGTGGTCTTGTTCAAATACTTTACACATTGCCTTTGAGATAAGCCTGACTGCTTGTGCCAAGCTACCAGGAGGGTGAGCAGGGGTTATCTGAGCTGTGCATCTCCCTTACCCTGACTAGAGTGAGGGTCCCTACTTGGACAGGGTATAAACTGACTGCCAACTAGAGACCCCATTTCCAGAAGTTCTTTTTCCCAGAGACATAGTGGCACAGTCAAGCTACACTCTTTCACTGACAAATTTACCTGATCAGCTTCAGGCACTAGCCACCTAAGAACATTCTAGAAACAGGGCAAGGTTGACTTATCCTCTTCCAGAAGGGAAACTCTATCCCTAACTCACTAAATTGTTTAGTTTCCTGAATGTAAATGAAATGATTGACAGTGGGCAGATGCTTGATGTCATTCTAAATCTATATTGACCTTTCCGGTTTGAGTAAGGACTGCAAAGACATGGAAAAATAACACCAAGAATCCCTGTCCTTTTGTCACCTCAGACTTCAGAGGGGGGGAAGTGGGGGAGGGAGGGGGTCTAGACAGAACATTTACCATCTATCATAAATGCAGATAAGCTGTGTGATGACTGTGCCTGGAAAGTGCATGGCCTTCCTGTGCCAACAACAGCAATTTTCTTCTCATATCTGTTAAAAGCAGGGAGCATCTTTGCCCAGAAAAAAGCACATAATTCAGAAAACAAATGCAGAAAATGGTGCAGTTTTTCTTCATCCTACATGTTATTCCACATTAAGGGCCAAAAACGTGTAATGACCTCAATAATGACACAGTCATGTTAATGTTGGATGTGGTATTACTGCACCAAGGTTACAGGGCTACTCATAATAGGGCCTTCAGCTGGCAAGCGGGCAACGGCATGGAAGAAGTATTGGCTAGTCTTGTGATGGTTGAACAGATATACATTAGCAACAACAAGACTTTGGCAGGGCAATATGAAAACTGCTTGACAACTTTCAAAGTGCCTGGTAATGTAGAGCCCCCCAGCTCTCATATCCTTGCAGATCAGTTAAAAGAATAAACTAGTGATGATGGTTATCATCGATTATCTCTTTAAGGACAGTCTTCTGGGCAATGACCTAATTGTAATGGGGATGCTGAATGCATTTTTGTCATCATCAGGAGCAACTCACCTGCATGTTTTCAGTGGGAACATCCCAGGACAGACACAATAACACACCAGGTATACAAGAGTTGCACCATCTGGGTCTACTGTAACCCCACAGAACTTCCAAACCGACCAGCAGCAAACTCTGAAGAGACGTCAAAGATAAGGTACCCGCTCTGGCAGTAGGAGACACCTTTTGCAGGAGTCAGTGGTCTGGCAGTCTCATGGATCACTGCCTACTCTTAAAAAATGAAACTTTCTCTTTTCATTTATTTTTTTGTTTTGTTAATGTGCTTTCCACTTTCCTTAGTGTGATGCATTTAAAGAAAAAAATGATTTATTTAAAAGGGATCACAGACAGGGTGGCCTGCTGACCTACCTCTTTATTATTCCTATGGTAGGTCAATTTGCGGCCCACTAGGAATCAGTGATTTGCAAACTGACTTATTAGTACATAGGTCAGTTTGCAAATTAGCACTCTGGCTGCAAAAATACTGGTTGCACATTATGACTGGTATTTTGTGACCAGAGATTAGTGCATCTGGCCCCTGGTTCCTTGGGTAAAAGCCCCAAAAATGCAGTTGGGTGGCACCCCCAACAATGTCACTGAGTGACGGCCCACAACATACAGGCAAATAGTCCTTGGTGCACTGCGACGGTCCCACATCATAGTCAGTACCGATGTACATTCGGTGTCACACGTCGCTCATTGAGATTCTCGTTTCTGGATCTCTGCTTCACCTCGCTGTCTACAGGCTCCCCTCCTCCTCTGGTCTTGGCAAGCTGGTGCTCCAGGCTCAGAGCAAGTGCTCCTGGCGTCCTGGGCAGAGTCCCCCTGTCCAGCTGGGAGACCAGCAGATCTCAATCCCTGGTCCTGGTTATAGTAGCTCAAATTACACTTGTACACAGTCTCTCCAGACTCAAATGTTATTTAGTGCACGGCCCTTTGAAATTTGTGTTCTGGATGTTGGTCTCTTTGAAGTGCCTACTCCTCAGTTATGTTCTTTGTACAGGGGCCTATCTGTCCCAACAGTTGTGAGACCAGAGGTGATGGTCCCACAATCCAGGTCATGGATGCAACAAAGGGTTACACATGGGTGTCAGCCTCCAGCAAAATATGGCTCTCAAAGTTTCAAGCGATTAAGGCTCTCATTATGTATATGGCGGTGCTGACCACACTGCCGGCAGTGGCGGTAATTACCGCTGTCAGACCGTCATATAATGAAAACAGTAGTGAACTGGCTGCAAAGAGGTATTGTGATGGCGGGATGTCGTTGATGTTGGAGCCGGGGTTGGAGAGTTCCTTCACAATGTTGAAGAGCTCCTTGTAGCTGTGTGCTTTGTTGTCAATGGGTTCTTTGAAGGTGGTTCTTTTGGCGGTTCGGATGAGTTGGTGGTGTCGGCGGATGGCATTTTTGAAGGGCTATGTGGTTGTCTGGTGTCTGTTCTTGGCGCCACTTTTTCTCGAGTCTTCGGCATGTTTGTTTGTATTTTTGGAGGTCAGCGGTGAAACAGAAGGCCTTTCCGTCAGTGCGTCTGTTAGAGGGTTTCTTTATTGGGGCGAGAGTGTTGGCACAGTCGTCGATCCATTGCCAGATGTTGCAGGCTGCTGTGTCGGCGGTGTCGATAGGTGGGTTCCCACAGAGGGTGGTGATCAGCTGGTCTTCGGTGACCTTGTTCCATCTGCGGTGGGGAATCCGTTGCGGGTGATGGTGTGTTGTGGGTTTCTCAAAGGAGAAGTGGATGCAGCAGTGGTCGGTCCAGTGGAGTTCGTGGTGTGGCTGAAGGAGACGTGTTTGCTGGCGGAGAAAATAAGGTTGAGCATGTGTCCTGCGGAGTGGGTGGATGTTGTGACTAGCTGCTTGAGTCCGAGGTTGGCGAGGTTGTTGAGCAAGGTGGTGGAGTTGTTGTCGTTGGTGTTCTCGAGGTGGAAGCTCAGGTCCCCGAGGGGTATATAGTCTGTGGATGCGAGGGTGTGTGTGCTGATGACATCGGAGATGGAGTCGCTGAACTGCTGTTGGGGGCTTGGGGGTCTGTAAATGAGGGTCCCTCTGAGCGTGGTGTTTGGATCGGTGTGGATCTGTAAGTGCAGGTGTTCGGTGGAGCTGAGTGTGTCTTCGGTGCTGGTTGTGATTCTGAGGATATTCCTGTGGATGATGGTGATGCCTCTTCCTGCTATGTTGGTGCCCTCCCTGTGGTTGATCTTGCAGCCGTCAGGGATGTCTATAGCGATTCCGGGCCCTGAGGAGAGGTTCATCCAGGTCTCGGTCAGGAGGGCGACATCTGGGGAGGCTGAGTTAAGTGGGTTCCAGAGTTTGACGGTGTGTTTGTGGACGGAGCGGGTGTTGAATAGGGTATATCTGAGGTGGTTGCGTCCTGTCTTGCTGGGTGGGTCGTTGGCATGGAGGTTGGTGAAGGTGCAGTTCCTGCAGGAGAAGGGTCCGTGGGTGAGCTGCAGGGTGGCTGGATGGCAGGTGGATGAGCGGCCGGCATTGAGAACATGGAAGGTGGTGGTGTCATAGCGGAGTCAGGTGTCGTGGTGGTGGGGGAGCGGGAACCAGGGGTTCCAGCACTGGGCGCCGTCCAGGCACGGACAGGCACAGACAGGCTTGCCTTTGGCGTGCCTTCGGCGCCCCAGAGGCGCGCCTGCTGCACGTGGCCACCATTAAGTAAGGAAACTGTACTGTAGTGTGTACCTTATCAGTCATACCATCTACATTGAAGACTGTGCTCTGGCCTCCCAGCTCAGCAGCTTTTCTAAATCATATTCATAATATGCCTTTGAAGAGCACAAGGGAGGCTTTGCTGCTTTCCCAGCCTAGCTCTCCTTCTAGCACCAGGAATGTCAGCAAGCCACATCTCCTGTCTGGCTTGCCAGTCCACACCTTAGTCTTAGATGTTTCTAGGCCCTGGGCATCCTAAAATGGAACCCACAGGCCTTTATGTGATGTACTCTCACATGCAGTCTTTAGCACACACAAACACACATGTGCTTCACAGTGCTTACATTGCTGTCGTGTAAGGCAAACAAGTTGTGAATACAGCTGCAGATCTTTAACTGAATGGGCCAGTAGGCTCCACTCCTATGACACAGCATACAGCCTGGTCATTCTACTGTTCATCAAACAGGCATGGTGCCTCCACCGCACTCCTGTTCCCCAAATATGGAAGAGGTCAGTAGCCTAACCTATTCTGAAGGACCTCCTGTTCTGTAGTGGATTGCAGTCCATCAAAGTAGTCCTGGGTCACAGCACTCACTTGTGACTTGCGCATGTTGCATAACCGATTTCCATATCTATATGCAGCTGGGGCACTCTGGGTTAAGATACACGCCGATTTCCATGCAGGGAGCTTTTCCACCCCAACATATGGTTTCAAAACACAACCTAAAACCACTGAAATCTCCAATTCTGGTTAGCTCTGCAATCCACAACTTGTGCAAGAGCCATGCAAAACATAACTCCACCACCAAATGCAATACTCGTTAGCTCACCCTTGATGTGACAGGTGAAAATACAACTGTCATAAATAATCTTACCCAAGAGATCACATATCATATTACCATGAACACTATGAATGAGATGACTTTCAATGTGCTTTATCATTATCACACTTTCATGTATTGGTTCAGTATGTGATGTTTTTTAATGATGTGCTTTTAGGTTGTGACTTATTGGTCAACCAATATTGTGCAGAGCTAAGCAAAACTGGGGAAGAGCTAAGCAAAACTGGGGAAGAGGTTTTAGGTCTAGCTTGGCACTACAGCTGTTTCCAAATCATAAGTGATCATCGGAAAAAAAGCTCTAAAAGCACTACCAAGAGAAGGGCTTTGGATCCAGCCAAATGCTGATTATCTTGAGTGCAGGGCTGGGCCTGCAAAAAAAAAGTGCTTGTGTTGCACTTTTTGCCGAATGAAAAAGTTTATACTCAACACAGTAGGACTGAGTTCATTAAGGTGTGAAGCCAATGATCAAGGCTACATTCCTGTCTGTTTATTATGAAACATTAAGACAAAGGCAGTAGGTCTGGCTTATTTACTGTAAAAATCACATATGTAAGCTAATAAGCCTTTAACTGCGGAATGTCATTCCTTTGTGTTAAAGCTTATAGACCCGTATTTTGTTATAGTGATTCTCAAAGATTAGCGTAGTAGACAAGGGTTTTACTATTTGTTTCCCTGTGACTAACACTAGGGGCATAATATTTGCACTTTGATAATTCTTGTTATTCTGTTTTACAAAGTGTTGTATGTTGTTTTGCTAACTGTAATTTTGAATAGATTCTTAATTTTATGACTACTTAGTGAGGAGCTTTGGTAAAGTTGCTCCTAAAAAAAGATTTTAATTAGGCAGACGTGTGTTTCCATTGAAAAGTGGTCCTTGTATTGCACTATTTGCCTTGTGGGGAATCTTATGCGCAACACAGCAGGAATGTGTGGGTTATGGTGGCAAGCCACTGACCAAGATACAGGCCTGATCAGTTTACTGCGAAAAGTTACAACAAAGGCAGCAGGCTTGACTTATTTACTGTGAGAAACATATGTTAAAGTCTGTAGGCCTTAAAAGGTAGATTGTTCTTATGCTGTGTTAAAGCTTTTAGTCAAGTATTTTGTTACAGGCAACCTCACAGATTGCCATTGCAGGTGAGGGTTTTGTTGTTGTTGGCTAATCTTTGTGACAAACCTTGAGGTTGAAAACTTACACTTTGAGAATCCTTTTTACTTAATTTTAGGAAGGATTGTATATTGTTTTGCCAACTGTAATTTTGTACATATTTATAATTGTATTGTGCCACTCACATTGGTAGACCTGTAAACATGGCTCAGACCTGCCACTGCAGTGTCTGTGTGTACAGTTTAAACTACCAGTTCGACCTAGCGAGTGTATCCACTTCTCAGGCCCAAACCTTCCCTCTTACTACATATATGTCACCCATAAGGTAGGCCCAAGGCAGCCCCATGAGCAAGGTGTAGTGTATCTAAAAGGTAGGCCATGTACTGGTGTGTTTTACGTATCCTGATAGTGAAATACTGCTAAGTTAGTTTTTCACTATAACAAGACCTATCTCTCTCATAGGTTAACATGGGGATCCTCATAGTTGCCTTGTGGGAAAGCTTATGGAGAATCCAGCTGGCCAGAGATGGTTATTGTGACAAGTCAGTCATCTAGGCTGTAAGCCTGGTTGGAAAATCAGGTATGGGGAACTCCTATTGCCTGATGCCCTGGATATATTGTTTGGGGTCAAGGGCAACATGTTTCCATGTTTATTTTGTCCTTGTGACAAATAGACCCAATCCCCTGCAGCACAAACCCTTTGACTGCCAGTTTACAGAGAAGGGACCTGTCTGCAGTTGTGGTAATGTGTGTTCATATGTTAACGTTGTTCAAACTTGCATTTATGGTTCAATAATCAAAAGCCTTCATTATTGGGGTGAGAGCTGTAAATAAACAGTTTAAAGTCACACTGCACTACTGACAGTTGTTCCAGTTATTAAAGAATGCTCTCTGATAAAATGCAAATGTTTGCAGAAGCTTGTAAGCAAGAGTAATCATTCTTTGCTTTCAAAATAAAATGTTCAGAAAAACAATGCAAGTAGGAAAAAAACTGTTTTGCTCCTATGATTTTAGGTGCTACATCTTTGAAGCATCATTTAGTATAATGTGTTGATGCATGCTAGTATTTCCAAAAAGTATTCCTAATGGAAAATCAGTGTAACCATCTTCAACAAGATTATGGGAAACATGAAAATAAACAAGCAGTGGCAAAGCCAGCTGACATTTTTTGTGAGTCTTTTTGTTTCGCCAGTGCCTGTCTTGTTTTAACATGTCTTTCGTAAGACTTTACTTTTGTGGGAGCTGCCAGACCCTCACCCTTGTAACAAACACTGGCAAAAAGGAAAAAAAGGTTTTGGTCTCAAGAAGCACACATTGCCTCCAGTGTTGTAACAAAGACCCTCCAGGGGGGCCCCTCTGCACAGCACCTGCCCTGAGTGAGTCTGCGGGGGTGGGCTCTATGTTCTCTGCAGGGGGGCCTCATCCAGTTTTGTTACGCCATTGATTGCCACAGTGGTTCCTGGCATTGAACAAAACTACTTTGTTTACCAATATGCTCCTTGTGGAAGAGCAGAAAATGATCGCTCACAGTAAAAAGATAGAGAGAGAAACAAGTTTAATAAAAACAAAATGTCTTTAACGCCAGACCTAATTAGGGACCAGATTCCTTAAAAAAGTCACAAAAGTGCACCCGTGGTATATGTCTTTGAATTAAAGGCTTTCATGAATTCACAAGAACTTACAGGATAGACCAGGAAATCATACTCCTAGAAAATATCTGTGAACTGTATTTTAGCACAAGCAAATATGCATGTGTAGCTGTGCTCTAGGGAAAATCTATGAGTGTTTACAAGTTCACTTTTCCTCCAACCACTTTTTTCCAAACCCTGGAAGAACTTCTACTTCTGCCCTTGGAGTAAATTTCCAACGTTCTCATTATGGGAGAAGATTAGAGAAGAGCTGGTGAAAATCCTTAAAACATGCAAACTAGTAGGTTTGCAGACTCAAAGGCACTCTAGCCCTGGAAATATTGCTTACTGCTTCTTCCAGCCCTAATATGTAGCTCTGCAGAAAGGTGTCAAAATAAGGAAATTGCTATAGTAAGGATTGAAATTACAAGTATTCAAGCCCTACTATAGTAGTTGTCCTGACATAATCCGAGAGGCTATTATCAGAGGTTATACATGATGAGATTGCTGCCATAATTTGATGCCATGCTACATGACACCAAAAGGTCAAATAGATTTTTTTACCAGACAAGTAGATTTAAGAACAATCCTGTCCCATGGACAAGTAGATATTTTATTAAATTCCACACACACCCCTGAAAATGGTATGTTAGAGGCCATAGGTCTCATATCTTTATTATGAAAACGTATGACAAAGGTAGTAGGCCTAACATGTTCATTGTCAAAATCATATGATAAAGTCAATAGGCCTTTAAAGGTGTATTGTTATTATACATTGTGGTAAACCCTGTACACAGGTACTACTTTACATGGATTCTCACATATTACAGTAGGAGATAAAGTTTTTAGTGTTGATTTCCCCCTCTTGTTTCCTCCTCTAACAAACCTGACAGGTAGAAGATTTCCATTTTTGAGTATTGTTTTGCCAGGTGTAATTGTGTGCATATTTATAGTTTTCTGACTTCATGCTGTGGTTGGCTTGTGGGAAAGAGAATGCAAAATTCAGTAAGCCCAAGTCGGTTATGGTGACAAGCCAATGATGAAGGCTGTAGGCCTGAATGGTTCTTTGCGACAATTAATGTCAGATGCCACAGGTCTGAAATGTTTCCTATTAAAAGTTAAAATAAATTCAGTACAGTAAGTCAGACCTATTTCTAGTGAAAAGAGCTTGTCCATACCATTAAGCTTTTAATGGTTGATTGTCAATCTACTGGGTTAGAGACTGTAAACAGATAGGGGGTCATTATGAATCTGACGGTCCAGCTCTGCCGTTCTCGCAGTGGGGGTAACGCTGCCAGTGGCATGGCGGAGTTGCCCACCAGATTATGACCACGGCGGTGAATAAGCTGCAAAGCAGCCTGTTCACCACCTGTACCGCGAGGGCCATTGGACCGCCAACAGCATTTGGAGTCTCCTTTCCGACAGGGATTTCCTGGCGGCAACCCCTCCAGGAAATCCCTGGCAGAAAGAATACTGGTGACAGGAATTTACATTCCTGTTGCCAGTATGCGACTACCCCGTTCCCTCCCCACACAGCCACAGTCCCCCCCAAGCACGTAGGGACCCCCCAACCCCCATAGAGACACCCCCACCCATCCATGCACGCATCACACACACACACACACATACACACACCTGCAATCATGCAATCACGCACTCATATAGACACACACACATACACTCGCATCCCCCACCCCCGCATCCATTCACGCACTGACACAGACACTCACAATCACACACATTCACACACATAAACACCACCCCCTCCAATCACACAAACGCACACCCCCATGCACGCACACACCACTCATCACCTCTGCTCCCCTATTGGACGGGCACTTACCTTTTCTCCGTGGTTGTCCGGGAGGGGACGGGATCCTTGGGGCCTTCTCTGCCGGCAGTGCCCCGTCACCACAACACCACCACGCCTATTACCAACTCGTAATAGGCGTGGCAGTGTTGTGATGATGTGGAGGTGCAAGCGGAGCAGCCTTCACTGCGCCGCTGACCACCGTATGGCTGCTGGCGGCTCTCTGCCCAAATTCTGGCAGAGAGCCGCCAGGAGTCATAATATGGTGGTCTGAAGCCCACCATCCCTGGCGGTCTTGTGGAGGCAGTGACTTCAGGGGCCCACCTTGTAGATTGCCAAAGTCATAATGAGGCCCACAGTTTGTTACACAGAATGTCAAAGATTACCACAGTAAACCGATCACTGGTATTGGTTATCCCGTGACAAAACTTGGGGGTAGATTTATGCTTTGAGAATCCTTGTTATGCTGTTTTTAGGAAGCATCATATATTATTTTGCCATCTGTAATTTTGTGTGCACATGTAATTTTATGACTGTTTACTGATGGTTGCTTTGAGGTAAAGCTTGTGGTCAATATAGGCCTGAGTTCTAGGTTCAGAGGGAAAAGGGAGATGCAAATAGTCTGATTGGTTTATTACGAAATGTTATGGCAAAAGGAGTAGGCCTGACATTTTTATTTTGAAAAACACATGAGAAAGCCAAAAGGCCTTTAAGGGTGGATTGTTTAAACACTTCATTAGGGTCCTTAGACAGATATTGTATTACATGGATCCTCACACATTACTCATGGGTCTGGTGTTGATTACCTGTCTGACAAAACAATGGTTCTAGACCACTGGGGTTCCGCAAAGCCTCCTCAGGGGGTCCCCAGTTTAGGTCCCCAGTTCTCAGTAATGACTCAGTGGGGGTCCCCGGATTCCAATAATGATTCAGTGGGGGTCCCTGGGTTCTGGTAATGATAATGTGGGGGGCCACATAAGTCAGAAGGTTGGGAACCACTGTTCTAGACAATTTATACTGTTAGAATCATTTTAGGCCTTCTTAAGAGCTTACATATTTTGTTGCCAACTGTAATTTTGTACAGTTTTCTATCTTTTATAACTGTGTACTTGATGGTTACCTCATAGGAAAGTTTATGCCCAATGCAGTAGGCTGGGTTGGGTATGCTGGTTAAGCAATGATAAAGGGTATAGGCATGATTGATTCATTGGGAAAGGCCTGATTGATTCAAATGTCATTAGTCTGATCTGTTTATTATGAAAAATCAAAATGAAGGCAGTATGCAAGACTTTATTGTAAAAACCATATGTTAAAGCAAA
The DNA here is from genome assembly GCF_031143425.1 of Pleurodeles waltl. Lineage (NCBI taxonomy): Eukaryota > Metazoa > Chordata > Amphibia > Caudata > Salamandridae > Pleurodeles > Pleurodeles waltl. Next base: position 1,510,458,140 of record NC_090444.1, on the reverse strand, counting down.
TAGGCCTTTAAGGGTTGATTGATATTATACTGCTTTAATGCCTTTAGAGAGGCATTTTGGTACAAATAGATTCACATATTACTGAAGTAAGCAAGAATTTTAGCGGCGGTTACTTTCTTAGACAAACCCTGGGGTTGGAGGAGTTGCATTGTGATAATCCTTGATCAATCCTATTAGGAGGGCATGGCAGACCCTTGCTATAAAAAAACATTAAATAACTCCATATACAGATATACACATAGAGAGTCTTTGGGTCAACCCGCTTCTGCCTGTTGGACTGTCATTCACTTTCTGCTTCCTCACATAAAAACCCTTTCTCCACATGAAAGAATATGGCATGTGGTAAAGAGTTAGCCAATTTCTGCCACTGTCTTTAATGCTGTGCAAGTAAAGGCATTTTGTCTGATCACATGTGCACATCCTAAAAGATGGCTGCTGAGTGTGATGTTTACTGAGCAGCTACCTTTGAATGTTATTGTGCATAGCATATCATGTTTTTACCACTCAAAGATGGCCAACACATTGCTTCTAAATGTGGCAGCTAGGCTGGAACTTTAAAAGAACGATGCACTATGCCATAGAGTTCCCAGTTTTGGTACTTATTTCTTAGACATTTCCATTTATAATTATCCATATTAATTTTTAGCTGTTTTATCTGTATTTATCCATATTTATTTTGTGTTTTATGGAGTGATTAAATCGAAGCTAGCACATTTCCACATTTATTTAATTGATCAAGGTACACTGCAATTGAACATCTCATGCATTTTAGTACTATGAGAAGCTAAATATAATGCATCAGTCATATTCAATACATTAACATGTCATTAACATTTTAGTACAATGCCCAACTGTAGCTGGTTAAAGCTTTGTTAGGAAAATATTTACCTTATTTTAACAACCTTGTGTGTTTTATAATCAGATTTTGGTCTAGCAGTCATGACTGTTAGTATCATTAAAGATCACTGAAAATAAGACTTAGGCCCTCATTACAACCCTGGCGGTAAAGTCCGCTGGACGCCGTGCTGATGGACGCCAACATACCGTGTCTGCGGCGGAAATCCACTACGGGTATTATGACCCACACTTAGAAATCTTCCACACTACAGACACCCACACAAGTCCGCCACACCAAAGGTCAGTGATAAACTGGCGATAGCAAAACCCACACCGTCACACCAACAGGAACATGCCCACACTATCACGACCCACGAATCAACATGGCAGTCTTTTAACCGCGGTAAACAATTGGCGGTACACACCGCCGTGCTCAAAATACACACACACTTACAAAACACAACCACATTGGACAATTCAAAATACACACACCTGACACACATACACACACCACACCCTCACACTCACACCACTATAAAACAAACCCCCCACATTACCCACAACCTCTTACAATGACATTTTTGGAAGAAGCAGAGAGACATAAAAGCAAAGACAACACCAGCATTTAAAGGCACACAACACCATCACTCATACACCATCCACGCACAACACACCACACACTACAAAACATCACCCCACACATCACCTCACACATCACTCACACCACATCATGGCACCTCAAAGACACCCCAGGTTTGCTGAGGAGGAGCTCAGGATAATGGCGGAGGAAATCATCCGGTTAGAGGCACAGCTATTCGGATCACAGGTGCAGCAGACATCCATTGCAAGGAAGATGGATCTATGGCAGAGAATTGTCGACAGGGTCAACACAGTGGGACAGCATCCAAGAGCATAGGATGACATCAGGAAGAGGTGGAACAACCTACGGGGAAGGTGCGTTCCGTGGTATCCAGACACCAGGTAGCCCTACAGACGTCTGGCGGTGGTCCCCCACCTCCTCCATCACAACTAACAACATGGGAGGAGCAAGTCTTGGCGATCATGCATCCTGAGGGCCTTGCAGGAGTAGCAGGTGGACTGGACTCTGGTAAGTCATGTCTTTACTATGATATCCCACCACCCTACCTGCATGCCATCACAAACCCCAACCCCTACCCTCACACCCATCACTCCAACACCTCAGATATACCAAATATCACAACCCACACATCCCAAAACCAAGCCCTGCATGTGACAACAATGCATGGACACCCATCACAGACCTGCAAGGACACCCATCACAGACCTGCAAGGACACCCATCACCAAAGCATGTCCAAGGGAGAGACTCACCCAGGCCACACAATCACCACTCACACAAGGGCCAAGGCAACATTGCAAGCACAGTAGTAGAGGGAAACACATCCATTGCACAAGATGGCGCACACAGATACAATAACAATGCATTTACACCCCAACAGGACCCCTACACAACGTCACCGGACAGGAGGTGCCAGCCACATCCAGTCCCCCCACAGAAGAGGCCCACAGTGATGACAGCAGCTCTGCACGCCTGGATCAAGATGACCAGCCCGGCCCATCAGGGACCACTGGACAGTCGGTTTCCCCGCCACAGTCCAAAACCACCACTGAACCTCCCCCCCTCAGGAAACACCACCACAGCACCCACCCAGCGGGCCCATGCTACTGTCCCCAGGACATGTCAATCAGCAGTGTGTCCACCACTACAGGAACCCCAGGCAACCCCACTAACACGATCAGGGACCTGGGGTCAGTGGCAGTGGGCACACAGTTCAGGGGACAGAGGCATAAGACAACAGGGAAGCTGGAAGGACTGCTGTGCGACAGGGGGAGGACAGGCCCAGGGAACCCACTCTCCACGAAGCACTCTCCAACATTATGGGAGCATACCTCCAATCCCAGGAGACCATGGGCACGTTACTGACCAAGTTTCAGGAGACCAAGCGGCTGCAGGAGGAACAGTACCTGGGGATCAGGGAGGACTTGAAGTCCATTAATACCACCCTGGTCACTATTGCAGGGGTGCTGGCAGACATGGCCAACACCATGAGGGAGACAGTGGCATACCACTGGGCCCCTGACACCAGCCCAAAATGATGGACAGCCTTCCACATCCGCCGGCGCTAGTGGACAGGAGGTCCCGCCACAGGATCAACAGGCCACCAGCACCCCACCCCCTGCAGAAGGAGAAACACCCCGCAAACCGTCCCTGTGATCTAGGCACAAGACAGAGAACATTGCCAAGACCCCTGCCAGGAAATAAGACTCTCCTGATTGTCCTCCTTCTGTCCCACTCTGTCACCCTGTCCACCTTGAACTGACATTGCTCCACTTCCTATGCCCCCTTGGACAATGCACTTGTGATACCAAGAGACTGGACTCTTACCATGGACATTCCTCCACCCTCACCCCTGCCCATTCCAATACTCCCTTCACTTATTAGCACTTAAATAAACACCCTTGAATCGCAAAACAATCTGGAGTCAGTCTGTACTTTCACAAATGTATTATTACAACTTCTTCAACAAATATCAATGTTAATGTTCATTTGCACATACCAATGTATGACAGTTGTTGGGCAGCAGTAAACATAGCAGAAGGCAGAATGAGGCACCCAGCTCGGTGAAATGGAAAGCCAAAGTGAACTGTCAGGGGCCATACACAGAGGTTAAGAGGCTGACTTATACAATGTCCTACAGTAGTCAGATATGAGATGAGCAGTTTCAGTCTCTTACCTGTGTCTCACTGGAAGTACTGCATGATGATGTTGTTTTGGTTGTCAATGTCTTCTTCCTTTGCCTCCTCTTCCTCACTATCCAGAGGCTCCACAGCTGCCACAATACCATCATCAGGCCCATCCTCATGCAGAAAAGGCACCTGGCGTCGCAAAGCCAGGTTGTGCAGCATGCAGCATGCAGCATGCCACGATTATTTGGCACACCTTCTTCGGTGAGTAGTATAGGGAGCCACCTGTTAGATGGAGGCACCAGAATCTGGCCTTCAGGAGGCCGAAAGTCTGCTCAATAATACGCCTAGTTGACCCATGTACCTCATTGTGGCATTCCTCTGCCCTTGTCCTGCCATTCCTCACTGAGGTCAGTAGCCATGAGAGGCTGGGGTAACCTGAGTCACCTGCATATATTGATGGATATCTGTTAGACACACACTAACCCTTAGGGACTACCCCATACCCAGACACCTATTCATACTGTGTGGGGACCTTGGGCTCACCTATTAGCCACACCCGGTGCCTCTGGAGTTGGCCTATCACATAAGGGATGCTGCTATTCCTCAAAATGTAAGCGCCATGCACAGAGCCAGGATACTTGGCATTCACACGAGAGATGTACTGGTCTGCCAAACACACCCTCTCCACATTCATTGAATGGTAGCTTTTTTGATTTCTGTACACCTGTTCATTCCTGCGGGGGGGACAAATGCCACATGTGTACCATCAATGGCACCAGTTATGTTGGGGATATGTCCCAGGGCATAGAAGTCAGCTTTCACTGTGGGCAAATCCTCCACCTGAGGGAAAACGATGTAGCTGCGCATGTGTTTCAGCAGGGCAGATAACACTCTGGTCAACACGTTAGAGAATATTGGCTAAGACATCCCTGATGCAATGGCCACTGTTGTTTGGAAGGAACCACTTGCCAGGAAATGGAGCACTGACAGGACCTGCACTAGAGGGGGGAATACCTGTGGGATGGCAGATAGCTGACATCAGGTCAGGCTCCAATTGGGCACACAGTTCTTGGATTGTGGCACGATCAAGTCTGTAGGTGATAATGATGTGTCTGTCTTCCATTGTCGACAGGTCCACCAGAGCTCTGTACACTGGAGGATGACGCCATCTCATCATATGCCCCAGCAGATGTGCCCTATGGAGGAGAATGGTGAGCAGAGGGTCATGTACCACCATAGGTTGCACAAGTGTTTTTACTGTAATGTGAGTAAATCCGTGTGTGGCGTTGTCTGTCCGTATTTCTGCCCAAATGTGCTGTGACGCAGTTAGATGCCATGTGCCACCCTGAAATGGAGGCTGCCTGACCTGTAAGGAGGGATAAGGGGAAATGAGGTAACTGCGCTGGCGTTGCGCAGCGTTGCAGTAGGCGGTTGAAGACCGCCGTGCAATTCAGCATTGGTTATCATTGGGCCCTATGGGTTCCAGGAGCCAATGACGATGTTCGCCAGCGGTGAAGGTACGCACCGCCGCGGATGTGACCGACATTTTCTATCTGTTCACTCACTTGATACCTGACCTTCAACAGGAGAGGACCTACACTGCAAGTGCTGCTGTGACCTGAGTCTGGAAGCGACAATGGCTTGAGTGTCTAGGGAAAGGGCCCCTGCCTTCACTTCAGAGGAGCTGGAGAGACTAGTGGATGGGGTCCTCCCCCAGTACACGCTACTCTACAGTCCTCCAGACAAACAGGTGAGTACACTGTGAGCATGATGCGTGGGCAATGCCTGTTTGGAGTGGTGTGGATGTAAGCCACATGTTGGGGGCATGGGTGGAAAGTGGTGGGCAATGAGTATGACGAACCGGATGGGGGAGTAATTTCCTTTCATCCTATACCTTTCCTATAGGTGAGGACCCACCAGAAGAAGGGTATTTGGCGTGCCATCACCAAGGAAGTGCGGACCCTGGGGGGTATATCATAGACGGAGCACCCACTGCCGCAAGAGATGGGAGGACCTGCGCTGCTGGAGCAAGAAGACGGCAGAGGCCCAGCTGGGGGTGGCCTCCCAACATGGAAGGGGCACCATGAACCCCTTGATGTTACGGATCCTGGCGGTGGCCTATCCGGAGTTGGATGGGCGCTTGAGGGCATCAAAGCAGCCACAAGGGGGTGAGTACAGTCTCATTCAGCGGACTCAGCACGCTTTACGAGGTGTCTGGGTGGGGGTTGTGGGCTGTGGGTTCCCCTAGGCCAGAGCGAACTTGGTAGGGTAGGTCCCTTGTTAGGCAGGATCTGTGGCAATACAACCCCAATAGTGGTAGTGGCCATCTACAACTAGTCAGCCTCCTGTGGGTTCCAGGTGTGCAGCAAATGGGGTTAGGCATAGTCCCCCATGGGCAGGTGTTTTTCCTAATAACTGCTAGTGCATGACCTAGTGCATAGGGCTGCTCCCTGTATGTTGTGTCCGCCAACAGTAGTGGTGTTGCTGGCATTTACCATGTGCTTCCTCTGTCTTTCCCCCTATCTTGTTTTGTCACCCTGTCCTTGTGTGCATTAGCATCATCTGGCGGAGGAGCAGAGGCACCGGAGACGGAGGGAACTGCATCCCACATGGCCCTGGAGGGTGAATCAACGGAGCATGAAGGCACCAGTGGGGCGGAGGGCGAGGGGAGCTCCATGACGGGGACAGGAGGAGACACCAGCGACAGCGACTCCTCCTCTGATGGGAGCTCCCTTGCAGTGGTGGGCACCTCTGTGCCCAACGCAACAACAGGTACAGCTGTGGCCCCCCTACCAGCACCACCCTCCCAGTAGCCACTCAGCATGTTTCCCATGCCTGCTCGCCCAGGAGGATGGGCATCTTCTTTGCCCCAGGCAGCTCAGGCCCTTCCCCAGTCAGCCTTGCTGCCCTCAGTGAGGAGGCTATTGACCTCCTGAGATCCCTCACTGTGGGCAGTCAACCATTCTGAATGCCATCCAGGGTGTCGAGAGGCATTTACAGCAAACAAATGCATACCTGGAGGGCATTCATTCTGAAGTGGCAGCCCAACAGAGAACATTTCAGGCTCTGGCCTCAGCACTGATGGCAGCCATTGTCCCTGTGTCCAGCCTCCCCCCTCCAACTTCTACTACCCAGACCCAATCCCCTCTACCTCTGCCTATCCCAAGCACACCATCAGACCAGCATGCACACACATCAACACACAAAAGTGGCTCAGGCAAACATAAGCACCACACATCCCACAGGCACTCACACAAGCCCCATCCCCATGCTGACACACCAACATCCACTTCCTCCACTGTGTCCCCCCCCTCCACGTCCTCCACCTCCCTCCCAGTCTCGTCTCTACTCACACCTGCATGCGCTACATTATCAGCCACTGCCTCCGTCAACAGCACGCCCATCACAACACACCACTCACGAGCAATCACCACCCCCACAACCATGCACACATCCCCTGTGTCCTCTCCCAGTGTGTCTGTGAGCCCTCCTCCCAAAGTACACAAACACAGCCATCCACCTCACAACAGCTTCCAACCCATGCACCTTCACCCAAACTCAGCAGACGTACACCTCCTACAACCACTACCTCTTCCTCCACTCACGCACCCCCTCCATCTTCCCATCCCAGTGTGTCAAAGAAACTTTTCCTGGCTAACATTGACCTCTTCCCTACACCTCCCCCCCGTCCTTCCCCTAGGGCCAGGATGTCTAGAGCCCAGACCTACCAGCACCTCAGCCACCAAATCGGCATCCACTGTGGCCCCTGCAAGTCCGGGAGGATCAAAGGGGGCACCCATCAGGGCTGCCAGTGTGCCAACTACTGTAGCTAAGGACCACCCGATTCCCCCACGTGCCAAGGTAAAGAAGGGGCCAGCATGCAGAAGGGAAAAGACGCAGCACCCACCCAGCAAGGCCTCATCCAGAACCAAAGAGGACAGTGCCAAGGTCCCAGCAGTGACTACCAAGGTGGGGAAGGGACACAAAAGCAAAGGAAAGTCACCTCAGGGCACGGAGCCTCCTGGTGAGGGACTGGTGACCCCCCATTTCTCATGACAGGCCAGCAACCTGTACCATGATGAGCACTGCCACAACGACTGCCACCTGCACCGCCACCGGCAGCTGCCACAACTACAGTCATCCCCAGTGGGCGGCCGTCAGAGGCTGCTGGAGATGGCCTGGTGTCTCCCTCCACTACTACAGACACCTGCACCACGGGCAGCATCGGCAGCATCTCCGCCGCAGACACCGCCACAGCCATCACCACCTGCCCCGCCACATGCCAAGCCAGTGCCACTACAGCGGACATCAGCAGCATCCCCAGTGGGCAGCCATCCGAGGCTCCAGGAGACGTCCTGGACCCTGCACACACTACATGAGGCACCAGCACCTGCACTACCAGTAGTTTTCAGCCTAAGGCGCCGCACGGTGGAGCGTGGCTCTGCCTCCATGGAGTATCATTGTAACCGTATTGGCGCGTAGTAATCACACATGAACCGGTTGCTCTATGTACAAGGTGTTTATTTGAGGTATTGTGGGTTAGAGTCAGGGTAGTTTTAGGTCTTTCTTCTTTTGTATTTCTTTCTTCTGGCTTGTTTTGGATGTTTTAGGTATCGGATTATGCTCTTCACACTTCTCTTTTGTCACCTAGTCTCACAGGTTCCCCGGAAAGCGTATGTGGAGAGAAAGAAAGGAACAGAGGTAAGTGATTTATTTAAAGACTCTCTAGGCTTTTTTTTTCTCTTTTCTGTCTCCTTTCTTGTCTTTCCTTCTTTTGGTTCCTCTCCACTTTTGATATCTTTTCATCTTTATATTCGTTTTCTAAAACTCTGTTCTATCTCCTTAGGCTGGGATTCTTCCTAGATCTATCCTTTTCCCTTTTCCTCCTTTGTAATGAATTATAACAATCTAGTATTCTCCTATTAGCCTACTTGGCTAGGTATTCTCTGTGCGCGGTGCCTTGGTGCTGCCTCTTACTGGAATTGCTTCTATGCTTTGTGCTCGATGTTTCAGTGATTTCATGCGATAGTGCTCTCCCACCCTTTCCCCCTTCGTTCTTTTAGCCTTCGGTTGCCCTTTCTCTTTCTTCTCCCCCCCTTTCTCTCCTCCCTCCCGCTCCCTCAGGGCAGAGCCCTCACGCACCTGGAACTGCCACGCTTCTCCGGAAGCGTGGCGGAGCGTTCTCACTTCCCGGATTCCTGCTGGTAGGGGTCCCGTCTGTGGTGCCCGGTCCCGCCGCTTGGATGAACACCGCTCTTCCGTCTCCAGGCGCCTCTCGCTTTTCCAATCTTCTTTGTCCTTCTCCTCGTCGTCTTCATCGCCGTCTTCTCCTCCAACTCCGGTTCCGTCTCTGCCTCCGACTTCCTTTCTGTCTCCTCCGACCTTTTCTTGTTCTGCTACTGGGTCTTTTGACCTCCCGGCTTCCCGCGTCGAAGGTACCGTCAGCCAATCACGGGAAGGGAAGCTGTGGAGGTCCGGAACAGCACAGGCAGCGCCAGCACCAGTCAGTTCTATGTGCGGGCGATCCACAGCTAGCCCGTCACATACACTCCCCCTAGAGAGCGGCCGGTCGGGACGCTCGGAAACAGGATAACGGGAGAGGAAATCGGCAGTCACCATTTGTTTACCCGGGAGATGTTGAACCTGAAAGGAAAAAGGATGTAAGGAAAGGAACCAGCGCAGAATACGGGAATTTGTGTCCTTATTATGAGCGAGCCAGGTGAGAGGAGCGTGATCGGTAACCAGAGTAAAGGTCCTGCCAGACAGATAATATCTGAGAGATTCAATAGCCCATTTTATCGCCAAGCATTCCTTTTCTATAGCGGGATAATGTTTTTCCCTCAGGAGGAGTTTCCTGCTGATATATAGTATGGGATGTTGTGTTCCATCGTCCTGTGGCTGGGACAGTACAGCCCCAAGTCCCACATCGGAGGCATCGGTCAGTAAAACAAAAGGCTTATGGAAGTCCAGGCAACATGACACTTGTCCTGAAGTGAGGACAGCCTTTAGTCTGTCAAAGCTGTTTAGCTCAGACAACGTAGGAGGGAGTAGGGTATTAGGACACGATTTCTGTAACAGATTAGTAAGGGGTTCCGCCATAGTGGAGAATTGGGGAATAAATCGTTTCTAATAGCCGATTAATCCCAGGAAGGCCCTAATGTCTTTCTTTTTCTTTGGGAATGTCATATTCTTGATGGCCTCTATTTTCTCCACCTGCGGGCTAATCTGACCTCCCCCCACTATGTAACCCAAGTATTTGATACTGGTTTGGCCTAATCGACATTTCTCCGGATTTGCGGTTAGCTGTGCTTCCCTTAGGGCCCGCAGAACGTCGTCTAAATGGGACTTGTGGTCACCCCATGTTTTGCTATATATAACAATATCATCAAGATATGCCGCTGCGTATTGACTATACTGCCGTAAGATTTTATCCATGAGTCTTTGGAAGGTGGCAGAGGCCCCGTGGAGCCCAAATGGGAGGACCGTGAAGTGGTATAGTCCTGAAGGGGTGGCAAAGGCTGTTTTATCTTTGTCTTCTATTCTCATGGGTATTTGCCAATACGCCTTCGTGAGATCAAGGGTGGATAAGTATCTGGCTTGGCCCAATCTCTCAATAAGTTCGTCAATCCGTGGCATGGGATATGCATCAAAGTGGGTTAGGTTATTGACCCCTCCATAGTCCACACAAAATCTGGTACTTCCGTCTGGCTTGGGAACCAGTACAACCGGAGAGCACCAAAGACTGGCTGATGGCTCAATAATGCCAGCTGCTAACATGGACTGGACTTCCTGTTCTACGATCCTTTTTTTTGCCTCCGGAATGCTATATGGCCTCTGCCGGGAAACTTTATCTATTTTGAGCCGAATGGGGTGTTGTACTAGGGTGGTTCTTCCCGGAAACTTGGAGAAGACGTCTTGATTTCCATCTATCAATTGGACAAGTTGCCTATGACAGGGTCCTGTGAGAGCGGGATTGATCCATGGTCTGGACATGTCAGAAAGGTCTTGGGTAGGGAGGGAGGGATACGGGATTTCTTCGGTAACATCATGGGTGATATAACAGACGGGCTGCCCACAGGTGGGTTCTAGCCATTTTTAAGGAGATTGATATGGTATATCTGTTCCCTTCCGCTGCCTTGGGGAATGGCCAGTTTATATGTGGTGGGGTTAATTTGTGCAATAACGTCAAATGGACCCTGCCATCGGGCCAACAGTTTGTTTTCAGTGCTAGGGAGTAGGACCAACGCCTTGTCTCCTATGGTTAAACTACGAACTACACTCCTGGCATTATACACCTGCTTCTGCTTCGTCTGGGCTTCACGTAAAGCAGTTTGGGCTTCTTCCCACACTGTATGAAGATTTTCTCTCAAATCTCGTGTATAGGTTAAGAGGTCCTTTATTTCCTCATCAGTGTCTTCCCATTGTTCGGCTAACATGTCAAGCAGGGTACGGGGCTGTCGGCCAAACAACATCTCAAAGGGACTATGTCCTAGGCAGGTCTGAACGTGGGTACGAATTGCATGTAATACAAGAGGTAATTTTTTTCCCAGTCTTTACCAGCCTCTGATATGCTTTTTTTCAGGAGAGTTTTAATGGTCCTATTGTACCACTCTACTAGCCCGTCTGTTTGTTTGTGATATACAGAGGTCCTGATTTGTTTCACCCCTAGGGATCGGCACACCTCTGTCATTAGTCTGGACATGAAGGGGGTCCTTTGGTCAGTCAATATTTCTTTTGGAAAACCCACCTTCGAAAAGAACTCTATCATTGCCTGTGAAATGGCTTTTGTGTGCATACTGGGTATGGGAATTGCGTCTGGATACCGGGTGGCATAATCCACTAATACTAAGACATATTGCCGGCCCCGGACTGAAGGTGTGAGAGGTCAAATAATATCCATCCCAACTCTGGTATACGGGATGTCTATAATGGGAAGGGGTTGGAGGGGAACAGGTTTATGTGGAGAGGGGTTATACAGTTGGCATTTGGGACACTCTGCACAATGTTTACGAATTTCCCCAAATACCCCAGGCCAATAGAACAGTCTGAGCACTGCTTCCTCTGTCTTTTCCCTTCCCAGATGACCTTCCCCGTTATCTCCATGGGCTAGGTGTAACACCTGCTGTCGGTGACTCCTAGGTACAACCAACTGTAATTCTTTTTCCCCTTCGTGGTGGGTTTCCTATACAGTAGGTTATTATGGATCAGGAATCTGGGACCTACCCCTTGTTCCTCTGGAGACAATGCTTGCTGCCATGCGTGTTTCAAAGAGGGGTCCTGGTTTAGATTCAGCCGGAAGTCTCCCGTAACTGTACAGACTTTTCTAGCAACCTCTGGTCCGTCCCGTGGTAGGGATTGCTGTGCATAATAATATTGCTGCTCCCGTTTCTGTCTCCTACTGAGAGTAACGCGGGCTTCTTTGGGTTCCTCCTTATCCGATACACTGGGTGCCTCCTCCCACCAGGTTTTCAGGAGATGTTCTTGTCCTGCTTTATCTAACAGAGAGGGGAAGTCCTCATAATCGGTTCCGAGGACTATATCCTCGTCAAGTCGGGGAAGCACCCCCACCCGTAGGGTCTCAGTCTTATCCCTCCACTTCAACCGTATGGTAGCCAGTGGATAATACTGTTGATCGCCATGCACACATGCGATTAGGACCTGGGTTTTGGAATCATTTTGACCAGGCAGTACTAGATCCCCCCTAATCACGCTCTGGCTACACCCTGAATCCATTAAAGCTGTTCTTTCCACCTCATTGATGATGATGGACAGGGTATATTTTGGTTTCTCCCCTCCAGACCAGAATACCCTCCCTCTCGTCAATCCAATCTCCATGGGTTCCTCAGCGTCTTTTCTATGGGGGCAATGTCTGGCGATATGACCCCACTCCGAGCAGTTATAACACTGGGTAGCCAGGAGCCACCGGGGCGGCTGGTTGTGAACGTTCCGGACCATGGGTTAATACTGGCCGATGGGTGGTGTTCCTAGTCATGATGGGTCTGACGGGAAGGAGAGGTGGTGGTCTGCTAGCTGTAGCACGGAAGTCCGGGCCCCTATGATATGCACATGCAAGATCCACAGCTGTTTCGTTAGTTAGACCGGGATGTTGCCTTACCCAGTTTCGTGTGGTAGAAGGCAAAGCATCCAAATACTGTTCCAGGACTATAACGTCAAACATTTCTTCCCTGGTTTTCTCTGTTGGATGTAACCACCTCCCTGCTGCATACTGGACTCTATAGTATAAAGTGCGAGGGTTCTCCTGATGCTGCCATTTCACTTGTCGGAACATAGTGCGGTAACTTTCACTATCCAACCCAAACCTTTCCAAAAAAGTTTTCATGATCTCCCTGTAGGGCAGAGTGCCACTGGGATTAATAGCTTGGTAAGTTGCCTGCAAGTGGCCTGTGATTAGTGGGGCTATATACTGGCCCCATTTTTCCTCTGGCCAGTTGGCTGTGCTGGCAACTCTCTCAAAGTTTGTGAAGAAAGAGTCTGGGTCCTCCTGTTCCTGATAGCGCTGCAGTACACTACTTGGTACATTAGGGTGTACCTTTGTATGGGCGATGGTGTCTGTAAGCTTCCCCAGGGCTGTTTCATGTACCAGCTGGTTGTTGGCCATAATTGTTGCTTGGCTCTTGAGAGCTGTCTGCAAAGCCTCACCTTCCTCTTTGGCTTCTTTCATTTGTTGCTCCCATACCAGCTGGAGGTGTCGCTGCCCCTCTGCCAACTGGGCTATCATGTCTGCCATTGATGCCTTCTCTTCCATGGCGGCGGTCCTTCAAAATCCCACTTCTGGCACCACTTGTAACCGTATTGGCGTGTAGTAATCACACATGAACCGGTTGCTCTATGTTCAAGGTGTTTATTTGAGGTATTGTGGGTTAGAGTCAGGGTAGTTTTAGGTCTTTCTTCTTTTGTGTTTATTTCTTCTGGCTTGTTTTGGATGTTTTAGGTATCGGACTCTGCTCTTCACACTTCTCTTTTGTCACCTCGTCTCACAGGTTCCCCGGGAAGCGTATGTGGAGAGAAAGAGAGGAACAGAGGTAAGTGATTTATTTAAAGACTCTCTGGGCTTTTTTTTCTCTTTTCTGTCTCCTTTCTTGTCTTTCCTTCTTTTGGTTACTCTCCACTTTTGATATCTTTTCGTCTTTATATTCGTTTTCTAAAACTCTGTTCTATCTCCTTAGGCTGGGATTCTTCCTAGATCTATCCTTTTCCCTTTTCTTCCTTTGTAATGAATTATAACAATCTAGTATTCTCCTATTAGCCTACTTGGCTAGTTATTCTCTGTGCGCGGTGCCTTGGTGCTGCCTCTTACTGGAATTGCTTCTATGCTTTGTGCTCAATGTTTCAGTGATTTCATGTGATAGTGCTCTCCCACCCTTTCCCCCTTCGTTCTTTTAGCCTTAGGTTGCCCTTTCTCTTTCTTCTCCCTCCCCTTTCTCTCCTCCCTCCCGCTCCCTCAGGGCAGAGCCCTCACGCACCTGGAACTGCCACGCTTCTACGGAAGCATGGCGGGGTGCAGCATTCCGTCTTCCCGGATTCCTGCTGCTAGGGGTCCCGTCTGTGGTGCCCGGTCCCGTCGCTTGGATGAACACCACTCTTCCGTCTCCAGGAGCCTCTCGCTTCTCCAATCTTCTTTGTCCTTCTCCTCGTCGTCTTCCTCGCCGTCTTCTCCTCCAACTCTGGTTCCGTCTCCGCCTCCGACTTCCTTTCTGTCTACTCCGACCTTTTCTTGTTCTGCTACTGGGTCTTTTGACCTCTCGGCTTCCCGTGTCGACGGTACCGTCAGCCAATCACGGGAAGGGAAGTCGGGGAGGTCCGGAACAGCACAGGGAGCGCCAGCACCAGTCAGTTCTATGTGCGGGAGATCCACAGCTAGCCCGTCACAATCATGTTACCTTTTCCCTGAAAATCTCATGGCTCAGACACCCTGGTGAGGGAGTGGGAACTGCCACACCCCAGGTGCAGCATCACTGGGCACAAAGCCCCCTCCAGAACCAGTGGAGAAAAGCATCCACTAACCCAGTCCTTGGCAGGATGAAGCGCTCTGGGCAGAAAGTCCCCTCCAGAACCAGTGGAGAGATACATCCACTAACCCAGTCCTTGGCAGGATGAAGCACGCTGGGCACAAAGCCCCCTCCAGAGCCAGTGGAGAAAGCATCCACTAACCCAGTCCTTGGCAGGATGAAGCACTCTGGGCACAAAGCCCCCTCCAGAACCAGTGGAGAAAAGCATCCACTAACCCAGTCCTTGGCAGGATGAAGCACTCTGGGCACAAAGCCCCCTCCAGAACACGTGGAACATGTCACCGACTTGAGAAATTGTGGCTTTGCACTCCCCAGGAGCAAGCAGTGGCCAGTGGACCCACTTGAGAGACTTGAGAGACTGTGGCCTTGCACTCCCCAGGAGCAAGCAGTAGGCAAACCACCCACTTGAGAGACAGTGGCTTTACACTCCCTGGGACCAAGCAGTGGGCAAACCACCCACCTGAGAGACTTTGGCCTTGCACTCCCCAGGACCAAGCAGTGGGCATGGAGCCCCCACGAGGAGCAGTGGCGTAGTCCCATCATCCGGCTGAGGTGCCCCCCT
The DNA here is from genome assembly GCF_031143425.1 of Pleurodeles waltl. NCBI lineage: Eukaryota > Metazoa > Chordata > Amphibia > Caudata > Salamandridae > Pleurodeles > Pleurodeles waltl. The sequence goes on along the minus strand of NC_090444.1, from coordinate 1,510,442,982 downwards.
CCTCTTTCTCCTGAGGTGCCTGTTTTTTTTTCCACATGATGCCCCTGCAGTGTTCTCTCCATTTTGAGCCAGGTGTCATGTGTGGGCTTCGTCCATGCTTTTTGGGACCACTGGTCCACGGACATTTCATGGGACAGTGTACAGACTTGTGTACTTTGCTGTACATATTTGTATATACTGATGTTTTGCATATCTCTTACTATATCTGAATGTTCGAATATTACACTAGTTCAACTCATTTCATTTTGTCCTTGTGTTCTTCCAGGGGTTAACGGGGTGTATCTGTGATGCTTTTGGATGTGTGTGTGTGTACTGCTGTGGGTGCGGGGTGGGGGTGTTGCGTTTTGCGTGAGTGTGTGTCACTCTCTTTTCACTCCTCCCCTCCCCAGTGTGCTAGGTGCAGTACTCACCGTCGTCACCGCGGCCACCTTCTTTCCATTTCGTTGTGTATTAAAAAATGCAGCAACATGGGCAGGACCTCTAACTCGGGCTCCATGGCGTCCTAGTTCTTCGTTGAGTGTCCAGAGGTGAGTGGTTTCCCTTTCAACGGCTGTTTCCGCCGTGCTTTTGATGGCATTGGTACTGCCCCAGAAAAGCTGGTGGATTGGTGCCTTGTAACAGTGTGGGCGGTACATTGTGTTCTGCCTGTCTGTTGGCGGTTACCACTGCGGTGTTTGTTTCTACCGCTGTGGCGGTCGGAGTAATAAAGTGGCTGTCTGTGCTGGCGGTTTCCACCATGGTCGTAATTCCATTTTTTTGATCGCCGGCCAGTTAGCAGTATTACCGCCACTTTATCACCGACCGCCAGGTTGGTAATGAGGGCCTTAGATTCCATATTTTTAAATTTTTAATTAAATACAGAAAGAAAAATAGATATTTATCTGTAAAAACCTGTAAAAACGGAAACCGGGAGCCTGCACAATGCCATTGCAAAATGGCCTATGTTTAATAAAATTTTATTTTCATATTGCAAGCATACATTTAGTTGGCAGCAGGTTTTCTTTTTTCTCTTTTATTCTTGTAATTTATCTTCTATAAATTGGTGGATGAGACGTAACCAGATGTTGAACAGTCGCGCTTATTTGAATTCAAAGCAATTGGCAGGGGTTGCCCTCCCCGCCAGCAACAACAGCTGCAAAACTTTTTCAACACAAAACAAAGTGACTGCATTTACCATGATGCATTGGGGCTAACTTTTTGCTGGAGTGTGAGGCAGTGTGCTCCCTTTTTTCTTTTTGTCCAATGACTGCTCCCTTGAGCTAACGAGCTGACGAGCTCTGGTGAGGCACCTGTGCGCCAGTGAGTGGTACATAAACCTGAGAAGACTTTTGGCGGCATTTCAAGCAACCCCACAGACTTTGGCTGCTCTCTGCTGATGACGGGCTAAACCTAGAAACACGTGTCCAGAGATACACAGCACTTGCTGCACCTACTTAGGTGAAAGACTTTTGATTACTTTTTCAACACAAAACAAAGTGACTGCATTTACCATGATGCATTGGGGCTAACTTTTTGCTGGAGTGTGAGGCAGTGTGCTCCCTTTTTTCTTTTTGTCCAATGACTGCTCCCTTGAGCTAACGAGCTGACGAGCTCTGGTGAGGCACCTGTGCGCCAGTGAGTGGTACATAAACCTGAGAAGACTTTTGGCGGCATTTCAAGCAACCCCACAGACTTTGGCTGCTCTCTGCTGATGACGGGCTAAACCTAGAAACACGTGTCCAGAGATACACAGCACTTGCTGCACCTACTTAGGTGAAAGACTTTTGATTACTTTTTCAACACAAAACAAAGTGACTGCATTTACCATGATGCATTGGGGCTAACTTTTTGCTGGAGTGTGAGGCAGTGTGCTCCCTTTTTTCTTTTTGTCCAATGACTGCTCCCTTGAGCTAACGAGCTGACGAGCTCTGGTGAGGCACCTGTGCGCCAGTGAGTGGTACATAAACCTGAGAAGACTTTTGGCGGCATTTCAAGCAACCCCACAGACTTTGGCTGCTCTCTGCTGATGACGGGCTAAACCTAGAAACACGTGTCCAGAGATACACAGCACTTGCTGCACCTACTTAGGTGAAAGACTTTTGATTACTTTTTCAACACAAAACAAAGTGACTGCATTTACCATGATGCATTGGGGCTAACTTTTTGCTGGAGTGTGAGGCAGTGTGCTCCCTTTTTTCTTTTTGATAATAAACTATGTTTATTATCGTTTTGTAGTAAAAGGGCGGAGCCACAGGCTATAACGGGAACGGAGGGGAATGTGCAGCACTCCCCCTCAGGGCGCATGTATGTTTGCCCGGCTGTCTCGGGCCAGCCAAACACACGTGCACACTGTGCTCTCTCCAGCCCGGCACTGTGTTGCCGGGCTGGAGACAGCAGGCACAGGCTCCTAGTCTGCCTGGGAGCACCCTGGCTAGGTGCTCCAAGCCAGTCTGAAAGCTGCTTGAAGCAGCGTTCAGATTGACTGCAGCGCAGGTTGGGAGCCTGTACCTCCAGTAGAGGAGTGGCGTGACAGCAGCAATGCAGGTAAGTGTTTTTTTGCTTTTGTTTTTTAATTAATAATTCCCCTCTTCCCACGTGCCGCCCCATCCCAATAAGGCCCTGCGAGCCACTCCTGGCTATTGGAGTCCATAGAGCACACACACACACAGGAGCTAAAATGAGAGAGGTAGACCCAAGGTTTGCGTTAGACAAAGCAAGTCATTCCCTGAAAGGTCTAACCATCCAGTCGCTCCAAAAGCTAATACATGCAAAATTCCTGCCCGCATTAACATATAGTATGATTGCCTTTCTGTATAAATTTGAAAATTTACTAAACAAGGTTCAGGTGTGATTATATCCCATCATTTTGAAGTTCCCTAACTCCATTACCCTATTCCAGATCCAACTCAAGTTTATTCTTAAGGAGCAAGCCCTAAACCAAAAAGCAGAGCTGCTAAAATACTGGGTCAAGCTGAAGCAAGCATCTACAGGTACACTGCAATACATTTATAAGAGAGCGAAAGCCATCAGTTTGGACTTCGAAGGTTGAATGCATTCTGAGCATGTTCCAGATGCAGCCACCTTGGGACATGAACATATCCTATCAATCATTAGAAATTATCTTCAAAAACATTCTTATGATAAAATCAAGAGAAGAGGACATACAAACAAGGAAAATAGAGGCTGATCCCTAAATGGATAATATTTTAGAAGGCTATCTGAAGTTCTCATTATCATGGTCAGTCAAGACTAATTTCTTGAGTCTAAGGTGTGGCCTGTTTGATGTGGGAGAAATGTTGCAGACTTGGAAATATAACCAAGCCAAAAAGGCATGCCAGTTCTGTATGTATCACAGAGAGTCAGTAGCCCACGTGATCAGTATCTGCTGTGCTTTTGAAGCAGAAAGAAGGTTGCTTCTGTTAGCAAAGTTTGGTGAGGCCAACATCACAATGAGCTTTATTGCACTTTTCCTCTGCTCTGAAGGCAAAGATGGCATGACCGTAACAAGGTTTGTAACATATATGAATTTAGTTGCAGAAAAAGCTCAAGAAACTGCCAAAAAAGGGGCAGAACCAAGCAAGATAGCCTACAGTACGTGCTTCTAGGAGGCTCCTGGCTCACCCCGTAAAATCCTTCAGAATCCTGCCTTAAATTGTCTGCTGCTGTTATCTAACTGCTGCTCACAATATTTACAGTGGTCTGCTGCAGGAACACTGAGGATTTGGTGGCCAAGGTTGTCCCAGTGGCAAGTGAGGAGACAGCCGTGCTGAAGACCACGAGGCCACGAAGGGAGGGGCCTGTGCAGCGGCAGTGGAGTTTCTATTACCTAGTATCGGGCCATGGCTGCAATGCTCATCACTGGCCATGTAGCCCACTGGAGGTTTGTGTGGCCAGAGATGGGAGCCGCAAGTGACAGAAGCAGTCCCGGCTTGTATGGGGAGAGCGGTGGAGGCCTGCACTGATCTGGTGAGGCACATGATGTAACGCTGCCTCCTGTGCTTGAAGCGGCTGTCAGAGAGCGGTTAGGAGCGCACTCTTTCTCGATTGGTGTGGCCAGTAACTCCCCAGTCAGAAATTACTTGCGGAGCGGGAGGAGGCCAAAAATACCAGGACACGAGACCCTTGATGATTGGAGTGTTCCAGGGTTGAGGAGCCACTAGGCTCAGCAGCAGTTGAGGTCCTGAGCAGTGCTGATAGAGGCAGGAACCAGTAAGGGCCGTGAGTTGGAGCACCTGGGATGTGGGAAGCTGGCCTGCTGTGTGGTGGTACCTATGGTACTTATACGTTATACCAGATCCAGGTATCCCCTAATAGTGTAGTGTAGTGTAGGCAGTGTCTAGAAGCCAGGCTCTCTAGAGGTAGCTGTGGATGAGCAGCCAAGGCTTATCTAGGAGACATTCTGAGCTCATGCAATACCACTGTAGTCACACAGTACTTACACACATGAAAGAATACACTCAGTGTTACAAAAATAAAGGTACTTTATTATGGTAACACAACACCAAAATATTATAGAGGCAATACTCCCTTGGAAGGTAAGTAATACACAAGATATATACACTAGTTGTCAGAAATAGGCATAAGAATAGTTAGACAACAGTGCAAATAGTGTAAAACACAATGGAGAATAGTGGGCCTATGGAGAGCACAAACTATATACTAAAAAAATGGAATGCGAGAGAGTCTCAGACAAAGTCTGGGTAGCTGAGGGTTCCATTGAGGAGCTGCAGGGCGAGGTGACTGTACAGAAAAAGAGTTTGCCGCGATCATGTGTAAGCCCAGTGCCATGGAGGTTTGCTTGGAGGATGCAGAGGGGTGATTGCGTGCAATAATGTGCACCTACTGGTGTTCCCAAAAATGGTGGAAGGGAACACCACAGAGCGCTTTGTGGAAAACTGGATACGGACCATCCGAAACCTGGGTTCCTGTCTCCCATGTTCACCACCGAGAGGGAACATAGGGCGTTGGTTGTGCCACCTCTCCCCGGGGCACCACCGCGGGCCATCATTGCCCACATATCAAATTATAAAGACAGAGACGCTGTGCTGTAAGTGGCTAGAGACACTGATACTGCCAGATTTGAAAAACATTGCATCTCCATTTACCCCAACTACTGTAGCTGGTCAGATTGAGGCTGCTGTTAGGGGACAAATCTAATTTCTTTGACAATCCCAAGGATTTCTGGCAGTGGTTGGAGGTGTGAGACAGAGTGCCAGTGGGAAGGTCAGGGCCCTGGAGATCCAGGACTCTAGGATTGTCCACTGCAAGGGACCTCGTGAAGAGAGGTACTCAAGGTCTCTGCCTCGTGACTCTCAACAGCCTGAGGAGAGTAGCCAAGCCATGGATGAAATACAGTAGGATGGAACTATGGCCTTACCCCCCACCGGAGCGACAATTGGACACAAGAAGAATGCATATGCAAGACAGGTCAAACATGCAGATTGACCCTGACAGTTGAGGCTATATTGGTTACTTTGGAATAGGTGTGTCATTCTGCCTTAATGACAGCACCTATCTTTTCCAACATGAGTTAAGGAGGGGGCATCAGTGATGGAATTATTTATATGGAGTAAAGGTAAAAGCAGAGCCATGCACTGGTTAGTTTGCAAATGAAGTGTATATTGTGAATGTGTGGCAATAAGAATGCTAGTGGTTTAAAGGCACAGTCCTCTGTAGGGGGAGCATAGTATTGCCTTCCCACTTTGGTGGTAGGCCTCATAGTAGGGGGTTTGGGGTTAGTCTGTAAGTCCTGACAGCAAAAAATCTATTGGATATGCAGTACAACATGTTGTTCGCTTACTGCACATCCGGGGTGGGGGGAGTTCTATTAAGTTACTTGTTCTGCTATCCCACTTTTAAGAAAATACATTTGCTCTTCGTTACACTGCTGAAGATTAGGCAGTGCATGTTTCTCCTGTTCATCTAGCCCTGGGTATGGAGAGTGGGGCAGGAGAATGGGAGGGAGAGCCTGTGTGAAGGTCTTTGTTACCAATATGGTTGATCAAGTAAACATGGTCATTTGGAATGTCAGGTGACTACGAGGATCTTCCAAACACTATAGGGGACACACATTCTTATGGCATCACAACATTCAGATAGCTTGCCTCCAAAAAACTCATCGTAGAGGGTGGGAACGCAAACACTGATAAGAAAAATTACCCCTATTCCAGGTGGGTGGTCAACTGCGTGTCTCCTTGGGTCCCTTTCAGGTTCACATATAGCGAAGCGGATATAGAAGGGCGTTATTTTCTTGTGCATGGTACTCTAGATTGCAGAGAGCTCACAATCCTTAATTCATATGCCCCAAATGTGGATGACCAGCAATTTGTTTCAGGGCCTACTTGGGGATAGCATGGAAACTCCCATAATTTGGGCAGGGGACTTTAACTGCATCCTAGACAGGAGGGAAGGCCAGCACCCACCCAAGGATGGTACTAAACCCCTGATGGTGGGCTCGCTTAGTGGTGCAAAATCTCTGATAGCTGGTTGGTGTACTTTACACCCTGAGGGATGGGAATTTACCTGCCACTCTGGGACCCATAACACCTACAGGAGGCTGGACTGATTCCTGGTGCAAGGACAAGACATCTTGTGGCTAAATGCAGTGAGACACTTGGGTTGGTTTCCCTCTGATCACTCCCCCCACACTACTGACTTTCACTTGGGAAAGAGGCAGACAGACTGGGTTCAGCTCCTGGCATTTGCCTCCTGACTGCCTCATGGATGACACTTGTAAGGCTTGCCTCTTGACTAACTGGGGAACAATGGACACCAGAGCAGTTGAGTGGGAAGCGCTTAAAGCAGTAATCGGGGGAGACTGTATAGGAATGGTCTATGAGGTCCGAAGGCAACTAATAGCAAAACTTAAGGTGCAGGCGGGGAAGCTGGCTGTTCTCCAACAATGGGAGGTGTTCTCTTCAGAAATGTGCTCACGGACACTAGAGGTGCACAGAGAACTCCAGTCACTCTGGGATACTTTATCCAAAACCTCATTTAAGTCCTACAGACAATTATTGCATAGAGAAGGTGACAGAATCCAGGCCAGAAGCTTTCAAGTTTTAAGATGTGAGACTGACATGCCCCCTATTCGGTATATCCGGGATGCGCTACAGCAGCTGCAGACTCGGCGCAGGAACATTTCAACAGCCCTGCTGCATCATCTTCAAGTGGTATACCGGGCAGGCCTACAAGGCTCTAAGGAAGAAATTAATGGTTACCTGACTAGAATTGGGCTACCTCAGTTTCACTCAGACCTAGTGCAGGAACTAGAGGAGGACCTTTCCATAGAGGAGCTGGCAGAGGCCCTGAAGGCATTCAATAGATCAAAAGCCCTGGGTGGGGACGAGTTCCCAGCAGAGTTTCATTAGGTCTATTCTGCTAGTCTTAAGGAAAAGTTGCTGGATGTCTTTATAGAGGCGAAGGGTAAAGGAATCCTTATGCCGACCAATGCGAGAGGGGATAATCTGCTTAATGTTGAAACCCGGAGGAGACCCGAAGGACTCTTCCTCCTACAGGTCCCTCACTATGCTCAACACGGACCTTAAGGTCCTTTGAAAACTATTCGCGACTAGACTTCAAAGAGTGATTCGGGAACTGGTACATGAGGACCAATGCAGCTTTTTGCCGGCTCGCAGTACTACTCTTTATCTCCATGATTAACTCATGTGTTACATGATCCCTTGGACAGTGAAGGGGAGATTGCACTAACCTCCCTTGACCTGGAAAATGCACTTGACAGTGGGGATACCTAATAGCAGTATTGCATGGCATTGGATACGTTCCCAATTTCTGTGCCTGGATCCAGCTCCTACATTCTCAACCCAATATATGTATCAAAGTATGAAGCAAGCTTTCTGAAGCGTGGACAGTGGGGAGGGGTACTTGTCATGAGTGCGCCCTTTCACCCTTGCTCTTCGTGCTGGCAATCAAGCCCTTGGCCTTGCTGCTGCATTGGGACATAACCTCCTGGGGGATTAAGGTGGGAGATACCACACATGTGGTTTCATTGTATGCGGATGATGCATTGGTATATGTACACTACCCTGGGGAGTCAGTTCTGCTCATGTTGAACTTGACGAGTACCTTTGTCTAGGTATCTGGCCTGAAGTTTAACACCCACAAGTCGCTATTGTTCCCTCTGGAACCCTGATTATATGGTGATTGCATCATTTGCCAGATGTGGGTCTTCACTGGGAACTGGAGGGGTTTGGGTGCCTGGGGATTTGGGTCATGCACAAATGTTGCAGGCTAACCACCCTTGTTTCCCACTGTCTGATGTACAGACAACTGTGTCCAGAAGCCACAATGTCATCGCACATGCTGTTTCCAGAAACTACGATGTTACTACACACTGCAATATATGGTGTGCAAGTGCCCTAGAGAGGATGCACCTTCTCATGAGGAAAAATCCAAAGATACAAAAAGCCTCTTATCTGGTTGAAGACTTCCAAGGATTAAAGAAAACCATGAATCAGGAATCCAATATTGCCATTCACCGGGCACGAGGAGTGAAGATCAGCAAGTGAAGAGAGCCAGAAAACAGTCAAAAGAATACAGCTTTGTTGTGACAGACCCACCTGGCAGACTGAAGCCTTTACTGACATCAAATATCACACAACAGGAGAAAAAAGGACTGGGGAAACCAGAAAGGAATCAAGGAATGATGAAAGAGGGAAAGAAATAGGAATGAAAACTAAACCGAACTAGATGCGAAGTAGCTTTAAAAAGCAGCTGCAAACCCCTCATGCAGTTAATTGCCATTTGGACCTGGAGGAGCATGGAGCAGCACCTAGGAGCCTGGACGTACAAGGACAGGCAACCCCAGGTGAGTGAAACACACAGCCCATAGCTGGTCCTGCGACCTAGGATGTATGGGAACATGCAAGGTAATGCTGTTCTTGGGCACCCAGGTGGCAGAGACACAGAAGTCATGAAAAGATCTTGCATGGACCCATCTTGCTGCAAAGCACTGCTTCATACAACCTTGGGTCATATGCATTGATGTATTGACACAAGCAACCAACATCCCATATGACCAAAAATCATCTACATGTGTAGTTACAAGGTAAGTCCAATTCTGGTATATCAACTTTCACATAAATCTGTCAAATGGTAGCACAGTTATGAGCAAACCAAAGTTTTTTCATCACCTTAAGCTATATCCCAACCTTGTCAAATCTGCATTAAAATTGGGATCCCTGCACTGGGCTTGATTTGACATATCAACAGAAAACTAAACATGTAGATTCCTGATGAATTCAGTGCATATTTTACAAATATTGTCAAAGTTATTAGCAAATTAATTATTTGTGTGTATCCCAACCATGACCCTTTTGACAAAACTGCATGCAACTCACCATATCGGAAGTAAGTTAAATGTGCAAAGTGGCAGGCAAATTTCATAATTTTATGCAGCTCTATGAAATGTCAGGAAAAGTTATAAGAAAAACAACAATTTTGACCCCTCTCCTTTAAAATTTCCCACTCCCTCTTACCAGAGCTTATTGAGTCAGAAATCCTTGCACTGGCCTTTACTTCCTAACAATCTCTAAATGTGCAAACAGATTCAATTAACATAATGTAAGTTATCAGCTAATGAACATTTTGTGATCCTGTAAATGGGAAGCCATGGATCGGGAGAATGATGCAGGAGTCACAGTTGAGGATGAGCTGGTTCCCCGGGGCCACCGCAGAGAGTTCCCCACCCATAAGTCTCTATGACTTACGGGTTAAGAGCTGTGAAGCAGACAACGCTGAGGGAGGTGAAGAGGCGAGCGTGGCAGGAATAACAAGGAGCATGAGGGAAGGAGCAAGAGGACCCAAGGACGAAGAACAGCCAGGAATCAAGGGGAAGATGACTGAGGTCCGGAAAAAGGGAAGAGCAAGAAGCCAGTGCGAGCAAAGGAGTCGGGCGGAAACAAGGAGACCAACAGACTCGCAGCCCCAGCCACGTTCCAGTAGGAACGTGGCTATCCAAGGTACAGACCCTCTTAGGGGGAGGACAGGAAGAGAAAAGAGGTGAAGGAAAAGAGGGGGGAGGAACAGGGCTATCTGAGGTTCCATGCAACAACCACCCAAACTGGAACTTGTAGCAGATACACACTGGGGAGCACCTAGAAGTCCAGTATCGCCATAGTGGAGCTCCTTCCTGGTTACCCTCACTAGTACTACCCATTTTCCCCTAAAACACCCCAAGAGAACACCCACATGATTCCTTGTTCCTTTGAAATGCCACTGAGGGACTACCTGGGAAGAAAAGGAACAGGAAAGACTATTACCACAGTGGACGAAGGACAAAACGGAAAGGAATACCCATCAACCCAAATCACAATGTACTTGGCCTAACAACAAATACCAAATAAATACTGAGTAACCCTTAGTACACTTCATTAATTTCAGTAGAGTAGGGATGGGTGGCCACCGGAGCCCAGTCACAGATCCCCAATTAAATTGGTGCCCTGACTTGAAGAACTTGCATTAAACTAAAAATCTCAGGAGTATGCTCAACGTGCCAGTACCTGCCATGTAGCAAGCAAACCCCTGAACAGTGCCACATGTATTAGCAAATCAGTGATTTTTATTTTCATGTAAATTTGTCAAAGAATGCAACAGTTATTAGTAAATGAACACTTTTGTGACTGCCTCCTTTTTTAACGGAGCCCCTTCAACCTTGATGGATCTGCACAATTTAAAATGCATTAAGTAAGCTAGGAATTTGCCAGAATTCACATACACTCATCAAATGTCTTTAAAGTTACAGCCAAATCAAAAAACGTCTTTTCAACTTAATCTGGTAAAGCCAGCTTGATGCCTTTTTCAAAAGTTAATCTCTCAAAAACTACTATATGGATTTAAACGAAACCACACAAAGATGCTTCTTCAAATTCCATTCAGTGTTTTTGCTGCACTGGAAAGCAAAGTTTCCTATGAAAGTTCAACTCTAAACCTCCACTGCTATTATTTACCCCTGAACATATCTGTATGAAACTTGCTACCCAGAAATTAACCCAGATTCACATTTTTCTAATGCTTCACGCAGATTCATCATGTGGTACCAACACTGCAAACAAAACAAAAATTGCCTTTTCCATGGGAAGTCAGACCAAACCACAACTACAGAGTTGGTATTGTTGACTCTGTCCTTTGTATGTGTAGACATATATTGTGATTGTAATTGTAAATTGTATTTATATAGCACTTACTACCCCGATGAGGGTTGAAATTCCTTGTAGTGAGAAGGATGCTACTCCAGAACCCAAGGTTAGAAATAAATAGGTAGTAGATTAGTAATATGTGCTTCACTTTCCTTGAAGGATTAGTTGTATTACGCTTCTTAAATTTATGCTCTTGAGATCTCATGTATTTACTCAAAATTTTTAATAAGGATAGATTAATTGAAGTGGATTAGTAAAGGCAAGCTGTGAGATGGTATTGGGAGTGGTGAACATGTGCACCTGTTAGTTGGATGAGTTGTATAGAAGTAGAGAAGAGTTCGGAAAGCATGTTTGGGAGTTCATTGTAATCAGAAAGGTTGGGGATGTGCCAACGTATGAAGGGAAAAAGGGAAAGACAGAGTTGGAAATGTTTCTTCATAAACTTAATACAGACATGTATACATACACACATGCACACACACATATATATATTTACTGAAAAAAGCAGATTAAGTTAACATTATAGTTAGGTGAATATGTAAGTGATAACTTTAACGTTTTGAACTTAAACAAACAGAAAATTACCAGTTATGGTTAGGTTAGCAGCACTAACTATAACCTGCACCCTGCCATGCTTTACTGCTCACTATAACTGGTGAACTTGTGTATTTTTTTAGTTCGAAACATTAATGTTAGTACTGACATAATCACCTAACTATAACGTTAATTAAACCTTTAGTTTCTCCAGTGAGCTTCTACAATTTATTTAAAAAAAAGGAAACAATTGAGCCTTTTATCACACACAACTATAACTTTACTTTAACATTTGTTTTTTTCATTGAATTTCTAGTGTTTTTAACATAAAATAATACCTAATTACCGTACATAAATGGATCTCCTCACCACGTATGCCTGAAGCCCAGGCCCTCCAGCCAACGCTCCCGCATACAGTAAAACCCACCCTGTGCACAGCCTTTGCTTGTGCACTCTAGGGGTTGACCATTAGGACTGATCCCATCCTCCGGGCCGTTTTTTTGTTTTTAAATTAAAGAGGCAGGGGTTGCGCACCCCCTTCCTGAGCTGTTATCTGCCGATTGGACCCCATCCCCAGGGCTATGTTTTTAAATAAGGGGGGGGGGACCTAGGGCATTCCTACCCAAGCCTTGTGAGGCCCTGGGGCTCCATCCACCAGGCCATTCCTTTATCCCCATCCCCAGGGGCCTGGCATGCTTGTTTGGGGGGGACTTGCAGCCCCCACCCTGATTTCTGCACCGGTACCCCCCAAGACAATTTTTAGGGGGGCATGTGGCCCTCTTCCCCAGGCCGATTTTAGCCCCAGAGATCCCAACCTCTGGGGCCTGTTGCCATTTTTATTGGGAGAGGGCATGTGGCACCCCTCCCCATGCTGATTTCAGCCCCAAGGACCTTATCCCCTTGGGTCCAGTGCAGGTTTTATGGGGAGGGACATGCAGTCCGCCATTGCAGGCCAATTTCAGCCCAAGGGACCCTATGCCCAGGGACCAGCACTATTCTGAAGGAGGAGGTAGCACACAACTCCCTCCCCAGGCTGCCTTTGATCCCAAGGACCCCATTCCTCAGGATTTGGCAGTATGTTCATAGGGGAGGGGGCACGTTGCCCCCTCCCTGGGCTGAATTGACCTCAGAGACTCCATTCCGTGGGGCCTGACTCAATAAAAGGTGGGTGCCCTGGGTAGGTACCCTGTCACTGAGGGCTGGGTGGGGACCCCAAGGTCCTCTCTGCGGCAGCTAGCTCCCCACATCTAGCAGGAACTGGCATTGTTCCCTCCTGCGGGGAGCAGCTCATAATTTTGCTCCCTGTGGGCAAGAGTGATATTTTCATCTGTTTCCCTGCCCGCTTCAGTGCGGGCAGGAAAACATGTGAAAAGTCTGCCTCCAGCGAAAGCATTTTTGAAGCTTTTGCCAGCTGGGAGCGGACTTGATGTTTTCTCCCACTTGGCAGGAAATTTTGAAATGCTCCCACCAAGCGAGAGCAAACACAGATTTCCCTGCCCATACTGCTACGGGCAGGGAAACTGCTATATCCCAGTGGTGGGCACCCCATGACATAGCTGCTGAGCTGGTCCCTGGGGTGGGCATTCCAGGGCATTTAGAGGCTCAGGTGGGGGAACAAGCAGCCCCCTCCCAATAAAAATTAATTACAGCCCCAGAGGTGGGCTCTCTGAGGCCTCTTGAGACTCCCCCATAGAAACTATATTGGGCCCTAGGATGGGCTCTCCAGGGCTTCTCAAGACTCGGATAGGGGCCTGCGTGGCCCCCCCTACATAAAAATTAATGTCAGCCCCGGGGAGTGCGGGGGCTTCACAGTGCCTCTTGAGGCACAGGGAGCATATGACTACCAGAAATAATAAGATTAGCCCCAGGGTGGGATCCCAGGACCTTTAATGGCTCGGAGAGAGGTGCTGCTTGCCTCCCCGTAATAAAAACAGTTTTCTGACCCCAGGGTTGGGCTCCCTGGGGCCTCAGGAGGTTTGTAAAACAGATCTAAATATTGGTCCCACTTGCAGGGAGCTGCATTTTCAGCTGCTTCCTGTGGGCAGTAGCACTGCTGGATACATGGAGCCAGCTGAGGTTGCGGGAGCCTTGGGACTCCCCCCACAGCCCCAGACAAGGACATGGTGGGTGCCCTGAGTGGGCACCAGGGCACCCACCCTTTGTTAGCTGGGCCCTGGGGGATGGGGTCCCAAGGGACAATATTGACTAAGGGGCCCCCCCTCCCTCTTTTATATTTAGTTGGGCACCAGGGGATGGGGTCCGCAGGACTGAAATCAGTGTTAGTTGCATTCATGTATGGTAATTAAATATTAGTTGACATTAAAAAACAATCCTTAGAAATTCACTATAAAACCCAAAGGGTACAGGGATGTTATAGTTACATTCAGATTTTACACACACACAACCATAGATATTCAGCAATTATAATTATACTTATCTCAGAAAACTGTAACTTGTGCCCTAAGGTAACTATAACTTGCTCCCTTGCCATGCACTGCTAATTATCCTGCATATTACATCAGTCATTACATCTTCTATGACTTCATCGATAATATCACTGCAACATTTGCAATAAAAATATAGATGAGAAAACTGTGCATGGCTGGGTGCGAGAGTTATAGTTACCTTAGGGCACGATTTTGTGGTTTGGTGTAAATCAATTCTACAGTTTTTTTAGACATTACCATTTGGAAAAAAAGTGCAGACCGAGTATGGAATAGTTAATGTTTAGGCTTTTAAACATGTGAGCTACAACTCACAAGTTTTGTCAATCACATGTCAGTTTTTCATGTAATGTGCTTAGCTGTTGAGAGGCTAGAATTGAGATTTTCCTAGCCTTGGTGTCTGAAAGGCTAGATTTTATTAAAGACACAGAGGCGAGTATTATGCAGTCTTTTCTTGCTTTAATTACGAACAGCAGCCAAGCAAGAACTACAGTATCCAGAAACAAAAGAACTACAAAATGACCTCATAGTGTAGTAACCAATGGGATATCACAATGCACTACTAATATCTTAACTGCGAGCAACAAGCCCTCTTTTCTTGATGCGAACTAAAGAGGAGAAGTAACCAAAACAATCACATAGAACATAAAAACCAAAGTCATAAAGTCCATGCAACCATCTCGAAGATGACGGAGACCGAAGGACGACTGGAAGGTATAGTCGATGTCGCACAAATCCAAGCTTGTTAAGAGACGTTGGTGTGTATCACGCTGAGCCAACACCGGAAGAGGGAGTTGGTACTGAAAGAGAGAAACAGGGCGGGTTAAATCGTGGTGGGATAATACTCGCCTCCGTGTCTTTAATAAAATCTAGCCTTTCAGACACCAAGGCTAGGAAAATCTCAATTTTATTACAAGACCGGAGGCTCCTATTATGCATGTTCAAAGCATTGCAATCACAGAATCTGAGACATGAGAAATCGGTTTACAATAAAAAGTTCTAAACGTATTTTCATTCGACCAGTCTGCAGATCTGAGAATATCCTGTAAAGAGGAACCTTCCCAAAAAGCACGAGAGGCCATAGCCCCCCTGGCCGAATGGGCACCAAAGGCACTAATATCAATGCCAGCAAGGGACATAACCCATTTAACCCAACGAGCCAGGGTAGGGGAAGACACAGGAAGGTGAGGTTTCTGAAAGGAAATAAGTAGTTGGGATGAAGAGGACGATCTCAAATCTGCAGTACGGGTTACATAAGTTTTTAAGCAATTTGCAACACATATATTGGGTTGAGAGGGAAAATATGGATAATTAATACTAGACAAGTTAGTTTTCGTACGTTTTTTGATCTGAAACGAAACACCAAGGGGAGAAAAGAAAAAGGAAGTAACATCCAGTGCTCTAACATCTGAGATCCGCTTGATAGAAACTAAACATAAAAGCATGGTTAACTTAGCCGAAAGCTGTTTGAGAGATAATAATTCATTATCAGGCCACGAGGTAAGAAAACGCAACACCAGAGTAACATCCCACATAACATTATATTTAGGAGACGGTGTATTAACGTATCTTACTCCCTTTAACAATTGACAGACCAGGGGATGCTCTCCAACTGGCCTACCATCAACTCTTTGATGTTCCGCAGAAATGGCAGATCTATACAAATTAATAGTGCGATAAGCCTTACCTTGAGAAGCCAAAGAAGCCAAAAAATTTATAATTAATACTACATTCGCTGAAAAGGGATCTGAATTCCTGTCCAGGCACCAGCTGCACCAAAGGGACCAAGCTGACTTATAGGCCCTGGAAGTTCCCGGGGCTCTGGCCTGCTGGATAAATTTAACAGCGTCCTCCGAAATTCCTGGGACTCCCCAGGACGACCCGAAACTTTCCAAGCTATGAGGAACAGGGATCCGTCGAGAATCAACTGATGTTGATGGCCCTGAGGATTCAAGAGGAGATCGGGAAATTGGGGCAGCCAAAGAGGCGGAGCGATCGCCAGCTCTAATAGAGTCGGATACCACGGTTGGGTCTGCCAGAAAGGAGTTACAATCACCAGAATAGACCGTTGCCTGCGCACCTGAGCGAGGACTCTGGGGATGAGAAGGAAAGGGGGAAAAGCATATAGAAGGGAAGTCGGCCAAATCTGAAGAAAGGCATCTGTGGCCAGGGCTTGTGGATCTGGCCTCCAACTGAAATATGAAGGAAGGTGAGAATTGAGGCGAGAGGCAAACAGATCTATAGACATTTCTCCAAAGACAAGAGAAAGGTGACTGAACACTGAAGGGTGCAGTTGCCAATCGCTGGAATCGTGAAGGTGTCTGGAATACCAATCCGCTACTGTATTGAATCTGCCTGGTAGGAAAACCGCCTTGACTGAAATCCGACGAGGCAGACAATATTCCCAAAGATGTTTTGCCAGAGAGGAGAGTATCTTTGACCTGGTACCTCCTAGGTGATTGATGTATCTGACCGCGGACAAATTGTCCATCCTGAGAAGGATGGTGCAACTTACCCTGTTCTTTGCAAAAGTGCGGATGGCAAAGGAACCTGCAAGTATCTCTAAACTGTTGATGTGCAAGAAGGACTCCTTCAGAGACCATGCGCCCCCAGTCGAGAACTGACCACATCTCGCGCCCCAACCCGTCCGACTTGCATCGGATTCTAATACAAGATCTGGGGCGGCAGAGAAGATAGTTCTGCCGTTCCAGGCATCTAGATGGGTTAGCCACCACTGAAGCTCTTCTTTGGATTCGGCATCTAAGACCAAGGGATCCGAATAAGCGAGACCCTTGTGAAGATGACGTATTTTGAGCCGTTGCAGGGCTCGATAATGTAAAGGACCTGGGAAGATTGCCTGAATGGAAGAAGCTAACAGACCTACCAGGCGTGCCAGATTTCTGAGAGAGATCTGCGGAAGGGAAAGGGAGTGGCGAATCTCCTTCTTGATCAATGAAACCTTGTGTTGCGGGAGCTGCAACACCGATAGAGTGGTATCTATTCGAAAACCGAGAAACTCCAAAGATTGAGTCGGAACTAAAACCGACTTTTGCACATTGATGAGAAAACCTAAATCGCGAAGGAGGTTTAGACACAGTTGAAGATGATCTAGAAGTAGATTTTTGTCCTGTGCCATCAAAAGGAAGTCGTCCAAATAGAGAATTAAACGCACCCCGTGAGACCGGAGAAAGGCTGCGACGGGTTTGAGAATCTTGGTGAAACACCAAGGAGCGGAAGAAAGGCCGAAGGGAAGAACTCGAAAGTGGTAAAAAGAGTCCTGCCATTGGAATTGAAGAAACTTCCTGTGTGAATGATGAATTGGGACTGTGAGATAGGCGTCTTGCAGATCCAGTCTGACTAGCCAATCTCGGTGAAGCAGAATGTCCCTGAGATGGAGAATAGTCTCCATCTTGAAGTGACGATAGATTATAAAATTGTTGAAAGCCTTGAGATTCAACACCAGACGAAATTTGTGATTCTTCTTCTGAACTAGAAAGATGGTGCTGAGGAAGCCCGAAGAGTCGAATTGAACAGGCTCTATTGCGCACTTGGCCAGGAGAGATTGGATTTCGACGCGCAAAAGCTCGTTTTGCTCTTGGGAAAAAAACTAGGGGTATAGGGACGCGACTCTGAACTGGCATCTGATAGAATTCTAACTGGTACCCTTGAACAGATTGAATCACCCAGGGATCTGAGGTGAGAGAACGCCATGAATCGAGACACAGAGCTAATCTGCCCCCTACAGGAGGAAGGCCAGAAGCGGAAATACTTACCGGAGGTTTGGTCTCCCCTGCTGGAGTAACCTCTGGACCGGTAGCCTCTTGAACGACGGGGATAGAACTTCGGTTTGTATCCTGAATAGGATTCAGGTTGAGATTGCTGGTTGAAGGAGTCTCTGTTGGAATATTGATTCCTGATGGAACGGCCGGCAAAGCGACTCCTGCCTTTGCCGGCCCTGGCAAAAACCCGAGACGAAAAAATTTTCTTCATCGAAAGCTGGGCCTTATCCAGAGAGGCAAAGGTGGACACATATTTGCCCAAATCTTTAATAAAAGAATCTCCAAATAACAGGCCTTTGGCCAAAGGACCCTCATCTTTTGAGGCCAGAGAAGTTAATTTGGGATCGATCTTTAAAAGCAGACTCTTCCTCCTTTCAATCGAAAGTTGAGTGTTGGCGTTCCCCAGCATACAAATAGCACGTTGCACCCAGTTTGAAAGGACCTCCGGATCAATAGGGTTACTATCCATTTTTGCTTCTTCCGCCAAATCAAAAATTCTGGTGAGAGGGCCCACCAAATCAAGAAGCTTGTCCTGGCAACCCGACCAGGCTCTATCCACGCCCTTTTTGGGATCCTTGCCGAATTTTGAGAAGAACATCAGCATGTTAGGATCAATTACCGGAGTTGCTGTTATATTATCCGGAAGAGAGGGACGAGGACACTCTGACTTGAGTTTATTACGAGCGGCCTTATCCAGAGGGTGACGTAAAAAGAAAGAAACATAATCCGCCACATGCTCTGATGGGTACCACTCCTTTGAATTTGGATGGACCATGAAGGAGGGATCAAATAAGGGTTCGCCAGCATGGTCGACTAAATCGTGAGACACTAGGTGTACGTCACCACCGTCAGGAGGAGAAATTCTACGCCTTTTCTCCAGAGGCCCATAAGAAACTGGATCTTCTGATCCGTCCACATCGCCCTCATGGCTGGAAACATTATCATCGTCATCCGTGTCTCTTAACTGCGAAATATATAAAGGAGAAGGAGGGGGACCCGATTTATAGACCTCTCGGGTGGAAGGACCAGAGGAAACGCCTTTGGACGTCATTGGGAGAGTGGTCGCACGTTTCCTGCTCTTATTAAGAGGCAATTTGGAACAAGACATCATCTTTGAAACCGAGGCTTCAAAATTTTTGGTAACCTCAGACATGGAAACTGAGACTGCCTGCTGTACAGAGTCCCTTATGAAGGATTTCAAACTCTCCTGAAACACCTGGGAATCCTCTTCCCCAGCCATAATGTAAAAACACACTGGTCACCGAAGGGTTAATTTTCTGAGGAAAAAGAAAAAGGAGTGTCTGAAGGGGCGGGACCGAGCCAAGGGAGGCGGTTCAATGCAGTCGAAGTCGACTGACAGACGAGGGCAGGAGTTGAGAATGCCAAACGAGGCAAAGTGAGCCAATTATGCTCAAATAGCAAGCAAACCCGGTCGGAAATAAAGACGCGACGCGAGTATCAGCTGACAAGGTATGCCGGCCCAAAGAATGTGAGGAATGCTACGCGTGCGCTGAAAGGAATGCGACGCGCTCGAGCGCGCGTCCTCAACGGCCGAAGACGGCCGTTGAGAGACGCTGTGTCGGAAGGACAGAAAAAAGGACGCGCGTTCCCTTATAATAACCGCGCGCTAAACACACAAGTTTCACATGCAATGGTAATATAGAAAAGCACAATAAACAACCGAGCAAGTAATGTAGGTACTTATCTTGACTGC
The DNA here is from genome assembly GCF_031143425.1 of Pleurodeles waltl. Classification (NCBI taxonomy): domain Eukaryota; kingdom Metazoa; phylum Chordata; class Amphibia; order Caudata; family Salamandridae; genus Pleurodeles; species Pleurodeles waltl. The sequence continues at coordinate 1,510,423,379 of NC_090444.1, read as the reverse complement.
GAGCAGCAAGAAAAGAGGGCTTGTTGCTCGCAGTTAAGATATTAGTAGTGCATTGTGATATCCCATTGGTTACTACACTATGAGGTCATTTTGTAGTTCTTTTGTTTCTGGATACTGTAGTTCTTGCTTGGCTGCTGTTCGTAATTAAAGCAAGAAAAGACTGCATAATAGGAGCCTCCGGTCTTGTAATAAAATATTGTTTTTCACCTTCCTGAAATATGCAAAGCCACCCGAAATTGCTAGTTTTGCGCTGTTAAAAAAAGTGAGGAAAAAATGGAGATCTAATGGCAAGTTTTAAGCAAATTTGGTGCCCACCATTTTAATATCAGAGTATGTGTCATTTTCTTGAATTTGCAAATTTTCAGTGACACTACGAATTTGAAAAAAGTGAGGGGGTAGTAACTAATCAGTTCTGGGGTAGGTAGGATGCATGAGCAGTTGTGTGTAGTGCCTAACTAAAGGCCAGGCCATGTGTTCAACCACTGGGAGGCAGGGGTGCATGTGCCTAGGGCCAGGCCCTGGATGCAAGTGCTGGGAGGAAGGATGGATACCTAATCACCCATTGGAGATAATAAATACCATATTAGAGTCTGCATATCGATGAGTATACTATATATTTAAGTGTATATAAATAAATATATACATGTAAAATGGCACCCTATAGCCCTTTAAAATTGGTCTGTAATGTACCCTATGCCAATTCCCGGAATTACCGATACCAGGGATCCTTATAATCCCTGGAAGGAAAATTAACAAGAATTACATGCATGAATCTGATTTATTGTGCCGATTCCTGCATTGATTTCCCTCTATTTCACTTGTAGGCTTTGTCTGCTTACAGCTGGTGATATTTTGAGGTGAAACACCACATTGCTGTGGTGTTCCTGCAACATGTTCAATTTCACTGGGGCCCGTAGCTGTCAATACCAACCCCTTCTGAACTATATGGGGACTCATAGTGATGAATTTAGTGGGCTAATCATTAATTCACCAACATTACCTTTTAGTTCTGTTAGAAATGAGGGCTCTGATTGGCGGTTAGTATGCACTCTGTGGAAGTAGGGACCCTGACTGCAGTCAGGGAAAGGGAGATACACAGCTCAGATAACCCCTGTTCACCCCCTTGGTAGCTTGGCACAAGCAGTCAGGCTTATCTCAGAGGCAATGTGTAAAGTATTTGTACGATCACACAAAGTAACACAGTGAAAACACCACAAAAGGACTCAAAGCCAGGTTGGAATAGCCTATATTTATCTTAGTATAACAAGACCAAACAAGGAAAATCCAACATATACAAGCAAAGTTATGAATTTTGAAAGATTAAACTTAATTCTAGCACTTAGAAACACAAATGCTTCAAATTGGTGCTATCACGGTGTCGTGACATTCGTTACCAACAAACCAACGCCAATGATGCTAGTCATGGAGTCGCACGGACCCCCAGCTACATGACCTTGTGAAAATGAGGAAACAAGCTGGTGCACGGAGTCAAGGATCGAGGTGTCACTGGTCTGGTGCTGCATTGGTTCAGGGGCTCCGGAGCAAAGGAGCGTAGGCGTTGGTGCAAGGCATCGGGTCCTTGCTGCAGATCTGTGGAGGTGAGGCAGTGCCGGTGTGAAGCGTTGGATCTACTCACTTCCGGCACGGTCGATATCCAGTGGTCATGATGTGGTGCAGTGACCTCACCGGGTTGCGGTCATGCCACGAGGATGCAGGCGCGCAGCAGAGTCAGGTATCACAGACGTTGGAGACACGACACTTCGGGACTCATGGAGGCATGGACTTCAGCGAGGCTGCAGCGGCGGTGGGCCTGTGGGGTCGTAGCTTCACTTGCAGGCGGTGTCGCGGGATCTGGCCGAAGCGCCAGTCAGGAGTCATCTGAAGTCGGTACACTTGGTTCTTCTTGGTTTTTCACTAGTTCTCCATACAAAGGCCCAGGGACTGGATTAGGCAACATTTGGCAGGGCAGGAGCCTCAGCAGAAAGTCCAGGCGCTGGCAGAGGAAGTCTTTGATGAACCTGAGACTTCAGAACAGTGAGCAAGCTCCGCCCTTGGAGAAATTTCACAAGCAGGATTCACAGCAAAGTCCAGTCTTTGTCCTCTCTAAGGCAGAAGCAGCAACTGCAGGCCAAACCAGCAAATCACACACAGCAAAGGGGCAGTACTCCGTCTCCAGGTCTTCAGCTCTTCTCCTTGGCAGAGGCTCCTCTTGGATTCAGAAGTATTCTAAAAATCTGGGGCTTTGGGCCCACTACTTATACTCCTTTCTGCCTTTGAAGTAGGCAAACTTCAAAGGAAAGTCTCTGTTGTTGACAAGATCCTGCCTTGCCCAGGCCTGGCCCCAGACACACACCAGGGGGTTGGAGACCGCATTATGTGAGGACAGGCACAGCCCATTCGGGTGTAAGTGTCGGCTCCTCCCTTCCCACTCTAGCCCAGGAGACTCATCAGGATGTGCAGGCTACACCCCAGCTCCCTTTCTGTCACTGTCTAGAGGAAATTCCCAATAGCCCGTCAGTCTGACCCAGACGTGATATACACAAGCAGGCAGAGGCACAGAATGGTTTAAGCAAGAAAATGCCCACTTTCTAAAAGTGGCATTTTCAAACTGACAATCTAAAAAACAACTTTACCAAAAGATGTATTTTTAAATTGTGAGTTCAGAGACCCCAAACTCCAAATCTCTATCTGCTTGCAATGGGAAACAGCACTTAAAAAATATTTAAAGGTAGTCCTCACGTTAACCTGTGAGAAAGATAGGCCTTGCAACAGTGAAAAAACGAATTTGGCAGTATTTCATTGTCAGGATGTAAAACACATTAGTACCTGTCCTATCTTTAACATACACTGCACCCTGCCCATGGGGCTTCCTAGAACCTACCTTAGGGGTGCCTTACATGTACAAAAAGGGAAGGTTTGGACCTGGCAAGTAGGTACACTTGCCAGGTCGAATGGGCAGTTTAAAATTGTACACACAGACAATGCAGTGGCAGGTCTGAGCCATGTTTACAGGGCTACTCAGGTGGGTGGCACAACCAGTGCTGATGGACCACTAGTAGCATTTGATTTACAGGCCCTAGGCACCTCTAGTGCACTTTAATAGGGACTTACTAATAAATCAAATATGCCAATCATGGAAAAGCCAATTACACATACAGTTTACACAGACAGCACTTGACTTTAGCACTGATCAGCAGTGGTAATGTGTCCAGAGTACCAAAAGCAGAGTCCAGCACACAGTCAAAAACAGAGGAAGCAGAGGCAAAAAGACAGAGGAAACTACCCCGAGGATGCCAGATCTAACACTTTCAAAAACAAGCACTGTGATAAAAAGTTATCCTGGAATGAAATAATGTTGCCGCTAATTTAATCCTGTCTCCCAAGGCAACTGTCAAAGTTTGCCAGGAGGGCAGGCTGTGGACATTTATGCTATCTGGTGTCAATAAAACCTGGTTTAAACCTTTGTGCATAGTGCACCAATCTTAATGCCATCGAGGATCATCCTTTCTGACAGATAAAATCAATCGCGAAAACACGACTTTAGGAAATAATTACCTGCTAAGGTCTTGCACTGTGTGGGCTTCGTTGCAGCAATAAATCAGTCGATAGCGTGGTGTGCACTGTATATATAATTATGTCACTAAGAACTGAGTGACCCATTAACCCACAATGAACCGTGTAAGTATATCAAAAGAAACAGCGTTCCTTTTGGGAAAAATAATTGTAAACCATAGCTGGCTGAATCACACCTACCCAACAAACAATAAATGATGAGGTGACCAAGGACGTTTGTATTGAGAAGTATAGGGCGTCTCTCCCTTTAAATAAAATGTTGGTTTGCTATTAAAAAATATAAATATATGTCGCAAGCTTAATAAGCACGTGACACTGAATCAATGTTATCATTAAATTCTGAAGTTGCATTACATGATTCATGTTGCTATCTTTTGGAAACATTCACAAGTGAAATTTACTATGTATAAATGGTTATGTTCACCACTATACCGACAGCTTTTTCGTTTTAACTTCTGGACTCAACATGAAGCTTTATTCAAACTACATTCTAGCTTTGGCTTCTTAACCTTGTGGGCAGTTATAAATAGATGCCTGCGTCTGGGATTTCCACAACCAAATGCTGTAGCTATAAATAATTGCAAACATATTCCCACTTTCTGTTTTCTCAAACTACGTTTGTCATTTCCTTTCGTGGATAACCCTTGGGAACGAATGCTAGAGAAAACTCAGAAGTCGTGAAGCCTGTTGATTCCGAAACATTATTTCTGGGCACAGTCAAAGGAAAGCCAGATTGTTACTAGAAGTTTGCAAAAACGGTAAAGTCTATCTATGCTTGCACATAAACAGAAAAATACTGTACAGTGTGATGCCTGGGACTTTTCCAACAACAAGTTCCCACCATCCTCCCATTCACTTTTGAGCTTCTGCCGTCCTGTCACACCCGCACTCAATGCAACATACTTTTGTTTAAACAGGCGATTAATAACTATCCCACGTAGTGGGTAAAAAGACACAGTGAACGTGAAAGACCTTAGATATTATATCTTTCTACCCTTCCCTAAACATCTTTAATATACTTTAGACCAACTGGTTGTCTCTTATGCGGGGAGCCTTCTACTACCTGTGTGACCTGTCTCATCAATCCTGACCTTACCGGTCTTCTTCAACGTCCTGGACCTACCAACCGGTTTCTGTCCCTGGTTTCACCCCTTTACTTTACACGGGTTTCTGTCCCTTCAGTGTGCATGTACATTCCTTGATTGGGAATGCATACGCATGGATGGAGGTCCGCATAGCCATCTGACTAATTCAGAAGGTTGTCACGACGTTCCGCGAATGGGCACTTTGCAATGCAAACTACCATTAAATGACGGGCATGTAACAACAAATTGGTGAACGTTTGAACTCTCGATATCTAACCTGCCTCCCACATGCATCAGGCCCAGGATGCTTTTCCGGGAACAGCAAGGGATGAGTGATTTAAATTGTTAGTGGGCTGTATAATACTGTGTGTTCTTACCCTAGGTGTTCCCAATGTTTCTGCTTCCCCCTCCTTGCTCTCATCTGAAAGTTTATGCCGAATTAACACCTAGCTTTGTCCAATTAGCACACTGTAATATGCTATAAGTGGGATAATTAAGGATCAAGAAAAATCTACGGTTTATATTGTTGTGTTTTATCCAATAAATTATTTTGAACAATTGAAGCACATCTGAGGATTCGAATTTCTCTATTCCAGTGCTCAAAAAGTACACTTTACTTGCTCATAATGCATTTCCCCGTTTCCATGTCATTTCACCTGTGTATTCGCAAAGCTTACCCATAGCTTATATCCACATAACGTTCTCGATGTTGTTCTGATGACTATTTAAATAGTGATTGACTGCATACCAATATGTATTTCTTTTATTTTGCTTTCCAAACTTTCCCCATCATCCCTACATAGGGATACTCGATCGCCACCTTTGTCCTTCCAATATTCCCCCTACAGAGGGTTGCTACCTCTGCCAGTACCGGCCTGGCCAGCATTTTCCCATGGAGCCCAGCAAAACAAAAATGTGGCAACCCCCCCCCTACACCTAAGTTATGCACTTCAATTACCATTACCAAGTTCCTCTGACCACTAAACTTGTCACTGTGGTGTCTGAAAAGGAACAAGGTGTATATCCTAGATGATTCTTTCCACTGTGAAAAAGCTTTCATTGGGCACATCACTGCCCTTTGAAATTCCAACCTGATCTCCTTCTTTACCTTAGTTGGGCCTTCTAAGCATGACTGTTAGAAATTGGGGGCCTCGTTATGAGTTTGGCAGTCCAACCGCCGTGTTTGTGGTCGCCCATGCCACCCAATCACAAGTTAACCAGGCAGGACCATCGACCGCCGATTACCAACCAAAAATGGCAGACCGCCAGCTGAGTGGCAGTCGGGAAAAACCTGATCTGGCCTCTCCCCACCATTCCCTTGACCAACCATCGAGCGTAGTACAAACACACAGCCACTGTTGGGGTTCTTCAATGGCAGTCAGCCAATGGCGATCCAAACCACAGCGGTTCATGGTCTGCAAAGTAAGAGAAAACTGCACATTGGATGAATTTGAGAAAAACACAGCTGACACACATTGTCACACTGGAAACACCTGCAAAGGACACTATAAAACACAACCCTTCACACATCACAATCCCATGCATCTACACTGTAACACCCAGAAGCCAGAGCACCTATATCTTAAGAGCACATAGTTTAGACGCCCCATTTATTTCTCCATCCCATAGAACACCCTGCAAACACCCTTGACCATTCGCCCCCATTGCACCTCCCCTGTTACGCAAGTCCCTGTCACCCCGATTTTATTTTTTTCACCACAATGTCTCTTCTTAAGAGTTAAGAGTCATAGTGGATGAAATCATAAGAGTAGAACCACAATTATTTGGAGCGCTAGGCCAGCATACCTCTCCCAGGAGGAAAATGGAAATGTGGGACAGGATAGTTGACAGAGTGAATTCTGTAGGCTCCACCCTGCGCACAAGGGGGACATCAGCAAGAGGTGGAACGACCTCAGGGGCAAAGCTCGTTCCTTGGTCTTCAGGCACCAGCTGCAGGCCAAGAAGACTGCTGGTGGCCCTCCCAGTGCCCCATTACAGCTACTGTCCTGTGAGGAGAAGGTTTCGGCCATCCTGGATCTGGAGGGCCTGACAAGAATACCTGGAGAAGTGGAGTCTGGTATGTTACAGCACTAAAAACATCACAAAAAAGACATGTCATTAATGAATACAAGTTACCTTTTGCCCCAATTACTGTCACTTCACTCGCCAGCCCAGTGTCCAACTGTCCAAAGACTACCTTTTGGTAAATCACAATTGAAGTGTACTCACAAGGGAAGATGACATCTATACAGTGTGGGTAGTACAGGGGCTGACATGATTACAACTCCCAGCAGGCAATGTTCCTGTAACTACAACCACTACCACAGTGGTATCATGTTACTAGACATCTGTAGTAACAAAGATCAGTTGAAGTGGACTGTCCTGGGGGAGGACATTTGTACAATGTGTGTAGCACAGAGAGTGACATGTCTGCAATTACCAGCAGGCCTTGAGTCTGTGACTCCAAATAACAGCACAGGATTCACAGGCCCAAATACACATATCAGAAGTCAGTGCAATGCTCTACATTCACTTGGAAGGATAACATTTGTCAAGTGTTGGGTAGTAGAGAGAGTGGCCAGACTGCCAAGGCCAGAAGGCACTATTTCTGTGACTACAAACACAAGCCCAGTGGTCACTTACTAAAAATACCTCTGTCTGTCAACTCCCAATTAAAGTCTACTTACCTTGGAGGATACCATTGGTAGAGGGTGAGTAGTACAGTGACCAGGATGACTACAGCTCACAATAGGCCCTGTTTCTGGCCTTCCAACCAGACCAGTGCACTCCTGCCCAAACACACCTGTTTGACAAATCCAAAAAGCAGTTTACTCACCTTAGGGGATACCATCTGTCCAGTGTGTGAAGTACAGGGACTGGGCTGACTACAGCTCACAAAAGGTCCTGTTTCCATCAATCAAACCACCAGACCAGTGTACTCCTGCCCAAATACACCTGTTTGTAAACCCTCAAATGAAGTCTATTCACCTGGTGGGATACCATTTGTATACTATGGGAAGTACAGCCTGACTGCAATTTCTAGGAAATACAGTTCCACAAACTCCTAACACCAGTCCAGTTTACCTAAGGTCAAATACACGTTTTCCAACTCCAAAGAGCAGTTTACTCACCTTAGGGGATACCATCTGTCCAGTATGTGAAGTACAGAGACTGGGCTGTCTATAGCTCACAATAGGCCCTGTTTCTGTCACCCCAACTACCAGACCAGTGTACTCCAGCCCAAAAACACCTGTTTGTTAACCCTCAGATGAAGTATACTGACCATTTGTATGCTGTGTGAAGTACAGGGAGTGGGCTGACTACAGCTCACAATAGGTCCTGTTTCTATCACTGCCAGCCACCAGGCCAGTGTTCTTGTCTCCAAATACCCTCATTAGGTAACCCTCACATGAAGTATACCCACCTGGGTGAACAGCATTTGTCAAGTGAGGGAAGTAGAGGGAGTGACATGAATGGGAAGGCCAGGAGCCACTGTTTTTAAACTACAAACACAAGCTCATTACGCATTTGCCAATATACCCCTGTTTTTGAAATCCCATTTGAATTTCACTCACTGGGAGGATAACATTTGTAAAGTGGGAGTATAGGAGTGAGCTGGCTGCAACTCTCAGCAAGCCCTGTAACTGTTATTCCAAACACCAGACTACTGGTTAGTTGTCAAAATGCACTTGCTTGCTAATTCTCAATTGTAGTATACTCACCTGGGAGTGACCAAGATACAGATCATGCTCAACTTAGAGATGTGTCTGCCTACCTAGCTCCATCTTGACATGCTAACCCAAGATGAAACTAGTGAGGACAGTAAGGACACTTTACCAAGTGTGCCAAAAATGTGCCCCAAGGCCTCAAGATGCATCACCAGAATTGTATTGGCAGGAGATGTATTCACACTGCACTCACCACATGATCACGCCAGTCACATAAACAATAAACTCCTGCCTCTGCCTGCATCTCAATCGACTAGGCCACAAAATGGCCAAAGCCAGATTCTACACGGCCATTGTCTTGCCTGCACTGGTGCCACAATGTCATTTCCAGGCCATCCTCCAAAGTGCAAATGAGCTGCACATCACATCAGCTGCTTGGGTCAAAATTAAGCTGAAAACTTCATACACGTTAAGTCAAAACACCCAATAATATGGTCACTTGGCACAACTGAATCAACTGCAACTTAACTTTGAAGAAGCTCTCACCTTACTGTAGCACTAAACGGTTGCAGGTAGATGTCACAATACAACCAGTGACATTGTATGCTTCACATCAATAGGTTGACCTTACACTGGGCACACACAGACCGCAGAGGAGACTATAACTCCCCCTCCACCTCCGCCTCCCCCTGATTGAAACCCTCAGTAAGGATAACACTCCTGGACTGCTGGATGTGGAGAACGCCCCTGGCTCATCTGGGCAACCTAGTAAGATTGCTACAGTGAGTCTCACTGTGCCCACATCAACACCTCCCAGTTCAGTAGCCTCAACATCTCAGGCAGCCATTCGCCCCCCAACCTGTATACCAAGCACAGCGTTGACAATCTCATGCCCCCCAGTTCTGGATCCTGAGTTTTGGCGCAATACTTCAGACACTGAGGGTCCACGGACAAGTGGGAGAGGGCAACCTTTTGCAAGGGTACAGGCCCGTGGGGGTGGTGTGCACGGGAGGGATGCTCTGGGCTAGCGGGTGAGGCTACTGGGGCTGCCATCAGACAGGAGTCCATCAGCCACGTCATGGGGGTCTCTCAAGAGTCCCAAGGCATGATGGGCCAGGTACTGATTGAACCCTGGGAAATGAACCAGCTACAGAGGGACATCCATCGGGACATGGGGGAGCAATGGGAGGCCCAGAACACCAACATGGTCTCCCTAACAAGGGTGTTTAGGGACATCAGCACCACCCTGGTCAGGGCTGTTCAACATCACTCCACCCCTTCCTTTGGTGCAGCAATACCAGAACCAATGACATAGGTGCCAACCACAGGAAGGCAGGCCCTCCCAGGGGAATCACCAGACCCAGACACCCCTGCCTTTGTAGCAACAGACCCCTCGCAAGGAGGGATATCCAGCAAAGAATTCAGGAGGTGCAGATGAAAAGACACCCACCACTGGCAACAACTGATCTCTTCCTTAGGGACATCCTTTGTGTGCCACACATTCAGTCTGTTGACTTTGTCTGAAATACCTACCTGTTCCAATAGGAGGAGTACTCTGGACTTTGGACTCCCAATGGTGTGGCATCTACTCAGTTGATTCCATCCACTATGACTGACCCCTACACTACTTTTAAGTTCATGTCTGTCCACAATTTATGTTTTGCACTAGCATTGTAATACATTCACAGATCACAAACTTGTTGTCTGCTTGCTTCATTTTCACTATTTGTTATGTAGAGATGTAAACTATGTGGGCCATATGATAAGGACTCAAGCTACCTGTGCAAGGAGGGATATGTCACAGGTAGACAGTGTCCAGCTCAAAACCATAATCATTACACACCACCATATTAGCTTAAGTATCTGGTCACACAAAGACGTTTAATTCCAAAGTAAAGCACATAGGCTGTCCATATGTCTGGACTTTTAGAAACAAGATGGTGTAACTCATACTGATTCAATGTACATATCCTAAGGTAGAGCCCTCCAGACCATGGAGGAAGGGGATTTGTCAGTCATTGACCTGTAGAATAGGGAAACAGGGAAGTAGGTGATGTCACCAGCTTGAGCCCTATCACATTTCACACAAAAGCTTTCCAACACCACATAATCGAAGATACAGACAGATGGCAGTGCAACAGTCCCTGATCACAGGCCCATCATGATCCATTTACCATCTATCTGGTGGTATGACACACACATCAGTGTTGTAACACAGGCACTGTGGCCTGCAATGATGAAACACATCAACAGCTACATATCGGTCATGCAAAAAGTGTGCCAATGTAAAGGAAAAATGATCTGTTTGTAATCTATGACTACATGTGTCATGTCCAAATGATGACACACATGATGCAAGTGGCCCATCCACAGCATATACAACAGGTCCAATGGGCACTTCTGACCTTCCACCAAGACACTGTGCATGCTGTCTTGGCCCAGCTCTCCTACACCCAAACTATGTGACCTACATTACCTGGAACCATGTCCACTTCGTCTGTCATAACAGCATCACAATCCTGCCAATGTCACAACTCTGAAGTGCCCACATGAGGATGTCATGATGAAGGTACCTGCACAAAGACAAAACAAGGAGTATATGCTTTGAATCATAATCATGACACAAATCACATTTCAAGCAACTTAGAAAACACTTACATGGCAGGGAAACAAACACTAACAAAGCAACATCCTCAAGGCAGAGATGTGTCAAACACAAATTAATCAAACTGCCTTTGGCTGGTCATTGCAGAGTGGTAGCTCCTTAGCATTTCTATATAAAACAAACTCCACACATTCGCACAACTACAGTCCATTGTACAGTCACAGTCATATCATCACAGGACATGCTTACACTCATGAAAAGTAGCTGTTGATGAGATCTTCGCACAAGTCAGCCCATTCCTCTTTACCACTGTCATCCTCACTTGGCTTTTCAGGAGTCTTATCCGGTGGCACCGCAGGCTCCCCCACCTCTGAGATGTATGGGATGTTCCTACACAAGGCGAGGTTGTAGAGCATGCAGCATGCCACAGTAATCTTACACACTTTCTCGGGTGAGTAGAGGAGGGCTCCATCTGTCTGATTAAGGCACCAAAACCTGACCTACGACCCACCTTCTTCTTCCATGGGCCTCATTGAAGCGGGCTTCCCCTGGCATAGTTGGATTCCTTAGTGGTATAAACAACCGAGGATGGTTGAGATATGCGGCGTCTCCGCCAAGGAATAGGACATAGTTGCATCAATGAGTCCCACACTTCGTGATTGTAGTACCTGACATTGCACACACCAAAACAATACAGTTGTGACTTACCAACCAACCAGGCCCTCTCTGGTTGCAGTTGTGACATCAGCTGGGGTACAGTACTGTTCTGCATAATGAAGGAGTCATGGACTGAATCCAGATAACAGACACACATGTGAAATGTAGAGATCCGCCAATCAGACTACTTGCATGTTGATGGAATGGAAGTTCTTTCTGTTCCAAAAGACTTGCTCATTGGTATGTTGTGGCACCAATCTATCATGTGTGCCATCAATGGCTCATGTGGTAGGTGTGCGAAACCATAAAAGTCAGCCTTCACATTGGCTAATTTCTCACATCGGGGAAAGTGGATACAGGTGTCAAGGTGTTTCAACAATGCAGAGAGGACATCCCTTAACATTAGACTGAACATAGGCTGGGACATGCCAGCTGACAGGGCCACTGTATGTTGGAAGGACCCCGTGGCCAGTAAATGCAACACTGTCATGACTTGTACATTGGGTGGTATGCTGGTTGGATAACTAATCGCTGGCATCAGATCTGGTTCCAACTGACGAAACAAGTCCACTATTGTTTGCCTATCCGGGGGTACAACATTATGATGTGGCGATGCTCCATGGTCTGCAGGTCTGGCAGTGGATGGTAACGCCTCCTCCCTCTCCCTCTTTCTCCCCCTCTCCCTGGGTATGTATGGGTGTGACAAGACATTATTTGTAACATTAGTAATAGGTGCCCACAGCAACATACATGGGCGGTTGCGACCATGGTGGAACCAGCCATAGGCTAATGTTGTCGCCAGTGGCGGTCGCGGGCCAATGGCTCTGTTCGCTGAGGGTGAGACCACTTATGTTGATGGTGTGACTGCCATCTTTTGCAGATAACCTGACTCCTAACACTGCTGCCAGCAAGACCTCCACTGAGCTGCTGTGTACTGCCTCTGGTAGCAATCATGCCACGTCCAGCAGATGATAGGACCCCTGCCTTCTCTCCAGAGGAGCTGGAGAGGCTAGTGGACAAGGTCCTCCCCCTGTATGTACAGCTCTGTGGTGCACCAGAGGAGCAGGTAAGTACCTCATGTGCACAGTTTTCTCTGTGCTTCACCATCCTTTCCCATCTCACAGGCTAGAATATGGCTGTGTGTGCCAGGTTGACTACTCATGCGCCTGTTGCAGTCTGTGTGGCATCAATGGAATGGACAATGTGTAGGTATTGGTGTCCATTGCCATATGTACATTTCATTCACATTGTGTAGTGTGGCTTTTTCGGGTTCCAAGATCCTCCTTGTGTTTGATGTACATAACTAGGTGATGAGACATTAGTACCATCTACTGACATGTCTTTCCTTATGATTGTTGTAAATGTCATACAACATTTATGTGCATGACAGCATTAGCTGAGTAGCCATGTTGTATAGAGATTCATTAACACATCTGCCCTTGCTAAACTGTTGTGGGGAAGGCATATCATGAGTCACTCTGCCCTTCAGGTTGCCACACACAAAACATGCCAATTTGCTGTTGTCTACATGATGTACTGTCATGCATGGATTTGATGGGAATGGAGTGTCGTGTAGGTTCTGTCTACTCAGCCTGCATACACCATGGCCTGTCAAATGTATCTCTGTAGGAGGCTGGCCTGGCTTATAGTGGGTACCTAGTGGTACTTACATCTTGTGCCAGGTCCAGTTATCCCTTAGTAGTAGATTAGAGGTGTTCTAGCAGTGTAGGTTGATAGAGATAGCTATGGCAGAGCAGTTTAGGCTGAACTAGGAGACATGCAAAGCTCCTACTATACCACTTATATCATATAGCACTATATCATAAGAAAACACAATACTCAGCGTTACTAAAAATAAAGGTAGTTCATTTTAGTGACAATATGCCAAAAGTATCTCAGAGGATATACTTCCTCAGGAGGTAAGTAATATACAAAAAATGTCTTCTACAAACCAAAATCAGGTAAGTAAAACCCTTAGAAAAGTAGTGCAAACACTGTAGAACACAATAGAATGCGATAGGAGAAAATAGGCCTAGGGGCAACACAAACCATATACTCCAATAGTGGAATGCGAACCACAAATGGACCCCAGGCCTAGTGTAGTGTGTAGAGGGTCGCTGGGGGTGTAAGAAAACACTAAGGGTGTCCAAGATACCCCACCCCAAGACCCTGAAAAGTAGAAGTAAAGTTACCTTACTGTAGGAGGCTGGACTGGCTTGTAGTGAGTACCAAGGGGTACTTGCACCTTGCACCAGGCCCAGTTATCCCTTATTAGTGTATAGGGTGTCTAGCAGCTTAGGCTGATAGATAATGGTAGCTTAGCAGAGCAGCTTAGGCTGAACTAGGAGACGTGTGAAGCTACTACAGTACCACTTAGTGTCATATGCACAATATCATAAGAAAACACAATACACAGTTATACTAAAAATAAAGGTACTTTATTTTTATGACAATATGCCAAAGTATCTTAGAGTGTACCCTCAGTGAGAGGATAGGAAATATACACAAGATATATATACACAATAGCAAAAATATGCAGTATAGTCTTAGAACACAGTGCAAACAATGTATAGTTACAATAGGATGCAATGGGGAAACATAGGGATAGGGGCAACACAAACCATATACTCCAAAAGTGGAATGCGAACCACGAATGGACCCCAAACCTATGTGACCTTGTAGAGGGTCGCTGGGACTATTAGAAAATAGTGAGAGTTAGAAAAATAACCCTCCCCAAGACCCTGAAAAGTGAGTGCAAAGTGCACTAAAGTTCCCCTAAGGACAAAGAAGTCGTGTTAGAGGAATAATGCAGGAAAGACACAAACCAGCAATGCAACAACTGTGGAATTCCAATCTAGGGTACTGTGAAACAAGGGGACCAAGTCCAAAAGTCACAAGCAAGTCGGAGATGGGCAGATGCCCAGGAAATGCCAGCTGCGGGTGCAAAGAAGCTTCGACTGGACAGAAGAAGCTGAGGTTTCTGCAGGAACAAAAAGGGCTAGAGACTTCCCCTTTGGTGGACAAATACCACTCGCCGTGGAGAGTCGTGCAGAAGTGTTTTCCCGCCGAAAGAACGCCAACAAGCCTTGCTAGCTGCAAATCGTGCATTTGGCGTTTTTGGACGCTGCTGGGGCCCAGGAAGGACCAGGAGGTCGCAAATTGGACCTGAAGAGAGAGGGGACGTCGAGCAAGACAAAGAGCCCTCACTAAAGCAGGTAGCACCCGGAGAAGTGCCAGAAACAGGCACTACGAGGATGCATGAAACGGTGCTCGCCGAAGTTGCACAAAGGAGTCCCACGTCGCCGGAGACCAACTTAGAAAGTCGTGCAATGCAGGTTAGAGTGCCGTGGACCCAGGCTTGGCTGTGCACAAAGGATTTCCGCCGGAAGTGCACAGGGGCCGGAGTAGCTGAAAAGTTGCGGTTCCCAGCAATGCAGCCCAGCGAGGTGAGGCAAGGACTTACCTCCACCAAACTTGGGCTGAAGAGTCACTGGACTGTGGGGGTCACTTGGACAGAGTCGCTGGATTCGAGGGACCTCGCTCGTTGTGCTGAGAGGAGACCCAAGGGACCGGTAATGCAGCTTTTTGGTGCCTGCGGTTGCAGGGGGAAGATTCCGTCGACCCACGGGAGATTTCTTCGGAGCTTCTGGTGCAGAGAGGAGGCAGGCTACCCCCACAGCATGCACAAGCAGGAAAACAGTCGAGAAGGCGGCAGGATCAGCGTTACAGAGTTGCAGTAGTCGTCTTTGCTACTATGTTGCAGGTTTGCAGGCTTCCAGCGCGGTCAGCAGTCGATTCCTTATCAGAAGGTGAAGAGAGAGATGCAGAGGAACTTGGCTGAGCTCATGCATTCGTTATCTAAAGTTTCCCCAGAGACAGAGACCCTAAATAGCCAGAAAAGAGGGTTTGGCTACCTAGGAGAGAGGATAGGCTACTAACACCTGAAGGAGCCTATCAGCAGGAGTCTCTGACGTCACCTGGTGGCACTGGCCACTCAGAGCAGTCCAGTGTGCCAGCAGCACCTCTGTTTCCAAGATGGCAGAGGTCTGGAGCACACTGGAGGAGCTCTGGACACCTCCCAGGGGAGGTGCAGGTCAGGGGAGCGGTCACTCCCCTTTCCTTTGTCCAGTTTCGCGCCAGAGCAGGGGCTAAGGGGTCCCTGAACCGGTGTAGACTGGCTTATGCAGAATTGGGCACATCTGTGCCCAACAAAGCATTTCCAGAGGCTGGGGGAGGCTACTCCTCCCCTGCCTTCACACCATTTTCCAAAGGGAGAGGGTGTCACACCCTCTCTCAGAGGAAGTTCTTTGTTCTGCCATCCTGGGCCAGGCCTGGCTGGACCCCAGGAGGGCAGCTGCCTGTCTGAGGGGTTGGCAGCAGCAGCAGCTGCAGTGAAACCCCAGGAAGGGCAGTTTGGCAGTACCAGGGTCTGTGCTACAGACCACTGGGATCATGGGATTGTGCCAACTATGCCAGGATGGCATAGAGGGGGCAATTCCATGATCATAGACATGTTACATGGCCATATTCGGAGTTACCATTGTGAAGCTACATATAGGTAGTGACCTATATGTAGTGCACGCGTGTAATGGTGTGCCCGCACTCACAAAGTTCAGGGAATTGGCTCTGAACAATGTGGGGGCACCTTGGCTAGTGCCAGGGTGCCCTCACACTAAGTAACTTTGCACCTAACCTTTACCAGGTAAAGGTTAGACATATAGGTGACTTATAAGTTACTTAAGTGCAGTGTAAAATGGCTGTGAAATAACGTGGACGTTATTTCACTCAGGCTGCAGTGGCAGGCCTGTGTAAGAATTGTCAGAGCTCCCTATGGGTGGCAAAAGAAATGCTGCAGCCCATAGGGATCTCCTGGAACCCCAATACCCTGGGTACCTCAGTACCATATACTAGGGAATTATAAGGGTGTTCCAGTAAGCCAATGTAAATTGGTAAAAATGGTCACTAGCCTGTTAGTGACAATTTGGAAAGAAATGAGAGAGCATAACCACTGAGGTTCTGATTAGCAGAGCCTCAGTGAGACAGTTAGTCACTACACAGGTAACACATTCAGGCACACTTATGAGCACTGGGGCCCTGGGTTACCAGGGTCCCAGTGACACATACAACTAAAACAACATATATACAGTGAAAAATGGGGGTAACATGCCAGGCAAGATGGTACTTTCCTACACAACCCCCCCCCAAACGAAGGACAATAAGACTAGCCATGACCTGATGAGTCTTCATTGTCTAAGTGGAAATATCTGGAGAGTCCATCTGCATTGGAGTGGCTACTCCCAGGTCTATGTTCCACTGTATAGTCCATTCCCTGTAGGGATATGGACCACCTCAACAATTTAGGATTTTCACCTTTCATTTGTTTTAGCCAAAGTAGAGGTTTGAGTCTGTCTGAACAATGAAGTGAGTGCCAAACAGGTATGGCCTCAACTTCTTCAGTGCCCAGACCACAGCAAAGGCCTCCCTCTCAATGGCAGACCAACGCTTTTCTCTAGGGGTCAACCTTCTACTAATAAAAGCAACAGGTTGATCCTGGCCCTCAGAATTAAGTTGTGATAGGACTGCCCCTACTCCTAATTCAGATGCATCAGTTTGGACATAGAATTTTTTAGAGTAACAAGGGCTTTTCAGGACAGGTGCAGAGCACATGGCCTGCTTCAGCTCCTCAAAAGCTTTCTGACAGTTTGCTGTCCATAATACCTTTTTAGGCATTTATTTGGATGTGAGGTCATTAAGAGGGGCTGCAATGGAGCCATAGTTCTTAATGAACCTCCTGTAATACCCAGTGAGGCCTAGGAAGGCTCTTACCTGAGTCTGAGTTGTAGGGGGAACCCAATCAATAATAGTTTGGATTTTCCCCTGAAGTGGTGCAATCTGTTCCCCACCAACAAGGTGTCCCAGATAAACCACCTTACCCTGCCCTATCTGGCACTTTGAAGCCTTGATAGTGAGGCCTGCCTTTTGCAGGGCCTCCAAAACTTTCCATAGGTGGACCAGGTGATCATCCCAGCTGGAGCTAAAGACAGCTATATCGTCCAAATATGCTGCACTGAAAGCTTCCAGCCCTTGCAGGACTGTGTTCACCAACCTCTGAAAAGTGGCAGGTGCATTTTTCAAACCAAAAGGCATTACAGTAAACTGGTAATGTCCTCCAATGGTAGAAAATGCAGTCTTAGGTTTAGCATCTTCTGACAATTTGATCTGCCAATACCCTGCAGTCAAATCAAAAGTGCTTAGATACTTGGCAGATGCCAGTGTATCTATAAGCTCATCTGCCCTGGGTATAGGGTGAGCATCAGTTTTGGTTACCAAGTTGAGACCTCTATAGTCTACACAAAACCGCATTTCTTTCTTTCCATCTTTAGAATTGGGTTTTGGTACCAGTACCACAGGAGAAGCACATGGACTGTCAGAGTGCTCAACCACTCCTAGTTCCAACATTTTCTGAACTTCTTGCTTTATGCAGTCCCTGACATGGTCAGGCTGCCTATAGATCTTACTTTTGACAGGTAAACTGTCTCCAGTATCTATAGTGTGCTCACACCAAGAAGTGGTGCCTGGCACAGTAGAGAAGAGTTCTGAAAATTGTCCTAGGAGATTTATGCAATTATCTTTCTGCTCAGCAGTAAGACAATCAGCCAAAACTACACCTTCCACAAGAGCATCTTGTTCTGTGGAAGAGAAGAGATCAGGTAGAGGATCACTGTCTTCTTCCTGTCCCTCATCAGTTGCCTTGAGCAGGGTGAGATCAGCCCTGTCATAGTAGGGTTTTAGGCGGTTGACATGGAGCACCCTAAGGGGACTCCTGGCAGTGCCTAAGTCAACCAAGTAGGTGACTTCACCCTTCTTTTCAACAATTGTGTGGGGTCCACTCCATTTATCTTGGAGTGCTCTTGGGGCCACAGGCTCCAAGACCCACACTTTCTGCCCTGGTTGGTACTGAACCAAAACAGCCTTCTGATCATGCCATTGCTTCTGGAGCTCCTGGCTGGCCTGAAGGTTTTTACTGGCCTTTTTCATGTACTCAGCCATCCTTGATCTGAGGCCAAGTACATAATCCACAATATCCTGCTTAGGAGCTTTTAAAGGTTGTTCCCAACCCTCCTTTACAAGTGTGAGTGGACCCCTAACAGGGTGTCCAAAAAGAAGTTCAAAGGGGCTGAAGCCCACTCCTTTCTGGGGTACCTCCCTGTAGGCAAAAAGGAGGCATGGTAGAAGGATATCCCATCTCCTGCGGAGTTTTTCAGGGAGACCCATAATCATGCCTTTGAGAGTTTTATTAAATCTCTCTACCAGTCCATTTGTTTGTGGATGATAGGGTGTTGTGAACTTGTACGTTACACCACACTCCTTCCACATGGCCTTTAAGTATGCAGACATGAAATTGCTTCCTCTGTCTGATACTACTTCCTTTGGGAAGCCCACCCTGGAAAATATTCCCAGGAGGGCCTTTGCCACTGCAGGGGCTGTAGTGGTCCTTAAAGGAATTGCTTCAGGGTATCTTGTGGCATGGTCCACTACCACCAAGATAAACCTATTGCCTGAAGCAGTAGGAGGGTCAAGGGGGCCAACTATGTCAACCCCTACCCTTTGAAAGGGAACCCCAACCACAGGCAGTGGGATAAGAGGTGCCTTTGGAGTGCCACCTGTCTTGCCACTGGCTTGACAGGTTTCACAGGACTTACAAAATTCCTTTGTGTCCTCAGACATCCTAGGCCAATGAAACAATGGAACCAATCTGTCCCAAGTTTTCATTTGACCCAGGTGCCCAGCTAGGGGAATGTCCTGTGCCAGTGTTAGGAGGAACTTTCTGTACTCCTGAGGAATCACTAATCTCCTGGCAGCTCCAGGTTTAGGATCCCTATGCTCAGTGTACAAGAGGTTGTCCTCCCAGTAAACTCTGTGAGAGTCACTGACATCCCCATTAGCCTGTTTGACAGCTCGCTGTCTGAGACCCTCTAATGTGGGACAGGTTTGCTGTGCCACACTCAGCTCCTCTCTGGCAGGCCCCCCTTCACCCAAAAGCTCAGCAGTGTCTGCTTCCAGCTCCTCTGGTGTAGGTTCTGCACAGGGAGGGAATTCTTCTTTCTCAGAAGTTGAATCCACTGTAGAGGGAGGGATAGTAGGAAGTGGTTTGCTTCTACTAGCCCTAGCTTTAGGGAGCACTTGGTCCATTGTTCCAGGATCCAAGCTTCCCTGTCCTTTTTGCTTTTTGGCCTGAGCCCTTGTCAAAGCAAAAATATGCCCTGGGATGCCCAGCATTGCTGCATGGGCCTCCAACTCCACATCTGACCAAGCTGATGTCTCCAAATCATTCCCTAATAGACAGTCTACAGGTAAATCTGAAGCTACCACAACTTTCTTTGGACCAGTTACCCCCCCCCCAGTTGAGATTTACAACAGCCATGGGGTGGCTTTGTGTTATGTTGTGAGCATCGGTTACTTGGTACTGGTGTCCAAGTATGTGTTGTTCAGGGTGCACCAGTTTCTCAATCACCATTGTGACACTGGCACCTGTGTCCCTGTAGGCCTGGACCTCAACACCATTTATTAGGGTTAGTTGCTTGTACTTCTCCAAGTTATGGGGGCAAGCAACCAAAGTGGCTAAATCAATAGCCCTTTCAGAGACTAAAGTAGCCTCTGTGGTCTCCCTAATCAGACCAACCCCAACTAAATTACCAAAAGTGAGCCCAGCTACTCCCTTGGATTGGCTATTAGTAGGTTTGCTCCCACCACCACTGCTATTAGTAGGGACACTAGGTGTAGCAGTAGGGGTTGTAGTGGTAGGAGCTGTGGTGCCTTTCTTTGGACAACTGGGATCTGTTGTCCAATGGCCTTTTATTTTACATAAATAGCACCATGGTTTCTTTTCCTTGTTCGGATTAAAGGAGGATTTGGACCCACCACCCCCACCAGAGTGTTTTTGTGGGCCTGATGAAGACTCATTTTTAGATTTGTCCCCACCCTTGTCAGAAGACTTACCATCCTTCTTTTTGTTGCCATCTTTGTCACCCCCTGTATGAACTTTTCTGTTCACTCTTGTTCTGACCCATTTGTCTGCCTTCTTTCCCAATTCTTGGGGAGAGGTTAGATCAGAGTCCACCAAGTACTGGTGCAACAAATCAGACACACAATTATTAAGAATATGCTCTCTCAGGATCAAGTTATACAGGCTGTCATAATCAGTAACTTTACTGCCATGTAACCACCCCTCCAAGGCCTTCACTGAATGGTCAATAAAATCAACCCAGTCTTGTGAAGACTCCTTTTTGGTCTCTCTGAACTTTATCCTGTACTGTTCAGTGGTTAAGCCATAACCATCCAGGAGTGCATTCTTAAGAGCTTGGAAATTATTAGCATCATTTTCTTTCACAGTAAGGAGCCTATCCCTACCTTTTCCACTAAATGATAGCCATAGGATAGCAGCCCACTGCCTTTGAGGGACATCCTGTACAACACAGGCCCTCTCAAGTGCAGCAAACCACTTGTTAATGTCATCCCCCTCCTTATAAGGGGGAACTATCTTGTGCAGATTCCTGGAATCATGCTCTTTTGCAGGATGACTATGGGGAATACTGCTGCTGCCACCATGGGTATCTAAACCCAACTTCTGTCTTTCCTTCTCTAATTCAAAAGACTGTCTATCCAAATCCAGCTGTTGCTTTTTAAGCTTCAGTCTGGTTTGTTCCACCCTCAACTTATTGAGTTCCCTCTCTAACATTCTGTCATCAGGGTTGGTGGGAGGGACATTTCTAGAAACAGAGCTATGATGGGAATGAACAGAAGGGGACCTGTCCCTTACAGAAGCCAACTTAACAGCTTGGTTTACAGAAACATTACTACCAGTATGGTGAGAATAAATGCTTTTGCTATGATGTGAGACAACACTATTTATTTGGTGTGGCTCATCATCATTACCATCTATGCTAGATTGTCTAGTAATGGGCAGGCTAGGAAGTTTCTTTCCTGAATCTTTTCCTGGGGGAGTCCCTGAATCAGATTGGGAACTATTAGGTACTTTTTCAACAGATGGGGCACCTATGGCCTTATCCTGTTCTCTAAGCATGTTAAGTAACAGTTCCAAGGAAGGATTCTTCCCTACACTCAAACCTCTCTCTATTCAGAGACTCCTTGCTCTTTTCCAGCTAAGGTTGTCATATGCAAGTTTGGACAGATCAACACTTTGGCCTGTGCCAGACATTTTTTTGAGAGAGTTAAAGTGATAGAAAGAGAGAAAAAAGTTTTCAGAACTTTTTGGAAAGACAGAAAAAACTTTTTAAACTTTTAAGAACTTTTTGAAAGTTTAGAAGTACTTTTCAGCACTTAGAAAAGAGTGAAAAGAGGAAATGCAAAACTTTTTGGCTGTGTGTATATACACTGACCTTGTTTTGTATATTTTTCTCTTATGAAAAGTACAATGACAAGAGTGGTAAGTAGTCTCAAGCACTTATCCCACCACTGCACAACCAATGTAGGAGGCTGGACTGGCTTGTAGTGAGTACCAAGGGGTACTTGCACCTTGCACCAGGCCCAGTTATCCCTTATTAGTGTATAGGGTGTCTAGCAGCTTAGGCTGATAGATAATGGTAGCTTAGCAGAGCAGCTTAGGCTGAACTAGGAGACGTGTGAAGCTACTATAGTACCACATAGTGTCATATGCACAATATCATAAGAAAACACAATACACAGTTATACTAAAAATAAAGGTACTTTATTTTTATGACAATATGCCAAAGTATCTTAGAGTGTACCCTCAGTGAGAGGATAGGAAATACACAAGATATATATACACAATAGCAAAAATATGCAGTATAGTCTTAGAAAACAGTGCAAACAATGTATAGTTACAATAGGATGCAATGGGGAAACATAGGGATAGGGGCAATACAAACCATATACTCCAAAAGTGGAATGCGAACCACGAATGGACCCCAAACCTATGTGACCTTGTAGAGGGTCGCTGGGACTATTAGAAAATAGTGAGAGTTAGAAAAATAACCCTACCCAAGACCCTGAAAAGTGAGTGCAAAGTGCACTAAAGTTCCCCTAAGGACAAAGAAGTCGTGTTAGAGGAATAATGCAGGAAAGACACAAACCAGCAATGCAACAACTGTGGATTTCCAATCTAGGGTACCTGTGGAACAAGGGGACCAAGTCCAAAAGTCACAAGCAAGTCGGAGATGGGCAGATGCCCAGGAAATGCCAGCTGCGGGTGCAAAGAAGCTTCGACTGGACAGAAGAAGCTGAGGTTTCTGCAGGAACGAAAAGGGCTAGAGACTTCCCCTTTGGTGGACGGATCCCTCTCGCCGTGGAGAGTCGTGCAGATGTGTTTTCCCGCCGAAAGAACGCCAACAAGCCTTGCTAGCTGCAAATCGTGCGTTTGGCGTTTTTGGACGCTGCTGGGGCCCAGGAGGGACCAGGAGGTCGCAAATTGGACCTGAAGAGAGAGGGGACGTCGAGCAAGACAAAGAGCCCTCACTAAAGCAGGTAGCACCCAGAGAAGTGCCAGAAACAGGCACTATGAGGATGCGTGAAACGGTGCTCGCCGAAGTTGCACAAAGGAGTCCCACGTCGCCGGAGACCAACTTAGAAAGTCATGCAATGCAGGATAGAGTGCCGTGGACCCAGGCTTGGCTGTGCACAAAGGATTTCCGCCGAAAGTGCACAGGGGCCGGAGTAGCTGCAAAGTCGCGGTTCCCAGCAATGCAGCCCAGCGAGGTGAGGCAAGGACTTACCTCCACCAAACTTGGGCTGAAGAGTCACTGGACTGTGGGGGTCACTTGGACAGAGTCGCTGGATTCGAGGGACCTCGCTCGTCGTGCTGAGAGGAGACCCAAGGGACCGGTAATGCAGCTTTTTGGTGCCTGCGGTTGCAGGGGGAAGATTCCGTCGACCCACGGGAGATTTCTTCGGAGCTTCTGGTGCAGAGAGGAGGCAGGCTACCCCCACAGCATGCACAAGCAGGAAAACAGTCAAGAAGGCGGCAGGATCAGCGTTACAGAGTTGCAGTAGTCGTCTTTGCTACTATGTTGCAGGTTTGCAGGCTTCCAGCGCGGTCAGCAGTCGATTCCTTATCAGAAGGTGAAGAGAGAGATGCAGAGGAACTCGGCTGAGCTCATGCATTCGTTATCTAAAGTTTCCCCAGAGACAGAGACCCTAAATAGCCAGAAAAGAGGGTTTGGCTACCTAGGAGAGAGGATAGGCTACTAACACCTGAAGGAGCCTATCAGCAGGAGTCTCTGACGTCACCTGGTGGCACTGGCCACTCAGAGCAGTCCAGTGTGCCAGCAGCACCTCTGTTTCCAAGATGGCAGAGGTCTGGAGCACACTGGAAGAGCTCTGGACACCTCCCAGGGGAGGTGCAGGTCAGGGGAGTGGTCACTCCCCTTTCCTTTGTCCAGTTTCGCGCCAGAGCAGGGGCTAAGGGGTCCCTGAACCGGTGTAGACTGGCTTATGCAGAATTGGGCACATCTGTGCCCAACAAAGCATTTCCAGAGGCTGGGGGAGGCTACTCCTCCCCTGCCTTCACACCATTTTCCAAAGGGAGAGGGTGTCACACCCTCTCTCAGAGGAAGTTCTTTGTTCTGCCATCCTGGGCCAGGCCTGGCTGGACCCCAGGAGGGCAGCTGCCTGTCTGAGGGGTTGACAGCAGCAGCAGCTGCAGTGAAACCCCAGGAAGGGCAGTTTGGCAGTACCAGGGTCTGTGCTACAGACCACTGGGATCATGGGATTGTGCCAACTATGCCAGGATGGCATAGAGGGGGCAATTCCATGATCATAGACATGTTACATGGCCATATTCGGAGTTACCATTGTGAAGCTACATATAGGTAGTGACCTATATGTAGTGCACGCGTGTAATGGTGTCCCCGCACTCACAAAGTTCAGGGAATTGGCTCTGAACAATGTGGGGGCACCTTGGCTAGTGCCAGGGTGCCCTCACACTAAGTAACTTTGCACCTAACCTTTACCAGGTAAAGGTTAGACATATAGGTGACTTATAAGTTACTTAAGTGCAGTGTAAAATGGCTGTGAAATAACGTGGACGTTATTTCACTCAGGCTGCAGTGGCAGGCCTGTGTAAGAATTGTCAGAGCTCCCTATGGGTGGCAAAAGAAATGCTGCAGCCCATAGGGATCTCCTGGAACCCCAATACCCTGGGTACCTCAGTACCATATACTAGGGAATTATATGGGTGTTCCAGTAAGCCAATGTAAATTGGTAAAAATGGTCACTAGCCTGTTAGTGACAATTTGGAAAGAAATGAGAGAGCATAACCACTGAGGTTCTGATTAGCAGAGCCTCAGTGAGACAGTTAGTCACTACACAGGTAACACATTCAGGCACACTTATGAGCACTGGGGCCCTGGGTTACCAGGGTCCCAGTGACACATACAACTAAAACAACATATATACATTGAAAAATGGGGGTAACATGCCAGGCAAGATGGTACTTTCCTACACTTACCACCCCAGAAAGACAGTAAAGTTGAGATAGGAGATTCTGCAGAGATAACAACTGACTGCAAAGCACTGAAGACGGATTCCTGGACCTGAGGACCTGCAAAGGAAGGGGACCAAGTCAAAGAGTCACGCAAGTGTCCAGGGGGGCAGGAGCCCACTAAACCCCGGATGAAGGTGCAAAAGGGCTGCCTCTGGGTGGAAGAAGCCAAAGGTTCTGAAACAACGGAAGGGGCCAGGAACTTCTCCTTTGGTCAGATGTCCCACAGCGTGCTGGAGGACGCAGAGTTGTTTCCACGCAGAAAGACTGCAAACAAGCTCTGCTAGCTGCAAGAGTTGCAGTTGAAGATTGTGGGTGCTGCCAGGGCCCAGGAAGGACCAGGAGGTCGCCCCTTGGAGGAGGAGACAGAGGGGGCGCTCAGAAATACAGAGAGCCCATGCAGAAGCAGGCAGCCCCCACAGAAGCACCTGAACAGGCGTTCAGAAGATCTGAGCACAGCAGGTGTCTCAGCACAACAAAAGAGGGTCCCACAAAGTCAGAGTCCAACTCAGCAAGTTGGGCAATGCAGGACGGAGTGCTGGGGGCCAGGGCTGTGCTTTGCATGAAGGAAGTTTTGCAAAAGTGCACAGAAGCCCTAGCAGCTGCAGTTCACGTAGTACACAGGATTACTGTCTGGCGTGGGGAGGCAAGGACTTACCTCCACCAAATTAGGACAGAAGGGCTACTGGACTGTCCGGGACACTTGGACCCAGCTCCTGTGTTCCAGGGACTACGCTCGTCAAGATGAGAGGGGACCCAGAGGACCGGTGATGCAGAAGTTTGGTGCCTGCATTGGCAGGGGGAAGATTCCGTCAGCCCACTGGAGATTTCTTCTTAGCTTCCAGCGCAGGGTGAAGGCAAACAGCCCTCAGAGCATGCACCACAAGGAAACAGTCGAGAAAGCCGGAAGGATGAGGTGCTACAGTGTTGCTGGTAGTCTTCTTGCTACTTTGTTGCAATTTTGCAGGCGTCCCGGAGCAGTCAGTGGTCGATCCTTGGCAGAAGTCGAAGCGAGAAATGCAGAGGAACTCTGGTGAGCTCTTGCATTCATTATCTGATGAGAAACCCACAGGAGAGACCCTAAATAGCCCTCAGAGGAGGATTGGCTACAGAGAGAGGTAAGCACCTATCAGGACGGGTCTCTGACACCACCTGCTGGCACTGGCCACTCAGAGGTCTCCATTATGCCCTCACACCTCTGCATTCAAGATGGCAGAGGTCTGGGACACACTGGAGGAGCTCTGGGCACCTCCACTGGGGAGGTGCTGGTCAGGTGAGTGGTCACTCCCCTTTCCTTTGTCCAGTTTCACGCCAGATCAGGGCTGGGGGGATCCCTGAACCGGTGTAGACTGGCTTATGCAAGGAGAGCACCATCTGTGCCCTTCAAATCATTTCCAGAGGCCAGGAGAGGCTACTCCTCTCAGGCCATTAACACCTATTTCCAAAGGGAGAGGGTGTAACACCCTCTCTTAGAGGAAATCCTTTGTTCTGCCTTCCTGGGACTGGGCTGCCCAGGCCCCAGGGGGGCAGACACCTGTCTGAGGGTTGGTACCAGCGGTAGCTGCAGAGAAAACCCCAGAGAGTTAGTTTAGCATTACCCGGGCTCTATGCTGGAGCCCCGGGGATGCATGGAATTGTCCCCCAATACCAGAATGGTATTACAGGGCCATGTTCGGAGTTACCATTGTGACGCTACATATAGGTATTGACCTATATGTAGTTCACACGTGTAATGGTGTCCCTGCACTCACAAAGTCCGGGGAATTTGCCCTGAACAATGTGGGGCACCTTGGCTAGTGCCAGGGTGCCCTCACACTAAGTAACTGTCCAGTTATCCCTTATTAGTGAAGCAGTAGTGTTCTTGCAGCTTAGGCTGATAGAGGTAGCTATAGCAGAGCAGCTTAGGCTGAACTAGGAGATATGCAAAGCTCATGGTTCACCCATTCAGCCACGGACATCTGGCTCTGTATGGCCATAGTGGGGACAATGATTTAGCTTCCAGTTGGGCAACATTTTGAGTGCCTTCAACAAGTGCTTGCAAATCTCAGGGCCTTTTCAGCATCCAAGGGACTAATGGTGTCTACTGATGCACTCAGACTATGGGGGTTATTCTAACTTTGGAGGAGTGTTAATCCGTCCCAAAAGTGACGGTAAAGTGACGGATATACCACCAGCCGTATTACGAGTTCCATAGGATATAATGGACTCGTAATACGGCTGGTGGTAAATCCGTCACTTTTCCGTCACTTTTGGGACGGATTAACACCTCCTCCAAAGTTAGAATAACCCCCTATGTAATTTTAAGGGGTGCCAGACATTAGTGGTGATTAGCCTGGGGCTCATTGTGTTGTGGATTTTGGGGACATCTGTCTCTGACATATTGCACATGATGTCAACAGTGTCCATTTCAATGCCACATGTGTGGCCTGTCTGAGCACAATTTATACTACCTCCATGACCCAGTTGGGACAAATATCACTTGGTGAAATGTGCGTTGTTATGTTTCCAGTGTGACATGGGTATTTCCAGTGCTTAATTTGTAAATAAATATGTGCCAGTGCCCAAAGCCTTCCTCTTAAACACGAGGCTCCTGTAATTAAATGTGGGAACACGGAATATTGAGGTGGCGTAATCCTGAAGCCATCTCGAGCCTCTTCAATCCATTTACAGCCACTCACTGCCCCCTCTGATCACGCTAGCAGCTTTCTACTTTGTCCCTTTGTGACGCTTTTTCGTTTTTCCCTTCCCCCTTCTTTCCCATATGTGTCTTTTGTTTGTGCCAAATGTTTGAGGCAGAAGAATAAGCCCCAGCCCTAAAAAAATGAGTGATTGTGCTCAGCACCGGAAACGACAAGCACACATTAAGCTCTGGGTATTTCCATGTCTCGTTCTCCAAGTTATTGTACTTCTGTCATCAAGATGGCAGGATTTTGCATCTTCATTTCTCAGTGTAGGGTCATTATGTATGTGACAAATGAATGTGTGCATGACCTCCTGTGGGATCTGTGGGAATGCATTTGGCATTGACCTGCTATTGTATGCCAACAAGTAACTGGGGTCTGCTCCACGGGGCAAAGTTTTGAGGTTGGTGGCGTCTCCTCCTTATTGTGATTACACAATTTCATCCATGCAATTGTAGATTTCTGAGATCTTGATTTACCTGTGGGCAACTGTTGATAGTTCAGATGACATGCATGCATATGGTATAGTACATGTGTGGGCCACTTAGGTGGAGTTTGTTGCTGAGGCCTACTTGATATCCTGGTAATGGTTTCTGATCAGAGCTGTTGGTCAAGTGTGGTCATGGACTTGTGATGAACCTATTTCTCTCTGCTTTTGCAGCATCAAGCACCTGCAAGTGAAGGAGACAGGGTACAGCTGAGTAGGGAAGCATCTGACAACTGGACCTCGAGTGAAGACACCACTGACACAGAGGAACCCAGTGGCCTGGAGGGGAGGGGAGTGCCACGGGGAAACCTGGAACCTCTTCTTCATCATCAGATTCTTCCTCCAGTGGACACTCCCTAGTGGTGGCAGACCCACTGGGGCATCCCCCCATACCATCCTTGTCCGCCATCCCTGTTCTATCACCACCCTCCCTGTTGCTCCCCACCCAGTTGGCCCTGCCCTCTCACCCAAGAGGGTAGGCATCTCCCTTACTACAAGCACCTCCGCCCCAGCCCCTTTTGCCCCTGCTGCCCTCAGTGAGGAGGCTATTGACCTCCTGAAAAGTATCTCTGTGGGTCAAACAGTTACTGTGAATGCCATCCAGGGTTTCACAAGTTAGCTACAACAGACCAATGCATTCCTGGAAGGCATACATGGTGCAGTGTCTGGCTCTGACCTCCACACTGACAGTGGTCAGTCATTCCCCCCCTTCACTTCCCTGTTCCCACTCCAAATTCCCCCTTCTCCTTCCTACCCAAAGAAATACTGTAGACAGATCAACATGCTTCCACATCCACATCAACACGCAAGAGCAACACACAAACACAAGCACCACAAAACACACCTGCACACACACAAACAACATCCACCCCCAGGCACGACAACAGTCACCACTTACTCAGACACCCCCACCAAACCCAGCATTATACACACGAAACCCATCATAGCTGCAGACACCACCCAATAGCCATACACATCCACCATTCCATCCTCCAGCACCTCTACCTTCCAGCCCCCCAAGACACACACATGCACCCACTCACCCACCAAACAAACACCCACCAAACACAAGCATAGCTCCAAGTAGCCTGCACACAGAATCCACACCTAGACAGCACACAACCACTCCCCGAGCTCCAAATCCTGACCCCCTTGTGCTGACTGTCCCAGCATCCCTAAGAACGTGTTTATGTTTGACCTTGACCTTTCCCCTGTTCCCTCCACCCCCTCTTCCAGACCCAAGAGGCATCCACCCACCTTTCAGCCTTTCCCTTCCACCTCCATAGCCTCCCCTGCAAGCACCCATACCTCTCCTCCCGCAAAAGGAAGCCCACCCCTTTCAAAAAGCAGACCACCCCTTCCTAACCCAAGACCAAACCCCCCTGAAATCTGACTCTCCCCCAAAGGATGATCCCTAAAGTGCCTGCCTCCCCACTTGATGCCCCTTCCTGTGGAGGTTCCATGGCAGTTAGGAGTCAAGTTCTGCCACAATACTGTGCTATTATGGACAGGAAAATGGACCGGCCAATGGTCTTTGTTCTGATGTATTTAGTATAAATAAACACAAACAGTTGTTGTTTAATTGGGTACACATTTGTCCTGCAATTCCTTTGCTACAGTTACGTTGTTCCTGAATAATTTGTGTTTCTGCCTAGTATAGTGTGTGTTTTAGCCTGCTTGCTGTTCCTTTTGCTGTTGTTTGTAGAATGTCACTGTGTGGGCAGTGCTGTTGTCCCCCAAGATAAGGGTATATGTTGGCTGTCTGGATGTGTGAGTGTAAATGAAATTGTGGTGTCATAGTATTGTGTACTGTTTGTTATGGTAATTATTTTATCTTGTGTTGTCCAATGTGAGCATGTATGGTGTTAGACTTGTACCCCTGATATGGATCATGTATTCATCTGATGTGTGTCAGCTTGAGTTTTGTTTGTGCAGACATGGAGTGCATTCAGTTGTGCTACATTTATTTTAATTGACGGTGCATGTGTCCATTTAGCTGTGTGTACCTTACAGCTAGTTCCTCTAGGTGTATGTCCCATGCAGTTGGAGTTGTATGTGCTTTGTTGACTTGCCCTTCCACATTGTACAGATAGGCATGTCATTTGGCTCTAGTATTGTTTGTCCTGTGGTCCGATACATGTAGGGATATTTCTTGTGAAAATTTTATTTGAGGGGCATGTTCATAGTGACATGTGTCCCAGTGCAGCCTCCTTCCCTGAGTGCTGCTTATGGCACCATCCCTATTGTGCAGGTATGGTTTGCATAATGAGCTTGGGACATTTATGTCTCTGTCTATTGTGCATCCCATTCTCCTTCCATTGTGCTGTAATGTGTGTGATGTGTGTGTCTATTGCAGGGCTGTTTAATGGGAGTGTTGTTTGTGTTCTATGCCACATCCATACATATGTGTGTTGGATGTGTCGACAATCCATACCGTCTGTGCAATATGAGTGTGTGAGTTGTATTTGTGTATGTGACGTTGGTGTGTTGATAGTATTGTGTGAGACAATGTTGTGTACCCTTCACCGTCCCTGTGCTTGACGTGTGTTTTTATGTAGTGTTGTGGTGAAGTGTGAGTGACCTGCCCAAAGGGGGCATATTGTGCCTGTGAATGTGTCCATCTTTATGTATGATTCCGACTGTGAACACAACTGGTCAGTGCCCCCACCCCCTCGGCTGGACACACACCCGATGCAATTTTCACCTCAAGCCAAAACGTTACCTACACCCACACCACCAAACTCCAATGGACGGATCACCATTGCGTCCACTTCTCCTACAACAAACCACCCACACACCACCACCAACACACCACCCCCTACCGCATGTGGGACAAGATCCCCACTGAGCTCCTGAACTCCCAACTGACACAAACCCCCCCAACTACACCGACCCCAACACTGCCACACACAACCTCAACAAATGGATCACCACTTGTGCCGACGCCCTCGCGCCCCTCAGAAAAAACATCCCCACCTGCAATATCAAGAATGCCCCATGGTTCACCACTGAACTCCACGAGTCCAAACGCAAATGCTGCAAAGCAGAGAAAACTTGGAGACAAGAACCCTCCACTACAAACTTCTCCGCCCTCAAAACCACCACACGCATCCACCACCAACTCATACGCACCGCCAAAAGAGCACACTACAAGGAACGCATTGACAACAACTCACATAGCAGCAAAGAACTCTTTACCATCATCAAAGAGCTCTCCAAACCCAAAGCCAGCAACCGAGACCCCACGCACACACAAACCCTCTCAAATCACTTCCATCACAAAATCCTGGACATACACAACAGCTTGACACCACACACCCCCCCCACACGTGCCCTCCACTCACCCAACACTAACCCTCCACACACACCACCCAACCTAATCACCACCTGGGCCCCTACCACCAACGAAGAAACTGAAAACACAATGAACTCCATTCACTCTGGCTCCGCCTCTGACCCATGCCCCCACCGAATATACAACAAGGTCCAGCTCCTCCATCGCCCCCATACTCCGAGCCATAATCAACAGCTCATTTGAAACCGCCACCTTCCCAGACCTCTGGAAACACGCGGAAATCACTGCGGTCCTAAAAAAAAAAACAAAGCCGACCCGGACGACCTCTCCAACTACCACCCCATCTCCCTCCTCCCATTCCCAGCCAAGGTCACAGAAAAAATAGTCAACTCCCGCCTATCCCACTTCCTCGAGACAAACCACACACTCGACCCCTCCCAATCTGGGTTCCACAGGAACCACAGCACAGAAACCGCGCTCATCGCTTGCACCGACAAAATCAGATCCAGAGTCGACATGGGCGAGACTGTAGCACTCATACTCCTGGACCTCTCTGCAGCCTTTGACACTGTCTGCCACCACACACTCCGCACACATCTTCACGACGCCGGGATCAGACACAAAGCCCTGGATTGGCTCACCTCCTTCCTCACTGACAGAACCCAAAAAGTCTGTCTCCCACCCTTCCAATCACCCGCCACCAAAATCACTTGCGGAGACCCACAAGGCTCCTCCGTCAGCACCACACTCTTTAACATCTACAAGACCCCTCTAGCCAACATCCTCAGGCCCCACGGCATCACCATCCTCTCACACGCTGATGACACACAACTCATCTTCTCCCTCACCCGCAACCCCAACACCGCCAAATCCAACCTACACACCGCACTCCTTGACACCGTTGCCTGGATGACAGCCAACCACCTTAAACTCAACTCCAACAAAACCGAAATAATCATCTTTGGCCCACACAAAAACACTTGGGACCCCTCGTGGTGGCCCACCACGCTAAGCCCCGCACCCACCCCCGCAAACCACGCACGCAAACTCAGCATCATCCTGGACTCCTCCCTCTCGATGGCCCAACAAATCAACGCCCTCACCTCCTCATGTTTCAACACACTCTGC
The DNA here is from genome assembly GCF_031143425.1 of Pleurodeles waltl. Lineage (NCBI taxonomy): Eukaryota > Metazoa > Chordata > Amphibia > Caudata > Salamandridae > Pleurodeles > Pleurodeles waltl. The sequence continues at coordinate 1,510,390,681 of NC_090444.1, read as the reverse complement.
ACACTGAAAAAAACATTCAAGTGGATCCCCACAGAGACCAGAAAGACAGTCACCCACGCACTCATCAGCAGCAGGCTAGACTACGACAACGCCCTCTACGCCGGCACCACACAAAAACTCAAGCACAAACTTCAGCGAATCCAGACCTCAGCAGCACGACTCATCCTCGATCTCCCCTGACATGAACACTTCTCACCACACCTCAAATCCCTCCACTGGCCCCCCATAGACAAAAGGATCACCTTTAAGATCCTCATCCACGCACATAAATCGCTCCTTAACGAAAGAGTGACCTTCCACACTCCCACACGCCAGCTCCGCTCCGCCGACCTCTCACTCGCCACTGTCCAGCGCATCAAACACACCACCACCGGAGGCAGATCTTTCTCCTACCTAGCCCCCAAGGCCTGGAACTCCCTCCCCACCCACCTCCGCAAGACCCAAGACCTCCTGCTCTTCAGGAAGACCTGGCTTTTCGAACAGTAATCTCCCCTCCCCTCCCGCCCCCCCTCCGTCTCCCACCCCAGCGCCTTGAGACCCTCACGTGTGAGTAGCGCACTCTATAAGTCTCTTTGATTGATTGATTGATTGAACACAATGAGATGTTGTGGGAAAGTAGCCTCTTTCTAGCCTTGTGACCCCCACTTTTGGCCTGTTTGTGAGTATATGTCAGGGTGTTTTCACTGTCTCACTTGGATCCTGCTAGCCAGGGTCCAGTGCTCCTAGTGAAAACCCTATGTTGTCAGTGTGTTTGTTATGTGTCACTGGGATCCTGCTAGCCAGGACCCCAGTGCACATAAGTTTGTGGTCTATATGTGTTCCCTGTGTGGGGCCTAACTGTCTCACTGAGGCTCTGCTAACCAGAACCTCAGTGGTTATGCTCTCTCTGCTTTCCAAATTTGTCACTACAGGCTAGTGTCTAAATTTACCAATTCACATTGGCATACTGGTACACCCATATAATTCCCTTGTATATGGTACTGAGGTACCCAGGGTATTGGGGTTCCAGGAGATCCCTATGGGCTGCAGCATTTCGTTTGCCACCCATAGGGAGCTCTGAGAATTCTTACACAGGCCTGCCACTGCAGCCTGCGTGAAATAACATCCATGTTATTTCACAGCCATTTACCACTGCGGATTAGTAACTTATAAGTCACCTATATGTCTAACCTTCACCTGGTGAAGGTTGGGTGCAAAGTTACTTAGTGTGTGGGCACCCTGGCACTAGCCAAGGTGCCCCCACATCGTTCAGGGCAAATTCCCCAGACGTTGTGAGTGCGGGGACACCATTACACGCGTGCACTATACATAGGTCACTACCTATGTATAGCGTCACAATGGTAACTCCGAACATGGCCATGTAACATGATCTAGCACAGAACCCGGGTACTGCCAAACTGCCTTTCGGGGGTCTCCACTGCAGCTGCTGCTGCTGCCAACCCCTCAGACAGGTTTCTGCCCTCCAGGCAGCCCTGGCCCAGGAAGGCAGAACAAAGGATTTCCTCTGAGAGAGGGTGTTACACCCTCTCCCTTTGGAAATAGCTGTGAAGGGCTGGGGAGGAGTAGCCTCCCCCAGCCTCTGGAAATGCTTTGATGGGCACAGATGGTGCCCATCTCTGCATAAACCAGCCTACACCGATTCAGGGATTCCCCCAGCCCTGCTCTTGCACAAAACTGGACAAAGGAAAGGGGAGTGACCACTCCCCTGACCAGTACCTCCCAGGGGAGGTGCCCAGAGCTCCTCCAGTGTGTCCCAGATCTCTGCCATCTTGGAAACAGAGGTGTTGGGGGCACACTGGACTGCTCTGAGTGGCCAGTGTCAGCAGGTGACGTCAGAGGCTCCTTCTGATAGGCTCTTACCTCTCTTGGTAGCCAATCCTCCTTCCTTGGTAGCCAAACCTCCTTTTCTGGCTATTTAGGGTCTCTGCTTTGGGGAATTCTTTAAATAACGAATGCAAGAGCTCACCAGAGTTCCTCGGCATCTCCCTCTTCACCTTCTACCAAAGGATCGGCCGCTGACTGCTCCAGGATGCCTGCAAAACTGCAACAAAGTAGCCAAACGACTACGAGCAACATTGTAGCACCTAATCCTGCCGGCTTTCTCAACTGTTTCCAGGTGGTGCATGCTCTGGGGGTAGCTTGCCTTCACCCTGCACCAGAAGCTCAGAAGAAATCTCCTGTGGGTCAACGGAATCTTCCCCCTGCTAACGCAGGCACCAAAATACTGCAACACTGGTCCTCTGGGTCCCCTCTCATCCTGACGAGCGTGGTCCCTGGAACACAGCAACTCTGTCCAAGTGACTCCCACAGTCCAGTGACTCTTCAGTCCAAGTTTGGTGGAGGTAAGTCCTTGCCTCCCCACGCTAGACTGCAAAGCTGTGTACCTTGTGATTTGCAGATGCTCCGGCTCCTGTGCACTCTTCCAGGATTTCCTTCGTGCACAGCCAAGCCTGGGTCCCCAGCACTCCATCCTGCAGTGCACAACCTTCTGAGTTGTCCTCCGGCATCGTGGGACTCCCTTTTGTGACTTTGCGTGGACTCCAGTTCACTTTACTTCCAAGTGCCTGTTGGGGTACTTCTGCGGGTGCTGCCTGCTTTTGTGACAGCTCTCTGAGCTGCTGAGCGCCCCCTCTGTCTCCTCCTCCAAGTGGCGACATCCTGGTCCCTCCTGGGCCCCTGCAGCACCCAAAAACCTCTACCACGACCCTTGCGGCTAGCAAGGCTTCGTTGCAGTCTTTCTGTGTGGGAATACTTCTGCAAGCTTTATGGCGACGTGGGACATCCGTTTTCCAAAGGAGAAGTTCCTAGTCCTCTTCTTTCTTGCAGAACTCCAAGCTTCTTCCAACCGGTGGCAGCTTCCTTGCATCTTCAGCTGGCATTTCCTGGGCTCCTGTCCCCCTCTCGACACAGTCGCGACTATTAGACTTGGTCCCCTTGTCTTCCAGGTACTCAGGTCTGGAAATCCGTTGTCAGTGCACTGCTGGTGTGTGTTCTTCCTGCAGAATCCCCCTATCACGACTTCTGTGCTCTCTGGGGGTAGTAGGTGCACTTTACTTCTACTTTTCAGGGTCTTGGGGTGGAGTATTTTTCTAACCCTCACTGTTTTCTTACAGTCCCAGCGACCCTCTACAAGCTCACATAGGTCTGGGGTCCATTTGTGGTTCGCATTCCACTTTTGGAGTATATGGTTTGTGTTGTCCCTATACCTATGTGCCCCTATTGCAACCTATTGTGATTCTACACTGTTTGCATTACTTTTCTTGCAATTACTTACCTAATTATGGTTTGTGTACATATAACTTGTGTTTATATATTACCTTCTTGCTGAGGGTGCTCAATGAGATACTTTTGGCATATTGTCATGAAAATAAAGTACCTGTGTATTGTGTTTTCTCATGATATTGTGCATATGATATAAGTGGTATAGTAGGAGCTTTAGATGTTCACAATGGCGGTGTGCAACCTCATAATGTGTCCGCGGCAACACAAGCTTAGCCAGTCTGTTTGTACTGCCTTGTGACCATGTTGTCTGTGCTTCCTGGAAGTCCTGCCGGAACCGCAGTGGTCTTTTCTCCGTGGGCCTGCACGAGTCGTAATACAGCAGTCCGACCACCAACCCGACGGCAGTCAGACCGCTGGTGCCACCATGGCCGTCGCCGGACTGCCAAACTCGTAATGAGGCCCTGGGTTTCTAGTTGGCAGAAGTATGCACCCTGTCCAAATAGGGACCACAATCCTAGTCAGGGTAAGTAAGATACACACCCTAAAATAACCTGTGCTCACCCTCTTGTAGCTTGGTGCAGAGCAGCCAGGCTTAACTTAACAGGCAATGTGTAAAGTATTTGTGTAACACTTAAATTACAGTAACACAGTGAGAGACACCAAAAAAAGGACTACAAGCCAATTTAGAAAAATAGATAACTTATATCTGGATAAAACAATCCAAAACAAAAAAAAAATAATTTGTATATCATGCGTTATTCACTTTTCAATATTGCTCAAACAGTGCTTTCACAGGGCTTCATTTAGAGTGTTTACGGTAATTTAGCAACTCCGCACCACAGGTGTCTCAGCCTCGGAATTCCGTGAGGCATTCAGATGCATAGCCCAGAATACAACAAGGTAACAGTACCCCCCACATACTGCCCTCAATGTCGTGGGGGGTCGAGAGTAGACCACCTGGTCTTTTCTATCATGGTTCTTTACTCCGGCTGTGGTGAGTTGTGCAGTTCCTGCCGTGGGAGGAACACCGAGTGCACTACCAGCATAGTGCAGTTGCCGGGCAACAGAGAGAGGCACCCAGTGTCAATCGCCAGTGGGAACAATGAAGGAGAACTTCACAGCAAGTAGCACAGTGTGGATTGGAAAGGTAATACCGTGCTCATCGGCTTCCCTCTGCACTATGGCACTGCTGTATCTCCCAAAACACCAATCTCAAGCAGTTCATAATTAAAAGGTGATTGGGGTCCAACACAGCTTGTGCTGTGCTGTGCTGTAAAAAGCACGTCTGGTGGCCCGATAGTTTTTACAAATACCTGCAGCAGATGTTGGTTTGCAGGCAGTGCCCGGTCTGGGCACAGGGAAGTTTCTTATGGTCCTATGTATTCCACAACAGTAGGCAAGCTTAATAACCCCTCAGAGTTCCTTGGGAAATTGGAAGATGTAGAGCGCATATCCAGTCCTCCCTCACTGCAGAGGTAGCAGGCATAGGTCAACATAGTAGAGCACAGTGCAAAGTGGCAGTCCTCACGGCAGCACAGCAATCAGTAAGCAGTAGGCCAACACAGCAAAACAAGTGACAAAGTGGTAGTTTAGCACCACAGCTCCTCTTAGGTGCAGAGCCTCCTCAGGACCTCAAAGTGAACTAGTTTGGTGAGATTTAGGTTCCAGCACTTGCACCCAAAAAGGCCTCTGATGTGGGGTAGACTTTAAAGGAGTCATCTCAAGTGAACAAGGTTCCCTTTTTTTCCATCCCTGTCTGCCAGGCTATCTGTGGGGGGTAATCAGTTTTATGTGCTGAGATAGAACACCACCTATTAAACTGTAACTGTCACTATCTCTCCTTCCCTCTGCCCAGGAAGACCCATCAGTACTCAGATGAATGTGAATGCAGCTCAGTGTCCTGTGTTTGTGACCGTCTAGACAGAATTCACAAAGTGCAGCTGTCACCCAGCCCTGACGTGTATTTAGAGCCAAGCTAAGGCACAGAATGGTTAAAGTAAGAAAATGCCAACTTTCTAAAAGTTGCATTTCCAGACTCACAATTTAATATCCAACTTCACCATGAGTTGAGTTTTTAAATTCTGAGTCCAGAGACACCAAACTCCATATTTCCATGTTCTCCAAACTGGAAATTAACATCCCAATGTTAACGTATGGGAGAGATAGGTCTTGCAGCAGTGGAAAATGAAGTTAAGAGTTTTCCACTACTTGGACATGATAAACTAAAAAGTACATGTCCAACTTTTCAAATACACTGCACCCTGCTCCTTGGGCCCAACCAGGACCTACCTTAGGGGTGACCTATATGTAAGAAAAGGGAAGGTTGGGACCTGGCAAGTGTGTGCATTTGCCATGTCAAAGTGGCAAGTTAAAACTGCACACAGGCTCTGCAGTGGCAGGCCTGAGACATGTTTGAAAGCTACTGTAGCGGGTGCCACAATCAGTGCTGCAGGCCCACTGGTAGCATTTAATATACAGGCCCTAGGCAGAAGTAGTGCACTTTACTAGGGACTTACAAGCAAATTAATCATGTCAATAGTTGATAAGTCAATGTTCCCATGTTTTAGAGCACAGAGCACCTGCATGTTAGCACTGGGCAGCAGTGGTAAAGTGCACAGAATCCTAAAAGCCAGCAAAGATGAGTCAGAACAACAGGTCAGAGAGCAAAAAGGTGGGGGAAACCACGCCAAGGATGCCAGGTCTAGCAATCATTCTCAGTTCAAGCCACACCTCAGAATGACTTTCCTTCATATCCCCTCCTAGGAGAACTAGTTAATAAGGCAAATACATGATGCACATTTTCACTACTCCCTTTAGTATAGTTACATGCATTTCCATCATCATATCCCCCCATTTACAGGACCATGGATTTCCAGAAACTTCTGCTCCTTATCCTCTGACAGTAGCTTTACAGAATGCCACCGCACTTAAATTGATCATTTTACCCACCTTTATATATTAGATGTATTAAGTACCATATGAAACCTTCTAATCCCGGGGTATTGCTTTCCTATATATACCTCCTTTGCTGTACCTCATTCTGCACAAATTGTACTCATGCTTGGTTATACGTTCTCCATCAAGTCTGACAGAAAAATCTCCAGTAGGTGCAGCACATTAATAATTTGTCCCCCAGAGACCCAGCAGCATGTTTGTTGTTTCCCCATCCACATGCTGTGCTGGAGGGTTGACTGCCCGCAGGGGGTGCATGCAACTCCCTGCTGTGCATAGAAAAAGGCCATGCACAGCAGGAATTGGCCCCCGGAGTGGGGTTGGGCTCAGGACTTTTTCAGATGTTATCAATGATGTTCTTTAACATGTCATGGGTGATATTATGTGAAGTCATAAAAAGTGCATGGGGCACAAGTTATAGTTAGCTCAATAAAGTATAACTGATGAATTTCAGTGTTTTTTATTTTTAAACATTTGTTTTTATCTTATTTCACTGGATAAGTGTCACATTACTTTAACCTTTGTTTTTTCAGTTAATTCTTTTTTTAACATAACGTAGGATCTTATTTCTATACCTAACTATATTGTCACTTTAGCCCCTTCTGTGCCCAGGACGTAACGGTTACGTCCTGAGGCACAGTGCTCGTGTGCCCAGGACGTAACCATTATGTCCTGGGCACAGAGCCCAGAGGGAGCGCTAGCGCTCCCTCTGTGGGGTTTCCCCCCACCCGCCCAAGGCAGGGATGGAAGGGGAAGCCCTTCCCCTTCCACCCCTGACCTCCCCGGCCCCCCTGTGACGTCTGATTGTCACAGAGGCCTCCTCCCATCGCGCTGGAAGCTCACCTTTCAGTGCGATCGGAAGAGAAATGAATTTCCTTCCCTTTGAAGTCTCTCTGAGCATTTCAAAAGCCGGATTGTAAAGCAATCCGGCTTTTGAAATGCCCACTAGACACCAGGGATTTCTTTTCCAAAAGGAAACTGCCATGAGGAGAGCGACCCCTTGGTCCTCCAAGGGTCGCTCCCTGGGGGCAGATCGGCCTATTATTAGAAACCTCTAGGCACACGGGATAATTTTTTTGTTTTGTTTTGTTTTTAGAGGTGGGGAGCGACCCTTGAGGGGGCAAATTATATTTAGGCCATTTCTGCACCCTTGGGGGCAGATTGGCCTATTTTTATGAGGCCAATCTGTCCCCAAGGGGGACAGAAACAACTAGGCACCGGGGATCTTTTTTTTGCGCCAATGTCACGCAGGGGGAGCGACCCCGTAGGCAAGGGTCGCTCCCCGGAGGAGTTGGGGGGGGGAAATCTATTTTAGGCCATTTCTGCCCCCCTGGGGCCGGCTGTGCTAGAGGCCAAAATCCACAGGTAGGCACTTAGCAAAAAACACCTTTGTTTTCTGTGAAAAAAAGTGATGTGTCCAAGTTGTGTTTTTGGCCATTTCCGTTTGTCGGCGCTAGGCCTACCCACACAAGTGAGGTACCATTTTTATCGGGAGACTTGGGGGAACACTGGGTGGAAGGAAATTTGTGGCTCCTCTCAGATTTCAGAACTTCCTGTCACCGAAATGAGAGGAAAAAGTGTATTTTTGGACAGATTTTGAGGTTTTCAAAGGATTCTGGGTAACAGAACCTGGTCAGAGCCCCACAAGTCACCCTATCTTGGATTCCCCTAGGTGTCTAGTTTTTAAAAATGCACTGGTTTGCTAGGTTTCCCCAGGTGCCGGCTGAGCTAGAGGCTAAAATCCACAGGTAGGCACTTTGTAAAAAACACCTCTGTTTTCTGTGAAAAAATGTGATGTGTCCACGTTATGTTTTGGGCCATTTTCTTTGGTGGGCGCTAGGCCTACCCATACAAGTGAGGTACCATTTTTATCGGGAGACTTGGGGGAACGCTGGGTGGAAGGAAATTTGTGGCTCCTCTCAGATTCCAGAACTTTCTGTCACCGAAATGAAAGGAAAAAGTGTATTTTTGCCCAAATTTTGAGGTTTGCAAAGGATTCTGGGTAACAGAACCTGGTCAGAGCCCCACAAGTCACCCCATCTTGGATTCCTCTAGGTGTCTAGTTTTAAAAAATGCACTGGTTTGCTAGGTTTCCCCAGGTGCCGGCTGAGCTAAAGGCCAAAATCCACAGCTAGGCACTTTGTAAAAAACACCTTTGTTTTCTGTGAAAAAATTTGATGAGTCCACGTTATGTTTTGGGCCATTTCCTTTGATGGGCGCTAGGCCTACCCACACCAGTGAGGTACCATTTCTATCAGGAGACTTGGGAGAACGCTGGGTGGAAGGAAATTTGTGGCTCCTCTCAGATTCCAGAACTTTCTGTCACTGAAATGAGAGGAAAAGGTGTTTTTTGGTCAAATTTTGAGGTTTGTAAAGGATTCTGGGTAACAGAACCTGGTCAGAGCCCCACAAGTCATCCCATCTTGGATTCCCCTAGGTGTCCAGCTTTAAAAAATGCACTGTTTTGCTAGGTTTCCCTAGGTGCTTGCTGAGCTAGAGGCCAAAATCCACAGGTAGGCACTTTGTAAAAAACATCTCTGTTTTCTGTGAAAAAATGTGATGTGTCCATGTTGTATTTTGGGCCATTTCCCTTCGTGGGAGCGAGGCCTACCCACACCAGTGAGGTACCATTTTTATCGAGAGACATGGGGGAACGCTGGGTGGAAGGAAATTTGTGGCTCCTCTCAGATTCCACAACTTTTTGTCACCAAAATGTGTGGAAAAAGTGTTTTTTGGGTAAAATTTTGAGGTTTTCAATGGATTCTGGGTAACAGAACCTGGTCAGAGCCCCAAAAGTCACCCCATCTTGGATTCCCCTAGGTGTCTAGTTTTAAAAAAGCGCTGATTTGCTAGGTTTCCCTAGGTGCCGGCTGAGCTAGCGGCCAAAATCCACAGGTAGGCACTTTGCAAAAAACACCTCTGTTTTCTGTGAAAAATGTGATGTGTCCACGTTGTGTTTTGAGCCATTTCCTTTCGTGGGCGCTAGGCCTACCCACACAAGTGAGGTACCATTTTTATCGGGAGACTTGGGGGAACACAGAATAGCAAAACAAGTGTTATTGCCCCTTGTCTTTCTCTACATTTTTTCCTTCCAAATGTAAGGCATTGTGTAAAAAAGACGTGTATTTGAGAAATGCCCTGTAATTCACATGCTAATATGGGCACCCCGGAATTCAGAGATGTGCAAATAACCACTGCTTCTCAACACCTTATCTTGTGGCCATTTTGGAAATACAAAGATTTTCTTGATACCTATTTTTCACTTTTTATATTTCAGTAAATGAATTGCTGTATACCCGGTATAGAATAAAAACCCATTGCAAGGTGCAGCTCATTTATTGGCTCTGGGTACCTATAGTTCTTGATGAACCTACAAGCCCTATCTATCCCCGCAACCAGAAGAGTCCTGATGACGTAACGGTATATTGCTTTAAAAAATCTGGCATCGCAGGAAAACGTGGAGAAAAATGGCTGTTTTTTTCACCTCAAATTCAATATTTGTTTATTTCAGCTGTTATTTTCTGTAGGAAACACTTGTAGGATGTACACAAATGACCCCTTGCTGAATTCATAATTTTGTCTACTTCTCAGAAATGTTTAGCTTTCTGGGATCCAGCATTGGTTTCTCACCCATTTTGGTCACTAACTGGAAGGAGGCTGAAAGCACAAAAGATAGTAAAAATGGGGAATGTTCCAGTAAAATGTCAAAATTGTATTGAAAAATTGGGTTTTCCAATTCATGTCTGCCTGCTCCTTAAAGCTGGGAATATGGTGATTTTGCCACCACAAACCCTTTGTTGATGCCATTTTCAGGGAAAAACCACAAGCTGCCTTCTGCAGCCATTTTTTCCCATTAAAAAAAAAAAAAAAAAAATCACTGTATTTTGGCTAATTTCTTGGTCTCCTTCAGGGGAACCCACAAAGTCTGGGTACCTCTTGAATCCCTAGGAGGTTGGAAAAAAAGGATGCAAATTTGCCGTGGGTAGCTTATGTGAACAAAAAGTTATGAGGGCCTAAGCGCGAACTGCCCCAAATAGCCAACATAGCCAAAAAAGGCTTGGCACAGGAGGGGGAAAAGCGAAGGGGTTAACCTTTGTTTTTCTTTTTTTTTTAATATATATATATATATATATATATATATATATATATATATATAAATATATAAAACCTACTGGCGGTCGCCAGGTCATAGTTATTGTTAGGACCTAGTCTCCATAACTTTGGCGCTGCTGGACGATTCTTCACAAAATTTTCAATACTTCAGTGAGTTCAGTTGCAGTCTTGAAAGTTTTATGGTGATCCATCAAGCAGGGGCTGATAACGGGGGGGTCCCAAAACACATTTTCCACATTCATTTTTTCATAGGGTCTTTAGACACGCCTACAGCCAAATCCACTAATGGAATTACTCCAAATTAAGCAGGAAGCTAGATCTTGTTGCACAGATTGTGCTTTTTGTGATTTGGTGTAAATCCGTTCAGTGGCTTTGGAGATATTAAAGGGCAAAAAATATAGATATCTATGGACGAGCATCCTCCGTGGATCCAACTGTTGCCGTTCTGATATGCGATTGCCTGCCAACATTTCCACAATTAAGTGTTGCAAGCCACCTTAGGACTCTGCTGAAGCGGAGTCCTACAAAAAAAGTTTTAAAAAAGAAAAGGGGCCAGGGTAGGGTCACCCTGAGCCCCTAGCCTTGGTCTAGGGGACCCTCACGGATCCCACCATGGCTTAAAAAAGGCCAGGCCGTTTGGTCAAACCCTCTGCTGTGCTGGCCGAAGGCCAAAGTGCGTGGCGGTGGGTTGATTTACATATAGGGGGTCATTATGACCCCAGCATTGAGTGTTAATATGGCTGTAGTACCATCAACAGGCTGGCGGTACATTTCGCCACATTAGGAGAATGACAGGTAGGCTGCAGCCAATCCGCCACTTCTCCACTCATACCGCCATGGAGGTATCAGCCGTCGGACCAGAGCTATCAATCTCCAGGCAGGTGGCCGGCACAGTACCACCGGCGGCATTATGAGCCTGCCTACCAACATGGCTTTCATGGTATTAGCAACGCCATGAAAACCATGGTGGTAGCCCTCCCGGTGACAGGGAATTCCTTCTCTGTCACCGGTAGGCAGCTACCCCAACCCTCCAACACACACCTGACACCCCGACCCCCTCCATCCAAAACCCCCCCACCCCCATACACACACGAATCCCCCCACCCCTGACATTCAAATACACCCCTCACCTCCTCCGATCATCACACCCCGTGTCACGTAAGCTCTCATTATTCTAATGAGACTACTGGATTTGAGCGTCAGAATCGCCTGCTCTGTGGGAGACTGAGGCCCTCATTACAACCCTGGCTGTTTTGGCGATCGTACCGCCAACAGGCTGGCGGTACAATTTGCCTTATTTTGACCGCGGCGGTAGCGCCACGGTCACACTGCCGGGACCGGCGGTTTCCCGCCATCGTTGTCCCGGCGGTTATAATCCACCAGGCCAGCACTGCTTGCAGCGCTGCCCTGGAGATTATGACTAGCCTTCCCGCCAGCCTGTCCATGGCGGTAGAGACCGCCATGGAAATGCTGGCGGGAAGGGGAGTCGTGGGGCCCCCAGGCACAGCCCCACCCTGCTTTTCACTGTCTGCACATTCGTCTCATGTTCGAATGAGCAACACAGGCACCGAAACACGGGATGCACACAATGCAAAACCGGTCTGAATGACAGAGACCAGTCACACTCCAATTGCTCCAGGAGTGTTGCTCTGAAGTACTGCATCATGCCTTCACGACACAGCTGCGCTGGTGGGAGCACTTTCATTCCTCCTTGTTGCGGCAGGACAGCCATTGAGCAGAAAAAGTAGCAATAGCAAAATGCCACCTATTATAGCCAAAGTTATTGGAAATTCCCCGAAAATACTGGAGAATATTGAGTGGATGGCTGACAGTATTAAACCGAACATGGAGGAGAAGGTGTGAACGAAACCAGAACCAACAGCCTTAAAGACATTTGTGATTCCAGTAGTACTGAACACACTAAACATTCGTCCCAGGAGTTCACCAAAGTGTCTCGGAAAGTTGGTGCTTAAAAGGGACTGTATCTCTGCTTATGGCCTTGCCACTTGAAGTGCGTAAGTCTTGTGTGCAGATGTGAGCGCCACATGTTTTTGGAACAATAAAGCCTTGAGTCTGCTCAACTTGTCAAAATTCACATTAGAAGTAGCTATATGGAGCCAAACATCAGCTGCCTCTCTTTGTCTAGTGGGAGGAAAAAGTACGTTCCCGCAGCATATAACAATCTTAGAGACCGAAACAACATAAACTATTCCGGCTCACATCCCACAAAAGTCTTCACTATTGAGGAGAACATAGCTGCCATTTGAAAGCACCTGAAACACGGGTCTAATCAAGGGGACTGGAACTCCCTTCAGATAACAAGCCAAATTTGCTGCCGAAGCGTTACACACCCTATGCAAGGACAGCTGTTTACAAACCATCGAGTGGCTGACAGAAGTCTCACATTTACTGCCGCTAAGAAAGACCTCTTTCAAGCCACTGAGACATTTGTACGAGAAGGGCAGCTCCCACACCTCATAGATGTAACTATCTCCCAGCCTTTCATATCTGCCTACTGGAATGTGTTTTAAAAAGGACGTGAATTGGAGTGTTTAACTAGGCAGATTAATGACCCTGTGTATTAACCACTCAACAGATGGCATTTCAGCCACAGTAAAAGGCAGTTTTTCTAACTTTTCGATGTTTAACATGACATAAGTCACTTCTTTTTTAGCCATTAGTTGTTGTTGTTGTGTTAAGTTAAATGTGGAAAATATGTCCCTTGCACTAACGTGTTGCCAGGGAACACAACCTGCTTTCAATGTTTGAAGTGCCAAACCCAACTGCATAATGGACCTTAGTTGACTCTGGCCATGGTGTAAAGTAGACATATCACTTTGTATTATGTCTATTGCAGAAGAGACAATGTTATTTAAGGTGTATATCCGGTCGGACAGGGTATTAATCCCATTGTCTACAACAGCTAATGCCTTCTGTAAGTTTTCCTGGTCTATTTGCCTTAACCGGGCAGCAGCTTCTTGTTGGGAAAGCTTCCAAATCTCATTGTATACTTCATATAAGAAATGCTTTCTGCGTAGTTTTCTGGGGCCTAACAGGAAGTCCTGTAAGCCAGTGTTATTAAACAGGTGACTGAGGTGTTCTCTAACAGCATCTAGTGAGGAACTCTTCAACCATTGCTGGCATAGTTTCCCTACACTGTATGTTGTGACTATACCCGCATGTTCGAATGACACATAGCGAGGTTCTGGCCTATTAGTTCTAAAACCTCCTGTGGAGTTTATAAAATGTTTATGACACCCATTGGCGTCTATTGGACATAATAACCACTGGCCAGGACATGACAGTGAAGCATTAAACGTGCCATTCTGGACTCATTCATCGAGCTGATCTTCGGTTCCATTTATATATTTTTGCCATTTGTGAAATTTTGCAGGGGCAGTGATACTGGGCGCATTCAGGGCCAGATGTAGCAATGACTTTGCGACTCGCAAACGGCGAAAATCGCCGTTTGCGAGTCGCAAATGCGTCGTTGCTATGTAGAAATGCATTTTGCGTGTCGGAACCGACTCGCAAAATGCATTTCCGAGTCGCAAATAGGAAGGGGTGGTCCCTTCTTATTTGCGAGTCGCAGTGGTATGCAATTCCATTTGCGACCGCGGAAGCGGTCGCAAATGGACTCGCAGTTACCATCCACTTGAAGTGGATGGTAACCCACTCGCAAACGGGAAGGGGTCCCCACGGGACCCCTTCCCCTTTGTGACTGGACACAAAAATACCACTACCTGCCCTGAAAAATACCGAAACAAAAGGTTTCGGTTTATTTTTCAAAGTGCAGCTCATTTTCCTTTAAGGAAAACGGGTTGCACTTTGAAAAAAAAAAACTGCTTTATTTAAAAGCAGTCACGGACATGGAGGTCTGCTGTTCCCAGCAGGCCTCCATCCCCGTGAGTGCCCTGAATCGCTATGGGGTCGCAAATTGCAACCCACCTCATGAATATTAATGAGGTGGGTCTTTGCGACCCCATAGCGACTCGCAGAAGGTGTCTGAGACACCTTTCTGCATCCCAAATTGCGACTTGCAATTTGCGAGTCGCAGGGACTCGCAAATTGCAAGTCGCAATTTAGGAGTTTCATACATCTGGCCCTCAAGTCCTTAATTTTTGCTAATCCTAAACAACTTGTTTGTTGTACAAGTTTAATTTAAAAATATCATTTGAACAGGTATCAAGCTTGCTCTAAACAAAGTTTCCTTCCCCCTTATTTGCCAATTTTGTGTTCCCGACACACTTTTTAAGTCAATCGACTTCAGCCAATATTCATAGCCTTCTGTAGCCAACTGGGAAACAAAGGAATCTGACTAAATACATTTCGTATCTGTTAATAATATGTGTAAATTTTCCAATGATGGCAATTTAAAATAATACGACTCAGCATTCTTAATATCGTGCCCAGAAAAATATGCAATCTTTGCAGAGTATGTTTTAGAACTCCCTTGAGGTGGAGTTTGACATTGTTCCCATTATGTGTAATTAAAAATAGTCTTTGGGGTACTTGCTCTGTGAATGAAATGGTGTCCATAATAATTACAGCAAAACATGTCACCATAATTCTCTTTAAATTGATAAACAGAATCAACTGTTTTCACATTCCAGTCATCAAAAACAACTCCGGGTCTTATTACATCGTTCATTGAAAGTTTAAACACATATGGTATTTGAATGACCTCAGTGGGGCCGTATATATCAAATGTTATCCCAAACAATCCCATCAGGAATTGGTATAGCGGAAATGTTCACAAAGGACAAGTCCCTGCGGACCTTGTGAGAAGAAAAATGGGGTTTTAGGACCTCATCCACCAGTTCAACTGTTGATCTTTCAGGAAGAAAATGACCACGTATTAATAAAGAGAATGTTATAACAAAACTAATCCAAAGAAGGAAAGCCAGTATAGTAAAAGAAAGCCACAGTTAGTTCCATGGGAGAATAAAGTAAGTTGCTTTAAGCCAGTTCATCGGCTTACGTGTTTTTGACAGTTCAGATGTAGAAGAGGCAAATGAGTCTGAAACTGCGTTAATGAAGTCGGCAAAGTATCCAGAAGCAGTTTGTACAAAAGCTGGAGCCATGTTTGTAGGTGGAGAACCAGTGGGGTTTCCCACGGTGGTTCAGAATAAATGAGGCTATCCGTCTGTGTTGAGGTTGTGTCAAATTGATAAATTATTTCTGTATTGTTTGTTGAAACAGATATCAGTGAAACTAATGAAAGATAATTTTCAACCCTCCCCAAGCTCAGAGAGGTGTCAGTGTTGCTACTCACAACTTGTAGAGGGACTTCTTGACCAGTAGTGAGAGGGATTTGGGAACTAGTGGATGTTCCTCTTGGTCTGCTGTGCAGGATCGGCCACATGGTGTAACTTGACATTGTCGATAGATACAAAGCGGTTTTCTTTAGCACTATCCAACAGTGGTAGAATGACAGTTCTGGTACCCTGTATCCCCAAGACTGAGACCGGTGCACAATAAGATGGACCAAACTCCTTTTTTACAGTGACCTTTTTACGTACTAGATCCCCAACTTTAGGAATCCAGCCGGTAGGTGTTAGTGGTACATCCTTAATATCTGTGGAGGCAGCACTGGCAGAAGTGTTGTTGTCACAGAACTGTTGTAATTCCTGTAAGACAGTGACACGTTCATTTATGTCAAAGGGTGTTTCTGCCGCCTCCACACCAGAACCATCAAGATCTGGAACATACCTTTGAGTTTCAAACAGGCACTCATATGAAGTACGACCCCCCCGGGACATTCTAGGCAGATTATTAAGTGCTCTCTGGACTCCATACAGGTGGTGAAGCCAAACTCTGGCTTTTAAGGACTGCTTTAAATCATGGTTTACTTACTCCAAGACACTATTTCCCCCCAGGATGAAATGGAGATGAGTAATGGAGTTGGACCCCTAACGAAGCCATGGCGTCCCTGAATGCCCTTGAGGTGAAAGCAGGGCCATGGTCTGAGTGGAAAGCCGCAACTGCATATGTACCAATAATAACTCGCAGATCTTTAATAACAGTCCGAGCGTCAGACGAGCATTGTGGCTACACCCATAGAAATCTGGAGCAAGAGTCAACAGTGACTAAAATGTATTTGTATGCACTATTCGGTGTTAGGGGACCGCAATGGTCCAAGCACACACACTGTAATGGTTTGTTGAAAATTAGGAGGGGTATCTGCAGTGGGCGTTTAGCAGTGGAAACCTTAATTTGTTGGCAGATGTCACAGCAGAGGACATACTGCTTGGCCTGTTTACATAGACCTGGCCACCAATAACGTGCCTGCAACAATGATATTGTAGCCACCACACCAGCATGGGCAGATGATAGCCTCTCATGCGCTGCTTTAATCAACTCTGATCTTATGTCTTTGTTGTGAATTACTTGAACCCCTACACCTGGTATTTTTACTTTGGCGTCTAGGCAGCCTACCATTCGGTAGGAATATTTAGCAGGAAATGCTTTTGGTTAGGGCGTACTTCAGCCGTAGCTTTCACTGCAGCCCATATGTCATCGCCGGTTTCGCACCTGAGTGGGTTACTGCAGCAACAGTGGCTGTAGCTACTGCTGATTTTGCTGCTTCATCAGCCAGTGTATTTCCAGCAACGTGTATTCCAATGCGCTGGTCTCCAAGTGTGTGTACAACATGGACATTTGGTAGCGTTTCTTTCAGATCCGCTACTTTCCCCCACGGAAGTCTGTGTTTAATGGTGTTGCCTTTAGACTCTCTGAACCCATTCTGGCGCCAGTAATGCAGGTATTCATTGAAGGACTGGACACAATAGTACGAATCACAAACAATCAGTGTATACTGTGCAGGATCCGTATGTTCTAGTGCCATCACCAGAGCTTTCAGCTCTGCTAGTTGTGCTATGCAATTCCCTAGGGCTTGCGTAAATGTATGGAGTGGACAGAATTTATTGTCCTCCATGTAGCCGCTTACGACTGTGCAAGCAGCAGAGTATTGATGCTGTGTGCCAATTGCAGGTTGTGCAGAGCAATCGGTGTACATGACTCTATGATATTGTTCAATTGGCAATGTGATTGCTGGAACTGGGTACTCTAGTTCGTATTGCAAAAATTCTTGAGTTTGTAATTTTGGGTCAAAAATGTATTCTACATCAGTGGCTGTCAAAGACGTGGCTCATTGTATCCACTGTGGATGTAATGCTTTAGTGTTAGGAACGCTTGGTTTGGTAAAAGCCTATAGGGCTGGAATGGGAGAAACAACAATAATGCTCTTGCCTTGGGCTAGAGGTCTTAATGACCGCCATCTGAACAGCAGTGAGAATTTTCTCAGTGGGAGCAAAGTGTTGTTCTGCTACTGAGTACAAATTTGATTTGTAGGCAATCGGGATGGTCTCGCCCTCATTAAAGGTTACATAAGTGAAACCAATGGCACCAGCAATTACTCTGATAACCAAGTATGTTTTGTTGTCCCTTGTATGTAGGTGTTGTGCTGCAAGCATGTCTGTCTGCAGTTCTCTAAGTATTTGCATGTGTTCAACTGTCCATAATTTACTTGAAAATTTAGGACGTATTAAGTCATATAATGGTTTGATGCGTGATGGACAGTCAGGAATGTAAGTTCTGACAAAATGTAGAAAACCCAAAAGAGATTGGAGTTTTTTTATTGTATTTGGAGGTTGTAGTTATGTGCATTTTTCTAAGAATTGTGGCGCTAGGCTCTTTCCTTCACTCGCTAGCTCATATCCAAGAAACAGGACGCTGAGGAAGGCTATTTTTGTTTTTTTTTATTGAATTTATAGCCGGATTCAGCAAATCCCACAACAATGCGGGCTACCCATCTTAAATGTTGTAGCAATTCATCATCCGTAAGATAGATGTCATCTACATAGGACAATGCTTCAGGGTCAATGTCAAACTGCTGTGAAACAAACTGCGAACAGTCCCGGGCTGTTCTTGTACCCCTGAGGTAAAAAAACTGCATATTTTCTGGGAGCCTATTGTGCTGAAACTTGTTAAATCTCTACTCTCAGGTGCTATATTCTGGCAGAAAAACCCACTGGAGATATCCAATTTTCTTTTGTATTTTTTACGCACTATGTTGTTCATAAGTGCTGTGCTATGTGAGTTTTGTATAGCATATGTGCGTGTACGACTGTTTTAATGTCTGTAGTCTATGACAAGTCTATATGAATGGTCTGGTTTGGCTACTGGGAATAAAGGATTATTCATTGGGGAGACACAGGGTTCAATTACGTCCTGGTGCTCTAGCTGTGTGAGTACTTCTCTCACAGGTGCTTTTGCTTCATGTTTAATGGGTACTGAGGCTGGGGTTGAGGTTCATTTTTAATGGGAATTACATGGTAGGGGGATTTTTTATCCCATCCTACATGGTTGCGATATAACACAGGTGCCTGTGCCAATGCCCAATCAATGGCATAGGATTCAGAGAGTTCCTCCAGGACAAGGGGAGCGAAAGAATGTTTAATAACATCTTCTCCATACGGGCAGGTATGGACAAATTCAGGTGTCCAATCTTGTTAGGCCAACAAAACATCATATATGTTTACCACACGATCCCAAAACATTGCATCTATTGTGCATTCAATGTCTCGTTCTAACTGTAGCATTAGTTTATACACCCTATCAGGTGTGAAAACTCGCATGTCCGCAGTTTCTACTTGTACTAAGTCATCAGTTGCTTTCACCTTCAGATGCTCCAGAAGATTCCGGTGAACTATTGTGACCTCTGCCGCGATGTCTAATAGCGCTAGTCCCTACTTCTTGTTCTTCAAGAGAGCCCTCTTCTTGAGTGGCATGTCGAACTGCAACTAGTGCCACCTTTTTCTTTTTGAATTGTGTTTTTTGTTGGGGAAGTTTCTCTTCCTTTTTAACAGAAACTTCGGGTGAGCGTTATGATTCCAGTCTCGGTTTCAAGTACTCAGTTCTTCGCTCTGACCGCCCACCTCTCTCACTGCATTTTTCCGATGAGTCCTGAAAGAAACGAGATTGGCGAGTATCAGTATATTGATAACTGTCAGGCGTTTTTATATTATCCCTATTTCTGAGATTATATCTATGCTGTGGGGTCTCCGTGTGCGGAGATTCTCCCCTTTTTTTTTTAGGTGTTTGTTGTTTTTTATCCCAGCATTTCTTAGTACCTCAGGAGCTTGCTTGGTAGAATCTTTATTAGATTTACCTTGAAATTGTAGTTTTGTTGGTCTGGCCCCCAGAGTATCTCGACCAATACTAGAGTAGGTCTCCTCAATAATCTTTGGCAGTTCGCATTCTTGATCCTGTGGAGGAATGTCGGGTGCCACATGCGCATTGCTAGTGTGACCTTTTCCCCTTGAAGGTTACTTAATATAATTGAGGATACTGTGGCAAAATTGCCCTTAATTGCATCCCCAAGTCCAGGGCCGAGGCAGCCCCGTATTCATCTTGAATTTGTTTCATCACTTCAGGTAAATTGGCAAGTGTCATTGTACCGTGTGCGGTTATATAGAGCGTGGCAAATACCGTGCTCCATTTATTACAGTTATCTACTGTGAGAACCATCCCATATGGCAAGCACATTGTTAATATTCAATGTTTATCCTGATGTCCCGTATGGGGAAATACCGCTTCCAGTGCGTTTATTTTTTAGTTAACCAAAACGGAATTTCTTCCCGTTTGGCTGGCACTTTACCCATGATCGAATATACAGTTGCAGGGTTTATGCCTGGCGTTACTGCATGTGGTTGGGCTGGTGCAGCACGTGCTGGATTTGTATTTAATGTTTGCATTACAAACTGTGCTAATCGTCGGTATATTGTCGTCACATCAGCTACCGTTAGGTTTGCTGCAGCAGGTTGAGGTGTGTAACTGGCCAATAAAGGCCAGGTAGGACCATCATTGCTTAGAGGACCGAGCCTAACGTGTAAAATTGTGTGGGGTAGCGCGCCATCAAGCCAATTATTATGTTCATGATAAGATAGAGGTATTTCTAAATATGCATATGCTCTGTATTGTGCAGGTACATTTGCAGGTGTATAGTGATGAAATGTATTTGTGTTCCCATCAACTGCTGGAAATGCGACCCAAGAATAAAAAAGTTCAGTTCTGTAGGCTGCGTATGCATCAACAACAAATATAACTGGACCCCCCTGGGCCATTAGGCCATGTGCCAGTAAATGTGCTGTAAGGGGTGGTCTTATATTGACTAGATGGGGAGGTGCCACTCTTGCTTATCAAGGGGCCAAACTTTGGAACTCTCTTCCCATTGGCCTGCGGCTGACGACCGATGAACTCAGATTTCGGAAGTCTTTAAAAACTTGGCTATTCTAGGGACAGGGTTTTTTTCTCTCCCATTTGTTTTGGTTCGTAGTCCTCTAGCGCTGGGAAGCCAGTTGGTAGCCATGCGCTTTAGAAATATGATAACATCACATAACATAACTGCAATTGCTACCTGTTGTGGATTTGCCATAATGAATGGTAAATTTGTTCAGAGATAAGCACACCAAATGGGGATTATCCTTTTAGAGTTCGAGCTTGAGCATCCTCCAGCATCAGATAGGTTTTCCCTACTTAGCTGAGGAGGAAGTCCTCAATACCACGGATTTCTCCATATACAGTACTGAGGTGTCATTGTATGTAGTGAGACGGAGATACTCAGGAAGACCCAAAAATTAGAGCCTGACCAAATGTTGGCGGCGCAATGTCGCATAGGCTCTCATTATTCAAATGCGACTACTGGATTTGAGCGGCAGAATCGCCAGCAGTGTGGGAGACTGAGTCTTAACCCACTACAGGTGACACCTGTCGCCTCAATCCGGGTTTTGCTCCAGCTAACTAGCAGCGCCTCATCTCTACCTAAGAGCATGGAGGATTGAGCAGCCGAGCGCATGACACAATAAACTCTTCAGGGAAATCGTGGTCACTCAGATCTCATCCGTTACTATCAGTTACATTAGTCTCACAAATACAATGACAAACAGAGGCAGTATATGTTTCAATAAGGTTTTAATGAAGCAACTGCATCTTAGATAATAAAGCATGTGATGCAATAACCAGGGAAATAAAGAATGAAAGGATTAAAATTGTGACAAGGACAGTAAAGCATAGAAATAACGCTACCATATTGTCACTAGAGTCAATAGACTAATTCCTACCTAGGCTATATTAGAGCACAGCATGTTAAGCTCTAGTTCTGCCCTTCAGGTTCCCCTGAGAAGACATCATCCCCCATACCTGAGCAAAGGCCTGAAGTCTGCATAAGCAGCTGTAGCGAAGCGTTCAGCGATCTGCATAAAGTCATGGTCATCTGACTGGAATCTCCCTCTAACGTGTATGGGACAGGGAAGTGTTTTTATAATAAAACAACTGATGTTCTGAGAAAATGTCCCTAGGTAAGGATGTGTATGTTTCTATGAATACCAGAGACAAAACATTTACCACGTTTACCGACAACCTATCTTACTGTAGCCTTGAGAGAAGCACAGAGTGAAAGAAATGTCTTGTTTAAGAACACATTGCTGGCCTAGGCAAAGAACAGCAAGATAGAGAGAAATAAAACAAAACCGCAAATTGGCTATTGTTAAAATAATAAACAAAGCTGAATAAAATACATCTAGGTTAAAGTACACAGCGGCAGGCCTAGTGTACTAAAATAATGTGCATGAAGCTATAACTAAAATGGCTACACAACACCCCTAATACCACACCACGCATACACCCAATCACTCACACTGGCATACACGCATTCATACACACATACTTCCAGACATGCTCACACAAATTCTTACACACAATCATGCTGACATGCAGACACTCACTTCACCATTCTTACATGCATTCACTCACACACATACAACCACGCAAACAACACAACACACAGATGCATTCACACACTCACTCACACATTAATGCACACACTAAGACACACACACACACAACACCCCCACCTCCCACGTCCCACCCCTTTCCCCTGTGAGAAGCCTGACTTACCTTGAGCAAGGAGGTCTTCTGGCAGGGAAAGGGAAGGGGCACTGCTACCACCAGCAGCGCCCCACCAGCAGAACACCTCCAGGCCGTGTTACATGTCATAATACGACTGGGGGCATTCTACTGGAGTGGTGGTGCTGGTGGTAGCAGTGCCACCTTACCACTGTCTGCCACCATGAATACTGCCGGATTTCCACCCTTCTTGTGGCGGAAGTCCATCAGTGCTCATAATATGTCAGATGGATGGTAGCCGCAGTGGTGGTATTTTGGCAGCCGTCACCGCAGCAGTAGGCAGTTTTTACCGCCAATGTCAAAATGAACACAATAGTCATGAAAATGATTATAAGTTTTAAAAAAACATAGAAAATTCCTGAAAATACCAAGAGACATTATAATTAGTTAATGGAATTTAAAAAAATAGACATTCACTCAAAAAAACAAAGGTTACAGGGACTTTTTAGAATTTACTCACACAAAACCAGAGAAATTCAGCAGTTATTGGTAATTATTTCAAGAATCTGTAACTCGCGACTTTGCCATGCACTGCTAATTACCCCATATATTACACCACTCATGACAACTTTTATAACATCAATAAAAATATCAATGAAACATTAGCAGTCCACCTATGCAAATTTGTTCATGGGGTGGAGGGAGAAGGAGGTGGCCTGGGCTGAAGAGAATGAGAACGCTCTTCAAAAGATCACCAGATTTATAGATTACATTTTCATCTTATGGGAAGGGGACAAAATTGACTTCAGCTCCTTCTTGGAGAAATTAAACCATAATTACCTCAATCTCCGTAACAAGTATTTGGAGCCAGACCTATTGTGATTTTTTGGATGAAGAGTTAAATGTGACTGATAATCAGTTGACAATGAAAATACATAGGAAACCAACAACTGCAAATGTGTTGTTACATGCGAATAGTGGCCATCCAATTGCCCTTAAATGGAGCATTCCATATTTTCAAAAAGGATATGTTTGACTGATGAACAATGTTATAAGGAGATGGGTGATATGCTCAAATGGTTCAAGGTTAACCTAAGAGTATACTGGAAAATTAAAAAAGAAGAGCCAGTGTGAAAAGGAGGGAACAACCTTTATACCCACAATGCACTGATAAGAAAGAAAAGGACAATAAAGTAAAGATACATTCCTTGGAATATAGCATGGCACAATCCAGTATTAAGAAAATATTGCAATAAAATTGGCACATATTGAATATGGGCGAACATTTGAGAGGCATTGTGTAGAATGGACCCTGGATAACATTGAAGAAAACTAAATCACTGGGAGATTTGTTGACATCTAGCCATTCTGATAGTGAGAAATGTAACAAAGATTGACTATCCAATAATATAAAAGGCTTTGTGAAATGCAGCTCTTACAAAGCTTGTCATTATGGATTGGATTGCAAGAGCTATTGAACTTTTAAAGGTCAAATGGTTACAACTGATGACAGAATTACTTGCAATACAAACCATGTATTATATGTCCTCAAATGTGAATGTGACAAGCTCTATGTGGGGAGTACAATTAAGAAGTTGAAAAGAAGAATTTTACAGCCTCTGAGGGCAATCATCACTGGTGATAAGAAGTACCTCAGGGCTTGCCACTTTTAGCAATATCATGAGGGTTCACTGACAACTTTCTTATACCACGGAATCAAACACATTAGGACTCATACAAAAGGTGGTGACATGGACAAGAATCACAACTTATTTTGTCTCTGAGAACAGAAGCTCCATGGAGTCACAACTCAGATAACGACCTATATGTTCTTTTATGATTTGATCCCTCTACCTATTGAGTGCCTTTCTGTTTTAGCTCCTCTCTAACAGAGCTTGATGGATTGTGTATGATGATAACAATAGATAGGCTTCTTTCTTTTCTAAATTCAGATGCATAGAAATCTTTGGGTATGTGATGAATTATGAATTATTAGGGATATCCCAGAGCACTTTAAATAGCACCTTATCCACTTCCTCTGTGGGATTGATTATAATTGATGAGAATTTGAGACATGCTCCTTGTCTCTGCTAATACAGAGGTTCATGAAAGCTTGGGATTTGTAATGCATTATGAGTTATCAGGGACATACTTAAACATTATGTATAGCACTTTATCTTCTTGCACATATAGGGATAGCTCAGAATAATGGTATATAATATAATATTTTTTAGCACATAACACTTTCTTTTTTCTTCTTTCTTACATCTTTATTGTGAGACCTCCAGCGCAATGAACCATATAATTTCCTTTATACATATCCATCAACATATTATGGCATTAAACTCACACATATAATTATTTTTAATTCAGGATAATCATCTCCTGGCCCCCATGCTGGAATGGAATATGAATTTTAGGTATCTAGGAGTTTGAAAACAGGGTTGCAATAGTATGTATGAGAGGCAGAAACATGAATGAGTTACCTGAATTAAGTTTATGAATATATTATGCACTTTAATGATCTGAGAATGTTTACATATGTTTTGACTCAATAATGTTTACAGAGATATCATGCTAATTGTTTGCTAATGTTTCCATAC
This sequence comes from Pleurodeles waltl, assembly GCF_031143425.1. Lineage (NCBI taxonomy): Eukaryota > Metazoa > Chordata > Amphibia > Caudata > Salamandridae > Pleurodeles > Pleurodeles waltl. The sequence continues at coordinate 1,510,365,884 of NC_090444.1, read as the reverse complement.
ATTCTGCACTTGAAGATACACTCTTAAAGATAGAATAATTTATGGATCATGCCCTGGCCCTGGAATGCAATATGAGTTCTATGTATCTAGGAGTTTGAATACAGGATGCAATATAAAAACAATCATCCATGTATGAGAGAAAGAAACATGAACAAGTTAACTGAACAAAGCTTATGAATATATTGTGCACTTTAATAACCTGATAATGTTTATATACGTGTTGACTCAATAATGTTTATGGCGATTTCATGCACTTTAATTGTTTGCTAATTTATATATATGCATTATGCACTTTAGGGTGTATTGCTAAAGATAGAATAACTTTAAAAAGAAATGTAAACATATATTGTTTGGTTGCAAAACTGTTATATTGATTATGCACTCTGGAACATTCTGGGCGTCATTATGACACTGGCGCAAATGCCGCCTACCGCCACAGCGACGGCTGCCAACATACCGTCGCCCTGGCTACCGACCGTCCATCGAATTATGACCGTAGCGAGAATTCCGCCGGAAGGCTGGCAGAATTCTGGCTACAGTCATGGCGGCAGATGGCGGTAAGGTGGTGCTGCTGCCAGCAGCAGCACCGGTACAGGAAAACGCCACCTAGCGTATCATGTTCCATGATATGGCCTGGCTGTGTTTTGCTGCCGGACGCTGCTGCTGGCAGCAGCGATGTGTCCCGTCTCCTGCCGGAGGACCCCTGGCAAGCAGGTAAGTTGGGTTCTCTGACAGGAGAGGGGTGTGGGGGGTGTTGTGTGCGTGTGTGGGGGCCTGTGTGACTGTGTTTGAATGCTTGCATGCGTGTGGAATGCATGTGTGCATGAGTGAGTGTGTGTGTTCATGCATGTTGTGTCGTATGATTACGTGTGTGCCTGGATGTATGTTTTTGAGTATTGCTGTGAGTGTGCATGAATGTATGCATGCATGGGTGAATGGGTGTATGCATGTGTGTATGGGTGTGTATGTATGTGTGTAGGAGGCTGGACTGGCTTGTAGTGAGTACCAAGGGGTACTTGCACCTTGCACCAGGCCCAGTTATTGTCAAAGCCCAGCTCACCTGAGTTCTTGTTCAGTTCTGATGGAGGTTGAAGACAATCCGACCCCACCCTGAAACTGCTTGTTCCAGCACACTAGTTTTTAACACAGTGCACTAAGAACAGAAGCTCAAGGGTAGGGGGGAAGTGGATAAAATAAAAAAGAGAGACAACACCGTTCTTGCGTTTCCACTGTTGAAGTGCTGCACAAATCTGCGGCCCTTACTGACTTCTGTAGAAACTGGTGCCTAATGAAACATAAACAAAGAACAGATAAGTGCAACCTCTTCCTAAATGGGTTCCTGACTATCCCTTTATTTATTAGAAATTCTCTTCTAAAAGTACCTCTTGGATCCTGGTCTCGAGTTTCCAGGTTTGGAATGTGTTACTGCTCTGGGATGTGCTTTCTATTACTGTAAAGCTTCTAAAACATTAAACAAATACCGTTATCAGAATTACCAATATCAAACATTCATCTTAATATAACTAAAGCCTAAATTCCCAATAGCAGACTCACTTTTCCCATATCTCCAGAATCTTTTGGAAAACAAATACTGTACTTTTACATCAAAATACAGCATGTAATTTGTGCAAGTCCTTGATTTACTGTTTGCCTTGCTGTTAATGGTTTCCACTGTTCGATTCTTAAAAGTTCCATAAAAAAAAAAAAAAAATGTTTGTTTCACAAAGCTCCGCAAGGTATTCTTGCAACAAAGAGCCTGAATCACAATGTTCGTGGAAGGTATCTTGCTTCAAACCGTCCACACACGAATCCAGAAATTGTTGTCAAAGTTCCTTCAGGTAATAAAAGGTTTTGCACTTACTTGTTGCTGGCAAGAGATACTGATCAGTCTAACCTTGTCTTCTTTCTCTTTTGCAGGTTGTTTGTAGGAGAGAGGCTGAGGCAAGGAGGAACCGGAAACCAGAAGAAGGAAGAGCCAGCAGCTGCGCCCATTGAAGCCAATGAAAGTCTGTAGAGAGCAGGAGTGCCAGCGCCGAGGGATCTGTTCTCAGGTAAGCGGGAGGTAGACGAGCACAAGCACTGGGTGAGGCTCGGGGGCTGCCTTTTATAGACAGGGCTGGGTGTGGTTCGAAGAGCTGGGTGTGGTTTGAAGGGCTGGGTGTGGTCCTCACATGCTGCACATGTTCTTGAAAGGTGTGCAGAGTTTCAGTTATTATGCAAATGAGTTGAATTAACACATGGCCTAGGGAGGAGTGTTTTAAAGAAGCCTTGGTAAAAGCAAGGCCCAATGTGTAAACAAAACAGCACATTAAACAACATACACAGAAGCCTAAGGGGGGGGGGGAGGTGAGATAACAAGAAAGGGTTTGAATAGTAAGTTTAAAAGGGAGCTATTACAGAACCCACTAGTGCAGTGAGAGGGGACATGCTCTTTGCTGTGCACAAACCCTAACAGTTGCCCCCCTCAAAGGCCCTCCTACAGGACGGGGTTTTCCTGGGTTTTTTAAATAAAACTGTATAATCAGCTGTGGGGCATGTACATATGATGCTGGTTCCCATGAATTCTCAGATTCATCATATCCTTTCCATTCTACTAAATAAAACAGAAGTCCACTAATTCTTTTTTGAGTCTTTTATGCTTTTCACTTCATATTCTAGATTTCCCTTAATTGGTATGGGTGGAGGTGGTGGTTCAGGTGGGGTTTTTGGGTTGTACGGCTTAAGCAAGGACACATGGAATGTAGTATGTACTGGATATTCTTTTGGTAAATCTAATTTTACTGTTACCGGGTTTACTATGGCAGTTATACTAAAGGGTCCAATGAAACGTGGTTGCAGCTTTCGGGATCCCTCTATGTTTAGGTTCTTTGTGGAGAGCCATACCTTGTCACCAATTTTATACATTGGGGCCTCAGATCTGTGTTTGTCTGCTTGTCTTTTCATGCTTTCCTTGTACTTTAATAAATGTTTCCTGGCTTTGTCTTGTATGTCACCTAACCTCGTTAGTCTATCCGTTACTGTAGGCAACAGGGACTCTTCTAACAAAATGGGTATAGCTCTTGGATGATACCCCTGCAAGAAATAGAATGGTGAGCAAAGTAGAGCTGAATGCTCAGTATTATTATAAACAAACTCCGCTACAGGGAGAGCTTCCAACCATTCACTAGAATAATCAGCCAATAAACAACGTAGCGTTTGAAGTAAGGTTTGGTTCAGTCGTTCAGTCTGTCCATCTGTCTCTGGGTGGAAAGCAGTGGATAATGCCACATCTATTTTCAGTTTTTCACATAATTTTTTCCAAAATCTAGAGTTGAACTGGCTCCCTCGATCTGACACCACTTTGCTTGGCAAACCATGTAAACGCACAATTTCCCTTATAAAAATATCGGCAAATTCTGCCGCCGTGGGTAATTTCCGTAATGGTACAAAATGTGCCATTTTAGATAAAAAATCCACTATAACCAACACTGTTGTGAAGGATTTTACAGGTGGTAAGCCTACAATAAAGTCTACGCTCACAGTGTGCCAAGGTTGCTTGGGTGTTGGCATTGGTATTAACAAGCCGTCAGGGGCCTTATGAGAAGATTTATGTCTTGCACAAATTGGACAGGTAGTGACAAATTGCTTAATGTCCTTTCTTTTAGTGTCCCACCAAAAGTGTTTTTGCACATTTTCCAGGGTTTTTACCCAACCAGGATGACCTGCCAACGGTGAGGCGTGATGCCAAATTATCACCTGTGTTTGTAATTCAGAGGTGGGCACTAACAGCATGTTGTCGTGATACAATAAACCTCGTTGTATTGTGTTATGGGAATCCTTTAACCAATCCTGAGGTGCTATTTGCATGTGTGCATTATATAGATCTGTGATGAAATCCTTCTGTTGTACTGGTGCCAAAAACTTTTGGGGAGGAATAATGGGTTCTCCTATTTTATCTTGTTTCATGTCTGAGGTATGTCCGTATCTAGATAACTCATCAGATTGAATTTGTTGTGCACCTGGTCTATAGGTTATAACAAAGTCAAATGTGCTAAAAAAATGTAACCAGCGCATCTGACGTGGTGTTAGTGCTTTAAGTGATCCAAAAAACTGTAGGTTCTTATGGTCAGAAAAGATTGTAACTGGGTACTTGGCTCCCATTAAATGATGCCTCCATTCTGAAAAGGCTACTTTGATAGCTAGTAGTTCCCTTTCAGCCACAGTGTAATTTTGTTCAGCTGGTAATAACTTTTTGGAATAGAAGGCTATAGGATGTAACTGGCCATCTACTATATCTCGTTGAGAGAGAACTCCTCCTAAAGCTACTTGTGAAGCATCCGCTTCAACAAAAAAGGGCAAGTCAGGATCAGGATGTTTCAGAATTGGGGCTGAAGTGAACTTTTGTTTTAGGAGTTGAAAGGCGTGTGCCGCCTCATCAGTCCAAAGAAATCGTTGCCCTTTCCGCAACAAGGTAGTTATTGGGGCCGCAATGTCTGCAAAATGTGCAATAAACCTCCTATAAAAATTGGCGAAACCCAGAAATTTCTGAATATCTTTTACAGAGGATGGTTCTGGCCAATCAGCAATAGCACTGATTTTCTTTACATCCATAGTTATTCCTTGAGGTGACAGGCAGTATCCTAAAAAGTCCACCTTGCTGACATTAAAAGTACACTTTTCTAACTTAGCAAAAAGATGATTTTCTTTTAACTTTGATAATACTGCACGAACATGTTGGGTATGTTCTTCTGAGTTCTTAGAGTAAATGAGGATGTCGTCTATGTATACTATGACACAAACGTCCAGGAATTCGTGTAGGACCTCATTTATAAAGAACTGAAAGGCCGCAGGGGCATTACATAACCCAAAGGGCATTACTGTGTACTCAAATAAACCAAACTTTGTCTTGAAAGCTGTCTTCCACTCATCCCCCTCTTTTACTCGGACCAGGTGGTAAGCTCTCCGCAGATCTAGTTTAGTGTATGCAGTAGAATGTCTTAATTGATCCAACAACACAGGTATTAGAGGAAGAGGATATTTATTCTTTATTGTAGCCTTATTTAGTCCTCTATAATCGATACACGCGCGCAGGGATTTATCCGGCTTCAGGATAAAAAAGAGTGGAGATGATACCGGAGATGTGGAATGACGGATGAACCCAGACTGTAGTAGGTCATCTAGGTAGGTTCTTAAGTATTTGGTTTCTTCGTCAGTCAAAGCATATACTCTGTTATTAGGTAAAGGGGCCCCTGGGATAAGATCTATACGGCAGTCATAAGACCGATGTGGGGGCAGCACACTAGCCTTTACTGGATCAAAGACGTCTTTAAAGTCAGAATATTCAGGAGGGAGACTTGGTTCATCTTGTGTAACACTAGCACAGTGTAATACTGTGCTCTGTTCTGTACCTGCTTCTTGATAGCAATTGGTTCTACAGAAAGAGGAATCCAAAGTAACAGTTCTATTCACCCAGTCAATTCTTGGGTTATGAGTTGTTAACCAGGGTACCCCGAGAATCAAACCAAAATTAGGAGTATCTATCAGATCAAAGCTAATCACCTCTGTGTGCCCGTTCTGACAGACCATAACAAGTGGACTTGTTTGTTTTGTGATTAATCCAGAGGTCAATTCTGACCCATCCACTGCACATACTGCTTCTGGACAAGGCTTTAGGCACATAGGAAGTCCTAAGTTTTCAGCTAACTTATTATCCACAAAATTTCCTGTCGCGCCTGAGTCCAGTAGGACAGGGAGAGAATGCCTCACTTGGGTAGTAACAATTAAAACGACCTGAATTATGAAATGTCTAGGTATGTGCGGTACCATGAAGGCTGCAGCATTAGAGGTTTGATTAAGATGTTTTCTCGAACAAGTAACCTCTCCCCTTGTCGAGCTTAATCGTTTCCCGATTCAGTTGAGGAGGTGGAGGAAACAGCACCCTTTTGTGGAGTTTTAGGCTTTACTGGACATTCTCTGGCAAAGTGACCTGCCCTGCCACAATATAAACATAATTGAAGTTTTCTCCTTCTTTCTTTTTCCTCTGATGTGAGTGGACCTCTGAGTGTCCCTATTTGCATAGGCTCAGGTTCAGGGAGTTTATTATCTGTGTCTTTCTTCTCGTGTTTAATAAAAGTTAACCGTGATTCCAGTTTGTATTTATCTCCCTTTCTTTCTCCTAGTCTATGTTCTAATTTCACAACTAAATCTACAAAGTCCGAATAGTCTTCTGGCAAATCAACGATATGAGCCAGCGCGTCTTTTAACTCGTCTCTCAAACCTTTATAAAAAAGGGAGACACGCTTTCCTTCTGGCCACTGTGTCTCGGTGAGTAAACGATTAAAACTAGTGAGATAGGTCAATAAATCCTTGTTACCTTGTTTAAGATTTAAAAGCTCATTATCACTTGCCTGCATGAAAGTGTGTTTTGCAAAAAGGCTGGTCATGGTACGTTTAAATTGATTCCAATTATGGAGGATGGGATCATCTCTATCCACGAAAGGAATTGACCAATTGGCTGCTGTGCCACCCAAATAAGACAAGACGAATGCCACTTTCGTAGCATCAGTAGGGAACTGTTGTGGCTTACAAACGAAGTGTAATTGACATTGATGGATAAAAACATGGAATTTGTTACTATCTCCATGAAAACGTTCAGGTGCTGCTAAGGGCACAGCATTAGGAACATTAACAGTAACCTCAACTGGGGGAGGCAAAGTTGTATGTTTTGAGGGCGCCCCTGTCTCTGAGGTGGTTTTAAACAAAGGCGTAAAAGCTGTGTTCCACTGAGATCCCCTAAATTTATACCTGCTTAAATCCTGTTTTAAAGAGGTATTCTCCATCTTTAATCTCTCTATTTCCTCTTGCATATGTTGTAAGATGCCAGACACTGATTCATTATGAGCCAAGTCCTCATTTAGGGCCTGCGCCATATCCGTGACGTCAATGCCCTCTATTTCTTCCCCGGTATTCATCGTCCACCAGAACTGAAATTTTTTAAGGCTTGTGCTTCTGTCAAAGCCCAGCTCACCTGAGTTCTTGTTCAGTTCTGATGGAGGTTGAAGACAATCCGACCCCACCCTGAAACTGCTTGTTCCAGCACACTAGTTTTTAACACAGTGCACTAAGAACAGAAGCTCAAGGGTAGGGGGGAAGTGGATAAAATAAAAAAGAGAGACAACACCGTTCTTGCGTTTCCACTGTTGAAGTGCTGCACAAATCTGCGGCCCTTACTGACTTCTGTAGAAACTGGTGCCTAATGAAACATAAACAAAGAACAGATAAGTGCAACCTCTTCCTAAATGGGTTCCTGACTATCCCTTTATTTATTAGAAATTCTCTTCTAAAAGTACCTCTTGGATCCTGGTCTCGAGTTTCCAGGTTTGGAATGTGTTACTGCTCTGGGATGTGCTTTCTATTACTGTAAAGCTTCTAAAACATTAAACAAATACCGTTATCAGAATTACCAATATCAAACATTCATCTTAATATAACTAAAGCCTAAATTCCCAATAGCAGACTCACTTTTCCCATATCTCCAGAATCTTTTGGAAAACAAATACTGTACTTTTACATCAAAATACAGCATGTAATTTGTGCAAGTCCTTGATTTACTGTTTGCCTTGCTGTTAATGGTTTCCACTGTTCGATTCTTAAAAGTTCCATAAAAAAAAAAAAACAATGTTTGTTTCACAAAGCTCCGCAAGGTATTCTTGCAACAAAGAGCCTGAATCACAATGTTCGTGGAAGGTATCTTGCTTCAAACCGTCCACACACGAATCCAGAAATTGTTGTCAAAGTTCCTTCAGGTAATAAAAGGTTTTGCACTTACTTGTTGCTGGCAAGAGATACTGATCAGTCTAACCTTGTCTTCTTTCTCTTTTGCAGGTTGTTTGTAGGAGAGAGGCTGAGGCAAGGAGGAACCGGAAACCAGAAGAAGGAAGAGCCAGCAGCTGCGCCCATTGAAGCCAATGAAAGTCTGTAGAGAGCAGGAGTGCCAGCGCCGAGGGATCTGTTCTCAGGTAAGCGGGAGGTAGACGAGCACAAGCACTGGGTGAGGCTCGGGGGCTGCCTTTTATAGACAGGGCTGGGTGTGGTTCGAAGAGCTGGGTGTGGTTTGAAGGGCTGGGTGTGGTCCTCACATGCTGCACATGTTCTTGAAAGGTGTGCAGAGTTTCAGTTATTATGCAAATGAGTTGAATTAACACATGGCCTAGGGAGGAGTGTTTTAAAGAAGCCTTGGTAAAAGCAAGGCCCAATGTGTAAACAAAACAGCACATTAAACAACATACACAGAAGCCTAAGGGGGGGGGGGAAGGTGAGATAACAAGAAAGGGTTTGAATAGTAAGTTTAAAAGGGAGCTATTACAGAACCCACTAGTGCAGTGAGAGGGGACATGCTCTTTGCTGTGCACAAACCCTAACAGTTATCCCTTATTAGTGTATAGGGTGTCTAGCAGCTTAGGCTGATAGATAATGGTAGCTTAGCAGAGCAGCTTAGGCTGAACTAGGAGACGTGTGAAGCTACCACAGTACCACTTAGTGTCATATGCACAATATCATAAGAAAACACAATACACAGTTATACTAAAAATAAAGGTACTTTATTTTTATGACAATATGCCAAAGTATCTTAGAGTGTACCCTCAGTGAGAGGATAGGAAATATACACAAGATATATATACACAATAGCAAAAATATGCAGTATAGTCTTAGAAAACTGTGCAAACAATGTATAGTTACAATAGGATGCAATGGGGAAACATAGGGATAGGGGCAACACAAACCATATACTCCAAAAGTGGAATGCGAACCACGAATGGACCCCAAACCTATGTGACCTTGTAGAGGGTCGCTGGGACTATTAGAAAATAGTGAGAGTTAGAAAAATAACCCTCCCCAAGACCCTGAAAAGTGAGTGCAAAGTGCACTAAAGTTCCCCTAAGGACAAAGAAGTTGTGTTAGAGGAATAATGCAGGAAAGACACAAACCAACAATGCAACAACTGTGGATTTCCAATCTAGGGTACCTGTGGAACTAGGGGACCAAGTCCAAAAGTCACAAGCAAGTCGGAGATGGGCAGATGCCCAGGAAATGCCAGCTGCGGGTGCAAAGAAGCTTCTACTGAAGAAGCTAAGGTTTCTGCAGGAACGAAAAGGGCTAGAGACTTCCCCTTTCGTGGACGGATCCCTCTCGCCGTGGAGAGTCGTGCAAAAGTGTTTTCCCGCCGAAAGAACGCCAACAAGCCTTGCTAGATGCAAATCGTGCGGTTAGCGTTTTTGGACGCTGCTGTGGCCCTGGAAGGACCAGGAGGTCGCAAATTGGACCAGGAAAGAGAGGGGACATCGAGCAAGACAAGGAGCCCTCTCAGCAGCAGGTAGCACCCGGAGAAGTGCCAGAAACAGGCACTAAAAGGATGCGTGAAACAGTGCTCACCTGAAGTCGCACAAAGAAGTCCCACGTCGCCGGAGAACAACTTAGGAGGTCGTGCAATGCAGGTTAGAGTGCCATGGACCCAGGCTGGACTGTGCACAAAGGATTTCCGCCGGAAGTGCACGGAGGCCGGAGTAGCTGCAAAAGTCGCGGTTCCCAGCAATGCAGTCTAGCGAGGTGAGGCAAGGACTTACGTCCACCAAACTTGGACTGAAGAGTCACTGGACTGTGGGGGCCACTTGGACAGAGTTGCTGGATTCAAGGGACCTCGCTCGTCGTGCTGAGAGGAGACCCAAGGGACCGGTAATGCAGCTTTTTGGTGCCTGCGGTTGCAGGGGGAAGATTCCGTCGACCCACGGGAGATTTCTTCGGAGCTTCTAGTGCAGAGAGGAGGCAGACTACCCCCACAGCATGCACCACCAGGAAAACAGTCGAGAAGGCGGCAGGATCAGCGTTACAGAGTTGCAGTAGTCATCTTTGCTACTATGTTGCAGGTTTGCAGGCTTCCAGCGCGGTCAGCAGTCGATTCCTTGGCAGAAAGTGAAGAGAGAGATGCAGAGGAACTCGGCTGAGCTCTTGCATTCGTTATCTAACGTTTCCCCAGAGACAGAGACCCTAAATAGCCAGAAAAGAGGGTTTGGCTACCTAGGAGAGAGGATGGGCTACTAACACCTGAAGGAGCCTATCAGAAGGAGTCTCTGACGTCACCTGGTGGCACTGGCCACTCAGAGCAGTCCAGTGTGCCAGCAGCACCTCTGTTTCCAAGATGGCAGAGGTCTGGAGCACACTGGAGGAGCTCTGGACACCTCCCAGGGGAGGTGCAGGTCAGGGGAGTGGTCACTCCCCTTTCCTTTGTCCAGTTTCGCGCCAGAGCAGGGCTAAGGGGTCCCTGAACCGGTGTAGACTGGCTTATGCAGAAATGGGCACCATCTGTGCCCCTGAAAGCATTTCCAGAGGCTGGGGGAGGCTACTCCTCCCCAGCCCTGACACCTTTTTCCAAAGGGAGAGGGTGTAACACCCTCTCTCTGAGGAAGTCCTTTGTTCTGCCCTCCTGGGTCAAGCCTGGCTGGACCCCAGGAGGGCAGAAACCTGTCTGAGGGGTTGGCAGCAGCAGCAGCTGCAGTGAAACCCCGGGAAAGGTAGTTTGGCAGTACCCAGGTCTGAGCTACAGACCCGTGGGATCATGGGATTGTGCCAACAATGCCAGGATGGCATAGAGGGGGCAATTCCATGATCATAGACATGTTACATGGCCATATTCGGAGTTACCATTGTGAAGCTACACATAGGTATTGACCTATGTGTAGTGCACGCGTGTAATGGTGTCCCCGCACTCACAAAGTCCGGGGAATTTGCCCTGAACAATGTGGGGGCACCTTGGCTAGTGCCAGGGTGGCCACACACTAAGTAACTTAGCACCCAACCTTTACCAGGTAAAGGTTAGACATATAGGTGACTTATAAGTTACTTAAGTGCAGTGTAAAATGGCTGTGAAATAACGTAGACGGTATTTCACTCAGGCTGCAGTGGCAGGCCTGTGTAAGAATTGTCAGAGCTCCCTATGGGTGGCAAAAGAAATGCTGCAGCCCATAGGGATCTCCTGGAACCCCAATACCCTGGGTACCTCAGTACCATATACTAGGGAATTATAAGGGTGTTCCAGTAAGCCAATGTAAATTGCTAAAATTGGTCACTAGCCTGTTAGTGACAATTTGAAAGAGATGAGAGAGCATAACCACTGAGGTTCTGATTAGCAGAGCCCCAGTGAGACAGTTAGGAACCACACAGGGAACACATACATATAGGCCACAAACTTATGAGCACTGGGGACCTGACTAGCAGGGTCCCAGTGACACATAACAAACATACTGAAAACATAGGGTTTTCACTATGAGCACTGGGCCCTGGCTAGCAGGATCCCAGTGAGACAGTGAAAACACCCTGACATACACTCACAAACAGGCCAAAAGTGGGGGTAACAAGGCTAGAAAGAGGCTACTTTCTCACAATGTGCATGTAGGTGTGTATATGTGGGGAGGTGTGAGGGGGAGGGGAAGGTTTGGGGAGGACTCTGGGAGGGGGAGATCCCTATCAGTGCCAGGGAAGGAAATCCCTGGCACTGATAGTGCCTAACATCATGGTTTCTATGGCGGTACAGAAACCACGGAATCCATGGCAGTGGGCGGGGTCAAAATGCCATGGCGGTGGGTGTGTTAACTTGGCGGTTTGGTTTTGGCCAAACCGACAATGTCATAATAGTGGAGGTAAGTACCGCCAGCCTGTTGGAGGGGACGCCATGCCCACTTCCCAATGCTGGGGAGTGCAAGGTCCCAATCTCTGAAGTGGGTAACTCACCCACTTTTTCTGGACGGGGCTTCATGCCCACTTCCCAATGCTGGGGAGTGCAAGGCCACAGTCTCTGAGGTGGGGAACTTACCCAGTGGTTCTGGAGAAGGCTCCATGCCCATTTCCCAATGCTGGGAAGTGCAAGGTCACAGTCTCTGAGGTGGGGAACTCACCCACTGCTTCTCAAGGGGGCTCCATGTCTATTTCTCTTTCCTGGGGAGTGTAAGGTCACAATCTCTGAGGTGCGGAACTTGCCCATTGCTTCTGGAGGGGGCTCCTCGTACAGCAGTCCCTGGAGGGTGGCCTACATGTCTGCTGCTGGAGGAGGGGGCTGCACCATCTCAGCTGGAGGTGAGGGCTCCGTGACGACTGGTGGTGGTGGTACCCTTCCAGTCTCTGCTGGAGGTGAGGGCTGCTGTGTCTCAGCTGTGGAAGGTGCCTCCTGGGCAGCCTCCGTTGGAGGTGAGGGCTGTTGTGTCTCAGCTGTGGAAGGGCCTTCTGGGCAGCCTCTGTTGGAGTCGAGGGCTGCCGTGTGACAGCTGGAGGTGAGGGCTTCTTCACTTTCATGGCAGGATGTGAGGGCTTCTTCCCTGTCCTGGCTGTTGGAGTGGGATCCTTCCCCTTCCTGGCTGGTGGAGTGGGATCCTTCCCCTTCCTGGCTGGCGGAGTGGGATCCTTCCTCTTCCTGGCTGGTGGAGTGGGACCCTTCCCCTCCTGGCGGGTAGAGTGGAATCATTCACTGGCTTGCCTCCACGTCTAGGAGGTGTCTCCACTGTCCCTGTGGACTGTTTGGCTGAGGTGCTGGGCTGGGTCATTAAGACCCTGCTCTCACGGGCAGGACGGGGGTGGAAAAGGAGGGAAGAGGTCAAGTTGGGCAAGGAAAAGTTTTTTAGGGACGGTAGGGTGGGATGATGGAGGAGGGATGGGAGTAGAGGTTGAGGGAGTGTTTGTTGGAGGAGTACGTCTGCTGGACTTGGGTGCAGGTGCATGGGGAGTGTGCTGATGTGAGGTGGATAACTATTGGGTGTCTGAGTGCCTGTGTTTGTGTCCTTTAAAAGGGAGGGACAGACAGGGTGGGAGAGGACACAGGGGATGCGTGGATGGATGTTATGGAGGTGTCCACACGTGAGGTGTGGGTGCTGCTTGGTGTGATGATGCTGGTGGTGGATGCTGAAGCAGTGCATGCAGGTGTGAGTGAGGACGTGACTGTGAGGGAGGTGGAGGAGGAGGAGGAGGAGGAAGGGGAGACAGTGGAGGCAGTGGATGTGGTTGCGACTGCAACTGTCTTGTGTTTACGTGAGTGCTTGTGGGCTGAAGTGTGGTGCCTGTGTTTGACTGTGCTACTCTTTTATGTTGTCGTGTGTGCATGCTCGTCAGTATGCATGCATGGGAAGGGTTGGGGTTGAGGAGACTGGGACTGGGAAGTGGTAGTTGGAGGGGGGATGGTAGGAACAGTGACAATGACTGCCATCAGAGAGGAGTCCAGAGCCTGAATCGATCTCTGTTGGGCTGCCAATCCACAGCGGATGCCCTCCAGGAATGCATTGGATTGCTGCCTCTGGGATGCCAGCCCCTGGATGGCATTCACAATGGTTGACTGCCCTACAGAGATGGATCTCAGGAGGTCAATAGCCTTCTCACTGAGGGCAGCAGGGCTCACTGGGGCAGGGCCTGAGGTGCCTGGGGTGATGGAAATGCCCAACCTCCTGGGTGACCGGGCATGGGCAACTCGCTGAGGGGCTACTGGGAGGGCGGTGCTGGTACGGAGGTGGCAGCTGTACCTGCAGTTGGGGTGGTCACAGAGGTGTCCACCACCACCACGGAGCATCCATCAGAAGAGGTATCTGAGTCAGTGCTGTCACCTCCTGTCTCCGCCGTGGTGCTCCCCTCGCCCTCCATCCCACTGGTTCCCTCGGTGATCGTGGACTCTGCCTCCTAGGTCCAGTGGGATGCAGCTCCCTCTGTCACAGGTGCCCCTGCTCCTCTGTCAGATGATGCTAATGCACACATCTACAGGATTACAGAAGGAAAAAGGGGGGAGAGAGAGAAATGGAACACTGGGTCAATTACAGCACCAACACCACAATTGGCATACACAGCACTGTCACACACCGGGATCAGGATTGAGCACTTTGCATTGCACTGCCATTGATTTGGATATGATGCCACAGCAAGATGAGGGCCAAACACCTCCAAATGCACCCCTCCTGGACCCACAAAGCCCTGACTGACTTGGAATGCAAACAAGCTAGGTTACCTGCATTTGCCATACATCCATTACCCTGGAGATGGATCACGCTGCAATGTCTGGCATGGCATTAAGGGGTACCCACTAACTCACACGCAGCACCCGGATCCCATGCCACCTACCAATTATTGTAGTAATACCCACTGTGCTCTCCCCCTTGTGGCAGCTGTCATGCCCTCAAGAGGCCACCGGCAGTATGCGGGCCATCGGGGGTCAGGTTCCAATGGGCACCCCTTCCTCGTTGGGAGGCCATCCCTAGCTGGGCCACCACGGTCTTCTGTGCCCAGCGTCTCAGGTCCTCCCACTGTTTCCTGCAGTGGGTGCTCTGCCTGCTGTAGATCCCCAGGGTCCACACGTCCTGGGCGATGGCACGCTACAATCCCTTCTTTTGATGGGCGCTGACCTGCAGAGGGAATGCAGACAGGAGGACACCATTACACATACAATCCAGCCTGTCACACATATGGCCCACAAATCCCATTTCCATCACCATTGTGTAGGAGGCTGGCCTGGCTTATAGTGGGTATCTTGTGATACTTAAACCTTGTGCCAGGTCCAGTTATCCCTTATTAGTAGAACAGAGGTGTTTGTAGCTGCTTAGGCTGTTAGAGGTAGCTATAGCTGAGCAGCTTAGGCTGAACTAGGAGACATGCAAAGGTCCTATTATACCACTTATATCATCTAGCACTATATCACAAGAAAACACAATACTCAGAGTTACTAAAAATAAAGGTACTTTATTTTAGTGACAATATGCCAAAAGTATCTCAGAGGATACCCTCACTTAGGAGGTAAGTAATATACACAAATTATATGTACACAAACCAAAATCAGGTAAGTAACAGTAAGAAAAGTAGTACAAACAATGTAGAATTACAATTGGATGCAATAGGTAGAAATAGGCCTAGGGGCAAAACAAACCATATACTCCAAAAGTGGAATGCGAATCACGAATGGACCCCAGGCCAATGGTAGGTTGTAGAGGGTCGCTGGGAATGTGAGAAAACAGTAAGGGTGTCCAAAATACCCCACCCCAAGACCCTGAAAAGTAGGAGTAAAGTTACCCTACTACCCCAGAAAGACAGAATAGTTGAGATAGGGGATTCTGCAAGAACAACAACTGCTACCAAAACACTGAAGATGGATTCCTGGACCTGAGGACCTGTAAAGGAAGGGGACCAAGTCCAAGAGTCATGCAAGTGTCCAGGGGGACAGGAGCCCACTAAACCCCGGATGAAGGTGCAAAAGGGTTGCCTTTGGGTGGAAGAAGCCAAAGATTCTGCAACAACGAAAGGTGCCAGGAACTTCTCCTTTGGTCAGAATATGTCCCACGGCATGCTGGAGGATGCAGAGTTGTTTCCACTCAGAAATACTGCAAAAAGCCTTGCTAGCTGCAAGAGTCACGGTTGAGGATTTTGGGTGCTGCTGGGGCCCAGGAAGGACCAGGATGTTGCCCCTTGGAGGAGGAGACAGAGGGGCGCCCAGCAACTCAGAGAGCCCCCACAGAAGCAGGCAGCACCTGCAGAAGTACCAGAACAGGCACTTAGAAAATCTGAGGACAGCGGTCGACTCAGAGTCACAAAGGAGGGTCCCACGATGTCGGAGTCCAAATCAGCGAGTTGGGCAATGCAGGATGGAGGGCTGGGGACCCAGGCTAGGCTGTGCACAAAAGAAGTTTTGGAAAAGTGCACAGAAGCCCGAGCAGCTGCAGATCACGCAATACACAGGTTTGCTGTCTGGTGTGGGGAGGCAAGGACTTCCCTCCACCAAATTTGGACAGAAGGGCCACTGGACTGTGGGAGACACTTGGACCCAGCTCCTGTGTTCCAGGGACCACGCTCGTCAGGATGAGACGGGACCGAGAGGACCGGTGATGCAGAAGTTTGGTAGCTGTGTTAGCAGGGGGAAGATTGCGTCTACCCACTGGAGATTTCTTCTTGGCTTCCAGTGCAGGGTGTAGGCAGACAGCCCTAAGAGCATGCACCACCAGGAAACAGTCGAGAAAGCTGGCAGAATGAGGTGCTACAATGTTGCTGGTAGTCGTCTTGCTACTTTGTTGCAGTTTTGCTGGCGTCCTGGGGCAGTCAGCAGTCGATCCTTGGCAGAAGTCGAAGAGGGAAGTGCAGAGGAACTCTGGTGAGCTCTTGCATTCGTTATCTGACTAATAGCCCAGAGGAGAGACCCTAAGTAGCCCAGAAAGGAGGATTGGCTACTGAGAAAGGTAAGCACCTATCAGGACGGGTCTCTGAGTCACCTGCAGGCACTGGCCACTCAGAGCTGTCCATTGTGCCCCAACACCTCTGTATCCAATTTGGCAGAGGTCTGGGACACACTGGAGGAGCTCTGGGCACCTCCCCTGGGAGGTGCTGGTCAGGGGAGTGGTCACTCCCCTTTCCTTTGTCCAGTTTCGCGCCAGAGCAGGGCTGGGGATCCCTGAACCGGTGTAGACTGGCTTATGCAGAGAGGGCACCATCTGTGCCCATCAAAGCATTTCCAGAGGCTGGGGGAGGCTATTCCTCCCCAGCCCTTCACACCTATTTCCAAAGGGAGAGGGTGTAACACCCTCTCTCAGAGGAAATTCTTTGTTCTGCCTTCCTGGGCCAGGGCTGCCCAGGCCCCAGGGGGCCAGAATCCTGTCTGAGGGGTTGGCAGCAGCAGCAGCTGCAGAGGAAACCCCAGAAAGGCAGTTTGGCAGCACCCGGGTTCTGTGCTAGAGACCCGGGGGATCATGGAATTGTCCCCCCAATACCAGAATGGTATTGGGTGACAATCCCATGATCTTAGACATGTTACATGGCCATGTTTGGAGTTACTTTTGTGACGCTATGCATAGGTAGTGACCTATGTATAGTGTACGTGTGTAATGGTGTCCCCGCACTCACAAAGTCAGGGGAATTTGCCCTGAACGATGTGGGGGCACCTTGGCTAGTGCCAGGGTGCCCACACACTAAGTAACTTGGCACCCACCCTTCACCAGGTGACGGTTAGACATATAGGTGACTTATAAGTTACTTATGTGCAGTGAAAAATGGCTGTGAAATAACGTGGACGTTATTTCACTCAGGCTGCAGTGGCAGGCCTGTGTAAGAATTGTCAGAGCTCCCTATGGGTGGCAATAGAACTGCTGCAGCCCATAGGGATCTCCTGGAACCCCAATACCCTGGGTACCTAAGTACCATATACAAGGTAATTATATGGGTGTACCAGTGTGCCAATGAGAATTGGTAAATTTAGTCACTAGCCTGCAGTGACAAATTTAAAAAACAGAGAGAGCATAAACACTGGGGTTCTGATTATCAGAGCCTCAGTGATACAGTTAGGCACCACATAGTGAACACATACAGGGCACATACTATGAGCACTGGGGTCCTGACTAGCAGGATCCCAGTGGCACATAGGTAAAAACAAACATACATACAGTAAAAATGGGGGTAACATGCCAGGCGAGATGGTACTTTCCTACAGGTATCTTGGACACTCTTAGTGTTTTCTTACACTCCCAGGGAACCTCTACACACTACACTAGGCCTGGGGTCCATTCGTGGTTCGCATTCCACTTTTGGAGTATACGGTTTGTGTTGCCCCTAGGTCTATTTCTCCCTATTGCATTCTATTGTGATTCCACATTGTTTGCACTACTTTTCTAATTGTTACTTACCTGATTTTGGTTTGTGTGCATATAATTTGTGTATGTTACTTACCTCCTAAGGGAGTATATCCTCTGAGATACTTTTGGCATATTGACACTAAAATAAAGTACCTTTATTTTTAGTAACTCTGAGTATTGTGTTTTCTTGTGATATAGTGCTATATGATATAAGTGGTAAAGTAGGAGCTTTGCATGTCTCCTAGTTCAGCCTAAGCTGCTCTGCTATAGCTACCTATATCAACCTAAGCTGCTAGAACACCTCTATTCTACTAATAAGGGATAACTGGACCTGGCACAAGGTGTAAGTACCACAAGGTACCCACTATAAGCCAGGCCAGCCTCCTACAGTCACCTTTCGTGAGGTTCCACACATATGAAATTGCAAACGTACCTCAACGGTACAGAGCATTCCAGTATCATGAAATATCGTTCACATACCAAGAGCACCAGAACTGGTTTAAAGGCGCCCTACCACATGTACTACAAAGAGTGAGGCTAGGTCCCTTTATTAATGACGGACCAACGTGGACTATGTTTGCCATATACACACCTCACCCAAACATACAAAATATGACAACAGCAGATCTGCGAGATTAGTGACATTATATAGACGATTAGTCCAGTTCGTAATGCGAACTTTGAACACCACACCAGCGCGTCCAGCACCGACAGCACCTGGTGGTTACCAATTGGCTACTGGGATTAATCCACAAACAGTGCATACTATCATGGGTAAAGTACCCACAGAATGGGAAAAAATACCGTTCTGGATTGCCCAGAAAACGAATCAGCTTGAAACTGTGTTTCCCCATACGGGACCACAGGAAAAACATAGGCTGCTCACTATGTGCTTGCCCTTTGGAATGGTTCCCTCGGTGGATGACTGCGCCACATGGGGTACAGTCTTCGCTGCGCTATACACTACCACACATGGTACCCCGACACTTGCCAATTTACCGGAGGTGTTGAAACAAATACAGAATGAGCACGGGGCTGCACCAGCCTTGGATTTGGGGATGAAATTAATGCACAATTTTGACGCAGTTTCCTCAATAATACTCAGTAATATTAAAGGGGAAGCGGTAGCACTGGCAAAACGCCTACGTCTTCGGGAAACTCCACACCAGGAACAAGAGAGACAGCTTCAGAAAATAATTTCCGACACCTATAGTAGTATAGGGCGGGATAGTTTAGGAGCCAAAGAAATTGGAGTTACAAGGTACCACCCATAAGGAGGATACAAAGAAGGCACAAGAGAGCCCTAAGAAGCTCTGGGACAAACAAAAAGATTTAAAAGATAGAAGAAATAATAGAGCTGATTCTCCACACCCGGAGAACTCCGAAAGGAGATACAATCTCAGAAATAGGGAGAACATTAGAACTCCAGACAGATATACTGATTCACGTCCCTCTCGTTCCTTTCAGGACGCACCGGATAGATGTAGCGAGAGAGGGGGCCGTCCTGATCGACGTCCTGACTACGTGAAACAAAAGAAAGACTCGCCGCAGTCTACCATTTAAAAAGAAGAAAAGACTCCTCAGCAAAAGCCACAGTTTAAAAAGAAAAAAGTGGCAGCACTGAAAGCTGAAAATGCCAGTATACTTGAGAACCATGTTGAGGAACAAGACGTGGGCAGAGACTCTGTGGCAGCAGAGGTCACAATATGTCGCCAGAGTCTGAAAGATCATCTGGATATGACAGCAACTAGCGATTTTATCGCAGTTGAAACTGCGGATGGCCGAGTTCTCCCTCTTCAGATAGAGGGAGACATGGAGCGCACCATTAGTGTAATTTTTTGGGATAAACTTACTAGTGATATCCTATTGGCCGAAAGAGACTGGCCACCTGAACACGTCCGTAAGCTCCCGCATGGGGAAGATGTCATTTTGCCTTCTTTCTCCGATCTTGTTCCGGAAGCAGAAAAAGAAGCCTATGCTGCTGAATGGGCTTTAGCGCAGGCACCTGCGTTATACAGCAATCATGTAGGTTGGGACAAGGTGTCTCCTTGTCATGTTATTCCCGTTAGGTCTACACCCCAACCGCAGCCACAATACCCTGTCAAACATGAAGCGAAAGCTCCGGTGAGGGAAATTTTCACCCAGCTTGAGTACCAGGGAGTAATTGAGGCATGTACATCTGCAATGAATAACCCGTTATTCACTGTTGCAAAGCAAGACCATTCATACAGAATAGTCATTGATTACAGACATTTAAATAGTCATACATGCACATATGCTATACAAAACTCACATAGCACAACACTAATAAACAATATAGTGCGGAAAAAATATAAAACAACATTAGACATATCTAATGGCTTTTTCTGCCAGAATTTAGCACACGAAAGTCGGAACCTAAGTGCATTTTCATTTGGCTCTCAGAAACGTTTTTGTCGTTTACCTCAAGCCTATAAGAACAGCCCGGGGCTATTTTCAGCCTGTGCAAAATCAATATTACATGATAGTGATTCCGAGGCGTTATCCTACGTGGATAACATATATCTCACAAACGATGACCTGGACATTCATCTTGCAAGGGTCGATCGGATTATTTTGGGATTTGCAGACCTTGGTTACAAATTCAACTTTTAAAAAAGTAAAATAGCCTTTTTCAGTTTACTGTTCCTGGGATATGAGCTATCAAACGAGGGAAAGAGCCTGGCCTCGTACTTTCTAGAGAAATGTGCTCAACTGCACCCTCCCAACACCCTTAAGAAACTGCAGTCATTACTAGGTTTCTTTAATTTTGGTAGAACATACATTCCAGATTGTGCACAACGAATCAAGCCACTACATGACATGGTTCAACCTAATTTTTCTAGTAGACACTGGACAGTTGAACACACATGCATCCTTAGGGAAATGCACAGTACATGCCAGAAGCTAAACATTTACACACACGACAATAAAACAAATTTGGTCATCAGAATAATTCCTAATGCCATTGGATTTACTTATGTCACCTTCAATGAAGGTGACAGTACCCATAGCATATAAATCACATTTATACTCTAATGCAGAACAGCGTTTTGCACCTACAGAAAAGATTCTGACGGCAGTTCAGATGGCCGTCATAAAAGGCCACTTGCCCAGGGGAAACGTATTATTGTTTTGTCCCCGGTGCCTGCCTTAGAGGCTGCCACCAAAGCAAGCGTTCCTAACGCTAAAGCATTACATCCTCGTTGGATTTAATGGGCAATGTCTCTGACCGCCACTGATGTCGATTACATTTTTGATCCAAAACTTCAGACACAAGAGTTTCTCCAGTCCGAACAAGAGTACCCCGCTCCTCTAAATATCCTGCCATTAGACAGATACCATACTGTCATATACACTGATGGTTCAGCACAACCGGCTGTAGGTACCAAACATCAATACTCAGCCTCTTGTGCAGCCGTGAGCGGAGTGATGGAAGATGGAGTCTTCCACCTACACACAGACCTTAGGGGACTGCACAGCTCAGTTGGCTGAACTTAAAGCTCTTATACTAGCGCTCAAACATACTGAGCCAGGATGCCTGACTTTAATAGTCTGTGACTCATACTTCTGCGTTCAGTCTTACAACGATTATCTTAATCATTGGGAGCTGAACGGGTTTAGAGATTCTAAAGGAAACACCATTAAACACAAAATATTGTGGGGGAGGGTGGCTGATCTTAAGGATAAGCCACAGTGTGTCTATGTAGTACATACATTGGACCACCAATGTGTAGGAGTACACGTTACTGGCAATACATTGGCTGATGAAGCAGCCAAAGCAGCAGTAGCTATGGCTTCAGTGGCTGTAGTGACTCATTCACAAACGAGATTGGATAATGAAATACTGACTGCCGTGAAAGCTTCGGCTGCAGGCAAGCCCCTTCCAAAGGGATATCCTACAAACTATACTTACCATATCAGTTCACAGAATGTTGCCTACGCAACAATTCCTGTGGTTGGAGATCATGTGATCCCCAACGAAGACCAGAGATTAGATCTAGTAAAAGCAGCACATGAGGGTGTCGCTTCTGCACATGCTGGTATATCGGCCACGATAACACTCTTACAGAAATGCTTCTGGTGGCCTGGATTATGCAGGCGGACAAAGAAATATGTCCTTTGCTGTGACATTTGCCAGCAGATAAAGAGCTCTAATATCAAACGCCCACCGCAGACATCCCTCTTAGTGTCCAACAGGCCACTACAGTGTGTGTACCTGGACCATTGTGGTCCCTTACAGCCTCATGGTGCATACAAATACATTTTAGTCGCTGTAGAATCTTGTTCTAGATTCCTGTGGATATGGTCACAGCGGTTGGCTGACGCTCGGACTATTATAAAAGACTTGCTGATCTTTATCGGTACATATGAGGTTGCAGCATTCCATTCAGACCTGGGCCTCAAAGGCATTCAGGGACACCATGGGGACAATGGGTATTGAGCTCCATTACTCCTCACCATACCATCCCGAGGGAAATTCGGTCGTAGAGAGGCGGAATCATGATCTAAAGTAGTCTTTAACAGCTCGAGTACTAGGTTCAGGCCGCAGTTGGTTACAGCACCTATATGGGGTCCAGAGAGCACTGAATATTCTGCCAAGACGGTCCTTGGGGGGACGCACTCCTTATGAGGTTCCCTCTGGGATACCTATGTATGTCCCAGATCTTGATGCCTCTGGTATGATAGCAGCAGAAACACCATTTGACATAAATGAACGTCTCACTGTCTTACAGGAGCTTCAGCAATTTCGTGATGATAAATCATCTACCAGTGCTGCCACCTTAGGAATAAGGGATTTAGCGAAAACTTCAACTGGCTGGATTCCTAAAGTTGGGGATCTGGTTTGTGAGAAGATCGCTGTGTAGCAGAATTCGGTCCATCATACAGAGCACCTGTACCGGTCTTGGGAATTCAAGGTACCATGACTGTCATCTTACCACCACTGTCTGGCTCTTGAACGAACAGATTTATTTCCATTGATGACATCAAACTACACCATGTGGCTGATCCTTCACAGTAGACCAAGAGGTCCCTTGGGTGGTTCCCGATCCCCTCTCACTACCCAACAGGACATACATCTACATAGTAAGATGAACAACACTACAACGGACTATGCAACAATGTCCAGCGCTGTTCCAGATACGTCCTTGACCATGGGGAGGGCGGAAAATGAACTCTTGCTAGTTCCAGTCACCACTTCGATGATCTCTCCTGTCCAAGATTTGGCTGTTTTTTACACAAACACCTCACAGACTGTTGACACTGTCTACCAAGAGCCGCCACATGAAGTGGACCAAAGTACAGATAATGCATCTGCTCCTGTGTTTGTAGAGATTACCTCTGGCTATTTCATTAACATTGATGACTTTTCTTCAGACTCATCCACTACTGTGATTGACAATGTTTCAACAAGAAGTAAGCTGTATCAATGGCTTAAAAAGAACTATTTAATATACCCATGGAACTATTTATGGTTCTGTCTGACATTCTCAGCATTATTTTTATGGGTTGGTTTTGTGACTGTTTTCTTTTTGCTCATAAATGGTCACTATATTCCTGATCGCTCCTCTGTTGAGCTTGTTGATGAAGTTTTAACTCCATATTATTCCTCACATAAGGTCCGAAGAAACTTTTCCCCTGTAAATGTTACAGCAATACCGATTTCTGATGGGATTGTGTGGGACAAAGTTCCCTTTGATACATACGGGCCTACAGAGATTATTCAAATACCATGCGTGTTCAAAATATCTATGACAGATGTTATTACACCTGATGTTGTCTCTGATGATTGGGATGTCCAAACAGTTGATTTCATGCTAACTGAAATGAAGGACTATTCCGCTTTTGAAAGTGATGATGTATATGAACATACAATGAATTATGGGGAAATGTTCTGCTATAACAATTGGGGACATTACTACCTACACCGTACCACTAGATACAGGCCAGTATTAAACTACACACAGTGGGAACACTGTTCTACACACCAGTGGAGAGCCCAAAATACCATAGTGCTAAATTTACGTATTTTTCTGGGTATGACACAAAAAAAGCAGAGTCGTATTATTTTAAAATACCTCCAGCACAAATTAGGAACATTTTGCTGACACAATACAAATTTATTCAGATTCTTTTGTTTCCCGGCTCGCAGTTGAAGGTTACGAATACTGGAAGGGCACTATTGAATTGAAAAGTGTATGAGGAAAACAAGATTGGCAGATACAGGGTAGGGAAGCTTTATTTCGAGCATGCCTGATTCCTGTGCAAAAGATTTTTTTAAATGACACTATTCAGCAGACGTCTTGTCTGGGGTTAGCAAAAATTAAAGACTTGAACATGCCCAGTATCCCCACTCCGGCAAGGTTTACAGATTGGCAATATTCCCTTAATATCACCGGGGAAAGGCTAGATGCAGTGGTTAAGGCTGGTACCTATAATTCTACACTTTCCAATCCCGGCGGGTGGTTAATATGGCCCACTGACACTAATGAGTGTCAAGTGCATTTCTGGAACTCTTCAGGGTTTTTTTCAATTAACAGGCCAGACCCTCGCTTTGTATCGGGTCAACATACAGGTATAGTTACGACATTCAGTGTGGGTAAACTGTGCCAGCAATGGGTACAGACTAACACGTTAGCAGCAGTTAAGAAACATCTGAACACTCTTTCTGAAGATGTAGACTTGCAGGATTATCTGCTGGGTCCTAGAAAACAGCGCTTGAAAAGGTTCCTTTATGCTATGTACAATGAAATCTGGGAACTTTCACAGATTGAGGCTGCAGCACATTTAACCCCTTCTGTGCCGTAGATGTAGTGGTTACGTCGTGCGGAACAGTGCTCCTGTGCCGAGGACGTAACCATTACGTCCTCGGTCCAGAGCCCAGAGGGAGCGCTAGAGCTCCCTCCGTAGGGTTCCCCCCCACCCACCCAAGGGAGGGATGGAAAGGGAAGCCCTTCCCCTTCCACCCCTACCCCCCACCCCCCGTAATGACGTCAGCGTGCAATCGCGCGCTGAC
The DNA here is from genome assembly GCF_031143425.1 of Pleurodeles waltl. Classification (NCBI taxonomy): domain Eukaryota; kingdom Metazoa; phylum Chordata; class Amphibia; order Caudata; family Salamandridae; genus Pleurodeles; species Pleurodeles waltl. The sequence continues at coordinate 1,510,341,239 of NC_090444.1, read as the reverse complement.
ATCATTACACACTGCCGGTCGCACTGGAAGCCATTTGCTTCCAGTGCGCAGCCGGAGAAACAGGTGAGTTTCTCCTCCGGCGGGCGGGAGGTTGTAAAATAAGAGGCACCGGGGGAAAGGAAAGACGCCAGGGATTTTTTGTATTTTTTATGGTGGCAATGTTTTCGTGTTTGGGAGCAGCCCCTTAGGCAAGGGTCGCTCCCATTTGGGGGACATGTTTGTGTGGCCATTTCTGCCCCCCTTGGGGGCAGTTCGGCCTAATATTTTTAGGCTGATTTGCCTCAAGGGGGTCAGAAACCACTAGACACCAGGGATTTTTTTTTCGTCTTTATTTCTGCTGTGTTTTGTGTTGGGGAGCGGCCCCTTGGGCAACGTTCGCTCCGATGTGGGGGGCATTTTTGTTGTGGCCATTTCTGCCCCCGGCCTATTATTTTTAGGCCCCATGGGGGGCAGAAACCACTAGAACGCCAGGGATTTTTTTATAGGTTTATTTTTGTGGGGGGGCGTCCCCTTGGGCAAGGGGTGCCCCCCCAAGGGGGGCACTGAACTGTTGGCCATTTCTGCCCCCCTTGGGGGCAGATGGGCCTATTTTTTTTAGGCCCATCTGCCCCCAAGCGGGGCAGAAGCCACTTAGACACCAGGGATAGTGTGTGTGTGTGTGTGTGTACGTGTGTTAGTGGAGGGGGGAGCAACCCCTTGGGCAAGGGTGGCAGAAACCACTAGAACGCCAGTTTTTTTTTTTATATGTTTATTTATGTGGGGGGGGCGTCCCCTTGGGCAAGGGGCGCATTGAACTGTTGGCCATTTCTGCCCCCCTTGGGGACAGATCAGCCTATTATTTTTAGGCTGATCTGCCCCCAAGGGGGGCAGAAACCACTAGAATGCCAGGGATCTTTTTTTATATGTTTATTTATGTGAGGGGCGTCCCCTTGGGCAAGGGGGGCATTGAACTGTTGGCCATTTCTGCCCCCTTGGGGGCAGATGGGCCTATTTATTTTAGGCCCATCTGCCCCCAAGGGGGGGTAGAAGCCACGTAGGCACCAGGGATAGTGTGTGTGTGTGTTTTTGTTTTGTTTGGGGGGTGGCCCCCGTGGGGACACACTACTAAAGGTATTTTCTGCCCTCCTTGGGGCAGATAGGCCTATTTTTTAGTAGGCCCATCTGCCCCTATGGAAGAATCCACTTAGGCACCAATTTCTAAATGCTTGATGGTGGGATGTTTGTCAACTGTCGAAGTATTTGCATTTGTGATAATTTGTTTCCTCCTTTTTGTTCTAGTTCAAAGCTTTTGCTTTCTTTGCTGTGGCTCCTTGCGGTTTTAGCGGTGGTGACCTGTGGTTTGCATAGTTGCATGTTTTAGGTAAGTAAAAACAATTTACTCCAAAGGAGTATTGTTGCCATGCATGAATGACATGTTTGTAGGTGGTGTACTAAATGCAGGTTTGTGTGAAATTGTCCTTAGATTTGTGCCCAATGATATTTGTGTTGTCTTATTTCTAATTTGCTTTTCTTTCTTTCTTTTTAGTGGGATATCATTAGTGATTGCTGTGCCTGTTCAGGGTAGTTGCTGGTGATTCAAGCTTTTTCAGGCAAGTGAGCGGTATAGTTTTTGAGTTTATAACTCTTACTAATAAAGCTACACTTCATTACTTATCTTACACAGTGCTGGTTGTTGGTGGTGCATGTGTCCAGTTCATTTTCTTAGGAAATATCATGGCTAGCCGCAGGATGACCGCTCAGCAGGTGGTTGGTATGCTTTTTGAGTCACTGTCTGATCATGATTATGAGGCGGACTCTGCATCTGAGGCAGAAGAGGAAGTGAGAGATTCTGGCAGTGAAGTGTCTGTCGAGGAATCTTCTGATGAGGAAGCCACACTCAGTGCAGATGAAGGGCCTGTTTCAGATGAGGACACTGATGTGCCATTAGTGCAGCAACCTGGGGCTGAAAAGTTTCCCATTAGAAGACCTGAACTCTGGGTTGCCCCAAACATGGAGCAGCCAGAGTTGCCTGCCTTTACTGGTCTCCAGGGGTGTAGAGTCAATACAGATAACTTTTTGCCTGTCAGTTTCTTTGAGTTATTTGTGGGTGATGTGTTTTTGGAAGAGATTATTGAGCAGACTAATTTGTATGTGGAGTAATATTTGAGGGACAACGCTGCTACACTTAGGCCACACTCTAGAGCTACCCAGTGGGTGCCCACAAATTTGGAGGAGATGAAAAGGTTTTTAGGTTTGACTCTTTTGATGGGGTTGATAAGGAAGCCGTCACTGGCTTCTCATTGGTCTACTAGTCCCTTGATGGCACCAGCTATATTTCCTGCAACAATGAGTCGTAATCGGTATTTGCTTCTTCTTAGGATGCTGCATTTTATTGACAATGCATTAGCCTTGCCACGAGATCACCCTGATTCTGACCGTCTTTTTAAGATTAGGCCTGTCCTTGATCATTTTGTTGATCGGTTTTCAGAGGTCTATGTTCCAGGCAAAGAAATAGCTGTGGACAAGTCTTTGGTCCTCTTCAAGGGTCGTTTGGTTTTTAGGCAGTACATTCCTAGCAAAAGGGCATGATGTGGAATTAAATTGTATATGCTGTCTGAAAGTTGTACAGGATATGTGTATAATTTCCGTGTCTACACTGGTAGGGATTCCAGTATTGACCCCCCTGGTTGTCCTCCCACTTTTGTAGTTACTGAGAAAATTGTGTGGGAACTTGGTAGACAACTGTTCAACAAAGGTCACCATTTGTATGTAGAAAACTTTTACCCTGGAGTGCAGTTGTTCAAGGAATTGTTTAGAGTGGACACTGATGCTTGTGGCACAATTCGTTGTAACCGGAAAGGCTATCCAATGGAGCTTGTCTGTAAAAAACTTGAAAGGGGACAGTGCAGTGCCTTGCAGAATGATGAGCTGCTAGCTTTGAAGTTTTCAGACAGGAGGGATGTCTACTTGATAAGTACCATCCATGATGAGAATACTTCCCCCGTGACTGTTTGGGGCCAGGTTGCTGAAGTGCGCAAACCTATGTGCATTTTAGATTATAATAAGCACATGGGAGGTGTAGATAGAGTTGATCAAAGGTTGGAACCTTATACTGCTATTCGTAAGTCTTACGTTTGGTATAAGAAGTGAGCAATTCACCTCTTCCACTTAGCAACTTTTAATGCTTTTATTGTGTTTAAGGATAGGTCTCCAGAGTCAAAGATGACATTTGTGAAATTTCAGGAGTCAGTGATAGAGAGCCTTATTGTGGTGGAACAGGCCAGAGTTCCTAGAGAAGCAGTGGTGGAGGATGTGGCTAGATTGAAAGATTGCCACTTTGCTGAGCACATTCCTCCCACACCCAAAAAATACTTTCCAGCTAAGAAATGTAGAGTGTGTTTTCGAAGAGGTATCCAGAGGGAGACTCGAATGTACTGCCCAGATTGTCCTTCAAAGCCTGGGCTGTGTGTGGGTGGTTGTTTTAGGAATTACCACACCCAGAAGAATTGGTGGGAACAACCATGAGTGTAAACTGTCTGTTTTGTATTTTCATGTGTTCAGTTTCATGGTTGCCATTTCTGTCATGTACTTAGTTAGAGCTTTTGTGTTTGTAGTTCTGTAATTATTTATAATTATTTAGTGGTTTCTTTGTTTAAAAAACAAAAAAAAAGTGATGCTATTGTGTGTGGCGTGGCGCTTGGCTGAGGGTGTACATAGTGTACATATTGACTTGCTGTTGGCTACTGCAACACACTGCCAGCCAAACACCAGTCCACACACTCCCATCAGCTGGTGTGATTGTTGTATCAGGCATGTGGGCGTATGTAAGTGATGGGCCCTTGAGTGGTGCTGTCTGTCGATGCGAGTGTTGTAATGTGCTGGGCCCGTGGCTGGCGGCGGGAATGGTCTTGTGCGTGTCATGTATGAAAGGTGTGTGAATGGACTGTAAAGCAGTTGGTGACTTGCCGTGGCTTTACAGCTCACGAGCTGTGAGTCATTTGTTCAGTTTTTTGGCCTTTCAGTTATTAACAGTACTTTTCATTTTTGTGAAATCACTTGTTAATAAAATTTGATCCACTGAACCATCACTCACCCTCGTGCCAAATCCAACCAGTATGTGTGGTAAAAAATGACAAAACCTGCTCCGCTGTAATCAGGTTTCGCAGCACACCTGTGACACGCTAGGTGCCTGGGGTGGGACCCCCGATGATGAAGCATGCCACCAACTTAGTTAGTGGGTGAGGGGTCTTTTTAACATTACCTAAGTGCATTTCTTTTCACAATTTTAGTGTTTGGAACATCACATAAGTATGTAGACACACCAAAATGATCTAATGCAAAACTACCTGTGTTGGGGGGTGGGAGGGAACCTATGGTTTTGGTCCTGGGTGTGGCCTTCATCTAGGGAAACCTACCAAACCCAGACATGTTTTAACAATAGACACCCCAAGGAGTCCAAGGAGGTGTGGCTTGCCTGGATCCCCCATAATTTTCTTACCCAGACTCCTTGGTAAACCTCAAAATTTGCATAAAAAATCATATTTTCCTCACTTTTCTTTGTAGGATCACCGCTGCTGCACGAATTTCCTACCACCCAGCGTTCCCCTCAGTCCCCCAAGTAAAATGATACCTCACTTGCATGGGACCCCAAAGCAGAGTTGGCCTAAAAGATGTATAAAAGAAAAATATGTTCCTATCAACTTGATGTGCTATCCCCTCAATCTCTACAAGTTTTTGGCCTTATTCTGTTGCATGCACCTGGCCCACCCACACAACTGAGGTATCATTTTTATCTGGAGACTTGGGGGAATGCTGGGTGGAAGGAAATTTGTGGCTCCTCTCAGATTCCAGAACTTTCTGTCACCGAAATGTAAGGAAAAAGTGTTTTTTTGGCCTAATTTTGAGGTTTGCAAAGGATTCTGGGTAACAGAACCTGGTGAGAGCCCCACAAGTCACCCCATCTTGGATTCCCCTAGGTGTCTAGTTTTCAAAACTGTGCAGGTTTGCTAGGTTTCCCTAGGTGCCGGCTGCACTAGAGGCCAAAATCCACAGGTAGGCACTTTGTAAAAAACGCCTCTTTTCTGTGAAAAAATGTGATGTGTCCACGTTGTGTTTTGGGCCATTTCCTTTCGTGGGCACTAGGCCTACCCACACAAGTGACGTACCATTTTTATCAGGAGACTTGTGGGAACGCTGGGTGGAAGGAAATTTGTGGCTCCCCTCAGATTCCAGAACTTTCTGTCACCGAAATGAGAGGAAAAAGTGTTTTTTTGGCCAAAGTTTGAGGTTTGCAAATGATTCTGGGTAACAGAACCTGGTCAGAGCCCCACAAGTCACCCCATCTTGGATTCCCCTAGGTGTCTAGTTTTCAAAAATGCGCTGGTTTGCTAGGTTTCCCCAGGTGCCGGCTCAGCTAGAGGCCAAAATCCACAGGTAGGCACTTTGTAAAAAACACCTCTGTTTTCTGTTAAAAAATGTGATGTGTCCACGTTGTGTTTTGGGTCATTTCCTTTCGTGGGCGCTAGGCCTACCCACACAAGTGAGGTACCATTTTTATCGGCAGACTTGGGGGAACGCTGGGTGGAGGGAAATTTGTGGCTCCTCTCAGATTCCAGGTCTTTCTGTCACCGAAATGAGAGGAAAAAGTGTTTTTTTGGCCAAGTTTTGAGGTTTGCAAAGGATTCTGGGTAACAGAAACTGGTCAGAGCCCCACAAGTCACCCCATCTTGGATTTCCCTAGGTGTCTAGTTTTCAAAAATGCGCTGGTTTGCTAGGTTTCCCCAGGTGACGGCTGATCTAGAGGCCAAAATCCACAGGTAGGCACTTTGTAAAAAAACACCTTTGTTTTCTGTTAAAAAATGTGATGTGTCCACGTTGTGTTTTGGGCCATTTCCTTTCGTGGGCGCTAGGCCCACCCACACAAGTGAGGTACCATTTTTATCGGGAGACTTGTGGGAACGCTGGGTGTAAGGAAATTTGTGGCTCCTCTCAGATTCCAGAACTTTCTGTCACCGAAATGAGAGGAAAAAGTGTTTTTTGGCCAAATTTTGAGGTTTGCAAATGATTCTGGGTAACAGAACCTGGTCAGAGCCCCACAAGTCACCCCATCTTGTATTCCGCTAGGTGTCTAGTTTTCAAAAATGTGCTGGTTTGCTAGGTTTCCCCAGGTGCCGGCTGAGCTAGAGGCCAAAATCCACAGGTAGGCACTTTGTAAAAAACACCTCTGTTTTCTGTAAAAAAAATGTGATGTGTCCACGTTATGTTTTGGCCCATTTCCTTTTGTTCGCGCTAGGCCTACCCACACAATTGAGGTACCATTTTTATCGGAAGACTTGGGGGAACGCTGTGTGGAGGGAAATTGTTGGCTCCTCTCAGATTCCAGGACTTTCTGTCACCGAAATGAGAGGGAAAAGTGTTTTTTTGGCCAAAATTTGAGGTTTGCAAAGGATTATGGGTAACAGAACCTGGTCAGAGCCCTACAAGTCACCCCATCTTGGATTCCCCTAGGTGTCTAGTTTTCAATAATGCGCTGGTTTGCTGGGTTTCCCCAGGTGCCGGCTGATCTAGAGGCCAAAATCCACAGGTAGGCACTTTGCAAAAAAACACCTTTGTTTTCTGTTAAAAAATGTGATGTGTCCACATTGTGTTTTGGGCCATTTCCTTTCGTGGGCGCTAGGCCCACCCACACAACTGAGGTATCATTTTTATCTGGAGACTTGGGGGAATCCTGGGTGGAAGGAAATTTGTGGCTCCTCTCAGATTCCAGAACTTTCTGTCACCGAAATGGAAGGAAAAAGTATTTTTTTGGCCTAATTTTGAGGTTTGCAAAGGATTCTGGGTAACAGAACCTGGTGAGAGCCCCACAAGTCACCCCATCTTGGATTCCCCTAGGTGTCTAGTTTTCAGAACTGTGCAGGTTTGCTAGGTTTCCCTAGGTGCCGGCTGCACTAGAGGCCAAAATCCACAGGTAGGCACTTTGTAAAAAACACCTCTTTTCTGTGAAAAAATGTGATGTGTCCACATTGTGTTTTGGGCCATTTCCTTTCGTGGGCACTAGGCCTACCCACACAAGTGACGTACCATTTTTATCAGGAGACTTGGGGGAACGCTGGGTGAAAGGAAATTTGTGGCTCCCCTCAGATTCAAGAACTTTCTGTCACCGAAATGAGAGGAAAAAGTGTTTTTTTGGCCAAATTTTGAGGTTTGCAAATGATTCTGGGTAACAGAACCTGGTCAGAGCCCCACAAGTCACCCCATCTTGGATTCCCCTAGGTGTCTAGTTTTCAAAAATGCGCTGGTTTGCTAGGTTTCCCCAGGTGCCGGCTGAGCTAGAGGCCAAAATCCACAGGTAGGCACTTTGTAAAAAAACACCTTTGTTTTCTGTTAAAAAATGTGATGTGTCCACGTTGTGTTTTGGGCCATTTCCTTTCGTGGGAGCTAGGCCCACCCACACAAGTGAGGTACCATTTTTATCGGGAGACTTGTGGGAACGCTGGGTGTAAGGAAATTTGTGGCTCCTCTCAGATTCCAGAACTTTCTGTCACCGAAATGAGAGGAAAAAGTGTTTTTTGGCCAAATTTTGAGGTTTGCAAAGGATTCTGGGTAACAGAACCTGGTCAGAGCCCCACAAGTCACCCCATCTTGGATTCCCCTAGGTGTCTAGTTTTTCAAAAATGTGCTGGTTTGCTAGGTTTCCCCAGGTGCCGGCTGAGCTAGAGGCCAAAATCCACCGGTAGGCACTTTGTAAAAAACACCTTTGTTTTCTGTGAAAAAATGTGATATGTCCACGTTGTGTTTCGGGCCATTTCCTTTCGTGGGCGCTAGGCCTACCCACACAAGTGAGATACCATTTTTATCGGGAGACATGGGGGAACACAGAATAGCAAAACAAGTTTTATTGCCCCTCGTTTTTCTCTACATTTTTTCCTTCCAAATGTAAGGCATTGTGTAAAAAAGACGTCTATTTGAGAAATGCCCTGTAATTCACATGCTAGTATGGGCACCCCGGAATTCATAGATGTGCAAATAACCACTGCTTCTCAACACCTTATCCTGTGGACATTTTGAAAATAGAAAGGGTTTTCTTGATACCTATTTTTCACTTTTTATATTTCAGCAAATGAATTGCTGTATACCTGGTATAGAAAAACAAAAACATTGCAAGGTGCAGCTCATTTATCGGCTCTGAGTACCTAGAGTTCTTGATGAACCTACGAACCCTATATATCTCCGCAACCAGAAGAGTCCAGCTGATGTGACAGTATATTGCTTTCAAAAATCTGACATCGCAGGAAAAAGTTACACAGTAAAACGTGGAGAAAAAGGGCTGTTTTTTCACCTCAATTTCAATATTTTTTTATTTTCTGTAGGAAACACTTGTAGGATCTACACAAATGACCCCCTTGCTGAATTCACAATTTGTCTACTTTTCAGAAATGTTTAGCTTTCTGGGATCCAGCATTGGTTTCTCACCCATTTTGGTCACTAACTTGAAGGAGCCTGAAAGCACAAAAAATAGTAAAAATGGGGTATGTCCCAGTAAAATGTCAAAATTGTATTGAAAAATTGGGTTTTCCAATTCAAGTTTGCCTGTTCCTGAAAGCTGGGAAGATGGTGATCTTGCCACCACAAACCCTTTGTTGATGCCATTTTAAGGGAAAAAACCACGAGCTGCCTTCTTCTGCAGCCCTTTTTTCCCATTTTAAAAAAAATAACAAAATGTTCACTGTATTTTGGCTAATTTCTTGGTCTCCTTCAGGGGAACCCACAAAGTCTGGGTACCTCTAGAATCCCTAGGATGTTGGAAAAAAAGGACGCAAATGTGGCGTGGGTAGCTTATGTGAACAAAAAGTTATGAGGGCCTAAGCACGAACTGCCCCAAATAGCCAAAAAAAGGCTCAACACAGGAGAGGGAAAAGGCCTGGCAGCGAAGGGGTAAAGGCAATTGGATAAGGAGAATTTAGAGAAGGCTTTAGTGGTTGTTGATAACAGCATGAATACTCTGTCCAACAGGATTTCTTCACTATCAAATATAGTGTTGTCTGCTATTGATATTACTCAGACGGACTTGTCCCGGTTATATCATGGTCAGACACAGCTATGTTCTATCATGCAGCTGGGTTGGACTCTACACACACTGAAAAATGGCCGTATTCCATGGAAGTATATTAATGGGAGTGAATTCTTCCCTGCTTTTAATTTTTCCAGAGAACAACAGAGAATGGCTAAAAGGGAAAAATTAGATAAGTTGCCCTACACGGTAGCAGAGAGTCCTTCAACTATCTGGCTCTTACATGGCATAATTCATTTACCCATTTTGACCTTTCATTTCTCAAGCTGCCTGAAACATCTTGCGGTGGGAAGGTACGAGCAGCTAGGAGATAGCTATATTAAGGAAGAGTGGGAGTTGCCCTTTGATTATAAATGTCTGAACGGCAAAACAGAGGTCTTTCTTAGCGGAAGCGAATTTAAGACTGCTGTTAGTCATTCAATGATATGCAAGCAGGTGTCTCTTTATGGTCTTTGCAATGTGGGGGTCGCGAACTTGGCCTGTTTACTGAAGGGTACTCCTGTCCCTTTGATTCACCCTGTATTTCATGTACTTTCCAATGGAAGTTATGTGGTACTGTATCAAAGTTGTTGCGGCATGTGACCAGGAATTGCCTATGCAATCTCAGTCTCGAAGGTCGTTACGTGTTGTGGACATGTTTTATTCCCCCCACACAAGAGATAAAAGTATCTGACATGTGGCCCCACATAGATACTATTAATGTGATCTATGACAAGCTGAGCAGGCTAAAGGCGCTATTGTTTCAAAAACAGGTCACCTTGACATCCGCAAAAGAGACATATGCTCTCCAGATTGCGAGATCATCAGCCGAGATACAATCCATATTAAATACCAACTTCCCCAAGCACTTTGGAGAACTGATACCCAGAATATTCAATGCTTCGAGCACTACTGGGATTGTCCATTTCTTTAAGGCTGTCGGGTCGGGTTTCATGTCCATCTTTCAGACTGTTTTTGGAGTCATCCATTCACTCTTTTCAAGTGTGTTTGGTGGCTTTCCAATTATTTTTGGTTTGATTGGCGGACTACTACTGCTATTTCTTCTGATTCGCAGTGGGTGTTTCTTTCCAGCTACACAGAGCAATGGAGCCGCTCCCACCAACTCTGCTGTGCCGTGAACGCATGGTTCGGATCTTCTGTGCACCCTTGCTGGTGGAACTGGAGCATGACTGGTCATTGTCATTTCAGCCCCTTCTCTGGTGCGTACAACCAGTTTTCCGCTGCATATGGTGCCTCTTTGAACATCTGCCTATGGTCTGTCTTGCTGTTGCACCGACATCTCCTGTGGAGCACAAACTACTGATGTCCCCGATGAGGGTTCAAACATGGTCATGCCCCTTGAGTCTGAGGTTGCTCCACGAGGCCACCTATGAGCCTTCCGTTTTAAGGTCTACCATGGACAAGGGCCCTGCAACGGATGACCTTACACTAGAGACTACTGCTCAATACTGGTCTGTGGATCCGTTTGTCCGCCCAGCCCTCGATTTAATATCAGATGATGTTGACTCATTCTTTAGGTCCTTGGTTGATGACTTCGATGACACTCTTCGAAATCACATGTACAGCATATAATTTGATGAATTGGCTTGCCATTTCCTGATTAAAATTATGCATTTCAATTAACTTGCTTTGCCACGCTGTGCTTGTCATGGTTGACATTAACATCTCTGTGTGCATTTTAGCATAACTGTTTTTATTCCCTTTTTAACACATTTTAGAGAGTGTTTTAGCTAGTTTTTATGCTTTTAGCTTTTTAGTTCAGAGCAATTTTGCGTTTGGGTTCCTGTACCTTCGTCATACCTGTTACGGCAATGGGGAGGGTGTAGTGAATCACAGTTTGTTTTAAAGGGATAACAGGAGTTAGCTTAGTCTCTGGCTTGCAGACTCGTGCCCCTGTCACCTAGTGACTTTTAACCTACTTAGCTTGCTCTGTCTTAGCCCATTTAATTATTTAATTAATCTAAGATGGCTGCTGTTTATAGTTAGGCTACTTGTTATGCTTTGCATTATCAGTGCCACCACGCTAAGGCGTCAAGATCAAGCGACAAAGACAAACAACCAGTAGGTGTTCACACTTAGGGATTTTCCCTCTCTATACTTTCAAGGGATTTGTTTCTAATAATTGCCGTCCCAAGCATGTCTGTTATCTATTGTTTGGGAACACACCTACATCAGAGGTCCAGGTAGATCTGTATAGGTACATCGCACTTTAGACAGATATTCAGAGGGATTCCGACCAGAGGACACTGTCACCATCGCTGATATCGATGCTGCAAGTCGTCTTGATGCTGACCCAGTCTTCGTGTCACTGAGGAGTCTGAGATAGAGACCTCATTCCAAGGTAACAAGGTTTGGGGGCTCCTCTCATGGACATGGCATTGACATATTAGGTTTAACAAATCCAGCTCTCCTTTAGGTAGGAGGTTAGGCCTATCACATTAGGGTATTAGGGCATATTACACCTCATATGTCTTTTACATGCATTGCAAGATGGTGGGGGTCTTTGTAATAATGACTCTCGTCTTCACAATTCTGTTTCTTGCACTATTCATTATCCTAATCATTGCAGCCCATGTAATATATTGTAAATTGCAGTTGTGTTAAATTAAAACTATTGAAACTTTACTGCATCCTTGTCAATACCTGTGTTTGTATGAGACATGATATATCTGTGAGAACGGGTAATATCCGTTTAACCACGATACTCCCTGAGATGTCTTATTCTCGAGTCCATGCGTAACGGCTGCCACAAATCACCTTTTACTATTGTGTTTCTGGTGAGGTGCTGCTAGTGAGCCGGTAAGGTTGGGACAACAGTTGCGACTTGTTGTAGGATAGGCATAGTCGCCTACAAACAAAAGTACTGTCATCTTCGAACCAGCAGTCTTGCCTAGAGCAAGAGTCCAAACTACAACAACTCCTTTTCTCTTTCTACTACCTAATCCTATCGCTTTTGTTTCTATCCCTTTTTTATTCCTATTCTTTTGTTTCCCTTTTCTTTAGGGTCCTTGCGGAGTGGGAGCCAAAAGACCTCTACACAGGTAAGTCTATTCTTTATTTACAATTGCATATAGGGATAACAGTGACCTTCACCCACAGCCAGGGCCCACAATGGCGGAAAGGCTGCACACCCCACCCCTCCACCGCCAAGCAGACAAATCCTCCGCCCACCACATAATGATGCACAAATCAGTGTGGCGGATACTGGATGCCGAACGACCATATGCGGTATAGACCGCCACGGCCAGCAATGGGTTCCACCAACAACAAATGCACACATTGGCAACTTTGAAACCCACACACCTGCTTCACATCCACAACATTATAACACACACACATACCCCACAATTCTTTGCATCGCCAATAGCACAACTGCTATAGACTACACAACATGCATACACTAAACACAACATAACACAAGTCACACACACAAATACACCACCAAAACACATACAAACCCCAAACCCCTTCATCAGCCACACCAACAACCAAATGACAGCATCGTCACCAATACACCCACAACACACACCATGGCACCCCCTAAGCACCACCGCTTCACAGATAGGGAGCTAAGGACCATGGTGGATGAAATACTTAAGGTCGATTCACAACTTTTCGGGGCACAGGTACAGCAGACACCCGTTGCCAAGAAGATGGAGCTATGGCAGACGATTGTCAACAAGGTCAACGCAGTGGGAAACCATACATGTACAAGGGAGGACATCCGGAAGAGATGGAACGACCTACACAGGAAGGTTAGGTCTATGGCATCCAGGCACAACATCGCCGTACAGAAGACTGGTGGTGGTCCCCTACCTAACCCCCACCCCCCTGGATACACCGACTGGGAGGAGAAGGTCCTGGCTATCCTGCACCCAGAGGACCACACCGGACTCACTGGAGGACTGGGCTCAGGTAAGTCAACCACTATACCAAAACATCCACCCCACCTATAATGCATGTATCACTTCATCCCTCACACAACCAACAGGACCTCATCCCCAGCATGTTCACATCACCCACATTCAACTACCCTGCATGCCCACTATCCCACAAACAGACATCCATCCTGCCCCCTGTGCCCAGGCACCTACCCCTGCATGGAATCCCAGTGGCACTACAGCACCCACAATGGACCTCCACCCCCCACATACCCAGGCTTATCACACAGTCCTGGACTTTCACCTTCCAGCAGCCCCCCACCAGGGTACCACTGACAACCCTACCACCCAGCCACCATCATCAGCTCTGGCCAAACTACCCCACACCAGTGTCTCCCGGCCACAGACTGGCAGACCACATGTACAGAGGCCAGAGTCTCCACCCACCAACAGGTCGGATGATGAAGGGCCCAGTGCAAGTGGGACTGCCAGACCTGTGCAGGGGACACAGGCACAGGGGGCTAGGCCCAGTGGGAGGACATCAGTGGTTCAGGGGGGTGGCCAAAGGATGGATGCAGCAGCCAAGGAGATGATTTCTGGTCCTTGGAGCCTACCACCATACCCAGGACAGGATGGTCCAGATCCTGGCTACCTTGGAGCAGAATCAGAGGCTGCAGGTAGCACAACACCAGGAGGCTAAGGAGCAATGGAAACAGCTCAATGCCACCTTTGCCACCATTGCAGGGGTGTTGCAGCACCAGTACCACAGCCAGTCTGAAACCTCTACCCACCTTCAAGCCCACACCACAAGACAGGACACTGCCCTGCCCTCTACATCTGCTGCAGCTACTGGACTGGTGGCACTGCCAGGGGACACACGGGAAACCAGCACCCCTACCCCTGCAGCCCAGCACCAGCCATGCAAATGTGCCTTCAGACCCAGACATGCCACAGAAACACCAGCCAAGACCAAGCTCACCACTAGGAAGTGACTGTGCCCTGAACTAACTCCTGTGTGTACCACTGTGCTCCCTTGTTGACTTGTCACTGCCATCACAACATCTAACAATGGCCACATGGAACTAAAGCCTGTGCTACCAACACCGGAGCATATGTACCTGCGCATGTTCACACACCATGTGCCCACTCCCTTTCACTGTCCCAAAACATATGTATATTGTGCCACACAATAAATACATCTATGCACTTAAATCATATCCATCATCAATATAATTTAAGATTTGTGAGTGTGTATGGATTAGCCAGTCAATTTCATAATCATACCTTTATTGCAGGCGGGGATCCAACGTACAGTACTGTCTGAGGTATGTCACACTATACATAATATTGGGTTACCTGGCACATGCCACTTCAGTCATCAGTTAACAGTGTCACTGACTATAGACACCACATTACTAATTACATTAGTACATTAGTCAGACTAAAATATGCAGTGAGAATATCAGTATCATTGAACAGTACCGTATAGTCACTGGAAGTATAGGCGGATCAGCTGATTCCTGGAGGTTCCATCTTCCCCCTCTTCTTCCTCACCATCACTCACATCCCCTATCTAAGGTTGCTGGGCTGGTTGGACAGCACCCTCCTCTTCTAGAAGGGGGATAACTTTCCTCACAGCCTAGTTGTGCAGCATGCAGCAGGCCACCACAATCTTACACACCTTGTCAGGGACATAGCACTGGGATCCCCCAGAGAGATGGAGGCAATGGAATCTAGCCTTCAGGAGACCTATAGTGCGCTCTATAACCCTCCTAGTACGTCCATGGGCCTCATTATAATTCCTCTCAGCATCTGTTCTGGGAGTCCTCACAGGTGTCAGGAGCCAGTGCAAGTTGGGGTAGTCATAATCACCTGCAAAAGTAGGCGAAACAGGACCTTAACAAACTGATATCACATGCACATTGGCTGACAGTCAGATATGTACAGATCCAGTGTCATACACACTCACCTATGAGCATCCTCTGTCCCCTTGTAGTTGTTCCATTAAGTGTGGTACACTGCTGTTTCTCAGGTCAAAGGAATCATGGACTGAGCCTGGGAACCTGGCATTGACATGTGATGTGTACTGGTACACACCAATTGTATATTCATGGAGTGATAGGTCTTCTGATTCCTGTACACCTGTTCAGTCACTCTTGGGGGTATGAGTGCAATGTGGGTCCATCAACGGCACCAATCACATGGGGGATGTTGGCAAAGGCATAAAATCCAGATTTCATGGCAGGGAGTCCAGCCCTTTGGGGAAACTGGTCACATGTTTGCAGGTGTTGGACGAATGCACACAGGAATTTTGACAGGATGAGGCTGAACATTGGCTGTGAGACCCCTGCACCCATGCCCACTGTCACCTGAAATGAGCCTGTAGCCAAAAAACGGAGTACAGATAACACTTGCACAGTTGAAGGGATGGAATGCTGATTCCGGTTTCAGTACAGGATCCAACAATACACAGAGGTCATGGATAGTGGCTCTATTGAGTCTGTAGGTGACAATGATGTGACATTCCTCCATAGTTTCCAAATCAACCAGGGGTCTGTAAACAGATGGGGCCCTTCCTCGCCACAGAGGTCTGTACTTATGGAGGAGGAAAAAACACATATTGAGTGTGAACATGCACGTGCATCACTTGATGTCACTGTATCTCTGTAAGTAAGACACGTAGGTAATACACACAGACGCAAATTATGAAGTACACGTCAGGCATATGTGTGCTGAGTAAAATCTATCATAATGGCATCCCAGTGAGGATACAATTCCAAAGATATGTGCATGTCAGGATCCTAGACTAATGTCAGCAGGTGACTAAGGTCATAGAATTTTAGGCCCTGGATGAGGCCCCTGGCCAGGCTATAGTGACATGGTGGTCACAAAATGGCAGCCTCCTGCCATCCAGGTATGGTAGTGTGGAAGTGACTGCATTCCGCTGGCGTTAGTCGTCATGGCAGAAGGCGGTGTTCACCGCCGTCCACCCGATCATTGGATTACATGGATGTCAATGGGGGACCTGGGCCAATCATGATCGCCGCTGGCATTGACAGAGCACACCGCTGCAGTACCAACGCCATTTCGACCCTTGGCACTTGACTCCTGATTCCCGTGCAGGCTAGTACTTCACTGCGTGTGCTGCTGTATCCTGTACCTCTATGCATTTCTGTTAGCTGTGTGACTGCTCACCTGTAGCGCATCTAGCAGTGTATGTCTTGGAAAATGTTCATATGTACGTCTCAATGGGCCATGTCAGGTTGAATGGGCATGGCATTTGTTTGTGGGACGCCCACACTGACGTCTGTTTCTTTACTCTGTGTGTCTCATGCAGGTCAGCGCCCATCAGAAGAGGGGACTGTGGCAAGCCATTGGCAAGGAAGTGCGGACCCTGGGGGTCTACAACCAGTGGAGCACCCACTGCAGGAAGCAGTGGGAGGACCTGAGGCACTGGGCTAGGAAGACCGGAGAGGCCCAGCTGGAGAGGCCCTCCCAACGAGGAAGGGGTGCCTGTTGGACCCTGACTCCCCTAATGGCCCACATTCTGGCAGTGGCCTATTCTGATTTGGATGGGTGCTTGAAGGCAGCACAGCAACCACAGGGGGGTGAGTACCAACACTGTTGTAATACTGCTTTGATGAATGTATGTTGGTGCTGTGGTATGTCTGCATTTTAGTTCCAGGCACATAGACATGTATGTTCCTGCAGTACTACCCCCTCAAAGTCCCTGGAATGGTGTGAGGACTAGTTTAGGAAGCCACCTAAGGCACATGGGGAGGTCCTCTTATTGTCATCTGGTATGCTTTGTGGCCTCATGGACTTGTAAGTGCATTGGCTGGGCATGGTCTCTCATGGGTGTACTCCACATAGTGTATCAGGTCTGTGTTGTTTCTGTGGGTAATATGGTCTATTCTAGGGTAATGGCCACTAGTCAGGGGCACAGTCATGACTAATGTAGTAGGTGCTGCATTTAGGTGTGTGACCAGGATGGGAGGGTGTGTGGGCCACAGATGTACATATATTCAGTTTTTGACCAAGCTGTCCCTTTGTTTTGTCTCTCCACCCCTGTGGTCTTGTGTCCTTTGTGTACATCAGCATCATCTGGCGAGGGAGCAGTGGCACTGGCGAGTGGGGATGCAGCAGCCCATGGTTCCATGGAGGCAGAGTTGAGCAACACCAAGGGGACCTGTGGGTTGGAGGGTGAGAGGAGTACCACAGGGGAGGCCCACTACCACTGGAGGAAGTAACTCTGATACCTCCTCCGATGGGAGCTCCCTGGTGGTGGCAGACCCTACTGGGCACACCCATTCTTTATCATTTTCTGCCACCCCCATACCATCACCACCCTCCAAGTTGCGCCCCACCTAGTTGCCCGTGCCCGCTCACCCAGGAGGGTGGACATCTCCTTCGCCCCAGGCACTCCATCCCCTGCCCAAGTCAGCACTGCCACCCTCACGGAGGAAGCTATTGACCTCCAGAGGACCATCTCTGTAGGGCAGACAACCATTGTGAATGTCATGCAGGGGCTACCATCCCAGATGCAGCAATGCAATGCCTATCTGGAAGGCGTTCACCGTGCCATGTCTGGCCTACAGAGATCTTTTCAGGCTCTGGCCTCCTCTTTGATGGCAGCCCGTGTCCCTGGTCTTTCCGTCCTCCCTCCCATCACCTCTACCCCTGCCAGCACCCTACTCTATCACCCATCCCAAGCACACGTACAGACAGCCATGCACACAGATCAACACACAAGAAGCACACAGAGAAACACAAGCACCACACTTCCCACCACAAGCATGCACACACTCCACATACCAATGCACACACAACAAGTACCACTTCCCCCAGTGTGTCAACCTCCCCGGCCACCCTGTCTGTCACCTCACTATGCACTCCCCCACACGCCGCACCCTCAGTCACTGTTGCTGCCCCCATTCATGCAGTCATCACACTATCTGACAAACAGACATGTACCGCAGACACCACACCTGCACTCACCACGAGTACATTTACATACACTGCAGCACACTCACCAGACCTGCAGACACCCAGACAGCATCCATGTACTCTGGCAGCCTGTCCTGTCCCACTGTGTCCAACACCCTCCTCCCAAAACACTCACACGCTTGCAGACATCCACACACCACACATCAGCATACTTTACAGGCACCTGCAACCATGTCCGGCACATCCACACCTCATACAAGCACTCCCTCAACCTCCATTCCCAGACCTGACTCCAAAGCCCCTCCAACTGCCCCTAAAAAGCTTTTCCTTTCCCGTATTGACCTGTTTGAGTCCACTGGCCCACCCCATCTCGTCCCTAAACGTGCTCATCTCCTTGCCCAGTCCACCCCTTCCAGGTCTAAGTCTGCGCCAGTCTGCCCTTCCCAATCCTGTGCCCATTCCCCAGGGAGGAAGAAGCCCCGTGTTGCCCCAGGTCCCTCTGCCACCCCCGGTCCAAAGCCACTCCCCCTCCTTCCAAGAGCAAACCCAAACCCCCTGCACCTCTCAAACCTAAGCCAAAGGCCCCCCTTCCAGACGTAAATCCCCACCCCGCAACCCCTGCCCCTGTTCCCTGTGGTGCCTGGCTGCCCCATTGATGCCCTCTTCAAGTGGAGTACCTTTTGCACATGCTGGAGTCAGGTTCGGGCTATTTTGGCCCTTCAGGGTCTTTCACATGGACTGGCCAATGGCCTTATTTGGACAGTACGTTTTATCCGGTTAATAAATTTACAGTGCCCAGTAGTGCTGTTGGCACATTATGATGACATTGTTTCAGTGTTTCACTGTGGGGGTGTGGTGTGCACATGTGTGTACATTGGTGCAGGTATTGGTTGCCTTGTGTCTGGTAAGTGCATCTTGCTATGGTATGTACGGCTCGGGATGTGGGAGTGTTTGGGAGTGTGTGGCAGGGTGGGTGGGGCGGTTGTGTAACTGTGCCCTTTCTTCCATGTGTACTAGATTGCGGTACTTACCGTTGTCGTCTCCGTCGGTCACAGTCGTGGAGGTATATGGCAAGGAGCAGCACTGGCATTATTTCCAACTCTCTCTCCATGTCTGCGTCGCCGTGTTGTGTGTGCCTCCTTTGAGTGTTTCCTTTTATATTGTTCATTTCCGCCACACTTTGCGTGGCGGTGGTTCCCGCCCCGGAACTACTGGTGGTCTGGTATTTCATCCTTTGGTGGGCGGTTAGGACCTTTCCGCCGGCCTGTGGGCGGCCTCTTTCGTCCTTGTCGGGACTACAAAGATGGTGGTGTGTGGATGGGCCGCTACTTGTTTCTCATTTGTTTCATCATTTGGTGGTCCGGACCGCCAGCCTGTTGGTGGTAGTTACCGCTATCGCCGGTAGTGCAGTGTTTACCGACATGTTCATAATGACCACCATAGTCTGCATCTGTGCCTGTTTCTTGCCTTTGCCACCAAATACTGGGGACCCTAGAAGCTAATTTTACCGGGGGAGGTGGAGAGTGACAGGAGCAGATCACTCTCTGTCCGGTAGTCCCCACTGAACAGGGTCTGACAGACAAAAAAAATAATATTGATTTTAAAGACATTGGCCATTTGGTAGTTGAAATAAGGTTGGCTGTGTTTGTACTGAAACAAGTAACTGTAAATGGCAGCATAGACATTGGTTGTAAAGTTACTTAAGAAACAGTGACATTCAAGTCCACAAGTTTTTATCTCCAGTAGCAATTAAAGCCCTTTTTTCATTACATTTTGTCCAAGCAGTTCATATTATATTTATACAGTAGTTCTTGAAGTGATTGTTCACTGCACCATTTTCAGGTAAGTTTGTATTTAGTCTGATTAATTCATAGAGTATTCTTTTAAATTCACTTTTTATTTAGCAAATCTCTATGCTAACCCACTGGATTTACTATCTGTAGATAACTTCCTCATTGCCGTTAAGTTCACTGTAAAGGTTTTTTCTTCAAAACCATACTCAAATATGTTTTCAGAAAGCAATACCTTCACATTTTATCTTTCAAACATATATGCATACTCTTTTAAGTTGTACAAAAATGTATTCGTGACACACAAGATGATTTGTAACATTACACATCTATGTTACACAGTTCAAGTAGACAATATCCAATACTGATCCTATAATCCACCCCGGTCCACGTGATTTTATGTGTAAATTAAAATCATGTGTGTGCAGAAGTATAGACATTGGTAAGAAATTAGTATAACTTAACACTACACAAAATATCTGAAGTTGATGAGTAATGTGAGAGAGAATATATTTCCGAAAATACCTTTCAGGTTTAATTCATGTAGACATCAGGACAGTATGATATTTCTGGAATCTTGGGCTGAGGACAAAATTAGGCTTTCACTATAAACCATGAAACATTAATAATTGAGATTGCACCCTTCTGTGTAAAATACATCAGAGTTAAAATCCCTTGGTGTCATGTTTAAGTCCCCAGGAAACCTGTCCATGAATTATGGTAATGCGGCAGTAAACTCAGGACTAGCTAGATCAGGCTTAGCTTTGCAGTGAGGTAAATAGAGATTATTTACCATTAAATGTGGCATATTTAGAATCTGAATAACACAAATTATCTTTCTGACCAGGCTGAGAACATGCTGTCCTATGTCACTGGATTATCTTCAAAGTGAGATTCCACTAGCTCCTTAATTGACCACTATGTTTTTCATTACTAGCAAACCCAGGAAGCTGAGGATTAATTGCACTTCATGTTATCTGTAGACATATGAATTAACATTGTTACAGGAAATGTGGATGAGCCAGTTATCTAGCATAACCCACAATTCTCAAAGACAAAAAGCCACTTTTTTCATTATATAGGTCATCCAGTATCTGGCTTTTAAGGGGCATTCTGTCTAGGATTCCTTCTTCGAACCATGTTCATATTTGGCTCTTCGGGACTATTAGCATTTCTCTGCAAAATATGTCGATGATCAGATGCAGTTCCTTATTGGGCTTGAACGTAATCCAAGTTAGCCGGAAGAAGTCAAATATTTAAACGAGTGAAAGGACTGTAGTACTAATACATTATTACCACTAGTTACACAATGATGTAGTCCGTCTGAAACGTACAGTGATGGGAACAGTAAACAGATTGTTGTCAACTTCTGGAACTGCAAGCAATCTCTCACCAAAACTCTGTAACTCATTGCCCAAAAATATTTAACGATTACTCTCAAAATTATAGGCCCTATTCACAAAAATATACATGTGTAGATTTACAAATGTGTATGTTTACTACTACCATTTGGCACCATAAAGTTACTCAGAGACGTAGGATTACATGTTTCTACTTCCTGGTGGAGCCTCCTGCACCACAATTTACAAGCACAAAGTTACTACTCATAACTTTTCACTTGAAGGTGGAGACATCTGCCACTGTTGCGGAGGTCTCCCTAGGGGTAGTACAGGGATAAGTAAAAATAGTTATGAAAGTTAAATAAATCTTTTAATAAAATAATCATTTGCTTATTTATTTTAAACGTATGAATACTAAAAAAAAGTTACATTGCATCAAACAATTAATAAAATTATATTTATTTAATGTTTAATTAGTACTTATTAAAAATAATGTTAAAAAATCCCATACTTTTTTATTAAAAAATCAAAATAAATAATATTTCTAAATATTATCATAATATAATAATAATTTATCACTTACTAACTTTGTGGGTGGGTGTTTGCATGTCCCTCCCTAAACCCTTCTTACCCCTTCCTCCACCCTTCCCATTTTGTAGTAAGTATTCTTCATTTTCCAGCCACAGTCCCATCCCTCCCATATATGCAACTAAAACAAAGACCTATCTGTGTGAAGATTTCCGCACAGGTGGAAAAGACCTCGCATAGAAAAGACAGGAGTGGCACAGGTCTCTGCACATAAATTAATTTTGCATTATATGAGTAGTACTTTGTGAGGACATTTGGGAAGGGTCTAGAGAGGAAGAAGACAAAAATCCCTACTTACCTGCATTTCCGCTGATGACTAACATGGAGTCACTCTCAACACCGCCTACTAACACAAACTAGTGAAAGGGGTTAGACACAAATGAAGGACAAAGAAGGAAAAGCAGATGAACAGAAAAATGTATCTTTTTTTCCACAGGAGACAGGACCAATGGAAAGAGAGGGAAGAGGGCGGAAATTAGGCAATTAAAACAAAATAGAAAAGGGACTATATGAATGGGAGGAGGGTGAGGGAGGGAACAAGGATGGAGAGATGCAGCAGGAGACTGACGAAGTGGAGAGGAAATGCTGTGAGTGCTGCAGGCTTATTGAAGTAGCAGGAGAGTCAAGACGAGCTAGGAGTCTGCACCAGCCAGCAGGAGGCACCCACTCCAGCTTCAGTGCCGCCCTAGCCATGAGAGGACCGCAGAGGCACCCGGCCACACCAATGCTCACAGGGGACTGTGGCTAGACCACATCGGTGCCTGTATATGGGAGTGCTGGGGAAGAAGGGATGGGGATTGGAAACCATTAACACTAGCTTTGGTAATTGTGTGGGTTCTGAAGTTGGAGAACTGCAAGAGCATTTTACATATTGAGAAAAATAATGCAATATTGAGCAGAATTACCGTGTAGGCTTTAAAGAAAACAATTGCATTTCAATACAAAAATGCTCGTACTAGGCCTGAATAGTTGAAGCAGCATTTTCTGACAAGCTGGCCTAAGAAATGTTAACCCCACATACATTTTTTATATCCTTACCTTCCTCTGGACATGTTTTTCATAATGAATAATAGTTGCATAAAATGTTTTTGCTTATCTCTGCAAATGTTTCTACTTACACAAAGACCACTGTTATCTTATGAATAGAGATTTGTCATTTAGTGAAGTAAAGAAGAATATTACATCTGAAGATGCAGCTTTTCTAAAGCCAATGAATGGTGAGAAGACTTAAGAGAATTAACATTGTATTTCATAAGAAATGTTTTATTTGATGTTACTGTCTGTGGTTTATTGTATTGTCCAGGTGAGATGACGAGGAGTGATCCTGTTCCCATGAGAGCATCAAATTCTGATTGGCTGGCTAAAGATACTTTTTATTGACAATTGACAAAATTAATGATTGAGACTGATGAATTTATATACTGACTCAAAGATGAAATACTAAACAATTTGATCAATAAAACCCTTAAAACTTGCATCAACTCTCATGATTGACTGGAAATAGACTTGAGAATGTGGTGACTAGTTAATTTGCTGAACAGCTATTGCTTAATCTCAGCCAATGTCAAAGATCCATCAGGGATTTCAATCTGACTGAATGGTAAAATCTTTCTCAAACTGATAAGGCGGTAGCAGAGGATGGCTTACGTTATGAGAAAGAGGAACTATAATTAATTGCCCTGATTGAGAGAGATGCCCATGTCCAGTGGCTCAAAGCCAGAATTTTGAAGATTCATGAAGTGAGTTTTTGAAGGGGTTTACATATTGGATGTGTGAGTATCAACAGGGTCATGCATTGTAGCTGTTTTGGCTGTTGAGTCTTTGAGTATTTGTTCATGTGTGTTGAATGAATTGGTGATTTTATGTGCTTATTGTAAAGATCTTGAAGAGGTTATCGGACTCTGAAGTAGTCTAAGCTCCTGGGATAGATAAATAAGAGTTGATTTGTGCTTTTCTTTTCTGATAAGGATGTGTGGTGCAGGTCGTGAGGTACCTTCATTGCACAATTGAGATAGGCACTATAGCAATTTGTTGTGAATGTCTAATATTGATTGATGTTAGTGGAACCTGTTGTGCAGAGGTGAAGCTGCATGGACTAGGGTGATTTCCCACATGTTGAGATTTCATTTTTGGGTGTGAGTGACCACGCAGAGATTGGATTGTCTGTTTGCAGAAAAGCACTGCGATTGGAAGATGGGCTTACTAACAACTGTAATAGATGGAATCAAAACATTGAAGATTTGAGATTTGAGTTACATTCTTTGCTATTTGTTGAATTATTCCGAAATCATGAAATGTTTAAAGCTTTTCAAAGTATTGTGAAAAGTGATGTGACAATTTCAGTACGGGAAGGTGAAGAGGCACCTCCTGAGGGTGTACCAGCACATTATATGTCAGCGAGTATAGGATTTCATACGTTTGTGGCTTTGTCAATGGTGCAAGATCACTGAAAATGAGGATCCTTTGAGTTTTCCAAAATATAAATGCTTGAATTAAGAATCATTGCTTGATTGAGAGAAAAGCTGTATGAGATGAAGCCACCTCCGAGGTCTACACAGTATGAATCATTAAATGCTTGGGAGAAAATAGCACATGCTCACGAGAGATAAAAATAGCAGAACAAGGCTTAGAAGGCAGCACCTGATTATGCAGATGCTAGATGGTATGGGCAACAGCAGAGGTGCAGGAAATGTACAGTTGAAGGAGCTAGGCTGTACCCAGCAATTACTAATGAAAAACCTGGGAAGTCGAAAAAGAATAAAGCACAGGGGAAAGAAGATGAAAAAGATGGAAAGAAATTGGACACCAATAGTGATTCAGGTGACGAAATTCTGGATGCATTGTTAGCTGCAAGTTACCGCCTTATGTGGACCGTGCTACAATTGCTGAGGGTGCTTCGACATCTAATGCAACCGCAGCTACAGCCCATTTACCTGAATGCAGTTCATATTGAAAGACCAACTGACACAGCTTGTTATAACCCAGCATTTGTACAACCTGTTATATTCAATATTGTGCCTGCCTGAGTAAAGACTGTTCCTACAGTGATGCCTCCAGGTGTTACTGCTTCTTTTGTGACTGTGCCAGCACCTTTTGCTAGAGTTATAACAGCATAGCCATTAGAGATTCACACAGCAATTGCTCCAAACACTGTAGATCAAGGAGCTGTTGAAGGATTACCTGCAACAGGGTTCATCCTGGCATCGCAGAATTCACAACTTGTTTCTTAGACACCACCACAAACTGCTCAATCACTGAGAGAAGGGAAAAGGATTGTCTTTACGACACCAGTAGCACAAGGCAAGACTGCTTTGTTTGAAGGTGGGATTTTTCCCCATGGTCTGAAGAGAATGCAGAGAATAAAAAGACAGAGAATGCAGAAAGACAGGCTACTAGTCAGGAGGCGTAGAAGGAAAGACCGTTAAATATCCCGAGATTGAAAATAGAGCTAGAAGAAATAATAAGGGAATGTTTAGATTTTGAACATGTGAATCAATACCAAGAAAAATAACTGATTTATTTGAGGAAAGGGATTACTAGGCATGCAGTGGCTACACATGATAAATTAACTAAGTAGACAGAAAATATTAAGGTTGAGCTTTCGAAACGTGTCCTGTTGCAGAAATATTTCAGTGCACAATTGGATGATGAACCTATTGAGACAAGACCAGGTGGCCAAGGAAACATGAAATATAAAAGAAACAATCCAATGCAGCTGAAGCAAAAAGTAAGCCACCGCCAGGTCCCCCAGATGAAGAAGAAGCCTCAGCTTTTTCAATGACAGAAATACTAGGTGGAGGGCATATACTTGTACCTTGGATTAGTGACAATCGTGCAGCATTTACAAATAGTTTTCCAAAACTGTGGGGGAATCTTGTACAGTGGTAGACACTAGTTGACAGATTTGTGAAAATTTCAAAGGTGTTGTGGACTGATTTGAATACATTCTGTTATATTGTAGTGCCAAGTGATTTGTGGGAAGTGTGTAAAATTGATGTACAATGGCCGCGCACAGAGCCACTGAGAGATGCACATACTAATGTACCATCTTCTGTAGTAAGGAAAAAATATGAGAAGGTGATTACTTTTTTGAAAGGCAAAGTTCCTGCAAAGGATATTGATTGGCTGAAAAACAAACAAATTCACAAGAGCCAAACATATCAGTGCATGACTATTATGAGGGATTGATGAAGGCTTTTATACAACACTGTGCACAGGAAAACCTCAACAAGATTGATATGGGGTTCTTTGTGTCACAGTTTGTTCTCGGGTGAAGACCAGAGATCAGTATGCACATACAACAGAGAATGATTTGCTAGCAGACAAAAATGTTAAATGAGATCCTGGGATATGCAAAATATTGTAATGACAAACAGGAAAGGAAACAGAATAGACTTAAGGAGACATTTATGGTTGCACAAAAAAATGTTTTGCAGATAGGATTTCAGAAACAGTTGTTTGCAATGAATTCTCATAGAACGCAGGGTGCTTTCAAGCTGGTATTCAAGGTGTACAATGAGTATAGGGTAGAGGTTGAGAAGTTCTGGTTGATTCGAACTCTGATTTGATGTTGCAACATTGAAGAAAACAACTCTGATGTTTCCGTAACAAACCAGGGCATTGAAAGTGGGAGTGTAAACTGAATCCAAGTCGAATGAGTAGTGATGGTCAAATGTAAATACAAAATTAAGTGCAAATACAGAATGGATCCGTTCAGTAAATGCAACTGTCTTAGTTGGACTCTCGCTCCTAGGCGAGACTGCTGGTTTATGAATGACAGCACTTTTGTTTGTAGGCGACAAGGGCAGTCCTATAACAAGTCACAACTGTCGGCCCAACCCTCCTGGCACACAAGTAGTACCTCACTATATACCCAAACAGTAAAAAGTGATATATGGTAGCCTCATGCACGGTCTCTAGAATGCAACACCTCAGGGGAGTTGTGATGGAATGGAGATTACCTTTTTCTAACATGAGCAACAAGTCTCAGTCACACACAGGCAATGAAGGAGATGCAATGACGTTTTAAATAGGCTTTATTAACAAGACTGCAGTCTACTGTAAAATGCATGAGCTGCAATGATTAGGATAATGCGAGAAGCAGAATGGTAAAGATGAGAGTCATGAATACAAAAACCCCCACCGTATGCAATAAATATGAACTGTAAAGTATCCGTAAAACCCTAGCATGGAGAACCTAATCTCTAACCTAAATAGAGCTAGGTGTGCTAAACCTAGTCTGCCAGTACCATGTCCATGAGAAGAGCCCCTTTACCTTGTTACCTTGGAAAGAGATCTAGGTCAGACTTTGTGGTGACAAGTCTGCATCAAGGCGACGTACAGCATAGATGGCATTGATAGCATCTGGTAGGAATCCCTCTGATGACCTTGTCCATGTGAGATGTATTTATACATATCTTGTAGGACCCCTGACTCGGGTATGTTCCCAAGCAATAGATAAGGAGGCGTGCTGGGGGCTGCAATTATATAAACAATTCACTCCAAAAGTACATTATGTTCCTGTCACATGTAAGTGGGAAAGGGACATGATGTGAATACCTACGTATCTCACTTAACCTTGACTCTGATAGTGACACCTTTAGAGAGTGGCACTGATACCGTAAGATCAAAACATTTTCCTAACTATAAACATAGCAGCCAACTTGAAAGAAATAATTAAATAAATCTGCTTAAACAGAGCAGGCTATGTAGGTTAAAAGTCACTAGGTGACAGGGGCACAAGCCTGCAAGCCAGATGGCTCAGCGAACTCTTGATTCCCATTAAAACTAAATAGGTTCCACTACACCCTCCCCATTGCCGAAACAAGTATGATTTCATAGTGGTGACGTCAGAGAACGTCCATGAGTCCAAGCTAAAAGTTGCTCTGAGCTAAAAGCAAGCTAAAATCTAATTAAAATGTTATTAAAATCTTATTAACCCTTTGTACGCCACGGACGTAATGGTTATGTCCGTGGGGGCGCCTCTCAGGCGCCACAGACGTAGCCATGACGTCCGTGTACCGGCCCTCCCAGGGAAGCGCTAGCGCTCCCCCCGAGAGCCAACTCCCCCACCCCCCAGGTCAGGGTTGGAAGGTGAATTTCTTCCCCTTCCACCGCCGCCCCTCCCATCCCCCTGGCGTCTGATGACGTCATTGAGCGCGATCACACACTGACCTCATCAAAAGCCTGCCCCTCCGCGCTGGGATCGGAAGATAAATGCTTTTGCATTTCTCTTCCGATCACTGGATGGGCTGAGAAAGGCATGAAAGGAGAGGAAATACCTACTAGATACCAGGAATTTTTTTTGTTGTTGAATGCGGGAAGCGGCCCCTGGGCAAGGGCCGCTCCCCAGGGTGGCAAATAATTTCTAGGCCATTTCTGCCCCCCCTGCAGATCGGTCTGATATAATTAGGCCGATCTGCCCCCGCGGGGGCAGAAAACCCCTAGACACCAGGGATATATATTTTTTTATTTTATGTGTGGGGAGCGACCCCTTAGGCAGGGGTCGCTCCTTGGGTGGCCAAATTGTTTTTAGGTCATTTCTGCCCCCCCCGGGGCAGAAACCACTAGACACCAGGGATTTTTTTTTATACTTACGCATAAGAGGAGCAGCCCCCTAGGCAAGAGCCTCTCCCTGGGGGGGGAGGGGGGGTATTTTTAGGCCATTTCTGTCCCCCCTGGCAGAAAACCCCTAGACACCAAGGATTAAAAAAAAAAATCATATGTGGGGAGCGACCCCTTAGGCAAAGGTCCCTCTCCTTGGGGACAGATTGGCCTATTTTTGTTGCATAGGTTTGGTAGGTTTCCCTAGGTGCTGGCTGAGCAAGAGGCCAAAATCCACAGCTAGGCACTTTGCAAAAATCAGCTCTGTTTTGTTTGGGAAAATGTGATGTGTCCACGTTGTGTTTTGGGGCATTTCCTGCTGCGGGCGTTAGGCCTACCCACACAAGGTACCATTTTTATCGGGAGACTTGGGGGAACGCTAGGTGAAAATGTGTGGCTCCTCCCAGATTCCAGAACTTTCTGTCACCGAAATGAGAGGAAAAAGTGTTTTTTGGGCCCAATTTTGAGGTTTGCAAAGGATTCTGGGTAACAGAACCTGGTCAGAGCCCCACAAGTCACCCCATCTTGGATTCCCCTAGGTGTCTAGTTTTCACAAATGCACAAGTCTCGTAGGTTTCCCTAGGTGCCGGCTGAGCTAGAGGCCAAAATCTACAGCTAGGCACTTTGGATAAAACATGCCAGATTTCAATGTAAAAATGTGATGTGTCCATGTTGTGTTTCCTGTTGTGAATATGAGGCCTACCCATGCAAGTGAGGTACCATTTTTATCGGGAGACTTCAATCAATTAATCAATCAAAAAAATTTGTAGAGCGCACTACTCACCCGTGAGGGTCTCAAGGCGCTGACTTGGGGGGACACAGAATAGCAAAACAAGTGTTATTGCCCCTTGTCTTTCTCTATATTTTTTCCTTCCAAATGTAAGATAGCTGTAAAAAAGACATCTATTTGAGAAATGCCCTGTAATTCACATGCTAGTATGGGTGCCCCGGAATTCAGAGATGTGCAAATAACCACTGCTTCTCCTCACCTTATCTTGTGCCCACTTTGGAGATAGAAAGTTTTTCTTGATACCTATTTTTCACATTTTATATTTTAGCAAATGAATTGCTGTATACCCGGTACAGAATGAAAACCCATTGCAAGGTGCAGCTCATTTATTGGCTCTGGGTACATAGGGTTCTTGATGAACCTACAAGCCCTATATATCCTCACAACCAAAAGAGTCCAGCAGATGTAATGGTATTCTGCTTTCAAAAATCTGACATGGCATGAAAAAGTTATAGAGTAAAACATGGAGAAAAATGGCTATTTTTTTCACCTCAATTTCAACATTTATTTTACTTCAGCTGATATTTTCTGTAGGAAACACTTGTAGGATCTACACAAATTATGCCTTGCTGAATTCAGAATTTTGTCTACTGTTCAGAAATGGTTAGCTTTCTGGGATCCAGCATTGGTTTCACACTCATTTCTGTCACTAACTGAAAGGAGGCTGAAAGCACAAAAAATAGTAAAAATGGCATATGTCCCAGTAAAATGCCAAAATTGTATTAAAAAATTGGGTTTTCTGATTCAAGTCTGCCTGTTCCCGAAAGTTGGGAAGGTGGTGATTTTAGCACCATAAACCCTTTGTTGATGCCATTTTCAGGGGAAAAACCACAAGCGTTCTATTGCAGCCCTTTTTTCCAATTTATTTGAAAAAAATGTATTTTGGCTAATTTCTTGGTCTCCTTCAGGGGAACCCACAAAGTCTGGGAAACTCTAGAATGCCTAGGATGTTGGGAAAAAAGAACGCCCATTTAGCATGGGTAGCTTATGTGGACAAAAAGTTATGAGGGCCTAAGCGTGAACTGCCCCAAATAGTCAAAAAAAGGCTTGCCACCTGAGGAGGAAAAGGCCTGGCAGCGAAGGGGTTAAAAACTTGTTAAAAATAGCTAAAACAGACAAAGAGATAAGTGGCAACCATGACAAGCACAGCAGGACAAATTTTCTTCGGCATAACTTTTAAACTTTAGAATAAAAAAAATAGAAAAATAATAGTCATGATCTTGAAGAAAGTCTCCGAAGTCATTGAAAAGAAGTGCATCCAGGAATGACTCCACATCGTCAGATGTCAGATCGTTGACAGGATTGGCAGACAGGTCCACGGAGCAGAAGTACACAGAAGCCTCTAGCGCAGGATCACACATGAAGGCAGCACCATCCAAACTGCTCGATGAAGCCATGAAGTTCACCAGGGGTGGCTCATAGGTGGCCTCGCGAATCAGCCTCAGTCTCATGGGGCACAACCGTAAATTAACCCTCATCTTAGCAGTTCTCTGTCCACAGGAGGCACTGGCAGAACAGTAAGAAACACCAATGGTAGACACTCAAAGAGGCACCAGGTGCAATGGAGGACAGGTTGCATGAACCACAAGACCGGTCGGAATGACAATGACCAATCATGCTCCAATTCTTCCAGCAACAGAGCACCAAAGAACTGCACCATGTGAATAAGGCACAGATGGGATGGTGGTAGTAGCTCCATCACTCTGCTTAGCTGGGAAGGCACAACCACTGCGTATTGGGAACAGCAGCAGCACTATCCCGCCAATCAATGCCAAGGTCACTGGAAATCCGCCAAACACACTTGAAAAGATTGAATGGATGGCTGATGGAATGACTCCAAAGACAGTCAGGAAGATGGAAACAAATCAAGACCCAACAGCTTTAAAGAAGTGCACCATCCCCATAGTGCTTGAAGCATTGGGGAAGTTGGTATTTACTTAGGATTGTGTCTCAGCTGATGATCTTGCTATCTGGAGAGCATACTTCTCTCTAGCCGACGTCAATGCAACTTGTTTCTGGAACTTTAGTCTGCTCAGTTTGTCATAATTTACATTAGTAGTATCAATGTGAGGCCGCATTTCTGCTACTCTTAGCTCTTTTGTGGGAGGGAATAGAATATGTCCACAACAAGTTACAGTCTCAGAGACTGAAAATGCGTAGGTTATTCCTGGTTTCATACCACAACAGCTCTGTTAATTTAGGACCACATAACTTCCATTCGAAAGTATATGAAATACCCTTTAGAAAACAGGCCTAGTTTGCAACCCCCTGCCTTGCAAAGGCCATTAAGAGACACCTGTTTTCAAATCATAGTATGACTAACAGTAGTCTCACATTTGCTTCTGCTGAGAAAGACCTCTGCTTCACCGTTCAAACACTTGTGATCAAAAGGCAGCTCCCACTCTTCTTTTATATAGCTATCCCCTAGCCGTTCATATCTGCCCACAGCAAGATGTTTCAAGTATTTTGTAAAACAAAAGGAGGAAATGGGCAGATTTATGATGCCATGTACGAGCCACACTGTCGATGGACTTTCTGCAACGGTGGATTGCAGTTTTTCTAACTTTTTTATATATATCAGGCATGGTTAAATTTGCTTCCCTTTTAGCCATTATTTGCTGTTCCCTGGATGAATTAAAAGCAGCAAACAGGTCATTACTGTTAATGCATTTCCATGGGGCACGCTCATTTTTCAGAATCTGTAACATCCAACATAACTGCATGATGGAATGCAGCTGTGTTAGTCCATGGTGTAGAAGGCATTTTGAACGATATCAATCGCAGAGGACACTATGGGCCTCATTATGACCCTGCAGCCGGCGGTAATCTGGCGGTAACACCGCCACCAGGCTAACGGTGTTCCACCAGCTATTATGACCGTGGCGCATTAGCCACGGCCATGCCGCCGGCCCCTCCAACATACTGCCAGGCTTCCGCCTGGCGGTCATAATTTGGGGATTATGAGTCCCCAACCGCCAGCCTGTCCACAGCGGTAAACACCACCATGGAAAGGCTGGCGGTAAGGGGGACTCGGGGTGCCCCTGGGGGCCCCTGCACTTCCCATGCACTTGGCATGGGCAGTTCAGGGGCCCCAGGCACAGCCCCATAATAGGGAGCCAGATATACCGCCAGCACTGGCGGTATACTGGCGCCTACAGCTTCGGCGGTCTTCTTAAAAGACCGCCGAAGTTGTAATGAAGGCCTATGTTATTAAGGGTGTAAATTCTGTTAGTATTCATGCCATTATCAACAACATCTAAAACCTTTTCCAAATGTTCTTTATCTAGCTGCCTTAAACGTGCAGCCGCTTCTATTTGCGAAAGCTTCCAGATCTCATTGTATATGGCGTACAAGAATCCCTTAGAGTGGGACTTTCTGGGAACCTAGCAAGAAATCCTGCAAGCCAATTTCCTCTGAAAGGAGATAAAGATGTTCTTTTACTGCTGCCAAGGTGTTTGTCTGTAACCATTGTTAGCACAGTTTACCCACACTGTATATGGTACCTATACCCGAATGTTGACCCTAGACAAAGCGAGGGTCCAGCTGGCTAATCTTGAAACCCCCGGAAAGTTTTTTTAACAAAAAGCACCTGACACCCCTCTGTGTCTATTGACCACAATAAACAACTGCTGGGGCTGGAAAGTGATGAATTATAGGTACCATCCTGAACCTTTGCATTTAGTTCCTCCTCAGTGACATTGAGGAAGGATTGCCAATTGGTGAATTTGGTTTGTGTGGGGATACTAGGCACATCCTTTTCCTTTTTTTGCTAACCCTAGACAGGATGTCTGTTGAACTGTGTCATTTAAAAAGATCATTTGGACAGGAATAAGGCATGCTCTGAACAAAGCTTCCCTACCCCGAATTTACCGATCTTGTGTTCCTCATACACTTTTTACATCAATGGTGTTCCTCCAGTATTCGTATCCTTCAACTGCAACTCAGGAAACAAAGGAATCTGAATAGATCATTTTGGTGTCAGCAAAATTTTCCACATTTTGGAAGGTGGTAACTTGAAGTAGTATGACTCTGCATTTGTAATGTCATGCACAATTATCTAAATAATGATTTGGGCTCCCCACAGGTGGAGGTGACCAGTGTTCCCACTGTGTGTAATTAAATACTGATCTAGGTCTTGTTGCTCGGTGCAGGTAGTAATGTCCCCAATTATTATAACAGAACATTTCCCTCTAATTCTTTGTGTTAGTGTACATATAATCACTTTCAAATACAGTATAATCCTGCAGCTCAGCAAGCATTGAATCAACTGTTTGCACATCCCAGTCATCAGAAACAACACCAAGTGTAATTACATCAGTCATAGAAATTTTGAAGAAATATGTAATTTGTATAACCTCAGTAGGCCCGTATATATCAAAGGGAATTTTATCCTACACAATCCAATCCGGAATTGGTACTGCTGAAAGGTTCACAAGGGACAAGTCTCTTCGGACCTTATGTGAGGAAAGATATGGTGTTAGAACATCATCCACTGGCTCGACAGAAGAGAGTTCAGGAAGATAATGACCATTTATCAAGAGAAAGAAAACAGTCACAAAATCAATCTATAACAGAAAGGAAAACAATGTCAGAAATATCCACAGGTAATACCATGGATAAATCAAGTAGTTATTTTGAAGCCATATGTACATCTTACATGTCTTTGAAACAGTTTCAGTTGCAGATGAAGATGAAGTTGAAGAAAAGTCATCTTGGTCGATTAAATAATCAGAAGCAGTCTATAGAAAAACAGGAGCAGGTGCATTGCTGGTAGATGAATCCACTTCGCGTGGAAGCTCATAGTAGACTGTGTCGTCTGTTTGTGTTGAGTTGGAGTAGAAGACAGCCACATCTTGGTCAGTAAAGTGATTACAAGAATCAGCAGAAACTCATTCTCAGCCCTCCCCATGCTCGAGGAGCCATCTGTAGTATTGTTGTACATGCTGGTGTAGTCAGAAGAGTTGTTGTTTCTTCTTTGAAGAGGTATGTCCTCTTGGGTAGTGAGAGGAGACTGGGAACTACCCAAGGGACCTCTTAGTCTACTGTGCAGGATCGGCCACATGGTGCCAATGGAGATGAATCTGTTTGCTTTTTAACCAGGCAGCTGTGGTAGGATGACAGTTCTGGTACCTTGGATTCCCAGGACTTGGACCAGTGCTCTGTATGATGGGCTGAATTCCTTCTGCAGAGCAATCTTCTCACAAGCCAGATCCCCAACTTTAAGAATCCAACCTGTAGAGGTTGTGGGTGAATCCCTTATTCCTAAAGTGGCAGCACTGGTGGATTAATTATCATCACAAAATTGCTGAAGCTCCTGTGAGACATTCTTTTATGTCAAAAGTTGTGTCTGCTACCACCAAACCAGAGCCATCTAGATCTGGGACATACATAGGTATCCCAAGGAGGGCCTCGTAAGGAGTGCGTCCTTCCAAGGACCGTCTTGGCAGATTATTCAGTGCTCTCTGGACCCCATGTAGGTGATGAAGCCAATTGTGGACTGAACCTAATACTCCAGCTGTTAAGGACTGCTTTAGATCTCGATTCCTCCTCTCCGTGACCAAATTATCCTCGTGAGGGTAGGGTGAGGAGTAATGACGTTCAACACCCATCATCCACATGGTATCCCTGAATGCCTTAGAGGCAAAGGTAGGGCCCTGGTCCGAATGGAATGCTGCAACCACGTATGTACAGATAAAGATCAGGAAGTCTTTATAAAAGTTCAAGCGTCAGCCAATCGCTGTGGCCATACCCACAGGAACCTAGAACAGGAATCTACAGTGACTAAGATGTATTTGTATGCACCATCAGGTTGTAAGGGACCACAATGGTCCAGGTAAACACACTGTAGTAGCCTGTTGGAGACTAAGAGGGGTGTCTGCGGTGGGCGTTTGATGTTTGAACCTTTAATTTGCTGGTAAATGTCACAGCAAAGGGCGTATTGCTTGGTCTGTTTGTGTAGACCTGGCCACCAGAAGTGTTTCTGCAAGAGTGTTATTGGGGCCACAACCCCAGCATGAGCAAATGCAACACCCTCATGCGCTGGTTTGATGAGATCTAATCTCTGGTCTTGGTTGAGGATCACTTGATTTCCAACACCAGGAATTGTTGCAAAGGCAACATTCTGTGCACTGATGTGGTAAGTATACTTTGTAGGGGATGCTTTTGGGAAAGGCTTGCCTTCAAACAAAGCTCCCACACCGATCAGAATTTCATTATCCAATCACGTGTAGGAGCTGGTCACTACAGCAACAGAAGCCGTAGCTACTGTGAATTTGGCCACTTTATTAGCCAAGATGTTTCCAATAATGTGTAATCCTACACGTTGGAGACCCTCCCCTACAGAGTTCTGTGTTTTATGGTGTTCTACTTTGAATCTCTGAACCTGTTCAATCGCCAATGATTAAGATAATCATTATAGGACTGGACACAGTAGTGCAAATCGCAGAAAAACAATGTGAGTTGTCCTAGATCCGTATGTTCTAGCGCTAGGATAAGGGCTTTAAGTTCAGCCAGCTGAGCTGTGCAGTCCTCCAGGGTCTGTATGTAGGTATTGTGAAGGTGGAATGCACCATCCTTCATCACTCCGCTCATGGCTGTGCAGGCGGCTGAGTACTGATGTTCAGTACCTGCACCTGGTTGTGCTGAACCATCAGTGTAAATGACAGTGTGGTATCTGTCAAGTGGCAAGATGTTAAGAGGTGGGGGTACTCCTGTTCGTATTGGAGAAATTCTTGTGTCTGAAGTTTTGGATCAAAGATGTATTCAATATTAGTGGCAGTCAGGGAGGTTGCCAATTGAATTCAATGTGGATACAATGCTTTAGCGTTAGGAACACTTGCTTTGGTGACTGTCTCTAAAGCCGGCACAACGGTAACAACAATAGGGTGTTTCCCTAAGGCAAGTGGCTTCTCCTTGATGACAGCAGTTAAAATATATTCTGTGGGTGCAAAGCGTTGTTCTGCATTGGAATATAAATGTGATTTATACGCTATGGGCACCATGTCACCCTCATTAAAGGTGACATATGTGATCCCAATGACACCAGCAATTATTCTGATGATTACATTTGTTTTGTTGTTGTGTGTGTAAGTTTTTTGCTTATAGCATGTCTTGCTGCAATCCTCTGAGGATGCACGTGTCTTCCACTAGAACTAGAACAATCCGATTGACCCAGGCAATATGAATGTTGAGGTCGTCATCTGTAAAATAGAAATCATCCACATAGGACAACCCCTCTGATTCAATATCATGCAATATTGATGTTACACAGGCTAAGAACAACCCTAGGCTGTTCTTATAGCCTTGGGGAAAATGACAGAAGCGTTTTTGTGAGCAGACCGAGAATGCACTCGGGTCCTGACTTTCATGTGCTAAATTCTGTCAGAAAAAAACATTGGAAATATCCAAGGTTGTTTTATATTTTTTGTGCACAATGTGGTTAATTAGTGCTTTGCTGTGTGAGTTTTGTATTGCGTACTTGCGTATGTGACTGTTTAAATGTCTATAGTCTATGACTATTCTACATAAGTGGTCTGGTTTTGCAAAAGGGAATAATGGGTTATTCATTGCAGAGACGCAGGACTTTATTATTCCCTGGTACTCGAGCTGAGTGAGGATCTCCCTCAATGGAGCTTTAGCCTCATGTTTAACAGGATATTGGGGCTGGGGTGTAGACCTGATCGGTATTATATGGTGGGGGGAATCTCTATCTCATCCTATGTGGTTGCAGTACAGAACGGGTGCCTGCGCCAAAGCCCAGTTGACCGCGTAGGCTTGTTTTACTGCTTCCAGAACCAGATCTGAGAAAGAAGGCAAAATGACATCCTCCCCATGTGGGAGCTTACAAACCTGTTCAGGTGGCCAGTCTCTTTCAGCCGATCGAATATCACAATTAAGTTCATCCCAGAAAAGTACACTAATGGTGCACTCTATGCCTCCCTCAATCTGGATATTTAGATCAGAAACCCTGTCGGGTGAGAAAATGCGCCTGTCTGCAGTATCGACTGCAAGAAAGTTGTTAGTTGCTGTCGCATCCAGATGATCTTTCATACTCTGGTGACATATTGTGGCTTCTGCCGCACTGTCCAGCTGGGTCACTGCCCATGTCTTGTTCTTCCGCAATTTTCTCAAGTTTGCTGGCATGTTTAATTGATATAGCTGCTACCTTTTTCTTTTTAAACTGTGGCTTTGGTTGTAGGAATTTGTCTTCTTTCTTGTCTGAAGACCGTTGTGAGTCTTTCTTCTGTTTCACGTAGTCAGGACGTTGCTCTGACCGGCCCACAGAATCAGTATGTCTACCATACGCTTTTATGTTTTTTTTATTTCTGAGATTATGGGGGTCATTCTGACCCTGGCGGTCACCGACCGCCAGGGCCAACGACCGCGGAAGCACCGCCAACAGGCTGGCGGTGCTTCCTGGGCCATTCTGACCGCGGCGGTAAAGCCACGGTCAGAAAAGGGGAACCGGTGGTTTCCCGCCGGTTTACCCCTGGCCCAGGGAATCCTCCATTCCCGCCATCCTGTTCCTGGCGGTTTTTACCGCCAGGAACAGGATGGCGGGAACGGGTGTCGTGGGGCCCCTGGGGGCCCCTGCACTGCCCATGCCACTGGCATGGGCAGTGCAGGGGCCCCCTAACAGGGCCCCTCAATGATTTTCAGTGTCTGCTTTGCAGACACTGAAAATCACGACGGGTGCCACTGCACCCGTCGCACCCCTGCAAATCCGCCGGCTCCATTCGGAGCCTGCTTCCTCTTTGCAGGGGCTTTCCCGCTGGGCCGGCGGGCGATCTTTTGGAGACGGGTGCCACTGCACCCGTCGCACCCCTGCAAATCCGCCGGCTCCATTCGGAGCCGGCTTCCTCTTTGCAGGGGCTTTCCCGCAGGGCCGGCGGGCGATCTTTTGGAGATCGCCCGCCGGCCCAGCGGGAAAGTCAGAATGACCGCCGCGGTCATTTGACCGTGGTGCGGTCTTTTGGCGGGCGGCGCCCACCGCCCGCCAGGGTCGGAATGACCCCCTATATCTCCTTCCAGAGTTCTCCGTGTGTGGAGAGTCTGCTCTCTGACTTCGTCTGTATTTAATTTGTTTTTGTGTATCCCAGCTCTTTTTAGAACCCTCCTGTGCTTGTTTGGTACCCTCCTTAGGGTTGGTACTCTGAACTTCAGGCTTTTTTGGCTGGGCTCCCAAACTATCCCGTCCTATACCAATATTGGTATCGGAAATAATTTTCAGTAGCTGTTTCTCCTGTTCCAAGTGTGAAATCTCCCAGAGCCTCTGGTGTACAGCCAGCGCTACTGCTTCCCCCTTAAATGTTGCTGAGTATTACTGAGGAGACTTCATCAAAGTTACGCATTCATCCCCAAAGCTAGGGCTAGAGCAGCCCTGTGCTCATTTTGAATTTGTTTTAACACTTTCGGTAAATTGGCAGGTGTTGGCGTACCATGTGTGGTAGTGTAAATTGCAGCAAAGATTGTACCCCATGTGGCGCAGTCGTCCACCAAGGAAACCATTCTGAATGGCAAGCACATTGTGAGAATTTTATGTTTCTTCTGTGGAGCCATATGGGGAAACACAGCTTCCAGCTGATTAGTTTTTTTGTGCTATCCAGAACGGGATCTTCTCTCGTTCCGCGGGCACCTTGCCCATGATAAAATGTACTGTTTGTGGGTTAATCCCAGTAACGGTCCATTGGTATCCAGCTGGTGCTGATGGTGCTGGACGCGCTGGTGTTGTATTCAAAGTTCGCATTATGAACTGAACAAGATGTCTGTATAATGTTACTAGCTCATTCTAAAGATTGCGCAGATCATCTGCCTGCAACTTTTGTACACTGGGGTGTGGTGTATATGTGGCAAACATTGGCCACGTTGATCCGTTATTACCTAAGGGACCTAATCTCACGAGTTATATTACGTGTGGTATGGCGTCATTAAACCAGTTCTAATGCTCTTGATAAGTAATCGGTATTTCTGGTATGATTGGTACAATCATGGTACGTTTGCAACCTGTATGTGTGGAATGGATATGTAGTGTCATTTTCTTCAGGAAAGTTAACCCAGGAATAGAATGTTTCTGTTTGGTAAGTTTCATTGTCTTCTACAATGAATCTGACATCCCGCCCTCATCTGTTAAGCCATGCCCTATTAGATGTAGTGTTAATGCATGTGTGACATTCTCAGGAATGTCTATGGCGTTGGCCATATTGCGAAATGGGTAAAGAGATGAACACCACAATGGGGAGAAAAGTCCTTTTAAGAGTTGCACTACCTACAGCTTAGTTAGTTGGTCCCTGTTCAGCTGAGGAGGATTATCCCCAGTACCACAGATGTCTCCGTATATTGATACATAGGGTACCTGGTGTGTGTGAGACAGAGATACTCAGGGCATCCGTAAATTAGTGCCAAAACACCATTATTGGTGGTGCCATGCTGTAGATGGACTCTCACTCCCAGATGAAACTCCTGGTTTAGGGATGACAGCGCTTTTGTTTGTAGACGAATAGGCCAATCCTACAAGTTGCAACTGTCGGTTCAACCCTCCCAGCTCACAAGTAGTACCTCACCATATACCCAAACAGTAAAAGGTGATTTTCTGGCAGCTTTACGCATGGACTCTAGAATGAAACATCTAAGGGGAGTTGTGGTAGAACAGAGATTACTCTTTTCTCACATAACAACAGGTATCAGTCACACACAGGCAATGAAGAAGGTGCAGTGAAGTTTTCAATAGGTTTTATTAACAAGACTGCAATGTACTGTAAAATGCATGTGCTGCAATGATTAGGATAATGAACAATGCAGGAAGCAGAATGGTAAAGATGAGAGTCATGAATACAAAGACCCCCAGCATATAGCAATACGTATGAAATGTAAAGTATTCCTAAAACCCCAGCATGGATAACCTAATCTCTAACCTAGAGAGCTAGGTGTGGTAAACCACAAATCTGCCAGTACCATGTCCATGAGAAGCGCCCTCCCCCAAACCTCGTCACCTTGGAATGAGGTCTAGATCAGAGTTCGTGGTGACACAAAGGCTGAGTCTGCATCAAGATGACATGCAGCATACATGGCGTCAATAGCATCTGGTAGGAATCCCTCTGATGACCGTGTCTGCGTGAGATGTATTTATACAGATCTTGTAGGACCCCTGTTTGGGGCGGCAATTAGATAAACAATTCTCTCCAAAAGTACATTATGTTCATGTCCCACGTAAGTGGGAAAGGGAAATGATGTGAATACCTATGTATCTCACTTAACCTTGACACGGATAGTGATGTCTTTACAGAGTGACACTGATAACATAAAATCAAAACATTTTTCTAAATATAAACCTAGCAGCCATCTTGAAAGAAATAATTCAATAAATGTGCTAAAACAAAGCAGGCTAAGTAGGTTAAAAGTCTCTAGGACGGGGGCACAGGCCTGCAAGCCAGAAGGCTAAGAAAACTAGTGATTCCCATAAAAACTAAATAGGATCCTCTACACAAGTGCAGACAGAAGTCCGAATGATGCAGGTCCTGCAACTCTGATGGTATCACAAAACATGGGAAACATTAGATTTAATGTGGATCAGATGCTCACAGTAAGTACAAATCCGCTCCAGACTCAGAATCAGAACCCATTTCAATAGTTCCCTATGTTGGACAGTGAGAGCTTTGGCTCTGATAATTCACAGTGACTGTGCCTGAAGGGGGAGGAAGACTCCGTACTTTGCACAGTCTTGGAGGTAGATAAGAGTGGACCATTTGGAGAAGTTGAGGTAAATGTCCACCAAATGTCATTTCTTATCAACATTTTACCATACTCATTCCACTGTTAGAAGGACAGAAGTCCCAGACCTACCGCCTTTGTAAAAGAAGATCTGAGCTGTAGGAGTTGTAAATCAATAGATAACAATTCCAGTTTCCACAGACGTTCATGTACAAATGGGTTCATTTGAAAGAAAATGCCAATTTGTGGTGTGTGATTCAAGTCCTGTAAATCTGTTACGAAGACATTTGTTGTGCAAGTTAATTGCGCAATTTATTGTACATCAAATGGTGCTGCATTTCAAACTCATGATGAAGATGCTGAATTTAAAATGCTCTGACAAGAAGCAGCTGTAGGACTGTATCCAGTGAGGACAGTAAAAGAGGTACCCCTTGATTTGAGAAAAACTGTTAATGCAGAAGTGTGGGATTTTACAGGAAAAGACACTGGACTAATCAAAAGTGTAGGACCAGTCCGTATTACAGTAAAGCCCATTGCAATCTTTCGAAGAACACAATCATACAACGTGACCCCAGGAATAACACCAATAAAGAAATGTTGTGGTAAACAAATTCTAAGAGAAATTGTTGGGAGCCCTTGTAATTTGCCTATCAAGGGCTTACTAGTAAGCTTACTAGTAAGTATCAAATTGCTCAAGACCTCCTAAAGATTCTCAATATTGTTGTTCCATGTTGTCCAGTGGTACCGAATCCAGCCACATTCCTTTTCCAAATTCCATGCACTGCGGAATAGTTGGTCATCTTTGCCAAGCCTTCTTTTCTAGCCCATTGTATGAGGTCAGCCAGTTCCTATTCTCTTTCATTTTGGCATTGTGCCGAGTTCCACAAGGGTACACTTTAAGGGCCAGATGTAGCAAGATACGATTTTGTGAATCAGAAATTGCGAGTTGGTGCGACTCAGAATTTCCGTTTCGCAAAATCGTATGCAGAATGGTGTCTCAGACACCTTCTGCGAATCTCAAGGGGGTCGCAAAGACCCACCTCATTAATATTAATGAGGTGGGTCGCAATTTGCGACCCCCTTGCGATTCCCTGCACTCACAGGGATGGTGGCCTGCTGGAGACAGCAGACCTCCATGTCTGTGACTGCTTTTTTAATAAAGCAATTATTTATTTTTTTGTATTGCAGCAAACGAGTTGCAATACAAAAGAAAAAATGAAACCATTTGGTTTCGTTTTTTCAGAGTAGGCAGTGGTCCATTGGACCACTGCCTGCTCTTAAAAAATATTTTTGGCGACATTCACAA
Organism: Pleurodeles waltl; assembly: GCF_031143425.1. Taxonomy (NCBI): domain Eukaryota; kingdom Metazoa; phylum Chordata; class Amphibia; order Caudata; family Salamandridae; genus Pleurodeles; species Pleurodeles waltl. The sequence goes on along the minus strand of NC_090444.1, from coordinate 1,510,299,239 downwards.
AGGGGAAGGGGTCCCGTGGGGACCCCTTCCCTTTTGCAAATGAGTTAGCACCCACTCGACATGGGTGCTAACTGCGAATTGCGGTGCGAATCGCAAATAGGAAGGGAACACCTCTTCCTATTTGCGAGTCGCATTCCCATTTTGCGAGTCGGTAGCGACTCGCAAAATGGGAATGTGCATCGCAATGCGCGTTTTGCATGGCACAAACTGTGAATTTCGCAGTTTGCGCCATGCAAAACGCTTTCTACATCTGGCCCTAAGTCCTTCCACAGTTAATCAGATTCTGAAGAAAAATCTTGATCCTATGCAGATGCCTTGTGATTCAGTTCTGGTGCAATACATTGATGACCTACTTGTGGCTTCAAGCACTAGAGAAGCTTTCAGACAGGATACCATTGCGTTGCTTAATCACCTAGCTGAAAATGGCCATAAAGTGTCTCTGAGTAAACTGCAATCCTGTCAGAAAGTAGTCCAATACTTGAACTATATCATTGAAAAAGAACGAGAAAAGTGTCACAAGAGAGAGTACAGACCATTTTAAAACTGAATCTACTCAGAACACAGAGAGAAATCAAAATGTTCCTTGGAAGGGTTGGCTAATGTAGACACTGGATACCAAACTTTTCCTTAGTAGCTAAGGGCCCTATTACGATTTTGGTGGACGGGAACACCCATCCGCCAAAATTCCAACAGGGTGGTTACCGCCATGCAGGGAACCTCCCTGCCGGCCCCATTAAGACTTTCCCGCTGGCCTGACCGGAGTAAACCAATGTTTCCGCCAGTCATCCTAGCGGGAAAGTGGCAGCAGCATTGTCGCTGGCTCATAATTGAGCCGGCCGCAATGCTGCCACGTGCAGGAAACACCAGCACCTTTGAAATGGTCGCCGCAGTTGGTGTCAGTATAGCGAGATGTGAAAACTCCTTTAAATGTTATGGTTCCTCACTCTTTTTAAATTGTGCTTACCCAAATGAAAACACAGTATATGACAAACAACAGATTTACAAAGTACGTGCAGCAAATCCTTGCCACTGATAATCTTTCCTTAGAAAGATATCAGACATTGAATTTATTAACTTTGCTACCTCTTCCTGCAAATGAATTAAATGATAGGGAGTTTGAACATGATTGTCTAGATGTCACAGTTTTATATGCCACGCCAAGGCCAGACATAAAAGATGAACCTTTGAATGAGCTGAATATGGAATCTTTGTGGATGGCTCATGTTTGAGAACCAATGAAAGTGTCTTGAGAGCAGCTTACACTGTCTGAACAATTCAAGAGGTTGTGGAAGCTTCATGCTTCGAGGTGTTACATCAGCACAAGTTGCAGAATTGATTGCCCTTACAAGAGCTGGCAGTCTATCAGTCCAATTGAGAGTGACAATTTTTTACAGGTAGTCAGTATGGCTTTGGTGTGGTCCATGACTTCAGACAGTTATGGTGACAGAGGGGTTTCATGACTTCATCTAGCATCCCCATCTGAACAGGGGAAGATGTAAGGAAACTGCTTGACGCGTTGCAGATGCGTACCAAAATTGCAGTGGTTAGCTGTGCAGTTCACAGACGTGGAAATGGATATGTCACAGCTGGAAATAAATTTGCAGATGAAGCTGCACGGTATTGTGCACTTGCGGTCTGCGCATTTAACTGGCCTTACACAGATGAATCTGAAGAGGACACTGCTTTTTCGATGTTGTTGTCAGTAGCTGATACATAAGAAGAGCTCAAGAGATTACAGGAAGACATTTCAGAGGCAGAACAGCAGGGTTGGATCAGAGCAGGATGTGGGAAAAACAATGAATGAGTGAACGAATGAAGGTTTTTATAAAAACACAAATGGCATTTAGATTTAAGCAGATGGGAGGCCAATTTTGGCGGAAAGTTTGTTGTTTCCCATTACACAACATTTCCGTAGCCCAGCACATCTCGGCAGAGATACTAAGGTGAGATTAATCATGCAGAATTGGTTCAACCCCACATTTAGGATGCTTGCAGAAGAATTGTGCCATTGATGTGTGCTATGCCAGTAGATGAACGTAGGGAAAGAACATCAGTTACACTAAGTCATGTAGGAAGATCAGGTGGTCCCTTCAACAGAATGCAAATGGACTACATCAAGATGGCTGTTTGTAATGGTCTGAGATATGTCCTGGTTACAGTGTGCATTGTTTATAGACAGGTAGAAGCCTATCCAACATGGAGAAATGACAGTCTCACTGTAGCAAAACTGCTTTTCTGAGAGTTAATACGAAGGTGCGGATTGCCGGTTTCTCTGGAATCAACCCTGGAACTCATTTGAACAACAACAGTCCTGAGGATGCTGTATGCAGCTTTACAAGTGGAGTAGAGATTACATTGTAGTTATCATCTAGAAGCATCTGAAATTGTAGAGCAGCTCAATGGAACCATAAAGTCTCAGTTGGCGAAAATCTGTGCATCCACTTCATTAAAATAGCCTGATATTTTGCCTTTGGTGTTGATGAGTCTTTGAAGTATACCTGACAGGAAGTCAGGATTATCACTGCATGAAATCCTCAAGGGACATGCAATGAGATTGTCTGCTATACCTTCAAATGTTCTTGTGAACATTACAGATGACAAGATATTCCATTCCTGCAAAGGATTGGCTGATGTGGTGCATTCTGTTTCTCGACAGGTTGGAGTTGTCACTGCAAATCCACAAAAAGATCAATGTCATGACCTTAGTCCCGGGTCCTGATCAAGAAGGAAAAGCCCCCTCCAGGTGATTCTCATAACGAATACTGCTGTTAAGTGTGCCGGAGTACCAAACTGGGTAAATGCAACTGTAGGAAGTTGGCTCTGTATGTACTATTTCAAAGTAAGAAATAGCATGCACAGAGTCCAAGGGTTCCCCTTAGAGGTAAGATAGTGGCAAAAAGAGATAATTCTAATGCTCTATTTTGTGGTAGTGTTGTCGAGCAGTAGGCTTATCAGAGGGTAGTGTTAAGAATTTGTTGTACACACACAAGCAATACATGAGGAACACACACTGAAAGACAATTCCAGGCCAGTAGGTTTTTGTATAGAAAAATATATTTTCTTAGTTTATTTTAAGAACCACAGGTTCAAGATTTACAATCAATACTTCAAATGAAAGGTACTTCACTTAGGTATCATAGGAACGTTGAATCAGCAAAATATCATGTACATTTTTGGAAAAAATGGCAATAAGCTATTTTAAAACTAGACACAGTGCAAATTTCAACAGTTCCTGGGGGAGGTAAGTGTTTGTTAGTTTTGCAGGTAAGTAAACCACCTACAGGGTTCAAAGTTGGGTCCAAGGTAGCCCACCGTTGGGGGTTCAGGGCAACCCCAAAGTTACCACACCAGCAGCTCAGGGCCGGTCAGGTGCAGAGGTCAAAGTGGTGCCCAAAACACACAGGCTTCAATGGAGAAGGGGGTGCCCCGGTTCCAGTCTGCCAGCAGGTAGGTACCCGCGACTTCGGAGGGCAGACCAGGGGGGTTTTGTAGGGCACAAAAAGTACACCTTCAGCAGCACGGGGCGGCTGGGTGCAGTGTGCAAACAGGCGTCAGGTTTGCAATGGAGTTCAGTGGGAGACCCAGGGGTCTCTTCAGCGAAGTAGGCAGGCAAGGGGGGGCTCCTCGGGGTAGCCACCACCTGGGCAAGTGAGAGGGCCACCTGGGGGTCGCTTCTGCACTGGAGGTCGGATCCTTCAGGTCCTGGGGGCTGCGGGTGCAGTGTCTTTACCAGGCGTCGGGTTCTTAGAGGCAGGTAGTTGCGGTCAGGGGGAGCCTCTGGATTACCTCTGCAGGCATCGCTGGGGGGGGGCAGGGGGGGTCAACTCTGGCTACTCACAGGGTCGCAGTCACCGGGGAGTCCTCCCTGTAGTGTTGTTACTCCACAGGTCGAGCCGGAGGTGTCGGGTGCAGAGTGGAAAGTCTCACGCTTCCGGCGGGAAACGTGCAGTCCTTTAAAAGTTGTTTCTTTGTTGCAAAGTTGTTTCTTCTTTGGAGCAGAGCCACTGTCCTCTGGAGTTCTTGGTCCTTTTTAGATGCAGGGTAGTCCTCTGAGGCTTCAGAGGTCGCTGGACCCTGGGGGACGTGTCGCTGGTGCAGTTTTTCTTGAAGTTGGGAGACAGGCTGGTAGGGCTGGGGCCAAAGCAGTTGGTGTCTCCGTCTTCTCTGCAGGGCTTTCAGGTCAGCAGTCCTTCTTCGTCTTCAGGTTGCAGGAATCTATCTTGCTTGGTTCTGGGGGCTCCTAAATACTACATTTAGGGGTATATTTAGGTCTGGGGGTTTAGTAGCCAATGGCTACTAGCCCTGAGGGTGGCTACACCCTCTTTGTGCCTCCTCCCTGAGGGGAGGGGGGGGCACATCCCTAATCCTATTGGGGAATCCTCCATCTGCAAGATGGAGGATTTCTAAAAGTCAGAGTCACCTCAGCTCAAGACACCTTAGGGGTTATCCTGACTGGCCAGTGACTCCTCCTTGTTTTTATCATTATCTCCTCCGGCCTTGCCGCCAAAAGTGGGCCCGTGGCCGGAGGAGGTGGGCATCTCCACTAGTTGGAATGCCCTGTGGCGCTGTAACAAAGGGGGTGAGCCTTTGAGGCTCACCGCCAGGTGTTACAGTTCCTGCAGGGGGAGGTGAGAAGCACCTCCACCCGGTACAGGCTTTGTTACTAGCCACAGAGTGACAAAGGCACTCACTCTCCCCATGCAACATGTCTGGTGTGTGGCAGGCTGGCAAACTAGTCAGCCCACACTGGAAGTCGGGTATGTTTTCAGGGGGCATATCTAAGATGCCCTCTGGGTGTATTTCACAAATAAATGTACACTTGCATCAGTGTGCATTTATTGTGCTGAGACGTTTGATACCAAACTTTCCAGTTTTCAGTGTGGCCATTATGGTGCTGTGGAGTTCGTGTTTGACAGACTCCCAGAGCATATACTCTTATGGCTACCCTGCACTTACAATGTCTAAGGTTTTACTTAGGCACTGTAGGGGCATAGTGCTCATGCTCCTATGCCCTCACCTATGGTATAGTGCACCCTGCCTTAGGGCTGTAAGGCCTGCTAGAGGGGTGACTTATCTATGCCATAGGCAGTGTGAGGTTGGCATGGCACCCTGAGGGGAGTGCCATGTCAACTTAGTCATTTTCTCCCCACCAGCACACACAAGCTGGCAAGCAGTGTGTCTGTGCTGAGTGAGGGGTCCCCAGGGTGGCATAAGACATGCTGCAGCCCTTAGAGACCTTCCCTGGCATCAGGGCCCTTGGTACCAGGGGTACCAGTTACAAGGGACTTATCTGGATGCCAGGGTGTGCCAATTGTGGAAACAAAGGTACAGTTTTAGGGAAAGAACACTGGTGCTGGGGCCTGGTTAGCAGGCCTCAGCACACTTTCAAATCATAACTTGGCATCAGCAAAGGCAAAAAGTCAGGGGGTAACCATGCCGAGGAGGCATTTCCTTACAGCAACATATACCCAGAGAACAAGAAATCCATATGAAGAAATAGTGTTCTTTGAGCCAGAGCCAAGAGCACTGGTGACAGTACCACCACAAGCTGTGCAACTGCAAGGAGCAATACCGCAAGAGGTACAACAGCAAGAAAGAGAAAGGGGTGATGAACCACAGACAGTTACACCAATCTAAATTCCTGTGATATCAAGAGCTCAACCTGAGGTAACAGTTGAGACATCACCAGAACAACTAGAAGATCCAGGTGAAGGGACAAGTACTGGATCAAGAAGAGACACTTGCCTTGCTGAATGGCTACAAAGCTATAGTCAGAAGAAATTGAGATAAAGTGTGTGAGTTGAACACATACCACCAAAAATTGCAGAGGAGACAGAATCAAGTGGTATACGTGATACAGAAGAAGGAGATCAACAGGCACCAAGGATTTTGCACCTGAATCGACTTGCTAAATGAACCAGGTGCTAAATGTACCAATATCTGATTTGAGTGATGTAAGTTCAGATCTATTTGAACCTCTATGACGTCACACTAAAATAGTGTTGGGAAAAGTTACTGAAAAAGATTTCTGAAAAGAAACATAAGTTTAAGACTTTATTGAATGAAAAATTGAAAAAACAGAACAAAAGACTGATAATTTGTTAGAGAAAAATTAATAAAGATTTCCCTAGGCCCAAGGCTGCAGTATAAGAGTAGGGATAACATTTTAGATGACAACTCAGTAGGTTTATGGATGACTATACGAAGATTGCTGTAAATAAAGCTAAAAGAGGTAACTGTAAAAGAAAAGAAGAAAATTTGAGAAGCTTCTTAATACAAAAGTCCAAGAGTGAATTACAGAGAGGATGGTGTTTTGAAAAATGTTTGAAAGAAGGAGGAGGATAAATACAAATTGAAAATGATCTACCCTAAATTGAAATTAGACAGAAAACAAAAGGGCAAAAGGTGTGTTTTCAGAAGAAGAAACCAACTTAGAAAGAGACATGTAGGAAATGGTGATTGTGAACTGTTGGGATGTTGTGGTAACCTGCAACGTACAGAATGGAGGGGATGGAACATTCTCAAGTAGAATGTAGAATCTTGAATGGAAAAAGAATGAGGGGGTGACAGTTGATGAGGATAGTTGGAGGTGAGAGGAGGAGAGACGATTGTCTATTGCAAATTCCTACTGCATGTTGGAATAAAGTTGTTCGCTCACCGGAGTCCAGATCTTTATACTTACGACATGTTGCCACAGCAGGGCACCTTCGTGTTCATCCTCGAGTGAACCAGAGACCTCGTCCCTTTAAAAAATCCAGCCGGATGTGGACTGTGTAGCATACACTTCCTCTCCCAGTTCTTAAGTAGAAGGTACTGTAATTGTGGCTGCCCTAAGTGTAGCTGTTGGTTTCAGCATTTCAGGGCTGCTGTCCTCCCTCAGATATTGTTTGAGAGAGGACATTGCTGTGGCGGGCAGGTGAGTGGCACACTTCAGGTTTGGACTTTCTCCAGGTGGCAATTTACTTGGCAAAGTCTAGGTTTACTTAGGCACTGTCCCACCCTCCCCGTGTACATTCCGTTTGGGGAAAACAGTTGTGCTCTCATTTAAACTTTACTCATGTGAGGCTGCAAACTAATATGTTAAGCTTCCAGTGCGCACTCACCTGTTGTGGCATAGTTGGATAGTGGCCTCAGCAGGTGGCACTGTTCATGCTGTTTCACGCTGAAACAATCAGACCCATCTTGTCTAGAAACTACGTTTTTCACACAAGGCGGCCATCTTATAGGATAAAAACGTGGCCTTCAGGCCCGTTATGGGCTTACAGCATTGCCTTTCAACAATAGGCATAGTATTTTTAAAGGTTTTTTGCTTGTCTTGTAGAGACAAGCACGGTTTTAATGCATAATTCAGTGACACTTCAGTGACACCTTGTTCATATTTATCTGTATTTGCTCAGCATCTGAAACACATCAGCGACAAGCCCGCTATTTTCTAATGTTATTTGCCTGTCTCTCAGTGACAGGCTCGCTTTAATTGCGATAATTCACTGACCAACATTTATTAGAATAAGTAATTTGGTGAGACACACACCAATTTTTACATTGTGCATTTCCACTGGTGATAAGCACACTTCAAGTCTATTATTACACTACTTAGATGCTGTGGATGGAGAGTCATTTACGCACAAGAAAAAATGTGCCATTTTAAAATACTGTTTGGGTACGGACGGGCGGAAAATTTTAGAACATACTCACAAAAAGATGCAAGAAATCTTGTTATATACCCCTAATCTAAATTTGCAAAAAGCAATGGAGATAGCAACCAGAATGGAAAGTACCACATCATACATGAACAAATGCCTGTGTCAGATAATAAATCACTCTCACAATCACAAGGTGTACTAGCTGTCAAGAGCAAATACAAAAAAGAAAAAAAAATGAATGAATTGGATTAATTAAACAAGAACGAGAAAGCAAACAATAAATCTTATTGCAAACAACTAGAGTGTTACAGGTGTGGAAGTACATCCCATCTTGGCAATGCTAATGTGTATCCAGCTGTTGAGAAATTGTGTGCCACATGTAAAAAGAAAGGATATTCTGCTAGGGTGTGTAGGTCAATAGGCAAGGCATCTTATGATAAGGTACATGCGATTGAACCAAACAAATATAATGAAGATGTCACCTCTTCTAGTGAAGAAAGTGAAATACTCTCTATTAAAGATGTGAATTTAGATCAACATAAACAGGGTGTGTGGAACACAACATTGTGTGATAAAAGGAGACCAAAAATGGTGTACATGAAATAGTTGTGGCAGATTCTGGATCACCTTTTACATTATTACGTGAGAAAAAATGGAAGGAAATTTTCAGTGAGCGAGGTATACAATTGAAGAATTCTGTTATCCGACTCGTAGGTTACGGAGGCAAAACCACTGAAGTGGTGGGAGAATTTGAGGCAGAGTTATGTTTTAAAAATAACAAGTTGCAAGGAATTGTATATGTAGCCAAGGATGATGCCTGTTTGTTGGGTTGGTATGACCAAGGGAATTTAGACATTTTGCTAGATCCTAATAATCCTGATCAAGTGATACTCAAGAAAGACTATGCACAAGTATTGACTGCAGAGAGAAATATATGGGAGGAATTTTATCCTGAGGTCTTCCAAAGGATTATTCAAAGAATTCATGCATAAAATAAGAATTAAGGATGGTGAGCAACCTGCTGTTCATAAGGTTCGCAGAGTGCCTTTAGCATTGCAAGGAGAACTGAGGAAAGAATTAGACAAACTATGCAAAAAAGGGGTACTAGAACCTATTGAGTCTTCTGACTGGGTGACATCTATTGTTTTGGCTCATCAGGTTAACGGCTCTATTCAAATTTGTGCAGATTTGCGTGATGTGAATGATCAAATATGGGTGGATCACTACCCATTACCTATTATCACAGAAATGCTATCCACATTTAAAGGGAGCAAGATTTTTAGTTTGCTAGATATGACATCTGCATATCATCAAATTAACTTACATCCAGACTCTAGGAACTATACATCTTTCATCACTCGAGAGGGATTATACCAATTTAAACGCATGCCTTTTGGACTGGCTTCAGCTTCGGCTGTTTTCCAGAGAGCTGCAGAAAGTTTGTTGAAGGGTTTGATTGGACGATGTGTTAGTATATGGATAGGACCAGACACAGCATGATAAAAGGTTACACCAGGTGTTGACAGCACCAAAGTGTAAAGGAATAACTCTCAGTTAGAAAAATGTAAATGGAACACACACCCTATAGAAGCCCTAGCAGGCTGTAATCCAAGGGTGTTGAGCCAAAAAACTGTTTGTTCAAAACTATTGAAGATTTTAGCTTGCCAGAAAACAAAGATCAATTAAGGTCATTTATGGGTTTGATTGAATTTTATACAAAGTGTGTCCTGAAATGTGAAAAAAAAGGTACAACATGAGGTGTCTCTTAAAAGAAATATGTACATTTTTATGGAATGGTGAATGTGAGCGAGAATTCGATCATATTAAAAAAGAAATTGCACATGCCATTCCATGAAAATCCTTCAACACAAGAGATCAGACCATAAATATGACTGATGCCAGTCACAGAGGATTGGGGGTAGTTCTAATGCAACAGAGGGATGGAAAAGACTAAGCAGTTGCCTTTGCAACCAGGAGTTTGAGGGGTGCGGAGTCAACTTATTCCATGCTAGAGTGCAAGGCCCTGACATGTTGGTGGGGTGTTATCCACTTTAACCCATATTTGTGGGGCTCACAGTTCATAGTACGTGTAGATCACAAACTTTTGGTTCCGTTATTCACAACCAAAGGTGGAGGGCGTGCTACCCTGAGAATTGCTAAATGTCAATACAGGCTTCAGGAATAGAATTTTAAGGTGAAGTATGTGCCAAGGGCAAAGAATATAATAGCAGATTGTTTGTGTTGATTGTCAAGTAACGAGCATGACTTGGAAAGTGATAAATTGGAAGATGAAAATGACTGGGAAATTGTGTGCACAGTAGAAAATCATTCTGAAAGAGCCATTACAAAACAAGAGTGGATAGATCTTTGTGAATTGGATCAGGAGATGAAAGAGGTGAAAGAAAGCATTTGTCAAAAATTGTCAAGATGGAATCCTGATATTGATTGTGGGAGAAGGTGCAAACATGTTTTCGAGGAACTATCGATTGTCAATGGTCTTTTGTTTGTCATAAATCTTCTTGTGGTACTGGAAGGTATCAGAAACAAGGTGCTCACTGTAACACATGAAGGACATATAGGCATAAGGGCAATGAATAGGAAAATCAGAGAAATGTTTTGATGGCCAGGATTAGATAAAGAGTGTGGAGTATTATGTAAGAGATTGCATGAATTGTGCTATCAGCAATAAAGTACAAGTAACTGTGCCTAGTCCTGTGGAAGCAGTTGAGGTCCCAAGTAAAGCATGGAGCAAATTAGCTATCAATATAATTGGTCCAATGGTGTTATCAGGAGGGATCGCTGACTATTACAGTTGTTGGCCAGTAGTGAAATCTGTTAAGGTCCCTAATAGCTTAAGCATTATAAAATGCCTAGAGTCCATCTTTGCCAAGGAAGGCATACTGGATGAAATCCTGACGGACAACGGGAGTCAATTTACATCCATTCAGTTTGAAGAATATTTGCAATTTTTAGGGATAAGACAAACCAAAAGATTAGAATGCAAATTAGAATTAAGAAAATTGTTGTGGGCTATTCACACTACAGCAACTGCTGATACTGGAGTTTTGCCTTTTGTACTATTGAGGGGATGTGTGCCAGCGTCCAAAATGTTGAGAGAATGAATGGGAAAGTTTGCGATATCAAAATCTAAAATTGCAAATGTAGCTAAGAGAAGAGCACAAGCACAAAGCATTTATTTGGGTAAGAAAAATAAAGAATTAAATGTGTCTGTAGGTAATCATATAAGAGTGAAAAGTTCAGGAATCATTACTAAAGGTAAATCAAAATTTTTGGAACCCAAAATGTGTTGGAAGTAAGGAAAAGTGTAGTGAAATTGGAAGATGGTAAATGGTGGAACAAAAATAAAATTACAGTAACTCATTGTGGAGGGAAGGACGTATGAATTAGTGTTACGAGGAGAAATGTGTAGAAAGATAAAGAAGGAAGCGAATACCTCCTAAGGAAACAAAAATTGCCTGGAAACCTTTGTGATTATATTCTATGATAACAACGTCAATGTTATGTGTTATATTGTAGAATCAATAGCAACCTACTGCTAAGTATTCAACTTAATATATTTTTTATGTATTTTCTTTATACTTTATCTTGAGTTTTAGATAAAATGTGAACTTAAAAAAATAAATTAATAAGTCACCCCACATTACATGTTTTAAGCATATTTGTCACTATGTATGGAAAATTAATTGCAAGTAATGTATGAACTGTCATCACACCAATGTTAATTTTAAAATGTTTCTTGTTGTTGTGAAGGAGGAAGATATGTTGGGATACTGTAGTAAAATGCGATGTACATAATGTAGGGGTTGGAACAATTTCTAGTAGAATGTAGAATCTTGAAGGGAAAAAGAATGAGTGGATGACAGTTGATGAGGAGAGTTGGAGGTGAGGGGAGGAGAGACGATTGTCTATTGCAGTGTCCTGCTGTATGTTGGAATAAAGTTGTTAACTCACAGGAGTCTGGCTCTTTATATGAACACACATTTGAAATATCGGGAGGTTCATGGCAATTTTTACAGAAAAAGAGACAGTCATTCCAGGAGTTTATTTTGTTTGTGAACAGGATTCTTATTTTAAATTACCAGCTGACTGGGAGGGCATTTGCTATTTAGCTTTGCTGTTTCCTAAGATGTACTATGTAAATAGCATAGATACTTTGACAGTGGCGCCATCACAGACTCACATGTAGTATATGTAGTGGAACATAATTAGTTCGAAACATATTTGGAGCAATCATCTCACCTGTTTGAGTTGTTTTAAATGGCAAGAAAATTAGAAAACGTTCAACCGTAGTGACAAATTGGCACCCGGTACTTCTGGAGCTTTATTATTTCTTAACAAACAATTAGTGGCTATTAGCTCAATGGTTTTACAAAATTGCTTAGCTTGAGACATTTTGTTCACAGAGAAAGGCAGAGTCTGCAAGATGCTGAAAGCTAAGCATTGCTGCACTTATATTCCTGATGAGAGCAAGAACATTTTAGAATTCACAAAGAATATTTCTGATTTGAAACCTGAATTAAAATCATTAGAAACCACTGGTGTTTGGAAAGTTTAGGTAAAGGAGTTTCTACAATTGGTGACTCGTTTACAACAGCAGGAGGAGGTATTTTTAAAACAATACTAGTACTATGCTATTTTTTTGGTGTTTGCTTCCTCACCTTATTATAGTTTTACAAACGTATCAAACGTTACTTTGAAAAATGAAAGAGCAGAGGAAGAAACAGACAGACAAAAGGGGGAATTAGAAATAAATTATCACATCTATCGAGAGTATAATAAATTTAAGTTATCTGAGAGTTTGAAAAGAAAGAGAAAAGACTCAACTGAGGATGAGCTTGAACTGTAAGGTTTAATTTGTGAAGCGATTATGAAGGTTGATAACCACCATCAGTGGAGAGGTTAGGAGCATTTTACCTACCGAGAGAAATGATAATATACTGTGCAGAATGAACATCTAGGCTTTAAAGTAAATAAATGTATTTTTTTAAATGCAAGAATTGTAGTAGGCAACCATATTTAGTCGTACTAGGCCTGAATTTCTGAAGCAGCATTTTCTCACAAGCTGACCTGACTAAAAATGTTAACCCCACCTAAAATGCTTATTTCCTGACTGTCCCATGGACATATTTTTCATTATGAATAATAGTTGCATAAAATGTTGAACTCAGCAAATTTTTCTATTTACACAGAGAGCACTGTTAACTTACGAATAGAGATTTGTCATTTAGTGAGGTAAAGAAGAAGCTTACATATGAATATGCAGCTTTTCTAAAGGCAATGAATAGTGTGAAAGGTTAAGAGACTTAACATTGTATTTGATAAGAAATGTTTTATTTGATGTTGCTGTCTGTGGACTATTGTATTCCTGGTGAGGAAACAAAGAGCGATTCTGTTCCCATGAGGGCGTCAAAAGCTGATTGGCTGACTGAAGATGAAGAAGCAACATGTTGCAAAACCTTGGATTGTGATGTCAATAATAATGTGTGTTCCTAGAGTAGGATTCCTCATTCTCTCAGACCCTTTCCACTTTGTCCATATCTATGTTGCTCATGCTGAGGCTCTACTGAGTGTCTTGAACCTCTCCTTGTGGGAAGTTCTGCTTTGATTGATTATTGAATTACTGAACTGAGATTTTGATGCCAAAACTTGATGCTTATTGATCTCTCTAATTGGGACTCTTTATGGGTTCTGACACCTTTTCATCCTCATTCCTAGAATAGGGATTCTTTCCTTTATGAAACACACTTAATGAACTCATTATGATTTATTGATTACTTTTCTGTGATCATTGACAAAACTAATGATTGAGATTGATGTATTTATATGCTGACTCAATTAAGATGAAATACTAAAAGATTTGGGGCCCTGAGTACAAAGCATTTTTCAGAGAAAATGCTTTTTCTGGTGTACAAAAGTCAAAATGTGATTCAGTGACTTGCTACAGAATTGCATTTTGCATTTGCGATTCAGTATTTGGAAAGGGTGTGTTTAGAGCGTCCCTTCCAAATACCAAATCAGTATGGTATGTATTACTGTTTGGTGACTGAATTCCAGTAAAAAAAACAGTAATACTTTACCACCAGTTTAAAACCGGTGGTAAACCATTTGCAAAGGGGAAGGGGTCCTCAAGGGACTCATTTCCCTTTGATGATGTAAGTAATAATATTTTTTAAGGGCAGGAAGTGGTCCCACGGACCACTGCTTACTCTTAAAAAATTAAACTGCAAAGTTTGATTTTTCTTTTTAAACCATCCCATTTTTTGTTTTACTAAAAAGCAATCACAGACGTGCTGGTCTGCTGACCTCAGCAGGCCATCATCTTTGTGATGGCTGCAATTCCTAATGGGTTGCAAATTGCAACCTACCTCATTAATATGCATGAGGTAGGCCTATTTGCAACCCACTAGGAAACTTAAAAGAGTTTCATACATTTGGAATATATATTTCCAAGTTACGATTCAGAGAGAATCGCAATTAGGAAATCAATACTCCTATTGTTAGTAACTCTGGCCCTTGATCGATAAAACTCGATAAAACTCCTCATACTCACATTAACTCTCATTATTGACTGAAAATATACTTGAGATTGTGAGGACTATTTAATTTGATGAACAGCTCCTGGTTAATGTCAGCCAACGTCAAAGATCCATTGGGCGAGTGAAACAGCAGGGATTTCTCTCCAAACAAATATTACATTTTTTCTTGTAAACTGATAACTTAACTGAGCTCCCTGCTCCAGCAGAACTAAGCTATCTTTCCCAAAATGAAACCTAGAATGTTAAAAGATAAGAGGGAGTCACTCCTGAAAAAAGGCATGTAGAATTCTCAAGTTTTTTTCATTCTTTGAGTTTGATTTTGCTATTTTGGTTGACTATATGGTTGTTGAAAGTATTCCAAAGTCTTAAACAAAAGGAGAACCTGTGGTAGAACCCAGTTTACAATGAAAGAGGGAGTTGAGCGCAAGGGGAAAGCCAGAGGAGAAATAGAACAAAACCAGGAAGCAAAGACTGTTAAAAAGAAATAGTAGAAAAGGAGAACATTAGAGAACAAATATACACTTACCTATTCTTCTAATTTCTCTGTGAGAGACCCAGTTCTCCAAAAGAGAAAACCTAGTGGAAAAGAGAAGAACTGTCAAAGAAAATGCAAAGAAAAAGGACCATTGCAGAAGCAAGAAGATTAAGGTCCTCATTACGAGGCTGGTGGTCCTTTGCAGTGACGGTCGGACTGCTGCAACTGTGGTGGTCTGGCTGCCACATTATAAGATTGGCAGGCAGACCCACCAGAGGACCGCCGTCTCTGCTGAGAACATAGTTCCCGACCGGTAGACATCGTCGGAGTTGTACTCAGCCACGGAGGCGCTGAGCTCAGCACCATCTGTCTGATTACAATTCAACTTCCCACCAGCCTTTTCATGGTGGGGTCCGGTGGAAAGCCAGTGCCAGGGACCACAGGGGTCCCCCTGCCCAGCACCGTCGGATTTCCGATGGTACTGGGGTGCTGCGGTATTGGCCTCGACTCCCTTAAGGGAGCTGAGGCCAATACTGTAGCACTGTTCAGCTGAGCTGCCCGGCGGGAACATTGTACTAATGTCGGGGTGGGGGGTACATCACCGTCATGGCGGTGGCATCCTCCTCACGAGTTTGGTGGTTGGCTTGTCTGACCGCCAACCTCATTCTGAAGCCCTAAGTCTGAAAAATATAGAGAAAGAAAAGGTAAAAGTAAACAAGCTTTATTCTTATCCAACAATAAAATACTGTCTGTCTGTTGTTTGTTTACTGTGCCCTAGAATTGCCATGTCACATACTACTATTAAGTACTTTATGTATTACACAATACAGTTTATGATTAGGCCCCCATGTGTACTTGGAACACTCGTGCTGTCACACTGGCTTTTATGTCCGGCACTAAGTTGATATGTGTCATGACATTCAATTCAGTTATTGTTTGTCTTTTACAATATGTCCAAGAGTTCACCACCTGCCAACTTCGGTCTTAACGGAACTACGCTCATTTGCTAACCCAATGAGAATTAGTATCAGCTTTTTTACATGAAAATCATCACCAACCTTCACCACATTTTTTTTTATCTCGTATCTTTGTGTCAGGATACTGCTTCTCCCGATGTTGTTTCTGTAGGATGTCTTTCACCCGTATCAAAACGATAATACTATTATCTCTACAGTATTCCACGTCCTCATCCACGCAGGCCATAGCACCAACATTAATTGTCTACCCTTATAAAGGGCAAATTGTGCAGTCTGCCTGATGGTACTGCAAGATAGTATATAGGACCTCAACTTACATTTCCATATTTCCGTAGATTGATTTATTGACACCCCTGATTCCACTACCAATTTCACACACTTTCACTGTCTACAATCGATTAGACCTCAGAAATGGCAGCTGAATTATAGGTGGTGATCTTTTATTCTTGCTTCACACATCTCACCATGTCCGTGAACAGGACACTATTGGCAATAATGATTATAGTCGGAAGGTTCTCCCTGCTGAAGATATCCCTAAGGGGCTTGATAACCATGCCACGTCACATTTAGAAAAAGTAGTAAATTAAAGTCATAACATGCTAAGAGAGGATAGATACCTTTTGAGAAGGTCCATGAAACAAAACAGATAGGGCCATTAAAGGTAGCTACAAGTCCCATTGGAATTCTGAGTTTTCATGTTTAACACAGGGACTCCAGCTTCTTAAAACAGCTGAAACCTTGGGTAAAACTATGTGAGAAGACATGAGGGAATATTCGTGGATACAGATTCTGACATAATATTCCCTAAAATGGCTAACAGTTAGTAACTGGGATTATTTCCTCTCTCCACCACCCCCCCCCCACCTCTGGAACTATCAAATTATCAATGAGTCTGGTATCATTAACTCTGGGAGAGTAGTGTAATCCTGCTGTTAGTAGCATTCTTAATAAACACACATACTGAGACTTTGCGGTATCCACTAGAGTTCAAAGTGGTAGTCATGAATATGCAATGCAAAGTGCATTAACTGTGAAGATGTTGTACAAGCACCAGCACAAAACAGAACGTTCAGATGTGGATTATGGTCTGAACAAAATAAGTGACCCAAATGAAGGAAATATTACACTATCGCAATTTATTATTAAACATAATTTAGCATGGTGCAAAGTACATGACTTTCATCAAATGTTGTTTATTTCTGCCCAATTGTTTGCCTGAAAAACAGCACCTGGTCCATGGAGCCTAATGACTGCGAAAGATACCCAATTTAAAATTTTACAATTTTGTTATTGAGTTTTTCCCCTGAAGACTTTTGCCTTTGCTTCAATAACTCCTGGAGGTGCTTAGTTAGTGTTTATTGTGAAATCTAAAAAAGAGAGTAATACTCGGGCTAAACATATTTTCTGTCTGAATGTGGTGAATCCCTTATTGGCGAGCCTCCAAACTCAGCTTAGGTTCTATACTTCCTTCGATATGGCATGGCCAAGGTAGCCTACACTTTCTTGCAAAAATAAATTTTACACTGGGGGCGATGTCAGCATTGGAGCGATGAGGAGCTCCTGGCAGTGACTTTCTGCTAAATCTCACTACTGCACTCTCTGACTCTTCGCGTGGGACAGTAGACCTGCTTACAAAAGTGCTGTGCCTCACCTAGGCCACTCTCTTTGGGCTATCATAGTCATAAAATTGAATCACTGCTGATCAAATGCTGGACTCTGACTTCCGACTGAAGGCCTCATTTAGATTCAGGCGGAGGGGGTCACTCCATCTCAAATCTAACGGATATCCCATCCGCCATATTCCATATTCCATTTAGGTCTGCACGGATCTAAATCAGGACCTGAGCTCGGGAGCCATCTTGGGACTTTCGTGCTAGCAAGTTGAGTCTAGCGCACTAGAGAGGAAAGCTGACAGGGCAGCATCCAGGCATTAAAACTGAGCAGAGGAATGGAAAAGAAAAAGAAATGAACCCTATGACTGTTGTGTGGGAACCAGGAGAGGCGGTCCATTGTGACCCAGCTTGGGAGAAATCAGGGGACCTGTAAAGGCAATGCAGATGAGGATGGAGAAGACAGAAACTGGTGCATGTGGTGAGACGCGATGCAAGTTGTGACCTTAGCCACCAAGAGAATTCACAGATACCTGCATTATTTCAGAAACTGTGGGAAAGCAGAGGCGCATGAGGCCAGCCTGGAATGACCTGTAACTGGACAGAGGCATAAGGCAAGGGATTAGGACTCTGTATGTCCCAATGTACACATTTCTTTTGTTTCACAGTTAACTCCACATGGCTCATCAAGCGTCATTATAGTAACTTCAAGCAACATACTCTCAGAATTATTCATAGTCATATTGCCTGTCTATCCTGTCAGTGTTAGAAAGCCTTATTGAAAATAAGCTACTCTGTCTCCTTATAAAACGGCTCTGACTACTGTTATAACTAGTGCTTGATATCATCAAATGTGAACGTAAAACGTAAAAAAACCTTGCACTTGTATAGCGCACTACTCACTTGTTAGGGTCTCAAGGCGCTGTACACATACCACTGTGGAACCCTTCCTGGCCTTTCCCTATGAGGTGCCCACTCCTGGGCAACCCCCAGGGTAAAGCCACGCATCCAGGTGCTTTCAGGGCCGTTGTGGAGATTAAGCGAGCTACTGCCCAGAGTTACAGAGTGGGACCCATTAATTAGATCAGGCACCAAGGCGAGAATTATCTGGTCCAAGGGAATTGAGCCCAAGACCCGCCGAGGCAGGAACTGAACCCTGGTCCCGGGCCAGATCTCTGCATTAGGGTTTGCCGCTCTAACCATTGTGCCACACTTCTCCAAAGCATTCCACAGTGACCACTGATTTGTACAATTCTGCATGACATTCTTTACTCTTGAGTTTTGTCAGCAGCCTTTTCAGGGGGGCACGCACAGGGGCTACTGAGCCCAACAGTAGTGATGAGGCCCTTTACTCCTGTTATCCCTGGGCCTGACCTACTATGAATCTCGCTCAACAGGGCCAAGTACTCTGTCTGCACTTCACACTCAGTGGTAGCTGTGGTTGAGCAGTCATGGTCCCTCAGGGGGATGTAGATACAGGTCAGTGGAAAACGACATTCAGAGGGCAACAGCACAATCCCTCTTGAGGTTCGGGCTCTAGTATTTGTTAGGAGAATCCCTGTCCCACCCTCATTTGTGTAATGTGTTATTCCCTGTTAGAAATGGGGTCTTTGGTTGGTAGTCAGGTTAATCCCTGTCCAAGCAAGGACCCTGTGGGAAAGATCCATCTTGCCTAGCATGTTATCCCCATTTTTACATGTATGTAAGTTTGTTTTTGCCTGTCTCACTGGGATCCTGCTAGACAGGACCCCAGTGCTCATAATTTGTTGCCTGAATGTGTGTACCTGTGTAGTGACTAAGGCGGTCATTACAACCCTGGCTTTTGGGTGTTAAAGCGGCGGTAATACCACCAACAGGCCGGCGGTAAAACATTTGCAATTACGACCGTGGCGGAAACCGCCAACAAAGACAGCCACTTTAACACTCCGACCGCCACAGCGGTACAAACAAACAGCGCGGCGGTCACCGCCAACAGACAGGCGGGAGACAATGTACCGCCCACACTATTATGACAGGCCAATCCGCCACCTTTTCCGGGGCGGATTCACCGTGGATAAAAACACGGCGGAAACAGGAATCCCAAAGGGAAAACGCTCACCTCTACACACCCCACGAGGAACGAGGACGTCATGGACCCGCAACTCCAAATTCTCCCTGCGATAGTCTTCCTGCTCCTCTACCAGGAGCACTAACGCCGGCGGCAAAGACCACGTGAGTAGTGCACCTACGACACAGGGGAGGGAAAAAACAGGGACGTACACACGCAACACCCCCACCCTCACCCACTACAACACACACACTAATGCATATCAATACATCACAGTTACACCCCCCAAACCCTCCGCAAGAATGCAAAGACAATAGAAAATAAGTGTAACCATTGTAATATATTAAAAGCAAGTAGGCAGAAATATATATATATATATATACACCATGTACATAATATATGCCAAGCATAGTAGTCCAGGTAGTGCTCTAAGAAAGTCTGTGGAACACTGCGACCACACGGTATTGGCGAGGCCCACACAAGATCCCTGACCATGACGGAGAGAACACTGCAGGGGCATCAGACAGCAACTAAACAGGCACCTCAGGGGGAGGGAAAGGGGGGCACCTCAGCCGCTTGAGTGCATGACGCCAAATCCACGAGGGGGCCACATGCCCACTGTTCCATCCTGGGGAGCGCAAAGCCACAGTCTCTCAAGTTTCTACAGTGGGTGGTTTGCCCACTGTTCAATCCTGGGGAGTGCAAAGCCACAGTCTCTCAAGTCTCTACAGTGGGTGGGTTGCCCACTGTTCAATCCTGGGGAGTGCAAAGCCACAGTCTCTCAAGTCTCTACAGTGGGTGGTTTGCCCACTGTTCAATCCTGGGGAGTGCAAAGCCACAGTCTCACAAGTGGATGACAGTCTCCACTGGTTCTGGAGGGGGCATGGTGCCCAGAGTGCTTCATCCTGCCAAGGACTGAGGTAGTGGATGTGAATCTCCACTGGTTCTGGAGGGGGCATGGTGCCCAGAGTGCTTCATCCTGCTAAGGACAGAGGTAGTGGATGACAGGCTCACTGGTTCTGGAGGGGGCATGGTGCCCAGAGTGCTTCATCCTGCTAAGTACAGAGGTAGTGGATGACAGTCTCCACTGGTTCTGGAGGGGGCATGGTGCCCAGAGTGCATCATTCACCCCGTGACGGACTCAGTTGCGTCAGTGCCCTTGCCGCTCATGGGCCAGCGGTGCTTGAGATGGCGGTGCCCTGTTCAGCGGTGCTTGAGACGACGATGCCCTGTTCAGCGGTGCTTGAGATGGCGGTGCCCTGTTCATCGGTGCTTGAGACGGCGGTGCCCTGTTTAGCGGTGCCTGAGATGGCGGTGCCCTGTGCAGTGGTGCTTGAGACGGTGGTGCCCTGTTCAGCGGTGCTTGAGACGGCGGTGCCCTGTGCAGCGGTGCTTGAGACGGCAGTGCCCTGTTCAGCGGTGCTTGAGACGGCCGTGCCCTGTGCAGCGGTGCTTGAGACGGCGGTGCCCTGTTCAGCGGTGCTTGAGATGGCGGTGCCCTGTGCAGCGGTGCTTGAGATGGCGGTCTCCATTGCAGGGTCTCAGCTGCTGGCGGTCCTTCATGGCCCAACGAGGCTTTTGCTGGCGGTTTCTTCATGGCCCAGCAGGGCTTTTGCTGGTGGTTTCTTCATGGCCCAGCGGGGCTTTTGCTGGCGGTCCTTCATGGCCCAGCGGGGCTAGTGCTAGCGGTGGCCTCCTGGGCAGGTGGGCTGGTGCTGGCGGTGGCCTCCTGGGCAGGTGGGCTGGTGCTGGCGGTGGCCTCCTGGGCAGGTGGGCTGGCGGTGGCCTCCTGGGCAGGTGGGCTGGTGCTGGTGGTGGCCTCCAGGGCAGGTGGGCTGGTGCTGGCCTCCTGGGCAGGTGGGCCGGGGCTGGCGGTCCTGTCCTGGGCAGCTGGGCTTGTGCTGGAGGTGGGCTCCAGGGCGTCGGGGATGATGGCGGTCTTCCCCGCCGTGCTGCTCTTCCCAGACTTGCAGGGTTTCTTGTGGCCCTTCCCCACCTTGGAAGGTGTCACAGCTGACTCCACACTCCCACTGGGACCCCTGGGAGCGGCTTTGGTGGCTGGAGTCTTCCCCCTCTCCCGCCGGGCACTGGCCAACTTCTGATGCTTCACAGGTGGGGGACTGTCTGTGCTGTGGCTCCGTGCCACACTGGCTGCCCTGGTGGCCGGTGCACTCCAGATTCCGGTGACTACAGGCACCACTGGTCCCGGAGATGTTGTGGCTGAGGTGCTACTTCGGGACCTATGAGACGGACGGGGTGGGGGAGGTGTGGGAAAGAGGTCAAGGTTGGACAGGAAATGTTTTTGGGAGACGCTGGGACGGGTAGCTGGAGGGGGTTTGGGAGTGGAGGAAGAGGTGGTGGTTGTAGGAGGTGTACATTTGGTGACTTTGGGTGAAGGTGCATGCACTGGAGGCTGTCGTGAGGTGGTTGGCTGTTGGGTGGGTGTGTGCCTGCGTTTGTGTATCTTGGGTGGGGGCGTCACAGACACACTGGGAGAGGACACAGGGGACGTGTGAATGGTAGTGAGGGGATGACTGCACATGAGCGGGGTGTGGTGGTGGGTGTGCTGGAGAGGGACATAGGGGCTGTAGAGGTAGTGCATGCAGGTGTGAGTGTAGACGAGACTGGGAGGGAGCAGGGAGACGAGGAGGAGGGGGACACAGTGGAGGTAGTGGATGTTGGTGTGTCTGCATGTGTGTGATGCTTGCGTCAGTGCCTGTGGGATATGTGGTGATTATGTTTGCCAGAGCTTTCCTTGTGTGTTGACATGTGTGCATGCTGGTCTGTAGGTGTGCTTGGGATAGGCTGAGGTACAGGGGTTTGTGTCTGGGTGGAGGAAGTTGGAGGGGGGAGGCTAGAGACGGGGACAATGGCTGCCACCAGTGCTGAGGCCAGAGTCTGAAAAGCTCGCTGAAGGGCCGCCTGACCAGAATGAATGCCCTCCAGGAATGCATTGGTTTGTTGCAACTGCCTCTCTACACCCTGGATGGCATTCAAAATGGTAGACTGCCCAACACTGAGGGACCTGAGGAGGTCAATGGCCTCCTCACTGAGGGCAGCAGGGGTGACTGGGGCAGGGCCTGAGGTGCCTGGGGTGAAGGTGAGGCCCACACTCATGGGTGAGAGGGCATGGGGCGAAGGCTGAGGGGCTGCTGGAAGGGCGGTTCTGGTAGGAGGGGTGGTGGCTGTACCTGTAAATGTGGGGGCACAGATGTTGCCGCCACCACAAGGGAGCTCCCATCAGAAGACAAGTCCGTGTCGCTGGTGTCAGCTCCTGTCCCTGCCGTGGAGCTCCCCTCGCCCTCCGTCCCACTGGTGAACTCTGAGTCCGTTGTCTCGCCCTCCAGGGCCATGTGGGATGCAGCTCCCTCGTGCTCCGGTGCCACTTCTCCGCCCACTGATGATGCTAATGCACACAAGAATAGGGAGACCACAAAAAGGGGGGGACGACAGAAGAAAAACATGTTGAGTGCATGCATTACCGCTACCGTTGGCAGACACGACAGACACAGAAGCCCCCTGCACTATGCCGCGCTCTTGGGGTCCACTGTTCAATTCCTGGGAAATGGCCTACAAGGCTATGGACGACATCTGCACACATAGATGACACAGGGGCATGACTAGCTGTACTTGGCATTCTACAGAGGTGGAGTGGGGTGCCACATGGGCTGCCTTATGGAGGGGCCTTTCCTACGGAACTCGCCCTGGCCTAGGGAAACCCACAGCCCACCTCCCCCACCCAGACACCTCCACTGCCCGCAAAGTCAGCAGAATGAGAGTGTACTCACCCCCTTGTGGCTGCTGTGATGCCCTCAAGTGCCCATCAAACTCCAGGTAGGCCACCGCCAGGATCCTGAACATCAGGGGGGTCATGGTACGACGGACACCCCTCCCACGTTGGGAGGCCATCCCCAGCTGAGCCTCCGCCGTCTTCTTGCTCCAGCGGCGAATGTCCTCCCATCTTTTACGGCAGTGGGTGCTCCGTCTGTGGTAGACCCCCAGAGTCTGGATGTCCTTGGCAATGGCACGCCAAATATCTTTTTTCTGGTGGGCGCTGACCTACATGAAATGTACAGGGGAAAAAGAGAAGTTATTACCAACTGCACCATCAAAGTGATTGGCCCCCATCCCTACCCTTGCCATATGGCACATGCATTCACCATCTTTCATGCACGCAGTACTCTCCCCCCTTCCTTCTTACATCCAGCCCTCTCCACACAGGCATGGCCCATACAACATGCTCCCTGTGTACTTACCTATTTGTCTGGAGGACCGTGGAGTAGCGTGTATTGGGGGAGGACCCTATCCACAAGCTTCTCCAACTCCTCCGATGTGAAGGCAGGGGCCCTTTCCCCAGACACTCGAGCCATAGTCTCTTCCAGACCGAGGTCACAGCAGCACTTGCAGTGTAGGTCCTCTCCTGTCGAAGATCAGGTATCAAGTGATTGAACAGATAGAAAATGGCGGTCACGTCCGCGGCGGTGCGTACCGTCACCGCCGGCGTACATCGTCATTGGCTCCTGGGACCCACAGGGTCCAATGTTAACCAATGCAGCATTGTGCCACGGTCTTCGACCGCCTACCGCGACGGTGTACAACTCCAGCGCAGTTACCTCACATCCCATTGTCCCACTTTACAGGTCAGGCAACCGCCATTTCAGGGGCCCACATGGCTTCATTTTCAACTGCGTCACACATACCTAGGCCTAGACTCTACACACATACAGGCCATCTTTTGTGTATGAATGGTGTTCTGTGTAAACTGTGGGTACGTACCTCTAAGTTGTTTGACTCTGTGCTCGCTGTTGTCCTTCATAGGCACCGTCCGCTGGGACATGTGAGGAGATGGCGGCATCCTCCGATGTACCGACCGTTGGTGGACCTGTCGACAATGGAGGAGCGACATGTGATTATCACATACAGGCTTGACCGTGCCACAAGCCTGGAACTTTGTACCCAGTTGGAGCCAGACCTGATGTCAGCAGTCCGCCATCCCACAGGAATCCCCCCTCAAGTGCAGGTGCTGTCAGTACTCCATTTCCGTGCAAGTTGGTCTTTTCAAACAACAGTGGCCATAGCATCAGGGATGTCCCAGCCTATGTTTTCCAACGTATTGTCCAGAGTGTTGTCTGTCCTTCCGAAACACATGCAGAGCTACATTGTTTTTCCTCAGGTGGAGGATTTACCTACAGTGAAAGGTGATTTCTATGCCCTGGGACACATCCCCAACTGTGGGTCCCACTGTGCGACATCTGCTTAGATTCCTCATGGACTAGAGCTGTGTGACATAGGTATGTTGACATTACAATTGAAAGAGCATTTTGTCACTGTAATTGCTAATACACTATTTCGAAATCACAGACAGACTCCAGATTGTTTTGTGCTTTAAGTGTGTTTAATTTAGTGCTCAATATTGGAGGGGGTAGTGAAATGGTGAGGGGTGATGGCGGAGAAATGTCCATGGCAAAGTCCAATCTATTAGTCTCACAGGTGCATTGCCCAGATGTTCATAGGAAGTGGAGCTGGGGCAGTTTAAGTATGGACAGGGTGACAAAGTGGGACAGTAGGATGACAATCATGGTGGTCTCATTTCTAGGCGGGGGTCTTGGCATCGTGCTCTGTCTTTGTCCTGGATCTCAGGGACCGTTTGCGGGGTGGTTCTCCCTCTGCAGGGGATGGGGTGCTGGTGTGGTGGTCCTGTGGCGGGGCGTCCTGTCCACTAGCGCCGGCGTTGGGCAGTTCATCGTCCATGCTAGTGTCAGGGGCTCCTTGTAGTCCCACAGTGTCCCTCCTGGTGTTCACAAGTTCCTTCAGCACCCCTGCGATGGTGCCCAGGGTGGAGCTGATGGTTCTGAGTTCCTCCCTGGAGCCCATATACTGTTTCTCCTGCAGGCGCTGGGTCTCCTGAAACTTGGCCAGTACCGTTGCCATCGTCTCCTGGGAGTGGTGGTAGGCTCCCATGTTGGAGGAGAGGGCCTCGTGGAGAGTGGGTTCCCTTGGCCTGTCCTCCCCCTGTTGCACAGCAACCCTCCCAGTTCCCCTGTGTTCCTGGGCCTCCGTCCCCTGGACAGTGTGCCCACTGCCACTGCCCCAGCTCCCTGTTGTTGTTGGGGTGGTGGGTTATCCTGGGTTCCCTGTAGTGGTGGACACACAGTTGATTGACGTGTCCTGGGGACGGAGGTATGGGCCCGCTGGCTGGGTGCTCTGCTGGTGTTTCCAGAGGGGGGAAGGTCTGTGGTGGCCTGTGACTGGGTGAGGGGAACCGACTGTCCCGAGGTCCCCAATGGGCCGGGCTGGTCATCTAGATCCAGTTGGACAGAGGTGCTGTCATCACTGTGGGCCTCTTCTGTTGGTGGTGTGGACATGTGTGGACCCTCCTGTCCGGTGACGTTGGGTAGGGGTCCTGCAGGGGTATAAAAGAATGGTTATTACATCTGTGTGTGTCATGGTGTGCAACGGTGGGTGACCATGTACCCCAGTGCTTGCATTCCTGTGTTGGACCTTGTGTGATGATGGTTTAGGGGGTTGTATGGGTATGTGCAGTGGGCATGCTTTAGTGATGTGTGTCCATGCTTTGTTGTTGCATGCAGGGCTTGGTGTTGGGATGGGTGGTTTGTGATGTTGGGACATATGTGAGGAGTTGGGGTGCTGAGGGTGAGGGTGAGG
This sequence comes from Pleurodeles waltl, assembly GCF_031143425.1. Classification (NCBI taxonomy): domain Eukaryota; kingdom Metazoa; phylum Chordata; class Amphibia; order Caudata; family Salamandridae; genus Pleurodeles; species Pleurodeles waltl. The sequence continues at coordinate 1,510,273,264 of NC_090444.1, read as the reverse complement.
GTGGGGGTGTGTGCTGGCATGCAGGTAGGGTGGGGGATGTAATAATTAAGATTTGTCTTGCCGGAGTCCATTCCTCCACCTACTCCTTCGAGGCCCCCAGGATGCAGAATCGCCAAGACCTGCTCCTCCCATGTTGTTAGTTGTGGGGGAGGAGGTGGGGTCCGCCGCCAGTCCGCTGAATCGCCAGGTGGTGTCTTGAGACCACGGAATGCACCTTCCCCTGTAGGTCGTTCCACCTCTTCCTGATGTCCTCCCGATTTCTTGGGTGCTGTCCCACTGCGTTGACCCTGTCCACTATTCTTCGCCATAGCTCCATCTTCCTTGCTATTGAGGTGTGCTGCACCTGTGCTCCGAATAGCTGTGGCTCTACCCGGACGATTTCCTCCACCATGACCCTGAGCTCCTCCTCCGAGAACTTGGGGTGTCTTTGCCGTGCCATGGGGTGGTGTAGGTGATGTGTGGGGTGGAGTGTGTGGTGATAAGTGTGTTGATATGTAGTGGGGTGTTGTGTGAGGTGTGTGGAGGTTCTGTGGGTGATGGTGTTGTGTGCCTGTGGATGCTGTTGTTCTTGATGGTGCTGTCTCTCTCAGGCCTTCTTTTGGAATTTTTGGTCGTAGTGGTTTGTGGGTGATGTGGGTGTGTGTTTTATATTGTAATGGGTGTGTGGGAGTGGTGTGTGTATGTGTATCAGGTGTGTGTATTTTGAATTGTCCAATGTGGCTGTGTTTTGTAAGAGTGTGTGTATTTTTAGCGTGGTGGTGTGTACCGCCAATAGAATACCGCGGTTGAAAGACCGCCGTGTGGATTCGTGTGTCGTGATAGTGTGGGCGTATTTCTGTTGGCGTGATGGTGGAGGTTTTGTTTTCGCCAGTTTATCACTGACCTTTGGTGTGGCGGACTTGTGTGGGTGTCCAAATTTTGGCGGATTCCGAAATGTGGGTCATAATAGCTGTGGCGGAATTCCGCGGCCGCGGCGGTGTGTTGGCAGTCTTCTGCACGGCAGTAAGTGGCTTTTACCGCCAATGTTGTAATGAGGGCCTAACTGTGTCACTGAGGCTCTGCTAACCAGAACATCAGTGCTTATGCTCTCTCTGCTTTTAAAATTGTCACTATAGGCTAGTGACCATGTTTACCAATTCTAATTGGCACACTGGAGCACCCTTATAATTCCCCAGTATATGGTACCTATGTACCCAGGGTATTGGGTTTCCAGGAGATCCCTATGGGCTGCAGCATTTCTTTTGCCACCCATAGGGAGCTCAGACAACTCTTACACAGGACTGCCACTGCAGCCTGATTAAAATAACGCACACGTTATTTCACAGCCCTTTTCGCTGCACTTAAGTAACTTATAAGTCACCTATATGTCTAGCCTTCACTTGTTGAAGGTTAGGTACAAAGTTACTAAGTGTGAGGGCACCCTTGCACTAGCAAATGTGCCCCCACATAGTTCAGGGCAATTACCCCGGACGTTATGAGTGCGGAGACCCCATTACATGCATGCACAACATATAGGTCAATACCTATATGTAGCTTCACAATGGTAACTACGAATATGGCCATGTAACATGTCTAAGAACATGGAATTGTCTCCCATGCCAAATCTGGTATTGGGGTGCCAATCTCATGCATCCCCAGGGCTCCACTATGGACCCCGGGTACTGCCAAACCAGCTCTATGGGGTTTACTCTGCAGCTACCGCTGCTGCCACCCAACAGACAGACTGTCCTCCTGGGGTCTGGGCAGCCGAGTCCCAGGAAGGCAGAACAAATAATTTCCTCTGAGAGAGGGTGTCACACCCTCTCCCTTTGGAAACAGGTGTTAAAGGCTGGGGAGGGGTAGCCTCTCCCAGCCTCTGGAAATGCTTTGAAGGGCACAGATGGTGCCTTCCTTGCATAAGCCAGTCTACACCGGTTCAGGGAACCACCAGTCCCTGCTCTGGCGCGAAACTGGACAAAGGAAAGGGGAGTGACCACTCTCCTGTCCATCATCACCCCAGGGGTGGTGCCCAGAGCTCCTCCAGTGTGTCCCAGACCTCTGCCATCTCAGATCCAGAGGTGTGAGGGCACTCTGGGGGCCTCTGAGTGGCCAGTGCCAGCAGGCCAACCTATTTGTCTGGAGGACCGTGGAGTAGCGTGTATTGGGGGAGGACCCCATCCACAAGCTTCTCCAACTCCTCCGATGTGAAGGCAGGGGCCCTTTCCCCAGACACTCGAGCCATTGTCTCTTCCAGACCGAGGTCACAGCAGCACTTGCAGTCTAGGTCCTCTCCTGTCGAAGATCAGGTATCGAGTGATTGAACAGATAGAAAATGGCGGTCACGTCCGCGACGGTGCCTACCGTCACCGCCGGCGTACATCGTCATTGGCTCCTGGCACCCACAGGGTCCAATGTTAACCAATGCAGCATTGTGCCGCGGTCTTCGAGCGCCTACCGCGACGGTGTACAACTCCAGCGCAGTTACCTCACATCCCATTGTCCCACTTTACAGGTCAGGCAACCGCCATTTCAAGTGCCCACATGGCTTCGTTTTCAACTGCGTCACACATACCTAGACCTAGACTCTACACACATACAGGCCATCTTTTGTGTATGAATGGTGTTCTGTGTAAACTGTGGGCACGTACCTCTAAGTTGTTTGACTCTGTGCTCGCTGTTGTCCTTCATAGGCACCGTCCGCTGGGACATGTGAGGAGATGGCGGCATCCTCCGATGTACCGACCGTTGGTGGACCTGTCGACAATGGAGGAGCGACATGTGATTATCACATACAGGCTTGACCGTGCCACAATCCTGGAACTTTGTACCCAGTTGGAGCCAGACCTGATGTCAGCAGTCCGCCATCCCACAGGAATCCCCCCTCAAGTGCAGGTGCTGTCAGTACTCCATTTCCTTGCAAGTTGGTCTTTTCAAACAACAGTGGCCATAGCATCAGGGATGTCCCAGCCTATGTTTTCCAACGTATTGTCCAGAGTGTTGTCTGTCCTTCCGAAACACATGCGGAGCTACATCGTTTTTCCTCAGGTGGAGGATTTGCCTACAGTGAAAGGTGATTTCTTTGCCCTGGGACACATCCCCAACTGTGGGTCCCACTGTGCGACATCTGCTTAGATTCCTCATGGACTAGAGCTGTCTGACATAGGTATGTTGACATTACAATTGAAAGAGCATTTTGCCACTGTAATTGCTAATACACTATTTCGAAATCACAGACAGACTCCAGATTGTTTTGTGCTTTAAGTGTGTTTAATTTAGTGCTCAATATTGGAGGGGGTAGTGAAATGGTGAGGGGTGATGGCGGAGAAATGTCCATGGCAGAGTCCAGTCTATTAGTCTCACAGGTGCATTGCCCAGATGTTCATAGGAAGTGGAGCTGGGGCAGTTTAAGTATGGACAGGGTGACAAAGTGGGACAGTAGGATGACAATCAGGGTGGTCTAATTTCTTGGCGGGGTCTTGGCATCGTGCTCTGTCTTTGTCCTGGATCTCAGGGACCGTTTGCGGGGTGGTTCTCCCTCTGCAGGGGGTGGGGTGCTGGTGTGGTGGTCCTGTGGCGGGGCGTCCTGTCCACTAGCGCCGGCGGAGGTGTTGGGCAGTTCATCGTCCATGCTAGTGTCAGGGGCTCCTTGTAGTGCCACAGTGTCCCTCCTGGTGTTCACAAGTTCCTTCAGCACCCCTGCGATGGTGCCCAGGGTGGAGCTGATGGTTCTGAGTTCCTCCCTGAAGCCCATATACTGTTTCTCCTGCAGACGCTGGGTCTCCTGAAACTTGGCCAGTACCGTTGCCATCGTCTCCTGGGAGTGGTGGTAGGCTCCCATGTTGGAGGAGAGGGCCTCGTGGAGAGTGGGTTCCCTTGGCCTGTCCTCCCCCTGTCGCACAGCAACCCTCCCAGTTCCCCTGTGTTCCTGGGCCTCCGTCCCCTGGACAGTGTGCCCACTGCCACTGCCCCAGCTCCCTGTTGTTGTTGGGGTGGTGGGATATCCTGGGTTCCCTGTAGTGGTGGACACACAGTTGATTGACGTGTCCTGGGGACGGAGGTATGGGCCCGCTGGGTGGGTGCTGTGCTGGTGTTCCCAGAGGGGGGAAGGTCTGTGGTGGCCTGTGACTAGGTGAGGGGAACCGACTGTCCCGAGGTCCCCAATGGGCCGGGCTGGTCATCTAGATCCAGTTGGACAGAGGTGCTGTCATCACTGTGGGCCTCTTCTGTTGGTGGTGTGGACATGTGTGGACCCTCCTGTCCGGTGACGTTGGGTAGGGGTCCTGCAGGGGTATAAAAGAATGGTTATTACATCTGTGTGTGTCATGGTGTGCAATGGGTGGGTGACCGTGTACCCCAGTGCTTGCATTCCTGTGTTGGACCTTGTGTGATGATGGTTTAGGGGGTTGTATGGGTATGTGCAGTGGGCATGCTTTAGTGATGTGTGTCCATGCTTTGTTGTTGCATGCAGGGCTTGGTGTTGGGATGGGTGGTTTGTGATGTTGGGACATATGTGAGGAGTTGGGGTGCTGGGGGTGAGGGTGAGGGTGGGGGTATGTGCTGGCATGCAGGTAGGGTGGGGGATGTAATAATTAAGATTTGTCTTGCCGGAGTCCATTCCTCCACCTACTCCTTCGAGGCCCTCAGGATGCAGACTCGCCAAGACCTGCTCCTCCCATGTTGTTAGTTGTGGGGGAGGAGGAGGGGGTCCGCCGCCAGTCCGCTGAATCGCCAGGTGGTGAGACCACGGAATGCACCTTCCCCTGTAGGTCGTTCCACCTCTTCCTGATGTCCTCCCGATTTCTTGGGTGCTGTCCCACTGCATTGACCCTGTCCACTATTCTTCGCCATAGCTCCATCTTCCTTGCTATTGAGGTGTGCTGCACCTGTGCTCCGAATAGCTGTGGCTCTACCTGGACGATTTCCTCCACCATGAACCTGAGCTCCTCCTCCGAGAACTTGGGGTGTCTTTGCCGTGCCATGGGGTGGTGTAGGTGATGTGTGGGGTGGAGTGTGTGGTGATAAGTGTGTTGATATGTAGTGGGGTGCTGTGTGAGGTGCGTGGAGGTTCTGTGGGTGATGGTGTTGTGTGCCTGTGGATGCTGTTGTTCTTGATGGTGCTGTCTCTCTCAGGCCTTCTTTTGGAATTTTTGGTCGTAGTGGTTTGTGGGTGATGTGGGTGTGTGTTTTATATTGTAATGGGTGTGTGGGAGTGGTGTGTGTATGTGTATCAGGTGTGTGTATTTTGAATTGTCCAATGTGGCTGTGTTTTGTAAGAGTGTGTGTATTTTTAGCGTGGTGGTGTGTACCGCCAATAGAATACCGCGGTTGAAAGACCGCCGTGTGGATTCGTGTGTCGTGATAGTGTGGGCGTATTTCTGTTGGCGTGATGGTGGAGGTTTTGTTTTCGCCAGTTTATCACTGACCTTTGGTGTGGCGGACTTGTGTGGGTGTCCGAATTTTGGCGGATTCCGAAATGTGGGTCATAATAGCTGTGGCGGAATTCCGCGGCTGCGGCGGTGTGTTGGCAGTCTTCTGCACGGCAGTAAGTGGCTTTTACCGCCAATGTTGTAATGAGGGCCTAACTGTGTCACTGAGGCTCTGCTAACCAGAACATCAGTGCTTATGCTCTCTCTGCTTTTAAAATTGTCACTATAGGCTAGTGACCATTTTTACCAATTCTAATTGGCACACTGGAGCACCCTTATAATTCCCCAGTATATGGTACCTATGTACCCAGGGTATTGGGTTTCCAGGAGATCCCTATGGGCTGCAGCATTTCTTTTGCCATCCATAGGGAGCTCAGACAAATCTTACACAGGACTGCCACTGCAGCCTGATTAAAATAACGCACACGTTATTTCACAGCCCTTTTCGCTGCACTTAAGTAACTTATAAGTCACCTATATGTCTAGCCTTTACTTGCTGAAGGTTAGGTACAAAGTTACTAAGTGTGAGGGCACCCTTGCACTAGCAAAGGTGCCCCCACATAGTTCAGGGCAATTTCCCCGGACTTTATGAGTGCGGAGACCCCATTACATGCATGCACAACATATAGGTCAATACCTATATGTAGCTTCACAATGGTAACTACGAATATGGCCATGTAACATGTCTAAGATCATGGAATTGTCTCCCATGCCAAATCTGGTATTGGGGTGCCAATCTCATGCATCCCCAGGGCTCCACTATGGACCCCGGGTACTGCCAAACCAGCTCTCTGGGGTTTACTCTGCAGCTACCGTTGCTGCCACCCAACAGACAGGGTTCTGTCCTCCTGGGGGCTGGGCAGCCGAGTCCCAGGAAGGCAGAACAAATAATTTCCTCTGAGAGAGGGTGTCACACCCTCTCCCTTTGGAAACAGGTGTTAAAGGCTGGGGAGGGGTAGCCTCTCCCAGCCTCTGGAAATGCTTTGAAGGGCACAGATGGTGCCTTCCTTGCATAAGCCAGTCTACACCGGTTCAGGGAACCACCAGTCCCTGCTCTGGCGCGAAACTGGACAAGGGAAAGTGGAGTGACCACTCTCCTGTCCATCATCACCCCAGGGGTGGTGCCCAGAGCTCCTCCAGTGTGTCCCAGACCTCTGCCATCTCGGATCCAGAGGTGTGAGGGCACTCTGGGGGCCTCTGAGTGGCCAGTGCCAGCAGGTGATGTCCGAGACTCCTCTCGATAGGTGCTTAACTGACTAGGTGGCCAAACCTCCTCTGAGGGCTATTTAGGGTCTCTCTTGTGGGCTTTTCCTCAGATAACGTCTTGCAAGAATTCACCAGAGTTCCCTTTCTTTTCGACTTCTGCCAAGGATTGACCACTGACTGCTACAGGACGCCTTCAAAACTGCAACAAAGTAGCAAGAAGACTACCAGCGATATTGTAGCACCTAATCCTGCCGGCTTTCTTGACTGTTTCCTGGTGGTGCATGCTTTGGGGGCTGCCTGCCTTCTTCCTGCACTGGAAGCCACTAAGAAATCTCCGTGGGTCAACTGAATCTTCCCCCTGCTTCAGCAGGCACCAAACTTCAGCATCACCGGTACTCTGGGCCCGCTCTCATCCTCACGAGCGTGGCCCCTGGAACACAGGTGGTGGACCCAAGTGACTAAGACTGTCCAGTGTCCAACTGTTCAAATTTGGAGGAGGCAAGTTCTTGCCTTCTCTTTCCAGACAGTAATTCTGTGCACCGCCAGAGCTGCAGCTGCTAGGGCTTCCGTGCACATTTCCATAAAATCCTTCATGCACAGCCCAGCACTCTGCCCTGCATTGCTCAACTCCCTGAGCTGATCTCCGGCTTCGTGGGACCCTCTTTTGCGGTGTTGAGACAACCACCATGTTCAGTCTTCTTGAACCCATGTTCAAGGACTTCTGTGGGTGCTTCCTTCTTGTGTGTGGGCTCTCTGCGTTGCTGAGGGCCCCCTCTGTCTCCTCTCCCAAGTGGTGACATTCTAGTCTTTCCTTGGCCCGGGCAGCACCCTTTTTCTTCAACTGTGACTCTTGCAGCTAGCAAGGCTTGCTTGCAGTCCTTTGCCAAGGAAAAAACTCTGCATCCTCCAGCACTCCATGGAACATCTTCTGCACAAAGGAGAAGTTCCTAGCATCTTTTGTTGTTGCAAAATCCTCCACTTCTTCCATCCAGAGGCAGCCATTTTGCACCTTCATCCGGGGTTTAGTGGGCTCCTGCCCCTCCCCCAGACACTTTCACGACTCTTGGACTTGGTCCCCTTCCTTTGCAGGTCCTCAGATCCAGAAATCCGTCTTCAGTGCTTTGCAGTTTGTTGTGGTCTTTGCAAAATCCTCTATCACAACTTTAGTGTGTTTCTGGGGAAATAGTAGTACTTTACTCCTACTTTCCAGGGTCTTGGGGTGGGGTATCTAGGACACCCTTACTGTTTTCTTACACACCCAGTGACCCTCTTCACACTACACTAGCCTAGGGGTCCAGTCGTGGTTCGCATTCCACTTTCTTAGTATATGGTTTGTGTTGCCCCTCGGCCTATTGCATCCTATTGTATTCTACAGTGTTTGCACTACTTGCTGACTGTTTTACTTACCTGATTTTGGTTTGTGTGTATATTTTGTGTATTTTACTTACCTCCTGAGGGAATAAAGTATCTTTATTTTTAGTAACCCTGAGTATTGTGTTTCTTATGATGTAGTACCTATATAATATAAATGGTATAGTAGGAGCTTTGCATGTCTCCTAGTTCAGCCTAAGCTACTCTGCTATAGCTACCTCTATCAGTCTAAGCTTCTAGAACACTACTAATCTACTAATAAGGGATAACTGGACCTGGCACAAGCTGTAAGTACCATCAGGTACTTACTATAAGCCAGGCCAGCCTCCTACAGACCATCACTCTAGTCAGGGTAAAGGAGAATCACCCTCAGTTAACCCCCTCTCACCCCCTTAGTAGCTTGGCACAAGCAGGCAGGCTTAACTTCAGAGTCTAGGTGTAAAGTAGTTGTACCAACACACATAGTAACTCAGTGAAAACACTACAAAATGACACAACATAGATTTAGAAAAATAGGTAATATTTATCTAAACAAAACAAGACCAAAACGACAAAAAACCAACATACACAAGTCAAGTTATGAATTAAGAAGCAAGAAAGAGTCTTAAATCCTTAGAAAACAGTGCTAACGCTGTTAGCGTGAAAGAGTACCTGGGTTGCGTCAAAATAAGACCACACGGGCGAGTGTGCATCAAAAAAGGCTAGCAATGTGTCTATTTCTCAGTCCTCCAGTCGGGTTGACGTGCGTCGTTTTTCCTCTCCGCAGTAGAGTGATGCGTCGATCCAGACAAGCAGCTCGGGTCCGTGAAGGCTTTGCATCATTTTTCGGCACCCAGAGAGGTTTGTGTCGAAAATCCTGCCGCAAGGTATCAGAAAAACTGTGCTATGTGGGTTGCGACGTTATCAGCCTCCGTCAGCAGGTGTTGGACGTGCGTTGATCTTCCAGCTGCGAACCAGGCGGCATGTCGTTTCTCAGCCGCGTCTCAGAAGGTTCATCGAAAATGTCCCTGCACAGCGGTCTGTGCATGGATTTTCAGCGTTGGTCTGCCAGCTTCACCTTTTCAAGGCCCCAGGAACTGGATAGGGCACCACTTGGCAGGGCAGGAGTCTCAGCAGAGAGTCCAGGTGCTGACAGGGGAAGTCTTTGATGGCCCTGAGACTTCAACAACAGAAGGCAAGCTCAGGACAAGCCCTTGGAGATTTCTTCACAAGCAGGAATGCACAACAAAGTCCAGTCTTTCTCCCCTTGCACAGGCAGAAGCAGCAACTGCAGGATAGCTCCACAAAGCACAGTCACAGGAAGGGCAGCACTTCTCTTCAGCTCTTCTCCAGGCAGAGGTTCCTCTTGATTTCCAGAAGTGATCTAATTGTTCAGGGGTTTGGGTGCTCTTCTTATACCCATTTCAGCCTTTGAAGTAGGCTTACTTCAAAGGAAGGTCTCTCTTGTTTGTGAGATCCTGCCTTGTCCAGGCCAGGCCCCAGACACACACCAGGAGGTTTGAGACTGCATTGTGTGAGGGCAGGCACAGCCCTTTCAGGTGTAAGTGACCACTCCTCCCGTCCCTCCTAGCACAGATGGCTCATCAGGATATGCAGGCTACACCCCATCCCCCTTTGTGTCACTGTCTAGAGAGAGGTGCAAACAGCCCAACTGTCAAACTAACCCAGACAGGGAATCCACAAACAGGCAGAGTCACAGAATGGTTTCAGCAAGAAAATGCCTACTTTCTAAAAGTGGCATTTTCAAACACACAATCTCAAAACCAACGTTACTAAAATATGTATTTTTTAATTGTGAGTTCAGAGACCCCAAACTCCATCAGTCTATCTGTTCCCAAAGGGAATCTACGCTTTAATCATATAATCATATTTAAAGGCAGCCCCCATGTTAAGCTATGAGAGAGATAGGCCTTGCAACAGTGAAAAACGAATTTGGTAGTATTTCACTGTCAAGACATATAAAACACATTAGGATATGTCCTACCTTAACCATACACTGCACCCTGCCCATGGGGCTACCTAGCGCCTACCTTAGGGGTGTCTTACATGTAAGAAAAGGGAAGGTTTAGGCCTGGCAAGTGGGTACACTTGCCAAGTCGAATTGGCAGTGCAAGACTGCACACACAGACACTGCAGTGGCAGGTCTGAGCCATGTTTACAGGGCTACTTATGTGGGTGGCACAACCGGTGCTGCAGGCCCACTAGTAGCATTTGATTTACAGGCCCTGGGCACCTCTAGTGCACTGTACTACGGATTTACAAGTAAATCAAATATGCCAATCATGGATAAACTAATCAACAATACAATTTACACAGAGAGCATATGTACTTTAGCACTGGTTAGTAGTGGTAAAGTGCTCGTAGTTCAAAAGCCAACAAAAACAGGTCACAAAAAATAGGCGGCAGGAGGCAAAAAGATTGGGGATGAACCTGCAAAAAGGGCCAGGTGCAACATTCCCCATTTAATTTGAAAACTGGATTGCTGGAGAAAATTGACTTGGTGGTATGTGGGGTGCAAACGGTAAAGAAGCAGCTGAGAAAAATAATATTGGCTGTAGATCAGAAAACTGCACAAGTGAGTGGGCAAGATACTTTCTTTTCAAAACCAGACTCCTGTGAACACTAATGAGATGCAAGCAATGTCCTCCTTAAAAATAATTCTACTGAGGCCATGCAAAACTTTGAGCGGAAACAAAAAAAGTGCTGAGAAATATGCAAAGAGGTACCAACCTCAGAGTATTAGGTGTGCCCGAAGCAATATAGAACACCAGTGGCGGGGGCGTGGCTTCAGGCGTCAAGATGGCGGTCGCACTCTGAGAGTGCTCTGGACCCCTCCGTCATCCGCCCTATGAAGCTGCCATTATCTACATTATTGGCTCTGCCCTAGATATGCCCGTTGGCTCCTGGACCCCAGGGATCCCCCCCTGAAACAAATATCGGCAAACCTGAGCCGTAAACGCCGACCGCGACCGGCTCGATAAATTCAAGATGGCGGCCGGGAATGCGGCGCTTTGCCGATCCCGAAGTGAGGGGCTCCCCCGCTGATGCGGCCGTGCTGTGGGTGACGCTGGGGACGCCGGCCCTGCGCTTCGGAGCCCGGGCTCCCCGTGGGCCAAAACGAAACAAAACGAGACTGCGGTGAGGATGGCTGAAGAAGGCTTCCGGCGGCCTGGACCCCACTGTGCATCCGCGCAGAGGTCCGGGAGTTCTGAGAGACATCCCGAGATGCGAAGGGTTCTCCTCCGTCCGAACTGAACGAGGCGGGGAAATCAGAGTGGCGGCCGTGATCGAGACGCCGGCCGCGCTCCTGTGGGGAGCTTGCCTGCCGAGGCGGCCGACCTGAGTGGTGGGATCAACGCCGGGGGCGCCGGCGCTGCGCACCGGAACCCGAGCCCCAGTGGACGGGGGCCGAGATTACACGAACGGCTTCTGAAAGGCTCCCGGCGGCCGGGACTTCGCCGTACAGGTATGCGGGCCCTGAGAGGTAAAGCTGAATAAAAGAAGAGGCCGCCGCGTGAGGCACTCATGCTCCCGATCATTGACTCGCAGCGCCCGGGGCGAGGTGGGTGACCCCCCGGTGGCTGCTGGGTTTGAGCCCTGGGAGGCAGGAGGACTCTGGACCGGGAGGTGGGGGCCCCCTCCCCCCCCTTGAAGGGGAAAAAAAAAGGTGCTCCGGCACAAACTTGACGGAGGGGACCCCCAATCGGAACAATGCACCAAGCGGTTGAATCCATAAAAGAATAAGACCTACCGTCCCGACTGATACAGAGGGACCTCTCCGTGTCCTAGCCACGTCCCGGGGACGCAGCGCAAAACAGTGCATTCCGATCAGCCCTGACCGGGGGGATCTGCTGGAGACGTGCCGGATTGCCGGGTAAGCAGAGAGTCCTACGATCTCCTGATGACCTAGTGGCGCGAGATAGGGCCTGCCGCAAGACCGGGCAGTCGCTTGGCGGCGTGAATTAGCGGAGTGGTGAGGACCAGTGCCCGCCAGACCCCAGGGAGGTGACTGGGTCATTGCCCACCCGCATGTGCTTCTGATATCCCGCCGGAGGACCCCCTCCGGGACAGCCCCCTGTCGGGACGGTCCGGGTGCCGGAGTCTGGACGAGGTAGATCTGGATGTCGACAAGCCGCCCTCAACTTCCTGAGACAGAATGGGAAAGGACAAAGCAAACAAACACCCCCCGCCTCCCAGCAAAAGATCGACCAGTTCACAATGCCAGCGGGCCCCAGAAGAGAAGGGGAAACTGCTAGTGGAGGCCCAGAGCTAGACGGAGTGAGCGCCATCCTCCAAGCAATTCAGTCATCGCAGTCGGCTGTGGAGACCAGAATTGGGGAAGTGCGTGAGGACATGGGCCTGATCAGGCAGGACCTCAGAAATGCAGTGAGTCGAATTACTGAAGTGGAAGGCCGGGTCTCCCAAACCGAGGACGAACTGGCTGATCTTAGAACAAAAGTGGCCCAGCTACAGACTCGAACTAGTGAGTTGCACTGCCGTGCAGAAGATGCAGAGAATCGATCAAGACGCAACAATCTGCGTTTTATTGGATTCCCGGAGGGCGCAGAAGAAGATAAAGTATCAGAATTTTTGGAGCGCTGGATCAAGACCTGGATACCAGACCAGGCCCTTTCGCCCTGGTTTGCAATTGAACGCGCTCACAGAGCCCTTGCACCGCGCCCTCCTCCGGGAGGCCCGAAGCGCCCGATGATAGCACGTTTTTTTAATTTCAAAGATCGAGACAATATCCTTAAAGAGGCGAGACGCTTGGAAGATCTTCAATGGCAGAATCACAAGATCTTAATATTCCCAGATTACAAACGAGAGGTCCAGACCCGCCGCCGATCGTATGAGCAAGTCAAACAAAAACTTAGAGCAATGCAACTCTCATACATGCTCCTCTTTCCCGCGTGGCTTAAAGTCATTATGGCTGGTAAGGCGCATTTCTTTGAATCTCCGGAGGAGGCATGGGACTGGCTGACCGAGGAGGGCATTGGAGCCCGAAAAGGACCCCTGAAGCAAAGGGGAGAGCCCAGCTCGGGATAGACCCCCCTCTATGGGAGGACCCCGAAGGAGCCGGAGACGCACCAGATCTCGGAAAGGGAAGCAAGAGGACCTAGCCGTTCCCGGAACTGGAGGGATGGCTGGAGACCCTGACTCTCGGATGGAGGGGACCTCTGTCGGGTCCCCAGAGGTGCGGGACCAAGTACGAGCCGAGGATGGCGGCCGTTTGAGACAGTCCCCGGTGCTTGGCTGAAATACTACACGGAGTCCCTGCTGTGACACATGGAGGGGATCGAGGGGACCGGATCGCCCTTCCGGGGCGCATCGTCGGATGGCCCGGTGGCTCCTTGGGGTTCGCCAAGTACAATTTGACGACTTTTCACTGATGATTGCAGAATGATCCGACTGAATGGAGGGGTCCACCACTCCACTCCCACGACAGTCTTACTGGCTGTTTTGTTCTGGTTGGGCACATGGGCGACAGATGCTTCCGGGGTGGGAGTATGGGGTGGGGGGCAGTTGGGGGTTGAGAAGTTTGAGTTGGGGTTAGATAGTAACACTCGGTTACTTATTTACTATAGGGTTAGGATTTCAATGTTAGGTTTTAAGCGGTCATCCATGTTTCCACTGACAGACACCCAACAAGGTACGGTACCCACGCAGCCCACGTTTGGTCCTCATTGACACAAATCATCTCCTGGAATGTGAACGGGCTCTTAGACAAGATCAAACGATCTGCAGTTTTCAACACCCTCCGCAGATACTCCCCCTCAGTGGTCCTACTGCAGGAAACCCATCTCCTGGGAACTAAATGCCCTATGCTCACACGGGGAGGATTCAATAGGGTTTACCACGCAGGTTTCTCCAGGGGATCCAGGGGAGTGGCCATCCTACTTAACCGCTCACTACCTATGGTGATTACATCTATGCTGTCTGACCCACAGGGCAGGTTCGTAGTTGCTTCAGGGGTGCTTCACGGTTCACCGCTGAACCTTGTATGCGCATACGCCCCCCCCAGCGGGATTCGATGCCTTCCTATTCTCACTCCGCCAGGTGGTAGCGGGACTCCCCCAGGGAACCACGTTGATAGGAGGGGATTTTAATGCTGTTCTCGACCCCAGACTGGATATATCCGGTGACATTACCACTGGTAGGGCCTCCCGGGATGCGAGTCTTAACGGGTGGGTGGAGAGCCTTGGCCTCTGCGAGGTATGGAGAACATGGCACCCTAAAGAACGTCAATACACACACACATCAGCCGCCCACTGGACACATTCCAGAATTGACTTAATATTTATGCCTGCTCTAAACATCACCGGTGTCACGGGGCTGATATACTGCCACGAGGGGTCTCAGACCACGCACCTGTGCGAGTCCGACTGGGTGGAACAGACCCCGCCAGGCGCCCAATATGGAGCCTGAACGCATGGTACTTACAAGATAACGAATATACCCTTGAAATAAGAGACCGCCTTGCTCAGTATTTTGAGCTGAACTTGGGAACGGTCCAGTACTCAGGTATAATATGGGCCATTTGCAAAGTCACACTAAGAGGACATGCCAAGTGTCTTCTTCGTGCTCATGAACGTGCTCGAGACTCACGAGTGTCTGAGTTGGAGGCCGAGGCGCTAAACCTGGAGCGCCAACAAACGACCTTATCCTCGGCCTCTACTCTGAGGCAACTCACTAAGACCCTAGAGGAAATAAGACACTTAGGTGGTCATTCAGACCTCGGCGGTAAAAGGCGCTTACCGCCAGTCAGAAGACCGCCATAATACCGCCGTGGTCGCGGTAAACCGCCACAGTCATTCTGACCGCAACTGGCAAACCGCCAAAAACCCGACATCAACAAAAGTCCGCCACAACAACGGCCAGCGAAAAACTGGCGATGACCAAACCTCCACCGTCACGCCAACAGAAATACGCCCATGCCATTCCGACCCACAAATCCCCACAGCGGTCTTTCAACCGCGGTATTCCATTGGCGGTACACACCGCCACGGTCACAATACACACACCTTTACAAAACACTACCACATTGGACAATTCAAAATACACACACCTGAGACACATACACACACCACTCCCACACACCCAATTAAATATAAAACACACACCCACATCACCCACAAACCCTTACGACCACAATTGCGACTGAAGGACAGAGAGAGACAGCACAGCATAGAGTAGACCATCACACAGAGGCAAATCACAACATCACCCACACAATTTCCACGCACAAAACACCATACACCACCACACTCTACAACACATACACCACCCCTCACCCCATCCACACCACCCCATGGCACCCCAAAGACACCCCAGGTTCTCTGACGCAGAACTCAGGGTCATGGTGGAGGAAATAGTTCAGGTAGAGCCCCAGCTCTTCGGGGCACAGGTGCAGCACACCACCATTGCCAGGAAGATGGAGCTATGGAGCAGAATAGTGGACAGGGTCAACGCTGTGGGACATCATCCATGAAATCGGGACGACATCAGGAAGCGGTGGAATGACCTACGGGGGAAGGTGCGTTCCATGGTATCAAGGCACAACATCGCGGTACAGCGGACTGGCGGCGGACCCCCACCTACACCAGAATTCACAGCATGGGAGGAGGAAGTCTTGCACATCCTGCATCCTGAGGGCCTCACAGGAGTAGGCGGAGGAATGGACTCTGGTAAGTCAAATCTTCACTACTTCATTCCCCCCACCCCACCTGCATGACAAATCATACCCCCACCCTCACCCCCACCCCCATCATACCAACTCCTTGCAAATGGCTCACCATCACAACCCACCCATCCCAAAACCTAGCCCTGCATGCCTCCCCAAAGCATGGACACCCATCACCAAAGCATGCCCACTGCACATACCCATCTCCCCCACAAGCCACCGTCACAAAAGCCCCCACAAGGGAATGCCAGCACTGGGGTACACGGCCACCCACCCATTACACGAAATGGCACACACAGAAGCAATAACCATACTCTTATACCCCTGCAGGACCCGAACGCCACCACACCGCCCAGGAGGGTCCAGAGATGTCCATCCCACCCCCAGAAGAGGCCCCCAGTGATGACCCAGATGACCAGCCCGGCCCATCGGGGACCTCGGGACAGTCGGTTCCCCACAGACAGCCACAGGCTACAGCAGACCTAACCCCCTCTGGGAACACCAGCACAGCTCCCACCCAGCGGGCCCATGCCTCTGTCTCCAGGACACGTCAATCAGCGGTGTGTCCACCACTACAGGGCACCCAGATTGACCCACCACCCCAACAACAACAGGGACCTGGGGGCAGTGGTAGTGGGCACAAGGTCCAGGGGACAGAGGCCCAGGGAAACAGGGGAACTGGGAGGGCTGCTGTGCGACAGGGGGGGGACAGGCCCAGGGAACCGACTCTCCAAGAGGCCCTCTCCTCCATCATGGGAGCATACCACCGCTCCCAGGAGACGATGGCTACGGTACTGGCCAGGTTCCAGGAGTTCCAGGTACTGCAGGAGGAACAGTACATGGGGTTCAGAGAGGAACTGAGAAACATTAGTTCCGCAATGGGGACCATCGTCGTGGCCCTTAACCAGATAGTCACCACATTGCGGGACCATGTGGCACCACAAAGGGCCCCTGTCACTAGCATGGACCAGGAACAGCCTACCACCTCCGCCGGCGCTAGTGGACAGGAGGCCCCCACACAACAACAGGCCACCAGAACCCCACCTCCTGCAGAAGAAGAACCACCCCGCAAGCGGTACCTGAGATCTCACAAGAAGACAGAGTAGGATGCCAAGACCCCCGCCAGCAAACGATACCCCCTGATGTCATCCCACTGTCCCACATTGTCACCCTGTCCAAACTTAAACTGCCCCTGCTCCATCCTTCCACAGGCATATGGACAATGCACCTGTGAGACTGAAAACTGGACTCTGCCATGGACATTAATCCACCATCACCCATCACCGTTTTACAATCATGTCCCTAAATTTAGCACTTTAATAAAATCACTTATTGCACTTAAAAAATCTGGAGTCTGCTTGTATTTTGAACAAATGTATTAGACATAACGTTGCCAAAATGTTCAGTTACATTGTGATGACAACATACCACTGTCACACAGCTGTAGTCCATGGGCAAACAAAGCAGAGGTCACGCAGTGGGGCCCACAGCTCTGAAAACGGAAGGGAAAGTCACAACTCAGTTAACAGGAACTGGGGGGAAACACAGACAGTAGAGAGGCAGGAGACTTTAAGTAAATGTAAAATGGCGGGGTTGATTCGTACCTGTGTGCTATTGAAAATACTGTGGTATCACTGTGTCCCTGTTGTCTGTGTCGTCCCCGTCGTCTTCCTCCTCTTCACTCTCCACAGGCTCCACAGCTGCTACAACACCACCATCTGGACCATCCTCCTGCAGGAAAGGCACCTGGCGTCGCAAAGCCAGGTTGTGAAGCATACAGCAGGCCACGATGATCTGGCACACCTTCTTTGGTGAGTACATTAGGGATCCACCTGTCATATGCAGGCACCTAAACCTGGCCTTCAGGAGGCCGAAGATCCGCTCGATCACCCTCCTAGTACGCCCATGGGCCTCATTGTACCGTTCCTCTGCCCTTGTCCTGGGATTCCTCACTGGGGTCAGTAGCCACGACAGGTTGGGGTAACCAGAGTCACCAATTAGCCACACACGGTGTCTCTGTAGCTGTTCCATCACGTAAGGGATGCTGCTATTTGGCATGATGTACGCGTCATGCACTGACCCAGGGAACTTGGCATTTACATGGGAGATGTACTGGTCTACCAAACAGACCGCCTGGACATTCATCGAATGATAACTTTTTCTGTTCCTGTACACCTGCTCACTTTCACTGGGGGGAACCAAAGCCACATGGGTCCCATCAATGGCACCAATGATGTTGGGGATATGGCCAAGGGCATAGAAATCACCCTTCACTGTAGCCAAATCGCCCACCTCATGGAAAACAATGTATCTCCGCATGTATTTCATCAGGGCAGACAACACTTTGGACAAAACTTTAGAAAACATAGGCTGAGACATCCCTGATGATATGGCCACTGTTGTTTGGAATGATCCACTTGCCAAAAAATTGAGTACTGACAGAACCTGCACCAGAGGGGGAATCGCTGTGGGTTGGCGAATGGGGGACATCAGGTCTGGCTCCAGCTGGGCACACAGTTCCTGTATAGTGGCTCGGTCAAGTCTGTATGTCAGTATGACATGCCTTTCTTCCATTGTCGACAAGTCCACCAGCGGTCTGTACACGGGAACATTCCTCCATCTCCTCGCAAGTCCCAGCGGACGGTGCCTAGGAAGGACAACATGGAGCACAGAGTCAAGCAACCCACAGGTACGTAACCACAGCTTGCACAGAACACGATTCGCTATGCATTGAATGGCTTGTATGAGTGGCAATGTAAGGCCTAGGCCTGTGTAACGCAGTACAAATTAAGCCATGTGGGCCCTAGAAATGGCGGCTGCCTGACCTGTGAAGTGTGACAATGGGATGTGAGGTCAATGAGCTGGCGTGGCACACCATTGCGGTAGGTGGTCGAAGACCGCGGCGCAAAGCAGCATTGGTTAACATTGAACCCTATGGGTCTCAGGAGCCAATGACGATGTGCGCCGGCGGTCGCGGTACGCACCGCCGCGGTACGCACCGCCGCGGGCGTGACCGCTGTAGGAGGCTGGACTGGCTTGTAGTGAGTACCTAGGGGTACTTGCACCTTGCACCAGGCCCAGTTATCCCTTATTAGTGTATAGGGTGTCTAGCAGCTTAGGCTGATAGATAATGGTAGCTTAGCAGAGCAGCTTAGGCTGAACTAGGAGACGTGTGAAGCTACTACAGTACCACAAGTGTCACTTGCACAATATCATAAGAAAACACAATACACAGTTATACTAAAAACAAAGGTACTTTATTTTTATGACAATATGCCAAAGTATCTTAGAGTGTACCCTCAGTGAGAGGATAGGAAATATACACAAGATATATATACACAATAGCAAAAATATGCAGTATAGTCTTAGAAAACAGTGCAAACAATGTATAGTTACAATAGGATGCAATGGGGAAACATAGGGATAGGGGCAACACAAACCATATACTCCAAAAGTGGAATGCGAACCACGAATGGACCCCAAACCTATGTGAACTTGTAGAGGGTCGCTGGGACTATTAGAAAATAGTGAGAGTTAGAAAAATAACCCTCCCCAAGATCCTGAAAAGTGAGTGCAAAGTGCACTAAAGTTCCCCTAAGGACAAAGAAGTCGTGTTAGAGGAATAATGCTGGAAAGACACAAACCAACAATGCAACAACTGTGGATTTCCAATCTAGGGTACCTGTGGAACAAGGGGACCAAGTCCAAAAGTCACAAGCAAGTCGGAGATGGGCAGATGCCCAGGAAATGCCAGCTGCGGGTGCAAATAAGTTTCTACTGGACAGAAGAAGCTGCAGTTTCTGCAGGAACGCAAAGGGCTAGAGACTTCCCCTTTGGAGGACGGATCTCTCTCACCTTGTAGAGTCGTGCAGAAGTGTTTTCCCGCCGAAAGAACGCCAACAAGCCTTGCTAGCTGCAAATCGTGCGGTTAGCGTTTTTGGATGCTGCTGTGGCCCAGGAGGGACCAGGAGGTCGCAAATTGGTCCAGGAGGTAGAGGGGACGTCGAGCAAGACAAGAAGCCCTCTTAGCAGCAGGTAGCACCCGGAGAAGTGCCAGAAACAGGCACTACGAGGATGTGTGAAATGGTGCTCACCCGAAGTCGCAAAAAGAAGTCCCACGTCGCCGGAGAACAACTTAGGAGGTCGTGCAATGCAGGTTAGAGTGCCGTGGACCCAGGCTGGACTGTGCACAAAGGATTTCCGCCGGAAGTGCACGGAGGCCGGAGTAGCTGCAAAAGTCGCAGTTCCCAGCAATGCAGTCTAGCGAGGTGAGGCAAGGACTTACCTCCACCAAACTTGGACTGAAGAGTCACTGGACTGTGGGGGCCACTTGGACAGAGTTGCTGGATTCGAGGGACCTCGCTCGTCGTGCTGAGAGGAGACCCAAGGGACCAGTAATGCAGCTTTTTGGTGCCTGCGGTTGCAGGGGGAAGATTCCGTCGACCCACAGGAGATTTCTTCGGAGCTTCTAGTGCAGAGAGGAGGCAGACTACCCCCACAGCATGCACCACCAGGAAAACAGTCGAGAAGGCGGCAGGATCAGCGTTACAGAGTTGCAGTAGTCGTCTTTGCTACTATGTTGCAGTTTTGCAGGCTTCCAGCGCGGTCAGCAGTCGATTCCTTGGCAGAAGGTGAAGAGAGAGATGCAGAGGAACTCGGATGAGCTCTTGCATTCATTATCTAAAGTTTCCCCAGAGACAGAGACCCTAAATAGCCAGAAAAGAGGGTTTGGCTACTTAGGAGAGAGAATAGGCTAGCAACACCTGAAGGAGCCTATCACAAGGAGTCTCTGACGTCACCTGGTGGCACTGGCCACTCAGAGCAGTCCAGTGTGCCAGCAGCACCTCTGTTTCCAAGATGGCAGAGGTCTGGAGCACACTGGAGGAGCTCTGGACACCTCCCAGGGGAGGTGCAGGTCAGGGGAGTGGTCACTCCCCTTTCCTTTGTCCAGTTTCGCGCCAGAGCAGGGCTAAGGGGTCCCCTGAACCGGTGTAGACTGGCTTATGCAGAATTGGGCACATCTGTGCCCAAGAAAGCATTTCCAGAGGCTGGGGGAGGCTACTCCTCCCCTGCCTTCACACCATTTTCCAAAGAGAGAGGGTGTCACACCCTCTCTCAGAGGAAGTTCTTTGTTCTGCCATCCTGGGCCAGGCCTGGCTGGACCCCAGGAGGGCAGATGCCTGTCTGAGGGGTTGGCAGCAGCAGCAGCTGCAGTGAAACCCCAGGAAGGGCAGTTTGGCAGTACCAGGGTCTGTGCTACAGACCACTGGGATCATGGGATTGTGCCAACTATGCCAGGATGGCATAGAGGGGGCAATTCCATGATCATAGACATGTTACATGGCCATATTCGGAGTTACCATTGTGAAGCTACATATAGGTAGTGACCTATATGTAGTGCACGCGTGTAATGGTGTCCCCGCACTCACAAAGTCCGGGGAATTGGCCCTGAACAATGTGGGGGCACCTTGGCTAGTGCCAGGGTGCCCTCACACTAAGTAACTTTGCACCTAACCTTTACTAGGTAAAGGTTAGACATATAGGTGACTTATAAGTTACTTAAGTGCAGTGAAAAATGGCTGTGAAATAACGTGGACGTTATTTCACTCAGGCTGCAGTGGCAGGCCTGTGTAAGAATTGTCAGAGCTCCCTATGGGTGGCAAAAGAAATGCTGCAGCCCATAGGGATCTTCTGGAACCCCAATACCCTGGGTACCTCAGTACCCTATACAAGGAAATTATAAGGGTGTTCCAGTAAGCCAATGTAAATTGGTAAAAATGGTCACTAGCCTGTTAGTGACAATTTTGGAAAGAAATGAGAGAGCATAACCACTGAGGTTCTGATTAGCAGAGCCTCAGTGAGACAGTTAGTCACTACACAGGTAACACATTCAGGCACACTTATGAGCACTGGGGCCCTGGGTTACCAGGGTCCCAGTGACACATACAACTAAAACAACATATATACAGTGAAAAATGGGGGTAACATGCCAGGCAAGATGGTACTTTCCTACAACCGCCATCTTCTATCTGCTTAATCACTCGAGACCTGATCATCCACAGGAGAGGACCTATACTGTAAGTGCTGCTGTGACCTCGGTCTGGAAGATACAATGGCTGCTGCGACTGGGGAAAGGGCCCCTGCCTTCACATCTGAGGAATTGGAGAAACTTGTTGATGGGGTCCTCCCCCAGTATGCGCTACTCTATGGTCCTCCAGACCAACAGGTAAGTACACTGGGACCATGCTTTGTGGGCAATGCCTGTGTTGAGTGGGGTGGATGAAAGATGGTGGGGAGGGGAGCGAATGAGGCATGCATCGCACGACAGATGAGAGCATGTGCCATATGGCAAGGTTGGGGAGGGGGGGCCACTCACATCGACCATGCAGAAAATGATGATATTTTATTTCCCACCCTGTCCATGTCACATAGGTCAGCGCCCATCAGAAGATCGACATTTGGCGTGCCATCGCCAAGGACGTCCGGACCCTGGGGGTCCACAACAGACGGGGCACCCACTGCCGCAAGAGGTGGGAGGACATCCGCCGCGGGAGCAGGAAGACCGCGAAGGCTCTGCTGGGGATGGCCTCCCAACGTAGGAGGAGTGGCTCCCGTCAATTGACCCCCCTGATGTCCCGGATCCTGGCGGTGGCCTACCCCGATTTAGATCGCCGCTTGAGGACATCACAGCAGACACAAGGGGGTGAGTACCAGCACATTCTGCTATGTTAGCGCACAGTGGAGGTGTCTGGGTGGGGGAGGAGGGCTGTGGGTATCTCTAGGCCAGGGCGACTTCTGTAGGCTGGTCCCCTCCGTAAGGCATGGCCCTGTGCCCCTGCCCCCCACCTCTGTAGGGTGCTAAGTACAGCTATCCATGGCCCTGCGTCACCTATGTGTGCAGTTGTCATCCATAGGCTTGTAGGCCAAGTCACAATAATTGAGTAGTGTACACCGAGTGCGCGGCGTAGTGCAGGGGGCTTCTGTGTCTGTCCTCTCCGCTAACGGTGTCGCCAATGCATGCACTCAACATGTCATTTTTTCTCCCCCCCCCCCTTTTTTGTGGTCTTCCTGTTCATGTGTGCATTAGCATCATCAGGCGGAGGAGAAGTGGCATCGGAGCACGAGGGAGCTGCATCTCACATGGCCCCAGAGGCCAAGCAACCGACTCCGAGTTCACCAGTGAGGCGGAGGGCGAGGGGAGCTCCACAACGGGGACCCGTGGAGACGTCAGCGACACAGACACGTCCTCGGAAGGGAGCTCCCTTGTGGTGGTGGCAACATCCGTGCCCACCGCTACAACAGGTACAGCCGCCACCCCGCGCACCAGCTCCGCCCTCCAAGCAGCCCCTCAGCGTTCGCCCCGTGCCCGCTCGGCGAGGAAGGCGGGCATCTCCTTCGCCCCAGGTACCTCAGGCCCTGCCCCAGTTACCCCTGCTGCCCTCAGTGAGGAGATCATTGACCTCCTCCAGACGCTCATTGTTGGGCAGTCTACCCTTTTGAATGCCATCCAGGGTGTAGAAAGGGAGGTGCACCGGAGCAATGCATACCTGGAGGGCATTCATTCGGGTCAGGCTGCCCATCAGCGATCTTTCAATGCTCTGGCCTCAGCACTGACGGCAGCCATTGTCCCTGTCTCCTGCCTCTCCCCTCCAATTTCCTCATCCCAGTCCCACTCCCCTGTTCCTCTGCCTATCCCAGCCACACCTACAGACCAGCCTGCACACACATCAACACCCAAGGGCAGCTCATCCAGACATAAGCACCACAGATCACACAAGCATTCACACATGCAACATCCACATGCAGACATGCCAACAGCCACTGCCTCCTCTGTGTCCCCCTCCTCCTCGTCTCCCTCCTCCCTCCCTGTGACGTCTCCACTCACACCTGCATGCACACCACCATCAGCCAGTACGTCCATCACCAGCACACCCACCAGAACACTCCGCACACGTGCAGTCACCACCCCCACTGCCATTTACACGTCCCCTGTGTCCTCTCCCAGTGTGTCTGTCACCCCCTCTTCCAAACCACACAAACGCAGGCAGCCACCCACCCAACAGCCATCCACCTCACGACAGCCTCCGTCACAAGCACCTGCACCCAAAGACAGCACACTTGACTCTCCTACAACCACATCCTCTTCCTCCACTCCCATACCCACTGCACCTACCCTTCCCACTGCTCCTAAAAAGTTTTTCCTCTCCAAAATTAACCTCTTTGCATCACCTGACCCACCCCCTCCATCTCGTAAGAGTCCAAACAGCACCTCAGCCACCACAAGCCCTGCACCTACAAGGACCATAGCCAGCCCACCCCCTGGGAAAAAAACAAAAAAAGGGAAGGGCCGGCGCGAGAGGCCAGAGACGGCAGCCCCCAAAGGCAATACCCTGGCACCGTCACCTGGCACATCCACAAAGGGAGGCAAGGACCCCAGAGAATTGGCGAAGGAGGGCAAGGGCAGCAGGGCGGACATTTCCGGCAGCAGGCGAGCTGCCCAGGAGGGCCCCACCAGCCCCATTTCGGGTGTGAAGGAGGACACCCACGGGCCCAGGACTCCAGCACAGGAAGGCCCCGCAAGCGAAAGGTCAGATGGCGACTGAGCGGAAAATATTGGCCCGATCTGGTTCCCTGGGAACACATGTCAAGCACCGCTGAACAGGGCCCCGCCGTGGCAAGCACCGCCGAACTGGGCCCCGCCGTGACAAGCACCGCTGAACAGGGCCCCGCCGTGACAAGCACCGCTGAACAGGGCCCCGCCGTGGCAACCACCGCCGAACTGGGCCCCGCCGTGGCAAGCACCGCCGAACTGGGCCCCGGCGTGACAAGCACCGCTGAACAGGGCCCCGCCGTGACAAGCACCGCCGAACAGGGCCCCGCCGTGGCAAGCACCGCCGAACTGGGCCCCGCCGTGACAAGCACCGCTGAACAGGGCCCCGCCGTGACAAGGACCGCTGAACAGGGTCCCGGCGTGACAAGCACCGCTCCACTGGGCCCTTCATCTCAAGCACCGCTCCGCTGGGCCCTTCATCTCAAGCACCGCTCCGCTGGGCCCTTCCTGTCAAGCACCGCTCCGCTGGGCCCTTCATCTCAAGCACCGCTCCGCTGGGCCCTTCCTGTCAAGCACCGCTCCGCTAGGCCCTTCCTGTCAAGCACCGCTCCGCTGAGCCCTTCCTGTCAAGCACCGCTCCGCTGGGCCCTTCCTGTCAAGCACCGCTCCGCTGGGCCCTTCCTGTCAAGCACCGCTGAACTGGGCCCCGCCGTGACAAGCACCGCTCCGCTGTGCCCTTCCTGTCAAGCACCGCTCCGCTGGGCCCTTCCTGTCAAGCACCGCTCCGCTGGGCCCTTCATCTCAAGCACCGCTCCGCTGGGCCCTTCATCTCAAGCACCGCTCCGCTGGGCCCCTCCTGTCAAGCACCGCTCCGCTGGGCCCTTCCTGTCAAGCACCGCTCCGCTGGGCCCTTCCTGTCAAGCACCGCACCACTGGGCCCTTCCGTCAAGCACCGCTCCGCTGGGCCCTTCATCTCAAGCACCGCTGGCCCATTGGCAGGGCCGGATCTGTGTCGGCCTGGGCTTCACGAAGCACTCTGGGCACCATGCCTCCTCCAGAACCAGTGGAGTCTGTAATCCACTTGATGGACTGTGGCTTTGCACTCCCCAGGATGGTACAGTGGCCATGGAGGCCCCTCGTGGATCTGGCGTCGTGGACTGAACTGGCTGAGGTGCCCCCCTTCCCTTCCCCCTGAGGTGCCTGTAGTTTTACTATCTGATGCCCCTGCAGTGTTCTCTCCAATGGAATCGGGTCTCGTGTGTGGGCTTTGCCCATGTGTTTAGGCCCATTGGCCCACGAACAATAGATGATAGCCAATATGGTCCGGACTTTTGACCTATGTATATATTGTTCATGATGTAATATATTTTATTTATATTTTCATATTTCACTTAACTTCAATTATGCTATAATATACTTCATTTTTAATGATCATTTTATTTTGTCTTTGCATTCTTCCGGGGGTGTTGGGGGGTGTCACTCTGACTTGTTGCTCTGCATTGATGTGTATGTTGTAGTGGGAGAGGGTGGGGGTGGGTGTGTGGCGTATGTGTGTCCCCGTAATTTTTTGCCTCCCCCCTTCCCTGTGTCGTAGGTGCAGTACTCACCGTTGTCTTCTGTGCCGGCGTTCGTGCTCCTGGTAGAGGAGCAGGTAGACAATAGCTGGTAGGATGTGTAGTTCGGGTTCCATGCTGTCCAGATTCCTCGTGGGGTGTATGGAGGTGAGCGTTTTCCCGTTCGAAGTCTGTTTCCGCCGTGTTTTTATCGGCGGGGCTCCCGCCCCGGAAAAGGTGGCAGATTGGTGAGTTGTGATAGGGTGGGCGGTACATTGTCTGCCGCCTGTCTGTTGGCTGTGACCGCCGCGCTGCTTGTCTGTACCGCCGTGGCGGTCGGAGTGGTAAAGTGGTGGGCTGTGTTGGCGGTTCCCGCCAGGGTCGGAATTCCATTTTTTTGGCCGCCTGCCTGTTTGCGGGTTGGCCGCCGCTTTTACACCGACCGCCAGGGTTGGAATGACCCCCTTAGTGTTTGAGTCAGCAAAACACCTATGGAGAGCATCGGCCACCCGAATATATGGCTGGGGGGACAAAAATGGAAAACTTCTGCATTGGCTGGCCACCCGCCCCCTGGCCAATAGAATCATACCTGAGATCAGAGACAACTCGGATGCTCTTTCTAAAACGCCCGTCGAGATTGCACAGAGCTTTGCCTCTTATTACGCACGCCTGTACACAGAACACCCTCGGCCCATCACTGAAAGGGAATCCCCCCTCCTGAACGACATAACTCTTTCTAGAGTCTCCCAGACGGCCAGGAGTAGGATGGATGAGGCAATTAGCCTCACAGAAATAACCAATGCGATTGCCAGCCTGGCATCAGGCAAGACCCCAGGTCCTGATGGATTCCCGCCAGAGATATGCAAGAAATGTAGTGATATTCTGGCTCCACATCTGCTCAATATGTATGCAGAAGCTGAACAGAAGGGCCACTTCCCTCCTGGGATTGACCTAGCTACAATAGTAGTGATCCCCAAGACCCAACCCCCGTCACAACACTGCTCGGCATACCGACCCATCTCGCTCCTGAACACTGAAGTCAAAGTATTAGCCTCAATCCTTGCCTCAAGACTAAGAGACGTAATGCCTACGTTGGTGCATCCTGACCAATGTGGCTTCATGCCTGCCCGTAGCACTAGGCACTGTATTAGGCGATTACACCTAGCCTTGGCGCATCAAAAGACTTTGTCTCGCACCCCCTTGGCTTTGCTTTTACTCGATTTCGAGAAAGCCTTTGACACGGTAGACTGGTCCTACCTCGAAAGCGTCCTACAAAGAAACGGACTTGGGCCTAGATTCCGGGGACTAGTGAGGCTACTTTATTCTAATCCAACGGCCCATGTCCAAGTGAACGGGGTAATCTCTGACCCATTCCCTATCGGCCGTGGCACCCGGCAGGGATGCCCATTATCCCCCCTGCTCTTTGCACTAACAATAGAGCCTCTGGCGAAATTGTTACGGGAAGACCCGCTGATAGAAGGCTGGCCCTAGCCCGTCTGCCAAGAGGACCGCGTGGCATTGTACGCGGACGACGTCCTGCTCTACATCTCAAACCCGGCTAAAAGTGGCCCCCGCATTCTACAAATTTTAGGTCTCTTCTCGGAAGCTTCAGGACTGACCCTAAATCCTAGTAAATCCTTGCTGGTTCCACTCCATCAATCCTGAGACTGTATAGACTGGCAGCAAAACATTCCAATACGAAGGAATAGCTTTAAATACTTGGGTGTGCATGTCTCCTTGCTCCCTGAGCTAGCATGGGAACTTAACATCACACCATTAACCAAGAGAATAAAAAATGACCTCCAACGATGGAGAGACCTCCCCCTTAATCTGCACGGGAGAATCGCACTTTACAAGATGATGGTTCTCCCCAGACTTCTTTACCTCCTCCAGAACTTCCCTCACCCTATCCCCATGAGATGGTTCAGAGAGATGGACTCACAGGAATGTCAATTTTTATGGAATGGCACCCGTCTTCGGCTGGCGCTTAAAACCTGCCAGAGAGATATATATGAAAGGGGACTGGTAATGTCCAACATCCATTACTACTATCTAGCAATGCAACTACTAGTGATCAATGACTGGATGGGAGGTGGATGGACAGATCCGGCGTATCGGCTAGAACTCCAGACCATGAGTTATTCAAAGATCTTTGATGCCCTGTACGGGGGCCCGATCTCGCGCGGGACCCCTGGGGTGACCAGGGTGGTGCTGCGGGGTTGGCGGACGGCCCAAAAGGTGACAGGGTGGTGGGGGCGCCCCACCCATCAGACCCCACTATGGCAGGGAACACATTTAAGAGAAGTGGCGGGTTTGGAAGGATTTCAGAAGTGGGACAACATAGGTATTTCTACACTGGGCGACGTATGGGATGGCACACATATGCGCTCTTTTGATGACCTCCAGAAAATGTTTTCACTAAACAAGACGCAATTCCTTCCATAAGTACCTCCGATCCGCCACGCCCTGCTGACAGAAATCCGGACAGGTGAAAACATACCTGAGTATAGCCCTATGGAGGCGAAAGCTCTGATGGGAAACCTGGGTAGAGGAGGTGTCTCCCAGATATATCGTTCATTAATCACCATCACTGCCGGTTCCCTGGAGGGGCTCCGACGGAGATGGGAGAGGTGGGTTGGGTCCTGTGGAGGAGGAAGACTGGAACGAAGCTTTAGCAGCTCCGCACACTTTAACGATGACGACTCGTCTCCGACTAATACAGACTTACTATCTCCATACGGCATACCTAACACCCGTCAGGTTGTACAGAGCAGGTCTCCGTAACGCAGCCGACTGTCCACGTTGTATGGACCCAGACGCAGACTTTTTCCACATGGTATGGTCTTGCCCAATTATTAAAGCTTATTGGGAGGCTGTTACAAAGGAGATCTCAACGGCCTTACAGACGGACATGGGGTTGACACCAATGCCGCTCCTGCTGGGGATCATGGGTGACACTGGACTGAGGAGGGCGGAACGGACCTTTCTGGGGGTGGCATGCCTAGTGGCCAAGACAGACATAATGACGGACTGGAAAACCAAAAGCGCACCAGCTTTGACTAAATGGAGGCGAGGAGTGGATTGGTGTGCTCAACGTGAAAAACTTGTTTATGAGGCCAGAGGGTGCCCGAATAAATATAATAAGGTGTGGGGGAAGTGGGAGGCCACAACAATCAACCTCCCTGCACTGTCGACGGGCTCAACACCCGAAAGAGCCTAAACAGGCCCTTCCTCCTCCCCCCTCTAAAGGGTGGAAACATTCATGGGACACTTTGCAGAGATATACATACTCTTCCCACCAGGGTGTTGTCTAGGACTTGGGATTGACCATTGTTCGGTGCCCGTTGGCGCCTAGTTACATGTATGTATCACTGTTTTACCTTTTGCAAAATCTATAAAAATGTCTTTATAAAAAAAAAAAAGAACACTAGTGGCTCAGTGCGCATGTATGTTTGTCCGGCCGTCTTTGACTGTCCAAACACACATGCGCACTGTGCTCTCTCCAACTCGGCACTGTGTTGCCATGTTGGAGAGAGCAGGCAGAGGCTCCCACTCTACTTCAGAGCGCCAAGCCAGGGTGCTCCATCCAAACCTAATGCTGCTTTCATGCTCCAGCAGCATGAAAGCAGTGGTCGGATTGGCCATAGGGCAAGCTGGGAGCCTTTAGCTGCAGTGAGGACAGCGGAGCGGCGAGCAACGTAAGGTTTAAAAAAAAAAAAAAATTTGGGGTTGTCCCCCTGCAACTGATATAGAATGAGGCGCTCCCTGATTGCATAAAGACTGTTCTGTATGACTTACCAGGTATTAAAGAGAGCAATCATAGTGTCATAATCAGAAGAGCCTATAGTTTGCCAGTGACACATGGAGTTGCTGGTCCCAGTAGCTAAGGAACAGTAGTGGTGCAGTCTCAGGATTTGAGGGACCAGATTGTAAGGACAGCCATCTACAAAATGGTGGATATGGTCGGAGCTGATAAGACTGTCCGAGGCATGAGTGTTAACTCTTTGGACTGGATGAAGAAACTGTTAGAGCTTCAAATGGCTATGGCACAGAGATGCTTTGATGCTTTGATGGGCTTTCCAGCATGTCTGATAGTGGTCACCAACGGATGAGATAAATTTTTACACAGGTGGAATTAGCCAGAGTTTTCTTGGAAGGGTATGAACCTAAATATTGTGCTACTTAATAGTATTGGAGTGAATGGTCATAGTTGCAAGAGGACTCCCGGGACCAGGGTGAATGTTGGAATTGGGAAGTTAATACAAGGCAACTTCCTTCAGGGAAAAGGATTCGGGACAGGAGGTGCTAGTTTGATTATAGTAACTTCAAGCAACATACTCTCAGAATTATTCAGAGTCAGATTGCCTGTCTATCCTGTAAGTGTTAGAAAGCCTTATTGAAAATAAGCTACTCTGTCTCTTTATAAAACGGCTCTGACTACTGTTATAACTAGTGCTTAATATCATCAAATGTGAACGTAAACGTAAAAAACTTTGCACTTGCATAGCACACTACTCACCCATTAGGGTCTCAAGGCGCTGTACGCATACCACTGTGGAACCCTTCCTGGCTTTTCCCTGTGAGGCACCCACTCCTGGGCAACCCCCAGGGTAAAGCCAGGCATCCAAGCACTGTCCGCATCCCGCTGTGGAACCCTTCCTTGCTTTTCCCTGTGAGGCGCCCACTCCTGGGTAACCCCCAGGGTAAAGCCAGGTATCCAAGCGCTGTTGTGGAGATGAAGCAAGCTATTGCCCAGAATTACAGAGTGGGACCCATTAATTAGATTAGGCACCAAGGCAAGAATTATCTGGTCGAAGGGAATTGAGCCGAAGACCCGTCGAGGCAGGAATTGAACCCTGATCCCGGGCCAGATCTCTGCATCAGGGTCTGCCACTCTAACCATTGTGCCACACTTCTCCAAAGCATCCCACGGTGATCACTGATTTGTGCAATTCTGCATGACATGCTTTACTCTTGAGTTTCGTCAGAACCCTTTTCAGGGGGCCACGCACAGGGGCTATTGAGCCCAACAGTAGTGATGAGGCCCTTTACGCCTGTTATCCCTGGGCCTGACCTACTATGAATCCCGCTCAACTGGGCCAAGTACTCTGTCTGCACTTGACTCTCAGTGGTAGCTGTGGTTGAGCAGTCATGGTCCCTCAGGGGGATGTAGATACAGGTCAGTGGAATACGACATTCAGAGGGCAACAGCACAATCCCTCTTGAGGTTCGGGCTCTAGTATTTGTTAGGCGAATCCCTGTCCCACTCTCTTTTGCGTAATGTGTTATTCCCTGTTAGAAATGGGATCTTTGGTTGGCAGTCAGGTTACCACCTGTTCAAGCAAGGACCCTGTAGGAAAGAACCATCTTGCCTAGCATGTTATCCCCATTTTTACATGTATGTAAGTTTGTTTTTGCCTGTCTCACTGGGATCCTGGTAGACAGGACCCCAGTGCTCATAGTTTGTGGCCTGAATGTGTGTACCTCTGTAGTGACTAACTGTGTCACTGAGTCTCTGCTAACCAGAACCTCAGTGCTTATGCTTTCTCTGCTTTTAAAATTGTCGCTTCAGGCTAGTGACCATGTTTACCAATTCTAATTGGCACACTGGAGCACCCTTATAATTCCCTAGTATATGGTACCTAGGTACCCAGGGTATTGGGGTTCCAGGAGATCCCTATGGGCTGCAGCATTTCTTCTGCCACCCATAGGGAGCTCAGACAAATCTTACACAGGACTGCCACTGCAGCCTGAGTGAAATAATGCACACGTTATTTCACAGCCATTTTCGCTGCACTTAAGTAACTTATAAGTTACCTATATGTCCAGCCTTCACTTGCTGAAGGTCAGGTGCAAAGTTACTAAGTGTGAGGGCACCCTTGCACTAGCAAAACTATTGATTGAAAACACTTCAACTTACCTTCCCTAAAGACCACCTTAATTCCATCAAATACATTTTGTAATTCATTGCTTAATTGAACATTTACGCTGTTGAAGTAGCGCAAAAGTCCAATTATATGGTAAGTTCCTTGTTTTCACACCAAGAGTTACTAAGCCTTATCCGAAACATAACAATACCCTAAATAACACCGTCTTCGTATTCTGTAGAGGCTGCAAAGTTTCCATTTAGGTAGACCTTAATATTTCGACATATACCTGGTTGGTGACTTTGAAACGATTGACGCTGTTGACCCCGAACAAGGACAAAATGTTATCTACCTATTTTGTATAGTGACTTTAGCTGAACTCTTCTCCTCATACCCAATCATTATTTTTTAATACATATTTGATTGGCATTTCCATAAATTTCATACGTAGAAAAAATAATGAATGTAATATTAAGTAAAGAGACAGTCAAGGATTAATACAACAATATAATGTTTCAACAAGGATAACAAGCCAATGGATGAGACCAATAAAGGCGAGAAAAGGCCCTCTACTTCAGAAGTGGCTTGCGTGGTTGGGGCTGGGTGGGGTGTGGGTGCAGGGGGTGGGGATGCTGGGTTGGAGAGAGCCCTGTGAGCATGTGTGTTTGGACGGCCTGAGGTGGCCGGCCAAACACACATGCGCTCTGAGGAGAGTGCAGCCCATTACCCCCAAAGCCCACCCCTTTTTCATGGAAAGGATTAAAACCAGAGTTTATTATACTTTCCATGTAAAAGGATTTGTAGCGGTTGTTGCTGGCGGGGGCGACGTTCCTCCACCAATATGAAGGAGCTGCGCCTGCTGTTCTTTCCTGCTCATCTGCCAATTAGTTATACAAATGCAAGAGTTTCAGTAAAATACTCACTGCTATGTGGAATCGAAACTGGTCTACCAACGGCTCCATATCTTTTCTAGAACAATGCATCTGTTTATTTTCCCTACTCATACTTCCAGCATGGTGAGGGGGTTCCTGGCCACCGAGTATGTGCACTATCTCTCTGCCCTCACCAAGGAGACATTTCATGTACTCACTAACATCAATATCATCAGGTAAATGAAGAAACACTTGCTGATGAGTGTTAGACCTGACAGCCTTAGGGTGGTCATCCCCCAACTTTTCCCAGCCTCCCTCCACTTTTCTGATACTGTTTTTGTTGGTTTTAGGACTCTGCGCACTTGACCACTGCTAACCAGTGCTAAAGTGCATATGCTCTCTCCGTTAAACATGGCAACATTGGTTCATTCCCAATTGGTATATTTGATTTGCTTAAAAGCCCCTGGTAAAGTCCCTGGTAAAGTGCACTACATGTCCCCAAGGCCTGTAAATTGAATGCTACTAGTGGGCTACAGCACTGATTGTGCCACCCACGTAAGTAGCCCCTTAACAATGTCTCAGGCCTGTTATTGCAAGGCCTGTACGTGCGGTTTTACTGCCACTTCGACTTGGCATTTAAAAGTACTTGCCAAGCCTTAAACTCCCCTTTTTCTACATATGTCACCGCTAAGATCGGCCTTGTGTAACCTAAATGGCAGGGTGCTAGATAGGTAAAAGGCAGGACATATACAGGTGTGTTTTATAAGTCCTGGTAGGGGAAAACTCCTAAATTTGTTTTCCACTACTGTGAGGCCTGCTCCTTTCATAGGCTAGCATTAGGGCTACCCTCATATACTGTTTGAGGGGTAGATTCTGATCAGAAAGGGGTAACCACGTCATATGTAGAACGGCCATAATGGTAATAGAAAATCCTGCTTATTGGTGAGGTTGGATTTTATATTACTTTTTTAGAAATGCCACTTTTAGAAAGTGTGCATTTCCCTTCACTTAAATTCCATTTGTGCCTTACAGCGTGTCTCCAATCAACGTCTGGAATGGGCTAGTTGGCAGCTTCCTTGTGCATTTAACCCAGGCAAACACAAACACAGGATGCTCAGCACACCTGCACTTATTTGCATACTGACTGGGTCTTCCTGGGCTGGAAGGGTGGAGGGCCAGACACTTACATTCCAAAGGCTAGTGCCTACCCTCAGACAGTGGGCTGCCAAACCTCCTACTGGGACCCTGGCAGATAGACCTGTACTGAAAGGGGAACTTGCGCACTTTAAAAACACACATTTTGGGGTATATAAATTGGGTCTCTGACCCCACCAACTCAGACTTTGCTGAGAAGTGCTCTCCAAGGGATTGGATTGAGCTTGCCTCCTTAATTCTGAAGTCTCAGGGTACTTCATTTCTTCTGGAAATGTCTTGTGCAGCGAACAGCGACACGAAACCTGCCAGAAACGACACACAGCCGTTTTGCGACAGAGAGATCGCCACACAGCCGAGCTGGAACGACGCAACCCGACTTTCCAAGTGAAGATTCGATGCAGCGCCTGCCTTGTGAATGGAAATTCAACACACAGCCCTACCGGATCGACGCACAGCTGAACCAGAAAGACACAGCCGATTCCCAGAGTGGAAAATTGGTGCAGCAGTTGCCGTGCAACAGAAAATTTGACACATCAGCTACCGGATTGACGCAAAGCCTGTGACTTCTTCCTGCATGCCCACGATTTTCCCCCCATCATCCCTGGGCATCCAAAGATCCCTGCATCGCAGTGAGGAACCAAGACTGCGCGCCGGAAATAGATGCATAACCCTCTGCAGCGTGGAAAGAAACAACGCATCATCCGTGCTGTGTCGGCAAATCCGACGCACACCTTGTTTTTCCACACATCTCCTCCTCCACGGTCTCCAGGCATGGTAATTTTGATGCAAACCAGGTACTTTGTACAAACAAAAGACAACCGTTGATTTAAGACTCTTTTTAAACTTGCAAAAGTGATATCTCAACTTTTTGTGGTGTTTTCACTGTGTTACTGTATGATTTATAACACAAATACTTTACACATTACCTTCTAAGTTAAGCCTGACTGCTCAGTGCCAAGTTACCAGCGGGTGGGCACAGAATATTGTGGATTGTGTGTGACTTACCCTGATTAGGATTGTGGTCCCTATTTGGACAAGGGTGTATACCTCTGCCAACTAGAGACCCCATTTCTAACAATGAGTAAGGGACAGCGCCACAAAGCTTCACCGAGTCCTCAGGGACCTTCTGACAGGTAAAGCACCAGACCCAGGTGGGTCTGATGCCTGTTACAGGGTATTCTTCCCTAGTCTACAACACCAACTGTTGACACTGTTCAACTCCTTTACCCAGGAAACAGTGCTGATGCCAACCATTATGGCTGCTGAGATCGCCCTCACCCGCAAACCAGGGAAGGAGCACACACTGTGTTCCTCCTACTGTCCCAACATAGCCCTCCTGAATACCAATATCTTTATGAAGAATTTGGCCAGTAGATTGGAACATGACCTACCTGGCCTAAGAGACCATGACCAGGTTGGTTTTATCCATCACAGACAGGAAGCGGATGACATACACTGGGTTTCCCCCTGTCGAGAAAGCCCACTGACACAACATCCAGGCTTGCCTTCTCTCGCTCGACGTGGAGAAGGCCTTTGACAGAGTGAGCTGGGCGATTCTCTCGGCGGTCCTGGGTAAGATAGGCTTGGGGCCATGGTACCTTATGTGGACCCAACTGCCACCGTTCATGTCAAAGGGAGGAATGTCCACTGTCAACCTTGCTTTTCGCCCTGACAATTGAGCTGCTTGCCATCACTGTTTGTCCAAACAGCGCATATAGTGGGCATAGCTTTTGGAGGACAAACCCATAACGTAACGTCAGCCTCTTCATGGACAACCTCTTGCTCTCTCTCACAAACCCATCACTTTCCTTCCCGGGGTTGTGAGGTGCCTCTCCACTTTTGAGGATGTATCAGGTTTGAAGATCAAAATGACCACATTGTATGCCTTAAACCTCACCATACCTCCACAGGACATCCCTGCTTTGCAAGGGCTGGACCCATTTTGCTGGCCCCTCAACATTATTCAATACCTGGGCCTTAACCTAACTTCCATGCTCCCCTCCTTGACACAAGCTACTTGGTCAGAATACTGCTGATCCATAGTGGAAGACCTTCAGCAGTGGAAACAATTATACATCTCATGGCTGGGCCACATGAATGTCATAAAAATGAAGGTTATCCCCAGGATCCTATATCTCTTTCATTCCTTACCCACGTCCATACCCCGATGATGTATTGTGACTACAGCGTGTGACATCCGCTCCTTTATCTGGAATGGTAAGCAAGCCAGGCTCTCTAACTCTTTGCTGATACTACCTAGAGATGGGGGAGGCCTAGCGTGCTCTAACCTCCTCAGATATTATTGGTTGACCTACCTACGCCTTATCTCTGAACGAATGTCTATGAAAGTGACATGCATTGGCTCCGCATGGACAGAGCAGTGGCATGTTGCCCCTTTGTGGCACCTGCCCTGGTTATCTAAACAAGCCTGGCCAAGAAGCACCGACATAGCAACCCCCACTAAGACTGTTCTTGAAATATGGGACAAGTTGGCCCTTAAGAAAAGCCTCACCACTTTTCCCTCTCCCACTACACCAACTGCCCGCAATCCGGACTTGACCCCGGCCCTTGACTCTCACAAGTTCCATAGCTGGGTGGTAGGGGAGTGGCGAAACCTATGCCACCTCTTGGTAGGAGGCAATATTAAACCCTTTGACCAATGTAAATCTGACTCCTGTCTCCCTGAATCAGGGTGGCTGCATTTGTGCCAGTTACGCCACTGGGCACTCCACCCCCTTAATGTTCAGGGCACCACACGGGCTTATACCCCTTTTGGTAAGTACGTCAGGGCATATAAGGCCTCTAGGGGACTGACCTCTCGCACCTACCATGTGTTTCAACTCTCCACCCCCCGTACACACTCATACCAAATACATTGGCAAACAAGCACCACCGAGAGGGCATCTCCCAAAGAAATGGGAAACTCTCTATCGGAACATACCTAAGACATACAGAAGCATCTCTCAATGGGAGACAGCCTATAAACTCATGGTCCAGTGGAACTACACCCCAGCATGCCTTCATACCATTTATTCCACAGCCTCTGCCCTCTGTTGGTGTTCCAAAGAGGAACTTGGGGACTTCTGTAACTTCTGGTGGGCCTCCGCCCTCATCACTACATACTGGAAGGAGATCCTAAAACACACCTAGGGCACTGGTGGTTTCCCATTCCCTACTTCATACACCACAGTCATATTGAGTATCCGACCCCTTGGTTTGGAAGCAATGATGCATGCTGATTGGAGACTCATTATCCACACTTTGGATGCTGCCAAACAACTTGTAGCGCTTGCATGGGAAAAAAACTACACCCCCCATTGCACTGTGGTTCACATGCCTTTTGCAAATTATGGCAATGGGGCAGCTAT
Source organism: Pleurodeles waltl (assembly GCF_031143425.1). NCBI lineage: Eukaryota > Metazoa > Chordata > Amphibia > Caudata > Salamandridae > Pleurodeles > Pleurodeles waltl. Next base: position 1,510,236,235 of record NC_090444.1, on the reverse strand, counting down.
CCCGCAACTCAACCAACACTGAGGTTAAATTCACACACACCTGGCGGCCCCTGATTACCTCCCTCTATTGCCTGGAATACACATGTATCACTCAACCGAAACTTAGAGCATTGCATCTTTTCGATTAGGCAGCTTGTTCGCTGCTTTGGCACTGACGGCAATCTTCAACCCTTATCTGGAAAGTCTGCCTCTCTGATCACAGCCCCTTCAACAGACACCACAGGGACCCCTCATGCACTACTCTGTAACACTGTGCAGAATCTGTGATCACCTGGGATACATTCCGACCTTAGAAAGTTTTGACACATTTGTATGCATGTTTTTGATCGAATGGCATCTTTCTTAGCCTGGGGCGCTCCCAAATGGGGCACCCTCCACCATTATCACTCCACAATGTACTTTGACATCTTTCCCTTTTAAGACGTGGAAATGCTTATGTGTTGATCTCTTTCTGTACAACTGATGTAATTTTGACCGCATGCCTTCTACTGTCTTTTTTCATTTGGGAAAACCTTTCATAAACAGATTTCAAACAAAAAAAAAGCTAAGGGACAGGCATTTAGCAGCAGGTAGATGAATGTATCACAGGAAGAGTGGGTTGAAGCACAACCTTCCCAGTATTGAAGAATTACTCTGATCCCACTGAGTCAAATGCCTTTTTGAAGTTTACAAGAAGGTCAGCAAGCGTGTGAGCCGGGGAATAGCATTGTTAACATGTATTTGGATTTCTTTAGTACAGAGCTTTGATCCATATGAAGTTTGGACAAATGCCTTATGCAGACAACCGAAGTCTTCAACAGAACTTCTGTTTCAATATTTAATCAAACAGATGGCTCTGCTTGAGAAACATAGGTCAGGTGGCTTCTCGGACTTCAAAAGCACTATAATAGTGACTTCTCAAACATCTAGTACAAGAGCTCGATCTAGTTGAGAGCTGGGAACCAGTGTAGGAATGTTGGGACAAACAGAGAGGTTAATCTTTCAAACTGCTCAGTCTGGAAAGCATTTGGTCGGGGCTTTCCCCTGTCTGAGCTGAAGTAGAGCCATTGTCTTATTGAAGTCTTCAACTAAGATCTGTTTTTCAAAATGAGCAAATTCCTGAGGGGACTGACAATGATGTCTAGAAAGGAATGCTGTGCTTCTATCAGTTGACACTCATGTTTTTTATAAAATTCAATAGGAGATGCAAAAGCATTGCCCAGTGCATCCTGCTTACTAAAAAGAATACAATGGTCATCAAAGACCCTTCTGACATGCCAGCCCTTGCCCTCATGACAACCCCCAAAGAGTAGAAGCTAGCCAGGATTATCTCCACATTCATATACTCTAGTATAAGATGCCTCTCACCACTTCCAAGACTCATCGGGTAGAAATGTTTAAGGGTCACATGAATGTGGTCTAAAGCTTGTAAAACTATTGGTTCACCTGCGGAATGGAACATTCAGTCAAATTGTGTTACACATATTTACAGGAGATAAATGAACTCACAGGGACTCTTCTTTATTATGGGGAAATGCCTCAGGGTTGTGGAATTCCTATAGCCCAATACCCAGGACATATTGTTTGGAGTCAAGGACACCAGGTTTTAGTGTTCCTTTTGTCCATGGGCCAAGTAGGCCCAACCCTCTGCAGCACAATCCTTTTGGCTGCCAGTTTACAACACCACATCGTGGATGATGTAAGGGCACTGTCTTCAGTTAAGGTAATATTTGTGCCCAAATGTTAATGCTGTTTGAACTTGTATTTGTGGTTCATTAATGCAAAGCCTTTATTATTAGGGTGAGCACGCTAAAGAAATGTTAAAAGCTCAGACTACACTACTGGCAGTTGTTCCAGTAAGAAAAATGTGTACACATGTTTCCAAAGTTTAATATGAGACTACATATAATGCTCCCAGAATGCTGTATGATTAGATGCAAACATCTGCAGAAGCTTCAAAGCAAGATTGATGATTCTTTGCTTTCAAGATAAAAGTTCATAAAAAAGACAACTAGAAAAACAATGTTTTGCTAAATTACTGTGAAATTTTAGGTACCGTTTCTTTGAAGCATTAATTATTGAAAATGTGTTGATGCATGGTAGGAATTCCAGAAAATATTCATAATGGAAAATCAGTGTAACCTGTTTCAATACGATTATGGGAATTATGAAAATAAACAAGCATTGGCAAAGTTAATAGGTCCAACATTGGTGGTCAGTCTTTTGGTGTCAGAAATGCGTGTCTTGTTTTGACATGGCTTTTGTAAAACGTTATTGTTGTGTGGTGCCCGGCCCTTACCATTGTAACTAACATTGGCAAAAAGCAATAATGCTTTTGGTCTTAAAAGGCATACATTGCCACAGTAGTTCCTGACGGTGAACAAAATTACTTAGTGTGGTGATATGCTCCTTGTGAAAGGGCAGAATGCTGTCACTCATAGTTAAGGCAGCCGAAAGATGGCTAGAGAGAGAGAGAGAATTTTAATAAAAACAAAAGGTCTTGGTTAACGTCATGCCTAGTTGGGGGCCCAATTCTTAAAGAAAGTCACAAAAGTGCACCCATGGTATATGTCTTTGCATTAGTGCAGATTTGTCTATTTCATGAATGCAGAATTTACAGAAGAAAACCAGGAAATTGTACTACTACAAAATATTTGTGAAGTGTATTTTAGCACGAGCAAATCTGCATGTGTAGATTTGCTCACGTGAAAAAATCTGTTGAACGTTTATAAGTTCACTTTCCCTCCAACCACTATTTTTCCCAACCCTGGATGAAGTTTTACTTCTGCCCTTGTCAGGAGAAAATGTCCAACCTTTCTCAGTATGGGAAAAGTTTAGAGAAGAGCTGGTGAAAACCCTTAAAACATGCCAGTAGGTTTGCACACTCAAAAGGGCATTCCAACCCTGGAACTATTGCTTACTGCTACCTCCAACCCCAGTATGTAGACCTTTGGAATGGTGGCAAAATGCGGATATTGCTAGTACCCTGGCATAATCAGATTGGCTTTTATCGAAGCTCTTAGGTAATGAGATTGCTGCCATAATTCGTCGTCGCACTACATGGCACCAAAGGGACAAGTAGATTTTTTTTTTACAGGAGAAATCCATTTAAGAAGTATCCTGTCCCAAGGACAAGTAGATATTTTGTTAAATTCCACACCCCTGATAACCCATAGGTTTATCACTGAGCACTAACCTTAACGCCTTTCATGATGACACAACAGACTCATTTGATCCGATATTGCACTGAAAATATTAATCAATTTCTAGAGTAGATCCAGGAAAGGCACACCCATTAGCCACAAGGGATTCAGTCTCTACTCTCCCCTGCAAGCCTCTCAAGCATGAGTTTGACGGGGGAAATGGTCTGATAACCTGAATGGAAGAATCTGAGCTACTGATCTGGCATCTGAAAGAGGAATGAGGAAATTGGCCAGTAAATAATAATATTTATGTGTCCCAGAGATAAATGTTGGCTCTTGCCGAGTGTGAAAGTCCATAAACCAAAACCACTGAAGCAGCAGAATCATGGAGTAAGGTCGGTCTTGTAAAGTGCAAAGCTTCAGTTGTGATTATAAAAAGCCAAGGCCCACATCCAGTATTTCTTACAGCTGTCCAAAGCTGACACTGCTGTTACGGCTGCTGCTTTTCAAGAATCCCAAGCTGCATCAGAAGGCGTCTGCACTTTCTTTGCCACCCTCTTGATAACCATAATCATAACTTGAGTGTCTTGAACAAAGATTGAACAGTGTAAGGGAGTATAGGTCCCAGCTTTCAATGAAAACATGATTGATGAATGAACCCTTCTTAAAGCAGACTCGATCTTTCTATTACTAGGACTAGTGGGTGTAGCACCCTCCATTGCTGCATTTAGCTGTCTTACCAAGATAGGCAAAAAAGAGTCAATACTTAATGTATTATGAAATTTTGATGCAAAACTCAGTAGAGGGTACAACTTTTGTTAGACTTTTGAAACAAACCGCTTCTCTTGTTCTGTCTAAACTTTCAGGATCATAGAATGAATGCAAGAGAAGAAAAACAGGTGCACAGACGTGCCTGTACCAACTGAATAAGAGTCTCTGAAGTAGAGGACTCAGGAACATCCTGGATTATAGGCTGTCCTAAATGTGAGCCATTACTTCAGAAAGTATCTTCTCTCTTACATATTTGTCCCAAAATCCAAAATTCACATTAACTTCATCCTCCTTGACCAGTACATTTTATTCAATTTCTACTCTATGGGGTCTACAGGCAGAGGATGGTTGAAACGGGGTAAAAAATCCAAACTGAAAGTGAAATAACAGACATCAAATGAGAGGCTGATCCAAAGGCCCACAAAGGACCGTGTACTGAGAGTTCTCCATAATGTGAGCACAGTGGGACCATAATAGAGCTATGGAGGATGAAGTATTAAAAGTCTCTACTCTTGTAGCCCATAGTCCTCCTAGACAGCGTGTGTCTTGATCCATGTCTCCCAGACCTCTCAGATGATTTGTCAACATCCTGGGATTTAGAGTGCCTTTTAGAACAATTCATCAAACCAGCACCAGAAATCGAGGTATTCAAAATACACTAGAAGGAATTCAGTTCAGGATTAGCGTTGTGTAAAAAAAAAAAAAAAAACGTACTAATGTATTGTCAATAAGCCATATACGCACCTCAAAATGTACCCTAGATTATTATCTTGTAACTGTCTTTGAAAGAAGACACCAAGAAAGAGGACTTGTTTTCACCATCCATCTGCACAGCAAGTGACATCACTGAATTTCCCATCATCCATCTGTACAGAAAGTAACACCACTCGATTTCCTACCATCCAGCTGCACAGGAAATGACATCACTGGTTTCCCACCAAAACTGTCTTAAAAAGACAACAAAAAGCAAGAGGTCTCATTTCCATCATCCATCCTCACAGGAAATGACCACTGGATTTCCTATCATCTATCTGCTCAGGAAGTGAAATCACTGGATCAATGGTGGCTGCAGCAGACGTGCAGCTGGCATTCCAAAGGCATGGCAGTATTCACTAGTCTGCGCCTAGACCGCACCCAGCAACAGGATTCCTGGTACTACCCCATTCCTCTCTCTTCCCCGCTGCCTCCCTCCCTCCACACCCTCATCCCAGCCTCCACCACCTATGCTGCTGCCTCACCGCACCATACAACACCAAGGGAGTGTTTTCCTAAGCTCCTGGAGGTTGTCATGCACGTACTCACACCCAACACTCCACTCTCTCACATTTTCTCAGTCCTCCAACCACTCACACAAGACTTCCCACTCACATGCATGCTCCTTAACATCCGCTCACTCACCAAATATGCCACAGAGATCTGGGACCTGCTGCACGACAATGCCCCAGACCTACATTTCCTCATGGAAACCTTGCTGAACCATGTATCGGCACCTGACATCACCACAGCCAGCCCATTGTTCTCCAGCTACAAGATTGCCAGATTGCCAGGCAGGACAGGAATGCCATAAACTGCACCACCTCCCTGGACATGTGATTCTCCAGCTTTGAACACTTGTCATTCAATCTCCGTGTCCCAGCCAACTTCATCCTATGCTTCTATTGGTATTCTCATAGACAGACCACATGGACTGCGCCTCAACGTCACCAGCACCTTCACAGACTTTGTTGCACCAATTGCCCTTGACACTAGCAATTACATTTTACTTGGAGACCTGAACTTCCCCTGACCACAGCAACCTCATGTCACAAGTGCTCATCTAAGGCCTGTACATTAGACACCTCCTGGACCCTAGTTTCACCACCTTCAGCAACATCTGAGTCGAAGAGCCACAGAAGTCTCCTGGACAGAACACGCCCTTCTCAAGTTCAACATTCCCCTCTCAGTCTAATGCATATGCACTACTGCTAGTCCAGCCTATCGAAGCAGGAGCAGCATCACTGACAAGGACTCGGACACCGCTGTCAACAACTACCGAATCGAACACAGCAACAGCCTCTGCAAAAACATCAAAAATTGTATCATCTCCTGCGCCGACTCCCAGGCTCCCCTCAAGCACAGCAATACAACAAGATATAGACCCCAGGCCAGTTGGTACATGGAAGGAGTCAAACTGATGAAACGTCACAGCAAACAACTAGAGCGCAAATGAAGAATGAGCCATGACAAAGCAGACAGGAGCACTTTCCAATCCTCCTTGAGACACTACTACCAAATGATTCGGACCACCAAATGCACAGCTCCGGCAGACCTTGTCAATGCCAGCACTAACAAAAACAGAGAAATCTTCACATTGTGAAAGATTTCACCTCAACAGCGGCCGCCTGCAACTCGACCACCCTCTCAAAAGACCTTTTCAACAATTTCTCTAAATCCTTCAGCAATAGAATCACTGCTTTTTACAGCAATTTGTACCCGAAACCAGACCCGACAGACATTACTAAACACATCCCGATCGTATCCAAAGAACCAATGCTATCCCATGGCCCATCATCACCACAGAAGAAACAGCAGCTGCAATGAAGTCCATCCTCTCAAGGGCCCCATCGGAACCCTGCTTCAACTGTGCCTACTTTAGAGGATTGCAACCCATCAGCACCATGCTCACACCCATTCTGATTGCCTCCACCTCTTCCATGACATTGACAGATGCTTTGGAAACACAAAACTTTACTCCCCTTGTTGAAGAAACCCATTGTAGACCCTTCAACATTTGACAGCTATAGACTGATATCCTGCCTAACATTCCTGGCCAAGGTCTTAGAGAAAATCATCAACAGATGCTTCACCAAATACCTCAACCACCAACTCCTAAATGGCACTCAGTCTGGTTTCACAACCAACCACAGCATGGAAACTGCCTTCATTACCGCCATGGATGACATACGCATGACTCTGGGTGGAGGAGACATGGCAGCTCTCACCCTCCTAGATCTCTCTGCAGCATTTGACACAGTCTCCCAACTCATCCTCATCCAATGCCTTCATGACATTGGAAACCATGAATATGAACCCCAATAGATCTGCTCCTTCCTGATTAAAAGGACCTAGTCAGTTAGCCTGACACAATACACCTCGGACGCCCACTGCCTCATCTGCGGAGTTCAGCAAGGATCTTCCCTGACCCTGATCCTATTCTATACAAACACTACCCCTCTAGCCAGAATTCTTTGCTCTTAAGGCACTCATTCTCTCCCTCAAGGACTAGATGCCCAGTACCTGGATCAAGTTCAATGCTTGCATGACCAAACTCATCCACTGGATGAAGACCAAGGTGGTCATTACAACCCTGGCGGATGGTGTTAAAGCAGTGGTAAGACCACCAACAGGCCGGTGGTAAAAAAAATTGGAATTACGACCGTGGCGGAAACCGCCAACAAAGACAGCCACTTTAACACTCCGACCGCCACGGCGGTACAAACAAACAGCTTGGCGGTCACCACCAACAGACAGGCAGAGGACAAAGTACCGCCCACAGTATTACAACCTACCAATCCGCCACCTTTTCCGGGGCAGATTCACTGCGGACAAAAACACAGTGGAAACAGGACTCCGAAGGGAAAACGCTCACCTCTACACACCCTATGAGGAATCCGAAAGCCATGGAACCCGAGCTCCACATCCTGCCAGCCCTCATCTTCTTGCTCCTCTACCAGGAGCACGAACGCCGGCGGCGAAGACAACAGTGAGTACTGCACCTACGACACACGGGAGGGGGAGGGGAAAAACAGGGACACACACACACGCAACACCCCCACCCCCACCCTCACCCACTACAACACACACACTAATACAGCATGATACATTACAGTTACACCCCCCAACCCCCCCGGAAGAATGCAAAGACAAAAGCAAATTAGTATAACCAATGTAATCTATTAAAATCCAGGACGCAAAAATATATATACACTATAAACAAATATTTACACCAAGAATAGTAGTCCAGGTAGTGCTCCATTGAAGTCCGTGGAACACTGGGCCCACACGGCATGGGCGAGCCCACGCAAGATCTCCGAACATGACGGAGAGAACACTGCAGGGGCATCAGATAGCAATAAAACAGGCACCTCAGGGGGAAGGGAAGGGGGGGCACCTCAGCTGGTTGAGTGTACGACGCCAAATCCACGAGGGGGCCACATGCCCACTGTTCCAATCTGGGGAGTGCAAAGCCACAGTCTCTCCAGTGGTGGGTTGCCCACTGCCATATCCTGGGGAGTGCAAAGCCACAGTCTCTCAAGTCTCTCCAGAGGGTGGGTTGCCCACTGCCATATCCTGGGGAGTGCAAAGCCACAGTCTGTCAAGTCTCTACAGTGGATGGTTTGCCCCCTGTTCAATCCTGGGGAGTGCAAAGCCACAGGCTTTCAAGTCTCTACAGTGGGTGGTTTGCCCACTGTTCAATCCTGGGGAGTGTAAAGCCACAGTCTCTGAAGTCTCTACAGTGGGTGGGTTGCCCACTGCCATATCCTGGAGAGTGCAAAGGCACAGTCTCTCAGGTGGATGCCTTTCTCCACTGGTTCTGGAGGGGGCCTTGTGCCCAGAGTGCTTCATCCTTCCAAGGACAGAGGTAGTGGATGTGATTCTCCACTGGTTCTGGAGGGGGCCTTGTGCCCAGAGTGCTTTATCCTGCCAAGGACAGGGGTAGTGGATGCCTTTCTCCACTGGTTCTGGAGGGGGCCTTGTGCCCAGAGTGCTTCATCCTGCCAAGGACAGAGGTAGTGTATGTGATTCTCCACCGGTTCTGGAGGGGGCCTTGTGCCCAGAGTGCTTCATCCTACCAAGGACAGAGGTAGTGGATGTGATTCTCCACTGGTTCTGGAGGGGTTCTTGTGCCCAGAGTGCTTCATCCTGCTCGTGACGGACTCAGTAGCGTCAGTGCCCTTGGCACCCATGGGCCAGCAGTGCTTGTTGCAGTGGTGTCCTTGGCAGTGTTGCTTGCTGCAGCGGTGTCCTTGGCAGCGGTGCTTGTGGCGGCGGTGTCCTGTTCAGCGGTGCTTGTGGCGGCGGTGTCCTGTTCAGCGGTGCTTGTGGAGGCGGGGTCCTTGGCAGTGACCCAGCTGCTGGCGGTCCTTCATGGCCCAGTGGGGCTGGTGTTGGCGGTCCTTCATGGCCCAGCTGGCTGGTGTTGGCGGTCCTTCATGGCCCAGCGGGGCTGGTGCTGGTGGTCCTTCATGGCCCAGCGGGGCTGGTGCTGGCGGTCCTTCATGGCCCAGCGGGGCTGGTGCTGGCGGTCCTGTCTGTCCCAGCGGGGCTGGTGCTGGCAGTCCTGTCCGTCCCAGCAGGGCTGGTGCTGGCGGTGGCCTCCTGGGCAGCTGGGCTGGTGCTGGCAGTGGCCTCCTGGGCAGCAGGGCTGGTGCTGGCGGTGGCCTCCTGGGCAGCAGGGCTGGTGCTGGCGGTGGCCTCCTGGGCAGCCAGGCTGGTGCTGGCGGTGGCCTCCTGGGCAGCTGGGCTGGTGCTGGCGGTGGCCTCCTGGGCAGCGGGGATGATGGCAGTGGCATCCTGGGCAGCAGGGATGATGGCGGTCTTCTCCACCGTGCTGCTCTTCCCAGACTTGCAGACTTTCTTGTGGCCCTTCCCCACCTTGGAAGGTGTTGCAGCTGACTCCACACTTCCACCTGTACCCCTGGGAGCGGCTTTGGTGGCTGGAGTCTTCCCCCTCTCCCGCCGGGCACTGGCCAACTTTTGATGTTTGACAGGTGGGGGACTGTCCGTGCTGTGGCTCCGTGCCACACTGGCTGCCCTGGTGGCCGGTGCACTCCAGATTCCGGTGACTACAGGCACCACTGGTCCCGGAGATGTTGTGGCTGAGGTGCTAGGTTGGGACCTGGAGAGTCGGGCCCTAGGAGACTGACGGGGTGGGGGAGGTGAGGGAAAGACGTCAAGGTTGGACAGGAAAAGTTTCTTCGGGACACTGGGACGGGTAGCTGGAGGGGGTTTGGGAATGGAGGAAGAGGTTGTGGTTGTAGAAGATGTTCGTTTGGTGACTTTGGGTGAAGGTGCATGCGCTGGAGGCTATCGTGAGGTGGATGGCTGTTGGGTGGGTGTGTGCCTGCGTTTGTGTATCTTGGGAGGTGGCGTCACAGACACACTGGGAGAGGACACAGGGGATGTGTGAATGACAGTGGGGGTGGTGACTACACGTGAGCGGGGTGTGGTGGTGTGTGTGCTGGTGATGGAAGTAGTGGCTGTAGATGTAGTGCATGCAGGTGTGAGTGTAGATGAGACTGGGAGGGAGGAGGGAGACGAGGAGGAGGGGGACACTGTGGAGGCAGTGGATGTTGGTGTGTCTGCATGTGTGTGATGCTTGAGTGAGTGCCTGTGGGATGTGTGGTGCTTATGTTTGCCAGAGCTTCCCTTGTGTGTTGAGGTGTGTGCATGCTGGTCTGAAGGTGTGCTTGGGATAGGCTGAGGTAGAGGGGATTCGGTCTGGGTGGAGGAAGGTGGAGGGGGGAGGCTAGACACAGGGACAATGGCTGCCATCAGTGCTGAGGCCAGAGTCTGAAAAGCTTGCTGAAGGGCCGCCTGACCAGAATGAATGCCCTCCAGGAATGCATTTGTTTGTTGCAACTGCCTCTCTACAACCTGGATGGCATTCAAAATGGTAGACTGCCCAACAGTGAGGGACCTGAGGAGGTCAATGGCCTCCTCACTGAGGGCAGCAGGGGTGACTGGGTCAGGGCCTGAGGTGCCTGGGGCGAAGGTGATGCCCACCCTCTTGGGTGAGCGGGCACAGAGCAAAGGCTGAGGGGCTGCTGGGAGGGCGGTGCTGATAGGGGAGGTGGCAGCTGTACCTGTAGATGCGGGCGGCACAGATGTTGCCACCAAGACAAGGGAGCTCCCATCAGAGGACGAGTCCGTATCACTGGTCTCAGCTCCTGTCCCCGCCGTGGAGCTCCCCTCGCCCTCCATCCCACTGGTGAACTCTGAGTCCGTTGTCTCGCCCTCCAGGGCCATGTGGGATGCAGCTCCCTCCTGCTCCGTTGCCACTGCTCCTCCGCCAGCTGATGCTAATGCACACAAGAACAGGGAGATCACAAAAAGGGGGGACGACAGAAGAAAGACATGTTGAGTGCATGCATTACCGCTACCATTGGTGGACACGACAGACACAGAAGCCCCCTGCACTACGCCGCGCACTTGGAGTCCACTGTTCAATCCCTGGGACATGGCCTACAAGGCTATGGCCGACATCTGCACTCATGGATGACACAGGAGCCTGACTAGGTGTACTTGGCACTGTACACAGGTGGGGTGGGGTGCCACAGGGTCTGCCAGAAGAAGGGGACATAACTAGCACACTCACCCTGGCCTAGGGAAAGCCACAGCCCACCTCCCCCACCCAGACACCTCCACTGTGCGCAAAATCAGCAGAATGAGAGTGTATTCACCCCCTTGTGGCTGCTGTGATGCCCTCAAGTGCCCATCCAACTACGGGTACGCCACCGCCAGGATCCTGAACATCAGGGGGGTCATGGTGCGACGGGTACCCCTCCCACGTTGGGAGGCCATCCCCAGCGGGGCCTCTGCTGTCTTCTTGCTCCAGCAGCAAATGTCCTCCCATCTCTTACGGCAGTGGGTGCTCCGTCTGTGGTAGACCACCAGGGTCCGGACATCCTTGGCGATGGCACGCCAAATATCCTTTTTCTGGTGGGCGCTGACCTACAGGAATTGTACAGGGGGAAAAGAAAAGTTATTACCAACTGCACCGTCACAGTCATTGGCCCCCACCCCTACCCTTGCCATGTGGCACATGCACTCACCGTCATTTCATGCACGCCTCAATCTCCACCCCCCCATCTTTCATCCACCCCACTCCACACAGGTATAGCCCAGACAGCATGCTTCCAGTGTACTTACCTTGTTGTCTGGAGGACCATAGAGTAGCGTGTATTGGGGGAGGACCCCATCCATTGTCTCTTCCAGACTGAGGTCACAGCAGCACTTGCAGTGTAGGTCCTCTCCTGTCAAAGATCAGGTATTGAGTGATTGAACAGATAGAAAATGGCGGTCACGTCCGCATTGGTGCGTACCGTCACCGCCGGCGTACATCGTCATTGGCTCCAGGGACCCACAGGGTCCAATGTAAACCAATGCAGAATTGCGCCGCGGTCTTCGACCGCCTACCGCGACGGTGTACAACGCCAGCGCAGTTACCTCACATCCTATTGTCCCACTTTACAGGTCAGGCAGCCGCCATTTCAGGGGCCCATATGGCTTAATTTCTAACTGCATCACACATACCTAGGCCTTGCCTCAACACTCATACAGGCCAAATTTGGGATTAGGATTCATGTTCTGTGTAAGCTGTGGGTACGTACCTGTAGGAGGCTGGACTGGCTTGTAGTGAGTACCAAGGGGTACTTGCACCTTGCACCAGGCCCAGTTATCCCTTATTAGTGTATAGGGTGTCTAGCAGCTTAGGCTGATAGATAATGGTAGCTTAGCAAAGCAGCTCAGGCTGAACTAGGAGACGGGTGAAGCTACTACAGTACCACTTAGTGTCATATGCACAATATCATAAGAAAACACAATACACAGTTATACTAAAAATAAAGGTACTTTATTTTTATGACAATATGCCAAAGTATCTTAGAGTGTACCCTCAGTAAGAGGATAGGAAATATACACAAGATATATATACACAATAGCAAAAATATGCAGTATAGTCTTAGAAAACAGTGCAAACAATGTATAATTACAATAGGATGCAATGGGGAAACATAGGGATAGGGGCAACACAAACCATATACTCCAAAAGTGGAATGTGAACCACGAATGGACCCCAAACCTATGTGACCTTGTAGAGGGTCGCTGGGACTATTAGAAAATAGTGAGAGTTAGAAAAATAACCCTCCCCAAGACCCTGAAAAGTGAGTGCAAAGTGCACCAAAGTTCCCCTAAGGACAAAATAGTCGTGTTAGAGGGAGAATGCAAGGAAAACACAAATCAGCAATGCAACAACGATGGATTCCTGTCTGAAGGTACCTGTGGAACAAGGGGACCAAGTCCAAAAGTCACAAGCAGCTCGGAGATGGGCAGATGCCCAAGAAATGCCAGCGGTTGGTGCAAAGAAGCTCTTACTAGGCTGAAGAACTGTGAATACTGCAGGAACGACAAGGGCTAGAGACTTCCCCTTTGGAGGATGGATCCCCCACGCCTTGGAGAGTCGTGCAGAAGTGTTTTCCCGCCGGATGGACGCCAACAAGCCTTGCTACACGCAAATCGTGCGTTTGGCGTTTTTGGACGCTGCTGGGGCCCAGGAGGGACCAGGAGGTCGCAAATTGGACCTGCAGAGAGAGGGGACGTCGAGCAAGACAAGGAGCCCTCACTGAAGCAGGTAGCACCCGGAGAAGTGCCAGAAACAGGCACTACGAGGATGCGTGAAACGGTGCTCGCCGAAGTTGCACAAAGGAGTCCCACGTCGCCGGAGACCAACTTAGAAAGTCGTGCAATGCAGGTTAGAGTGCCGTGGACCCAGGCTTGGCTGTGCACGAAGGATTTCCGCCGGAAGTGCACAGGGGCCGGAGTAGCTTGCAAAGTCGCGGTTCCCAGCAATGCAGCCCAGCGAGGTGAGGCAAGGACTTACCTCCACCAAACTTGGGCTGAAGAGTCACTGGACTGTGGGGGTCACTTGGACGGTGTCGCTGGATTCGAGGGACCTCGCTCGTCGTGCTGAGAGGAGACCCAAGGGACCGGAGATGCAGCTTTTTGGTGCCTGCGGTTGCAGGGGGAAGATTCCGTCGACCCACGGGAGATTTCTTCGGAGCTTCTGGTGCAGAGAGGAGGCAGGCTACCCCCACAGCATGCACAAGCAGGAAAACAGTCGAGAAGGCGGCAGGATCAGCGTTACAGAGTTGCAGTAGTCGTCTTTGCTACTATGTTGCAGGTTTGCAGGCTTCCAGCGCGGTCAGCGGTCGATTCCTTATCAGAAGGTGAAGAGGGAGATGCAGAGGAACTCGGCTGAGCTCATGCATTCGTTATCTGAAGTTTCCCCAGAGACAGAGACCCTAAATAGCCAGAAAAGAGGGTTTGGCTACCTAGGAGAGAGGAAAGGCTACTAACACCTGAAGGAGCCTATCACAAGGAGTCTCTGACGTCACCTGGTGGCACTGGCCACTCAGAGCAGTCCAGTGTGCCAGCAGCACCTCTGTTTCCAAGATGGCAGAGGTCTGGAGCACACTGGAGGAGCTCTGGACACCTCCCAGGGGAGGTGCAGGTCAGGGGAGTGGTCACTCCCCTTTCCTTTGTCCAGTTTCGCGCCAGAGCAGGGGCTAAGGGGTCCCTGAACCGGTGTAGACTGGCTTATGCAGAATTGGGCACCTCTGTGCCCAACAAAGCATTTCCAGAGGCTGGGGGAGGCTACTCCTCCCCTGCCTTCACACCATTTTCCAAAGGGAGAGGGTGTTACACCCTCTCTCAGAGGAAGTTCTTTGTTCTGCCATCCTGGGCCAGGCCTGGCTGGACCCCAGGAGGGCAGATGCCTGTCTGAGGGGTTGGCAGCAGCAGCAGCTGCAGAGAAACCCCAGGAAGGGCAGTTTGGCAGTACCAGGGTCTGTGCTACAGACCACTGGGATCATGGAATTGTACCAACAATGCCAGGATGGCATAGAGGGGGCAATTCCATGATCATAGACATGTTACATGGCCATATTCGGAGTTACCATGGTGAAGCTACATATAGGTAGTGACCTATATGTAGTGCACGCGTGTAATGGTGTCCCCGCACTCACAAAGTTCAGTGAATTGGCTCTGAACAATGTGGGGGCACCTTGGCTAGTGCCAGGGTGCCCTCACACTAAGTAACTTTGCACCTAACCTTTACCAGGTAAAGGTTAGACATATAGGTGACTTATAAGTTACTTAAGTGCAGTGTAAAATGGCTGTGAAATAACGTGGACGTTATTTCACTCAGGCTGCAGTGGCAGGCCTGTGTAAGAATTGTCAGAGCTCCCTATGGGTGGCAAAAGAAATGCTGCAGCCCATAGGGATCTCCTGGAACCCCAATACCCTGGGTACCTCAGTACCATATACTAGGGGATTATAAGGGTGTTCCAGTAAGCCAATGTAAATTGGTAAAAATGGTCACTAGCCTGTCAGTGACAATTTGGAAAGAAATGAGAGAGCATAACCACTGAGGTTCTGATTAGCAGAGCCTCAGTGAGACAGTTAGTCACTACACAGGTAACACATACAGGCACACTTATGAGCACTGGGGCCCTGGGTTACCAGGGTCCCAGTGACACATACAACTAAAACAACATATATACAGTGAAAAATGGGGGTAACATGCCAGGCAAGATGGTACTTTCCTACACAACCCCCCCCCAAACGAAGGACAATAAGACTAGCCATTACCTGATGAGTCTTCATTGTCTAAGTGGAAATATCTGGAGAGTCCATCTGCATTGGAGTGGCTACTCCCAGGTCTATGTTCCACTGTATAGTCCATTCCCTGTAGGGATATGGACCACCTCAACAATTTAGGATTTTCACCTTTCATTTGTTTTAGCCAAAGTAGAGGTTTGTGGTCTGTCTGAACAATGAAGTGAGTGCCAAACAGGTATGGCCTCAACTTCTTCAGAGCCCAGACCACAGCAAAGGCCTCCCTCTCAATGGCAGACCAACGCTTTTCTCTAGGGGTCAACCTTCTACTAATAAAAGCAACAGGTTGATCCTGGCCCTCAGAATTAAGTTGTGATAGGACTGCCCCTACTCCTAATTCAGATGCATCAGTCTGGACATAGAATTTTTTAGAGTAACAAGGGCTTTTCAGGACAGGTGCAGAGCACATGGCCTGCTTCAGCTCCTCAAAAGCTTTCTGACAGTTTGCTGTCCATAATACCTTTTTAGGCATTTTCTTGGATGTGAGGTCATTAAGAGGGGCTGCAATGGAGCCATAGTTCTTAATGAACCTCCTGTAATACCCAGTGAGGCCTAGGAAGGCTCTCACCTGAGTCTGAGTGGTAGGGGGAATCCAATCAATAATAGTTTGGATTTTCCCCTGAAGTGGTGCAATCTGTTCCCCACCAACAAGGTGTCCCAGATAAACCACCTTACCCTGCCCTATCTGGCACTTTGAAGCCTTGATAGTGAGGCCTGCCTTTTGCAGGGCCTCCAAAACTTTCCAAAGGTGGACCAGGTGATCATCCCAGCTGGAGCTAAAGACAGCTATATCATCCAAATATGCTGCACTGAAAGCTTCCAGCCCTTGCAGGACTGTGTTCACCAACCTCTGAAAAGTGGCAGGTGCATTTTTCAAACCAAAAGGCATTACAGTAAACTGGTAATGTCCTCCAATGGTAGAAAATGCAGTCTTAGGTTTAGCATCTTCTGACATTTTGATCTGCCAATACCCTGCAGTCAAATCAAAAGTGCTTAGATACTTGGCAGATGCCAGTGTATCTATTAGCTCATCTGCCCTGGGTATAGGGTGAGCATCTGTTTTGGTTACCAAGTTGAGACCTCTATAGTCTACACAAAACCTCATTTCCTTCTTTCCATCTTTAGAATTGGGTTTTGGTACCAGTACCACAGGAGAAGCCCATGGACTGTCAGAGTGCTCAACCACTCCTAGTTCCAACATCTTCTGAACTTCTTGCTTTATGCAGTCCCTGACATGGTCAGGCTGCCTATAGATCTTACTTTTGACAGGTAAACTGTCTCCAGTATCTATAGTGTGCTCACACCAAGAAGTGGTGCCTGGCACAATGGAGAAGAGTTCTGAAAATTGTCCTAGGAGATTTATGCAATTATCTTTCTGCTCAGCAGTAAGACAATCAGCCAAAACTACCCCTTCCACAAGAGCATCTTGTTCTGTGGAAGAGAAGAGATCAGGTAGAGGATCACTGTCTTCTTCCTGTCCCTCATCTGTTGCCATGAGCAGGGTGAGATCAGCCCTGTCATAGTAGGGTTTCAGGCGGTTGACATGGAGCACCCTAAGGGGACTCCTGGCAGTGCCTAAGTCAACCAAGTAGGTGACTTCACCCTTCTTTTCAACAATTGTGTGTGGACCACTCCATTTATCTTGGAGTGCTCTTGGGGCCACAGGCTCCAAGACCCACACTTTCTGCCCTGGTTGGTACTGAACCAAAACAGCCTTCTGATCATGCCATTGCTTCTGGAGCTCTTGGCTGGCCTGAAGGTTTTTACTGGCCTTTTTCATGTACTCAGCCATCCTTGATCTGAGGCCAAGTACATAATCCACAATATCCTGCTTAGGAGCTTTTAAAGGTTGTTCCCAACCCTCCTTTACAAGTGTGAGTGGACCCCTAACAGGGTGTCCAAAAAGAAGTTCAAAGGGGCTGAAGCCCACTCCTTTCTGGGGTACCTCCCTGTAGGCAAAAAGGAGGCATGGTAGAAGGATATCCCATCTCCTGCGGAGTTTTTCAGGGAGTCCCATAATCATGCCTTTGAGAGTTTTATTAAATCTCTCCACCAGTCCATTTGTTTGTGGATGATAGGGTGTTGTGAACTTGTAAGTTACACCACACTCCTTCCACATGGCCTTTAAGTATGCAGACATGAAATTGCTTCCTCTGTCTGATACTACTTCCTTTGGGAAGCCCACCCTGGAAAATATTCCCAGGAGGGCCTTTGCCACTGCAGGAGCTGTAGTGGTCCTTAAAGGAATTGCTTCAGGATACCTTGTGGCATGGTCCACTACCACTAAGATAAACCTATTGCCTGAAGCAGTAGGAGGGTCAAGGGGGCCAACTATGTCAACCCCTACCCTTTCAAAGGGAACCCCAACCACAGGCAGTGGGATAAGGGGTGCCTTTGGAGTGCCACCTGTCTTGCCACTGGCTTGACAGGTTTCACAGGACTTACAAAATTCTTTTGTGTCCTCAGACATCCTAGGCCAATGAAACAGTGGTACCAATCTGTCCCAAGTTTTCATTTGACCCAGGTGCCCAGCTAAGGGAATGTCATGTGCCAGTGTTAGGAGGAACTTTCTGTACTCCTGAGGAATCACTAATCTCCTGGCAGCTCCAGGTTTAGGATCCCTTTGCTCAGTGTACAAGAGGTTGTCCTCCCAGTAAACTCTGTGTGAGTCACTGACATCCCCATTAGCCTGTTTGACAGCTTGCTGTCTGAGACCCTCTAATGTGGGACAGGTTTGCTGTGCCACACTCAGCTCCTCTCTGGCAGGCCCCCCTTCACCCAAAAGCTCAGCAGTGTCTGCTTCCAGCTCCTCTGGTGTAGGTTCTGCACAGGGAGGGAATTCTTCTTCCTCAGAATTAGAATCCACTGTAGAGGGAGGGATAGTAGGAAGTGGTTTGCTTCTACTACCCCTAGCTTTAGGGAGCACTTGGTCCATTGTTCCAGGATCCAAGCTTCCCTGTCCTTTTTGCTTTTTGGCCTGAGCCCTTGTCAAAGCAAAAATATGCCCTGGGATGCCCAGCATTGCTGCATGGGCCTCCAACTCCACATCTGACCAAGCTGATGTCTCCAAATCGTTCCCTAATAGACAGTCTACAGGTAAATCTGAAGCTACCACAACTTTCTTTGGACCAGATACCCCCCCCCAGTTGAGATTTACAACAGCCATGGGGTGGCTTTGTGTTATGTTGTGAGCATCGGTTACTTGGTACTGGTGTCCAAGTATGTGTTGTTCAGGGTGCACCAGTTTCTCAATCACCATTGTGACACTGGCACCTGTGTCCCTGTAGGCCTGGACCTCAACACCATTTATTAGGGTTAGTTGCTTGTACTTCTCCAAGTTATGGGGGCAAGCAACCAAAGTGGCTAAGTCAATAGCCCCTTCAGAGACTAAAGTAGCCTCTGTGGTCTCCCTAATCAGACCAACCCCAACTAAATTACCAAAAGTGAGCCCAGCTACTCCCTTGGATTGGCTATTAGTAGGTTTGCTCCCACCACCACTGCTATTAGTAGGGACACTAGGTGTAGCAGTAGGGGTTGTAGTGGTAGGAGCTGTGGTGCCTTTCTTTGGACAACTGGGATCTGTTGTCCAATGGCCTTTTATCTTACATAAATAGCACCATGGTTTCCTTTCCTTGTTCTGATTAGAGGAAGGTTTGGGCCCACCACCCCCACCAGAGTGTTTTTGTGGGCCTGATGAAGACTCATTTTTAGATTTGTCCCCACCCTTGTCAGAAGACTTACCATCCTTCTTTTTGTTGCCATCTTTGTCACCCCCTGTATGAACTTTTCTGTTCACTCTTGTTCTGACCCATTTGTCTGCCTTCTTTCCCAATTCTTGGGGAGAGGTCAGATCAGAGTCCACCAAGTACTGGTGCAACAAATCAGACACACAATTATTAAGAATATGCTCTCTCAGGATTAAGTTATACAGGCTGTCATAATCAGTAACTTTACTGCCATGTAACCACCCCTCCAAGGCCTTCACTGCCTGGTCAATGAAATCAACCCAGTCTTGTGAAGACTCCTTTTTGGTATCTCTGAACTTGATCCTGTACTGTTCAGTGGTTAAGCCATAACCATCCAGGAGTGCATTCTTAAGAACTTGGAAATTGTTAGCATCATTTTCTTTTACAGTAAGGAGCCTATCCCTACCTTTTCCTGTAAATGATAGCCATAGGATAGCAGCCCACTGCCTTTGAGGGACATCCTGTACAGCACAGGCCCTCTCAAGTGCAGCAAACCACTTGTTAATGTCATCCCCCTCCTTGTAAGGGGGAACTATCTTATGCAGATTCCTGGAATCATGCTCTTTTGCAGGATGACTATGGGGAATACTGCTGCTGCCACCATGGGTATCTAAACCCATTTTCTGTCTTTCCCTCTCTATTTCTAAAGACTGTCTATCCAAATCCAGCTGTTGCTTCTTGAGCTTCAGTCTGGTTTGCTCCACTCTCAATCTATTGAGCTCCCTTTCTAACAATCTGTCATCA
The DNA here is from genome assembly GCF_031143425.1 of Pleurodeles waltl. Taxonomy (NCBI): domain Eukaryota; kingdom Metazoa; phylum Chordata; class Amphibia; order Caudata; family Salamandridae; genus Pleurodeles; species Pleurodeles waltl. The sequence goes on along the minus strand of NC_090444.1, from coordinate 1,510,216,416 downwards.
GGGTGGGTGGGAGGGACATTTCTAGATACAGAGGTATGATGGGAATGAACAGAAGGAGACCTGTCCCTTACAGAGGGCACCCTAACAGCTTGGCTACCAGTATAATGTGAGAGCACATCATCAGTATGATGTGATTCAACCTCTGTACCAACTATGCTAGACTGTCTAGTAATGGGCAGGCTGAGAAGTTTCTTTCCTGAACCTTTTCCTGGGGGAGTCCCTGGATCAGATTGAGAACCATTAGCTACTTTTTCTACAGATTGGGCACTTATGGCCTTATCCTGTACTCTAAGCATATTAATTAACAGTTCTAAGGAAGGATTCTTCCCTACACTCAAACCTCTCTCTATGCAGAGACTCCTTGCTCCTTTCCAGCTAAGGTGATCATATGCAAGTTTGGACAGTTCAACTTTTTGGCCTGTGCCAGACATTTTTAGAGAGTTAAAGTGATAGACAAAGAGAAAAAAGTTTTCAGAACTTTTTGGAAAGACAGAAAAAAACTTTTTAAACTTTTAAGAACTTTTTGAAAGTTTAGGAGTACTTTTCAGCACTTAGAAAAGAGTGAAAAGAGGAAATGCAAAACTTTTTGGCTATGTGTATATACACTGACCTTGTTTTGTATATTTTTCTCTTATGAAAAGTACAATGACAAGAGTGGTAAGTAGTCTCAAGCACTTATCCCACCACTGCACAACCAATGTAGGAGGCTGGACTGGCTTGTAGTGAGTACCAAGGGGTACTTGCACCTTGCACCAGGCCCAGTTATCCCTTATTAGTGTATAGGGTGTCTAGCAGCTTAGGCTGATAGATAATGGTAGCTTAGCAAAGCAGCTCAGGCTGAACTAGGAGACGGGTGAAGCTACTACAGTACCACTTAGTGTCATATGCACAATATCATAAGAAAACACAATACACAGTTATACTAAAAATAAAGGTACTTTATTTTTATGACAATATGCCAAAGTATCTTAGAGTGTACCCTCAGTAAGAGGATAGGAAATATACACAAGATATATATACACAATAGCAAAAATATGCAGTATAGTCTTAGAAAACAGTGCAAACAATGTATAATTACAATAGGATGCAATGGGGAAACATAGGGATAGGGGCAACACAAACCATATACTCCAAAAGTGGAATGTGAACCACGAATGGACCCCAAACCTATGTGACCTTGTAGAGGGTCGCTGGGACTATTAGAAAATAGTGAGAGTTAGAAAAATAACCCTCCCCAAGACCCTGAAAAGTGAGTGCAAAGTGCACCAAAGTTCCCCTAAGGACAAAATAGTCGTGTTAGAGGGAGAATGCAAGGAAAACACAAATCAGCAATGCAACAACGATGGATTCCTGTCTGAAGGTACCTGTGGAACAAGGGGACCAAGTCCAAAAGTCACAAGCAGCTCGGAGATGGGCAGATGCCCAAGAAATGCCAGCGGTTGGTGCAAAGAAGCTCTTACTAGGCTGAAGAACTGTGAATACTGCAGGAACGACAAGGGCTAGAGACTTCCCCTTTGGAGGATGGATCCCCCACGCCTTGGAGAGTCGTGCAGAAGTGTTTTCCCGCCGGATGGACGCCAACAAGCCTTGCTACACGCAAATCGTGCGTTTGGCGTTTTTGGACGCTGCTGGGGCCCAGGAGGGACCAGGAGGTCGCAAATTGGACCTGCAGAGAGAGGGGACGTCGAGCAAGACAAGGAGCCCTCACTGAAGCAGGTAGCACCCGGAGAAGTGCCAGAAACAGGCACTACGAGGATGCGTGAAACGGTGCTCGCCGAAGTTGCACAAAGGAGTCCCACGTCGCCGGAGACCAACTTAGAAAGTCGTGCAATGCAGGTTAGAGTGCCGTGGACCCAGGCTTGGCTGTGCACGAAGGATTTCCGCCGGAAGTGCACAGGGGCCGGAGTAGCTTGCAAAGTCGCGGTTCCCAGCAATGCAGCCCAGCGAGGTGAGGCAAGGACTTACCTCCACCAAACTTGGGCTGAAGAGTCACTGGACTGTGGGGGTCACTTGGACGGTGTCGCTGGATTCGAGGGACCTCGCTCGTCGTGCTGAGAGGAGACCCAAGGGACCGGAGATGCAGCTTTTTGGTGCCTGCGGTTGCAGGGGGAAGATTCCGTCGACCCACGGGAGATTTCTTCGGAGCTTCTGGTGCAGAGAGGAGGCAGGCTACCCCCACAGCATGCACAAGCAGGAAAACAGTCGAGAAGGCGGCAGGATCAGCGTTACAGAGTTGCAGTAGTCGTCTTTGCTACTATGTTGCAGGTTTGCAGGCTTCCAGCGCGGTCAGCGGTCGATTCCTTATCAGAAGGTGAAGAGGGAGATGCAGAGGAACTCGGCTGAGCTCATGCATTCGTTATCTGAAGTTTCCCCAGAGACAGAGACCCTAAATAGCCAGAAAAGAGGGTTTGGCTACCTAGGAGAGAGGAAAGGCTACTAACACCTGAAGGAGCCTATCACAAGGAGTCTCTGACGTCACCTGGTGGCACTGGCCACTCAGAGCAGTCCAGTGTGCCAGCAGCACCTCTGTTTCCAAGATGGCAGAGGTCTGGAGCACACTGGAGGAGCTCTGGACACCTCCCAGGGGAGGTGCAGGTCAGGGGAGTGGTCACTCCCCTTTCCTTTGTCCAGTTTCGCGCCAGAGCAGGGGCTAAGGGGTCCCTGAACCGGTGTAGACTGGCTTATGCAGAATTGGGCACCTCTGTGCCCAACAAAGCATTTCCAGAGGCTGGGGGAGGCTACTCCTCCCCTGCCTTCACACCATTTTCCAAAGGGAGAGGGTGTTACACCCTCTCTCAGAGGAAGTTCTTTGTTCTGCCATCCTGGGCCAGGCCTGGCTGGACCCCAGGAGGGCAGATGCCTGTCTGAGGGGTTGGCAGCAGCAGCAGCTGCAGAGAAACCCCAGGAAGGGCAGTTTGGCAGTACCAGGGTCTGTGCTACAGACCACTGGGATCATGGAATTGTACCAACAATGCCAGGATGGCATAGAGGGGGCAATTCCATGATCATAGACATGTTACATGGCCATATTCGGAGTTACCATGGTGAAGCTACATATAGGTAGTGACCTATATGTAGTGCACGCGTGTAATGGTGTCCCCGCACTCACAAAGTTCAGTGAATTGGCTCTGAACAATGTGGGGGCACCTTGGCTAGTGCCAGGGTGCCCTCACACTAAGTAACTTTGCACCTAACCTTTACCAGGTAAAGGTTAGACATATAGGTGACTTATAAGTTACTTAAGTGCAGTGTAAAATGGCTGTGAAATAACGTGGACGTTATTTCACTCAGGCTGCAGTGGCAGGCCTGTGTAAGAATTGTCAGAGCTCCCTATGGGTGGCAAAAGAAATGCTGCAGCCCATAGGGATCTCCTGGAACCCCAATACCCTGGGTACCTCAGTACCATATACTAGGGGATTATAAGGGTGTTCCAGTAAGCCAATGTAAATTGGTAAAAATGGTCACTAGCCTGTCAGTGACAATTTGGAAAGAAATGAGAGAGCATAACCACTGAGGTTCTGATTAGCAGAGCCTCAGTGAGACAGTTAGTCACTACACAGGTAACACATACAGGCACACTTATGAGCACTGGGGCCCTGGGTTACCAGGGTCCCAGTGACACATACAACTAAAACAACATATATACAGTGAAAAATGGGGGTAACATGCCAGGCAAGATGGTACTTTCCTACAGTACCTCTGAGTTGGTTGACTCTGTGCTCGCTGTTGTCCTTCATAGGCACCGTCCGCTGGGACATGTGAGGAGATGGCGGTATCCTCCGGTGTACAGACCCGCTGGTGGACCTGTCGACAATGGAGGAAAGACATGTGATCATCACCTACAGACTTGATCGTGCCACAATCCTGGAACTGTGTGCTCAGCTGGAGCCAGACCTGATGTCAGCTATCCGCCATCCCACAGGAATCCCCTCTCAAGTGCAGGTGCTGTCAGTACTCCATTTCCTAGCAAGTGGGTCATTTCAAACAACAGTTGCCATAGCATCAGGGATGTCCTAGCCTATGTTTTCCAACGTGTTGTCCAGAGTGTTGTCTGCCCTGCTGAAAACATGCGGAGCTACATCGTTTTCCCTCAGGTGGAGGATTTGCCTACAGTGAAAGGTGACTTCTATACCCTGGGACATATCCCCAACATCATAGGTGCCATTGATGGGACACATGTGGCTTTGGTACCTCCCCGCAGGAGTGAACAGGTGTACAGAAATCGGAAGAGTTATAATATCCATGAATGTGCAGATGGTGTGTTTGGCCGACCAGTACATCTCCCATGTGAATGCCAAATTCCCTGGCTCAGTGCATGACGTTTACATCCTGCGGAATAGCAGCATCCCTTATGTGATGGGTCAACTCCAGAGGCACCGTGTGTGGCTATTAGGTGAGCACCTGGAAGCAAGTCAGTGGGAATGGTTGTCTGGGTCTGGGGCTATCCCTACAGGTTAGTGTGTGTCTAACAGTTGTCCCTCGCCATTTGCAGGTGACTCTGGTTACCCCAACCTGTCATGGCTACTGACCCCAGTGAGGAATCCCAGGACAAGGGCAGAGGAACGCTACAATGAGGCCCATGGGCGAACTTGGCGGATTACAGAGCGGACCTTCGGCCTCCTGAAGGCCATGTTCAGGTGCCTCCATATGACAGGTGGATCCCTATTCTACTCACCAAAGAAGGTGTGCCAGATCATCATGGCCTGCTGTATGCTTCACAACTTAGCTTTGCGACAACAGGTGCCTTTTCTGCAGGAGGATGGTCCAGATGGCGGTGTTGTTGCAGCTGTGGAGCCTGTGGACAGTGAAGACGAGGAAGCAGAAGAAGAGGACATGGACAACAGGAACTCAGTGATCCTGCAATATTTCCAGTGAGACACAGGTAAGAATACAAACCTGCTTACTACATGTACTTTAACACTACTACCTCTCAACTGTCTGTCGTTTTCACCCAGTGTATGGTCACTGAGTTGTCACTTTCCCTTACGATTTCACAGATGTGGGTCCCACTGTGTGACATCTGCTTTGTTTCCTCATGGACTAGAGCTGTGTGACATAGGTATGTTGACATTACATTTGAAAGAGCATTTGACACTGTAATTGCTAATACACCATTTCAAAATCACGGACTGACTCCAGATTGTTTTGTGCTTCAACGGTGTTTATTTAAGTGCTCAATATTGGAAGGGGTTGTAAAATGGAGAGGGGTGATGGTGGAGGAATGTCAATGGCAGAGTCCAGTCTATTAGTCTCACAGGTGCATTGGCCAAATGGACATAGGAAGTGGAGCTGGGGCAGTTTGAGGATGGACAGGGTGATAAAGTGGGCCAAAAGGATGACATTCAGGGTGTTCTCATATCTTGGCGGGGGTCTTGGCATCGTTCTCTGTCTTTGTCCTGGATCTCAGGGACCGTTTGCGGGGTGATTCACCCTCTGCAGGGGGTGGGGTGCTGGTGTGGTGGTCCTGTGGCGGTGCCTCCTGTCCACTAGCGCCGGCGGAGTTGGTGGGAAGTTCATCGTACAGGCTAGTGTCAGGGGCCCCTTGTTGTGCCACAGTGTCCCTCCTGGTGCTGAGGACTTCCTTCAGCACCCCTACAATGGTGCCCAGGGTGGAATTGATGGATCTTAGTTCCTCCCTGAAGTCCAAATACTGTTCCTCCTGCAGGCACTGGGTCTCCTGAAATTTGGCCAGTACCGTTGCCATCGTCTCCTGGGAGTGGTGGTAGGCTCCCATGATGTTGGAGAGGGCCTCGTGGAGAGTGGGTTCCCTTGGCCTGTCCTCCCCCTGTCGCACAGCAGCCCTCCCAGTTCCCCTGTGTTCCTGGGCCTCCGTCCCCTGGACAGTGTGCCCACTGCCCCCAGGTCCCTGTTGTTGTTGGGGTGGTGGGTTAGCCTGGGTTCCCTGTAGTGGTGGACACACTGCTGATTGACGTGTCCTGGGGACAGAGGTATGGGCCCGCTGGGTGGGTGCTGTGCTGGTGTTCCCAGAGGGGGGAAGCTCTGTGGTGGCTTGTGACAGTGTCAGGGGAACTGACTGTCCAGAGGTCCCCGATGGGCCGGGCTGGTCATCTAGATCCATTTGGACAGAGCTGCTGTCATCACTGTGGGCCTCTTCTGTTGGTGGTGTGGACATGTGTGGAGCCTCCTGTCCAGTGACGTTGGGTAGGGGTCCTGCAGGGGTATAAAAGGATGTTTATTACATCTGTGTTTGGCATGGTGTGCAATGGGTGGGTGACCGTATACCCCAGTGCTTGTATTCTTGTGTGGGACCTTGTGTGATAATTTTTTAGGGGTGTGTGTGGGTATGTGCAGTAGCCATGCATTGGTGATGGGTGTCCATGCTTTGTAGTTGCATGCAGGGCTTGGTGTTGGGATGGGTGGGTTGTGATAGTGGGACATTTGTGAGGAGTAGGAGTGATGGGGGTGGGGGTGAGGGTGGGGGTATGTGATAGCATGCAGGTAGGGTGGGGGATGTAATAGTTAAGATTTGACTTACCAGAGTCCATTCCTCCATCTACTCCTGCAAGGCCCTCAGGATGCAGAATCGCCAAGACCTGCTCCTCCCATGTTGTTAGTTGTGGGGGAGGAAGTGGGGGTCCGCCGCCAGTCCGCTGAACCGCAAGGTGGTGTCTTGAGACCACGGAACGCACCTTCCCCCGTAGGTCGTTCCACCTCTTCCTGATGTCATCCCTATTTCTTGGGTTCTGTCCCACTGCATTGACCCTTTCCACTATTCTTCGCCAGAGCTCAATCTTCCTAGCTATAGAGGTGTGCTGCACCTGTGATCCGAATAGCTGTGGCTCTACCTGGACGATTTCCTCCACCATGACCCTGAGCTCCTCCTCCGAGAACCTGGGGTGTCTTTGCCGTGCCATGGGGCGGTGTGGGTGAAGTGTGGGGTGGTATGTGTAGTGATAAGTGGGGTGATATATAGTGGTGTGTTGTGTGAGGTGCGTGGAAGTTATGTGGGTGATGGTGTTGAGTGCCTGTGGATGCTATTGTTCTTTCTGGTGGTGTCTCTCTCTGGCCATCTGTCGCAATTGTTGACGTAAGGGTTTGTGGGTGATGTGGGTGTGTGTTTTATATTGTATTGAGTGTGTGGGAGTGGTGTGTGTATGTGTATCAGGTGTGTGTATTTCAAATTTTCCAATGTGGTGGTGTTTTGGAGATGTATGTGCATTTTGAGCGCGGCGGTGTGTACCGCCAGTGGAATACCGCGTTGAAAGACCGCTGTGTGGATTTGTGGGTCGTGATAGTGTGGGCAAATTTCTGTTGGCGTGACGGTGGAGGTTTTGTTTTCGCCAGTTTATGACTGACCTTTGGTGTGGCGGACTTGTGTGGGTGTCTGAATTTTGGTGGATTCCAAGCAGTGGGTCATAATGACCGTGGCGGGATTCCGCTGCCACGGCGGTTTGTTGGCGGTCTTCTGCACGGCGGTAAGCGGCTTTTACCGCCAATGTTGTAATGAGGGCCCAATTATCTGAAGCTGAGCACTGACACAACCAAAATTGTGATCTCTGGCAAGAGCACTTCACTGTGGAACTCCACTCCACAGAAATCAGCACCCCTCTGAATGCCACTCCCCTTGTTGTGTGCAATAGCCCAGGCTGCAGCTTCATGGGTGCTTGTCAAAACACTACTAGTGAAGCGAGCATCTGAGCATAACATTTTGTTTTCTAATATAGGCATGTTCAGCTTCTCCCACTGCCGGAAAGTATCATTAAAGGAGAGGGTGGAGGTCACTGGTGATTCACAGTACCTAGGCCACAGACCCCATGCAGGGGCCTCTCACTGTGCTGGGAAATGTGTTTTGAGCATTCCCTGTTGTTTTAGAGGAGAGACAATATTTTTCCATTAGCGCTGGGATGTGAGAGCTCCACTGCACTTGAAAGGTGAACTCTATCCTCTTCATAACCTAACAACCACATACTTTTCAACATTTTACAGGTGAAAAGTGGGAGATTTAGAAAAATTGGGCTAATTAATTTTCAACACTAACATACATTAAAACAGAGGCAATTTTAGGCGGGAAACAGGTAAACATGCATTTGCAATGCAATCAGTCTCGCATTTGTGGTATTGAAAATGACAATGTTTTTTACTTATGTTTTTTTGTGTGCAGTGGAGTGATATTTGCATGGCGCTATTGCCATTCGTATGGCCTTGTGGCACTGGAGAACCAGAAAATTGGAAATAGGTTATGGGGAAGAGGAGACAAGAGTAATATGCTGGTTGAAAAAAAAGGTAACAACATCCTGGAAAACACAAACACTCAGAGGGAATGCAAGATTAAATAAAGCATGAGAAATGCAAGCAGGAACAACATGGTCACCTTAACGCTTTTACACTTATTATTCAGAAATCAATGAGTGTTTTTGCCTGAAAAGTTAAGGACAAGACTATAGGGCCCGGAACGGACCCTTTCAATGTCCATTGTTGATATCCTTACAAAACATAAGCAGTATAGTTTAAAAAGACAACATCCCTGAACACAGAGCCAGGGTACACATTTTATAAACTAAAATAAGGAAAACAGCTGATAAGGACCATGTTAATCGTTTTCCACTTTACCCATCACCAGGTATTGCTGTACCTCCGGGAATAGTGCCCTTCCCTACCAGGGGGAAAACAATAGGGGTTATTTATAAACCCCTTGCGTCACAGGTGCGTCAGTTTTAATATGGGAAAAAGTGATGGACCTGCGGCACAATGGGATTGTAAATAAGCCCAAATATTGTTCAGAGAAAGAGGCGAAAACTAAAGTAGTGCTTCACTGGCAAACTCTGTAAAGTGGCGCTAATGTGAATGGTTGTGAATAAAACCACTCTGCCAACTTTGAGACCACTCTGACTTGCTTTGTTTAGTTTTTTTTTTCTGTACTTTGAACCATCCTAAGGCTGCATTTTGGAATTGAACAATTTAGGAAAAAGACATTTGCAGCCAAAGTGTTTCATTCTTGTTTGGATCCATTTCACAGGGGAACAAATAAAGGAAGTGAGAGGAAAGACACGGTAAGAACTTTTTGCTGAAGACATGGTTTTCAGCAAGTGCGGAGGAGCGAGACAGAAACAGAAAGAGAGGGAATAAGAGAAAGAAGGGGGCGGCAGCTGGCAACTGGCAGCGGTAGAACAGAAGTGAACACGGTAGGAAGGTGGGTGGTGTGTACTGTGGTGAGGGGAGTGGGGTTCATCATATTCAGAAGGGGTCCCCTACACAGTAGTGAGGCAGATAAATCCAAGTGATCGGTTGGTTTTATTGCGAGTGGACCAAAAACGAGGTGAAAAACAAACAAACGTTTTCCACTATACGCACCAACCTGGTATTGCAGTACCTCTAGGAATGGTGCATTACCCAACCCTGAGAAAACAATGTTGTTCAAACAAAGACAAGAAAACTAAAGTAGAGCTTCACTGACAAACTCTGTAAAGTAGCACTAATGGTGTGGTTGTGAATAAAACCAATCTTCCCTCTTTGCGACCACTCTGTCTTGCTTTACTTTTTTTCTGTATTTTGAACCTTTTTTTCTCTCCGACCCGAGGGTGCGCTTTGGAATAGAAAAATTTCAGAAAAAAGACAGCATTTGTAGCCAAAGTGTTTCTTTCTTTTTTGTATCCATGTCACAGGGAAACAAATAAAGGAAAGCAGTAAAAGACGACATTTGCAGCCAAAGTATTTATTTCTTTTTAGGATACATTTCACATGGGAACAAATAAAGGAAAGGAGAGGAAAGAGAGGTAAAATCAAATCAAATCAAATCATTAACATTTATAAAGCGCGCTACTCACCCGTGCGGGTCTCAAGGCGCTAGGGGAAAAAGGGGGGGGTTATCGCTGTTCGAACAGCCAGGTCTTTAGGAGTCTCCGGAAAGCGGAGTGGTCCTGGGTGGTCCTGAGGCTGGTGGGGAGGGAGTTCCAGGTCTTGGCCGCCAGGAAGGAGAAAGATCTCCCACCCGCCGTGGAGCGGCGGATGCGAGGGACAGCAGCGAGTGCGAGGCCAGAGGAGCGGAGGGGGCGGGTGGGGACGTAGAAGCTGAGGCATCTGTTGAGGTATTCCGGTCCCTTGTCGTACAGGGCTTTGTGTGCGTGGGTGAGAAGTCGGAAGGTGATCCTTTTGCTGACAGGGAGCCAATGCAGGTGTCTCAGGTTTGCGGAGATGTGGCTGCTGCGGGGTATGTCGAGGATGAGGCGGGCCGAGGCGTTTTGAATGCGTTGCAGGCGATTTTGGAGTTTGGCTGTGGTCCCGGCGTAGAGGATGTTGCCGTAGTCCAGGCGGCTCGTGACGAGGGCGTGGGTCACGGTTTTTCTGGTGTCGGCGGGGATCCAGCGGAAGATCTTGCGGAGCATGCGGAGGGTGAGGAAGCAGGCGGAGGACACGGCGTTGACTTGCTGGGTCATGGTGAGAAGAGGGTCCAAGATGAAGCCGAGGTTGCGGGCGTGGTCTGTGGGGGTCGGTGCGGTGCCGAGGGCCGTGGGCCACCAGGAGTCGTCCCAGGCGGACGGGGTGTTGCCGAGGATGAGGACTTCCGTTTTTTCAGAGTTCAGCTTTAGGCGGCTGAGCCTCATCCAATCTGCAACGTCCTTCATACCCTCTTGTAGGTTGGTCTTGGCGCTGGCGGGGTCCTTGGTGAGGGAGAGTATAAGTTGGGTGTCGTCGGCGTAGGAGGTGATGATGATGTCGTGCTTGCGTACGATGTTGGCGAGGGGGCTCATGTAGACATTGAAGAGTGTCGGGCTGAGTGATGAGCCTTGGGGTACGCCGCAGATGATCTCGGTGGGTTCTGAGCGAAACGGAGAGAGGTAAACTCTTTGGGAACGGTTTGAGAGGAAGGAGGCGATCAAGTCCAGGGCCTGGCCTTGGATCCCGGTGGAGCGGAGGCGGGTGATTAGGGTGCGGTGACAGACGGTGTCAAAGGCAGCCGAGAGGTCGAGCAGAATGAGGGCGACTGTTTCACCGTTGTCCATCAGGGTTCTGATGTCGTCAGTGACTGAGATGAGGGCGGTTTCAGTGCTGTGGTTGGTTCGGAATCCGGTTTGCGAGGGGTCGAGCAGGTTGTTGTCTTCCAGCTGAGCTGTTTGTTGAAGTTATGGTTTTCAGCAAGGGTAGGAGGAATAATGCTGTCAGTTAAACACAGAATTGTGTGCCGTACTAATACAGGAGCCAAGGAGCAAACCTAAAAGAGTGCTCAGGAAGGAACATACATACAATAAGCAGTGTTGTGGGAGGGGTGAAGGGGTGGGGAGAAGACTGCACAGGGAGATTAAGTGATGACACTGCAAAGGAAGCGGTAAGTTATATTAAAGTAAAAGAAAAAAAACAAGCAGACACCAAAGGTGGGTACTGGGGGTGGGGAAGCAGTATTGTGAGACAGGTGAGGGGGTCGGGGACGGCTTGGGAGATTAAGTGATGACACAGAAAATGGCTGCACTAGTGACCAGGGAGAGGATGGCCAACAGAACACAAGCACAGCTCCTAAAGTAAACAAACTGCTGGGCATTGCACTGAGTGCCAAAGAGATGAGTGTGAAGCCTGGCCCCTGCACAGCCCCCACCCGGTTGTGCATTAGAAGGTGCAATACCACTGGTCGTGGCTAGCTGTCCCTGTGGACCCTGCTGAGTTAGTAGTGCCTTGGGGCAATTATCATCCTTCAGCCCTTGAATAGCATAGTGCATTATACATTTGTAGGCAAGTCGAGCAAGTCTGTAATAATATTATTACGAACAAGGCACTTATAATACAAACTCCTCTCAGCTGTACAAACAAAAATTCCATCTATAAGAGAGAAGCTTAAATATGCACTGAATGGTGGAAGAGGTGATGGTTTAGCCCCCTCTAACCTAGTGTGATCCACAAGATAGCCTGGACAGTAAGAGCACATTTACCTGAATGTTTTGGTGGTGTTCCCATTGTCCTAGGACCATCACATGCTGAGTTATGGCCAAAAATGTGTTGTAAAAGGAATTCCTACAACACATTATGGGGTGAGTTTCCGTGCATATATTAAACCTTTATCAGACATTAACTGTGTTTGTGCATCAGCACAAGGTGCAATACCACTGGTCGTGGCAAGATGTCCCTGTGGAGCCTACTGAATTAGTAGTGCCTTGGGGCAATTATCATCCTTCAGCCGTAGGAGAGCATAGTGCATTACACAGTTGCATGTCCAGCAAGGCTGTCAGAATATTATTACAAACAAAACCCTTAAAAGGTGTGAGAAAGTAGCCTCTTTCTTGCATGGTTACCCCCATTTTTGGCCTGTTTGTGAGTGTTTGTCAGTATGTCTGTACTGTCTCACTGGGATCCTGCTAGCCAGGACCACAGTGCTCATAGTTTGTAACCCTATTTGTCAGTGTGTTTTGCCTGTCTCACTGGGATCCTGGTAGCCAGGACCCCAGTATTCATAGTTTGTGGCCTATGTGTCCGTTGTCAGCAGTGCTTAACTGTGTCACTGAAGTTCTGCTAACCAGAACTCCAGTGCTTACGCTCTCTCCACTTCCAAATTCATCACTGTAGCTTAGTGACTTCATATTCCAATTCCATTTGGCACACTGGACCCCCATTATAAGTCCCTAGTATATGGAACCTAGGTACCCAGGGCATTTGGGTTCCAGGAGATCCTTATGGGCTGCAGCATTTCTTTTGCCAACTATAAGGAGCTCAGACAAACACTTCTTCAGGACTGCCACTGCAGTCTGAGTGAAATAGTGCACACACTATTTCACAGCCTTTTTCATTGCACCAGGTAACTTATAAGTCGCCTATAAGTCTAATCTTCAGACCCTGAAGGCTAGGTGCAAAGTAACTGTGTGTGAGGGCACTCCTGCACTAGCAGAGGTGCCCCCACATCGTCCAGGCCCATTTTCCCAGACTCCTTGAGTGTGGGGACGCCATTATAAGTGTGCACTACATACAGGTCAATACATATCTGTAGCTTTACAGTGGTATATGGCCATGTGAGGTGTCTAGGAACCGGAAATTGTACCCCCAATCTGATTCTGGTATTGAGGGGCCAATTCCATGCACCCTGGGGGCTCCACCATGGACTGCTATACCAGTCTTCTGAGGTTTTCACTGCAGCCCCAGCTGCTGCCACCTCACAGACAGGCTTCTGCCGTCTTGGAGTTTGGGCAGCCCAATCCCAGGAAGGCAGTGTGACAGGGGAGGAAGAATGGATACCAGAAGGCGTAACAGGCTGTTGTATGTGGTCTTCTATTTTTGTTTCTTCACACTTTTTCCTTTTATATTGTTATATTTTTTATATTTGTCTCTTTTCTCAGGTTTTTGTCTTTGTCATTTTTAGGATCTTCGTTTGTCTTTTGTGCTTGTGTCTCTTTTCTTTTCTTTTCTTCAGGATATTCCTAACTGGGTCTTTTCATTCATCCAGGCAGTCAGTGCGTAATTTGTCATAGGAAGATACCAGAAGAGTTCCCCTAGGGAGTGGCTGTTCGAGCCACCTATTGGATGGATAGTGAGATAAAAAGTCTGCATTGGTCAGCAGGGAACCAGGGGAGTGTTGAATCTTAAATTAAAAAGATTGAAGTGATAGGAACCACTGTAGGATGCAAGAGTTTGTTTCTTTGTGCTTAGAAAGCCAAGTCAAAGGGGCGTGGTCCGTAAGGAGGGTGAAGGTTCTTCTTCACAGGAGATAGTAGCAAAGGGATTACACAGCCCATTTAATCGCCAGGCATTCCTTCTCGACAGTTGCATAATGTTGCTATTGGGGTAAGAGTTTTCTACTGATATAGACAATGGGATGATAGTGTCAGTCATCTCCTTCTTGTGATAACACTGCTCGTATTCCCTGATCCGAAGCATCAGCTTATACCTGGAAGGGTTTTTGGAAGTCTGGGCAATGCAAAATGGGTTCAGTAGTCAATAAAGATTTTAAGTGATTGAAATGCTGTCTCTCTAATTCAGTTAACTGGGATATGTGATTGGACCATTTCTTTTCCAATAGGGCAGTAAGAGGGGCAGCAAGATTGGAAAAATGGGGAATGAAGCGCCTGTAGTAACCTACCATCCCCAGGAAGGCTCTCATATTTTTTTTTGTCTTTGGGACATGAATTTGAGTAATGGCGTCTACCTTCTCTATTTGTGGCCTCAGGGTTCCGTCTTCTATCACATACCCTAAATAATTAATAGTATTCTTTGCTAAGTTACACTTCTCCGGGTTGGCTGTCAAACCTGCCTTATCCAAGGGCTTCTAGTATGTGTGACAAGTGTTTTAATGTGATCTTCCCAAGTCTCACTATATATGACAATATCATCTAAGTAGCCTGCTGAGTAGGGTTGAAAGGGTCGTAATACAATATCAATTAACCTCTGGAAAGTGGTGGGTGCACCATGAAGTCCAAAGGGCAATACAGTGAACTGGTATAACCCGGAGGGGGTCGCAGAGGCTGTTTTTTCCTTATTTTCTGTTTCTAGGGGAATCGAAGTAGGAAAGGGAATTCACTTGTCGGAAGTCTATCCAAAATCAAATCGGATAGAGCCGTCTGGTTTGGGAACCAGGATGATAGGGGAGCACCAGGGACTAGATGACGGTTCAATGATCCCTGCCTTTAACTTAACTTATGTAAATTCCTTTTCTACTATCTGCTTCCTGGCTTCGGGTAGGCGGTAGGGTCTTTGTCGGGAGATCCTTCTGTCCATAGTACGAATGTGAGAATATGCTTTGTTTCTTCTTCGGTTTCCTCCCATTGTTCAGCCAACATCTCTAGCATGGTCCATGGTTGTCTTCCAAATAGGAGTTCAAAGGGACTATGCCCCGTGGAAGACTGTGTGTGTATTCTTATGGAATATAATACCCATGGTAACTTTCTGTACTAAATTTTTACCAGATTCGCTGATGATTTTCCACAAAAGACTTTTGATAGTTTTATTGTATTGTTCTACCAAACCATCAGTCTGAGGATGATATACGTATGTCCATATGTGGTGAACCTCAAGAGTATGACATGTCTTGGACATTAGCCTGGACATAAAAGGAGTTCCCTGGTCTGTCAGGAGTTCTTTTGGAAATTCCACTCGAGAAAAAAACTCAGTCATGGCTTGAGCCACGCTCTTAGTAGTCATACTTGCCAAAGGAATGGCTTCCGGGTATCTGGTTGCATAATCTACCAGGACTAAAAGGTATTGGTGACCGTTAGATGAGGGTATCAGGGGTCCCACCAAGTCCATACCCACCCGGGTGAAAGAGGTCTCTATTATTGGTAACGGAAGGAGAGGAGCCTTAGGATCTCTGGAGGGGTTTACCAACTGACACTTTGGACACTGTTGGCAATGTTTACTTACATAAACATATATTTCAGGCCAGTAAAATCTCTTGGTTATATATTCCTCTGTTTTATCTTTGTCCTTCTCCTGTATCTCCGTTTGCTAGGTGAAGTACTTGGTCTCTGTAATCGTGTGGAACTAACAACTGCGGTTTCTATTTCCTGGTAGGGAGCGATATAACAAGTCATTGTTAATTTGAAAATGTGGACCTACCGTCTGGGGCTCTGCTGTCAGAGCAGCTTGCCAGGTGTTTTTTAAAGTAGGATCCTCTTGCTGAGCTTGTCGGAATTGTCCTGCGATGGAAAAAATCAGCTTTGCGGAATTGGAGTTAGAGTCATTACCGTTATGGTTGTTTCTGTGATATGCCTTCTTTTGCTCTTGTTTTTGTGATCTAGTTAAGTGTTTTCTTGGTAATTGTTTTTCAATTTCTGAGACTGAAAACGGTGCCTCCTTCCACCAGGATAGTTTTTGATGTTTAGAATGAAGGCTAGCCAATAGTTCGGGAAATAAATATAATCTGTGCCTAATATAAGTTCTTCGACAAGATTCGGGATAGCTCCTACTACCACGGACTCTTACTTTCCTTGCCAGTTCATTTGAATGAGAGCAACGGGGTATTTTCTACTATGCCCATGTACACACGTGATCATGACTTGCTCACCCTTGATCCATTGAACTGGTTTAACATGTTTTTGGTTGATTACACTCTGACTACACCCAGAATCTATTAATGTCTGTCTTTTTTCTTGATTTACCAGAAGGAAGGTGGAATACTGAGTCTTTGTACGGCCTAACCATAGAACCATTCCTTTGGTCATCCCGATTTCCATAGGCTCCCCTTGATTGTTTTTCTGGGGAGAGTATCGGGCTATGTGTCCCCATTCTGCACAGTTGACACACTGCGGGTGGTCACGGTTTCTTTTAATGGAGCACGATTAATTGATGGTCTTTCTACACTTGACCCTACTACCGGTTTGTTTGGAACGGATTGGGGTGATACTGATTTCTGAGAAGGAGAACTGGTGGGTCTCATACTAGTGCCCCGGAAGTCGGGAGCGCGATGATATGCACAGGCTAATTCCACGGCAGTGGTGTTATTCAGCCCAGGATGTTGTCGAATCCAGTTCCACGTGGAGGTAGGTAGGGTGTCAAGATATTGTTCCAATACTATTGCCTCAAACATTTCTCCCTTGGTAGTTTCAACAGGGTTCAACCATTTGTTAGCTTCATGATGAACCCTATAATACAATGTTCGGGGATTTTCCTGATGTCCCCATTTAGTATGTCTAAATCTAAGGTGATAGCTTTTTTGGTCTAACCCAACCCATTCCAGGATGGTGTTTTTTATGTCCTCATAGGGGGTTATGCCTCAAGGGTTAACGGCTTGATAAGCAGCCTGTAGAGGGCCGGTGAGGAACAGAGCGATCTATTTACCCCACTTTTCCATAGGCCAGTAAGCCGAACTAGCTACCCGTTAAAAATTGGTGAAGAAGGCATCCAGATCATCATGCTCCTGGTATTTCTGTAACACAGTACTGGGTACGTTTGGATGTACTCTGGTAGTAGCTATGGTTTCAATCAGTTTTCCTAGAGCAGTCTCATGTACTAACTGATTGTTGGCAATAATCGTTGCTTGACTTTTCAATATGGTTTGTAAGGCTTCACGTTCTTCTTTTGCCTCCCTTAGTTGTTCTTCCCAGACCAACTGCAAGTGTCTTTGACCCTCTGCCAACTGAGTGATCATATCGGCTAACGTGGGTTTTTCCTCCATTATCCTTTCCTGTCCTAGGGAGTCTTATATCACAGAATCCCACTTCTGAAACCACTTGTGACATGGGAGGAATAATGGATACCAGAAGGCGTAACAGGCTGTTGTATGTGGTCTTTTATTTTTGTTTCTTCACACTTTTTCCTACTACATTGTTTATATTTGTCTCTTTTCTCAGGTTTTTGTCTTTGTCATTTTTAGGATCTTCGTTTGTCTTTTGTGTTTGTTTCTCTTTTCTTTTCTTCAGGATATTCCTAACTGGGTCTTCTCATTCATCCAGGTAGTCAGCGTGGCATTCCTCACAGGAAGATACCAGAAGAGGGAGAAAGAAGAAGCCAGGTTTTAGAGGGTACATTGGTGGAACATGGATAGCCCTATTGCTTTTTTCTATCTAGTTCTTTCTATCTCATTTTCTTTTCCTTCTTTCCCCTGTTTCTCTGGCCGGTGCAGTTAGTGTAGTTACTTTTCCTTTAACGTTGATCGGATCTTCTCTTTCTTTTATCTAAGGCCTTACTACTATCTTTCAGGTGTATTTTATATCTGATTTTGTTCTTTTCTTTGTTAGTACAGGTGCTGCCCCTTTTCACCCTGTGCTTTCCTGGATGTTATTCTTCACATTTTGTGCCCTTTTAATGTGCGCTTTTACCCTCCAATTCACCCCCTTTCTTATTTATCAAGTGCGTTCATGCATGGTAAACGGTTTCCTTCCCGTTACCTCCCCAACCCCATTACAGTTTCCGTACCTGATCAGGCCACATTCTTCCGAGAACGTGGCCGGCTCCAGCATGTACTCTCCCTCCTCCTTCTCCTGGCACATCCGAATTTCCGTATTATGGCACTAATTTCCTTTGGAACTGTCACGTCTCACCGTTGTTGAGCTGGGACTCCACCCCTTGATCGGCAGCTCACCGTCAACTGGCCGCTCATCTATTCCTTGTGTTGGCGTTTCTCCATCACTGCTTTCCTTCTCGCCACCATCCGTCTTCTTTATTTCAATGCCCTCCCCGGCTTCCCACATTGGGGCGTTTTGAAAGAGCCCCGCCCATATCTGCACGGACTCCGTAAGCCACAAAGTACCCCCGGGGTACCTCCCTCTCGGCCTGGCCCACATCAACCTACCACAGTCAGAACAATGCATTTCCTTTGAGACGGGGTGTTATACCCTCTCCCTTTGTGTAGGAAAGTACCATCTTGCCTGGCATGTTACCCCCATATTTCACTGTATATATGTTGTTTTAGTGTATGTGTCACTGGGACCCTGCCAGCCAGGGCCCCAGTGCTCATAAGTGTGCCCTGTATGTGTTCCCTGTGTGATGACTAACTGTCTCACTGAGGCTCTGCTAACCAGAACCTCAGTGGTTATGCTCTCTCTTTGCTTTCCAAATTGTTACTAACAGGCTAGTGACCAATTTCACTAATTCACATTGGCACACTGGAACACCCTTATAATTCCTTAGTATATGGTACTGAGGTACCCAGGGTATTGGGGTTCCAGGAGATCCCTATGGGCTGCAGCATTTCTTTTGCCACCCATAGGGAGCCCTGACAATTCTGACGCAGGCCTGCCACTGCGGCCTGAGTGAAATAACGTCCACGTTATTTCACAGTCATTTACCACTGCACTTAAGTAACTTATAAGTCGCCTATATGTCTAACCTTTACCTGGTAAAGGTTGGGTGCTAAGTTACTTTGGGGGTCATTCTGACTCCCGCCGGGAGCGGTCACTGCGCGCCCGGCGGGAGCCGCCAAAATACCATACTGCGGTCAGAAGACCGCGGCGGGTATTTTGAGTTTTCCCCTGGGCTGGCGGGCGGCCTTCAAAAGGCCGCCCGCCAGCCCAGGGGAAAACGACCTTCCCACCATGAAGCTGGCTCGTAATCGAGCCGGCGGAGTGGGAAGGTGCGACGGGTGCTACTGCACCTGTCGCGTATTTCACTGTCTGCTATGCAGACAGTGAAATACAAGCGGGGCCCTCTTACGGGGGCCCCTGCAGTGCCCATGCCAGTGGCATGGGCACTGCAGGGGCCCCCAGGGGCCCCGCGACCCCCCCCCTACCGCCATCCGGTTCCCGGCGGGCGGACCGCCGGGAACTGGATGGCGGTAGGGGGGGTCGGAGGATTCAAAAGGGCG
Source organism: Pleurodeles waltl (assembly GCF_031143425.1). Lineage (NCBI taxonomy): Eukaryota > Metazoa > Chordata > Amphibia > Caudata > Salamandridae > Pleurodeles > Pleurodeles waltl. The sequence continues at coordinate 1,510,197,245 of NC_090444.1, read as the reverse complement.
GCGGTACACTGGCGGGAGACCGCCAGTGTTGCCGGTCCGACCGCGGCTTTACCGCTGCGGTCGGAATGCCCTTGGGAGCACCGCCGGCCTGTCGGCGGTGCTCCCGCGGTCATTCACCCTGGCGGTTTTTACCGCCAGGGTTAGAATGACCACCTTAGTGTGTGGGCACCCTGGCACTAGCCAAGGTGCACCCACATCGTTCAGGGCAAATTACCCGGACTTTGTGAGTGCGGGGACACCATTACACGTGTGCACTATACATAGGTCACTACCTATGTATAGCGTCGCAATGGTAACTCCGAACATGGCCATGTAACATGTCTAAGATCATGGAATTGTCACCCCAATGCCATTCTGGCATTGGGGAGACAATTCCATGATCCCCCGAGTCTCTAGCACAGACCCGGGTACTGCCAAACTACCTTCCCTGGGTTTCACTGCAGCTGCTGCTGCTGCCAACCCCTCAGACAGGTTTCTGCCCTCCTGGGATCCAGCCAGGCTTGGCCCAGGAAGGCAGAACAAAGGACTTCCTCAGAGAGAGGGTGTTACACCCTCTCCTTTTGGAAAAAGGTGTCAGGGCTGGGGAGGAGTAGCCTCCCCCAGCCTCTGGAAATGCTTTGATGGGCACAGATGGTGCCCATCTCTGCATAAGCCAGTCTACACCGGTTCAGGGATCCCCTAGCCCTGCTCTGGCACGAAACTGGACAAAGGAAAGGGGAGTGACCACTCCCCTGACCTGCACCTCCCAGGGGAGGTGCCCAGAGCTCCTCCAGTGTGCTCCAGACCTCTGCCATCTTGGAAACAGAGGTGCTGCTGGCACACTGGACTGCTCTGAGTGGCCAGTGCCAGCAGGTGACGTCAGAGACTCCTCCTGATAGGCTCTTACCTGTGTTGCTAGCCTATCCTCCTTCCTAGGTAGCCAAACCTCCTTTTCTGGCTATTTAGGGTCTCTGCTTTGGGGAATTCTTGAGATAACGAATGCAAGAGCTCATCAGAGTTCCTCTGCATCTCTCCCTACACCTTCTGCCAAAGGATCGACCGCTGACTGCTCAGGACGCCTGCAAAACCGCAACAAAGTAGCAAAGACGACTACTGCAACCTTGTATCGCTGATCCTGCCGCCTTCTCGACTGTTTTCCTGGTGGTGCATGCTGTGGGGGTATCCTGCCTCCTCTCTTCACTAGGAGCTCTGAAGAAATCCCCAGTGGGTCGACGGAATCTTCCCCCTGCAACCGCAGGCAACAAAAGACTGCATCACCGGTCCTCTGGGTCCCCTCTCAGCACGACGAGCGTGGTCCCTGGAACTCAGCAACTCTGTCCAAGTGACTCCCACAGTCCAGTGACTCTTCAGTCCAAGTTTGGTGGAGGTAAGTCCTTGCCTCCCCACGCTAGACTGCATTGCTGGGTACCGCGTGATTTGCAGCTGCTCCGGATCCTGTGTACTCTTCCAGGATTTCCTTTGTGCGCAGCCAAGCCTGGGTCCCCGACACTCTAACCTGCAGTGCACAACCTCCTGAGTTGTCCTCCAGCGTCGTGGGATCTCCTTTTGTGACTTCGGGTGAGCTCTGGTTCACTCCTCTTTGTAGTGCCTGTTCCGGCACTTCTGTGGGTGCTGCCTGCTTCTGTGAGGGCTCCCTGTCTTGCTGGGCGCCCCCTCTGTCTCCTCACGCAAGTGGCGACATCCTGGTCCCTCCTGGGCCACAGCAGCATCCAAAAACCTTAACCACAACCCTTGCAGCTAGCAAGGCTTGTTTGTGGTCTTTCTGCGAGGGAACACCTCTGCAAGCTTCTTCACGACGTGGGACATTCATCCTCCGAATGGGAAGTTGCTAGCCCTCTTCGTTCTTGCAGAATCCACAGCTTCTACCATCCGGTGGCAGCATCTTTGCACCCTCACCTGGCATTTCCTGGGCATCTGCCCAATCTCGACTTTGTCGCGACTCTTGGACTTGGTCCCCTTGTTCCACACGTACTGTCATCTGGAAATCCACTTTGGTTGCATTGCTGGTGTTGGTCTTCCTTGCAGAATTCCCCTATCACGACTTCTGTGCTCTCTGGGGAATATAGGTACACTTTACACCTACTTTTCAGCGTCTTCGGGTGGGCTATTTTTTTAACCCTCACTGTTTTCTTACAGTCCCAGCGACCCTCTACAAGCTCACATAGGTTTGGGGTCCATTCGTGATTCGCATTCCACTTTTGGAGTATATGGTTTGTGTTGCCCCTATACCTATGTGCTCCTATTCCAATCTACTGTAACTTTACATTGCTAGCATTACTTCCTTTTGCTATTACTGCATATCTTTGGTATTGTGTACATATATCTTGTGTATATTTGGCATCCTCATACTGATGGTACTCACTGAGATACTTTTGGCATATTGTCATAAAAATAAAGTACCTTTATTTTTAGTATATCTGTGTATTGTGTTTTCTTATGATATTGTGCATATGACACCAGTGGTATAGTAGGAGCTTTGCATGTCTCCTAGTTCAGCCTAAGCTGCTCTGCTATAGCTACCTTCTATCAGCCTAAGCTGCTAGAAACACCTCTTCTACACTGATAAGGGATAACTGGACCTGGTACAGAGTGTAAGTACCCCTTGGTACCCACTACAAGCCAGGCCAGCCTCCTACATTGGTTGTGCAGCGGTGGGATAAGTACTTGCAACTACTTACCACTTTGTCATGTTGTACTTTTCATAATAGAAAAATATACAAAACAAGTTCAGTGTATGTACACCTAACCAAAAAGTTTTGCTTTTCTTCTCTTACTCTATTTGCTAAGTGCTGAAAAGTACCTCTAAACTTTCAAAAAGTTTCTAAAAAGTTGAAAAAGTTTATTTTTTTGTTTCCTTAAAAAGTTCAGACATTTTTTCTTCTTTCTTTTATCTGTCCCTAAACCTTTTCTATCATGTCTCGTACAGGTCCTACTCTTGATCTGGTCAGCACAGCTTATGACCACCTTAGCTGGAAAGTTGTGAGGAGTCTCTGCATTGACAGAGGTTTAGGGGTAGGGAAGAATCCCTGTAGAGAATTGTTAATTAACATGCTCATTGAAAATGATAAGGCCTTAGCTGGCACATCAGTTGAGAAGTTAGGAGATGGTTCACACTCTGATTCTGGGGCACCCCCAGTAAGAATGTTAGATGGTATCCTTCCCAACCTGCCCCTTAGCAGGCCACCTAGCATAACTGGTACTAATGTGAGCTCTCATCACAGTAGGGATGTCATTCCTGCAGTGCCAACTGTTAGGGACAATTCACCCTCTGTTCATTCACATCATTATTTTGTGTCAAAGCATGCCCAACCCACCCACCCTGATGACAGAATGTTAGAAAGGGAGCTCAATAGATTGAGAGTGGTAGAGTCCAGGCTGAAGCTTAAACAGCAACAGCTGGCTCTAGACAGGGAATCTTTAGACTTAGAAAAAGAAAGACAGAGGTTGGGGTTAGGACCCCATGGTGGCAGCAGCAGTATTACAGATAGTAATCCTGTGAAAGAGCATGACTCTAGGAATCTGCATAAGATAGTTCCCCCTTACAAGGAGGGGGATGACATTAACAAGTGGTTTGCTGCACTTGAGAGGGCCTGTGTTGTACAGGGGGTCCCTCAAAGGCAGTGGGCTGCTATCCTATGGCTATCTTTCAGTGGAAAGGGTAGGGATAGGCTCCTTACTGTGAAGTAAAGTGATGCCAATAATTTTACAGTTTTGAAGAATGCACTCTTGGATGGATTTGGCTTAACCACTGAACAATACAGGATTAAGTTCAGAGAAACCAGAAAAGAGTCCTCACAAGACTGGGGTAGACTTTGTTGACTATTCAGTGAAGGCCTTGGAGGGGTAGTTACATGGCAGTAAAGTTTCTGACTATGAAAGCCTGTATAATCTGATCCTGAGAGAGCATATTCTGAATAACTGTGTGTCTGATTTGTTACACCAATATCTAGTGGACTCAGATCTGACCTCTCCCCAAGAATTGGGAAAGAAGGCAGACAAATGGGTCAGAACAAGAGTGAACAGAAAAGTTCATTCAGGGGGTGACAAGGATGGCACGAAGAAGGATGGTAAGTCTTCAGGCAAGGGTGGGGACAAATCTAAAAATGAGTCTTCATCAGGCCCACAAAAACACTCTGGTGGGGGTGGTGGGTCCAAATCCTCTTCTAATCAAGTAAAGAAACCATGGTGCTATTTATGTAAAGTAAAAGGCCATTGGACAACTGATGCCAGTTGTCCAAAGAAAAGCACCAAGCCTCCCACTACCACAACCCCTACTGCTACACCTAGTGCCCCTAGTAATAGCAGTGGTGGTGGGAGCAAACTTACTAATAGCCAATCCAAGGGAGTAGCTGGGCTCACTTTTGGTAATTTAGTTGGGGTTGGTCTTGTTAGGGAGCCCACAGAGGCTGTGCTAGTCTCTGAAGGTGCCATTGATTTGGCCACCTTGGTTGTTTGTCCCCTTAATATGGATAAGTACAAGCAACTTCCCCTAATAAATGGTGTTGAGGTTCAGGCCTACAGGGACACAGGTGCCAGTGTTACCATGGTAATAGAGAAACTGGTACACCCTGAACAACACCTACTTGGTCACCAGTACCAAGTGACTGATGCTCATAAAAACACTCTTAGCCACCCCATGGCTGTTGTAAATCTCAACTGGGGGGGGGGGGGGGGGATTACTAGTCCAAAGAAAGTTGTGGTTGCGTCAGATTTACCTGTAGACTGTCTACTAGGGAACGATTTAGAGACATCAGCTTGGGCAGAAGTGGAGTTGGAGGCTCATGCAGCAATGCTGGGCATTCCTGGGCATATTTTTGCTTTAACCAGGGCTCAGGCCAAAAAGCAAAGAGGACAGGGTGACTTGGATCCTGGAACAATGGACCAAGTGCTCACTAAAGCTAGGGTTAGTAAAGGTAAATCACTACCTACTATCCCTCCCTCTACAGATGATTCAACTTCTGAGGAAGAAGAATTTCCCCCCTGTGCAGAACCTTCACCAGAGGAGCTGGAAGCAGACACTGCTGAGCTTTTGGGTGGAGGGGGGCCTGCCAGGGAGGAGCTGAGTGTGGCACAGCAAACCTGTCCCACATTAGAGGGTCTAAGACAGCAAGCTGTCAAACAGCAAAATGGGGATGTCAGTGACTCACATAGAGTTTACTGGGAGGACAACCTCTTGTATACAGAGGCAAGGGACCCTAAACCTGGAGCAGCCAGGAGATTGGTCATTCCCCTGCAATACAGAGAGTTCCTCCTAACTCTAGCCCACGACATTCCCTTGGCTGGACATTTAGGGCAAATTAAAACATGGGAAAGGCTGTTTCATTGGCCTAGAATGTCAGAGGACACAAAAGATTTTTGTAAGTCCTGTGTCACCTGTCAAGCCAGTGGCAAAACTGGTGGCACCCCAAAGGCTCCCCTTATTCCACTGCCTGTGGTTGGGGTCCCCTTTGAAAGGGTAGGGGTTGACATAGTTGGCCCCCTTGACCGTCCTACTGCTTCAGCTAATAGGTTTATCTTGGTGGTAGTGGACCATGCCACAAGATATCCTGAAGCAATTCCTCTAAGGACCACTACAGCACCTGCAGTGGCAAAATCCCTCATGGGAATCTTTTCCAGGGTGGGTTTCCCAAAAGAGGTGGTATCAGACAGGGGTAGCAACTTTATGTCTGCATACTTGAAGGCCATGTGGAAGGAATGTGATGTAACATACAAATTCACCACACCTTATCATCCACAAACAAATGGACTGGTTCAGAGGTTTAACAAAACTCTCAAAGGAATGATAATGGGACTCCCTGAAAAACTCAGGAGGAGATGGGATGTCCTGTTACCTTGCCTACTTTTTGCTTACAGGGAGGTATCCCAAAAAGGAGTGGGCTTCAGCCCCTTTGAACTCCCATTTGGACACCCTGTAAGAGGTCCTCTAACACTTGTAAAGGAGGGTTGGGAACAACCTTTAAAAGCTCCTAAGCAAGACATAGTGGACTATGTACTTGGCCTAAAATCCAGAATGGCTGAGTACATGAAAAAGGCCAGTAAAAACCTTCAGGCCAGCCAAGAGCTCCAAAAGCAATGGCATGACCAGAAGGCTGTTCCGATTCAGTACCAACCAGGGCAGAAAGTGTGGGTCTTGGAGCCTGTGGCCCCAAGAGCACTCCAAGACAAATGGAGTGGACCCCACATTATTGTTGGAAAGAAGGGAGAAATCACCTACTTGGTTGACTTAGGCACTGCCAGAAGTCCCCTTAGGGTACTCCATGTCAATCGCCTAAAACCCTACTATGACAGGGCTGATCTCACCCTGCTCATGGCAACAGATGAAGGACAGGAAGAAGAGAGTGACCCTCTCCCTGATCTCTTCTCTTCCACAGAACAAGATGCTCTAGTGGAAGGTGTAGTTTTAGCAGATTGTCTTACTGCTGAGCAGAAAGACCACTGCATAAATCTCCTGGGTCAGTTTTCTGAACTCTTTTCTACTGTGCCAGGCACCACTTCTTGGTGTGAGCACACTATAGATACTGGAGACAGCATGCCTGTCAAAAGTAAGATCTATAGGCTGCCTGACCATGTCAGAGACTGCATAAAACAAGAGGTTCAGAAAATGCTTGAACTGGGAGTAGTTGAGCACTCTGAAAGTCCACGGGCCTCTCCTGTGGTGCTTGTACCAAAGCCTCACTCTAAAGATGGGAAAAGAGAGATGAGGTTTTGTGTAGATTACAGAGGTCTCAACCAGGTAACTAAAACTGATGCTCACCCTATACCCAGGGCAGATGAGCTCATAGATACACTGGCATCTGCCAAGTATCTAAGCACCTTTGATTTGACTGCAGGGTATTGGCAGATCAAGTTATCAGAGGATGCTAAAGCAAAAACTGCATTTTCGACTATTGGAGGGCACTACCAATTCACAGTAATGCCCTTTGGTTTGAAAAATGCACCTGCCACTTTTCAGAGGTTGGTGAATACAGTCCTGCAAGGGTTGGAGGCTTTTAGTGCAGCATATCTAGATGATATAGCTGTCTTTAGCTCCACCTGGGATGATCACCTGGTCCACCTGTGGAAAGTTTTGGAGGCCCTGCAAAAGGCAGGCCTCATTATCAAGGCTTCAAAGTGCCAGATAGGGCAGGGGAAAGTGGTTTATCTGGGACACCTTGTAGGTGGAGTACAGATTGTACCACTTCAGGGGAAAATCAAAACTATCATAGATTGGGTTCCCCCTACAACTCAGACCCAGGTGAGAGCCTTCTTAGGCCTCACTGGGTATTACAGGAGGTTCATAAAGAACTATGGCTCCATAGCAGCCCCTCTTAATGACCTCACTTCAAAAAAATGCCTAAAAAGGTATTGTGGACAGCTAGCTGTCAGAAAGCTTTTGAGGAGCTGAAACAGGCCATGTGCTCTGCACCTGTCCTGAAAAGCCCTTGTTACTCTAAAAAATTCTATGTCCAAACTGATGCATCTGAATTAGGAGTAGGGGCAGTCCTATCACAACTTAATTCTGAGGGCCAGGATCAACCTGTTGCTTTTATTAGTAGGAGGTTGACCCCTAGAGAAAAGCGTTGGTCTGCCATAGAGAGGGAGGCCTTTGCTGTGGTCTGGGCTCTGAAGAAGTTGAGGCCATACCTGTTTGGCACTCACTTCATTGTTCAGACAGACCACAAACCTCTACTTTGGCTAAAACAAATGAAAGGTGAAAATCCTAAATTGTTGAGGTGGTCCATATCCCTACAGGGAATGGACTATACAGTGGAACATAGACCTGGGAGTAGCCACTCCAATGCAGATGGACTCTCCAGATATTTCCACTTAGACAATGAAGACTCATCAGGTCATGGCTAGTCTTATTGTCCTTCGTTTGGGGGGGTTGTGTAGGAAAGTACCATCTTGCCTGGCATGTTACCCCCATATTTCACTGTATATATGTTGTTTTAGTGTATGTGTCACTGGGACCCTGCCAGCCAGGGCCCCAGTGCTCATAAGTGTGCCCTGTATGTGTTCCCTGTGTGATGACTAACTGTCTCACTGAGGCTCTGCTAACCAGAACCTCAGTGGTTATGCTCTCTCTTTGCTTTCCAAATTGTCACTAACAGGCTAGTGACCAATTTCACCAATTCACATTGGCATACTGGAACACCCTTATAATTCCCTAGTATATGGTACTGAGGTACCCAGGGTATTGGGGTTCCAGGAGATCCCTATGGGCTGTAGCACTTCTTTTGCCACCCATAGGGAGCTCTGACAATTCTTACACAGGCCTGCCACTGCAGCCTGAGTGAAATAACGTCCACGTTATTTCACAGCCATTTACCACTGCACTTAAGTAACTTATAAGTCACCTATATGTCTAACCTTTACCTGGTAAAGGTTGGGTGCTAAGTTACTTAGTGTGTGGGCACCCTGGCACTAGCCAAGGTGCCCCCACATCGTTCAGGGCAAATTCCCCGGACCTTGTGAGTGCGGGGACACCATTACACGCGTGCACTATACATAGGTCACTACCTATGTATAGCGTCACAATGGTAACTCCGAACATGGCCATGTAACATGTCTAAGATCATGGAATTGTGAATGGCATTGGGGAGAAATTCCATGATCCCCCGAGTCTCCAGCACAGACCCGGGTACTGCCAAACTACCTTTCCTGGGGTTTCACTGCAGCTGCTGCTGCTGCCAACCCCTCAGACAGGTTTCTGCCCTCCTGGGATCCAGCCAGGCTTGGCCCAGGAAGGCAGAACAAAGGACTTCCTCAGAGAGAGGGTGTTATACCCTCTCCCTTTGGAAAAAGGTGTCAGGGCTAGGGAGGAGTAGCCTCCCCCAGCCTCTGGAAATGCTTTGATGGGCACAGATGGTGCCCATCTCTGCATAAGTCAGTCTACACCGGTTCAGGGATTCCACAGCCCTGCTCTGGTGCGAAAGTGGACAAAGGAAAGGGGAGTGACCACTCCCCTGACCTGCACCTGTGTGCTCCAGATCTCTGCCATCTTGGAAACAGAGGTGCTGCTGGCACACTGGACTGCTCTGAGTGGCCAGTGCCAGCAGGTGACGTCAGAGACTCCTCCTGATAGGCTCTTACCTTTGTTGCTAGCCTATCCTCCTTCCTAGGTAGCCAAACCTCCTTTTCTGGCTATTTAGGGTCTCTGCTTTGGGGAATTCTTGAGATAACGAATGCAAGAGCTCATCAGAGTTCCTCTGCATCTCTCTCTTCACCTTCTGCCAAAGGATCGACCGCTGACTGCTCAGGACGCCTGCAAAACTGCAACAAAGTAGCAAAGACGACTACTGCAACCTTGTATCGCTGATCCTGCCGCCTTCTCGACTGTTTTCCTGGTGGTGCATGCTGTGGGGGTATCCTGCCTCCTCTCTGCACTAGGAGCTCTGAAGAAATCTCCCGTGGGTCGACGGAATCTTCCCCCTTCAACCGCAGGCAACAAAAGACTGCATCACCGGTCCTCTGGGTCCCCTCTCAGCACGACGAGCGTGGTCCTGGAACTCAGCAACTCTGTCCAAGTGACTCTCACAGTCCAGTGACTCTTCAGTCCAAGTTTGGTGGAGGTAAGTCCTTGCCTCCCCACGCTAGACTGCATTGCTGGGTACCACGTGATTTGCAGCTGCTCCGGCTCCTGTGCATTCTTCCAGGATTTCCTTTGTGCACAGCCAAGCCTGGGTCCCCGACACTCTAACCTGCAGTGCACAACTTCCTGAGTTGCCCTCCGGCATCGTGGGATCTCCTTTTGTGACTTCGGGTGTGCTCTGGTTCACTCCTCTTCGTAGTGCCTGTTCTGGCACTTCTGCGGTTGCTGCCTGCTTCTGTGAGGGCTCCCTGTCTTGCTGGGCACCCCCTCTGTCTCCTCACGCAAGTGGCGACATCCTGGTCCCTCCTGGGCCACAGCAGCATCCAAAAACCTTAACCGCGACCCTTGCAGCTAGCAAGGCTTGTTTGCGGTCTTTCTGCGTGGAAACACCTCTGCAAGCTTCTTCACGACGTGGGACATCCATCCTCCAAAGTGGAAGTTTCTAGCCCTCTTCGTTCTTGCAGAATCCACAGCTTCTACCATCCAGTGGCAGCTGTTTTGCACCCTCACCTGGCATTTCCTGGGCATCTGCCCAATCTCGACTTTGTCGCGACTCTTGGACTTGGTCCCCCTTGTTCCACAGGTACTCTCGTCCGGAAATCCACTTTGGTTGCATTGCTGGTGTTGGTCTTCCTTGCAGAATTCCCCTATCACGGCTTCTGTGCTCTCTGGGGAATATAGGTGCACTTTACACCTACTTTTCAGGGTCTTGGGGTGGGCTATTTTTCTAACCCCTTACTGTTTTCTTACAGTCCCAGTGACCCTCTACAAGCTCACATAGGTTTGGGGTCCATTCGTGATTCGCATTCCACTTTTGGAGTATATGGTTTGTGTTGCCCCTATACCTATGTGCTCCTATTGCAATCTACTGTAACTTTACATTGCTTGCATTACTTCCTTTTGCTATTACTGCACATTTTTGGTATTGTGTACATATATCTTGTGTATATTTGGCATCCTCATACTGAGCGTACTCACTGAGATACTTTTGGCATATTGTCATAAAAATAAAGTACCTTTATTTTTAGTACATCTGTGTATTGTGTTTTCTTATGATATTGTGCATATGACACCAGTGATATAGTAGGAGCTTTGCATGTCTCCTAGTTCAGCCTAAGCTGCTCTGCTATAGCTACCTTCTATCAGCCTAATCTGCTAGAAACACCTCTTCTACACTAATAAGGGATAACTGGACCTGGTACAGAGTGTAAGTACCCCTTGGTACCCACTACAAGCCAGGCAAGCCGCCTACACTTTGGAAATAGGTGTTACAGGCATGGGGTGGGGTTTCCTCCCAGAGCCTCTGGAAGTGCTTTGAAGGGCACAGATGGTGCCCTCCTTGCATAATACAATCTACACCGGTTCAGGGACCCCCTGCCCCTGCTCTGCCATGAAACTGGACAAAGGAAATGGGAGTGGCCACCCCCCTGTCCATCACCACCCCAGGAGTGGTGCCCAGAGTTCCTCCAGAGTGTCCCTGGATTTTGTCATTTTGGATTCCAAGATGTTGGGATACTCTGGGAGCATCTGATTAGCCAGTGCCAGCAGGTGATGTCAGAGACCCTTCCTGATAGGTCCATACCTGGTTAGGTGACCAATCCCCCTCTGAGGGCTATTTAGGGTCTCTCCTGTGGGTGTTTTCCTCAGATTCGGTTTGCAAGACTCCATCAGGACTCCTATGCATCCTCTGCTTGCGCTTCTGACCATTGGATCAACCACAGACTGCTCCAGGAACACTGTAACTGCAACAAAGTATCCAAGAAGGCAACTGTGACCCTGCAACTTCAGCTCCAGCCAGCAACTGCAACAGTTTCCAGGTTGTGCACACTCTGAGGACTGCCTGTCTTCACCCTGCACCAGAAGGGCCAAAGGAATCTCCCGTGGGGGGATGGAGTCACTTGCCTGTTTCAGCAGGCATCGATCTGCAGCGACGACGGGTACTCTGGGTCCCCTCTCTCGACGACGAGTTTGGATCCTGGAACACAGGTGGTAGACTAAACTGACCCTGACTGTCCAAAGGTCCAGCTGTCCAAATTTGGTGAAGATAAGAGCTTGCCTCCCCGTGCCAGACAGTACCCCTGTGTATGAGTGTTCTGCAGCTCCTAGGGCTTCTGTGTGCTACTCCAAGAAATCCTTTATACACAGCATAGCCCAGGTCCCCAGCACTCTATCCTGTGACGCTCTGCTCCGTGAGTTGTTCCCCGGCTGTGTGGGATCCCTTTGTGTACAGTTGCAACAGCCAAGATTTGCAACTTCGTTGTCCCTGTGCTGTGAGACACCTGTGAATGCTGCCTGGTCTTCTGAAGTCTCTCTGAGTTGCTGAGAGCCTCCTCTGCCCCCCCCCACCCTCCTAGGTAGAGTCAACCTGGTCCCTCCTGGGCCCAGGCAGCGCCATTTTTCACAAAACGCAACTTTTGCGTTTACCAAGGCTTGTTGGCGGAATCCTGCGATGCAAATCCAGACTGCATTCATCCATCTGGTGTGGAACATCTTCTGCACCAACCAGGAACCCGTATCTGTCTTTGGTGCAATACTGACTTTGTCTTCTCACTGGTGGTTCCTCTTTTACGCCTTCATGCTGGTTAGCAAGGGCTCCTGTTCACCCTGGACTCTTCAGTGCTTCTTAGACTTGGTCCCCTTCTTTCACAGGTCTTCAGGCCCAGGAATCCATCATTGGTGTCTTGCAGTCTCTTCTGGTTCTTGCATTATCTTTTATCACATCTTCTAGTGTGTTTTAGGAACCTTGCTGTACTTTACTCCTGCTTTTCTAGGCTCTGGGGTGGGGTATTTTACTTACCTTTGGTCTTTTCTTACACTCCCAGCGCCCCTCTAAACACTACACTTGCCTAGGTGGGAAACTGACATTCATATTCCACTTTCTTAGTATATGGTTTGTGTTGCCCATTGCAATCTATTGTATTTTCTACTGTTTGCACTATTCTATGACTGTTTACTAACATGATTTTGGTTACCAGTGTATATATTGTGTATAATACCCACCTCCAATAGGAGTATTACCTCTAAGATATTTTTGGCCTTGTGTCACTAAAATAAAGTATCTTTATTTTTGGTAACACTGAGTATAGTCTTTTCTTGTGTATAAGTACTGTGTAACTATAGTGGTATTGCAGGAGCTGTGCATGTCTCCTAGTTCAACCTAAGCTGCTCTGTTACAGCTACCTCTAGACAGCCTAAGCTGCTAGAACACTGCCTACATTTCCCTAATAAGGGATAACTGGACCTGGTATTAGGTGTAAGTACCTAGGGTACCGACTACAAACCAGGCCAGCCTCCTACATAGGGCAAACTCCTCCCAGCTATAAAAACAAAGGTTCCATCTATAAGAGAGAAGCTTAAATATGTATTGAATGGTGGAAGAGGTTATGATTTTTGGGGCCCCTCTAACTTATTGTGAACCACAAGCAGGCCTGGAGAGAAAAAGCACGTCGTTCTGAATGTTTTGGTGGCAGTCCAATTGCCCTAAGACCACCACAGGCTGAGTTATGGCCCAAAATGTGTTGTAAAACGAATGTCTGCAAAGCATTATGGGGTGAGTTTCCGTGCAGATATTAAAACTTTATCAGAAAAAAAACTGTGTTTGTGCATTAGAACAAGGTGCAATACCATTGGTTGTGGCTAGATATCACTGTGGACCCTCCCGAGTTAGTACTGCCTTGAGGCAATTATCATCCTTCAGTCTTTTGAGAGCATAGTGCATTACACATTTGCAGACCGAGCAAGGCAAGGCCCTTATAACACAAACTCCTCTCAACTGTAAAAACAAAAGTTCCAGTTATAAGACAGGTTAAATCTGCATTGAATAATGGAGGAGGTTATGATTTGTGGGCCCCCTCTAACCTTGTGTGACACACAAGACGGCCTGGGCAGAAAGAGCACATCATTCTGAATGTTTTGGTTGTGCTCCCATTGCCCTAGGACCACCACAGGCTGAGTTATAGCCAAAAATGTGTTGTAAATGGAATGCCTGCAAAGCATTAAGAGGTGAGTTTCCTTGAGTGCAGTGAATATTGTAGCATCGCCTCTCCCACTGTGCGGGGAGAACAGCTGTTGAGTATTCATTCTGGGTCGATTTTATGCAATATAAACCCAAAAAATATAGAAAACACACGCACAACACAACTACTTGTATTTACTGATTATGTAAAGTATGGACCAAGTGAAAGGCAAACGTGGAAAACGAATTGCGCGCGTGAACACGAGTGCTTACTGACAAACATGAGAGGCAGGAAACAAAAAAAATAGTCAGTTAAAACAACAGAAAAACATTTTAACTGTACTTTGCCAGTGCTCCTCAGCCAAGTACAGGAAGTGACGTAGCGGCTGCCAAACCAGTTAGGAAGCAGCAAAACAAGAGCGACACTGCCTTCAACCTATGGTAAGTGGCAAGCAGTGGCAGAAGGGAGCAAAGTGATATACTCCATCCAACAGGTCTTGTGGACAGCGCATGTGCACTCTATAGGCTCAACCTAAAAAGGTGGGACAAAGAGTAAGATTACCCAGTAACAAGCAAGGAGTTTTAAAGGACACTGGCATAAACAAATCACAAGTGGTTGGAGCTAAACTTCCCAAACCATCTACAACAGGTCGCTAAGCGACAGCACAAGTGCTATCTAGGCTTGACCTGATGAAGCCATTTTTGGCTTTCAAAATTGGGAGTCTGCTCCCTGAATTAGGGTTGTTGACTTGTATGGAACCTGAGTGCTTCCAAAAAAGAAGGCAGAAAATAACAAATTAGATTGTATGTATTTGCATTTATATAGTGCTTACTACGCATGTTGAGGGGTTGTAAGCACTATATAAATGCAACTAACAGGAAAAAGAGTTATTTTACTTTTTTATTTTTTAAATAGATTAACAATGATTCATTCTCCCTCAGGAAGTCAAGAATTATTTGCCAATAGTAACTTGCATTTTGGGGAGGATGAGGGTGCTTGTGGCTTTTCTTCTACCATTTCCAAGTGCTGACTCACAGAACAGGTATAGGTGAGGCAGAAGCAGTGAAAGCTTCACTTCCTTATTAAAGAACAGTGCAACTGAGGTGACAGCAGTGCAAAATTCCAGCTCTTGAAGAATGTGTATGTTCTTGCAGCAGCAATGTAACCTTAAAAACATATTGGCCCCCTACAGTGTAAGATTTCTGCTCCTCATTGACAGAAAACAATCCTTGCTTATCTTACTCTCAGGAGTTAGCAACAGTGCAAGCTCAAACTCCATTTAGAACAGACACAACATGGCAACTATACTGCAAACTGTATCCATTGACAGAACATGTAAAGCTCAGGATGAAGATTACACACATTTTTCTGGGGCAGGGGCAAAATTTATTAAAATGGGTATATGGGTGAAAGTGTGAGTGCTACTGCCATTCTCACTTTGGTGACAGTCTGACAGTACATGTGTAGTCACACTCTTTTAATTGAGAGGTTGTTAGAGGTGCCTCTGTCATATCCTGAAACTTCTGTCATGATGAGTCCTGCTGTTACCATAACTCTTAATTTTGTCATATCTTGGAGCCTTGCTGCTGTCATAGAAGATTGCTTTCAGTGCCTGCAGGTCTTATCGCTGAGATTCCCTGCAACTCTTACTCCTGTCACTACAAGCAACTGTTGCTGCTATTATATGCTGCCAGTTCCTGCTGCTGTCACTCTGAGTATTGCTGTCAATGGATATAACTCATGCCAGTTGCCCTGTACCATCAGCCGATCATGCACAATGTTGTCATCCACTGCTGATCCTGTTGTCAGTCCTCCTGCTACCCCCTCTTCAAGCTTGAATGGAGCACACAAACCCCAAATTGAGTTTATGGGTGTATAAAGAATAAAGCCTGCAAGATTAGCTGAACTTGAAGGGTACAGAAGGAGGGATTTCCTGCAGCAGCCTCAAGCTACAGTCATGGTTCACTCGGCAGATAAAAGGTTTAAGCACTTCACTAGCCTTCTAGCTATTCCTTCTGTCTTCCTATGAGAGATCATCAGACATCTGTTCAGGTGGAGAAACATGAGCCCCACGTTGGCTGGGGGGTGCAGGTGTTGTCCACTAGCTGGAGCTACTGGAGACTAGTGTGAGGGATTCCGCATGTTCATTGGCAAGTGCGCACCTTCCCTCATGAAATGGTCTATGCTCAGATCTATATCTGGCTATCCTCATGTCTCAGCCTAAACCTGCAGCAGGGTCTTGTGCTGGTGATGCTCACTGTAACAAGATCCAATCTAATTTTTACACAGCTTCAGATCTGTCATAAAAATGGCTGCCAATATTAGTTATCATGCGCACATTTAAATCTTGTCATCTTTACCAACCCTCTTTCATTCAGACAAAAAGGAACTGAGACTGAGTGCAGGTTTGACTTAGGTATATATATGTATTTTTGAAAGAAAATTAACCTACAGCTTATAAGATATACACTGGCATTATTGCTGCTATTTATGATATTGGCGCTTTCCTATCACAACAGAGCATAGCCATTTCAAGAAAGGATTGCAGGGTCAAAAACTGAAAAAAATCATATTAACCTTTTGTACAATACTTTAAATGATAGAAAATGCTAAAGTAAAATAAAAAGGTACTCATCATCTGGACCATGATCTCTGTTCCACCCTGATAGATGCAATGAAGATACGTTACTATTAATAAATCATTAAATATTTGAAAAATATGGAAATATTATATATATAGATATGTATTTATATTTATATTTTTTGTGGTTTTATATGAATCAAACTCGACCAAAAGGTATTGGAATGCTTTAAATTCGAACCAGTTATCTTACACAAGGACACATTCATTTTTTGGTAGGCACGGGGAGATTATGGCCCTCATTACAACCCTGGCGGTAAATCCTGCTTACTGCCATGCTGACGGCCATCAAGATACCGTGGCCGCGGCGGAATTCCGCTACAGCTATTACGACCCACATCTAGAAATCCACCACAATATAGACACCCACACAAGTCCGCCACAACAAAGGTCAGTGATAAACTGGCGATAGCAAAACCTACACCGTCACGCCAACAGAACTATGCCCACACTATCACGACCCACAAATCAACGCGGCGATCATTCAACCGTGGTAATCCACTGGCGGTACACACCGCCGCGCTCAAAATACACACACATTTGCAAAACACAACCACATTGGACAATTCAAAATACACACACCAGATACACATACACACACCACACCCACACACTCACACCACTATAAAACGCACACCCACATTACCCACAACCCCTTGCAACGACCCGTTTGGAAGAAGCCCAGAGAGAGAGAATATCAAACACAACGCCAGCATCCACAGGCACACAACACCATCACTCATACAACATCCACGCACCTCAAACACCACACCCCAACACATCACCCCACACATCACAGCAGACAGCACCTCAAAAATCACCCACACCACATCATGGCACCTCAAAGACACCCCAGGTTCTCTGAGGAGGAGCTCAGGGTCATGGTGGAGGAAATCATCTGGGTAGAACCACAGCTATTCGGATCACAGGTGCAGCAGACCTCCATTGCAAGGAAGATGGAGTTATGGCGGAGAATTGTCAACAGGGTCAACGCAGTGGGACAGCATCCAAGAACACAGAATGACATCAGGAAGAGGTGGAACGACCTACGGGGGGAAGGTGTGTTCCGTGGTATCCAGACACCAGGTAGCAGTACAGAGGGCTGGCGGTGGACCCCCACCTCCTCCCACACAACTAACAACATGGGAGGAGCAAGGGGCATATTTATACTCCGTTTGCGCCGGAATTGCGTCGTTTTTTTTGACGCAATTCCGACTCAAAACTAACTCCATATTTATACTCTGGCGTTAGACGCGTCTAGCGCCAAAGTACATGGAGTTTGCGTCATTTTTTTGCGTGGACACCTACTTTGCGTTAATGATATGCAAGGTAGGCGTTCCCGTCTAAAAAATTGACTCCGAGGCATGTGTGCCATATTTACACTCCCGGGCAAAATTCACGCCCGGAGTGGGCGGGTCAAAAAAAATGATGTACGGCCGCTTTTGCGCCGTTTTTTAGCGCCTGCAAAAGCCAGGCGTTAAGGGACCTGTGGGCTCTGAAGGAGCCCAGAGGTGCCCCCCATGCCCCCAGGGACACCCCCTGTCACCCTTGCCCACCCCAAGAGGACACCCAAGGCTGGAGGGACCCATCCCAGGGACATTAAGGTAAGTTCAGGTAAGTAATTTTGTTTTTTGTTTTTTGTGGCATAGGGGGGCCTGATTTGTGCCCCCCTACATGCCACTATGCCCAATGACCATGCCCAGGGGACAGAAGTCCCCTGGGCATGGCCATTGGGCAAGGGGGCATGACTCCTGTCTTTGCTAAGACAGGAGTCATTTCTATGGGGGTTGGGAGTCGAAAAAAATGGCGCAAATCGGGTTGAGGCGAAAAATTTGCCTCAACCTGACTTGCCCCATTTTTTGACGCCCAAGCCCCATATCCCCCTACGCCGGCGCTGCCTGGTGTATGTCGTTTTTTTCCACGCACACCAGGCAGCGCCGGCGGCTAACGCCGGCTAACGTCATTGATTAAATACGGTGCCCGCATGGCGCTTCAGAATGGCGTTAGCCGGCGCTCATTTTTTTGATGCAAAACGGCGTTAGCGCAGTTTTGCGTCAAAAAGTATAAATATGGCCCCAAGTCTTAGCAATACTGCATCCTGAGGGCCTCGCAGGAGTAGCAGGAGGACTGGACTCTGGTAAGTCAAATCTTTACTACTATATTCCCCCATCCCTACCTGCCTGCCATCACAAACTCCTACCTCTACCCTCACACCCATCACCCCAACAACCCACAGATAGCCCACTGTCACAACACACATCCCAATCCCAAGGCCTGCATGTCACACCAATGCATGGACACCCATCACCAAAGCATGTCCAGTACAGATACTCGTCCAGGCCCCAAAATTAACAATCACACAAGGCCAAAGACAATAAGTCAAGCACAGGAGTAGAGGGTAACTCACACATTGGACAAGAGGGCACACACAGATACAATAACTAAATTTACCCCCCAACAGGACACCTACCCAACGTCACCGGACAGAAGGTGCCAGACATATCCAGTCCCCCCACAGAAGAGGCCCACAGTGATGACAGCAGCTGCATGCCTGGATTAAGATGACCAGCCCGGCCCATCAAGGACCTCATGACAGTTGATTCCCCTGCCACTGTCACAAACAACCACAGAACCTCCTCCCTCAGGAAACACCCCCACAGCACCCACCCAGCGGACCCATGCCATTGTCGCCAGGACACATCAAGCAGCAGTATGTCCACCACTACAGGGACCCCAGGCAAACCCACTAACCCAAGATAATCAGGTACTTGTGGTCAGTGGGCACATGGTTCAGGGGGCGGAGGCACAGGACAACAGGGAAGCTGGGAGGACTGCTGTGCGACAGGGGGAGGACAAGCCCAGGGAACCCACTCTCCACGAGGCACTCTCCAACATCATGGCAGTATACCATCATTCCCAGGAGACCCTGGGCACGGTACTGGTGCTGGCAGACATGGCGAACACCAAGAGGGACACAGTGGGACACCAATGGGCCCCTGACACTAGCCTGAACAATGAACAGCCCTCCACCTCCACCGGCGCTAATGGACAGGAGGAACCACCACAGGACCAACAGGCCACCAGCACCCCACCCCCTGCAGAAGGAGAACCACCACTCAAATGGTCCCTGAGATCCAGGCACAAGGCAGAGAACATTGCCAAGACCCCTGCCAGGTAATAGTACTCTCCTGATAGTCACCCTTCTGTCCCACTCTGTTACCCTGTCCACTTTCAACTGCCATTACTCCACTTCCTATGCCCCCTTGGACAATGAACCTGTGATGCCAATAGACCGGACTCTATCTTGGACTTTCATCCACCATCAACCCAGCCCATTGCACAGCCCCCTCCACTTATTAGCACAGAAATAAACACCCTTGAATCACAAATCAATCTGGTGTCAGTCTGTACTTTCACAAATATTTTATTACAAACTTTCAGAAAAATAGCAATTTCAATGTTCATTTTCACATACCAATGATAGACAGATGTTGGGCAGCAGTAAACATAGCGGAAGGCACAAAGTGGTACACAGATCTGTAAAATGGAAAGCCAAAGTGAACTGTCAGGGTCCATACACAGAGGCAAAAATACAGAATCAAGCAATGTCCTACAGTAGTCTGATATGAGAGGAGCAGTGCCAGTCTCTTACCTGGGTCTCACTGGAGGTATTGCATGATGATGTTGTTTCGGTTGTCAATATCTTCTTCTGCCTCCTCTTTTTCACTGTCCACAGGCTCCACAGCTGCCACAAGACCATCATCAGGCCCATCCTCCTGCAGAAAAGGCACCTGGCGTTGCAAAGCCAGGTTGTGCAACATACAGCATGCCACAGTAATCTGACACACCTTCTTCGGTGAGTAATATAGGGAGCCACCTGTCAGATGGAGGCACCAGAATCTGGCCTTCAGGAGGCCGAAAGTACGGTTGATTATCCTCATAGTGCACCCATGTGCCTCATTGTAGCGTTCATCTGCCCTTGTCCTGGGATTCCTCACTGGGGTCAGTAGCCATGACAGGTTGGGGTAACCAGAGTCACCTGCAAATATAGAGGGACAACTGTGAGACATACACCAACCATTAGGGACTCTACCATAGCCAGACACCTATGTAATCTGTGTTGGGACCTTGGGCTCACCTATTATCCACACCCGGTGCCTCTGGAGTTGCCCCATCACACAAGGGATGCTGCTATTCCTCAAAATGTAAGCTTCATGCACAGAGCCAGGATACTTGGCATTCACATGGGAGATGTACTGGTCTGCCAAACACACCATCAGCACATTCATTGAATGGTAGCTTTTGCGGTTTCTGTACACCTATTAATTTCTGCGGGGGGGGGACAAATGCCACATGTGTACCATCAATGGCGCCAATGATGTTGGGCATATGTCCCAGGGCATAGAAGTCAGCTTTCACTGTGGGCAAATCCTCCACCTGGGGGAATATGATGTAGCTGTACATGTGTTTCAGCGGGGCAGACAACACTCTTGTCAACACGTTAGAGAACATTGGCTGTGACATCCCTGATGCCATGCCCACTGTTGCTTTAAAGGACCCACTGGCCAGGAAATGAGGTACTGACAGGACCTACACTAGAGGGGGGATTCCTGTGGGATGGCGGATAGCTGACATCAGGTCTGGCTCCAACTGGGCACTCAGTTCTTGGATTGTGGCATGATCAAGTCTGTATGTGATGATGATGTGTCTGTCTTCCATTGTCGAAAGGTGCACCAGGGGTCTGTATACCAGAGGATGACGCCATCTCATCATCTGCCCCAGCGGTCGTGCCCTATGGAGGAGAAGGGTGAGCAGAGGGTCATACACCACATAGGTTTCACAAGGGTGTTTAGAACAAATGTGATGTAATCTGTGTTTAGCGCTGTATGTCCGTATTCCTGCACAAAACTGCTGTGAGGCAGTTATATGGCCTGCCATGTGGCCACCTGAAATGGCAGCTGCCTGACCTGTAAGGAGGGACAAGGGGAAATGAGGTAACTGCGCTGGCGTTGTCCACCATCGCGGTAGGCGGATGAAGACCGTGGCGCAAATCAGCATTGGTTATCATTGGGCCCTATGGGTTCCAGGAGCCAATGACCATGTACGCCGGCGGCGACGGTATGCACCGCCGCGGACATGACCGCCATTTTCTGTCTGTTCACTTACTTGATACCTGACCTTCAACAGGAGAGAACCTACACTTCAAGTGCTGCTGTGACCTGAGTCGGGAAGCGACAATGGCTACAGTGTCTGGGGAAAGGGCCCCTGCCTTCACTGCGGAGGAGTTGGACAAACTGGTGGATGGGGTCCTCCCCCAGTACAAGCAACTCTACAGACCACCAGACAAACAGGTGAGTAGACCGTGAGCATGATGGATGGAACATGAATGTATAGAGTGGCAGCGATGGAAGATGCAGGTGGGGGGTGGGCAGCATGTGAGGATGGTCAGTGTATGTGTTTGTCAGCCACGGTGGGTGGTTGTGGCCAATGAGTAAGAATAACCGGATGGGGGAGTAAAAGCGATGCCTACACCCACTGACGCAAAAGATGGGAGGACCTGCGTCGCTGGAGCAAGAAGACGGAGGAGGCCCAGCTGAGGATGGCCTCCCGAAGGGGAAGGGGTGCCCGTCGCACCATGACCCCCCTGATGTACCAGATCCTGGCGGTGGCATATCCGGAGTTGGATGGGCGCTTGAGAGCATCACAGCAGCCTCAAGTGGGTGAGTACTGTCTCATGCAGCTGACTCTGCGCGCTTTATGAGGTTTCTGGGTGTGGGAAGAGGGCCGTGGGTTCCCCTAGGGCAGGGCAAGCGTGCATGGGTAGATCCATTATTAGGTAGGCTCAGTGCCAGTCCAACCCCAAAAGTGGTAGTGGCCCTCTACACCTAGTCAGGCTCCTGTGGGTTCCAGGTGTGCATCAAATGGGTCTAGCCACAGTCCCCCATGGGCATGTGAGTTTCCCCTGAACTGTTAGTGCATGGCCTAGTGAATAGGGCTGCTCCCTGTGTGTTGTGTCCGCCAACAGTGGAGTTGTTGCAGCCATTGACCATGTCTCTCTTCTGTCTTTCCCCCCTTTTTGTTTTGTCACCCTGTCCTTGGGTGCATTAGCATCATCTGGCGGAGAAGCAGTGGCACCGGAGCAGGAGGGAGCAGAAACCCACATGGCCCTGGAGGGTGAATGTACGGAGTCTGAAGGCACCAGTGGGATGGAGGGCAAGGGGAGCTCCATGACGGGGACTGGAGGAGACACCAGCGACAGCGACTCCTCCTCTGATGGGAGCTCCCTTGCGGTGGCGGGCACCTCTGTGCCCACCACAACAACAGATACAGCCGCCACCCCCCCTACCAGCACCGCCCTCCCAGCAGCCCCTCATTGAGTTTCCTGTGCCCGCTCACCGAGGAGGGTGGGCATCTCCTTCACCCTAGGCACCTCAGGCCCTGCCCCAGTCAGCCCTGCTGCCTTCAGTGAGGAGGCTATTGACCTCCTGAGGTCCCTCACTGTTGGGCAATCAACCATTTTGAATGCCATCCAGGGTGTCAAGAGTCATTTGCAGCAAACAAATGCATACCTGGAGGGCATTCATTCTAGTGTGGCGGCCCTAACAGACAGCATTTCAGTCTCTGGTCTCAGCACTGATGGCAGCCATTGTCCCTGTGTCCAGCCTCCCCCCTCCCCCCTCCAACTTCCACTACCCAGACCCAATCCCCTCTACCTCAGCCTATCCCAAGCACACCATCAGACCAGCAAGCACACTCATCAACACACAAGAGTGGACATGGCAAACATAAGCACCACACATCCCACAAGCACTCACAGAAGCACCATCCACATGCAGACACACCAACATCCACTGCCTCCACTGGGTACCCCTCCTCCAAGTCCCTCCCAGTCTCGTCTCCACTCACACCTGCATGCACTACATCCTCAGCCACTACCTCCATCACCATCACGCCCATCACCACTCACCACTCACGTGCAATCACCACCCCCACTACCATGCGCACATCCCCTGTGTCCTCTCCCAGTGTGTCTGTGAGCCCTCCTCCCAAATTACACAAACGCCAGCACACACCCACTCAACAGCCATCCACCTCACAACAGCCTCCAGGCCATGCACCGTCACCCAAATTCAGCAGACGTACACCTCCTACAACCACTACCTCTTCCTCCACTCCCAAACCCCCTCCATCTTCCCAGTGTGTCTAAAAAACTTTTCCTGGCTAACATTGATCTGTTCCCTACACCTCCCCCCATCCTTCCTCTCGGACCAGGATGTCCAGATCCCAGCCCAGCGCCTCAGCCACGAAATCCTCCAGCACTGTGGTCCCTGCAAGTCCTGTGACATCGCGGGCCGCAACCATGAGAGCTGCCAGTGCGTCATGTAATGAGGCCACGGATCACCCTATTCCGCCGCCTGCCAATGTGAAGAAGGGGACAACATGCCGTAAGGACAAAGGGCACCAACCAAGCAGCGAGACCTCCTACAAGACAAAATTGGACAGTGCCAAGGTCCCAGCAGGCTATAGGGAAGGCAGCTCAGGGCACGGAGCCACAGGCTGAGGGACTGGTGACACCCCTTCTGCATGTCAGAACAGCAACCTGTACTACGGTGGACACTGCCTGCAACTACCGCCACCTGCACCACCACCTGCACGCCTGCTGCCTCTGCCCCAGTCCCCAGCATCATCCCCAGTGGGCAGCCATCCGAGGCTGCAGGAGACGTCCTGGTGTCTCCCTCCACAGGTGCTGACACATGCACCATCGCCAGCATGTCCGCTGCTGACACCGCCGCAACCACCGCCACCTGCCCTGCGACGTAGTCAGACTGTGCCACCACAGCCGACATGGACATCATCCCCAGTGGGCAGTCATCCAAAGCTGCAGGAGACGCCCGGGACCCTGCACAGCGTACATGAGGCATCACAACCAGCACTGGCAGTACCAGCAGTTGGCAGGCTGAGTCGCTGCAGGGTGGAGTGTGTCTCTGCCTCCATGGAGTATCATGCTACCTGTTCCCAGTAAATCTCGTGGCTCTGACACCCATGTGCAGGAATGGGAACTGCCACACACCATGTGAAGCACTCTGGGCACCAAGCCCCCTCCAGAACCAGTGGAGAAGAGCATCCACTACCTCAATCCTTGGCAAGATGAAGCACTCTGGGCACCAAGCCCCCTCCAGAACCAGTGGAGAAAAAGATCCACTTGAGAGACTGTGGCTTTGCACTCCCCAGGAGCAAGCAGTGGGCAATCCACCCACTTGAGCTACTTGAAAGACTGTGGCTTTGCACTCCCGAGGACCAATCAGTGGGCAAACCACCCACTTGAGAGACTTGAGAGACTGTGGCTTTGCACTCCCCAGGATCAGTGGGCATGGAGCCCCTCGTGGAGCTGTGGCGTCGTCCCTTCATCCGGCTGAGGTGACCCCCCTCCCCTTTCCCCTGAGGTGCCGTTTTTTTTTTACCTGATGCCCCAGCAGTGTTCTCTCCATTTAGAGGCAGGTATCATGTGTGGCTTCGCCCATGCATTTTGGGACCACTGGTCCACGGATAATGAATGGAACACTATCCGGACTTGTGTAGTTGCTGTACATACTTGCTTATATTGATCTGTTATGGACCTGTTTCCGTATCTGAATTTTATATGATTACACTTGTTACAATCGTACACTTTTGCATTCTTCCAGAGGGTTACGGGGTGTAACTGTAATGTTAATGCATGTATTTGTGTGTATGGTGTTGTGGGTGAGGGTGGGGCTGGGGGTGTTGTGTGTGTGTGTCACTCTCTTTTTCCTCCCCCCTCCCCTATGTACTAGGTGCAGTACTCACCGTGGTCGTCGCCACCATCTTTGCTGGTCCTGGTAGAAGAGGAGGTAAACCAACATTGGTAGCACCTGTAACTCGGGCTCCAAGGCGTCCTGGTTCCTCGTTGGGTGTTGAGAGGTGAGTGGTTTCCCTTCTGTGTCCTGTTTCCACCGTGCTTTTGATGGCGTTGGTACCGCCCTGGAAAAGCTGGCGGATTGGTGCCTTGTAATACAGTGGGCAGTACATTGTCTTCCGCCTGTCTGTTGGCTGTTACCGCCGCTGTGTTTATTTCTACCGCCGTGGCGGTCGGAGTGTTAAAGTGGCTGTCTGTGTTGGCAGTTTCCGCCGTGGTCGTGATTCCAATTTTTGTACCGCTGGCCTGTTGACGGTATTACCGCCAGGGTTGTAATGAGGGCCTAAGTGATTTGCCCAGAATCACACGATGTTGAGCCCACACTGAGACTCAAGGCTAGTTCCCCAGCTCCAAAGGCGGCAGCTCTGATCGTTAGGCCACATCATGTTACACTTTATCCCATAGTGCATATGCACATAAACAAACCTGACCGTTAAACGAGAGACAACGTAAAGTGAAACCCCTGTATAATACATACCACAATCATTTGCATTGGATCTACACACTAGACATCATGGGGAACACAACATAATGCCTATGGGAAAACAACAAAACACTTCTGGAGTATTTTCAACTACATTCTGAACTATTAACCTTTTTTTAAAATGTGTTGTTACATCAACTAAGGAAGTAGATGTGATGTGGTGACAAAGTCAACCTGGGTATCCAGTCTTGAATCCAGCATGGCACTGTAATGCTAGTATAATTGGGTGTATGTCAAAGATTTAAGCTCCCTCATGTGTGCAATCTTGCAATATCTCCCATCACTCCACATAAGATACAATGCCCCATTCCTCTCTAACTAGGTCTGTGCAATGTAAATATGAATACATACATATTTTTAGATTGTGAGCAGCTATCCTACTTATTCCACTCTGTGAATGCCCCTACCTTTTAACCTCTTCGCTGCCAGGCCTTTTTCCCTCAGGAGGAGGGCAAGAAATTAGCCAAAATACAGCTAAAATTTCGTTTTTAAAAAATAGATGGGAAAAAAGGGCTGCAGAAGAAAGCATCTGTTTTTTCCCTGAAAATGGCATCAACAAAGGCTTTGCTGTGCTAAAATCACCATTTTCCCAGCTTTCAGGAACAGACAGACTTGAATCAGAAAACCACATTTTTCAACACAATTTAGCTTTTTATTGGGACATTTCCAAATTTCACTATTTTTTGTGCTTTCAGCCTCCTTCCAGTTAGTGGCAGAAATGTGTGTGAAACCAATGCTGGGTCCCGGACAGCTAAACATTTCTGAAAAGTAGACAAAATTCTGAATTCAGCAAGGCATCATTTGTGTAGATCCTACAAGGTTTTCCTACAGAAAGCAACAGCTAAAATAAAAACATATTGATATTGAGGTGAAAAAGAGCTATATCTGTCCACGTTTTCTTCTATACCTTTTTCCAGCTATAGCTGATTTTTTAAAGCAATATACCATTACGTCTGCTAGACTCTTCTGTCTGCGGGGATATATAGGGCTTGTAAGTTCATTGAGAACCCTAGGTACCCATAGCCAATAAAGGAGCTGCACCTTGCAATGGGTTTTCATTGTATACCGGGTATACAACAATTAATTTGATGAAATATAAAGAGTAAAAAAAAAGGTATCAAGGAAACCTTTGTATTTCCAAAATGAGCACAAGATAAGGTGTGGAGAAGCAGTGGTTATTTCCACATCTCTGACTTCTGGGGTCCCTATACTAGCTTGTGAATTACAGGGCATTTCTCAAATAGATGTCTTTTTTACACACTGTCTTACATTTGGAAGGAAAAAATGTAAAGAAAGACAAGCGGCAATAACACTTGTTCGCCTATTCTGTGTTCCCCCAAGTCTCCCGATAAAAACCTCACTAGTGTGGGTAGGCCTAATACGCGCAACTGGAAACGCAACATGGGCACATCACATTTTTTCATTGAAATCTGACATGTTTTTTAAAAGTGCCTAGCTGTGGATTATGGCCTCTAGCTCAGCCAGCACCTAGGGGAACCTACCAAACCTGTGCATTTTTTAAAACTTGACACCTAGGGGAACCCAAGATGGGGTAACTTGTGGCACTCTCATCAGTTTCTGTTACCCAGAACCCTTTGCAAACCTCAAAATTTGGCAACAAAAACACTTTTTCCTCATATTTCGGTGATATAAAGTTCTGGAATCTGAGAGAAGCCACACATTTCCTTCCACCCAGTGTTCCCCCAAGTCTCCTGATAAAATTGGTACCTCACTTGTGTGGGTAGGCCTAGTGCCCGTGACAGGAAATGCCCCAAAACACAAAATGGACACATCACATTTTCCCAAAGAAAACTGACCTGTTTTTTGCAAAGTGCCTACCTGTGGATTTTGGCCTCTAGCTCATCCGGCACCTAGGAAAACCTAGCAAACCTGGACATTTATGAAAACTAGAAACCTAGAGGAACCCAGGATAGGGTAACTTATGGCGCTCGCACCAGGTTCTGTTACCCAGAATCCTTAGCAAACCTCAACATTTGGCAAAAAAAACCCTTTTTCCTCACATTTCTGTGCTGCAAAGTTTTGGAATCTGAGGGGAGCCACAAACTTTCTTCTACCCAGTATTCCCCCACATCTCCCAAAAACGATGGTATCTCACTTGTGTTGGTAGGCCTGGGGCCCGCAACAGGATATGCCTCAAAACACTACATGGGCACATCAAAATGATCAAATACAAAACTACCTTTTTTTGCGGGGGAACCTGCGTTTTTGGTCCTGGGATCAGAAGCCATGTAGGGAAACCTACCAAACCCAGACATTTCTGAAAACTAGACACCCGGGGGAGTCCAGGGAGGTGTGACTTGTGCAGATCCCCCATTGTTTTCTTACCCAGAATCCTCAGCAAACCTCAAATGTAGCTAAAAAAATCAGATTTTCTGTGTGGGATCACCACACAAGCACAGATTTCCTACCACCTAACATTCCCTTAGTCCCCCAATACAAATGATACCTCACTTGTGTAGGTGGGCCAAGTACCTGTGACAGGGAAGAGCCAAAAATATGTCAAAATTGAGGGGAACCAAAGCGGCTCCAAAAGGGCAGTTTGAGAAAAACGTTTTTAGGCTGACAAGTGAGGCTCAATTTTAATCAGTATAGATGCAACAATGCTGGGTGGTAGGAATTTTGTGGATTCCTGCAGATTCCGGAAGGTTCCATTACAAAAATGTGGGGAAAATGCGTAATTTCAAGCAAAGTTGGAGGTTTGCAGGGCACTGTGGGTAAGAAAATGGTGTGAAGTGCATGTGAAGCACACCACCCTGGACTCATCCAGATGTTTCGTTTTCAGATGTGTCTAGGTCTCATAGATTTTTCTACGTGGCAGCGTTCCAAAGTCCAAAAAGTTCAGCCCTCACCATTCCCAGTGGGACAATTTTGAGAGTTAGACAAGCTCCCATGGCCCAAATGTAAAACCAAAACCTAAAATAATCAACTGTCCTCTTGCTTGCTGTTGGGATAAGATCTTATACTGTGTGGGGAAGAGCTGAAAGACTGTGGGGGTCAAAGACCGCCGAGGCAGCGGGAGACAGAATACCGCCATTGCCGGCGGTATTCCTGGCTCCCTATTATGACATTTCCGCTGGGCCAGCGGACGGTAACAGTGTTACCGTCCGCTGGCCCAGCGGAAATGTCACATCAACTTTGCTGCCGGCTCATAATAGAGCCGGCGGCAATGCTGATGTGCAGCGGGTGCCCCGTCGCGCATTTCACTGCCCGAAATTCGGGCAGTGAAATGCGCGACGGGGCTATGCCTGGGGGCCCCTGCACTGCCGATGCCAAGTGCATGGGCAGTGCAGGGGCCCCCAGGGGCACCCCAAGTCCCCTTACCACCAGCCTTTCAATGGCGGTGTGTACCGCCACGGACAGGCTGGCGGTCGGGGACTCATAATCCCCAGGGCAGCGGTGCATGCACCGCTGCCCTGGGGATTATGACCGCCAGGCGCAATCCTGGTGGGAAAGTGGAGGGGCCGGCGGTATGGCCATGGCTTTTCCGCCACGGTCATAATTGCTGGCGGAACACCGCCAGCCTGTTGGCGGTGTTACCGCCAACTTACCGCCAGCTGCCAGGGTCGTAATGACCCCCTGTTACCCCAACCAGTATGGGCAACCAGTATGGGCATAACCATATCCATACTGGTTGGTAGCCACTACAACACAATTTTTTTTTATGTCCGGGCATCTATTAGGCTTTCTGTCCACCTGGGGAATGGATCGGGGGTAATTGCCCCATCTGCCCACCGGTGGGCTGAACAATTTTGTCCCCATTTATTTGGGGTGGGGGATATGCCCATACCCCCACCTTCTTTTTGTTTAAACAAATTCTTCCCTGGTGTCTGGTGGGCTTTCTGCCCCTTGGGGGCAGATGGGCCTTACAAAAATAGGCAGATCTGCCCCTAAGGGAGCAGAAATGGTCTACAGTATTATGCCCCCATGGGGAGCGACCCTTGCCCAAGGGGCTGCCCCCCCAAACAAAACACACACACACCAATCCCTGGTGCCTAAGTGATTTCTTTTCCCCGCTCCCCGGGGGCAGATCGGCCTAATAGAATTAGGCCGATCTGCCCCCCAAGGGGGTCAGAAATGGCCTAAAATAAAAATTCCCCCCAGGGGAGCGACCCTTGTCTGAGGGGTCGCTCCCCATCTGTTAAAAAAAAATCCCTGGTGCCTAGTGGCTTCTGCCCCCCTTTTAGGCTCATCTGCCCCCAAGGGGGACAGAAATGGCCTAAAATATATGTGCCCCCCAGGGGAGCAACCCTTGCCTAAGGAATTGCTTCCCTGGTGCCTAGTTGTTTTTGCCCCGCTTGTGAGCAGATTGGCCTAAGAAAAATAGGCCGATCTGCCCCCAAGGTGGGCAGAAATGGCCTAAAACAAAATTGCCCCCCATGAGAGTGACCCTTGCCTATGGGGTTGCTCCCCATCTGTAAAAAAAACAATAAAAAATAATCCCTGGTGCCTATTGGTTTCTGTCCCCCTTTGGGACAGATCGGCCTAATTAAAATAGGCCCATCTGCCCCCAAGGGAGGCAGACATGGCCAACAGTAATGTGCCCCCAAAGGGAGCAACCCTTGCCCAAGGGGCTGTTCCCACAAACAAAACACACACACACAAATCCCTGGTGCTTAGTGGTTTCTGCCCCCCTTGGGGATAGATAGGCCAACCTGCCCCCAAATGGCATAAAATAAATTTGCCCCCCAGGGTAGTGACCCTAACCCAAAGGGTCGCTCCCCTTCATTGTTTACAAAAAAAAAAAACTCACTGGTGTCTAGTGGCCATTTCTGCAGCCCAATCGCTTTTCTCTCAGGCTGCAGAAGTGCTCAGGAAGACATGAAAAGAAAGGAAAAGCCTTTCCTTTCATATCTTTCTGCCAGCCCCCACCCCGATCATAGAGAAATGCAAGCATTTCTCTTCCGATCGTACTGGAAGCTGAGCTGACAGCGCAATGGGGTGTCCTCTGATGCGCGCTGACGTCATCAGACGTCATTCGGAGGGAGGGATGGAAGGGGAAATGATTCACCTTCCATCCCTGCCCGGGGGATGGGGGTGGGAGGCCCACAGCGCTTGTGCTCCATCTGTGGGCTGGGTGCAGGACCAGCTGGTCTCGTCTTTGGCACACTGCAACGGAGGCCGAGGGCGAGACTAGCTTGTCCAGGGCACCCGAGGGGTTAAACACTTGGTGAACCCTCGTCATTTTTAAATCCAGATATAAACCCTGCATATTTTTCTTTATCCCAGAATATGCTACTCACTTTTAATGGGGTTCATAGAAATCTACTTCTTGAAGTCTGTCAGAGCAGTTTCTTGTGCTCATTGAGCGATCCTCCCACAAACATCTTCTTGTTCCCTGGAAAAATGTGTTTATTATGCAGCTTATGTTGCTTTTAATAAGAAAAGATACCTTTCAGATAGGGCCGTAGTAAATTCTTTTCAGTGTGTCAGACATGCACACTTGGCACAAGACACTTGAGTACCATCACATGCCGACCTTAGAAAGTTTTGACAGGCTTGTATGTATGTTTTTGACTTTATGGAATCTTTCTTGGCATGGGGATCTCCAAACTGGGGCACCCTCCACCAGTATCACTCCACAGTGTACTTTGACATCTTCCCCTTTTAAGACATGGAAATGCTTATAAGTTGATCTCTTTCTGTACAACCTATGTCATTTTGAACGCATGCCTTGTACTGTCTTTATTTCCTTTAGGAAAACCTTTAATAAACAGATTTCAAGCAAAAAATCAAAGGGACAGACTTTTAGCATCAGGTAGGTGAATGTATCACGGGAAGAGTGGATTGAAGCACAACCTTCCTAGTAATGAAGAAATACTCCGATCCCACTGTGACAAATGGCTTTTTGAAGTTTACAAGAAGGTTAGCAGGGACAGACTTTTAGCATCAGGTAGGTGAATGTATCATGGGAAGAGTGGATTTAAGCACAACCTTCCTAGTAATGAAGAAATACTCCGATCCCACTGTGACAGATGGCTTTTTGAAGTTTACAAGAAGGTTAGCAGCGTGTGAGCCACGGAAGTAGCATTGTTATCATGCATTTTAGTGTGGCATGTGGAATTCTTTAGCACAGAGCTTTGATCCACATGAAGTATGGACAAATGCCTTATGCAAACAACCAGAGTCTTCAACAGAACTCCTGTTTCAATATTTAATCAAACAAATGGATCTGTATGAGAAACACAGGTCAAGTGCCTTCTCAGATTTTAAAAGCACTGTAATAGTGACTTCTCATGCATATGGTACAAGAGCTCGATCTAGTTGTGAGCTGGAAACCATTGTAGGGACTTGGAGACTAACTGAGAAGTGAATCTTTTAAACCGCTCAGTCGGGAAAGCATTTGGTCGGGGGCTTTCACCTGTCTGAGCTGAAGTTGAGTCTTTGTCTTATCCAAGTCTTCAACTAACGCCTGGTTCTCTAAATAAGCATATTCCTGAGGGGACTGTTGATATCTAGAAAGGAATGCTGTGCTTCTATTAGTTGACACTCATGTTTTTAATAAAATTCAATAGGAGATGCAAAACCATAGGCCAGTGCATCCTGTTTACTAACCAGCATACAGTGCTCATCATAAACACCTTGACATGCCAGCCCTTGCCCTCATGACAACCCCCAAAGAGTAGAAGCTAGCCAGGATTATCTCCACATTCATATACTCTAGTATAAGATGCCTTTCACCACTTCCAAGACTCATCAAGTAGAGATGTTAAAGGGTCACATTGAAGAACCAGAACCTTATGGGCCTGGCGGCGCAGGGTACGCCTGAAATCTCCTTGGATTCACCTGCCTCAACTAACAGAGACACGGGACACTCTGTCAGGCGTAAAAGATCAGATTTTATTAGCTGCAGCTAGTACAGTTGTCCAAGAAGTACACAAGGTATGTTCTCAGGAGACTGCCACTTTACTTTGTGGCGCACAATCTTATATACCGTATAAAAACCATTTATTAACTACATACACTCCCAGAACACATAGAAAGGAGCCAGTAAGAATAATGTAAAGATAGAACAGAGCCAATAGAAATGTCGGAAAACAAGACAGCACCAATAGAAGGAATTGGAAAACAAAGTATCAAGTGACTTAAGGTTGCCTCCCCTCCAGCTGTGTTTGTCACCCCTCCCTTGAACTAATTCATTAACCGATCCACAACGAAGTTGCATGTGGTGCGATAAGTTTGTGTGCGTTTGGAGGACAGTTGTGAAATGAGAGATTACTAGCAAAGGACAGCGAAGGCCAGACGATAAGATAAGATCGGCGGAGAATAGTGTGAGCCTACAGATAGTTGAAACAAGGATTAGAAAACCAGACAGGGATTAGTGTACTCGGTCAGACCTTAATACCAGCCTTGTAAAGATAGAGGCAGAAGGCTGTTTTGAACACCATGTTGCAGAATAAGCAGAAAAGGCAGAATGGACTTCGTTCGCTGTGCTGCCTGAGTGAAGGCAACATAAAATGGCGGCGGGCCACAAAATGGCGGGTCGATACGATCGTATTAAAAATCGAATTTCCTCAGACCCTCCTTTTGCCAGAACTCAGGCAAGATACACAAACTCATGTTAATCTGAGTCGATGTCTATGGCCATGAGGTCATCAAGCTGTTGCTGTACCATCATTTTGATATTCTCTGCTCTTTGTGACTTGGGTTTGGGAATACATGCAGTAGCACATAGGTTGCAGATGGCAGGACCGCAGTGCATACAAAGACAACAAGAGAATATAAAAGCTAAAATTACTCCAAAGAATGTCAATACCTTCCAACCCCATTTGGACAGTAATCCCCAAAACCACTCTGAAAAGGACCAATCTCCTTCGTCCTGATGAATCGACTCGGAGATTATGTGTAACTTAGAGATAGCTTGGTATACTGTCGGAGCGTCATTAGGTATGAAAATACAGCAACTTGATCCGATCAATTTGCATACTCCACCACGGTCCGCAAGAACAAAGTCTAAGGCAACACGGTTCTGCAAGGTCATAAGACGATCAGCCTGTAGTTCAGCTGTAATGTTACTTAAAGCTCCTACAGTGATGTCTATGGTGGTTTCTACGACACGAACCAATTGCCTTATATTTCTGCTGTTGGCCATTGGACCCCAGAAGGGAAGAAATCCTTTGAGGAAATCTCCTCCCTCTTGTCCTGCTGTGTCTTTCGAATCCACAATCCCTCTGCCATATCTATTTTTATGATGGTTCGCAGGAGCGGTGTATGTAGGGGGAAGAAGAAAGGCTATATAACAAGTACCAGAGAAATCAGCTGGCAACCATGTATAAGCCCTATCGTGGCAAACGAAGTATGTACCTTGAGATGGTACTAACGGCAGTGAATTCAGGGCTGAATAAACATATGTATGGGAACATAAACTTTCTCTTTGTCCGGTGTTTGGAGTTCTACCATTTATTTGCAGACAGAAATTTCCTTGTTGGGGTATGACCCGTATCGGAGGAGATTTTCCTTGCTCAACCTTATCATTGAGGCTGGAAATGTAATTAGTTATGTTCCAATTGGTATATGCTTTTCTTTCATCTATGGAAGCTTCACTTTTTTCCATGATTTTAGCCATAGCTACCATTCCCTTTATCAATAAATTATGACTGAAATCTGAACCAACACTATGTGAACTGACAGGTTGTTTAATTTTACTTTGATATGCATTATTGAAAATGACAAAATAAGCCCAAGCGGAACCTTCATAGGAGAATGGAAGAACTAAATATGGCATTCCTTTTTCTACCGTATGTGGTATGAGTCCACACACCCAACAGTCAGTTGTATTGATCACTAACTGATGTTGATGTAACAACTGGACGAAGGAATTGTTAAAGTATTCAGTTCTTCTGATGAGTTCATGCTGGGGAAGAGTGTGAAATAGGTGCGGAGAGATAGTAGAAGAAGATGTAGAGGTAGGAGAAGAGACAACTTTTTGCTGCAGAGTAATAATGATCCAGTTTACAGATGCCAAAAGAATACACGACAATATAATGACGCATAGAGCAATACTACAACGACTACATATTTCTTTACAATTATTCTTTACATTTTTACTTTCTCTTTTATCTAATGTAGCCTCCATCTTTCTAAGTGGATGCTCACGGCAATCTTCCTCAAACACTGTAGTCACGATTATCTACCGTCCTATGACACTGTGAGGTCCTGCAGGCCTATTGCCACTTACTCAGGTCGTAACTAAGACTCCTACCGTGACCCTGCAACCGGGATAGAGTACTACATAGGAGAGAAATTTACAAGTTCTTTGGTCTTGGTCTCAAATTATAGCGTTCCTGTCCAGAGGCAGTCTGGTTTTGAAACAATGTTCCTGGATTTGTCGTGTTCAAGCGACGATGCGATGGTATTGCTTCTTGAAGGATGTCGTCGTCCTCTTTCTCAGAAAGTGTTCCAATTAGACGCGCATCACTGAATGGTACAAATTGCGGAACTTTCTCACTTTCAGAGTCACTGATGCCTCTACGGACCCACTGATCGAAAGGCAAGGGCAAAGGCACTTTCTTGCAGTGCACGGCATGCACCCAGTTTTTCTTTCCTTCGACTTTAACTGCTGTTCTTGTGGTCAAAAGAACCAGGCGTGGCTCTCTCCATCTGGGCTCCAAATTTCTCTGTCGTTGGAAATTTTTCGTGCAGACCCAGTCACCTGGTCGGATGGAATGACCTGGGTCTGTGGAAGCCTCTGGTAGAGCACTCTGAACCTGTTGATGAAGAACACGCAATTTAGTTGTAAGGTCATGCAAGTAGTCAATCAACATCGGGTATGGCAAGTCTGAGTATTTCTTAGGGCGAGGAACTCCCCATACATTAGCTGGGCGACCAAATATCACTTCGTAAGGGCTAAGCCCCAAACGAGAGTGTACTGCTGTTCTGGTGGACAGAAGAGCCAATGGTAAAGCATCAGGCCAATTAAGTCCTGTGCTAGCTTGCACCTTAGCAATTTTAAGCTTCAAGGTTCCATTGTAGCATTCTACTAAACCAGCCGACTGTGGGTGATTCGCCGCGTGGAACTTCTGTTTTATGCCAAGACCTGCACAAACTTTTTGCATGACTTGACCCACAAATTCGCTCCCATTGTCACTCCAGACAATGCGCGGCAAACCAAACCTAGGGAAGAATTCTTTCAAAAGTATTTTGGCAGTTGATAAAGCAGTATTGTCCTTCAGAGGGTAGGCTTCTACCCATCTAGAAAAAGCACATACTACCACCAGAACATATTTGAGGTTGTTGCATCGTTCCATGTGAATATAATCGATCTGCAACACCTCAAATGGATATGTTGGAGGAGCAAAATGACCTGCTGGAGTTGGGGTTCCCTTTCCCGGATTGTACATCAAGCAAACAATACAATGTTTTACTACATTATTTGCACACTTTGGGATCCCCTCATTTTGCCACACTGGAGCCAGAAGTTTACATATTCCTTTTGCACTTAGGTGAGCTGGACCATGTGCCATAGTAACTACAGGTAGTACATAAGCATCTGGTAACAGCCAACGTTGATGTTCTGATAATTCAACCCAACATCCCATCTCATCTAACATTCCTGTACTTTCCTTCCACTTTCTCAACTCATTCTCCGTAGTCTCTCCTTGAATTGATTTCACACTCTCTACTGTATCTTCACACATTCCCTTTTCTCTTACGCAGTTTGCGGGACCTGCAACATACATTCGACTTGTGTTGTCTCTGGCTGTCTTTTTCGCTACCTCATCTGCAAATGCATTTCCTCGACCAACATCGTCCACAATCTTTTTGTGTGCACTACACTTCACGATTGCTATCTGAGTAGGCATTGTAAGTGACTCAAGAAGTTCAGTCACTAATTGACCATGTTGTATCTTAGTACCATGGGAAGTAAAGAATCCTCTTTCCTTCCATAAGCGCCCAAAGTTAAACGCTACACCAAAAGCGTATTGGCTATCAGTGTACACGTTTACTCTTTTTCCTTTGGATAACACACACGCTCTAGTTAAGGCTATCAATTCAGCTGCCTGAGCTGAATTATGTCTAATGCGTGCTGTCTCCACAATCGTATGCAAAGTAGTAATAGCGTAGGCTGAAACTGTATCTCCATTCGGGAGCTTGAAACAAGAACCATCTACCCATAGTGTTCCATCTGGATTCACTAATGGCGTGTCTTTTAGGTCAATTCTACCCTTAGTCTCTTCTTCAGTACGGAGAAAACAATCATGCTGTTCAGAGACATCTCTCTCTTCTGGAAGAGGCAACAAAGTAGCTGGATTCAGGGTATTACATCGTTTGATGTGTATGTGACTAGCCAAAAGCGTCAGCTCATATCCGGACAACCGAGCACTCGTAAGATGCTGCGTTTTTGTCCTATTTAGTAAAGTATCCACTGCATGTGGCACCATAACAATGAGAGTATTATCTAGCACTACTCCAGCAGACTGTCAAATAGAAATTGCTACTGCCGCTGTCGCCTTAAGACAACTAGGCAATGCTTTAGCTACTGGATCTAACGTAGCTGAGAAATATGCGCATGGTCGCTGTTGATCTCCAAAACGCTGCGTTAAGACTGACAATGCACAACCCTCTCTTTCGTGGACATAGAGCGTAAAGGGCTTACTGTAATCAGGAGTACCCAATACAGGAGCAGAACACAAAGCAATACGCAAATCAGTAAAACTCTTCTGACACTCGTCAGTCCACGGAAGAGGCTGAGGCGTATCTTTTAAAGTTAGCGCCAACAGCGGTTTAGCCAATAAAGAGAAACTCGGAATCCACTGTCTACAATAAGAAGTAATGCCCAAAAAGGCACGTACCTCTCTTTGTGTGGATGGCACTGACATTTGTGCAATTGCCTGAATTCGTTCGGGGGTCAATCGTCGTCCCTCCTTTGACAAGAGATGACCCAAATAAGTCACCTCGCGACAGACATATTGTAATTTAGAAGGAGAAACCTTGTGATTCAGATCAAACAAATGACGCAACAGTGCAACGGTCACGTTTTTGCAAATCTCCTCTGAATCAGCTGCAACTAATAAGTCATCCATGTACTGAATGAGAGCGGCACCGGACGGTAAGGAAAAGGCATCAAGATGACATTTTAGAGCTTGACTGTAAATAGAGGGACTTTCACAATAACCTTGAGGTGCGCGTTTAAACCGGAAGCTTCGGCCTCCGAGGGAAAAACCAAAACTATCTCTACTCTCTTCGGCGATGGGAATACTAAAGAAAGCATTCTTTAGATCAATAACTGAAAACCAAGTCGCTGTAGAAGGTATCATCGTCAACAGAGCAGTGATATCTGGGACTACAGGAAACTGCGGTACGACAATCTTGTTTACCTCCCG
The DNA here is from genome assembly GCF_031143425.1 of Pleurodeles waltl. Lineage (NCBI taxonomy): Eukaryota > Metazoa > Chordata > Amphibia > Caudata > Salamandridae > Pleurodeles > Pleurodeles waltl. The sequence continues at coordinate 1,510,159,317 of NC_090444.1, read as the reverse complement.
AAGATCAATTACAAAACGATAAACAGGAGGCTGAGAAGGATCAGTGCGTTTAAGAACCGGAAGAACAGGACTGTTACATGTATTTCCTCTCGTTTCCTCAACCACACCCTTCTGAATCAAATCATGGACAATTTCCAGAAGTGCTTTCTCACCTTCAGTAGAGATTCTGTATTGCGGAATACGTGGCATTTCAGCATTGGGCTTAAGAGTAAGAACATAAGGTGGGATCTCAAGACAACCAACGTCATTCGGACCCGTAGCCCAAAGCGTTTCGGGAAGAGAAAGCAATTCAGGTGGGAATTGATCTTTTGATAAGTACATTGGACTAGTCATTTTCTGTCCTAGAGTGAGGTATACACCAGAAGGTGAACAATATATCGTAGCATGCATTCTTTTTAATAGATCTAAACCCAACAGATTTTCACCACAACCATTCGTCAGAAGAAGCGGAGCTTCTAAATCATAAGGGCCTATTGAAACAGGCAAAGGGCAAGAAACTGGATTGCGAACAGGGGTGCCAGAAAATCCTACAGATACATTCGTTAAGCCAGACAAAGGTGCGCCAGGGAGTTTAGAATGAATGATAGAGCTTCTCATGGCACCAGTATCTAAAAGAAATGGCTCTGAAACACCCATTGTAGTGACATTAACATAAGGTCCATTCTGATCCACTGGAATTGACGTAACCCCCTTACTTTGTCCATGGCTGTCCTATTCAAAATGAAGACTTTCATTCCCTCCTTCAATATACTGATCCTCACTGTAATACTGTGTAGACCTAACATTTTGCTGGTCAAAGTAATTTCCGGAATTTGGAGGAACAAAAGAACGCTGCTCTTGGGTTAACACACCTCGACCTCTACCTCTATTTGCTGACTGAGGACCACCACGACCTCGTGAAGCAGATGTTGCTCCATTACGCTGCAACAATGCCGGACAACTGTTCTTAAAATGACCTTCCTCCCTACAATAAGCACATTGATTGGGACCTAGCAAAGGTCTTGGAATGAATGGTTCAGGCTTTTGATACAACCTCTGAAACTGCGGAGGCTGTTGAAACTGAGGCTGAACATAACGAGGAGGATAAGCCTGTTGCAAGAGAACTTTAGTTTTTAATTCTTTCGTCTTTTTCTCTTGTTTTTCCCTTTCTTCTTTGTCTCTATTTTCATAATATTGTGCAGTAGCCAATATCTGGGCGGAAGAAGAAACTGCCCATGAACTCTCGGAGTCTTTTAGCTTGTGTGATAGTTCAGGAAGCAAGTTATATACGAACTTATCCACAAATAATCGCTGTCCCCCTTCTGTAGCCATATTTTGACCACTGTGATCAATGAATGTCTCCTCGAATCGGGTAAAGAAATCGGAAACACTTTCATCTTTCTTTTGTTTACATGCTGCTAGCTTATCCCAATTAACTCTCAAAGCAGGCATCATTGTTTTCATTAATGTAATAATCCTACCAGGGAGTTCTGAGATCAAAGCGTCGGGCTTTGCACCACCTACTTGACCTCTATCTGCGGCAATAATAGCGTTCCAATCGCCGCCTAATTCTTGAGCGTGATCCTCTCTACGAATTTTAGCCCATATTGTCTGTGGAACTACATTTCCCATCAACATGTCAATATCTGCTAGATTCATAGTACATGCATCAACTGTTTGCGACAACTCTTTATAGTAACCAGCAGGATTTTTGCGTGAATCTGGTAGTGACTGTTTAAGTGCTAAAACTTCAGACCTTTTCCAGGGGACATGTATCCATATGCGCTGAAAATGCGCAGGAATAGCTGGATTAGCACCTGCTGCTGCAACTTCTTCCTTCCATATTGGAGAAACCTCTCTCATGGGATAGTTTTTCAGTGCTGTCCTAACTGAAGGATCAGAATCAGGAAAAGTCTGTGAGAACAATAGGGATCTGAAAGAAATAAGTGTTCTGACAGCGTTTTCAACCTTAGGACCCACAATAAGTCCTTTGTCAAAGTCAGCCTGAACATCTAACAGATCCTGTGGGACCGAACCCAAATTCATATCCTCCCATTCTTTAGCGAGAGTATCGCACATAACTTTAAAAACATATCTCTGCGTAGGTGCATTCCATTGCAGAAAGGTGGACATAATATCAGACGTACTATATTGAGGACCCTTCTTGATCCATCTATAAGCAAGTGAGTCCAATTTTTCTCGCTCTTCGGAGTCTGGGAATTGACTACGAGACTGTCTTCGAGAAAAAGCTGGAGACACATTTAAAGCTTCAAAGAAAGGTGATAAGAGACCAGAGACAGTATCTGCAAATTGCTTACGCATAGATGGAGAATTTGACATAAGGATAGGGGACAAGGTATTAGGTGAATTAACTAAAAGAGCATTAGGAATTGCCAAAGGAGCAGAAGGCAAAGGAGTTAAAGGCAAAGCTGGCATAGGCAATACTTGAGGAGGCAATTGTGGAAAAGCTGGAGCAGGCGGAAGCACAACTGGCGGCTGAACAGGCTGTAACATCGGGGGTGCATTAGCACCTTGTACATAGGGCGGAGGCAATTTCAATACGTGGGACATTAAGGAATCTTCCTCAAAATCTTTTCTCTTATCAAGGGAAGAGATAGGCAACGTCGGATAGCATTTATCTATTGCCATTCGATGCTGTCTGTCTGAAATTTCCATTGCATTATCTATTTCATCATCTTTGAATTGCTGAGCAGCCTGTATAATCGTCATTCCCTGTGTTTTCCTATCTCGTTTCGCTTGTTTAATTTCTCTCTGTTTGGCTTCCTTACGCCAAAGGCGAAAAGAGTCAAACATTGCCGGCCGGGCTTTTCTTTTAAATAACGTTGCTTCTAAATTATCTAGCACATCAGTTTCGAAACTACCATTTTCTGGCCATTTTAAAACACCATCTTTCTTTGTATATCGGGTCCATGTCTTATTAAAGGCAATAGGACCAACACCATGTTTAGAATAGAGCTCATATGTGGGAGTTCCAACCGAAGGAATCGGACAGGAGTCCTCAAGCTGGGAGTCCCTATTACAACCAAAGCAACAAAGTTTTCCAAACTTAGTCAGACCAGACATCTCACGATTTTTACTGGCTGTTCACAAACATCAAGGGGGTAAAACTTTCAGTTTACACAGCACAAATGCACTTACCCCTCGGCTTTGGCCACTGCAATGGCCAAATCTAAGGACCTAAGGACAAAACAAAGACCAAAATTTGTGGGCGCGACCCACCAAATACTTAACTAAGGATGTCTTCTTACACCAACAGAGGCCCGTCTATCGTCTCGCTTTACCATACATCATCAAAGAAAGGGCCAAGGCAGGGCGGCAGTCAGGGCAGCAGTCGTCAGTAGCCGTCAGGAAGGAGTAACCGTGCTGAAAAAGACCTTCGGACCACTTCGACATACAGGGGTCGCTTGACGTGGCTCGCGATTCCTCCAGAATTTTCTTGCGGGGTTCCTCACGACCTTCAGGCAGAACCGGTACCGCTGAAGCCGCCCCACGTTGGGCGCCAGTTGAAGAACCAGAACCTTATGGGCCTGGCGGCGCAGGGTACGCCTGAAATCTCCTTGGATTCACCTGCCTCAACTAACAGAGACACGGGACACTCTGTCAGGCGTAAAAGATCAGATTTTATTAGCTGCAGCTAGTACAGTTGTCCAAGAAGTACACAAGGTATGTTCTCAGGAGACTGCCACTTTACTTTGTGGCGCACAATCTTATATACCGTATAAAAACCATTTATTAACTACATACACTCCCAGAACACATAGAAAGGAGCCAGTAAGAATAATGTCAAGATAGAACAGAGCCAATAGAAATGTCGGAAAACAAGACAGCACCAATAGAAGGAATTGGAAAACAAAGTATCAAGTGACTTAAGGTTGCCTCCCCTCCAGCTGTGTTTGTCACCCCTCCCTTGAACTAATTCATTAACCGATCCACAACGAAGTTGCATGTGGTGCGATAAGTTTGTGTGCGTTTGGAGGACAGTTGTGAAATGAGAGATTACTAGCAAAGGACAGCGAAGGCCAGACGATAAGATAAGATCGGCGGAGAATAGTGTGAGCCTACAGATAGTTGAAACAAGGATTAGAAAACCAGACAGGGATTAGTGTACTCGGTCAGACCTTAATACCAGCCTTGTAAAGATAGAGGCAGAAGGCTGTTTTGAACACCATGTTGCAGAATAAGCAGAAAAGGCAGAATGGACTTCGTTCGCTGTGCTGCCTGAGTGAAGGCAACATAAAATGGCGGCGGGCCACAAAATGGCGGGTCGATACGATCGTATTAAAAATCGAATTTCCTCAACATGAATGTGGTCTAAAGCTTGTAAAACTATTGGTTCACCTGCGGAAGGGAACATTAAGTCACGTTCTGTTACACATATTTACAGGAGATAAATGATCTCACAGGAAGTCTTCTTTACTATGGATAAATACCCCAGGGGTGTGGAAGTCCTATCGCCCAAATGTCCAGGACATATTTTTTGGGGACAAGGACAACAAGTTTTCATGTTTATTTTGTCATTGTGCCAAGTAGGCCCAACCCTCTGCAGCACAAACCCTTTGGCTGACAGTTTACAGCACCACATTATGGATCAGGCAAGGGTGCTGTCTGCTGTTAAGGTAATATTTGTGCCCAAATGTTAATGCTGTTTGAGCTTGTATTAATGATTCATTAATGCAAAGCCTTTATTATTAGGTTGAGAACTCCAAATAAATGGTAAAAGCTTAGATTGCACTATTGACAATGGTTACAGTAAAACAAAAAGTGTACACATGTTTGCATAGTTTAATATGGGACTACTTATAATGCTCTCAGAATGCTCTATGATTATATGCAAATATCTGCAGAAGCTTGAAAGCAAGATTGATGATTCTTTGCTTTCAGGATACAAGTTCACAAAAACTACAACTAGAACAACGTTTTGCTAAAATACTGTGAAATTCTAGGTACCATTTCTTTGAAGCATCATTTACTAAAATGTGTTGATGCATGCTAGTATTTCTAAAAACTATTCATAGTGGAAAATCAGCGTAACCTGTTTCAACCAGATTATGGGAAATATGAAAATAAACTAGCATTAGCAAAGTCAATAAGTCTGACATTGGTGGTCAGCCTTTTGGTTTTGGCAATGCGTGTCTTGTTTTGACATTGCTTTCGTAAAACTTTATTGTTGTGGGAGTTGCTAGGCCTTCACCATTGTAACAAACATTGGCAAAAATGCTTTTCGTCTTAAAAAGCATGCATTGCCACAGTAGTTCCTGACACTAAACAAAATTACTTTGTGTGGTGATATGCTCCTTGTGAAAGGGAAGAATGCCATCACTCATAGCTAAGGCAGCCGAAAGATGGATACAGAGAGAGAGAATTTTAATAAAAACAAAAGGTCTTGGTTAACACCATGCCTAATTAAGGCCCAATTCTTAAAGAAAGTCACAAAAGTGCACCTATGGCATATATCTTTGCATTAGTGCAGATGTATGTATTTCATGAATAAAGAATTTACAGAAGAAGACCAAGAAAGTGTACTCCTACAAAATATTTGTGGAATATATTTTAGCATGAGCAAATCTGCATGTGTAGACTTGCTCATGTGAGAATCTGTTGGGCATTTATAAGTTCACTTTGGCTCCAACCACTATTTTTCCCAACCCTGGAAGACGTTTTATTTCTGCCCTTGTCAGGAGAAAGTGTCCAACCTTTCTCAGTATGGGAAAAGTTTAGAGAAGAGCTGGAGAAAGCCCTTAAAACATGCTAGACTCAAAAGAGCATTCCAAAACTGGAACTATTGCTTACTGCTACCCCCAGCCCCAGTATGTAGACATTTGGAATGATGGGAAAATGCAGAAATTGCTAGTATTCAAGCCATAGTATAGCATTGGCACTAGCATAATCAGATAGGCTTTTATCAGTGCTCTTATGTAATGAGATTGATGACATAATTTGTCGCTGCACTTCAAGACACCAAAGGCACAAGTAGATTTTTCTTTACAGGACAAGTAGATTTATGAAGCAACCTGTCCCAAGGACAAGTAGATATTTTGTTAGATGCCACATCCCTGATACCTCTGAGGTTTATCACTGAGCACTAACCTAAACGCCTTCTACAATGCCACCAGCGACTTAATTGATCCGATATTGCACAGAAAATATAAATCAATTCCTAAAGAAGATCTAGAAAGGCACATCCATTAGCCACAAGGGATTCAGGGGGTCATTCTGACCCTGGCGGTAATTACCGCCAGGGTGGAGGTTGGCGGTAGCACCGCCAACAGGCTGGCGGTGCTCCGCCGGGCATTCTGACCACGGCGGTACAGCCGCGGCCAGAAGCGGAAAGCCGGCGGTGTACCGCCGACTTTCCGCTGCCCATGGGAATCCGCCATGGCGGCGCAGCTTGCTGCGCCGCCATGGGGATTCTGACTCCCCATACCGCCATCCTGTTCCTGGCGGTTCGCCTGCCAGGAACAGGATGGCGGTATGGGGTGTCGAGGGGCCCCTGGGGGCCCCTGCAGTGCCCATGCCAATGGCATGGGCACTGCAGGGGCCCCCGTGAGAGGGCCCCACAAAGATTTTCACTGTCTGCTGTGCAGACAGTGAAAATCGCGACGGGTGCCACTGCACCCGTCGCACCCCTTCAACTCCGCCGGCTCAATTCTGAGCCGGCTTCCTTGTTGACGGGGCTTTCCCGCTGGGCCGGCCGGCGGTCTTCTGGCGGTCGCCCGCCGGCCCCGTGGGAAAGCCAGAATGACCGCTGCGGTCTTTTGACCGCGGAGCCGACTTTCGGCGGGAACCGCTTGGCGGGCGGCGACCGCCGACCGCCGCGGTCAGAATCACCCCCTCAGTCTCTACACTCCCCTGCAAGCCTCTCAAGCATGAGGTTGATGTGGGAATGTTCTGATAACCTGCATGGAAGAATATGAGCTACAGATCTGTCATCTGGAAGAGGAATGAGGAAATTGGCCAGTAAGTAATATTATTTATGTGCCCCAGAGATGAAAGTTGGCTCTTGCTGAGTGTGAAAGTGCATGAACCAAGCCCATTAAAGCAGCAGAATCATGGAGCAAGGTCAGTCTTGTAAAGTGCAAAGCTACAGTTGTGATGAAAAAAAGTCAAAGCCCACATTCAATAATGTCTACAGCTGTCCGAAGCTGACACTGCTGTTACAGCTCCTGCTTTTCAAGAATCCTAAGCTACATCAGAAGACGTCTGCACTTTCTTTGCCACCCTCTTGATAACCACAGTCACAACTTGAATGTCTTGAACAGAGACTGAACAGTGGAATGGAATATTGGTACCAGCTTTCAATAAAAACATGATTGAGGAATGAACCATTTTTAAAGTAGACTCAGTCATTTTATTGCTAGGAATAGTGGGTGTAGCACTCTCCATTGCTGCTTTCAGGTGTCTTACCAAGCTAGGCAAAATAGAGTCAATCTGTAATGTATTATGAAATTCCTATGCAAAATTCAGTAGAGGGTACAACTTTTGCTAGACTTTTGTAATAAACAGCTTCTCTTGTTCTGTCTAATCTTTCAGGATCATAGAATGAATGCAATAGAAAAAAAACAGCTGCACAGATGTGCAGTACTGACTGAATAAGAGCCTCTGAAGTAGAGGACTCAGGAGCATCCTGGAACATACGCTGTACTAAATGTGACCCATTACTCCAGAAAGTATATTGCCTCTTACATATTTGTCCCAAAAGTCAAAGTCCACATCAACTTCATCCTCCTTGACCAACACATATTGTTCAACTTACTATCTATGGGGTCCATAGGCAGAGGATGGGTAAATATGGGGTAAAAAGGAGAATGTAGAACAGGCAAGTGTTTATTCAAAGGTTTCTGAACAGTGGCCTAAATAACGGACTGAAAGTGAAATAACAGACATCAAATGAGAGGCTGATCCAAAGGCCCACAAAGGACTGTGTACTGAGAGCTCCACAATGGGAGCGCAATGGGACCATAATAGAGCTATGGATGATGAGGAGTTAAAAGTCTCTACTCTTGTAGCCCATATTCCTCCTCTTAGAGAGTGTGTGTCTTGATCCATGTCTCCCAGACCTCTCAGATGATTTGTCAGCATCCTGGGATTTAGAGTGCCGTTTAGAACACTTCATCAGACCAGCACCTGAAACCAAGGTCTTCAAAATACACTGGAAGGAATTCAGTTCAGGATGAGAGCTGTGTTAAAAAAAAAAAAAAAACATACTAACCTATTGTCAATAGGCCATATACACACCTGAAAATGTACTCCAGATTATTATCTTGTAACTGTCTTTGAAAGAAGACTCTAAGCAAGAGGACTTGTTTCCATCATACATCTGCACAGCATGTGATATCACTAGATTTCCCATCATCCCTCTGTACAGAAAGTAACATTACTGGATTTCCTACCATCCAGCTGCACAGGAAGTGACATGACTGGTTTCCCACCAAAACTGTCCTCAAAGGAAAAAGAAAAGCAAGTGGTCTCATTTCCGTCATCCATTCATACAGGAATTAACCACTTGATTTCCCATCATCCATCTGCTCAGGAAGTGACATTACTGGATTTCCCATCATCCAGGACCTGATTAGTGGTGGCTGGGGTGAATATGCAGCTGGCATTCCAAAGGCAAGCCAGTCTTCACTAGACATCACCACAGCCACCCCCATTGTTCTCTGGCTACAAGAATGCCAGATTGCCAGACAGGACGGGAATGCCATAAACTGCAACACCTCCCTGGAGATGTGATCCTCCAGCTTTGAACACCTTTTGTTCAACCTCCACGTCCCAGCCAACTTCAGCCTATGCTTCTATTGGCATTCTCCTCTAAAGACCACCTATACTGCGCCTCAACTTCACCAACACCTTCACAGACTTCTTTGCACCAATTGTCCTCGATGCTAGCAATCACATTTTATTTGGAAACCTGAGCTTCCCCCTGGAAGACCACACCAACCTCATGTTGCAAGCAATCATCTAAGGCCTTGGACATCGAACACCTCCTAGACCCTATTTTCACCACCTTCTGCAACATTTGAGTCGAAGAGCCACAGAAGTCTCCCAGACAGAACACACCCTTCTCAAGTTCAGCATTCCCCTCTCCGTCTAATGCATACACACTACTGCTAGAACAGACTACCAAAGCAGGAGCAGCATAACTGCCAAAAACTCGGACACCGCTGTCAACACTCTCCGACTTGAATGCAGCAACAGCCTCCCCAAAACCATTACAATTTTTTTAAATTGGATAACTTCCTGCGCCGACTCCCAGACGCCTCTCAAACACAGCAATACAACAAGATATAGACCCCAGGCCAGTTGGTACATGGAAAAATTCAGACTGATAAAACATCACTGCAAACAACTGGAGTGCAAATGAAGAATGAGCCATGACAAAGCGGACAGGAGCACTTTCAAATCCTCCTTGAGACACTACCACCAAATGATCCGGACCACCAGATGCACAGCTCTGGCAGACCTCGTCGATGGCAGCACCAACAGAGGCAAATAAATCTTCCCATTGTGAAACTTTTCATCTCACCATCAGCCGCCTGCAACTCGATCACCCCCTTAAAGGATCTTTACAACAATTTCTCTCAATTCTTCAGCAACAGAATCACTGCCTTCTATAGCAATTTGTACCCACAACCAGGCCTGACAGACCTTACCAAACTTATCCAAAGAACCAATGCTAACTCATGGCCCATCATCACCCCAGAAGAAACAGCAACCACCTTGAAATCCATCCTCTCAGGGGCCCCGTCAGAACCCAGCCTCAAGTGTGCCACCTTTAGAGGACTGCAACCCATCAGCACCGATCACACCCATTCTGATTGCCTCCACCTCTTCCATGACATTGACAGATTCTTGGAAACACAATATTTTCCTCCCATTGTTGAAGAAACCCATTGTGGGCCCTTCAGCACTTGACAGCTATAGACTGATCCCCCTGCTAACATTTCCAGCCAAGGTCTTGGAGGAAATCATCAACAGATGCTTCACCGAATACCTCAACAACCACCAATTCCTAAAGACCACTCAGTCTCGTTTCATAACAAACCAAAGCATGGAAACTGCCTTCATCAACGCATTGGATGATATTTGCGTGACTCTGGCTGGAAGAGACATGGCAGATCTCATCCTCCTAGACCTGTCTGCAGCATTTGACACAGTCTCCCACCTCATCCTCATCCAATGCCTGCATGACAATGGAAACCATTAATATGAACTCCGATAGATCTGCTCCTTCCTGATTGGAAGGACCTAGTCAGTTTGCCTGACACCATACACCTCGGACACCCACTAGCTCATCTGCAGAGTTCAGCAAGGATCTTCCCAGAGCCTGATCCTCTTGTATACAAACACTACCCCTCAAGCCAGCATCATCTGCTCTCACGGCATGAACATCCTCTTCTACGCCAACAATACACAGCTCTTTCTCTCCCTCAAGGAGTAGACGCCCAGTACCCAGATCAAGTTCAATGGATGCATGACTGAACTCGTCCACTAGGTGAAGACCAACTGTCTGAAGCTAAGCACCTACACAACCGAAATTGTGATCTTTGGCAAGAGCACTTCACTGTGGACCTCCACATGGAAGACCAACACTAACCCGCACCATCCATGCTTAGAACCACAGGATCATCATTGACAGCAAACTCCACACTACCGCCCAAGTCAACGCTGTCATCATCTCATGCTTCCATACCCTGGAGATGCTAAGGAATATTTTCAGATGGAGCCCAATCAGCACCCAGAAAACCATCACTCATGCTCTCTTCACAAGCTAGCTGGAACACCCTGTAGGGCAGGATCAACAAAAAGCTCACCTGAAGGCTGCGGATCATGCATAACTTGAATCACTCTCACCTTCCCATGCTGCACTCACAACAGACCACACCTAAGGGAGCTCCCCTGTCTCCCCATACACAAACAAGCACAATTCAAACTCCTCAGCCACACTTTGAAGGCACTACATAACAATGGCCTAGCATACCTCAACAATCACATCCACTTTCACATATCTTCCAGATACCTCCAGTTTTCCAGACTCCTGCTTGCACACATCCCATGCATATGAAAAACCTGATAAGGCAGTCAAGCTTTCTCCAACATCGCTCCTAAAGTGTGGAACATACTGCACATAGGAGCCTCCATCTCACTTCCTCAAGAAGCTGAAGGCCTGGCTTTTCAATTAGTACCACTAGGCCATAGGTTTGGCTAACCTCACACCTGCCTAGTGCCAGAATACCCTCTTGGTTGTTAGTGCCCTCTACAAATCTGCATAACATAAGCTTTTGATGTTCTCATTTTTAATCCTTCAATAATGTTTTCCCCATTTCCCTGTATATTTATATTTGTTACATTTTTAATAGTGTATTGTTCCATGACAAACTGAAAAGTGTTAAAAAACATTTATGTGCTCTCTGAGGAATTTACGTTTAGCATGCACTCCTACGGAATACCATAGGGCAGTGATGAGCTATATCGCTTAGTTAATTGGATTCGGCACTAATGCAGATCCAGCTTTTACTCAAACATTCCACTTTTAGGCCTTTTAAAGTTATATATATAGTATTATTGCTTGCAGGGGCTTCCAGTCAGTCATCCTCATCCGTTGATATTGGTTTTTCATTCAGCGACAGCTGTTTGACTTTGTCAATGTTGTTTTTGTAGTGGTTTTGTTAAAACATTGTTGTGGGAGCTGAAGGGCACTCGTCTATATCTAAAGAAAATTTAAAAAAAAATTATTTTTTCTATTTTCAAAAAGCACACATTGCCATAATTTGTCCCTGGCACTGAAATAAACTACTTTGTGTGTGAAAGTGCTGCTTGTGAAAGGACAGAATGCCATTGCTCAGAGTGAAGTTAGCCAATAATTGAAGTGGGCTGACACATGCAATATGCTAGGCACGCAATGCTCATTGGTCTGAAAAGGTTTCAGGACCCCCCCATGAACACCCACTGCCTGCACCCCCTCTCCCCCATTGTGTGCCATAGCCCAGGCAGCAGCTTCAAGGAGAAGGTGGAGGTCACTGGTGATTCACAATACCTTGCTGGGGCCTCTCACTTTGCTGGGAAATGCGTTTTGAGCATTCCCCATTGTTTTAAAGGAGTGGCAATGTTAGTCCATTACCGCTGGAACATGAGAGCTCCACTGCACTTTACAGCTGGAAAGTGGGAGATTTTGAAAAATCCGGCTAATTCATTTTCATCACTAACATTCATTGAAACAGAGGCACTTTTAGACGGGAGACAGGTAATACAAGTATTTGCAATGCAATCAGTCTTGCATTTGTGAAAGTTAGAGTCCTTGGCATTGAAAATGACAATTTCTTTTTTCATTTTATTTTTATATGCAGTGGAGTGATGATTTTCATATAGCGCTATTGCCAGTTGTATGACCTTGTGGCACTGGAGAACCAGAAATGTGGAAATAGGTTATGAGGAAGGGGAGACAAGAGTAATATGCTAGCTGAAAAAAAAGTAACAACATCCTGGAAAAACGCAAACACTCAAAGGGAATGCAAAATTAAATAAAGCATGTGAAATGTAAGCAGGCACAACATGGTTACCTTAAGGCTTTTACACTTATTATTCAGAAATCAATGAGTGTTTTTGCCTGAAAAATTAAGGACAAGACCATAGGGCCTGGAAGGGACCTGTTTCAATGTCTATTGCTTACACCCTTACAAAACGTAAGCAGTATGGTTTAAAAAGACCACATCCCTGAACAGAGAGCTGTGGTATACATTTTATAAACTAAAACAAGGAAAACGGCTGATATGGATCATGTTAATCGTTTTCCACTTTATCCGTCAACCAGGTACTGCATTACCTCCAGGAATGGTGCAAACAATGGGGGTTATTTAAAAGCCCCTTGCATCGCTGGTGTGTCACTTTTAATATGGGAAAAAGTGACGTACCAGCAGCGCATGGGGCTTGTAAATAAGCCCAAATGTTGTTCAAAGAAAGAGGTGTATCCGTATTTTGAACCTTTTTTCTCTCCATCCTGAGGCTACACTTTGGAATAGAAAAATGTAGGAAAAGATGACATTTGCAGCCAAAGTGTTTTATTCTTGTTTGGATCCATTTCACAGGTGAACAAATAAAGGAAATGAGAGGAAAGAGAGGGTAAAAGCTGTTTGCTGAAGTCATGGTTTTCATTGAGTGAGGATGAGCAAGACAGAGACAGAAAGAGAGTGAATAAGAGGAAGAAGGTGGGGAAGCTACCAGCGACAGAGCAGAAGTGAACACTGTAGGGAGGTGGGCGGTGTGAGATCAATGTGGTGAGGGGGAGGGGACTGAGGTTCATCATATTCAGAACGAGTCCCCCACCCAGTGCTGAAGCAGATAAATCTGTGCGATCAGTTGGTTTTATTGCAAGTGGAGAAAAGACAAGCTGAGGAGCAAACTTAAATGACGTAAACATCTTTCACTGTACACATCAACCAGGTATTGCAGTACCTCTAGGAATGGTGCACTTCCCAACCTGGGAAAACAATGTTGTTCAAAGAGAGACAAGAAAACGAAAGTAGCGCTTTACTTGCAAACTGGCAAAGTGGCACTAATGTGTGTGGTTGTGAATAAAGCCAATCTGGCCACTTTGCAACCACTCTGTCTTGCTTTAGTGTTTTTATTTGTTTTTCGCATCTTGAATCTTTTTTTCTCTCCATCCCGAGGCTGCACTTTGGAATAAAACAATGTCAGAAAAAGACATTTTGCGGCCAAATTGTTTTGTTTTTTGGATCCATTTCACAGGAGAACAAAGGAAAGGAGAGGAAAGAGAAGGTAAAAGTCGTTTGTTGAATTCATGCTTTTCAGGAAGTGAGGAGGAGTGAGACAGAGACAGAAAGAGAGGGAATAAGAAGAAGAAAGAGAGACAGAGGGGGAGGCAGCGGCAGAGCAGAAGTGAACTGGGAAGAGAGGTGGGTGGCGTGAGATGGTTGTAGTAAGGGGAAGAGGGTGGGATTTCTCATATTCAGAAGGGCGACCCTTCACTGTGGTGAGGCAGGTAAATCCATGCAATCGGTTGGATTTATTGCAAGTGGCGCAAAGATGAGCCGAGGAGCAGCGTTAAATGTTTTCCATTGTATGCATCAACCAGGTATTGCAGTACCTCCAGGAATGGTGCACTTCCCTAGCTGGGGAAAACAATGTTGTTCAAAGAAAGATGAGAAAACAAAAGTAATGCTTCACTTACAAACACTGTAAAGTGGTGCTAACCTGTGTGGTTGTGAATAAAACCAATCTACCCTCTGTGCGACCACTCTGTCTTGCTTTATTTATTTTTCTTTGTATTTTGAACCTTTTTTGTATCCATTTCACAGGGGAACAAATAAAGGAAAGAAGAAAAAGCCGACATTTGCAGCCAAAGTGTTTCTTTCTTTTTAGGATCAATTTCACAGGGGAACAAATAAAGGAAAGGAGAGGAAAGAGAGGGCAAGAGCTGTTTGTTGAAGTTATGGTTTTCAGCAAGTGAGGAGGAATATTGCCATAAGGTAAGTCCGAAATTGCGCGCGGTGCTGATACATGAGCCAAGGAGCAAACTTAAAAGAGTGCTCAGGAAGGGACATACATAAAACAAGCAGTTGTGGGAGGGGTAAGGTGGTGGGAAGAAGATGGAACAGGGAGATTAAGGGACAGCACTGCAAATGAAGAGGTAATTTATATCAATTTTTTTTTTAAAACAAGCTTAGACCTCCGGGGGGTCTCAGCAAGCAGTGTTGTGGGAGGGGTGAGGTGGTTCGGGCGACAGCAAAGTGAGGGCACGGAGTGTTGTGGGAGGGGTGAGGAGGTTGGGGGGACAACATATGGAGATTAAGTGAGGGCACAGCAAATGGCTGCATTAGTGATCAGGGAGAGGATGGCCAACAAAACATAAACACAGCTCCTAAAGTAAACAATAAGCTGGGCATAGCACTGAGCGCCAAAGAGCTGAGTGTGAAGCCAGGCCCCTGCACAGACCCCACCTGCAATGCACTGCCTCCTCCTGTGGGACGACCAAAAGGGACCATTAGTGAAATTGCCATGGGAGGGAACGAGACACACAAAAGAGAGGCAGTTACATGTTATACACCAATAAAATGATGGAGGGCACTAGGTGAGAAGGCTGCCGTGAGCAGAAAACACCTCATGATGGTGACAATGAAAGTGGGTGAGTCATTAAAATTTGCAAAACCCACAATGCAAATGCGAATCGACACATGAGACACGCCACAGGGAGAGCGGGCTGCCACGAGCAAGAAACAAACCTGGAAGGTGAAAATGAAAGCGGGTGCGTCATTTTAAGGCACAAAACCCTTGATGCAAATGCCAACTGAAACATGAGACAAGGCAAAGGGAAAGGAGGCTGCTACAAACAGGAAACAACCCGCATTGGTGAAAATGGAAGGCGGCGAGTCGTTAAAAGGCGCACAAACTCCAAAGTAAAACAATAATTAAATCTGCAATGTAAATAAACGAGTAAGACAGCTTGGAGAAGGGAAGACAGTCTTGGAATGCACACCAAATGTGACCAGATAAGATTTACAACCCTGTTTACAGCAGAGCAAAGAAAGAGGACCACTCTTCTCCAGTGTTCCAGATTAAAGATGAAAGTATTCCCTGAACACATGTTAAAATGGTGAGCAGTGTATTTAGATAGTAGTTGGTCCGCTCTCCTGGGAGGAGACAAAAAAGAAAAAAGGTGGGACAAAAAGTGAGATTACCCAGTAACAAGCAAGTATTTTTAAAGGATACTGGCATGCACAAATCACAATGACTGGTTGGAGCTGAACCTCACAAACCATCTGCAACAAGTCACTGTGTGACAATGCAAGTGCTGTCTAGGCTCAACCTAATTAAGCCATTTTTGGCTAGAAAAATTGTGAGTCGCCTTTCTGAATCAGGGATGTTGACATGTATGCAGCCTGAGTGCTTCCAAAAAACAGAAGGCAGAAAATAACAAATTAGATTGTATGCAATTGCATTTATATACTACTTACTACCCACTAATAGGAGAAAGAGTTATTTTTTTTTTTTAATGGATTTATGATGATTCATTCTCCCTCAGGCGGTCTAGAATGTTTTGTCAATAGCATCTTGCATTCTGGGGAGGATAGGGTGGTTGTGGCTTTGCTTCTAAAATTTCCAAGTGCTTGACTGAACAAATAAGAATTTGCAAAGTGATATTGGCAAACGGGCATAAGCTGTAGCTATTTTGTTTCAGTGGATGATGACAGCTGGTGGCAATGGTACTTATTATTGGGGACAAAGATTTTTAAAAGATGGTTCCAAGGGCAGTCTCTGAGTAAAATATCCCTGACTGCAAGTTCTACATTGGAAAGAAGGACAGTCAAGGCCCAAGCATTGATGTTGCCTGTGTGTCTGTTAGGCAATGTAGGCATCAGGGTGATGGCTTGACAATAATGTCATGTCATTTACTCTAACAACTCTGGGTATTTGGCAGCCGAACATATGATAGATAGACGAAGTGCACCAGCAAGGTACTGTGCACGGAGAGCACCTGGTACTGTGTCCATAAAAGCTTTCTTTCGCAGCAGCATGGTGTGCCTCAGACCACTCGGCCCTTGGGTGTTTTACCTCTAGGCCCTCCTACGAAAACATGGAGAAAAAGGATACACAGTTCCAAATTGAAGACACATATACATTTCAAAGGCTCAGTTGAAACACATCCTGACTGCATACACTTTGGGCCTTGCTGCCCTCCGAGCTGACCCACTTTTGCAGTTAGCTGGTGCCTGCCCTGCCTTCTAATACCCTATGCCAACTTCAAACTGGCAGGTGTATGCCTGTGGGTTAACACATCTGCTGCTGAAACACAGTCTATGTGCTTACCATTTTCAACGTCCACCTGAAAGGTATATTCCAAATCTCAAGCTTGATGCCCTAGACAAGAGTTTATCTTTTACCTAGACAAGGGACACACTGAAGTTGAGAGGGGCTGACATATGGATAAATATCCTAAGCCAAACCCATACCTCATCACAGTATCAAAGCAATGAAGTACTCTGAGACCACCAAATTTGGTTTTGAGAGTTTAACATTCTCAGTCTGAATTCATTTTCTAAAAGACACATAAGTAAAATGTATTGATATTGATACACTTTAAAATATTTATATCATGTCATTTGAACATCTATATCAATACATCCCAGTAGTTAACCATGATTTTGATTACTTTCAGATAAAAAATCATGTCTAGCTACTGGGATGGTCCTTCAAACACCATCCCTGTGAAAATGTAACTTATGCCCCCCCTAGATTCCCACTAGGGCCCCCACTTAGTACTTCAAGAGACTATTCAGGAACCCCAAGTTCCAGGGGAGCCTCCCTGGGCCATCCAGTAAGTTGGATCCTAAACCATGCCAGACCCACCCAAAATGGGATACTTCTGCCACCCTTTGGAAGATGTACCTGGGCAACCGGACCACATCTTGGTCCCCTGGCTCTAGCACTAACTTCAAAGTCACTCCGTGCAGGGCTAAAAGACCACCTTTGCACAGCCAAAATATAGTTGCTTTAGTTCGCAAACCCCAGCCCTTCTAAATACTGCTGCTCCACTACCCCTCCATGGGGAAATAATTAGAGCAAAATCTGGAATTTGTCTGACCTTGTAGGGTGCGATTCCAAGGATTCTTCCTGCCCTGTGGCAAACCAAGTTTTTTTCTTTGCAAACACGTCAAAACAGTGAAGAAAACCCCCAAAGCTTTCACTTAGACATCACACTCCTTTAAGAAAAGTCTAGCTAAAAGGAAAGGTGGATAAAACAAAGAGGCCTTCATCTCGCCAAGGACCCAAACAGTAAGACAGCAGGTGAGTGATGGGGGTTGAGGAAGCAGCAGTTCACCAGCATCCAGGGAATGTGACCGGGACCCAGCTCTCTCGGCTTAAAAGCTGGTTGCCTCAGATGGTGCTGGGTGCTCATAGGTTTTGCAAGTAAAAGTTAGAATTTTCACATCCAATGGTAACTGACTTGGATACCACCTCACACTGGCACCAGCCTAAATGCTGGTGGCTCCAACAAGGAGCCCCTTTTGTTTATGTTTGTTCTTTGTCTTTTTTCTGAGGCCCATGTGTTCCGCACTAACTATGCAGAGACTCAGCTACATCTGTGCTGAAACTCAGCTCTATCTGTGAATGACCTCCACGCTACAAGACAATGTGGGTCTGTTTGCAACAGTCCAACTTTATTTGCATGTGCTGGAACTAATGTTATCTATGTAGGAACTAATTTATGTTCTCTAGGTATTCAGCTGTATCTTCAGAGGCGCAACCAATCTGGAGTTTGGGTTCCTCTCATTAATCAAACAAGCACTGCACTTTGCTTCTCAATCCCAGGCAGTCCTGACCCCTCAATTGGTTTCTTGTGCAGCAATAAATTGGACAGATGATGCTTTGCACCACAATTACAACTCTCATGTTTATTTAACTTGTCTTCTTATCCCCTCTCAACTATACACCCTCTTCCTCCTCCGTCTTCTTTACCATCTATGCTTTGTTGTGAACTTCTTGACAGTTCTTGCTTTAATGTCATCTTGGTATGTCCATTTGGTCTACATTTGCAGTGGGGAAATTTAGAAAAAAGCAGGGAAGTACTGGTAGAGGGAAAGAGGCAATAGTAACTAAAAAGGTGCCAAAAGTGAAATGTAAGAAGTGGGAAGCAGCAGATGGAGAAAAATTTAAAGGAGAAGATGACAGGATGTAGAAGAGAAGGAAACGGCATGTGGAGAGAGTGACTACAGGGTCTGAGGGTCGGATAAACAGTGCTAAGACCCAGGTGACTGCCTACGGACGATGTGATAGAACTCAAAAAGCACTATAACCCAGCACAGATGGAACTGAGCTCCTATAAATGTACTGTTGAGATTCTTTACAGACAGTTGACTGCTTGCACTAATCCAGATCTTAGGCCTTGTATACATAGGGCTGATCCTATACACAACTAAAGTAATGTTGATTCATAGATGGTGGTGAGCCAGTTCACAGGCAAAGTTGAACTCTTTCAGTATTCATTCCTACAAGGTAAAAGCAGAGCTTCTTTGGGTGCTATGAAACAGGTCATCAGCTAATAATCTGTGGAAATACCACAGGAATCTCACCCAGGCTTGTCTCTAGCATGGCCTCTGTCTGTTAGGGAGTGAGGCGAAGAAGGTTGGTGGGTGGATTAGAGTGAGAGGGAATGGAGTGAGGGAAGGAATTATGGAAAAAGAGAAGTAGAGCCAGAGAATAGTGAAAGATAAAAGAGCAATAGTGTGACGGAATATGGAGAGGAAAGGGGAGAAAGAAATGAGAGGACAATCTGACTGAGATGGGAAAGAAGAGAGAAAGAGTGTGAAACAGGAGATGATATAGTGAGTGAAATCTGAACCAGCAGCACAACAATGATGCTAAGGCAAACTTTAGGGAAGATTATAACCATTCCTTTTGCTCCCTTCTTTACCAGACACTGATTGTCACTTTGTCAGTGGGTGATGCCAGTGCTAGGAGTGAATGTTGCAGGTACAATCGCCAACTAAACATTTGGGACACCAAATACTTTATTTATACAAATGAAGCACTTGACAGGGGTGAAGGTGTTGCACACATGGCGTAGCACTTGGTGGCCATGTTTTAGAAAGGTTACATAGTCAATTTTGAACCTGTGTTATACATTGAGCATCAAAACTTTCCTTTCACTTATGTTTGGAAATACAGAGCCTGATTTAGAGTTTGGCGGCTGGGTTACTCCATCACAAATGCAATGGATCTTCTGTCCGCTGTATTAAAAGTCAATTATATCCTATAACACTTGTAATATGGCACTTGGGATATCTGTCACGTTTGAGTAACCTGTCTGTCAGATCCTAACTCAGTCTCTTAGTCATGCACGAAGATCACATATACAAATAAGCATTCACAGGTCATTTTTGGCTTCTGCAATGTTACATTTATTTATTAGAAACATCACTAAAAAAACATACCACAGGCACCTCATGACATTGGCAGCACCCATACCACAAAGAATAGCTACTAGTCACTGGATAGCCAAAGGAGATGCAGCACAAGGCACTGTCAAACAGGATATTGAGGAAATTCGATTTTTAATACGATCGTATCGACCCGCCATTTTGTGGCCCGCCGCCATTTTATGTTGCCTTCACTCAGGCAGCACAGCGAACGAAGTCCATTCTGCCTTTTCTGCTTATTCTGCAACATGGTGTTCAAAACAGCCTTCTGCCTCTATCTTTACAAGGCTGGTATTAAGGTCTGACCGAGTACACTAATCCCTGTCTGGTTTTCTAATCCTTGTTTCAACTATCTGTAGGCTCACACTATTCTCCGCCGATCTTATCTTATCGTCTGGCCTTCGCTGTCCTTTGCTAGTATTCTCTCATTTCACAACTGTCCTCCAAACGCACACAAACTTATCGCACCACATGCAACTTCGTTGTGGATCGGTTAATGAATTAGTTCAAGGGAGGGGTGACAAACACAGCTGGAGGGGAGGCAACCTTAAGTCACTTGATACTTTGTTTTCCAATTCCTTCTATTGGTGCTGTCTTGTTTTCCGACATTTCTATTGGCTCTGTTCTATCTTTACATTATTCTTACTGGCTCCTTTCTATGTGTTCTGGGAGTGTATGTAGTTAATAAATGGTTTTTATACGGTATATAAGATTGTGCGCCACAAAGTAAAGTGGCAGTCTCCTGAGAACATACCTTGTGTACTTCTTGGACAACTGTACTAGCTGCAGCTAATAAAATCTGATCTTTTACGCCTGACAGAGTGTCCCGTGTCTCTGTTAGTTGAGGCAGGTGAATCCAAGGAGATTTCAGGCGTACCCTGCGCCGCCAGGCCCATAAGGTTCTGGTTCTTCAACTGGCGCCCAACGTGGGGCGGCTTCAGCGGTACCGGTTCTGCCTGAAGGTCGTGAGGAACCCCGCAAGAAAATTCTGGAGGAATCGCGAGCCACGTCAAGCGACCCCTGTATGTCGAAGTGGTCCGAAGGTCTTTTTCAGCGCGGTTACTCCTTCCTGACGGCTACTGACGACTGCTGCCCTGACTGCCGCCCTGCCTTGGCCCTTTCTTTGATGATGTATGGTAAAGCGAGACGATAGACGGGCCTCTGTTGGTGTAAGAAGACATCCTTAGTTAAGTATTTGGTGGGTCGCGCCCACAAATTTTGGTCTTTGTTTTGTCCTTAGGTCCTTAGATTTGGCCATTGCAGTGGCCAAAGCCGAGGGGTAAGTGCATTTGTGCTGTGTAAACTGAAAGTTTTACCCCCTTGATGTTTGTGAACAGCCAGTAAAAATCGTGAGATGTCTGGTCTGACTAAGTTTGGAAAACTTTGTTGCTTTGGTTGTAATAGGGACTCCCAGCTTGAGGACTCCTGTCCGATTCCTTCGGTTGGAACTCCCACATATGAGCTCTATTCTAAACATGGTGTTGGTCCTATTGCCTTTAATAAGACATGGACCCGATATACAAAGAAAGATGGTGTTTTAAAATGGCCAGAAAATGGTAGTTTCGAAACTGATGTGCTAGATAATTTAGAAGCAACGTTATTTAAAAGAAAAGCCCGGCCGGCAATGTTTGACTCTTTTCGCCTTTGGCGTAAGGAAGCCAAACAGAGAGAAATTAAACAAGCGAAACGAGATAGGAAAACACAGGGAATGACGATTATACAGGCTGCTCAGCAATTCAAAGATGATGAAATAGATAATGCAATGGAAATTTCAGACAGACAGCATCGAATGGCAATAGATAAATGCTATCCGACGTTGCCTATCTCTTCCCTTGATAAGAGAAAAGATTTTGAGGAAGATTCCTTAATGTCCCACTTATTGAAATTGCCTCCGCCCTATGTACAAGGTGCTAATGCACCCCCGATGTTACAGCCTGTTCAGCCGCCAGTTGTGCTTCCGCCTGCTCCAGCTTTTCCACAATTGCCTCCTCAAGTATTGCCTATGCCAGCTTTGCCTTTAACTCCTTTGCCTTCTGCTCCTTTGGCAATTCCTAATGCTCCTTTAGTTAATTCACCTAATACCTTGTCCCCTATCCTTATGTCAAATTCTCCATCTATGCGAAAGCGATTTGCAGATACTGTCTCTGGTCTCTTATCACTTTTCTTTGAAGCTTTAAATGTGTCTCCAGCTTTTTCTCGAAGACAGTCTCGTAGTCAATTCCCAGACTCCGAAGAGCGAGAAAAATTGGACTCACTTGCTTATAGATGGATCAAGAAGGGTCCTCAATATAGTACGTCTGATATTATGTCCACCTTTCTGCAATGGAATGCACCTACGCAGAGATATGTTTTTAAAGTCATGTGCGATACTCTCGCTAAAGAATGGGAGGATATGAATTTGGGTTCGGTCCCACAGGATCTGTTAGATGTTCAGGCTGACTTTGACAAAGGACTTATTGTGGGTCCTAAGGTTGAAAACGCTGTCAGAACACTTATTTCTTTCAGATCCCTATTGTTCTCACAGACTTTTCCTGATTCTGATCCTTCAGTTAGGACAGCACTGAAAAACTATCCCATGAGAGAGGTTTCTCCAATATGGAAGGAAGAAGTTGCAGCAGCAGGTGCTAATCCAGCTATTCCTGCGCATTTTCAGCGCATATGGATACATGTCCCCTGGAAAAGGTCTGAAGTTTTAGCACTTAAACAGTCACTACCAGATTCACGCAAAAATCCTGCTGGTTACTATAAAGAGTTGTCGCAAACAGTTGATGCATGTACTATGAATCTAGCAGATATTGACATGTTGATGGGAAATGTAGTTCCACAGACAATATGGGCTAAAAATCGTAGAGAGGATCACGCTCAAGAATTAGGCGGCGATTGGAACGCTATTATTGCTGCAGATAGAGGTCAAGTAGGTGGTGCAAAGCCCGACGCTTTGATCTCAGAACTCCCTGGTAGGATTATTACATTAATGAAAACAATGATGCCTGCTTTGAGAGTTAATTGGGATAAGCTAGCAGCATGTAAACAAAAGAAAGATGAAAGTGTTTCCGATTTCTTTACCCGATTCGAGGAGACATTCATTGATCACAGCGGTCAAGATATGGCTACAGAAGGGGGACAGCGATTATTTGTGGATAAGTTCGTATATATCTTGCTTCCTGAACTATCACACAAGCTAAAAGACTCCGAGAGTTCATGGGCAGTTTCTTCTTCCGCCCAGATATTGGCTACTGCACAATATTATGAAAATAGAGACAAAGAAGAAAGGGAAAAACAAGAGAAAAAGACGAAAGAATTAAAAACTAAAGTTCTCTTGCAACAGGCTTATCCTCCTCGTTATGTTCAGCCTCAGTTTCAACAGCCTCCGCAGTTTCAGAGGTTGTATCAAAAGCCTGAACCATTCATTTCAAGACCTTTGCTAGGTCCCAATCAATGTGCTTATTGTAGGGAGGAAGGTCATTTTAAGAACAGTTGTCCGGCATTGTTGCAGCGTAATGGAGCAACATCTGCTTCACGAGGTCGTGGTGGTCCTCAGTCAGCAAATAGAGGTAGAGGTCGAGGTGTGTTAACCCAAGAGCAGCGTTCTTTTGTTCCTCCAAATTCCGGAAATTACTTTGACCAGCAAAATGTTAGGTCTACACAGTATTACAGTGAGGATCAGTATATTGAAGGAGGGAATGAAAGTCTTCATTTTGAATAGGACAGCCATGGACAAAGTAAGGGGGTTACGTCAATTCCAGTGGATCAGAATGGACCTTATGTTAATGTCACTACAATGGGTGTTTCAGAGCCATTTCTTTTAGATACTGGTGCCATGAGAAGCTCTATCATTCATTCTAAACTCCCTGGCGCACCTTTGTCTGGCTTAACGAATGTATCTGTAGGATTTTCTGGCGCCCCTGTTCGCAATCCAGTTTCTTGCCCTTTGCCTGTTTCAATAGGCCCTTATGATTTAGAAGCTCCGCTTCTTCTGACGAATGGTTGTGGTGAAAATCTGTTGGGTTTAGATCTATTAAAAAGAATGCATGCTACGATATATTGTTCACCTTCTGGTGTATACCTCACTCTAGGACAGAAAATGACTAGTCCAATGTACTTATCAAAAGATCAATTCCCACCTGAATTGCTTTCTCTTCCCGAAACGCTTTGGGCTACAGGTCCGAATGACGTTGGTTGTCTTGAGATCCCACCTTATGTTGTTACTCTTAAGCCCAATGCTGAAATGCCACGTATTCCGCAATACAGAATCTCTACTGAAGGTGAGAAAGCACTTCTGGAAATTGTCCATGATTTGATTCAGAAGGGTGTGGTTGAGGAAACGAGAGGAAATACATGTAACAGTCCTGTTCTTCTGGTTCTTAAACGCACTGATCCTTCTCAGCCTCCTGTTTATCGTTTTGTAATTGATCTTCGGGAGGTAAACAAGATTGTCGTACCGCAGTTTCCTGTAGTCCCAGATATCACTGCTCTGTTGACGATGATACCTTCTACAGCGACTTGGTTTTCAGTTATTGATCTAAAGAATGCTTTCTTTAGTATTCCCATCGCCGAAGAGAGTAGAGATATTTTTGGTTTTTCCCTCGGAGGCCGAAGCATCCGGTTTAAACGCGCACCTCAAGGTTATTGTGAAAGTCCCTCTATTTACAGTCAAGCTCTAAAATGTCATCTTGATGCCTTTTCCTTACCGTCCGGTGCCGCTCTCATTCAGTACATGGATGACTTATTAGTTGCAGCTGATTCAGAGGAGATTTGCAAAAACGTGACCGTTGCACTGTTGCGTCATTTGTTTGATCTGAATCACAAGGTTTCTCCTTCTAAATTACAATATGCCTGTCGCGAGGTGACTTATTTGGGTCATCTCTTGTCAAAGGAGGGACGACGATTGACCCCCGAACGAATTCAGGCAATTGCACAAATGTCAGTGCCATCCACACAAAGAGAGGTACGTGCCTTTTTGGGCATTACTTCTTATTGTAGACAGTGGATTCCGAGTTTCTCTTTATTGGCTAAACCGCTGTTGGCGCTAACTTTAAAAGATACGCCTCAGCCTCTTCCGTGGACTGACGAGTGTCAGAAGAGTTTTACTGATTTGCGTATTGCTTTGTGTTCTGCTCCTGTATTGGGTACTCCTGATTACAGTAAGCCCTTTACGCTCTATGTCTACGAAAGAGAGGGTTGTGCATTGTCAGTCTTAACGCAGCGTTTTGGAGATCAAC
The DNA here is from genome assembly GCF_031143425.1 of Pleurodeles waltl. Lineage (NCBI taxonomy): Eukaryota > Metazoa > Chordata > Amphibia > Caudata > Salamandridae > Pleurodeles > Pleurodeles waltl. Next base: position 1,510,134,164 of record NC_090444.1, on the reverse strand, counting down.
AGCGACCATGCGCATATTTCTCAGCTACGTTAGATCCAGTAGCTAAAGCATTGCCTAGTTGTCTTAAGGCGACAGCGGCAGTAGCAATTTCTATTCGACAGTCTGCTGGAGTAGTGCTAGATAATACTCTCATTGTTATGGTGCCACATGCAGTGGATACTTTACTAAATAGGACAAAAACGCAGCATCTTACGAGTGCTCGGTTGTCCGGATATGAGCTGACGCTTTTGGCTAGTCACATACACATCAAACGATGTAATACCCTGAATCCAGCTACTTTGTTGCCTCTTCCAGAAGAGAGATATGTCTCTGAACAGCATGATTGTTTTCTCCGTACTGAAGAAGAGACTAAGGGTAGAATTGACCTAAAAGACACGCCATTAGTGAATCCAGATGGAACACTATGGGTAGATGGTTCTTGTTTCAAGCTCCCGAATGGAGATACAGTTTCAGCCTACGCTATTACTACTTTGCATACGATTGTGGAGACAGCACGCATTAGACATAATTCAGCTCAGGCAGCTGAATTGATAGCCTTAACTAGAGCGTGTGTGTTATCCAAAGGAAAAAGAGTAAACGTGTACACTGATAGCCAATACGCTTTTGGTGTAGCGTTTAACTTTGGGCGCTTATGGAAGGAAAGAGGATTCTTTACTTCCCATGGTACTAAGATACAACATGGTCAATTAGTGACTGAACTTCTTGAGTCACTTACAATGCCTACTCAGATAGCAATCGTGAAGTGTAGTGCACACAAAAAGATTGTGGACGATGTTGGTCGAGGAAATGCATTTGCAGATGAGGTAGCGAAAAAGACAGCCAGAGACAACACAAGTCGAATGTATGTTGCAGGTCCCGCAAACTGCGTAAGAGAAAAGGGAATGTGTGAAGATACAGTAGAGAGTGTGAAATCAATTCAAGGAGAGGCTACGGAGAATGAGTTGAGAAAGTGGAAGGAAAGTACAGGAATGTTAGATGAGATGGGATGTTGGGTTGAATTATCAGAACATCAACGTTGGCTGTTACCAGATGCTTATGTACTACCTGTAGTTACTATGGCACATGGTCCAGCTCACCTAAGTGCAAAAGGAATATGTAAACTTCTGGCTCCAGTGTGGCAAAATGAGGGGATCCCAAAGTGTGCAAATAATGTAGTAAAACATTGTATTGTTTGCTTGATGTACAATCCGGGAAAGGGAACCCCAACTCCAGCAGGTCATTTTGCTCCTCCAACATATCCATTTGAGGTGTTGCAGATCGATTATATTCACATGGAACGATGCAACAACCTCAAATATGTTCTGGTGGTAGTATGTGCTTTTTCTAGATGGGTAGAAGCCTACCCTCTGAAGGACAATACTGCTTTATCAACTGCCAAAATACTTTTGAAAGAATTCTTCCCTAGGTTTGGTTTGCCGCGCATTGTCTGGAGTGACAATGGGAGCGAATTTGTGGGTCAAGTCATGCAAAAAGTTTGTGCAGGTCTTGGCATAAAACAGAAGTTCCACGCGGCGAATCACCCACAGTCGGCTGGTTTAGTAGAATGCTACAATGGAACCTTGAAGCTTAAAATTGCTAAGGTGCAAGCTAGCACAGGACTTAATTGGCCTGATGCTTTACCATTGGCTCTTCTGTCCACCAGAACAGCAGTACACTCTCGTTTGGGGCTTAGCCCTTACGAAGTGATATTTGGTCGCCCAGCTAATGTATGGGGAGTTCCTCGCCCTAAGAAATACTCAGACTTGCCATACCCGATGTTGATTGACTACTTGCATGACCTTACAACTAAATTGCGTGTTCTTCATCAACAGGTTCAGAGTGCTCTACCAGAGGCTTCCACAGACCCAGGTCATTCCATCCGACCAGGTGACTGGGTCTGCACGAAAAATTTCCAACGACAGAGAAATTTGGAGCCCAGATGGAGAGAGCCACGCCTGGTTCTTTTGACCACAAGAACAGCAGTTAAAGTCGAAGGAAAGAAAAACTGGGTGCATGCCGTGCACTGCAAGAAAGTGCCTTTGCCCTTGCCTTTCGATCAATGGGTCCGTAGAGGCATCAGTGACTCTGAAAGTGAGAAAGTTCCGCAATTTGTACCATTCAGTGATGCGCGTCTAATTGGAACACTTTCTGAGAAAGAGGACGACGACATCCTTCAAGAAGCAATACCATCGCATCGTCGCTTGAACACGACAAATCCAGGAACATTGTTTCAAAACCAGACTGCCTCTGGACAGGAACGCTATAATTTGAGACCAAGACCAAAGAACTTGTAAATTTCTCTCCTATGTAGTACTCTATCCCGGTTGCAGGGTCACGGTAGGAGTCTTAGTTACGACCTGAGTAAGTGGCAATAGGCCTGCAGGACCTCACAGTGTCATAGGACGGTAGATAATCGTGACTACAGTGATTGAGGAAGATTGCCGTGAGCATCCACTTAGAAAGATGGGGGCTACATTAGATAAAAGAGAAAGTAAAAATGTAAAGAATAATTGTAAAGAAATATGTAGTCGTTGTAGTATTGCTCTATGCGTCATTATATTGTCGTGTATTCTTTTGGCATCTGTAAACTGGATCATTATTACTCTGCAGCAAAAAGTTGTCTCTTCTCCTACCTCTACATCTTCTTCTACTATCTCTCCGCACCTATTTCACACTCTTCCCCAGCATGAACTCATCAGAAGAACTTAATACTTTAACAATTCCTTCGTCCAGTTGTTACATCAACATCAGTTAGTGATCAATACAACTGACTGTTGGGTGTGTGGACTCATACCACATACGGTAGAAAAAGGAATGCCATATTTAGTTCTTCCATTCTCCTATGAAGGTTCCGCTTGGGCTTATTTTGTCATTTTCAATAATGCATATCAAAGTAAAATTAAACAACCTGTCAGTTCACATAGTGTTGGTTCAGATTTCAGTCATAATTTATTGATAAAGGGAATGGTAGCTATGGCTAAAATCATGGAAAAAAGTGAAGCTTCCATAGATGAAAGAAAAGCATATACCAATTGGAACATAACTAATTACATTTCTAGCCTCAATGATAAGGTTAAGCAAGGAAAATCTCCTCCGATACGGGTCATACCCCAACAAGGAAATTTCTGTCTGCAAATAAATGGTAGAACTCCAAACACCGGACAAAGAGAAAGTTTATGTTCCCATACATATGTTTATTCAGCCCTGAATTCACTGCCGTTAGTACCATCTCAAGGTACATACTTCGTTTGCCACGATAGGGCTTATACATGGTTGCCAGCTGATTTCTCTGGTACTTGTTATATAGCCTTTCTTCTTCCCCCTACATACACCGCTCCTGCGAACCATCATAAAAATAGATATGGCAGAGGGATTGTGGATTCGAAAGACACAGCAGGACAAGAGGGAGGAGATTTCCTCAAAGGATTTCTTCCCTTCTGGGGTCCAATGGCCAACAGCAGAAATATAAGGCAATTGGTTCGTGTCGTAGAAACCACCATAGACATCACTGTAGGAGCTTTAAGTAACATTACAGCTGAACTACAGGCTGATCGTCTTATGACCTTGCAGAACCGTGTTGCCTTAGACTTTGTTCTTGCGGACCGTGGTGGAGTATGCAAATTGATCGGATCAAGTTGCTGTATTTTCATACCTAATGACGCTCCGACAGTATACCAAGCTATCTCTAAGTTACACATAATCTCCGAGTCGATTCATCAGGACGAAGGAGATTGGTCCTTTTCAGAGTGGTTTTGGGGATTACTGTCCAAATGGGGTTGGAAGGTATTGACATTCTTTGGAGTAATTTTAGCTTTTATATTCTCTTGTTGTCTTTGTATGCACTGCGGTCCTGCCATCTGCAACCTATGTGCTACTGCATGTATTCCCAAACCCAAGTTACAAAGAGCAGAGAATATCAAAATGATGGTACAGCAACAGCTTGATGACCTCATGGCCATAGACATCGACTCAGATTAACATGAGTTTGTGTATCTTGCCTGAGTTCTGGCAAAAGGAGGGTCTGAGGAAATTCGATTTTTAATACGATCGTATCGACCCGCCATTTTGTGGCCCGCCGCCATTTTATGTTGCCTTCACTCAGGCAGCACAGCGAACGAAGTCCATTCTGCCTTTTCTGCTTATTCTGCAACATGGTGTTCAAAACAGCCTTCTGCCTCTATCTTTACAAGGCTGGTATTAAGGTCTGACCGAGTACACTAATCCCTGTCTGGTTTTCTAATCCTTGTTTCAACTATCTGTAGGCTCACACTATTCTCCGCCGATCTTATCTTATCGTCTGGCCTTCGCTGTCCTTTGCTAGTATTCTCTCATTTCACAACTGTCCTCCAAATGCACACAAACTTATCGCACCACATGCAACTTCGTTGTGGATCGGTTAATGAATTAGTTCAAGGGAGGGGTGACAAACACAGCTGGAGGGGAGGCAACCTTAAGTCACTTGATACTTTGTTTTCCAATTCCTTCTATTGGTGCTGTCTTGTTTTCCGACATTTCTATTGGCTCTGTTCTATCTTTACATTATTCTTACTGGCTCCTTTCTATGTGTTCTGGGAGTGTATGTAGTTAATAAATGGTTTTTATACGGTATATAAGATTGTGCGCCACAAAGTAAAGTGGCAGTCTCCTGAGAACATACCTTGTGTACTTCTTGGACAACTGTACTAGCTGCAGCTAATAAAATCTGATCTTTTACGCCTGACAGAGTGTCCCGTGTCTCTGTTAGTTGAGGCAGGTGAATCCAAGGAGATTTCAGGCGTACCCTGCGCCGCCAGGCCCATAAGGTTCTGGTTCTTCAACATGTACAACAAAAAGGACAGCAATTGTGCAACAGTCCCCGCAGAATGAGTAGATGTCAAGTAGCAGTAGAAATGTGTGCCTCTCTCACAGAACAGGTACATCTGGGGCAGAAGCAGTGAAAGCTTCACTTCCTTATTAAAGAACAGTGCAACTGAAGTGACAGCAATGCAACTCTTGAAAAATAAGTATGTCCTGGCAGCAGCAACTTAAGCTTCATAACATATTGAGCCCCTATAGGGCAAGCTTTCTTTTCTCACAGAACTGCTCCTCCTTGACAGAAAAAAACTTGCTTTTCTTGCTCGCAGTAGTGAGCAACAGTGCAAGCTCAAACTCAATTTAGAGCAGACAAAAGGCAAATGTGCTGCAAATTTGTATCACTGACAGAACATGTACAGCTCAGGATGAAGATTACACATATTTTTCTGGAGCAGGGACTAAATCCATTAAAATGGGTGTATGAGTGAAAGTGTGAGTGCTACTACCAATCTCACTTTTGTGACACTCTGACAGTACATGTGTAGTCACACTCTTTTACTTGAGATGTTGTTAGAGATGCTTTTTTATATCCTGAAACTTCTGAAGCTGTCACTGTGAGTCCTGCTGTTAAAAAAACTCTTACTTTTGTCATATCTTGGAGCCTTGCTGCTGTCACAGAGGATTGCTTTCAGTGCCTGCAGGTCTAACGCTGTGATTCCCTGCAACTCTTACTCCTGTCACTGCAAGCAACTGTTGCTGCTATTTTACGCTGTAGGTTCCTGCTGCTGTCACTCTGAGTACTACTGTCAATGGGTATAACTCTTGCCCTGCTTCCTCAGCCCATCATGCACAATGCTTGCATCCTCTGCTGATCCAGCTGTCAGTCCTCCTGTTATCATCTCTCCGGGCTTGATTGGAGCAGACAAATCCCAAATTGAGTTTATAGATATGTGAAGACTAAAGCCTGTGAGATTAGCTCAACTTCAAGGGTACAGGAGGATGGATTTCCTGCAGCAGCCTCCAGCTACAGTCATGGTTCACTCAGCAGACAAAAGGTCTAAGCACTTCCCTAACCTTCTAGCTATTCCTTCTGTCCTCCTGTGAGGGATCATCAGGCATCTGTTCAGGTGGAGAAACACAAGCCCCACATTGGATGGGGGGTGCAGGTGTTGTCCACTAGCTGGAGCTTCTGGAGCCCAGTGTGAGGGATGCAGCAGATTCATTGGCATGTGCACACCTTCCCACATGAAATGGTCTATGCTCAGATCTACGTCTGGCTATCCTCATGTCTCAGTCTAAATCTGAAGCAGTGTCTTGTACTGGTGATGCTCACCGTAACAAGATCCAATCTAATTTTTACACAGCTTCAGCTCTGTCATAAACATGGCTGCCAATAATATTTACCATGATGCATTTTGGTGCAGCATGTGCACATTTAAATTTTGTCATCTTTAGCCAACCCTCTTTCAAGGAACTGTGACTTAGTGCAGGTTTGGCCTAGGTATATATGTGTATTTTTAAAAGAAAATTAACCTACAGCTCACAAGATAGACAGTGGCGTTATTGCTGGTATTTATGGTATTGTCGCTTTCCTATCACAATACAGCATAGCCATTTCAAGAAAGGATTGCAGGGTCAAAACTGAAAAAAGTTTTTATTAACCTTTTGTATATTACTTTAAATGATAGAAAATGCTAAAGTAAAATAAAAAAGTACTCAATAGCTGGACCATGATCCATGTTCCACCCTGATAGATGCACTGAAGATGCATTACTATTAATAAATCATTACATACTTGAAAAATATGGAAATATTATGTTATATATTTTTTTTTGCAGTTTTATATAGCGCAAACTCGACCCATAGGTATTGGGCTTCTTTAATTTATGACCAGTTATGTTACACAAGGACACATTCATTTTTTGGTAGGCGCAGGGAGATTAAGGCCCTCATTATGACATTGGCGGTAAATGACGCATATCGCCGCGGTCACGGCCGCCGACATACTGTTGCAAAGGCAAACACCCGCTCACCATATTATGACACACACACACTAAACCAACAGAATACTGCCACAAACACAAATCCGCTAGACCAAAGGTCAGTGGTAAAGTGTAGGTACGAACACCCATACCGTTATGCCAACAAAACAACGCCCATCACATGACCCACGAATCACCAAGGCAGAAGTTCAACGGCAGTACACACCGGTGCGGTGAGAATGGCCACCCAAATACAAAACACTACAACATTGGACAAAACGAAAACCACACACCTGACACTCATACACACACCACACACACCCAACCGCAGCACTATAAAACACACACCCACATCACACACTACCCTTTGCCAACACGAAAGACTGCAATAGCTAGCCACACAAATCAAAGAGGCAACTACACACACACCACAACCACCCATACATCCATCATGCACTCCACATCCCACACCCCATCACATTACAGGAAGATGGAGCTATGGCGGAGAATCATGGACCGGGTGAACACCGTGAGACAGCATCCAAGAACAAGGGACAACATCAAGAAGAGGTGGAACGACCTACAGGGGAAGTTACGTCCAAAGGCAGCAAGGCACCAGCTCGCCATCCAGAGGACTGACTCCCATCACTCCACCCCATGCCAAGCCCTGCATACCATACCAATGCATCTACAGCCCTCCCAGCCCTGCATGTACACTCACCACCAATGCATGCACAGCATGGAGAACTAACAAACCCATATTACATCACCATACTCAAACAAAGGTGGCAGAGCAACAGCAATGATATAGGGGAATCTAGGGATGTACAATATGTCAGAGACATGAAGCATAATACATCACTTACATCCCCACAGGTGCCCCAGCCAATCCCAGCACCGAGGAGGTGCCACGACTATCCAGTCCCCCAACAGAAGATGTCCCCCAGTGATGACAGCAACTCTGGATCTAGATGACCTACCTGGCCCATCAGGGACCACTGATCAGTCGGACACCCGAGCCCACTCCCAGTCCACCACAGAGCCCCCCCCTCAGTATCCAGCACCACAGCACCCACCCAACGTCCCCACACCTCTGTCCCCAGAACACATCAATCAGCAGTGTGCCCACCTGTACAGGGACCCCAGTCCACACCTCACAGCCAAGACAATCGGGGTCCTGGGGTCAATGGCAGTGGGCACACCGGGGGACACAGGCACAGGGGGAAGACAGGCACAGGGAACCGACTCTCCAGGAGGCCCTCACTAATGTCCTGGGGGCTTACCAACAATCCCAGGTCAAGATGGGCCAGATTCTGAACAACATGCAGGAGACCCAGCGGCTGCAGGAGGTACACCATCAGGAGATCAGGAAAGATTTGCAGGCCCTCAACACCACCATGGCGATTATAGCTGGCTGATATGGCCAACATCATGAGGGAATATACTGCACATCAGCGGGCCCCTTCCACTAGCCAGTCAACTGAACAGCCCACCACATCTGCTGCAGCTAGTGCACAGGAGGCCCTGCCACAGGACTCACAGGCCACCAGCACCCCTCCACCCGCAGAAAGTGAACCATCCCGCAAATGTTCCCTGCGACCCAGGCAGATGCCAGAGACACTTGCCAAAACCAAGACCAAGACCACTGCCAGGAAATGAGACCCTCCTGAATGTCCCCCTTTTATTCCACTCTGTCACCTTGTCCACTTAGACTGCCACGTTGTCCACTTAGACTGCCATTGCTCCCCTTCCTATGACCCCCTGAACACTAGACCTGTGCTACAAACTGACTGGACCAATACCCTGGACTTTCCTCTACCATCACCCCATTCCATTGCACTATTCCTTCTCTATATTTCACCACAACAAACACTCTTGAACACAACTTGAGTGAAAGTGTTTTATGTGAAGAAAATGTGCAATTATGTTCACAGTTACATCTTGTGCAATTGACCTGAACTTAGTGATAGCATAAAAATAATGAACAGTAGTCGTCTGTAGTCATCACAACAGTACACAGTTGTAATAACACCAACACCTGCAAATTGAGAAGGCATAGGTGACAGTCAGTTGAGATGCAAAGTAAGTGACTGTCATCTTGCTACAGCCACACTGAAAACATATATAAATAGAGGAATGGTCATTTCCAATGTCTCACCTGGGTGTCATTGGAAGTACTGCTGTATTACTGATCTTCTGTTGTCCACATCCTCATCCTCTGCCTCCTCATCTTCACTGTCCTAAGGGTCCACTGCTGCCACAGGGGCATTTCCAATGTTCTCCTCCTGCAGATAAGGCAAATGTCGTCTGAGGCCCAGGTTTGCAACATGCAGCATACTACAACTATCTGGCAGACCTTCTCAGGGGAGTAGCACAGGGATCAACCTGTCAGATGGAGGCATCTGAACCTGGCCTTCAGGAGGCCAAAGGTACGTTCTATGATTCGCCTTGCTCGCCCATGTGCATCATTATAATGATTCTAAGCCCCTGTCCTGGCATTCCTCACAGGGGTCAGGAGCCACAACAGGTGTGGGTAGCCAGAGTCACCTGCAAGAACTGAGGGACAAACATTAGCCTTACACAATGGTATGGGGGATTACTCCAGAAGGCGTACACTGACATATCTTGGGTGGGGACATAAGTTCACCTATCAGGCACACCCTGTGCCTCTGTAACTGTGCCAATCACATTTGGGATGCTGCTATTCCTCAGGACGAAGGCGCCATGCACCGACCCAGGATACTTGGCAGTGATGTGGGGGATGTACTGGTCAGCCAGGCACACCATTTGCACATTGAGTGAGTGGAAACTCTTCCGATTCCTAAACACCTGTTCATTGTGCTGGGGGTGGGTGGGGACAAATGCAATATGTGTTCCGTCAATCGTCCCAATAATATTGGGAATATGTCCCATTGCATAGAATCCAGCCTTCACAGTGGCCAAATCTTCCACTTGGGGAAGCTGATGTAACTCCACATGTGTTTGAGTGAGCAGACAAAACCCTTGCTAGCACGATTGAGAATATTGGCTGTGACATTCCTGCTGCCAAGCCCACTGTCACTTGGAAAGAACCATTTGCCAGGAAATGGAACACTGACAGAACTTGCACAAGAGGAGGGATCCCAGTGGGATGACGAATAGCTGATAGCAGATCAGGCTCCAAGTGAGTACACAGCTCTGTGATTGCGGCCCTGTCCAGTCTATAGGTCAGTATTATATGCCTCTCCTCCAGTGTAGCCAAGTCCCCAAGGGGTCTGCACACGTGGCTTGCCTCCTCCTCCTATTCCTCTGCAGAGGTAGGTATCTAAGGGACACAAGAGTGTGAAGGGTGTCACAAACTGAACAATGGAACCACCACCCCAGTGCTACTGAGCATGTATGTAATCGGACTATGTGAATGGCAATGTATATACAATTCACAGCAATGACACAGTTTCAAATTTCTGATTGTTGTCCACCACCATGAAATGGCGCCCACCTTTTCTGTAAGTATGGACAGGTGGAAGTGATGTAACTCCGCTGGCATTGGGCATCATGGCAGAAGGTGGTCTTGCACTGCCATGCTATTCCTCATTGGCTAACATGGGGCTCTTTGGAGTACAGCATCCAATGAGGATCACCGGCAGCAGTGATGGTGTACACCACCGCAGACGTGACCGGCATTATCTATCCATAACCTCACTTGATTCCTGACTTTTCACAGGACAACATGTACACTGCGTGTGCTGCTGTGACCTGTATCTGGATCCTGCCATGTCCTGTGTGACCAGGGAAAGGGCCCCTGCCTTCACTTTGGAGGAGTTAGAGCGCCTGGTGGATGGGGTCCTACCCCTGTATGTGCCTCCTGAACAACAGGTGAGAACACCAAGGGGACGATGCATGCAACAAGGTGTGGGGTATGTCTGGTGGTAGTGTACATGCAGGACTCTGGTAGATATGTGTGCCAATGGAGAAGGAAATGTAAACTGTGGCCCATATGTGTGACAGGCCGGATTGTATGATTAATGGTGTTCTCCTGTCTGTATTACCTCTGCAGGTCAGCACCCATCAGAAGAAGGGATTGTGCTGTGCCATCGCCAAAGACGTGCGGACCCTGGGGGTCTATGGCAGGCGGAGCACCCACTGCAGGAAAAGGTGGGAGGACCTGAGCCGCTGGGCCGGGAAGACCGCGGAGGCCCAGCTGGGGGTGACCTCCCAACGAGGGCAGGGTGCCCGTCGGAACCTGACCCCCCTGATGGCCTGCATACTGGCGGTGGCCTACAAAGAGCTGGATGGGCACTTGAGGGCAGCACAGCAGCCACAAGGGGGTCAGTACAGTGAGCGTGACAACCATTGTTTAAGGCTGGAATGGGATCCAGGTGGTGGGTTTCAGTAAGTGGGTGCCCCTTAATGCCAGCTCAGACATTGCCGCATGGTCCAGCACAAGGTAAATGGGTGAATAGCAACATCTTGTATTCCAGGTAATCCAGGTCAGACAGGGCTCAGTGGGTCCCAGGAGGGGTGCAGTTGGCAGTGTTTGGCTCTCATCTTGCTGTGGTACCTAACCAATGGAATGCCAGTGTGATGCATAGTGCCCAATCTTGGCCCCTGTGTCTGATGGTAATTTGAATGACATCTATGGTGTTGGTGCGGTAATTGACCCAGTGCTCCCTTTCTCTCCCCCCTACAATTTTCTTCTGTTATCCTGTCCATGTGTGCATTAGCATCATCTGGTGTAGGAGCAGAGACACCGATGCCGTGAGAACCAGTGGGACGGAGGGTGAGGGGAGCACCACGGCAGAAACAGGAGGTGACAACACTGACACTGATACCTCCTTCGATGGAAGCTCCCCCCATACCAGCACCGCCCTAACGGTAGCCCCCCACCGAGTTGTCTGTTCCCGCTCACCCAGGCACCTCAGGCCCTGCCCCAGTGAGCCCTGCTGCCCTCAGTGAGGAGGCTATTGACCTCCTGAGATCCATTACTGTAAGGCAGTCAACCATAGTGAAGGCCATCCAGGGGCTGGCATCACAGATGCAGCCATGCAAAGCATACCTGGAGGGCATCTACGGCGGGATGGTGGCCCTACAGAGATCGTTTCAGGCTCTGGCCTCCTCTCTGGTGGGAGCCAGTGTCCCTGTTCCTGCCGTCCCCCTCCAACTACCAATTCCCAGTCGCAGTCTCCTCATCCCCAACCCATTCCATGCACACATACAAACAAGCATGCACACAAAACATCAGACAAGAGTAGTACAGTCAAACACAGACAGCAAACTTCAGGTCACAAGCTCTCATACAAACAACAGACAGTTGAACACACAACCACATCCAGTGCCTCCAGTGCCTCCTCCTCCTCCTTCCCCTCCCCCACCCTCACAGTCACATCCGCACTCATTACCTGCGTGCACTGCATCAACAGCCACCACCACATCATGCAGCATACACACCTCAGCTGCAAACACCTCCACAACATCCATCTACGCGTCCCCTTTGTCCTCTCCCACCCTGTCTGCCCCCCTCCTAAGAGACACAAACGCACACACTCAGACACCCAACAACCATCCACCTCACACATGCACACTGTCAATGCACCTGTACCCAAGTCCAGCAGAGATACACCTCCGACAACCACTCCCTTAACCTCCACTCCCATCCCTCCTCCCACATCCCACCCCAACGTACCTAAGAAGCTTTTCCTTGCCCAACTTGACCTCTTCCCTCACCCTCCACACTCCGTCCTGTCTGTAAAAGCAGGGTCCCAATGACCCAGCCCAGCACCTCAGCCAAACAGTCTGCCACTGCTCCCATCAAATCCTCAGCTGGTGGCCCAAAGGGGCCCCAGAGTGTGACATCTGCCACTCCTACTGTGAGCACGCCCCTGCATCAGAAGGAGAGGAGTAGGGTGGTGAAAACCAAGGGACGGGAGACGAGGACAGTGGAGGCCGCCCCTAGTCCTGGAGGCAAGAAAGAGATGGTTCCCACTCCACCACCCAAGAAAGGGAAGGTACTCACTCCACCACCCAAGAAAGTAAAGGTTCCCACTCCACCAGCAAAGAGAGGCAGGAGGCCCCCTCCACCAGCAGTGGGCAAGGAGCCCTCACCTCCAGCAGAGGGCATGTTAGCCACCCACGAAAGACAATTGGGCATGGAGCCCCCTCTAGGACCAGTGGGCAAGTTCCCCACTTCAGAGACTGTGGCCTTGCACTCCCCACTAGGGACAAATGGGCATGGAGCCCCCTCCAGAACCAGTGGGCAAGTTCCCCACTTCAGAGACTGTGGCCTTGCACTTCCCACCAGGGACAATTGGACATGGAGCCCCCTCCAGAACCAGTGGGCAAGTTCCCCACTTCAGAGACTGTGGCCTTGCACCTCCCACCAGGGACAATTGGCCATTGAGCTCCTTCCAAAACCAGTGGGCATGTCCCCACTGAGGTCCCCCCCACCCCCATTCTCCCTGAGGTGCTTACCCATTTGCAACATGATGCCCCTACATGGTGGAGTCCGGATAGTCAGGAGTCAAGTTGGGACTTGGACTGTGCCCTGTGACCATGTGGGCCTTTTGTACTTTGGACTGGCCATTGGCTCTTTCTGAACATTGACGGATGCTTTTGTTTTTGCATGGACAATACTGTATGGTGGCTGTTGGCATCAAATTACAGTGTTTGCTGATTCTCTTTGTTGTACTTGTTTTTTTTTAACGTGAGTCCTGTGACATTGGTTTTCCTCTGCAGCTGCTTGTGTGTATGGTGGTTGTGTGAATGGTGTGTGTTGTGCATGTGTGTGTCACGCTCCTTTTCCTCCCTCCCTCCCTTGTGTGCTTGGTGGCTGTACTCACCGTCGTCGTCTTCGACGTCACTGGTGTTCCAGATGGACCATGGCGTAGAGGAGCATCAGGAAGACATGAAGTTCTGGTTTAATGGCGGCGGCGGACTCCTCTGTGTACCTTTCGTTTTCTGTTTGTGCTAGGCTTTTGATGGCGTTTGTACCGCCCCAGAAATCCTGGCGGTTTGCTGTGTCATAATATGGTGGGCGGTACCTTGTCTTCCGCCTGGCTGTTGTTGGCTACCGCCATGGTCAGTGGTGTAAACGCCCTGGCGGTTGGTGTTGTACATTGGCTGCCTATGGGAGGATTCGCTGCATGGTCATCATTTGACAGTAATTACAGCCAGCCTGTTGGCGGTATTACCTCAACTTTAACATTCACCACCAATGTCATAATGACCTAAGTGGTTTGCCCAGAATCACAGGATGTTAAGCCCACGGCGGGAGTCGGACCTGGTTTCCCAGCTCCAAAGTTGGCAGCTCTGACTGTTAGGCCACATCATTTTGCACTTTATCCTGTAGTGCATATGCATATAAACAAACCTGACCCTTAAACAAGAGACAACATAATCAAAGTGCAATCCCTGTATAATACATACTGTTGGAAATGGCTTTTCTGCCGGGTCATCCCCAGACTTTTTGTCTTCCTCCTTCTCTTTTTCTGACCTCACTTTTGCTGGCTTTAGGACTCTGCGCAACATGGTGACATTGGCTCATACCCAATTTGACTATTTAATTTACTTATAAGTCCCTAGTAGAGTGCACTATATGTGCGTAGGCCTGTAGATTAAATGCTACTAGTGGGCCTGCAGCACTGGTTGTGCCACGCACTTAAGTAGCCCCTTAACCTTGCCTCAGGCCTGTCATTGCAAGGCCTGTGTGTGCAGTTTCACTGCCAATTCGACTTGGCATTTAAAAGTACTTGCCAAGCCTAAAACTCCCCTTTTTCTACACATAAGACACCCCTAAGGAATGGCCTAGGCAACCCATTGGGCAGGGTGCTGTGTAGGCAAAAGGCAGGACATGTACCTGGGTAGTTTACATGTCCTAGTAGTGTAATATTCCTAAATTCATTTTTACCCTGCTGTGAGGCCTGCTCCCTTCATAGGCTAACATTGGGGATGCCCTCATACATTGCTTGAGTGGTAGCTGCTGATCTGAAATGACTAGGAAGGTCATATTTAGTATGGCCAGAATGGTGATACAAAATCCTGCTGACTGGTGAAGGTGGATTTTATATTACTATTTTAAAAATGCTACTTTTAGAAAGTGAGCATTTCTCTACACTTAAATCCTTCTATGCCTTCCAATCCACGTCTGGCTAGGTTTAGTTGACAGCTCCCTTGTGCATTCACTCAGACACACCCCAGACACAGGATACTCAGCCTCACTTGCATACATCTGCATTTTGAATGGGTCTTCCTGGGCTGGGAGGGTGGAGGGTTTGACACTTACATGTCAAAGGACAGTATCCTGCCCTCACACAAAGGACTGCCACACCCCTTACTGGGACCCTGGCAGACAGGATGGAACTGAAAGGGGACCTTGTGCACTTCTAAGCCACTCTTTGAAGTCTCCCCCACTTCAAAGGCACATTTGGATATTTAAGCGGGGTCTCTGACCCTACCAACTTAGACACTTCTTGGGGTAGACAAGGGCTTGGATAGAGCTTGCCTCCTGTTTCCTGAAGTCTCAGGACCAAAAAGACTTCAGGGGTTATTACAACTTTGGAGGAGGTGTTAATCCGTCCCAAAAGTGACGGTAAAGTGACGGATATACCACCAGCCATATTACGAGTTCCATAGGATATAATGGACTCGTAATCCGGCTGGTGGTATATCTGTCACTTTACCGTCACCTTTGGGACGGATTAACACCGCCTCCAAAGTTGTAATAACCCCCTTCATCTCTTTAAGATGGACTCCTTGTGCTGCAAAATTCGATGCACAGCCTGCAAGAAACGACGCACAGCCTGGACCGTGGTGAAAATTTCACTGCACGCCGAACCGGAACAATGCATCCCAACTTCGCAACTAGAAGATCGACGCAGCGCCAGTGTAGCGACCGGAACTTCGACCCACGGCCCACTGGATCGACACACAGCCAACCTGGAAGGATGCAGCCCGACTTCCAGAGAGGAATCGATGCAGCGCCTGCCGTGTGGTAGAAAATGTAACGCAACGGTCATGGATTGACGCAAGTCCTGTGACTTTGTCCTGCCATCGCATGAAATCCATGCATCGTCCCCGGGGCGTCTGAAAACCCGCAAACCGAAGAAGATCCATGACCGAGTGCCGGAAATTGACGCGCAGCCGTCCCTGCGTGAAAACTAAAAGACGCATCGCCATGTGCGGCCCACGAAATCAACGCACCCGCTTTGTTTCCACGATTCTCCTCCTCTGCGGTTCCTTGCGGAGATTTTTCACACAAGCCAGGTATTTGTGCTTGAAAGAGACTTTGTTTGCTTTTAAAAGACTGATGACACTTTGGCCCTCATTACAAGATTGGCGGTAAATCCCACTTACCGCCATGCAGAAGACCGCCAACACACCGCTGCGGTGGCGGAATTCCACTACAGCTATTATGACCCACAGCCCGGAATCTGCCAAAATCTAGACACCCACACAAGTCCACCACACCAAAGGTCAGTGATAAACTGGTGATAACAAAACCGACACGTCACACCAACAGGAATACGCCCACACTATCACGACCCACGAATCCACGCAGCGGTCTTTCAACCGCGGTAAACCATTGGCGGTACACACCGCCACGCTCAAAATACACACACATTTACAAAACACAACCACATTGGACAATTCGAAATACACACACCTGATACACATACACACACCACTCCCACACACCCAATCCAATATAAAACACACACCCACATCACCCACAAACCCTTACGACCAAAATTGAGAAAGAAACCCAGAGAGAGCCACCACCAGAAACAACACTAGCATCCACAGGCACACAAGACCATCACTCACACAACATCCACGCACCTCAGACAACACACACAAACACATCCCCTCACACATCACAACCGACATCACCTCACACATCACCCACACCACATCATGGCACCTCAAAGACACCCCAGGTTCTCTGAGGAGGAGCTCAGGGTCATGGTGGAGGAAATCGTCAGGGTAGAGCCACAGCTATTCGGATCACAGGTGCAGCACACCTCCATTGTTAGGAAGATGGAGCTATGGCGCAGAATCGTAGACAGGGTCAACGCAGTGGGACAGCATCCAAGAACTAGGGATGACATCAGGAAGAGGTGGAACGACCTACGGGGGAAGGTGCATTCCGTGGTCTCAAGACACCAGATTGCAGTACAGAGGACTGGCGGCGGACCCCCACCTCCTCCCCCACAACTAACAACATGGGAGGAGCAAGTCTTGGCTATACTGCATCCTGAGGGCCTAGCAGGAGTAGCAGGAGGAATGGACTCTGGTAAGTCAAATCTTAACTATTACATCCCCAACCCTACCTGCATGCTATCACATACCCCACCTTCACCCTCACCCCCATCACTCCAACACCTCACAGATGTCCCACTATCACAACCCACCCATCCCAACACCAAGCCCTGCATGCAACACCAAAGCATGGACACCCATCACCAAAACATGTCCACTACAGATACCCACACAGACCCCAAACCAATTATCACACAAGGTCCTAGACAAGAATGCAAGCACTGGAGTACAGGGTCACCTACCCATTGCACACAATGGCACACACAGATGCAATAATAATGCCTTTACACCCCTGCAGGACCCCTACCCAATGTCACCAGACAGGAGGTTCCAGACATGTCCACTCCCCCACATAAGAGGCACACAGTGATGACAGCAGCTCTGTCCAACTGGGTCAAGATGACCAGCCCAGCTCATCTGGGACCTCGGGACAGTTGGTTCCCCTGACACTGGCACATGCCACCACAGAGCCTCCCCCCTCAGGAAACACCAGCACAGCACCCACCCAGCGGGCCCATACCTCTGTCCCCAGGACACATCAAGTAGCAGTGTGTCCACCACTACAGTGAACCCAGGCAAACCCACCACCCCAAGAAAATCAGGGACCTGGGGGCAGTGGCAGTGGGCACACAGTTCAGGGGACAGAGGCACAGGAAAACAGGGAAACAGGGAGGACTGCTGTGCGACAGGGGGAGGACAGGCCCAGGGAAGCCACTCTCCACAAGGCCCTCTCCAACATCATGGGAGCATGCCATCATTCCCAGGAGACGATGACGACGGTACTGGCCAAGTTTCAGGAGACCCAGCGGCTGCAGGAGGAACAGTATCTGGGGATCAGGGAGGAATTCAAGTCCATCAACACCACTCTGGTCAACATTGTAGGGGTGCTGAAGGACCTTGTCAACCACCAGGAGGAACACTGTGGCACAACAAGGGGCCCCGGACACTAGCCTGGATGATGAACAGCCCACCACCTCTGCCGGCGCTAGTGGACAGGAGGCACAGCCATAGGACCAGGACATCAGCACCCTACCCCCCTGCAGATGGAGAACCACCCCGCAAACGGTCCCTGAGATCCAGGAACAAGACAGAGAACAATGCCAAGACCACCGCCAGGAAATGCGACCCCCCTGAATGTCATCCTTCTTTCCCACTTTGTCACCCTGTCCATCCATCAACTGCCCTAGCTCCACTTCCTATGCCCCTTTGGACAATGCACCTGTGAAACAAATAGGCTGGACTCTGCCATGGACATTCCTCCACCATCACCCCTGCCCAATTTACAACCCCCTCCAATAATTTGCACTTAAATAAACACCCTTGAATCACAAAACAATCTGGAGTCAGTCTGTGCTTTCACAAATGTGTATTTGCAATAACTATGGAATATAGCAATTTCAATTGTATTGTCAACATACTGATGTAACACAGCTCTAGTCCATGATGTAATATAGCAGAGGTCACACAGCGGGACACACATCTGTTAAATGGAAAGGCAAAGTGACAAGTGACAGACTTATGATAGGTCAAACAATAGTATGAGATGTGTGAGGCAGTGACATCTTCTTACCTGTGTCTCACTGGAAGTATTGCTGAATAACGTTGTTTCTGTTGTCGATTTCCTCTTCTTCTGCCTCCTCTTCTTCACTGTCCACAGGCTCCACAGCTGCCACAAGACCTCCTTCTGGACCATCCTCCTGTAGAAAAGGCACCTGTTGTCACAAAACCAGGTTGTGAAGCATACAGCAGGCCACGATGATTTGGCACACCTTCTTTGGTGAGTAGTAGAGAGAACCACCTGTTATATGGAGGAACCGGAACCTGGTCTTCAGGAGGCCGAAGGTCTGTTCGATCACCCTCCTAGTTCACCCATGTGCCTCATTGTAGTGTCCTGGGATTTCTCACTGGGCTCAGTAGCTATGACAGGTTGGGGTACCCAGGGTCGCCTGCAAATGTCGACGGACAACTGTTAGACACACACTAACCCTTAGGGACAACCCAAGACCCATACAACTATTCACAGGGTATAGGGTCCTTGTCCTCACCTATTAGCCACACACGGTGCCTCTGGAGTTGCCCCATCACATAAGGGATGCTGCTATTCCTCAGAATGTAAGCATCATGCACTGATCCAGGAAACTTGCCATTCACATGGGAGATGTACTGGTCGCCCAAACACACCATCTGCACATTCATAGAATGGTAGCTCTTCCGGTTTCTGTACACCTGTTCACTCCTGCGGGGGGGGTACCAAGGCCACATGTGTCCCATCAATGGCACCTATGATGTTTGGGATATGTCCCAGGGCATAGAAGTCACCTTTCACTGTAGGCAAATCCTCCACCTGAGGGAACACGATGTAGCTGCGTATGTGTTTCAGAAGGGCAGACAACACTCTGGACAACACGTTTGAGAACATAGGCTGGGACATCCCTGATGCAATGGCCACTGTAGTCTGAAACGATCCACTTGCAAGGAAATGGAGTCCTGACAGGACCTGCACTAGAGTGGGGATCCCTGTGGGATGACAGATTGCTGACATCAGGTCTGGCTCCAACTGGGTACACAGTTCATGGATTGTTGCACGATCAAGTCTGTAGGTGACTATTACGTGTCTCTCTTCCATTGTGGACAGGTCCCCCAGCAGTCTGTACACCAGAGGATGCCGCCATCTCATCACCTGCCCCAGTGGACGTGCCCTTTGGACGAGAACAGCGAGCAGAGAGTCAGTCAACACTGAGGTATTCCAAAATGTCATTAGCACACATCTGTTAATCCGCAATGTGCCTGTTACTGTGTGTATGCAAGGCCTAGATAGGTGTGACGCAGTTATTATTGATGCCATGTGGCCCCCTGAAATGGTGGCTGCCTGACCTGTAAGGTGGGACAAGGGGATATGAGGTAACTGCGCTGGCATTCTACACCGTCTTGGTAGGCGGTCGATGACCGCAGCGCAATCCTGCATTGGTTAACATTGGACCCTATGGGTCTGAGGAGCCAATGACAATGTACGCCGGCGGTGACGGTATGCACCGCCGCGGACGTGACTGCCATTTTCTGTCTGTTCACTCACTTGATACCTGACCTTCAACAGGAGAGGACCTACACTGCAAGTGCTGCTGTGACCTCAGTCTGGAAGCGACAATGGCTCATGTGTCTGGGGAAAGGGCCCCTGACTTCACTTCAGAGGAGTTGGAGAAGTTAGTGGATAGGGTCCTCCCCTAGTACACGCTACTCTACGGTCCTCCAAACAAACAGGTGAGTACACTGTGAGCATGCTGCATGGGCAATGCCTGTTTGGAGTGATGTGGATGGAAGATACATGGGGGGGGGACTGAGCCCTGCATGAGCAGACGGTGAGTGTATTCAGGGCTTATATTTGCATGGTCTTTAAATTGATTGTCTTTCCATATTATTGGAATTAAATGTCCAACCTATTATAACCCATAACATAAGGGATCAGCCATGTCCGTCCCGGTCGGCAAAGATAAGCCCTGAAGAAGTCCTTTTGTGTAGGACGAAACGCTTTGGCTGATTGCTCGTTTGTTCAAGAAAAAGCAATAATAAAAAATTGAACATTTTAAAAAGACAACATTGTGTTACTGGACTTTAATGACTTTGCGCAGTGGTGCACTATCCATATCTTTTTGCATGTAATCCTTTCAGGATTGCCCCTGTGGTGGCAGGTGACGTGATTTGTGCACAGGTATAGCCATAGATATTGGGCGACGATATAGTTCACAGAGTTTTAATATTTATGGTAGTCCAAGACAGGTACATTTGTAAGGTTTAACCCGCCACCAATTCAGTAGCAGCACGGTGAGTGTATGTGCGTCAGGGCAAGGGTGGGAACGTGGGCCAATGACTGTGATGGTCCGGATGCTTAAAGTTTTTCCTTTTCCCCTGTACTATTCCTCTAGGTCAGCGCCCACCAGAAGAAGGATATTTGGCGTGCCATCGCCAAGGACGTCCAGACCCTGGGAGTCCACCACAGACGGAGCACCCACTGCAGGAAAAGATGGGAGGACATTCGCCGCTGGAGCAAGAAGACGATGAAGGCCCAGCTGGGGAAGTCCACACAACGTGGGAGGGGTGCCCGTCGCACCATGACCCCCCCTGATGTTCTGGATCCTGGCGGTGGCGTATCCGGAGTTGGATGGGCGCTGGAGGGCATCACAGCAGCCATAAGGGGGTGAGTACCGTCACATCCATCTGACTCTGCGTGCATTACGAGGTGTCTGGGTGGGGGAGGTGGGCAGTGGGTTACCCTAGGCCAGGGCGAGCTTTGTAGGCAAGGACCTTTGTGAGGCAGGCTATGTGGCACCCCAACCCCACCAGTGGTAAGAGTCATCTACACCTAGTAAGGCTCCTGTGACTTCCATGTGTGCAGCAATCGGGTATAGGCCTTGTACCCCATGGGCATGTGATTAATCTAGGAACTAAAAGTGCATGGCGTAGTGCAGAGGGCTGCTGTGTCTGTAGTGTCCGTCAACCGTAGTGGTATTGCATGCACTGAACATGTCTTTCTTCTGTCTCCCCCCCCCTTTTTGTGGTCTCCCTGTTCTTGAGTGCAACAGCATCATCAGGCGGAGGAGCAGTGGCACCGAAGCAGGAGCGAGTTGCATCCCACTTGGCCCTGGAGGGCGAGACAACGGAGTCTGAATCCCCCAGTGGGACAGAGGGCAAGGGGAGCTCCATGGCAGGGACAGGAGGTGACAGCAGTGACAGCGACTCCTCCTCTGATGGGAGCTCCCTTGCGGTGGCGGGGCCCTCTGTGCCCCCGCATCAACAGGTACAGCCGCCACCCCCCTACCAGCACCGCCCTCCCAGCAGCCCCTCAGCATGTGTCCCTTGGCCACTCACCCAGGAGGGTGGGCATCTCCTTCACCCCAGGTACCCTAGGCCCTGCCCCAGTCAGCCCTGCTGCCCTCAGTGAGGAGGCTATTGACCTCCTGAGATCCCTCACTGTTGAGCAATCTACCATTATGAATGCCATCCAGGGTGTTGAGAGGCATTTGCAACAAACAAATGCATACCTGGACGGCATTCATTCTGGCCAGGCAGCCCAACAGAGAGTATTTCTGGCTCTGGCCTCAGCACTGATGGCAGTCATTGTCCCTATGTCCAGCCGCCCCCTCCAACTTCCTCCACCCAGACCCAATCCCCTGTACTTCAGCCTATCCCAAGCACACCATCAGACCAGCATGCACACACCTCAACACACAAGGGTGGCTCTGGTAAACATAAGCACCACACATCCCACAGGCACTCACACAAGCATCATACCCATGCACACATACCAACATCCACTGCCTCCACTGTGTCCCCCTCCTCCACGTCATCCTCCTCCCTCCCTGTCTCGTCTCCACTCACACCTGCATGCACTACATCTTCAGCCACTACCTCGATCACCAGCACGCCCATCACCACACACCACTCACGTGCACTCACCACCCCCACTGCCATTCACACATCCCCAGTGTCCTCTACCAGTGTGTCTGTGAGCCCTCCTCCCAAAGTACACAAACAAAGGCACACACCCACCCAACAGCCATCCACCTCACAACAGCCTCCAGCCCATGCACCTTCACCCAAATTCAGCAAACGTACACCTCCTACAACCACTACCTCTTCCTCCACTCCCAAACCCCCTCCATCTACCCGTCCCGCTGTGTCTAAAAAACTTTTCCTGGCTAATATTGACCTCTTCCCTACACCTCCCCCCCGTCCGTCCCCTGGGGCCAGGCTTTCCAGGTCCCAACCCAGCACCTCAGCCACCACATCACCGGGCACAGTGGTGCCAGCAACTGCGGGCTATTGGAGTGCACCAAGCATCAGGGCTGCCAGTGTGCCACGGAGCGAGGGCAAGGACATTCCGCCACCTGCAAAAGTAAATGAGTTGCCCACATCCCAGAGGGAGAAGCTGAAGACACCTGCCACCAAGGGCTCAGGGAAAACGAAAGGGGATAGTGGCAAGACAGCTGCGCCACCATCCAAGGTGGGGAAGGGCCAGAAAATAAAGGGCAGGTCAGGAGAGGGCATGGTGGCACCGACAATGGGACCAGTGTCACACCTTCTGTCCACGTCGACGCCAACCTGTACGGCGGAGAAGACTGCCACCTGCACCGCCACCAGCACCGAAGTCACTGAGCCCGCCACGAGCACCGCAGTCACTGAGCCCACCACCAGCACCGCAGTCACTGAGCCCGCCACCAGCACCGCCGCCACAGAGTCTGCTGCAAGCACCGCCGCCAGAGTCTGCCGCCAGCACTAATGCCACAGAGCCCGCCGCCAGCACCGATGCCACAGAGCCCGCCGCCAGCACCGATGCCACAGAGCCCACCGCAAGCACTGCTGCCACAGAGTCCGCCGCAAGCACCGATGCCACAGAGCCCGCCACAAGCACCGATGCCACAGAGCCCGCCGCAGCGACTGACAGCGCCGCAAGCACCGCCAGCGGCCCCGCAACATCCTGAGCCAGTGGCACCAACGCGGACATGGCTGCCATCCCCAGTGGTCAGTCATCCGAGCCTGGTGGTCAGTTCCAGGACCCTGGTCAGCTTCCATGATGCACCACCTTCAGTGGAGAAAGGCTTCCACTACTGCAGTCCTTGGCAGGATGAAGCACTCTGGGCACCAGGCCCCCTCCAGAACCAGTGGAGTATCACATCCACTACCTTAGTCCTTGGCAGGATGAAGCACTCTGGGCACAAAGCCCCCTCCAGAACCAGTGGAGAAAGGCATCCACTACCTCAGTCCTTGGTAGGATGAAGCACTCTGGGCACAAAGCCCCCTCCAGAACCAGTGGAGTATCACATCCACTGCCTCAGTCCTTGGCAGGATGAAGCACTCTGGGCACAAAGCCCCCTCCAGAACCAGTAGAGAAAGGCATCCACTACCTCAGTCCTTGGCAGGATGAAGCACTCTGGGCACAATGCCCCCTCCAGAACCAGTGGAGAAAGGCATCCACTTGAGAGACTTTGGCTTTGCACTCCCCAAGATAATGCAGTGGGCAAACCACCCACTGGAGAGGATTGAGAGACTGTGGCTTTGGACTCCCCAGGATAATGCAGTGGGCAAACCACTCACTGGAGAGACTTGAGAGACTGTGGCTTTGCACTCCCCAGGATAATGCAGTGGGCATGGAGCCCACTCGTGCAGCAGTGGCGTCGTGCATTCATCCGGCTGAGGTGCCCCCCTTCCCTTCCCCCTGAGGTGCCTGTTTCATTTTGATCTGATGCCCCTGCAGTGTTCTCTCCGTTTGAAGTCTAGTACCATGTGTGGCCCTCGCCCATGCATTTTTGGGCCCAGTGGTCCACGGACAATAATTGGTGCACTATCCGGACTTGTGTAGTTGGTGTACATAATTGTATATACTGTTTTCGAGTTTTGACTACTGGGTTTTTCATGATTACAATCGTTCAACTCATTTCCTTTTGTCCTTGCGTTCTTCCAGGAGGGTTGGGGGGTTGTAAATGTAATGTTGCAGCATGTATTTGTGTGTATGTTGTTGTGTGTGAGGGTGGGGGTGGGGGTTTTGCGTGTTGCGTGTGTGTGTCACTCTCTTTTCCGTCCGCCCTCCCCTGTGTTGTAGGTGCAGTACTCAATGTGGTCGTTGCCGCCGTCTTTGGTGCTCCTGATAGAGGAGCAGGAATACCATCGCAGGGAGTATCTGGAGTTCTGGCTCCATGGTGTCCTGGTTCTTCGTGGGGTGTGGAGAGGTGAGTGTTTTCCCTTCCAAGTCTTGTTTCCAACGTGTTTTTTGTTCGCATTGGTTCCACCCCGGAAAAGGTGGCGGATTGGCCTCTCATAATAGTGTGGGCGGTACATTGTCTTCCGTCTGTCTGTTGGCAGTGACCGCTGCGCTGTTTGTGTGTACAGCCGTGGCGGTCAGAGTGTTAAAGTGGCTGTCTATGTTGGCGGTTTCCGACACGGTCGTAATCCAATTTTTTTACCGGCGGCCTGCTGGCGGGATTACCGCCGCTTTAACACCGACCGCCAGGGTTGTAATGAGGGCCTTTATATCACTTTTCAGTGATATCTCTACATTTACTTATTGCATTTTTGATTGTTTTGACCAGCATTTATCCAGATAAATATTATATATTTTTTTTAACCCCTTCAATATGGGCGTCGGCCAGTGGCCGACGCCCGCACTACCTCCCTGGTGCGGGTCACGACCAGTGGGCGAGACCAGGGAGGGGGTTAATAATTATTTTTATTTTTTTCTCGGTCCCAGGGAGACACGGAAGCTCTTCAGTGTCGCCCCCCGCCCCCCACCCGCCCCTTTGTGACGTCCACGCTGACGTAACAATGTTGATTTCCCCATCGGAGCAGGAAGCAGCCTTGCGGCCGCTTCCTGCTCCAATGGGGAAAACGGCCTTCCCCACGTTCGGGAAGGCCTCGTAAGAAAGGGGAGAATCTCCCCTTTCTCATGAGGCCTTCTGAAAGTGTTTCACCATTAGACTCACTTGGGGGGGTCGGCCCCCTTGGAAAACGGGGTGCCCCCCCCCCCCCCCCGGGAGCATTTAAACATTTTTTTTTAAAAAGGTAGGTGCCTCCAGGGGGGCAATTTTTTTTACATTTTTTTAAAACAAACAAAAAGAAAATAAATGGACAGGGGGTAGCCCGTGGGCAGGGCGACCCCCTGTGGGGACAATATGTTTTTTTAGTTGTTGTAGGGTTTCCCTGGAGGCCATTTTGGCCCCCAAGGAAACCATACAACAACTAAAAAAATATATATAAATCTATATATCTATATAGATCTATATTGGTATATCTATGTAGATATATCTATCTACATGGATATATCTATAGATAGATCTATAGATATATGTATATATAGATATATGTATATATATATATATATATATATATATATATATATAGATGTATCTATAGATATAGCTATGTAGATAGATATATATATAGATATATATATATATATATATATATATCATTTTTGTCAATACGTGTGTGGTTTCCCTGGGGGCTGCGATCAGCCCTCAGGAAAACCAGACCCACATATAAAAGTGATATATATATATATATATATATATATATATATATATATATATATTTAGATTTGCCACCAGTTGTCTTGCAGTTGCAGCTTGCGTCTTCAAAGCAATGCACATACTTCAACTGACGCTTTTCAACTGTAGCTTTTAGGCAGCAATAAAAAAGTCAAGTAAGTATTGTGATTATGTTTCTGCTACAAAAGGGTCAGACTTGTCTAGTGGCAGTTTTAGTGCCATAAAGAAGCGCAGAAGGTTTATATGCCTACTAAAAAGAGCAAATCTGTATTTTATGTAAGTAGCTGAGTACATTAGTAAAGTCAGCCATTACCTGCGCTATAATACAAATGAAATGTATGTGCGGGGTGGAGGGCGGCTATGGAGAGATGAAGGGCACTTTTGCTGGGTGGTAATGAGGGAATCTGAGGAGGAGGAGTGGGAGCACCAATAATGATTGTTGGACTGGGCGCAGGAGGTGCTAAAAGACTGTGACGAATAGTATGTGACAAGGTGTTTTTTGAGTGTCTTGAAAGAACGTGCTGATTGAGGGAAGAAGCGCAGGTAAGGTGGCCTCTACTGTTGCACGTATCTTACACACACCATCGATTTTGTGACTGTCTACATAGGCTAGTGTTTTAGAGCAACAGTTTAGCCAATAGCAGAGATGGCATCTTGAAGGATGACTGCTGCCGTCACTTGGGTTATAGAGGACAGCTCTGACATAGGATCAGAGACTGAGACATCAGATACTGAGAGAGCATCTGAGGGATAGGACAATGGCGCAGACTCTGGGAGTGATTTTTCAGTCGGAGGAGTCCCATTCGATAACTCCTCTTCCAGTAATTATGAGGGAGGTGATGAGGACAGTCCTGCTGTCCCTTCGCAAGCAGTCTGTGCAACTGGGTAATAGTGGGTTAGCCCAACCCAGAGAGCATGTGAATGCGGCGGCAAGCAGAGAGAGAGAGAGAGTGCTCTCTTGGGAGCTCCCCAATTTAGTTCAGCCCCAAATTCCACCGCCCAAATCGTATTGTGGAGACATCAAAATTATCTATCACAAAACAAACTGGTTTTGTAAGGCAGGCACCTGTGTTTTTGGTCCTGGGTTCGGCGGCCATATAGAGAAACACACTAAACCCAAACATTTCTGGAAACTAGACATTCGGGGAAGTCCACTGAGGTGTGACTTGTATGGATTCCCCAAAGTTTTCTTACCCAGAATACCCTGCAAAGCTGAAATGTTGAATAAAAACTCTATTTTTCTCGCATTTCTGTCACACAAACTACAGGAATATGCTGGGATCCACAAAATTCCTACCACCCAGTGATTCTTCACCTGTCCTGATAAAAACACTTCCCCACTTGAGTGCCTACACCTAGTGCCTTCGTCAGGAATGGATCACCCCAGGGTCAACAGCTGCCTCATGTAAGGACCAACATTGACCGTTGTGTGATCTATTCCTGTCGCGGGCACCAGGCCTACCCACACAAGTGAGTTACCATTTTTATCGGGAGACTTGGGGGAATGCTGGGTGGAAGGAAATTTGTGGCTCCTCTTAGATTCCAGAACTTTCTGTCACCGAAATGAGAGGAAAAAGTGTTTTTTTGGCCAAATTTTGATGTTTGCAAAGGATTCTGGGTAACAGAGCCTGGTCAGAGCCCCACAAGTCACCCCATCTTGGATTCCCCTGGGTTTCTAATTTTTAAAAATGTGCTGGTTTGCTAGGTTTCCCCAGGTGCCGGCTGAGCTAGAGACCAAAATCCACAGGTAGGCACTGTTTTCTATGAAAAAATTTGATGTGTCATGTTGTGTTTTGGGGCATTTCCTGTCGCAGGCGCTAGGCCTACCCACACAAGTGAGGTATCATTTTTATCGGGAGACTTGGGGGAACGCTGGGTGGAAGGAAATTTGTGGCTCCTCTCAGATTCCAGAACTTTCTGTTACCGAAATGTGAGGAAAACGTGTTTTTTTAGCCACATTTTGAGGTTTGCAAAGGATTCTGGGTAACAGAACCTGGTCAGAGCCCCACATGTCACCCCATCTTGGATTCCCCTAGGTCTCTAGTTTAAAAAAATGCACAGGGTTGGTAGGTTTCCCTAGGTGCCAGCCGAGCTAGAGGCCAAAATCTACAGGTAGGCACTTTGCAAAAAACAGCTCTGTTTTCTGTCAAAAAATGGGATGTGTCCACGTTGTGTTTTGGGGCATTTCCTGTTGCGGGCGCTAGGCCTACCCACACAAGTGAGGTATAATTTTTATCGGGAGACTTGGGGGAACGCTGGGTAGAAGGAAATTTGTGGCTCCTCTCAGATTTCAGAACTTTCTGTCACCGAAATGTGAGGAAAATGTGTTTTTTTAGCCACATTTTGAGGTTTGCAAAGGATTCTGGGTAACAGAACTGGTCAGAGCCCCACAAGTCACCCCATCTTGGATTCCCCTAGGTCTCTAGTTTTCAAAAATGCACAGTTTTGGTAGGTTTCCCCAGGTGCCGGCTGAGCTAGAGGCCAAAATCTACAGGTAGGCACTTTGCAAAAAACAGCTCTGTTTTCTGTCAAAAAATGGGATGTGTCCACGTTGTGTTTTGAGGCATTTCCTGTCGCGGGCGCTAGGCATACCCACACAAGTGAGGTATCATTTTTATCGGGAGACTTGGGGGAACATAGAATAGCAAAACAAGTGTTATTGCCCCTTATCTTTCTCTACATTCCTTTAAAAAATAAGAGAGTGTGTAAAAAAGACGTCTATTTGAGAAATGCCCTGCAATTCACATGCTAGTATGGGCACCCCGGAGTTCAGAGATGTGCAAATAACCACTGCTCCTCAAAACCTTATCTTGAGCCCATTTTGGAAATGCAAAGGTTTTCTTGATACCTATTTTTCACTCTTCATATTTCAGCAAATGAATTGTTGTATACCCAGTATAGAATGAAAACCAACTGCAGGGTGCAGCTCATTTATTAGCTCTGGGTACCTAGGGTTCTTGATGAACCTACAAGCCCTATATATCCCTGCAACCAGAAGAGTCCAGCAGACGTAACGGTATATTGCTTTAAAAAATCTGATATCGCAGGAAAAAGTTACGGAGTAAAACATAAAGAAAAATGGCTGTTGTTTTCAGCTCACTTTCAATATTTTTTTATTTCAGCTGTTATTTTCTGTAGGAAAACCTTGTAGGATCTACACAACTGACCCCTTGCTGAATTCAGAATTTTGTCTACTTTTCAGACATGTTTAGCTTTCCGGGATCCTGCATTGGTTTCACACCCATTCCTGTCACTAACTGGAAGGAGGCTGAAAGCACCCAAAATAGTAAAAATGGGGTATGTCCCAGTAAAATGCCAAATTTGTGTTGAAAAATGTGGTTTTCTGATTCAAGTCTGCCCGTTCCTGAAAGGTGGGAAGATGGTGATTTTAGCACTTGCCAAGTTAGGGCTGACTCCTGAGAAATACCGTCAGAGGTTCAGGGACAGCACCAAACTCTCCACACAAACTTGGGTAGACTGTTTTGATTTCTCTGGAAAGGCACTAAATGGATGGGTGCGGGGCAGCAAAGTAGATGGTTACACAAGGTTATTTAATTTAATTCTGATAAAGCACATGCTCAGTCTTTGTTCTACAGACTTGCGCCAGCACTTGGTTGACAGTAAGCTGACTGATCCCAGGAAGCTTGCTGAGGAGGCGGACCTCTGGACTTGTACAAGAGTGTTTAAAAAGGTATCTGGGAGTGACCTTAAGAAGGGTGGGTCCGGTTCCTCCCAACAGAGTGAGGGGGAGGTTGGAGATGACCCAGACAAGTCCCAGAGTAAGATGGGAGGAAAGGGTTCCCATGCCCCATCTGAGAAACAGGGTGGTGGTTCTGGTGGGCGTGGCCGAAAGCATCCCATTCCCAACCCCGCTGCTTTGAGTGTTCCCAGCTAGGACACAGGAAAGGGGAGTCTGTCTGTCCAAAGAAATCACCCCCTGGTGGGACCTCTACAGGGGTGGCCAATGTGGCCTTAGGGGAAAGTAGTCCCCAGGGGCAGGTGGTAGACCATGCCTTCATCTCCTTTAGTTGGGAGGTGGACTCAGAGGGTAAAGTGTGAGTCGTCACTTCCACCAGATGGAAGTGGATGGGGTTCCAGTCACCGCTCTGACAGACACAGGGGCTAGTCTTACCATGATGGTGCAGAGACTAATGTCACCAGAGCAGTACACCAGCCAGGTGTGTAGAATGACTCCAGCCATTGGTGAGGATTTCTTCCGCCCCATGGCCCTGGTGTCCCTAGAGTGGGATGGGGAGGCGACCCAGAGGCGGGTCATAGTTAGTCCCCAGCTGCCCATTGACTGCATTCTGGGGAATGAGTTACCCTTAGTGTCAGGAAAACTGAGAGGTTTGACCCCTAAGGGTGCCCTGACAGTTCAGCTGTCTAGCAGTACCACTCCCCAGAGGAGGGTACGCAAGCCCAGATGTGGAGGCAAGGTGAGGAAGGACTCACCCTTGTCCCCTGTCCAACCTCAGGGTACAGACCCTGGGCTAAGTAACCAGTGTCAGGGACCCCCCTCTGAACTGGTAAGAATGGAGAAGGAGTACAAGACCCCAGGGCTACTGTCCCCCATTCTGAGATGCTTCAGGAGCCCCTTGGGAGCTCCCTACTAGCCCCCCAGCGGGAGGAGAAGCTCATCCAAAGGCCCCACTCAGGGTCTCAACTTAGCTGTGGATGGTCTGGGGCCTGGCTCTTGACACTGACAGCTGTCAGTGGTGTCTGTTGGTTTCTGTCCTTGTGGACAGAGTTTTTCCTGGGTTGGGGACAGAAGTCAGACCCAAGGAATGGAACAGGCCACATCACTTTGTTGGCCATGGTGGTACTGTCTGCATACTGGGATACATCTGTGAGCAAATTAAAGTTTTTTTTATTTGTTTTTATTTATTTATAAATTGAGCACATAAAACATACAATAACACCAACAAACCCTCTCATCGGTACTGCGAATAGTATATAAACTTCCCCCATCAATTGCATCAGTGACACTTCCACAATGGGAATCAACAGATAATCTCACATTAGGCGTCAATGTCCAGTGACACTACTTCAAGCTTCCTCCCTCGATCAGTGGATAGCAAATCCCACAGCAACAGCCTAGGAGGTATACTATAAATGGCAGAGGACTATACTTAGCATAGTCGAGGGGAAGGACAACAAAAAGAACAAACAAACAGGCAGGTGGAGAACACAGCCATCCTATACCAGCTAGCACGCTAGGCCCATTTATACCAGAACAGGGGAGAACTACAAATCTCAAGCGCAGGCTACTTCTACTATTCCACTTACTCATTCCGGGCCGCTAGGAATTTATTCAGCGGAGCCCAAATATCCTTGGGCCGAGACCCTTCAGGCATCAAATTCCAGAAAACCAGCAACTGATCATGACAAAATGCAGCATCACGCAGCCATTCAGAGCTACACGGCACTCTCGTCCCACCCCAGCACATGCCAACTCTACGCTTGGCTAACAGCAGAAGCAGGCCCACCAAACGCCTGTGCGGCCCCCGAGTCTCTTTCACATTCCCAAGCAACGCAACCCTGGGAGAAACAGGCATCTCCTGCTCAACCATCTCAGAAATCGCCTTGAAAACCTCAACCCAAAAAGCATGGACGTCCGCGCACTCCCATGCCAGATGCAGAAAACCCGCATCCGGTGCCCGACAGCGGGCACAACATGCATCCTCCCGTAGCCCCGCTGAGTACAGCCCCTTAGGGGTATAGTATAGTCGGTGCAAAAATTTAAAGTGCAGCAGTCTAAGCCTATAATTCGGGGACAGCACCCTCATATGAGCACAGCAGTCACGCCACATAGCCTCAGAGATGGGCTCCCCAAACTCTCCCTCCCATGCAAGCCTGGAAGATTCACACAAGCCACTCCTCTGCTCTTGCATACAGTTATACAGTTTAGTGACCAGCTTACTAGATGACTGCGCACTACAGAGAGCCTCCAGAGCTCGGAACACCAAGGGAGCCCCAGTCGGGCAACACAGGCGATTCCGCAAAAGGGAGCGAACCCGAAGGGCATACATACGCTGCAATGCCGTACCCTCACAGCCAGCCAACGCCTCAGAGACGTCAAGCAAACGCCCATCCACCAGCCAGTCTCCCAGCTCAGTTAAGCCAGTCTCTCGGAGAAACCCTCGAACCCCACCATCCCGATACATCAGATCATCAACTAACGCCATGACAGGCAAGGAAGGAGCAAAAGGCACAGTGACCCCAGATCTCTGCATCAACACTCCCCACGCTCTCATCATGCATGCCACCGTGTCGATACCCTTAACCCGAGGCGGAGCGCGCCTCCCAAGTGCCCGCATCAAGCCATCCGGCCACACAGAGTCACTCTCAGGCGCCAAGTGCGGCAAGTATCGAATCGGGTTCAGCCAGTAATACGCAAAGTGCGCCTGAGCACAGAGATAATATAACTCCAGGTCTGGTGCAGCGAGCCCACCGTATTCAAACGGCAGCGTCAGCCTCTCCCAGGAAATACACGCACGGCGACCAGCCCATGCCAGACGGATCAGCGCGGAGCGCAAGCATTGTAAATAGTCTCTCGAGAGCGGGAGAGGAAGGTTTACAAATAAATACAGAAACTTAGGAAGGACCACCAGATCGCACGCAATACGTCCAATCAGCGAAAGTGGCAGGGCCTGCCAAATCTCGACTTTTCCCTCCAGCCATGCCAGTGCAGCGCCATAATTTGCCAGCCATAGCGTGTCAACATCGTAACTCAGCTGTATACCCAGATACCGCACCGGCCCCTCCGCCCAAACCAAAGGATAGCGAGATTCAAATCTTGTCACCTTAGAAGTCAAAGGCATAACCATAGATTTGGACCAATTAATAGTAATGCCAGAAAAGGTGCCAAAACGCACAATCTCCTCTAACAAAGTGTCCAAATTCTCCCCAGGGTTCCGCACATATAGCACGATGTCATCAGCATACAGAGATATCAGGATAGGTCGCTGTCAGAACTGTAAGCCTCGATCATTATATTTTTGTCGCAGCCCCGCCGCCAAAGGCTCCATCGCCGCAGCAAAAAGGAGGGGTGACAGTGGGCACCCCTGCCGCGTTCCACGCGCAACAAGAAAGGAAGCCGACACACAACCATTGAGGCGCAACTTAGCCGTAGGCAGAGTATATAACAGTCGAATCCAATTCACAAAGCGCACACTGAGTCCTACCTGGCCTAATAAAGCAAACATATAATCCCAGGCCAAGGAATCAAAGGCCTTGGCAGCATCTAAGAAGACCGCCGCCGCATTATCCTCCACCCCCAATGTGCCCACCACTGCGAAAAAGGTGCGCAAGTTATGACAAGTAGACCTCCCAGGAACAAAGCCCGACTGATCCGGTAACACCAGCCTGGGAAGGAGAGGCTGCAATCGCGCCGCTATCATTTTGGCCAAGATTTTATTGTCAATGTTGATCTGGTCGGGTCCTTCCCAGGCTTTAAAATCGTCACTATCAGAGCCTCTCGAAGCGAAGCTGGCAGTAACCCAGTCTCCAGAGCTTCCGCATAGACCTCTAATAGGTGGGGAGCCAAGAGATCCACATATTCTTTATAAAACGCTGGGGACAAGCC
The DNA here is from genome assembly GCF_031143425.1 of Pleurodeles waltl. NCBI lineage: Eukaryota > Metazoa > Chordata > Amphibia > Caudata > Salamandridae > Pleurodeles > Pleurodeles waltl. The sequence continues at coordinate 1,510,100,496 of NC_090444.1, read as the reverse complement.
GTCCACACCGGGGGACTTATCGCCAGGCAGATCACGGATAGCCGCAGCCACCTCCTATGTAGTAAACGGCTCATCTAAATATTTCCTGTGTGCCTCATCGAACCACACTAGCGCAATATCCTCAAAATATGCCTGTGCCGCAGCCGCATTCAGGCCAACCGGGGCCGCATGAAGCCTCGTAAAAAAATCTGTAAATACATGCATAACCCCACCCGATCCAGTCACCGTCTCGCCTTCAGCATCCACAACCTCCGTAACATAATCACTAGCCCAAGGCCTGCGAAGCAGATCCGCTAGCGTACGCCCAGCTCTCTCACCCTCCCCGTAATGACGGGCCCGAGCATATCGCTCAGTAAAGCAAATTTCTCTAAGTGAGGCCTCTTCGTACAACGATACCTCTCGACGAATCTCCGCAAGGACCTCTGCAGTCCAGCTAGAAGCCTCTCCAACTCAGCAAGCCTTGTCTCAATATCAGCCATCTCTCGCCTCAAAGACCTAACTATACCATGCTGTTTCGAGAGGCAGACTCCTCGAATAACAACTTTGAAGGCCTCCCAAAGGGTGCCAGGAGACCTAACAGATCCCCGATTCTCGGCAAAATACGACTTGATTGCCTCGCGCAGTTCCTCCCGAAAAGCAACATCTCGAAGTGCCCCCCGAGGTAGCCGCCACATCACCGACAAGCGTAATTCAGCTGGTATCGCAAACTCCAAGATAACCGGCGAGTGATCCGACAGCATGCGGGGAAGATGATCCACCGCTCTAGTCCAGGCCTCCACATCTCTGGTACCCAGCCAACGATCTATCCGCGACCAACTACCGTGGGCATAATTCAAACACGTTCCCTCCCTCACACCTCCATGCCGCTGCCGCCACAAATCCACCAGCGCACCACTCTGCATCACTGCCTCCAAAGTCCTAGCCGCAGAGACATGTTGCATTCTAGCCAAACTCTCACGATCCATCCTGGCATCTAGGACCATGTTGAAATCACCTCCCCAGATCACTGCGCCCGCCCCCAGCGATTCAACGAGACGCCACAGCTCCAGGAAAAATTCAGGGTCATCAACATTCGGCCCATACACCGCCACAAGACGACAGGCTCTATCAAGCAACGAGCAACGCAGCAGGCAGGACCAGGCAAAGTGCAGTCCAAAGCACCCCAGCAGCCCTAACAGATGGTGTTCGGTCATCCAGAGCCAATTAGTCATTATCGCTGAGGGCGGCGTCGTCCGCCCCCATTCCCGGATGCTCCGCAGCCCCCCGCACCCTTGGCAAACGTCTAGCAAACCTGGCCGCCAGTTTCGGATCCGTGAAGTACAACGTCTTGCCCTCATGTCGCACCCTCAAACTTGGCAGGATACAATAAGGCAAAACCTACACCCGCTTGACTCAGCAGGCGCTTGGTTGACAAAAAAGCACGCCTCTGAGCTTGCACACCGAGGGTGTAATCAGGAAAAAAGTTGATTTCCGAGTTATTGTATAGCAATGTCTTCTCTCCCTCGCCAAACGCAGAACAGCATCACGATCCCGATAATTCAATAGACGTGCAATAATGGGACGCAGGGGAGTCCCCGGCGGGGGTCGAGGTCTCAAGGACCTATGCGCTCTCTCAACCACCAGCATCTGAGAGAGCTCTCCGGCAAACAATTCAGTCAGCATCCGCTCCACGAATTCTTTCATGCGACCCATGTCGGTTGCCTCCGGTAGCCCCACGATGTGGACGTTATTATGGCGAGACCGCGCCTCTAAATCCTCGTTCTTATTTCGTATTACCTCCAGGATACGCTCCATTCGTGCAATCTGGTCTCTCTCACCCCGGCGTGCATCCTCCATTTCAGACGTCCGCGACTCCAATGCCACGAACCTGGAATCGTGGTCATCCACCCGGGCTCTAATGCAGTCGAGCTGTTCTGTCACATGGTCCAGCTTGGCATCAATACCGGCCAGACTAGACTTAAGTTCCAAAAACATGGACCTTACCGACACCTCTGGACTGTCCTCTCCGTTTACGACATCATTAGGCTGGGGGGCAGAAACAGCACACCTTTTTTTTCCGCCCTCAAAGGTGAGTTTTGCTTGGCGTTGATCTGACTTGCCCATTATTCCACTCAACACCACCAGCCACCGGCCTGTACCTGAACAAGTAGAAGGGCCAGAGCAAGGACCTCCGCACTCTGTAACTCTCTCCCGATAGCCCAAATCCACAGGTTCACCAGCTAGCACCAGGTTCTCGGGACAGCCGCAGAGCACCCCAAGGAGCCAGGCCGAACACACAGCCTTTCGCAGCAGACACTGGCACTTCAGTGGGTCGCAACAGTCCGCGCCAGCATTACCACCACCAGGTCTCCACTGCGCATCACCATCAGGCAGCTCGAAAAATTGTGAAATCAAAATGGGCACTCCAGACGGTATCGCTCCAGCCACTGAGGAACACCGATGAGCCCGCCTGGCTCCACACAGGAAGTGGCCCCGCAGCTCCAAGGCGCAGCACCCCCAGCAGTCCACTCACCAAGGGCAGGCGCCCCCAGCCGCCTCAGCCCTGAGGGCAAACCCCTACCACACAGGGTCGGCCCCGGGCTCAGAACCGGGCCCGTTCCTCTCACGATCCTCCACACCGCCGGACCCGCCGAGTCGAGATGCTCCCAAAAGCTACAGCGGCGGGAGAAACCCAAGGCCGCAAGGACTGGGAAGGTCTCCGCGACCACGAGGGCCGCGAAATCCCAGGTGCGCCACGGGGCCACAGGGGCCGCAGGGGGGGGCGCGGCTCGACTTAGCCACCGATTGGCCCCCAATCACTCCGCCACTCCCGGCCCACACGCTCACAAAAAGTGGCTCCGGGCCTCTGCGTCCGCACGCCCTGTAAACTGCGCGCGCGGGCGAGGCCGATGGCAGGCCCGCCCGCGCAATCAGCACACCAGCTCTGGCCGCATTCCTGCTCCCAAGGCGTAAAAAACGCCCCGGGGGCTCTACACAAGGAGCGCACAGGTCCGCTCCTGCCAGCTCCGCCCAGAGAAGAAATGGAACGGATAAACGGCCCGGGGCCCGGCAGAGCCTCACACTGTGACGGCCATCTTGCCCGGCGGCCAGGCCACGCCCCCCAGCAAATTAAAGTTAGGAGCTTCACAGATGGGGTCCTCAGGTGATGAGAAGGGTCCCCCATGGGTTAATTCAGTGGCTGCAGAAAGTATAGACAGAGCAGCCTCACTGAGTCAGAAAGGTGTAGAACTGCCAAGTGCCCCTGCAGTAGTGGGCCAGTGTCCATGTTCGATTACCTTAAGCAGGGAAGTCCATCAGAGTGTTGATTAGTCTACCCTGGCTTTAGGCTGGAAGGGGGAGATGTTGGAAATTGCAGGGTCATCCCCAGACTTTTTGCCTTACTCCTTCTCTTTTTCTGACCTCATTTTTGCTGGCTTTACGACTCTAACCAGTGCTAAAGTATATATGCTCTCTCCTTAAAACATGGTGACATTGGCTCATATCCAATTGGAATATTTAATTTACTTATAAGTCCCTAGTAGAGTGCACTATATGTGCCCATGGCCTGTACATTAAATGCTACTAATGGGCCTGCAGCACTGGTTGTACCACGCATTTAAGTAGCCCCTTAACCTTGCCTCAGGCCTGTCATTGCAAGGCCTGTGTGTGCAGTTTCACTGCCAATTCGACTTGGCATTTAAAAGTACTTGCCAAGCCTAAAACTCCCCTTTTTCTACACATAAGAAACCCCTAAGGAATGCCCTAGGCAACCCATTGGGCAGGGTGCTGTGTAGGCAAAAGGCAGGACATGTACCTGGGTAGTTTACATGTCCTAGTAGTGTAATACTCCTAAATTCATTTTTACACTGCTGTGAGGCCTGTTCCCTTCATAGGCTAACATTGGGGCTGCCCTCATACATTGTTTGAGTGGTAGCTGCTGATCTGCATGGAGTAGGAAGGTCATATTTAGTATGGCCAGAATAGTGATACAAAATCCTGCTGACTGGGGAAGTTGGATTTTATATTACTATTTTAAAAATGCTACTTTTAGAAAGTGAGCATTTCTCTACACTTAAATCCTTCTGTGCCTTCCAATCCACATCTGGCTAGGTTTAGTTGACAGCTCCCTTGTGCATTCACTCAGACACACCCCAAACACAGGATACTCAGCCTCACTTGCATTCTGAATGGGTCTTCCTGGGCTGGGAGGAGGGTGGAGGGCTTGACACTTACATGTCAAAGGACAGTAGCCTGCCCTCACACAAAGGACTGCAACACCTCCTACTGGGACCCTGTCAGACAGGGTGGAAATGACAAAGGGACCTTGTGCACTTCCAAGCCACTCTTTGCAGTCTCCCCCACTTCAAAGGCACATGTGGGTATTTAAGCAGGGTCTCTGACCCTACCAACTTAGACACTTCTTGGGGTAGACACTCTACCTCACAGACACTTCCTGAAGAAGAAACTTGCAACCAGAACCTGCATTCTGCCAAGAAGAACTGCCTGGCTGCCCAAAGGACTCACCTGACTGCTTTCTGCGAAGGACTGCTGCCTTGCTGTTGCCCTGCTGCCTTGCTGCTCTCTGGCTGAGGTGAAGAGGTGCTCTCCAAGGGCTTGGATAGAGCTTGCCTCCTGTTCCCTAAAGTCTCAGGACCAAAAAGACTTCATCTCTTCAAGAAGGACTCCTTGTGCAGCGAAATTCGACCACAGCCTGCCAGAAACGATGCACAGCCTGCACCACAGTGAAATTTTCACTGCACGCTGAACCGGAACGACGCAGCCCGACTTCGCAACGAGAAGACTGACGCAGCGCCAGTGTAGTGACCAGAACTTCGACGCACGGCCCACTGGATCGATGCACAGCTGACCCGGAACGATGCGCACAGACTTCCAGAGAGGAATTGAAGCAGTGCCTGCCGTGCGGTAGAAAATTCGACGCAACACCCAACAGATCAACGCAGCTCCTGTGACTTCATCCTGCCAGTGCAGAAAATCCCCGCATCGTCCACGGGGGGTCTGAAAAACCGCAACCCGGAGAGGATCCACGACCAAGCGCCGGAAATCAACGCACAGCCGTCCCTGCATGAAAACTAAACGACGCATTGCCGTGTGCGGCCCTAGAAATCGACGCACACCCCTTTGTATCCACAATTCTCCTCCTCTGCGGTTCCTTGCAGAGATTTTTCACGCAAACCAGGTACTTTGTGCTTGAAAGAGACTTTGGCCCTCATTACAACCCTGGCGGTCGGTGATAAAGTGGCGGTAATACCGCCAACAGGCCGGCGGTAAAAAAATGGAATCACCACCATGGCGTAAACCGCCAACACAAACAGCCAATTTAACACTCCGACAGCCACGGTGGTAGCAACAAACACATCAGTGGTAACCGCCAACAGACAGGCGGAAGACAATGTACCGCCCACACCATTACAAGGCACCAATCCGCCAGCTTTTCAGGGGCGGTACCAACGCCATCAAAAGCACAGCGGAAACAGTACTTGGAACGGAAACCACTCACCTTTCGACACCCAACGAAGAACCAGGACTCCATGGAGCCCGAGTTACAGGTGTTACCAATGTTGGTTTACCTCCTCTTCTACCAGGAACATCAAAGACGGTGGCAACAACCACGGTGAGTACTGCACCTAGCACACAGGGGAGGGGGGAGGAAAAGGAGAGTGACACACACATGCAACATGCAACACCCCCACCCCCAACAACACACACATAAACACATGCAGCAACATTACATTGACACCCCGTAACCCCCTGGAAGAGCGCAAGGACCAAATTAAATGATTGTAACGAGTGTAATCATCGAACGTCCAGATAGGCCAACATAAATTTAAAAGATCAGTATATACAAATATTTACAGTAAGTACACAAGTCTGGATACTGTTCCATTACATGTCCGTGGACCAGTGGTCCCAAAAAGCATGGGCGAAGCCCACACATGACACCTGCCTCAAAACGGAGAGAACACTGCTGGGGAATCAGGTTGAAAAAAAACAGGCACCTCAGGGGGAAAGGGAGGAGGGGCACCTCAGCCGGATGATGGGACGACACCACTGCTCCACGAGGGGGCTCCATGCCCACTGCTTGGTCCTGGGGAGTGCAAAGCCACAGTCTCTCGAGTCTCTCAAGTGGGTGGTTTGTCCACGCATTGGTCATGGGGAGTGCAAGGCTACAGTCTCTCAAGTGGATGCTGTTCTCCACTGGTTCTGAGGGGGCCTGGTGCTCAGAATGCTTCATCCTGCCAAGGACTGGGGTAGTGGATGCTGTTCTCCACTGGTTCTGGAGGGGGCCTGGTGCCCAGGGTGCTTCATCCTGCCAAGGACTGGGGTAGTGGATGCTGTTCTCCACTGGTTCTGGAGGGGGCCTGGTGCCCAGAGTGCTTCATCCTGCCAAGAATGGGGTAGTGGATGCTGTTCTTCACTGGTTCTGGAGGGGGCTTTGTGCCCAGAATGCTGCACGTGGGGTGTGGCAGTTCACATTCCCTCACCTGGTTGTCTGAGCCACGAGATTTTCTGTGAACAGGTAGCACAATACTCTATGGCGGCAGAGACACACTCCTCCCTGCGGCGTCTTAGCCTGCCAACTGCTGGTACTGCCAGTGCTGGTTGTGGTGCCTCATGTAGTGTGTGCAGGGTCCAGGACATCTCCTGCAGCCTCGGATGACTACCCACTGGGAATGATGCTGATGTCGGCTGTGGTGGCACTGGCTGGGCACGTCGCGGGGCAGTGGCGGTGGCTGCGGCGGTGTCTGTGGCGGAGATGCTGCTGGTGGTGCTGGTGTCAGCACCTGTGGAGGGAGACAGCAGGACGTCTCCTGCAGCCTCGGGTGGCTGCCCACTGGGGATGATGCTGGGGACTGTAGCAGAGGCAGCAGACGTGAAGGTGGTGGTGCAGGTGGCGGTGGCCACCGCAGTACAGGTTGCTGTTCTGTCTTGCAGAATAGGTGACACCAGTCCCTCACCCGGAGGCTCCGTGCCCTGAGCTGACTTTCCTTTGGCCTTGTGTCCCTTCCCCACCTTGGAAGTTGCTGCTGGGACCTTGGCACTGTCCTCTTGTCTTGGAGGAGGCCTTGCTGGGTGGTTAGTGCGGCTTTTCCCTACGTCATGTGGTTCCCCTTCTTCACCTTGGCAGATGGCGGAATAGGGTGATCCTTGGCCTCACTAGGTGGCACACTGGCAGCCTTGATGGGTGCCGCCCGTGATGTTGCTGGACTTGCAGGGACCAAATAGATGATTTTGTGGCTGAGGTGCTAGGCTGGGATCTGGACATCCTGGCCCTAGGGGAAGGATGGGGGGGAAGGTGTAGGGAAGAGGTCAATGTTAGCCAGGAAAAGTTTCTTTTATACACTGGGACGGGAAGATGGAGGGTGTTTGGGAGTGGAGGAAGAGGTAGTAGTTGCAGGAGGTGTACGTCTGCTGAGTTTGGGTGAGGGTGCATGGGCTAGAGGCTGTTGTGAGGTGGATGGCTGTTGAGTGGGTGTGTGCCTGCGTTTGTGTATGTTGGGAGGAGGGCTCACAGACACACAGGGAGAGGACACAGGGGATGTGTGCATGGTAGTAAAGGTGGTGATTGCACGTGAGCGGTGTGTGGTGATGGGCGTGCTGGGGATGAAGGTAGTGGCTGAGAATGTAGTGCATGCAGGTGTGAGTGGAGACAAGACTGGGAGGGAGGTGGAGGACGTGGAGGAGGGGGGACACCGTGGAGGCTGTGGATGTTGGTGTGTCTGCATGGGTATGGCGCTTGTGTGAGTGCCTGTGGGATGTGTGGAGCTTATGTTTGCCTGAGCCACTTTTGTGTGTTGATGAGTGTGCATGCAGGTCTGATGGTGTGCTTGGGATAGGCTGAGGTAGAGGGGATTGGGTCTGGGTAGTGGATGTTGGAGGGGGGAGGCTGGACACAGGGACAATGGCTGCCATCAGTGCAGAGGCCAGAGCCTGAAATGCTCTCTGTTGGGCGGCCATGCCAGAATAAATGCCCTCCAGGTATGCATTTGTTTGTTGCAAATGCCTCTGAACACCCTGGATGGCATTCAAAATGGTTGACTGCTCAACAGTGAGGGATCTCAGGAGGTCAATAGCCTCCTCACTGAGGGCAGCATGGCTGACTGGGGCAGGGGCTGAGGTGCCTGGGGCGAAAGAGATGCCCACCCTCCTGGGTGAACGGGCACGGGAAACACGCTGAGGGACTGCTGGGAGAGTGGTACTGGTAGGGGGTGTTGGCTGTACTTGTTGTTGCGGTGGGCACAGAGGTGCTCACCACTGCAAGGGAGCTCCCATCAGAGGAAGAGTCGCTGGTGTCTCCTCCTGTCTCCGTCGTGGAGCTCCCATCGCCTTCCGTCCCACTGGTACCTTCAGACTCCGTACATTCACCCTCCTGGACCATGTGGGTTGCAGCTCCCTCCTGCTCCGGTGTTAATGCTCCTCCGAAAGATGATGCTAATGCACACAAGGACAGGGTGACAAAACAAAAAGGGGGGGGAAAGACAGAGAAGACACATGGTCAATGCCAGCAACAACAGCACTGTTGGTGGACACATCACACAGGGAGCAGCCCTATGTACTAGGCCATGCACTAACTGTACTTGGGAAAATCACCTGACCATGGGGGGCTGTGCCTAAGCCCATTTGATGCACACCTGGAACCCACTTGTCTTGGTGTAGATGGCCACCACCACTTTTGCGGTTGGAGTACTACAGAGCCTGCCTAACAATGGACCTACCCTAGCAAGTTTGCCCTGGCCTAGGGGAGCCCACAGCCCACTTCCCCCACCCAGACACCTCATACAGCACGCAGAGTCAGCTGAATGTGACTGTACTCACCCCCTTGTGGCTGCTGTGATGTCCTCAAGCGCCCATCCAACTCAGGATATGCCACCGCCAGGATCCGGTACATCGGGGGGTCATGGTGCGACGGGCACCCCTTCCACGTTGGAAGGCCATCCCCAGCTGGGCCTCCGCCATCTTCTTGGTCCAGCCGCGCAGGTCCTCCCATCTTTTGTGGCAGTGGGTGCTCCGTCTATGGTAGACCCCCAGGGTCCACACTTCCTTGGCGATGGCACACCAAATACCTTTCTTCTGGTGGCCGCTGGCATAGAGGAAAAATTAAGTAAGAATGGATTTTACTCCCCCGTCCGTTCTTCTTACTCATTGGTCACAACTTCGCACCCTGGCCCAGAAACACATACACTAACCATCCTCACATGCTGGCCTCAGCCCACCGCCCCCTGTATTTCCATCCACCCCACTCCATACATTCATGTCCCATCCATCATGCTCACAGTGTACTCACCTGTTTGTCTGGAGGACCGTAGAGTAGCGTGTACTGGGGGAGGACCCCAGCCACCAGGTTGTCCAACTCCTCTGCGGTGAAGGCAGTGGCCCTTTCCCCATACACTGTAACCATTGTCGCTTCCAGACTTAGGTCACAGCAGCACTTGCAGTGTAGGTCCTCTCCTGTTGAAGGTCAGGCATCAAGGGAGTGAAGAGATAGAAAATGGCGGTTACGTCTGCGGTGGTGCGTACCGTCACCGCCAACGTACATCGTCATTGGCTCCTGGAACCCATACGGCCCACTGATAACCAATGCTGAATTGCGCCGCGGTCTTCATCCGCCTACCGCGATGCTGCACAGCGCCGGCGCAGTTACCTCATCTCCCCTTGTCCCTCCTTATAGGTCAGGCAGCCGCCATTTCAGGGGCCACATGGCAGGGCAACTAACTGCATCACAGCACTTTTGGGCAGGAAAACGGTCAGACAGCGCCACACACTGATTACATCACAATTGTTCAAAACACCTTTGTGCAAGCTATGTGGTATCTGACCCTCTGCTCACCCTTCTCCTCCATAGGGCACATCCTCTGGGGCAGATGATGAAATGGCGCCATCCTCCGGCATACAGACCCCTGGTGGACCTGTCGACAATGGATGACAGGCACATCATTATCACCTACAGACTTGATCGTGCCACAATCCAGGAACTGTGTGCCCAGTTGGAGCCAGACCTGATGTCAGCTATCCGCCATCCCACAGGAATCCCCCCTCTAGTGCAGGTCCTATCAGTACTCCATTTCCTGGCCAGTAGGTCCTTTCAAACAACAGAGGCCATGGCATCAGGGATGTCACAGCCAATGTTCTCTAACGTGTTATCCAGAGTGTTGTCTGCCCTGCTGAAACACATGTGCAGCTACATCGTTTTCCCTCAGGTGGAAGATTTGCCCACAGTGAAAAGTGACTTCTATGCCCTGGGACATATCCCCAACATCATTGGTGCCATTGATGGTACACATGTGGCATTTGTCCCACCCCGCAGGAACGAACAGGTGTACAGAAACCGCAAAAGCTACTATTCCATGAATGTGCAGATTGTGTGTTTAGCAGACCAGTACATCTCCCATGTGAATGCCAAGTATCCTGGCTCAGTGCATGACGCTTACATTTTGAGGAAGAGCAGCATCCCTTATGTGATGGGGCAACTCCAGAGGCACCGTGTATGGCTAATAGATGAGCCCAAGGTCCCAACACAGTTTGAATAGGTGTCTGGGTATGGGAGAATCCCTAAGGGTTGGTGTATGTTCCACGATATTTGCAGGTGACTCTGGTTACCCCAATCTGTCATGGCTACTGACCCCAGTGAGAAATCCTAGGACAAGGGCAGAGGAACGCTACAATGAGGCACATGGGCGAACTAGGAGGATAATAGAGAGGACTTTCGGCCTCCTGAAGGCCAGGTTCCGGTGCCTCACCGAAGATGGTGTGCCAGATAATCGTGGCATGCTGTATGGTGCACAACCTGGCTTTGCGACGCCAGGTGCCTTTTCTGCAGGAGGATGGGCCTGATGTTGGTCTTGTGGCAGCTGTGGAGCCTGTGGACAGTGAGGGAGAAGAGGCAGAAGAAGAAGATATAGACAATCAAAACAACATCAACATGCAATACTTCCAGTGAGACACAGGTAAGAGACTGGCACTGCTCCTCTCATATCATACTACTGTAGGATTCTGCCTTTTTACCTCTGTGTATGGACCCTGACAGTTCACTTTGGCTTTCCATTTCACAGATCTGGGTACCACTTTCTGCCTTCTGCTATGTTTACTGCTGCCCAACAACTGTAGAACATTGGTATGTGAAAATGAACATTGACATTGCTATTTGTCAGAGAGGTTGTAATAACACACTTGTGAAAGTACAGACTGACTCCAGATCATTTTGTGATTCAAGGGTGTTTACTTAAGTACTATTCAGTGGAGGGGTATGTGCAATGGGCTGGGGTGATGGTGGAGGAATGTCCATGGTGGAGTCCAGTCTATTGGTATCACAGGTGCATAGTCCAAGGGGGCATAGGAGGTGGAGTAATGGCGGTTCAAGGTTGTCAGGGTGACATAGTGGGACAGAAGGGTGACAATCAGGAGAGTCTTATTTCCTGGCGGGGGTCTTGGCAATGTTCTCTGTCTTGTGCCCGGATCTTAGGGACAGTTTGCGGGGTGGTTCTCCTTCTGCAGGGGGTGGGGTGCTGGTGGCCTGTTGGTCATTTGGCGGGACCTCCTGTCCACGAGCGCCGGCGGACGTGGAGGGCTGTTCATCGTTCAGGCTAGTGTCAGGGGCCCGGTGGTGTGCCACTGCCTCCCTCATGGTGTTGGCCATGTCTGCCAGCACCCCTGAAATGGTGACTAGGGTGGTGTTAATGGACTTCAAGTCCTCCCTGATCCCCAGGTACTGTCCCTCCTGCAGCTGCTGGGTCTCCTGTAACTTGGCCAGTACCGTGCCCATGGTCTCCTGGGAATTATGGTATGCTCCCATGATATTGGAGGGTGCCTCATGGAGAGTGGGTTCCCTGGGCCTGTCCTCACTCTGTCGCACAGCAGTCCTCCCAGCTTCCCTGTTATCCTGTGCCTCTGTCCCCTGAACCGTGTACCCACTGCCACTGACCCTAGGTCCCTGATTGTCTTGGGTTAGTGGGGTTGCCTGGGGTCCCTGTAGTGGTGGACACATTGCTGATTGACGTGTCCTGGGGACAGAGGGATGGGTTCGCTGGGTGGGTGCTGTGGTGGTGTTTCCTGAGGGGGGTGGTTCAGCGGTGGTTTGTGACTGTGGCAGGGGAACCGACTGTCCCGAGGTCCCTGATGGGCCGAGCTGGTCATCTTGATCCAGGCGTGCAGAGCTGCTGTCATCACTGTGGGCCTCTTCTGTGGGGGGACTGGATGTGGCTGGCACCTCCTGTCCGGTGATATTGGGTAGGGGTCCTGTTGGGGTGTAAATGCATAGTTATTGTATCTGTGTGTTCCATCTTGTGCAATGGGTGAGTTACACTCTACTCCTGTGCTTGCATTATTGGCTTGGCCCTTGTGTGATTGGTGATTTTGTGGCCTGGGTGAGTCTCTTGACCGGACATGCTTTGGTGATGGATGCCCATGCAGTGGTGTTACATGCAGGGCTTGTTATTGGGATGTGTGGGTTGTGATAGTGGGGTATCAGTGGGGTGTTGGGGTGATGGGTGTGAGGATAGGGGTAGGAGTTTGTGATGGCATGCAGGTAGGGTGTGGGGGAAATAATAGTAAAGATATGACTTGCCAGAGTCCAGTCCTCCTGCTACTCCTGCGAGGCCCTCAGGATGCATGATTGCCAAGACTTGCTACTTCCATGTTGTTAGTTGTGGGGGAGGAGGTGGGAGTCCACTGCCAGTCCTCTGTACAGCTACCTGGTGTGTGGATGCCACAGAACGCACCTTCCCCCGTAGGTCGTTCCACCTCTTCCTGATGTCATCCCGTGTTCTGGGGTGCTGTCCCACTGCGTTGACCCTGTCGACAATTCTCCGCCATAGCTCAATCTTCCTTGCAATGGAGGTCTGCTGCACCTGTGATCCGAATAGCTGTGGCTCTACCCGGATGATTTCCTCCACCATGACCCTGAGCTCCTCCTCAGAAAACCTGGGGTGTCTTTGAGGTGCCATAATGTGGTGTGGGTGATGCATGAGGTGATGTTTGTTGTGCTGTGTGATATGTTGTGTGTATTCTTTGAGGTACGTGGATGTTGTGTGAGTGATGGCGTTATGTGCCTGTGGATAATGGTGTTGTGTTTGCTATTCTCTCTCTCTGTGCTTTATCCAAAAATGTCATTGTAAGGGGTTGTGGGTAATGTGGGTGAGTGTTTATAGTGTTGTGGGTGTGGTGTGTGTATGTGTATCAGGTGTGTGTAGTTCGAATTGTCCAATGTGATTGTGTTTTGTAAATGTGTGTGTATTTTGAATGCGGCGGTGTGTACCGCCAATGGTTTACCGCGGTTGAATGACTGCCACGTTGATTTGTGGGTCGTGATAGTGTGGGCATATTCTTGTTGCTGTGACGGTGTGGGTTTTTGTTATTGCCAGTTTATCACTGACCTTTGGTGTGGCGGACTTGTGTGGGTGTCTGTATTGTGGCGGATTACGAGATGTGGGCCGTAATACCTGTAGCGGATTTCCGCCACGGCCATGTTATCTTGATGGCCGCCAGCACAGCGGTAAGCGGGATTTACCACCAGGGTTGTAATGAGGGCCTTTGTTTGCTTTTAAAAGACTTAAGACACTTTATATTACTTTTCAGTGATATCTCTACATTTACTTATTGCATCTTTGAGCGTTTTGACCTGCATTTATCCAGATAAATATTATATATATTTTTCTAAACACTGTGGTATGTATTTTTGTGGTGCAATATTGTGTTATTGTATGATTTATTGCACAAATACTTTACACATTGCCTTCTCAGTTAAGCCTCACTGCTCAGTGCCAAGCTACCAGAGTGTGGGACAGGATAATTTGGATTGTGTGTGACTTCCCCTGACTAGAGTGAGGGTCCTTGCTTGGACAGGTGATAACCTGACTGCCAACCAAAGACCACATTTCTAACACATACCACAATCATTTGTATGGGATCTACAGACTAGACATCATGGGAACACAGCAAAATGCCAATGGCAAAACATCAAAAGAACAGAAGTGTTCACAATGATTTGTGAAGGTGAACTTCTGGAGTATTTTCAACTACATTCTGAACTATTAACCTTTTTTAATTACAATGTTACATCAACTAAGGAAGTAGATGTGATGTAGTGACCAAGTCAGCCTGGGGATCCAGTTTTGAATTCAGCATGGCACTGTGATACTAGTGTAATTGTGTGTATGTCAAATATTAAACTCCCTTGTGTGTACAATCCTGCATTGTCTCCCATCACTCCACATAAGATACAATGCTCCATTGCTCTGTAGCTAGGTCTGTGCATTGTAAATCTAAACACATACATATTTTTACATTGTGAGCAGGTATCCCACTTATTCCTCTCTGTGAATGCCCCTACCTTTTCAAAACTTGGTGAACCCTCATCATTTTGAAATCTAGTCCTGCATAATTTTCTTTATCCCAGTACATGCTACACACTTTTAATGGGGTTCATATAAATCTACTTCTTGATGTCTGTCAGAGCAGTTTCTTGTGCTCATTGAGCGATTCTCCCACAAACATCTTCTTGTTTCGTGGAAGTGTTTGTTTACTATGCAGCTTATGTTGCTTTTAGTAAGAAAAGATACCTTTCGAATAAGGCCTCAGTGCTTTCTATTCTGTATGTCAGACATTCACACCTGGCACAAAACTCGCTTGAATACCATCCATCTTGCAGATATCTGATGCTGTAGGTCTGGAGGACACTCCAGCAGTGTTTATTGTCTCAGTGGAAAGTATTGGCAAATCAAACAGATCTCGCTTTAATGTAATTGTATTTGTATAGCGCTTACTAGCACTTTTTGTTGAATAGCACACTACTCCGGAACTCAAAGTTGATTAATGGTAGATTATTATAAGGAAATACAAGTAGTTAATTGGAGCGGTGGACATGTGAGTCTGTCAGTTGGACTGCAAAGGATAATGGAGGGCTAGAGAAAGGAAGAGTTTAGAAGGTATTATTTGGGAGATCCTAGTAGTATAATGAGGCTTGGGATGAGTTAAAGGAGGGATAGAGGAGGGACGATTCTAGAAAGGCTTATTTAGGAGATCATGGTAGTAAAATGAGGTTTGGGATGAGTCAGAGAGTGAGGAGGTAGAGAATATATTGAAATAGGTATAGGATGAGACATAGGGGGCCATTACAACATTGGCGGTAAAAGCCGCTTACCGCCGTGCAGAAGACCGCCAATACACCGCCGCGGCCGTGGAATTCCGCTACAGCTATTATGACCCACATCTCGGAATCTGCCGAAATTCAGACACCCACACAAGTCCACCACACCAAAGGTCAGTGATAAACTGGCGAAAACAAATCCTCCACCGTCACGCCAACAGAAACACGCCCATACTATTACGACCCACGAATCCACGCGGCGGTTTTTCAACCGCGGTATTTCATTGGCAGTACACACAGCCGCGCTCAAAATACACACACATCTCCAAAACACCGCCACATTGGACAATTCAAAATACACACACCTGATACACATACAAACACCACTCCCACACACCCAACACAATATAAAACACACACCCACATCACCCACAAACCCCTATGACCATAAATTATAGACGAAGGTGAGAGAGAGAGCACAGCATCGACAACCCCACCACACAGAGGCACACAACACCATCACCCACACAACATCCACGCACAAAACACCACACACCACTACACATCACCACACTCATCACCACATACACCACCCCACACATCACCTACACCACCCCATGGCACGGCAAAGACACCCCAGGTTTTCGGAGGAGGAGCTCTGGGTCATGGTGGAGGAAATCGTACGGGTAGAGCCACAGCTATTTGGATCACAGGTGCAGCACACCTCCATTGCAAGGAAGATGGAGCTATGGCGAAAAATAGTCGACAGGGTCAACGCAGTGGGACAGCACCCATGAAATCGGGAGGATATCAGGAAGAGGTGGAACGACCTACGGGGGAAGGTGCGTTCCGTGGTCTCCAGGCACAACATCGCGGTTCAGCGGACTGGCGGCGGACCCCCACAACTAACAACATGGGAGGAGCAGGTCTTGACCATTATGCATCCAGAGGGCCTCGGAGGAGTCGGTGGAGGAATGGACACTGGTAAGTCAAATCTTAAATATCATATCCCCCACCCTACCTGCATGCTATCACAAACCCCAACCTCACCCTCTCCCCCTCCCCTATCACTCCAACTCCTCACTAATGTACTAATAACACAAACCACCCATCCCACCACCAAGCACTGCATGACACAACAAAGCATGGACACCCATCACTAAAGCATGGCCACTGCACATACTATAACACCCCCTAACCATCATCACACAAGCCCCCACACAGGAATGCTAGCACTGGGGTACACCCTCACCCATCCATTGCACACCATGACACACACAGATGCAATAATCATGCTTTTACACCCCTGCAGGACCACTACCTAACGTCACCAGACAGGAGGATCCAGACATCTCTACCCCACCCACAGAAGAGGCCCACAGTGATGACAGCAGCTCTGGCCAACTGGATCCAGATGACCAGCACGGACCATCGTGGGACTCGGGACAGTCGGTTCCCCTCGCACAGGCACAGCCCAACACTGACCTTCCCCCCTCTGGAAACACCAGTACAGCACCCACCCAGCGGGCCCATACCTCCGTCCCCAGGACACGTCAATCAGCTGTGTGTCCACCACTACAGGGAACCCAGGATAACCCACCACCCCAACAACAACAGGGACCTGGGGGCAGTGGTAGTGGTCACACGGTCCAGGGGACGGAGGCACAGGAACACAGGGGAACTGGGAGGGCTTCTGTGCGACAGGGGGCGGACAGGCCAAGGGAACCCACTCTCCACGAGGCCCTCTCCTCCATCATGGGAGCATACCACCACTCCCAGGAGACGATGGCTATGGTCCTGGCCAAGTTTCAGTAGACCCAGCGCCTGCAGGAGGAACAGTATTTGGGGTTCGGGGAGGAACTCAGAACCATCAGCTCTGCCCTGGGCACCATCGTAGGGGTGCTGAAGGACATACAGAACACCATGAGGGACACTGTGGCACTCCAAGGGGCCCTTGACACTAGCCTGGACGATGAACTGCCCACCACCTCCGCCGGCGCTAGTGGACAGGATGCCCCGCCACAGGACCACCACACCAGCACCCCACCCCCTGCAGATGGAGAACCACCCCGCAAGCGGTCCCTGAGATCCAGGAACAGGACAGAGCATGATGGCAAGACCCCTGCCAAGAAATGAGACCACCCTGATTGTCATCCCACTGTCCCACTTTGTTACCCTGTCCATATTGAAACTGCCCCAGCTCCACTTCCTATGCCCATATGGGCAATGCACCTGTGAGACTAATAGACTGGACTCTGCCATGGACATTCCTCCACCATCACCCCCTCCAATAATTAGCACTTCGATAAACACCCTTGAAGCACAAAAATCTCTGGAGTCAGTCTGTGATTTTGAAAATGTGTATTAGCTATGACAATGACAAAATCCGTTCGAAAATGTAATGTCAACATACCTATGTCACACATCACAAGTCCATGAAGGATGCAAGCAGATGACACACGTTGGTAACCACACCTGTGAAACTGTAATGGAAATGTACAACTCACTTACCAAATACTGCTTGAAATTGACAGACAGGATAAAGGTAGAAGTGTGAAAGTAAATGTATTAGTAAAGAAAGTGTTCTCACCTGTGTGTCACTAGAAATATTGCTGTATGACTGAGTCCCTGTTGTGGGAACCACCTGTCATATGGAGGCACCTGAACCTGGCCTTCAGGAGGCCGAAGGTGCGTTCGATCACCCTCCTAGTTCGCCCATGGGCCTCATTGTAGCGTTTCTCTGCCCAGGTCCTGGGATTCCTCACTGGGTCCATAGCCATGACAGGTTGGGGTAACCAGAGTCCCCTAATAGCCACACCCGGTGCCTCTGGAGTTGACCCATCACATAAGGGATGCTGCTATTCCGCAGGATGTAGGCGTCATGCACTGAGCCAGGGAACATAGCATTTACCTGCGAGATGTACTGGTCTGCCAAACATACCATCTGTACATTCATCGAATGATAACTCTTCCGGTTCCTGTACACCTGTTCACTCCTGTGGGGGGGACCAGAGCTACATGGGTCCCATCAATGGCACCTATGATGTTAGGGATATGTCCCAGGGCATAGAAGTCACCTTTAACAGTAGACAAATCCTCCACCTGAGGGAAAACGATGTAGCTCCTCATGTGTTTCAGCAGGGCAAACAACACTCTGGACAACACGTTGGAAAACATAGGCTGGGACATCCCTGATGCCATGGCCACTGTTGTTTGAAATGACCCACTTGCTAGGAAATGGAGCACTGATAGCACCTGCACTTGAGGGGGGATTCCTGTGGGATGGCGGATTGGTGACTTAAGGTCTGGCTCCAACTGGGTACACAGTTCCTGGATTGTGGCACGGTCAAACCTGTAGGTGATGATTAAATGTCGCTCCTCCATTGTCAACAGGTCCACCAGCGGTCAGTACACCGGAGGATTCTGCCATCTCCTCACATGTCCCAGCTGACGGTGCCTAGGAAGGACAACAGCGACCACAGAGTCAAGCAACTGAGAGGTATGTACCCACAGCTACACAGTACACGAAACAAAATCCAAAAAGTTGTCTGCATGTGTGTTGAGTCCAGGCCTAGGTATGTGTGACGCAGTTGAAAATGAAGCCATGTGGGCCCCTGAAATGGCGGCTGTCTGACCTCTAAACTAGGACAATGGGATGAGAGGTAACTGCGCTGGCGTTGTACACCGTCGCGGTAGGCGGTCAAAGACCGCGGCACAATGCTGCATTGGTTAACATTGGACCCTATGGGTCCCAGGAGCCAATGATGAAGTGCGCCGGCGGTGATGATACGCACCGCCGCGGACGTGACCGCCATTTTCTATCTGTTCAATCACTCGATACCTGATCTTCAACAGGAGAGGACCTATACTGCAAGTGCTGCTGTGACCTCGGTCTGGAAGAGACAATGGCACGTGCGTCTGGGGAAAGGGCCCCTGCCTTCGCTGCACAGGAGTTGGAGAAGCTCGTGGACGGGGTCCTCCCCCAGTACACGCTACTCTACGGTCCTCCAGACGAACAGGTGAGTACATAGGGTGCAAATTGTATGGGCTATACCTGGGTGGAGAGGGCTGGTTGTAAGGAGGAAGGGGGCAGAGTTCTGCGAGCATGAAGGACTGTGAATGCATGTGCCACATGGCAAGGGTAGGGATGTGGGCCACTCACTTCGACGGTGCAGTTGGTAATGACTTCTCTTCTTCCCCAGTACATGTCATGCAGGTCAGCGCCCACCAGAAGAAGGATATTTGGGGGTCCACCACAGACAGAGCACCCACTGCCGGAAAAGATGGGAGGACATTCGCCGCTGGAGCAAGAAGACGGCGGAGGCTCAGCTGGGGATGGCCTCCCAACGTGGGAGGGGTGCCCGTCGCACCATGACCCCCCGATGTTCCGGATCCTGGCGGTGGCCTACCCTGAGTTGGATGGGCGCTTGAGGGCATCACAGCAGACACAAGGGGGTGAATACACTCTCATTCTGCTGACTTTGCGCACAGTGGAGGGGTCTGGGTGGGGGAGGAGGGCTGTGGGTTTCCCTAGGCCAGGGCGAGTTCCGTAGGCTAGGCCCCTCCGTAATGCAGGCCATGTGCCACTCCACCCCACCTCTGTAGAGTGCCAAGTACAGGTATACATGCCCCTGTGTCATCTATGTGTGCAGATGTCCACCATAGCCATGTAGGCCATATCCCAGGAACTGCATCTGTAGAGCCCAACAGCGCGGCGTAGTGCAGGGTGCTGCTGTGTCTGTATTGTACACAATATACTGTATAAGCCATGCACTCGACCTGTCTTTCTTCTGTTCCCCCCCCCTTTTTGTGCTCTCCCTGTTCTTTTGTGCATCAGCATCATCAGGCGGAGGTACAGTGGCACCGGAGCACGAGGGGGCTGCATCCCACATGGCCATGGAGGGCCACACCACGGACTCAGAATACACCAGTGGGACGGAGGGCAAGGGGAGCTTCACGGCGGTCACCAGATCAGCAACCAGCAACACAGACTTGTCCTCCGATGGGAGCTCCCTTGTGGTGGCGGCAACATCTGTGCCTCCCACATCTACAGGTACAGCCGCCACCCCCCCTACCAGCACCGCCCTCCCAGCAGCCCCTCAGCCTTCGCCCCGTGCCCGCTCACCCAGGAGGGTGGGAATCACCTTTGCCCCAGGCACCTCAGCCCCTGTCACCTCTGCTTCTCTCAGTGAGGAGGCCATTGACCTCCTCAGGTCACTCACTGTTGGGCAGTCTACCATTGTGAATGCCATCCAGGGTGTAGAAAGGGAGTTGCAACACACTAATGCATTCCTGGAGGGCATTCATTATGGTCAGGCTGCCCATCATCGAACCCTGCAATCTCTGGCCTCAGCACTGATGGCAGCCATTGTCCCTGTGTCTAGCCTCCCCCCTCCAACTTCCTCCACTCAGACCCAATCCCCTGTACCTCTGCCTATCCCAAGCACACCATCAGACCAGCCTGCACACACCTCAACACACAAGGGCAGCTCAGGCAAACATAGGCACCACATATCCCACAGGCACTCACACAAGCATCACCCACATACAGACACAGCAACATCCACTGCCTCCACTGTGTCCCCCTCCTCGTCGTCTTCCTCCTCCCACCCAGTGTCGTCTACACTCTCACCTGCATGCACTACCACTACAGCCACTAGGACTCGCACCAGAACACCCACCACCACACCCCGCTCACCTGCACTCACCACCCCCACTACCATTTACACGTCCCCTGTGTCCTCTCCCAGTGTGTCTGTGACGCCCCCTCCCAAAGTACACAAACGCGGGCACACACACACCCAACATCCATCCACCTCACAACAGCCTCCAGAACATGCACCTGCACCCAAATCATCAAAAGTTACACCTCCTACAACCACCTCCTCTTCCTCCACTCCCAGATCCCCTCCAGCTATCCGTCCCAGTTCGTCAGAAACTTTTCCTGAGCAACGTTGACCTCTTTCCCACCACCCCCCCTCCAATTCATAGGTCCCGTACTAGCACCTCAGCCAAAAAATATCTGGTACCAGTGGTGCCTGTTAGAGGTATGTGGAGTGCACCAGGCACCAGGGCAGCCAGTGTGACACGGAGCCAAAGCACAGCCAGTCCCCCCGTGAAGCACCAGAAGTTGGACAGTGCCCGACGGGAGAGGGGGAAGACTCCTGCCGGCAAAGCCGCTCACAAGGTTTCCCAGGGGGAGTGTCGAGTCAGCTGTGACTCCTCCCAAGGTGGGGAAGGGGCAGAAGAAAGCACCAAAGTCTGGGAAGAGCAGCATGGCGGAGAAGGCCGCCATCATCCCCGCTGCCCAGGATGCCACCGCCAGCCCCATCGTCACTGGTCAGGAGACCACCGCCAGAGTCAGTGCCCAGGAGGGCAGACCAATCGTCACTGGTCAGGAGACCACCGCCAGAGTCAGTGCCCAGGAGGGTCCCGGCAGCCACAGCCCCCCTGGGCAATGAGGGACCGCCATGGCTAACACCGCTGCACAGGTCAGAGACAGCAAAGTCAAGCACCGCTGAACAGGGCAAAGACCGCCATTGCAAGCACCGCTGAACAGGGCAAGCACCGGTAGCCCATGTGCGGCAGGGGCAGTGACGGAACTGGGACCGTCACGGGGAGAGTGATGCACTCTGGGCACCAGTCCCCCTCCAGAACCAGTGGAGAACAGCATCCACTACCTGAGTCCTTAACAGGATGAAGCACTCTGGGCACCAGTCCCCCTCCAGAACCAGTGGAGAACAGCGTCCACTACCTGAGTCCTTAACAGGATGAAGCACTCTGGGCACAAGTCCCCCTCCAGAACCAGTGGAGAACAGCATCCACTACCTGAGTCCTTAACAGGATGAAGCACTTTGGGCACCAGTCCCCCTCCCAGTCCCCCTCCAGAACCAGTGGAGAACAGCATCCACTACCTGAGTCCTTAACAGGATGAAACACTCTGGGCACCAGTCCCCCTCCAGAACCAGTGGAGAACAGCATCCACTACCTGAGTCCTTAACAGGATGAAGCACTCTGGGCACCAGTCCCCCACCAGAACCAGTGGAGACTGTTATCCACTTGAGACACTGTGGCTTTGCACTCCCCAGGATGGTACAGTGGGCAAACCACCCACTGAAAAGACTTGTGAGACTGTGGCTTTGCACTCCCCAGGATGGTACAGTGGGCAAACCACCTACTGAAAAGACTTGTGAGACTGTGGCTTTGCACTCCCCAGGATGGTACAGTGGGTAAACCACCCACTGAAAAGACTTGTGAGACTGTGGCTTTGCACTCCCCAGGATGGTACAGTGGGCAAACCACCCACTGAAAAGACTTGTAAGACTGTGGCTTTGCACTCCCCAGGATAAAGTAGTGGGCAAACCACCCACTGAAAAGACTTGTGAGACTGTGGCTTTGCACTCCCCAGGATAAAGCAGTGGGCAAACCACCCACTGAAAAGACTTGTGAGACTGTGGCTTTGCACTCCCCAGGATAAATCAATGGGCATGGAGCCCCGTCGTGGATCTGGCGTGGTGCTGTCATCCGGCTGAGGTGCCCCCCCCTTTCCTTCCCCCTGAGGTGCCTGTTGTATTTCGATCTGATGCCCCAGCAGTGTTCTCTCCGTTTCTGGACAGGTTTCGTGTGTGGGCCTCGCCCATGCATTTTGGGCCCAGTGGTCCACGGACATTGAATGGTGCATACCTGCACTACTAATCGTGATGTATAATTTTTTGAATGTGTATATATATCTGTATATATTAGCTTACTGTATTTTGATACATTACAATGGTTAAACTAATTTCATTTTGTCATTGCATTCTTCCGGGGGGGTTGGGGGTTGTTACTGTGATGTTTGGAAATGCATTGGTGTGTGTGTGCTGTAGTGTGCGAGGGTTGGGGTGGGGGTGTGGGTGTTGCGTGTGTGTCCCTGACTTTTGCCTCCCCCTCCCCTATGTCGTAGGTGCAGTACTCACCGTTGTCTTTGGCGCCGGCGTTGCTGATGATCGTAGAGGAGCAGGAAGACTATCGCAGGGAGTATTTGGAGTTCCGGCTCCATGGTGCCCTCCTTCCTCGTGGAGTGTGTTAAGGTGAGCGTCTTCCCATTGAAATAGCTGTTTCCGCCGTGTTTTTGTCCACGGTGAATCCGCCCCGGAAAAGGTGGCGGATTGGCCTGTTGTAATACTGTGGGCGGTACTTTGTCTTCCGCCTGTCTGTTGGCGGTGACCGCCGCGCTGCTTGTCTGTACCGCCGTGGCGGTCGGAGTGTTAAAGTGGCTGTCTTTGTTGGCGGTTTCTGCAACGGTCATAATTCCCTTTTTTTTCCGCCGGCCTGTTTGCGGTATTACCGCCGTTTTAACACCGTCCGCCAGGGTTGTAATGACCCCCATTGTGTAGTGAGTTGGAAGGAGTTGAAGTTTTTTTTTACAGTGGGAATAAAGTAATAAAAATATATATACCGAACTACATAAAAAGATACACATGTATATAGAAATTAATAAAGAGATAAAAAGTAGTATTATATAAAGTCCCATAAGTACACATGGGGATAAATATTTAGAAACGTAATTGTTGAAGTGTTGCTGTACATAAAGCTAATTTACTTATTTCTATTATTTTTGGTAATTATACATATATATATATATTTTAGATCACTATATATATATATATATATATTCCAATATTTCAAAAGTAAAGCACTTGTAGATACATTTGTGATGACCCTATTTAAACATTGTGATGGATGAAATAAGTTAAAACAGAGACCCATAAGCATATAATCCTGATGAACAGTGGTCCTGTTCAATGTACAGCTTGAGGGTGGATCGTCTGGCAAACAGTAACCAAAGTAGGCCCACAGCCCACAAGGCAGAGGAGATGTGGGCTTGTGGCTTTACATTTGGGAGCAGTATAGCAGCAGAATTCTGAATTTGTTGTAGTCTTTTCAAAGGTGATACCTCGTGACCCTCAAGTCATGCTAGACATCTTCACCGGCCCACAACTTTCTTTTTATTAACCAAGAACATTGTTAATTCTGGGATTTGTACTGCCGCACCATCAGTAGCTCCCGGCCTTTTAGCAAAATGCATTTTGCACTCTGGGACTTGAATGAAATACAGACATGCACAAATGCTATTTGTATATGTCAGCACATTAAAAATAGACATATTGGCAATTTGTGGTCTCATATTAGCTCTGCAGATGTTTCTACTCCATTTCATAAAGTGACAGCAAAACCACTGTGGCTTTTTAAGTATTAGCAACAGCGCCCACCCCAGCTCCCAAACCCCATCCACTCATCTTCCCTCTCCCTCCCATAGTGCTCCTCCCAACAGAGTTCAGGTCTGGCTGCGACCCTATGTGTTGTAGTGGGCAGAATAAAATTGTGAATGACACAATAACAAACCAATTGATCATGAAGAGAACTGGCTGAAAGTCCCTGCAGGTATGTATATTATATGTATAATTTTATTTAAATCACTAGGTCTTGGTTTACACCAGACTAACTGGCTTTGCCAATGCTTGATGAATGCTACAATTGTGCTACAATTGTTACCTCGGTCGTCAGCATCACCTTCGGCTCAGTAACCCTGTTCGCCTATTAGCATCGCCTTGGTACGAGACGAAAAATATGGAAAATTTCAAACTAGACCGCACAATTGAAATGTGAGCGGGAGCGCGACCATTTTAGGTGTGGTATAAACAAACCATCCCGTCAGTACTAATCCTATTCTGGTACATTAAGGGCTGTACCCACACCCAACATGTCTGCCACTTAGGTTCTCGCAAAGGAGGAAGCAGCCCAGCATGTCCGCCAGGACGTACACACTGTGACACCCCCCCAATGGCTGACAGTCGTAAGAGGGGTCATGCTGCCTGCCTGCCAGCCAGAGGCTGCGTAAAACCCGGCACGCGCAGGAAGATAGAGGGCGGGACTTGGACCTGACTCTACCGGCAGCTTGTGCTGTCTTACCTCACTTGCCTTCTGAAGCTGCCCGTGCTCTAAGGTGGCACCATGCTGCTGTCCCTGGTGTTGCACACCTACTCCTTGCGCTACCTACTCCCCACTGCTGTGATGATGGGCTCGGCGCCCACATATGTGCTGGCATGGGGGTTCTGGCGCGTCCTATCATGCATGTTGCCTACCCGTATATACCACCAAGTGGATGACCGTCTCTATACCCTGTACCAGAGCATGGTGCTCTTCTTCTTCGAGAACTACACCGGCGTGCAGGTGAGTGCCGCTACACCCACCGGATCAGTCATCGCGCACACCCACTGTGGCACAGGACAGGTTGACCCATCTGGCACACGCACATCCATTCTAGTGGGACCCAATTCACCCGAAGCTACTTGTATTTAGGTCCCGGTCTCCCTCTCATTGAACTAATTATAGAGAACTTTCCGACCTATGTTTAATTAGATGATAGTGTTGTTCTGACTCTCCTCCCTCTCTCAGCAGCACGTGGAGACGCGCGTGTACTTGTCCCGTTGCTTAAGGCCCTTTTTATTTCCACGCGCCCCCCACTCCCGTGAAGGTCATGTAGCTGTGCAGGAGCACATTGCTTACTCTACACGCTGGTTGCAGGGACACCATGCAAGACTGCCGAAATTGTATGACTCTAACATAATTCATGCAATAGTGAAACCACGACTGTTTAGTGCCGATCGTTGCAATTTGCCGGACAATTGATTTTGGGGCGTGGCAAGTGCTGGAGAGTTAGCAAATGGCTAGTTTCATAGACGTTGGTTGGGGTGGAGGGTGCCCAGCGAAAGTTAAAATGCATGGTATCTCGAAATTGATTGGAAGGACTTCCTCTGCATGAATAGACAGTAGTTAGCTCAGGTGGTAGACACAGCTGTGTCTGGCGTATTTGGTGAAGTGACCCGCATTTTGTTAAATAATAAAAATAAAGAGGTAGGGACCAAGGGGAGCCCTTGAGGGCTCCTTCGTTCCCCAGATATCCCATAAAGGACTTTGAAAAAGGGGAAAAAAGACCTTAGCGTGGTTCCCTGTTTTTTTTTTTTACTACTACAAATTATTTTAATTTTTTTAGAAATGTCAGACACTTTTTTATTTTAAATTGTAGTACAGAAATCTCTCATTCCAAGGATATCCTACATCAAAGCCTAAAAAACTCTCTCTCTCCCCCCCTTTCTTTCTCTCTCTCTGTCAGTTCCTCCCACTTACACACCCACTCAGACTTGGGTACCCACTCACAAACCAACTTCTGCCACGCACTGCCAAAGGGCCGTGCACAGCATGGGATTGGGTGTTTAGGGGGGGTTCGCTGCAGGGTCTGGCTGCAGGCCGGGTCTTGCGGGCAACCTCCGCTGCTCATGGGCTAAGGTTGTGCACAGTGCAACGTTGGGAGCTTATAGGGAGTTGGCACTGTAGTCAACGTGCATGTGGCAGAAGTTAGATTAACACATATGAATGAAAATTAATAATGTATGTTAACAAAACCATAGAAATTCACCGTAACAAAAAAAAAAAGTTACAGGGATGCTAGTTAGGCTCACATTTTAAATGTACGAAATCATAGAAAATCACCAGTTATAGTTAGGTACCTCAAGTAACTATAACGCATGCACTAAGGTAAATATAACTTACACCCTTGCCATACACTGCTAATTAACCTGCAAATTATGGCACTCATGACATCTTTGATAACATCACTGTAATATTTGCAGTAACCTTTTTGAGAAAAAAACTGTGAATGGCGGGGGCATGAGTTATAGTTACCTTAGGGCACAAATTATAGTTACTTGAGGTAACTAGCTGGTGAATTTCTATGGTTTCGTACATTTAAAATGTGAACCTAACTATAACGTCCCTGTAACCTTTGTTTTATTAAGTTAATACAACCTATATAGATAGGACTTTTTTTTACCATAGACTGAATGTTTTTTGTTTTGCTAATGACATTGGAGCCACTCGACAAATGTTCATGAAATTTTCATAAGTTATACTTTGGTCAGTTCAACCTCTTTCTTGGAAGTTTTGGGGTGATTTGTCAAGCGGGGGCTGATAAAAGAAGGGGGTCCGAAAGCACTTTTCTCCCATACTATGTCAATGGGATTAATCAATTTTTTAACACGACTACAGCCCGAACTGCTAAACAGAATTACACCAAATTTGGCAGACAGCTAGATTTTGGTTCAGAAAGCACACTTTTTGTGATTTGGTGTAAATCTGTTCAGTAGTTTTGGAGAAATAAGAGTTTAGAAAATACAGATGTATAGGAACGCGGATCCTCAGTGGATCTGACTGTTCCCTTGCAGAAATCTGATTGGCTGCCAACACTTCAGGCTGTGTTAACACCCACCTTGAGTCCCTGCTTCAGCAGAGTCCCCCAAAAAAAAGTAAAGAAAAGGGTACAGGGTAGGAACACCTTGGCCCCTTAGCTTTGGTGCTGGGGCTTAAAAACTTTTTCTTTTTTTAAAACATCGTAAAAATCTGTGGATCCAAAATGCAGATTTTTGCGTCATTTAAAAAAAAAAAAGAAAAAAAAAAAGGGTGGCTTCCAGCCCTTTTCATTATGCCTCTGCTGGGCCAAGTCCCGGTGGCATGCAAGAAATAAAGAGGGGGAATCACAGGGCCCCCCTCCTGGGTTTCCCAGGGACCGCCACCTCCCTGGGATGAAGATTTTGTTTTGTCCAGGGGGTAAGGGGTGTGCTTTACCCCCACAGCCCCAGGGACTGCCACCTTCCCGGGACGAAGGTTTTGTTTTGTGCAAGGGGATGGTGTCCGCTCCCCCTACACAGCCCTCGGGACCGCTACCTTCATCACGCCAGTGTAATATGGTATGTGGTGGGGGGGGGGAGGGGCATGCAGCTTTGACAGTTCCACCAAGTCAGAGCAAACACTCTACGAATGGAGGTTTCCACTGTTTCCCTGCCCACCTAGGGGCAGGCAGGGAAGCAGAGGAAACATTGCTCTCACTGAGTGGGAGCTGCTTCAGTGGCTCCTTCTCTGTTACAGTAATGCTGGCTTCCACAGGAGATGGGGAGCCAGGTGGGACCCTGGGGGCCTTCAGGATCCCCCTGCAGTACCCAACATTGTGACTGGGGGCACCTAGATCACATGGCCAGGTCCCAGGGGATGGGGTCCCTGGGGCTGAAATCACTCCAGGGGAGGAGGGTCACACAGCCTTCCCTCCTTCCCCCAAAAAATTAATAATTAGGTGGGGGAAGGGTCCCTGGGGCCGAGATCAGCCCTGGGGAGGTGTGCCCCGCTATTTCCCCCATAACCCCCCAAAAAATTAATAATTAGGCTGGGCCACAGGGTAGAGATCGGTCAAAAAATAAATATTTAGGCCAGGCCACGGGGGATGGGGTGGGGAGCCGCACAGCCCTCCTACCCCCCAAAAAAAAATACTTAGGCTGAAGGCTGTGTACAGTGCGGGGACGGGTGGTTATAGGGGTAGGCTGCAGGCTCTGCGGCCATCCCCCGCTGAGCAAAGCTAAAGGCTGTGTGCAGCACTAGGTTGGATGGTTATAGTGGTTGGGTGGTTACAGTGGTTGGCCTGTGGCCAACCGCTTCGGCCATGTGCGGTGATGGTTGGATTAACACAATGTAATGAAAATGACTTTACGTGGAAAAAAAAAAAAAATCACTGAAAAAAACCAAAGGCTACAGGGACTTTATAGTTAGGAAACAGAATTAAAAATGTTCACTGGAAAAAAAAAATGCTTACCCGCATACAAACAATTGTACATCCACACACACACAACTACTCACACACTCATACATACACCCATAAGATTACTGAAAGACATGCACTCACTCACCCACACAGCCACTAACACAATGGCTTACATTCATTACTTAGTCAGTTATTCATACACCTACACAGCTACTCACACACTCATTCACACAATCATATAGCCACTCAGACACCAACTCATACACCTTTAGAACCACTCATAAACAAATTACATACCCACACTGCCACTAATATACTCACTCACCCATACAAGAAGTCATACAGCCACACACTCCCCTAACTAGTTAGCCACAGCCACCCACTCTCCGATACAGACACTTGCACACAAAGTAACTCACCTGTACAACAACTACTACACCTAGTCACTGACCCTTACAATCACTGACACCCCCAGTCAGTCACCCATGCAGACATAACTCACCAACTCTTTCTGAGAACTACTAACACATCCACTTACTCTCCCATACGGTCACTGCTACAGCCTGCCACTTATGTATACCGTCACTCATACACCCACTTAGTTATCCATACATTCACTGACTCACCCATTCACCAGTACAGTCACTCAAATATATACTTACTCATCCAAATACTCACCCATGCAGCTACTGGTACACCCACTCCCCAGTACACACACTGACACATCCAGTGACTAACCAGTATAGCTTCTCACACATCCATTCAGTCTTCCATAAAGGCACTGACGCATCCACACACTTATACGAAAATGTAGTGATACATCCATTCACTCACCCATACAGGCACTGACTCACCTACTCACTCACTGATACACATACACTCTGTCACTCACCCATACAAGCAAACATGCACCCAGTCACCCGTACAGCCACTTACACTTACACTCAAACATTTATGCAACCACTTACACTCACTGGCTGATGTCACTGACCATGTCATGAGTGATGTAATATGTGAGTTCATAAGCAGTGCAGTATGGGGGCGCAAGTTATAGTTAGCTGACATAACTATAACTGTTGAATTTTACTGGTTTTGTACGTGTTAAATGTGAGCCTGGCTATAATATCCCTGTAAACTTTAGTTTTTTTCAGTGAATATAATTATATATAATATTTATTTGGACCTAGCCTTTTTTGCAGGCTTATCTCCAAGCTTTTTGCCTTCTTCCTCATTTTTTTTTCAGAACAGTTTTGTTGGCTTTAGGTCTCTGAGCACTTTATCACTGCTAACCAGTGCTAAGGTACATATGCTCTCTGTCTAAAATGTATTGGTTTCTCCATGATTGGCATATTTGATTTTCTATTAAGTTTTTAGTACAGTGCACAGTGTGTGCCCTGGGCCTATAAATCAAATGCTACAAGTGGGTCAGCAGCACTTATTATGCCACCCACATGAGTAGCCCTGTGAACATGTCTCAAGCCTGCCATGGCAGTGTCTGTGTGCACAGTTTTAAACTGCTATTTCGACCTGGCAAGTGCACACACTTGCCAAGCCCGAACCTTCCCTTTTTATTACATGTATGCCACCCATAAAGTAGGCCCAAGCCATCCCTATGGGCAAGGTGCAGTGCATTTAGAAGGTAGGGTATGTACTGGTGTGCTTTACATGTCCTGATACTGAAATGCTGCTAAACTCTGTTTTCACTATTGCAAGGCCTATCTCCCCAATAGGTTAACATAGGGATTGCCTTGAAATATCTTAAGTGTAATTTCCAGTTTGGGAGCAGATAGAAATTTGGAGTTTGGGGTCTCTAAACTCACAATTTAAAAAATCATCTTTTTGTAAAGTGGGTTTTTAAAATGTAAGTTTGAAAATACCATTATTAGAAAGTGGGCATTTTCTTACTTAACCATTCCATGCCTCTGCCTGTCTGCTGAATACATGTCTAGGTCAGGATGATAGTTGGGCTGTTTGTTCATTCATTCTAGACAGTGTCACAAAGGGAGCTGAGGATGCGCCCTGCATATCCTGATGGCCCATCACCAGGCTGATGGGTCTTCCTGAGCTAGAAGGGTAGGAGGAGCTGATACTTGCACCTGAATATGGCTGTAGCTGTCCTCGCACAAATCAGTCTCCAAGCCCCTGGAGTGTGTCTAGTGCCAGGGCAGGGAAGGCAGGATCTTGTGCACTACAAAGACTTATCTTTGAAGTTTGCCTACTTCAAAGACAGAAATGGGTATAAGTATTGGACTTTAGAATCCTTCTGGTCTGAGGAAATTCTGCCAGGAAGAAGAGCCGGATGTTGTAGGAGGGATTGCCACTCTGCCTGTTGCTTTATTGTACTGGCTTCCTGCTTCTGTCCTGGGAGTGAGAAGACCGGACTTTGCTTTCTACATCCTGCTTTCTCCAGGGGCATGAACTGAGCTTGCCTCCTTTTAAGAAGTCTCAAGGCCATCAAAGACTTAGGGGGTCATTCCGACCCTGGCGGTCATAGACCGCCAGGGCCGGGGACCGCGGATGCACCGCCAACAGGCTGGCGGTGCATCCAGGCTAATTCTGACCGCAGCGGTAAAGCTGCGGTCAGAAAAGGGAAACCAGCGGTTTCCCGCCGGTTTTCCCCTGGCCTGAGGAATCCTCCATGGCGGCGCTGCAGGCAGCGCCGCCATGGGGATTCCGACCCCCTTCCCGCCAGCCTGGTTCTGGCGGTTTTGACCGCCAG
Source organism: Pleurodeles waltl (assembly GCF_031143425.1). NCBI lineage: Eukaryota > Metazoa > Chordata > Amphibia > Caudata > Salamandridae > Pleurodeles > Pleurodeles waltl. Next base: position 1,510,069,071 of record NC_090444.1, on the reverse strand, counting down.
AACCTTGCTGGCGGGAACGGGTGTCCTGGGGCCCCCTAACAGGGCCCCACAAAGATTTTCAGTGTCTGCATAGCAGACACTGAAAATCGCGACGGGTGCAACTGCACCCGTCGCACCCTTTCCACTCCGCCGGCTCCATTCGGAGCCGGCATCCTCGTGGAAGGGGGTTTCCCGCTGGGCGGGCGGGCGGCCTTCTGGCGGTCGCCCACCAGCCCAGCGGGAAACTCAGAATGACCGCCGCGGTCTTTCGACCGCGGTACGGTCTTTCGACCGCGGTACGGTCTGCTGGCGGTGGCCGCCAGGCCGGCGGCATTCGCCGCCGGCGGAGGTCAGAATGACCCCCTTAATCTGCCAGCACCTGGGGTTTGTTGCTGAGAGTCTTGACTTGCAATGTGGTGCCAAATCCAGTTTCTGGGTCCTTGGGAGTGAGTTCTGGTGCAACCAGGAAGAAACTGGTAAATTGACTCCCAGAGCGACTTCGGGACTGCTGCAGCTGCCTGCACTATAGCTGTGGTCCCTACTAAGTGCCACAACTGCGACCTACAACGCAGGCCCCAACACTGCTACTGACCCAGCACTGCTGTCTGCACTGGTGCCGTGGTCCCCGCTAAGTGCAACAACGGTGACCTACAACGCAGGCCCGATGCTGCTGCCCAACTCTTCGCTGCTGCTTGCACCAGAGCTGCATCCCCTGCTGAGTGCAAAGACCGCGATCTAGAACACAGGCCTGATGCTGACTGTGCCTCTTAAGTCCTAAGTGAGTTGTGATGCAACCAGGAAGTAACTGGTAAATTGACTTCCAGAGCGACTTTGGAACCGGTGCCTATGACAGACCCAGCGTTGCTGCTTGCACCGGAGCCGTGTTCCCCGCTGAGTGCAACGAAAGCGACCTACAACACAGGCCCAACACCTTGCATCCTAAGTCCTGCCACAGCGTTAGTTTAGAGTGCTGTGTCACCAATGTCTGTGATACCCGACTCCGACTCGGCCACAGGTGCTGTGGCCCCATGGTGTAATCATGTCACTGCGAAGTCGAAGCCTCGCATCCTGACCTGCTGGAATCATCGACCCTGCCTATGACTCTGTGGTAGGCCCGCGCTCCCTCACGGTTGGCACCGGACTGTTGGAAGCGACTCGGTCTGCATGTCTCAAGTCATTTTGATGGCCCCAGCTGGAGTTATTGTGTTTCTAAGCATTATACTACAATTAATCTTTGAAAATGTATATTTCTACTTGTGTATGTCATATATGTTGTTTTGGTCTTGTTTTACTTAGATAAATATTGGCTAGTTTTCTAAACTGGTGTGGAGTTCATTTGTAGTGTTTCCACTGTTACTGTGTGTGTGTGTGTGTGTGTGTGTGTGTGTGTGTGTGTGTGTGTGTGTGTGTGTGCGTACAAATACTTTACACATTGCCTCTGAGGTAAGACAGACTGCTCATACCAAGCTACCAAGGGGGGGTGAGCAGGGGTTATCTTAGTTGTGTGACTCCCTTAACCTTGACAAGAGTGAGGGTTCCTACTTGGACAGGATGCAAACCCCTGCCAACTAGAGACCCAATTTCTAACACCATATGTGTATATATAAAACATGTATAGAAGTAGAATTAAAATTTGACCAAGGCTGTATTTTTATATATATAATATAATAATACTACACACACACACTTGTCTTACTTCTATGTATGGTCTGTTGACCTGTCCCAGTTTTTACTTTTCAAAAATCTGGTCTCCTTATGACAGTCTTGCGTAATGGCTCGAGTATAAGATGCTTGGGTAAAATGAAAATTCAGTATGATAATTGGGTGAATGAAACTCACAGTCTCCAATACAGAACAAACAATTTCCAATTAAAAGGGATAATAAATAATAAGACTAATTCTTGATGTTCTGATTGTCATCAAGCTCTGTGTTCTTGTTAAACCATGTTTCCAGCCTATTCTTTTGTTATATTTTGCTGATCCGCCAACTTAAAAAAATACCCTGTGGGTAGGGGCATAGTTTCATTCTGACTACTTTCTCAGAGGCACTTCTGACCCCTCCTGCACCAAGGCCACACACTTTAAAGGACATTGGCTCCTCAGAGCCCCCAGAGAGAGGCTGGAAATCCTCTCATTGCATGTATTCCCTACTTGGCTTCCCTGCCACTCTCTCTCACTGGCTTCTCATCAGGTTACTGTATGAAGAGGAGATTAAATCATATGAGACACTGCAGCACCGTTTCTGTTGGCAGGCTGATGCTGGTATTGGGTGTTTCAGGCAATCAAAACAATTCATTACCATAATTCATAGTGCACATTAATGGGTGTCAGATCAAAGCTCTGAGCTGAAAACCTTGTAGAGTTTTGCAGACAGTGTTCTTTGTTGCAAACGTGAAGGGGTACCCTGTCACCCAACCCTTTGGGTCTTAAGTCGGGTGGACGGTTTGATTTCAAATGTCTGTGTGCCTGCTGTTACTGCCATCATAAAACCACCTCTGATGGCCTGACAGAGTAGTGGCCATCAGATTAAGGACATCAGGCTACCACCGTATTTGAAGCAGACAGTTGGATAATATATATTTTTTTTCTGTCCATCACTGACGGGCAAAACCTCATGGTCATGAGCAGAAAAATAAGTCCTTGTCAAGGCCAATGGTTTTAAGTCATGCCGGAGCGCACCCCCGAAGTTCTGCAGCATTGCTAAAGTTAAAAAAAAGCATTCACCCATGTCATTTTGTAGGCTTGCATTCATGTGTCTACAAAATTATACAGGTACTTCTTTTTTTTTTCTTTTTAAGTACCAATTGAAGTTGGATTCGTAACTAAAAAGAATACACACAAAGCTGGGTGTGGCAAAAGAAACATGGGGTAGGGCAGAAGTAACACGGCTGGGTAGACCACGGAGCAGCACAGGACTCCAAAGCAACACACGGGAGGGTGGGATGACATCTAAGCAACAGTGTGAGAGCAAGAGAAGTCTAGACAAAGGAGAGGAGGGTGGGAGAGAAGCAAAAGCATCACAGAACTTGGAAGCATCACAGGGATGGTGTTAGGGGTGACTTATAGCAATAAGGGAAAAGAAGGCAGAAGCAACACAGGGTGGAGGGGGGAAAACAACATAGATGACCTGGGTAGGGGAATGAACAGTGGGAGAGGGAAGGGCACGGTTGAGAGTAAGCAATGCAGAGGGCTCGGGCGCAGTAGGGAGAAGCAGAATGGGTGAGGATGGGAAGAGAGAAGTACATAAGGGAGATTGCTCAAAAACACATGGAGAGCTTGCCACAAACGAAAAAAAGTAGTACTTAAAAAGCAAGCAGTGGAAGCAGAATTGCCAGCCAATCAAAGAAATGGTAAAGAGGAAATGCTTCATGCCTTGTGTATAGCCACATGGAGATTAAGGCCCTCATTACAACCCTGGCGGTCGGTGTTAAAGTGGCGGTAATATACCGCCAACAGGCCGGCGGTAACAAAAATGGAATCATGACCATGGCGGAAACCGCCAACCCAGCAGCCACTTTAACATTCCGACCTCCATGGCAGTAGCAACAGACACCGCAGTGGTAACCGCCAACAGCCAGGCGGAAGACAATGTACCGCCCACAGAATTACAACCTGCCCATCTGCCAGCTTTTCCGGGGTGGTACCAACGCCATCAAAAGCACGGCGGAAACAGTACTTTGAAGGGAAGCCACTTACCTCTCGACACTCAAGGAAGAACCTGGACGCCATGGAGCCCGAGCTGCAGGTCCTCCCCATGCTGGTGTATCTGCTCATATACCAGGAGCACCAACGCCGGCGACCACGGTGAGTTCTGCACCTAGCACACATGGGAGGGGGGAGGAAAAAGAGTGACACACACACGCAACACCCCTGCCCCCACCCTCAACACCATACACACAAACAGATGCAATAACATTACATATACACCCTGTAACCCTCAAAAATAACGCAAGGACAAAAGGAATGGAGTCAAATTAGTATAATATTAGAAATCCATATATAAATAAATGAACAGTATGTAAAATATGAGGGACAATGTCCACACAAAAATAGTCCGTGGCCCTCTGGGTCATAACACATAGGCCAAGCCCACACTTGACTCCTGCCTCTAAACGGAGAGAACACTGCAATCGATCAATCAAGCAGTAAATTTGTGGAGCGTGCTACTCACCAGGTTAGGTCTCAAGGCGCTGTGGGGGGGGGGGGGTTGCTACTGCTCGAAGAGCCAGGTCTTGCGGTGCTTCCTGAAGGTCAGGAGGTCCTGGGTCATATGTAGGTTGGCAGGGAGGGAGTTCAAGGTTTTGGCAGCGAGGTGGGAGAAGGATCTACCGCTGGTTGTGGTACGGTAAATGTGGGGGACTGTTGCAAGGGCGGGGTTGGCGGAGCGGAGCTGGCGTGTCGGGTTGTAGAAGTTGTCGATCGTTGAAGTAGGCCGGACCGGTGTTGTGGATTAGGATTTTGAAGACTATCCTTTTGTTGACGGGTAGTCAGCGGAGGTCCCTGATGTGGGCTGAGATGTGTTTGTGGCGAGGGAGGTTGAGGATGAGACGTGCTGAAGAGTTCTGGATGCGCTGGAGTTTCTTCGGGAGCTTAGCCGTTGTTCCTGCATAGAGGGCGTTGCCTTAGTCCAGTCTGCTGCTAACAAGGGTATGGGTGACCGTTATTCTGGTTTCCACGGAAATCCACCTGAAGGTTTTGCGGAGCATTCGAAGGGTGATGAAGCATGAGGACGAGATGGTGTTGACTTGCTGGGTCATGGAGAGTGAAGAGTCTAGTAAGAAGCTGAGGTTGCGTGCGTGGGTGGTGTGCGTTGGGGGTGACCCCAGGATGTCCGGCCGCCAGGAGTCGTCCCATGCTGACCTGTTGGGGCCGAAGATGATGATCTCGGTCTTTTCTGAATTCAGCTTGAGGTGGCTTGCTTTCATCCAGTTGGTGATAGCGTGGAGTCCGGTGTGGAGGTCATTCTTGGCGGTTGCGGGGTTCTTTGTGAGAGAGAGAATGAGCTGAGTGTTGTTTGCGTAGGAGACTATGTTGAGGCCATGGGATTGGATGATGTTGGCGAGCGGAGCCATGTAGATATTGAAGAGGGTGGGGCTGAGTGAGGATCCTTGGGGGACTCCGCAGATGGACTTGGTGGCCTTGGGCCGGAACGGGGAGAGGCGAACTCCTTGTGTTCTTCCGGAGAGGAAGAAGGTGAGCCAGTCCAGGGCTCTATGGTGAATTCCGGCGTCGAAGAGGCACGTGCGAAGGGTGTGGTGACATACGGTGTCGAAGGCTGCGGAAAGGTCGAGGAGCATGAGGGCAACAGTTTCACCTTTGTCAAGCCTGGTCCTGATGTCGTCGGTGCAGACGATGAGGGTGGTCTCAGTGCTGTGGTTTTTGCGGAATCTAGAGTGGGAGACGTCGAGTAGGCTGTTGTCCTCCAGGAAGCGGGAAAGTTGGTTGTTGACTATCTTCTCGATGACCTTTGCAGGGAAGGGGAGTAGGGAGATAGGTCAGTAGTTTTTGGGGTTGGCTATGGGCTTTTTAAGCAAGGCGTTGACTTCGGCGTGTTTCCAGCTTTCCAGGAAGATGGCGGTATCGAAGGAGCTGTTGACGGTCCGGAGCTGGGGAGCGATGATTTGGCTAGCTTTATTGAAGACGTGGTGAGTGCAGGGGTCAGTGGGAGAGCCGGAGTGGATGGTGCTCATGGTTTTGGTTGTTTCCTTATCTTTGGTTGGTGTCCATGCGCTCAGTACTTTGGTGCAGCAGGGTGCGATGGGGTTGACCATGTCGGTGGTGGTGGTGGTGGTGGTGGGGGACGGCGTTGCGAAGCTTCCATGCATGTCTGTGATCTTGCGGTGGAAGAAGGTGGCGAGGGAGTCACAGAGGTCTTAGGAGTGGGGACGGTCGGTGGAGCAGAACTTGTGGTTGGTGAGTTCCTTGATGATGTTGAATAGCTCCTTGCTGTTGTGTGCGTTGTTGTCAATTCGTTCTTTGTAGGAAGATCTTTTGGTGGTTGAGGGTGGTGAAGTTGCTCTCTGATTGTTCTTGGCGCCAGGTTTTCTCGGCTTTCCAGCATTCTCATTTGGATGCCTGAAGGTCTGCGGTGAACCAGGGAGCTTTCTTGTTGACGTGGGTGTTGCTGGTTTTCTTGAGTGGAGCGAGGGTGTTGGCGCAGTTGTCGAGCCATTGTTTGAGGTTGAAGGCGGCAGTGTTGGGGTCGTTGGTTATGGGTGGTAGGGATTGGGCGAGGTTGGAGATCAATTGGTCCTTGGAGATCTTGTTCCACTTGCAGTGAGGGATCAGATGCTGTTGGTGGTGGGCTTCAGGAAGGAAAAATGAACGCAATGGTGGTCGGTCCAATGGAGTTCAGTGGTGTGAGTGAAGGTGATGTGGCTTGTGGAGGAGAAGATGGCATTGAGCGTGTGCCCGGCTGAGTGGTATCAGGCATCAGGTTGAAAACACACAGATACCTCGTGGGAACAGAGAAGTGGGGGCAGCTCAGCCGGAAGTTGGTACAACTCCACTGCTCCTGGAGGGGACTATATGCCCAGTCCTGGGGATTGCAAGCCCACACTCTCTCAAGTGGGTGGTTTGCCCACTGCTTGGTCCTGGGGAGTGCAAAGCCACATTCTCTCAAGTGGGTGGTTTTGCCCACTGCTTGGTCCTGGGGAGTGCAAAGCCACAGTCTCTAGTGGATGCCTTCTTCCACTGGTTCTGGAGGGGCTTTGTGGCCAGTGTGCTTCATCCTGCCAAGGATAGGCTGAGTGGATGCCTTCTTCCACTGGTTCTGGAGGGGGCTTTGTGCCCAGTGTGCTTCATCCTGCCAAGGATAGGCGAGTGGATGCCTTCGTCCACTAGTTCTGGAGGGGGCTTTGTGCCCAGTGATGCAGCACCTGGGTGTCAGAGCCACGAGATTTGCAGTGGCCAGGATGCATGATACTTCATGGAGGCAGGGCTTCAGTCCATCCGCGGGTGGCTACGACTGCACAGTGGTGGTAGTGGCAGTGCTGGTGCGGGTGCTGCCAGTGGTTGGGGGGGCCTCCAGCCCTTCCCCTGCAGCCTCGGACGGCAGCCCACTAGGGCTGCTGCTGCTGGCAGTGGTGCCACTTGCAGCGGGGCTTGTGGCGGTGCTGGCCGCGGTGCAGGTGGCCGTGCTGGCCGCTGTGCTGGTAGCCACCAGGCCTTCACCTGCAGGCTTGGACGGCAGAAGTGGCTTGGCTGCTGTTCTGTGCCCCTTCCTGCCCTTGGCAGATGGTGGTGTCACCTTGGGTCTAGCAGCTGGAGTCTTTGACGTGGTCTTGCTGGGTGGTTGTGACTCCTACTCCTTGCTGGATGCTATCCCCTTCTTGACCTTTCCAGGTGGCAGAATCTTCTTGGCCTTGGCAGGGGTTGGTGGCACACTGGCTGGGCTGACGGGTGCCCTCTTAGAGCATCTGACAGCTGCAGAAACCACAGCGTACGTGGACTTGGTGGCTGAGGTGCTGGGCTGGGTTCTGGCCAACCTGGCCCGAGATGAAGGACGGGGGGGGGGGGAGTAGGGAAGAGGTCAGTGTTGGCTAGGAAAAGGTTCTTAGGGACATTGGGGCGGGAAGAGGGTGAAGGTTTGGGAGTGGAGGAAGAGGGAGTGGTTGTAGGTGGTGTCAGTCTGCTGTGTTTGGGTGCATGAGCTGGATGCTGTTGTGACGTGGATGGCTGTTGGGTGGGTGTGTGCTTGCGTTTTGTGTACTTTAGGAGGAGGGTTCACAGACACAGTGGGAGAGGGCACAGGTGACATGTGCATGGATGTGGGGGTGGTGACTGCCAGTGAGGGGTGTGTAGTGATGGGCGGGCTGTGATGGAGGTATTGGATGAGGATGCACTGCATGCAGGTATGAGTGTAGTCGCAACTGGGAGGGAAGTGGACGAGGAGGCGGAGGGTGGCACAGTGGAGGCAGTGGATGTTGGTGTATCTGAATGGGGATGGTCCTTGTGTGAGTGCCTGTGAGATGAAGTGTGGTGCTTGTGTTGGCCTGAGCTACTTCTGTGTGTTGATTTGGGTGAATGCTGGTCTGAAGGTGTGCTTGGGATAGGCTGGGGTTGAGGGGATTGGGACTGGGTAGAGGAAGTTGGAAGGGGGAGTCTGGAGACAGGGACAATGGCTGCCATCAGTGCGGATGCCAGAGCCTGAAATGCTCTCTGTTGGGCCGCCACGGCAGAGTGACTTCCCTCCAGGTATGCATTTGTTTGTTGCAAGTGCCTCTCAGCACCCTGGATGGCATTCAGTATGGCTGACTGCCCAACAGTGAGGGAGCTCAGGAGGTCAATAGCCTCCTCACTGAGGGCAGCAGGGCTGACTGGGGCAGGTGCCTGGGGCGAAGGAGATGCCCACCCTCCTGGGTGAATGGGCACGGGAAACATGCTGAGGGGCTGCTGGGAGGGTGGCGGCTGTACCTGTTGTTGGGGTGGGCACAGAGGAGTCCACCACCGTCGGGGAGCTTCCATCAGAGGAGTCGCCGCTGTCTGTAGTGTCCCCTCCTGTCTCCGTCGTGGTGTTCCCCTCGCCCTCCGTCCCACTGGTGCCCTCACCCTCTGTGGATTCGGCCTCCAGGCCCAGTTGGAATGCAGCTCCCTCCGTCGCCGGTGCCTCAGCTCCTCCGCCAGATGATGCTAATGCACACAAGGACAGGGTGACAAAACAAAAAGGGGGGGAGAGACAGAGGATACACTTGGTCATTGCCAGCAACAACACTACCGTTGGCGTGCACAACACACAGGGAGCAGCCTTATGCACTAGGCCATGCGCTACCAGTTTCAAAGATAGTCACCTGCCCGTGGGGTACATAGCATAATGTCATCAGCTGCACACCTGAAACAAACGGGGTCCTGCACAGTAGTAGATGCCCATTAACACCATTAGGGTCAGAGTGCTTCAGAGCCTGACCAACAAGGGACCTACCCTGCCATGTTCGCCCTGCCCTAGGGGCACCCACAGTCGACATCTCCCACCCAGGTAAAACCTTAATGCGCGCCAAGTCATAATTCTGAATCTGTACTCAGCCCCCTTGTGGCTGCTGTGATGCCCTCAAGTGCCCATCCAACTCCGGATAGGCCATCGTCAAGATGCGGACCATCAGGAGGGTCAGGGTACAACGGGCACTCCTTCCTCGTTGGGAGGCCAGCCCTAGCTGGGCCTCCGCCGTCTTCCTTGCCCAGCGGCGCAGGTCCTCCCACTGTTTGCGGCAGTGGGTTCTCCGCCTGTCAAAGACCCCCAGGATCTGCACCTCCTTGGCGATGGCATGCCGAATACCCTTTTTCTGATGGGCGCTGACCTGCAGAAAAATAAAAATAGAAAATGGTATCAGTCATACCGTCTGGCCTGTTACAGTCATGGCCCACCATATCCCTCCCATCTCCTTATGCACATACATTGACCACCATACATGCAACACTCTGCCCAGGACCCCTCAGCCCCCTCCCCCCCCCCCCACATGTGGCTTACACACACAGCAATCCATACATTCATGGCCCACACATCATGCTCACAGTGTACTCGCCTGTTTGTCTGGAGGACCATAGAGTAAAGTGTCCTGGGGTAGGACCCCATCCTCCAGTCTCTCCAACTCCTCCGAAGTGAAGGCAGGGGCCCTTTCCCCAGACACATGAGCCATTGTCGCTTCCAGACACAGGTCACAGCAGCACTTGCAGTGTGGGTCCTCGGGTCGGGTAGCAAGTGAGTGAGCAGTTAGAAAATGGCAGTCACGTCCGCGGTGGTGGCTACCTTCACCTCTGGCGTACATTGCCACTGGCTCCTGGAACCCATAGGGCCTAATGTTAACCAATGCGAAGTTCCGCAGCAGTCGGCGACCGCTAGGGCACACAATGCCAGCAGAATGACCTCATTTCCACTTGTCTCTCCTCACAGGTCAGGCAGCCGTCATTTCAGGGGGCACAGGCCATGGCACCTAACTGGGTCATAGCCGACATTGGCACATAAACTGACTCTCAAATTCACATACTGTTTCTGTAAAGGAAGAGATGCATGATTATTTCAACATATGTGTGAAAATGACCCTCTGCTCACCGATTTTTCTCCCTATACTTGAACCGCTGAGGATGAATATGAGATGGAGACACCCTCCCGTGTACAGACCCATGGTAGACCTGGCAACAATGGAGGACAGACACATTATCGTAACCTCCAGACTTGATAGGGCCACAATCCAAGAACTGTGTGCCCAATTGGAACCAGACCTGATTTCAGCTATCCGCAGCCTGCAGGTATCCCCCCGTCTGCCCCCCCCCCCCCCCCCCCCCCTCCCGCCCACCCCCACTCTAGTGCAGGTCCTGTCAGTGCCCCATTTCCTGGCAAGTGGTTCCTTCCAAGCGACAGTGGCCATGGCATCAGGGATGTTACAGCCTATGTTCTCCAACGTGTTGACCAGAGTGCTGTCTGCCCTGCTGAAACACATGTGCAGCTACATCGTATTTCCCCAGGTGGAGGATGTGGCCACAGTTAAAGCTGACTTCTATGCCCTGGGACATATCCCCAACATCATTGGTGCTATTGATGGTACACATGTCCCCTTAGCACTCTCTGAATGTGCAGCTGGTGTGTTTGGCGGACCAGTACATCTCCCATGTGAATGCCAAGTATCCTGGCTTTGTGCATGATGCCTTTATCGTGAAGAATAGCAGCATTCCATATGTGATGTCTCAACTCCAGAGGCACAGGGTGCGGCTAATAGGTGTGCCCATGGTCCCCACCCAGTTGATATAGGTATATGGGTGAGGGTTTGTCCCTAAGGGTGAGTGTATGTCTAACAGGTATCCCTGGAATATTTACAGGTGACTCTGGTTACCCCAGCCTCTCATGGCTACTGACCCTAGTGAGGAATGCCAGGACAAGGGCAGAGGAATGTTACAATGAGGCACATGGGCGAACAAGGAGGATCATTGAAAGAACCTTTGGCCTCCTGAAGGGCAGGTTCCGGTGCCTCCATCTGACAGGTGGATCCCTGTACTACTCACCCAAGAAGGTGTGCTAGATCATCGTTGCATGTTGCACAACCTGGCCTTGAGACACCAGGTGCCTTTTCTGCAGGGAGATGAGCCTGGAGATGGTCTTGTGGCAGCGGGGGAGCCTGTGGACAGTGAGGAAGAGGAGGCAGAGGAAGAAGATGTTGACAACAGCAGATCACTCATACAACAGTACTTCCAGTGACACACAGGTAAGACACTGTAACTTCACTTTCCATTGCAGTTTTGTGTTGGACATTGTACATGGCAGCCTGAATTTCCATATTGTATGCCCACCTATTGTACCCTTTGGCATCTCTATTTTTAGATCTATATGCCCCACTCTGGCTCCTGGTGTGTTCCCTGCTGCCCACTGCAGGCCATACCTATATATCCATGACTGTACAGTTGAATTGCAATGTTTACAGCTTGTTAAACAAATACATATTTGAATCAGTTGACGGACTCCATTCTTCTATTAGTTCCAAGGGTGTTTATTTTTGTTCAAATAAGTGGAGGGGGTATTGCAATGGGCTGGGTTGTTGATGGAGGAAAGTCCAGGGTAGTGTCCAGTCTATTGGTATCACACGTGCATTGTCAAGGAGGCATAGGAAGGGGAGCAATGGCAGTTCAAGGGTGACAGAGTGGGACACAAGGGTGACATTCAGGAGAGTCTTATTTCCTGGTGGGGGTTTTGGCAATGTCCTCTAGCTTCTGCCTGGATCTCAGGGACCGTTTGCAGGGTGGTTCTCTTTCTGCAGGGGGTGGGGTGCTGGTGGCGGTTGGTCCTGTGGTGGGGCCTCCTGTCCACTAGCGGAGGTGGAGGGCTGTTCATCGGTGTGGCTAGTGTCAGGGGCCCGTTGGTTTGCCACTGCCTCCCTCATGATGTTGGCCATGTCAGCCGCACCCCTGCAATGGTGACCAGAATGGTGTGTATGTGTTTGAGGTCTTCTCTGATCCCCAGGTACTGTCCCTCCTGCATCCGCTGAGTCTCCTGCAACTTGTACAGTATCTGGCCCAAGGTCTCCTGGGAATGTTGGTGTGCTCCCAGGATCCAAGCAAGTGCCTCGTGGAGAGTAGGTTCCCTGTCGCACAGCAGTCCTCCTAGCTTCCCTGTTGTCCTGTGCCTCTGTCCCCTGAACAGTGTGCCCGTTGCCACAGACCCCTCGTGCTGTGTTTGTGGAGTTGCCTGGGGTCCCTGTAGTGGTGGACAGACTGCTGATTGACGTGTCCTGGGGACAGACGTATGGTCCCGCTGGGTGGGTGCTGTGCTGGTGTTTCCTGAGGGGGGAGGCTCTGTGGAGGGTTGGGTCTGTGGCAGGGTAACCAACTGTCCAGCGGTCCCTGATGGGCCAGTTCGGTCAGCGTGATCCAGGCATGCAGAGCTGCTCTCATCACTGTGGGCCTCTTCTGTGGGGGGCTGGATGTTGGTGGCACCTCCTCTCTGGTGACGTTGAGTGGAGGTCCTGTGGCTATGTAAATGCAGGTTTATTGTATCTGCGTGTGCCATCTTGTGCATGGGTGTGTTTCCTTGTATGGTTGTGATTCCCCTGTCAGCTTTGCCTTGTGTGAGTGGTGATTTTGTGGGTTAGGTGATTCTCGCTAATGTACATGCTTTAGTGTAGGAAAGTACCATCTTGCCTGGCATGTTACCCCCATTTTTCACTGTATATATGTTGTTTTAGTTGTATGTGTCACTGGGACCCTGCCAGCCAGGGCCCCAGTGCTCATAAGTATGCCCTGAATGTGTTACCTGTGTTATGACTAACTGTCTCACTGAGGCTCTGCTATCCAGAACCTCAGTGGTTATGCTCTCTCATTTCTTTCAAATTGTCACTAACAGGCTAGTGACCAATTTCACCAATTTACATTGGCATACTGGAACACCCTTATAATTCCCTAGTATATGGTACTGAGGTACCCAGGGCATTGGGGTTCCAGGAGATCCCTATGGGCTGCAGCATTTCTTTTGCCACCCATAGGGAGCTCTGACAATTCTTACACAGGCCTGCCACTGCAGCCTGAGTGAAATAACGTCCACGTTATTTCACAGCCATTTACCACTGCACTTAAGTAACTTATAAGTCACCTATATGTCTAACCTTTACCTGGTAATGGTTAGGTGCAAAGTTACTTAGTGTGTGGGCACCCTGGCACTAGCCAAGGTGCCCCCACATTGTTCAGGGCAAATTCCCCGGACTTTGTGAGTGCGGGGACACCATTACACGCGTGCACTACACATAGGTCAATACCTATGTGTAGCTTCACAATGGTAACTCCGAATATGGCCATGTAACATGTCTATGATCATGGAATTGCCCCCTCTATGCCATCCTTGCATTGTTGGCACAATCCCATGATCCCACGGGTCTGTAGCTCAGACCTGGGTACTGCCAAACTACCTTTCCCGGGGTTTCACTGCAGCTGCTGCTGCTGCCAACCCCTCAGACAGGTTTCTGCCCTCCTGGGGTCCAGCCAGGCTTGGCCCAGGAGGGCAGAACAAAGGACTTCCTCAGAGAGAGGGTGTTACACCCTCTCCCTTTGGAAAAAGGTGTCAGGGCTGGGGAGGAGTAGCCTCCCCCAGCCTCTGGAAATGCTTTCATGGGCACAGATGGTGCCCATTTCTGCATAAGCCAGTCTACACCGGTTCAGGGACCCCTCAGCCCTGCTCTGGCGCGAAACTGGACAAAGGAAAGGGGAGTGACCACTCCCCTGACCTGCACCTCCCCTGGGAGGTGCCCAGAGCTCCTCCAGTGTGCTCCAGACCTCTGCCATCTTGGAAACAGAGGTGCTGCTGGCACACTGGACTGCTCTGAGTGGCCAGGGCCAGCAGGTGACGTCAGAGACTCCTTCTGATAGGCTAGCAACACCTGAAGGAGCCTATCGTCTCTCCTAAGTAGCCAAACCCTCTTTTCTGGCTATTTAGGGTCTCTGCTTTGGGGATTTCCTTAGATAACGGATGCAAGAGCTCATCAGAGTTCCTCTGCATCTCTCTCTTCACCTTCTGCCAAGGAATCAACTGCTGACTGCCCTGGAAGCCTGCAAAACTGCAACAAAGTAGCGAAGACGACTACTGCAACTCTGTAACGCTGATCCTGCCGCCTTCTCGACTGTTCTCCTGGTGGTGCATGCTTGGGGGTAGTCTGCCTCCTCTCTGCACTAGAAGCTCTGAAGAAATCTCCAGTGGGTCGACGGAATCTTCCCCCTGCTACCGCAGGCACCAAAGAACTGCATCACCGGTACCCTTGGTCTCCTCTCAGCACGACGAGCGAGGTCCCTTGAATCCAGCAACTCTGTCCAAGTGACTCCCACAGTCCAGTGACTCTTCAGTCCAAGTTTGGTGGAGATAAGTCCTTGCCTCCCCACGCCAGACTGCATTGCTGGGAACCGCGACTTTTGCAGCTACTCCGGCCTCTGTGCACTTCCGGCAGAAATCCTTTGTGCACAGCCAAGCCTGGGTCCACGGCACTCTAACCTGCATTGCACGACCTCCTGAGTTGTCCTCCGGCGGCGTGGGACTCCTTTGTGCAACTTCGGGTGAGCACCGTTTCACTCCTCTTCGTAGTGCCTGTTCCGGCACTTCTGCGGGTGCTGCCTGCTTCTGAGAGGGCTCCCTGTCTTGCTGGGCGCCCCCTCTGTCCCCTGACGCAATTGGTGACATCCTGGTCCCTCCTGGGCCACAGCAGCATCCAAAAACACTAACCGCATGACTTGCAGCTAGCAAGGCTTGTTAGCGGTCTTTCTTCAGGAAAACACTTCTGCACGACTCTCCACAGCGTGGGGGATCCATCCTCCAAAGGGGAAGTCTCTAGCCCTTGTCGTTCCTGCAGAATCCTCAGCTTCTACTGTCCAGTAGCAGCTTCTTTGCACCCACAGCTGGCATTTCCTGGGCATCTGCCCATCTTCGACTTGCTTGTGACTTTTGGACTTGGTCTCCTTGTTCCACAGGTACCCTCGACTGGAAATCCATCGTTGTTGCATTGCTGGTTTGTGTCTTTCCTGCAGAATTCCCCTATCACGACTTCTGTGCTCTTTGGGGAACTTTAGTGCACTTTGCACTCACTTTTCAGGGTCTTGGGGTGGGCTATTTTTCTAACCCTAACTGTTTTCTTACAGTCCCAGCGACCCTCTACAAGGTCACATAGGTTTGGGGTCCATTCGTGGTTCGCATTCCACTTTTGGAGTATATGGTTTGTGTTGCCCCTATCCCTATGTGTCCCCATTGCATCCTATTGTAACTATACATTGTTGCACTGTTTTCTAATACTATACTGCATATTTTTGGTATTGTGTACATATATCTTGTGTATATTTGCTATCCTCATACTGAGGGTACTCACTGAGATACTTTTGGCATATTGTCATCAAAATAAAGTACCTTTATTTTTAGTATAACTGTGTACAGGGAGTGCAGAATTATTAGGCAAGTTGTATTTTTGAGGATTAATTTTATTATTGAACAACAACCATGTTCTCAATGAACCCAAAAAACTCATTAATATCAAAGCTGAATATTTTTGGAAGTAGTTTTTAGTTTGTTTTTAGTTTTAGCTATGTTAGGGGGAT